>NC_135048.1:33921708-35370042 GCF_051014685.1 Ptiloglossa arizonensis
AATCTTATTGTATTTATATTATTAAACCTGCTGCTTTTTTTTATAATAATATAGTTTAATATAAGCAAATAAACATAATTGTTTTATACCAAGATAATTTAAATATAGCTATTAATAATTAATATTTTCAAATCATGTATTTGTAAAATCTACCAATAATTTTACAGAATCTACTACTGTTTATGTACAATTGAAAATAATGACTGTTAATATTTCATTTAATAATTATATAATTTATTAATTCTAAGAATTTGGGTTTTACTTGTCCTAGTAAATTTTTTAAAAGAATATTTCATATTCTACTTTTCTTGAACTTCAGATTGTGGATGCTATACCCACTTATGGCTGTGAAATACAGTGATGTTCAAAATATTTGTTTTATGAGTATGTAGAAAAAGTAACGAAATAGAATGTTGTTAGTAGAGGATAGATTGTTAGATGACGTCGATTTTTTAAAAAGAAAAGGCAATATTATTAATAAAAATCAATCTCGTCAAATTGAAAGCGCATAGATCAGGTCAGTTAATATATTACAGTGTTCCTTAACCTTTAATAAATTAGATAAAAATAAGCGGTAAACAAAAATTGGTTTATCTATATATTCTTTTTGCACAAACTTTTCGTAAATTGCTGTACTTATCATTTTATATTGTTTAGAAAATGAATTAATTATTGAATATTGTTATTATGTCTGTTGTTCATGAGAAGTTTAAGAGGCGGTTAACAAACTAATTATTATTTTCATTGAATAATTACAAGTAGGTGATATACAGAAACAGTTTATATACAGTTTAGATACACAAGTTTTGAAATTTAATTGTAAGAAAGTATGTATAGGTGTTTTCCATTTTACAGGAGAAACAGTCAATCTATCAGTATAATTATTATGGATTGATATTAAAAGTAATGAAGGATGTAATCATTTGTATTTAAATTTGGAATATTTAAATGTATATTTATTATAATTAAGCTATTGTAAATACAAAATATGAAAACATTTCCTAAGACTATTGTAAAATTTTGTCCATTTATTACTCTACTGTATACTTTAATTGTTATCATTCTAACAACATATATTAATGGACAAGTTACTCCAGTCTTCATATTTTGTTGTGTTCAAGTATATTTGAATTGGTATTCAATACGCAATATAAGTCGTAACGCAACAACTATGGAAATCACAGCAGTGGCAAAAAAAAAACTATGTAAGATAGTAAATAATATAGAACATAAATACTCGTACTGTGAAGAGTGTATGAATTATACATGCAAACCAACACAACATTGTATTTATTGCAAAAAGTGTTTTCATTTTCGAGACCATCATTGTTTTTTCTTAGGTGCTTGTATACTACAACAAAATATAGGCAATTTTATTTTATTTTGTTTGTATGCATCATTAACATGCATTTATTCATTATGTAGTCTTGAACCATATTTATATGAAAATATTAATCGTGTAATAAGAACTGATACAGATACTTTTAACATATTTTTAAACTTTTGTTTTCCTATTGCTCTTGTCAAATTATTTAATTCTACAGAAAATACTTACATACTACTAGTGACAATGTTTGATATATTAGTTTCCATTTTATGTATTTGCCTGGTATATGGAACATGGAAATTACTCAGTTGTATGAGGGGTAAACAACGGTATGCAAACACAGCAGGAAAACAAAGTTTGAAAGATATTTTTGGCAGTTATAGTCTTTCAAACATCATTTTTCCATACAATGGTCTTATAGGAACTAGAGATCTCAATGGAAAATATGAATTAAAACAAGTATGAATGTACACTTAGAACTTGTATGTGTAAAAATAATGAAACATGAAAACACAGTAGAATTTTCCTTGTATAATAATAATAATCAACAAATTACTGAATAAAACACACAAGAGGGTTTCTATACGTATTTCATACACATATGTATATACATAAAAAACTAAATATACGTTTTTTAATTATTGCAAGTTGTATTATGTTGTAATAAATATCACATGTATTTGATACATTTACACATTTACATTTCCACAAATATAATACTCTACTACATTCTTTACAAAAATCTAATTGTTAAATTTATAACAAGCACAAATACAGATGATTTTAATTTATGTATATTTCTACACAATTTTTTACTTTTATAAAGAGCATACTACATGGACGTATTGTACAAATTTGGAAATATTCGTAATATTAAAGTGAAATCTTTAAAACAGCCATCAATTTTTAAATTTATAATGAAAATTGTAATTGAAATTGTGTTGATTATTAATTGATATTATTTGTAAACATATATTTAAAATTATGGACAAATAAATTGTGTTTAATATTAAAAGTATTGTAGTTTAAGAATCATATTAATACAAATAATATTTAGCTAATTTTTCTCTCAATAAAATTTAATTTGTTCCTTGAATGTATCTTTTTACAAATTATTGAGAATTAAAAATAGAAAGCATATTCAAATTATCACTGAAACAGTAAATAATGGTTGTAACCAAAAATTTTTATTAATTCTCTATTGCTTGTTATAATAAATTTGATTGTATATTATATATAAGATTAAACAACTTTTTGTTTTTATATTCTTGTATCCAGAATAAAGATTGCATTAAATTATTCACAATTTCACTTGGTTTTTACTTAAATTATAAAAATAATAAACGACAGTTTGGCTTCCTAAAATTGTTCTTACAAGTTATTATAATGGAAGAATTATTTTTCTATTTATTTTTGACGCATTAAATTAAATATAAAATCTTTAATAAAATTTAAAAAGAGATTGACATGGACTTCTACTTTTTGTAATGTACAATAGAGACATTTTTAATATTGTTCACCATACAAAATTTTGTGTTTAAGGAATTCATTTTACAATTCTGTATGTGCCTGATGTTGGGCTTTAAAGTCATTGGGATGAATAAATATTCCTTCTGCTGTTACCCAATCAACATGAGGACTGCTGAGAGAATATTCACCTACTATTTCACTTTGACCATTAATTGGATTACCATAAACTCTTCCACTTACTGCTAAATATCTATAAAATAAAGATACTTTTAAGTATTTCAAATATAGTTTTTCATATTTCACTGTGATAAAAATAAAAATTGAAACATTTGAAAAACTTTAAATAACTTACGTGTCTGTATCTATATGTTTTAATTTAATAGATTCATCTCTTTTCCACAATTCCATGTGACATATAAGAAGCCAATTGTCTCCATTATCGCCTTCTCCCTTACTATCTCCATAAGCAGATATTTCTTGTTTACCACTAAGAGGTGAACTAACTCGATGAGAATGAAGATTCTTTTTTGTCGTTATATGCTCTAATCTTATAATATCGCCACATTTGATTGGTGTTCTATTATAAATTAATTTTGCTCAATAGTATAATTGCTTTTTTTAAGAAATATAAAATATTTAATACATTATTATAATAAGTCACGTACCCACTAATACATTGTTTATTTGTTCCAGCTTTAACAAGCCAATAAGAATTTCCATCTTCCTTTGTCGATGTACCGGTTACTGATTGTTGACCACTGCCAGATCCATACTTTATATCATGAGAATGTAATCTGACTTTGTAATCTACATTCATCAGTTTTAACATGGAACCACATGTCACATATTGTGTTCCTTTAACTGTGTATGAAATATACAATATTAACACATATAAGTATTATCTTTTGTTTCTGAATTTCATAAAGGAAACTTTTATAATAACTTTTGATTAATATAATGTTACATTAATTGCCAAAGTATTTTACACTTACTACCAATGTGTACTAAAGCAGATAATATTCATACAAACATAGATAAATAATAAAGATTTAATTCGCCACGAATTTGCAATTAAATATTTAGCAGACGCGATTAGTATACAAATATCAATGAAATTAAGGATATTTTATAATAACCAAATAATCGTACAAAACACAAAATGTACTAGTACATTCAAAGTAATTGAAAAATTTGAGTTTGATATTTCACGTATAATGAACAATAAAAATGTCAACATATGTACCTTTAACAGAACTTGTCCGAAGTACAAGCATTGTTAAAATCACAAACGGGAAATAAACTAGGTTTTCTCTCATTTTTCCGAATAATAATAAAACGTTTAATTTGTGAAGAAATAGAAGCCAAAAGCTCAATACACATGTATGCATCTAATATGTGGTAACTTCCTATTGGTGTGATATGGTTATCTCAGTAGTTCTCATTTTTTTGTAATGTTAAATTTCATTTTTGTGATTTACTGATTACATTAAGATTATTGTTATACTTTATAATTATATTTTCTTGAAAGCGTTACTAAAGTCTGAATGAAAGTTTAATGACAATATAATCATTAAAACGTTACTAAAATACAAATAACAAGAAATAATTTTAAATATTATGTAAAATAAAATTCTGTTGACAAAATAAATACATAATTTGAAATGAAGGAAATGGTAGAATGCAAATATGAAGCAATACATTACAAAGGTAACTAATATGTGTTAAAATTATGTTATATTCATATTTATTTTGTAAATATTTTATAAAACAATATTTTTCAGTTTATTTTAAAAATGATACAATTATAAGCGTTTTATTGAACTACATTTCCCAATTTCTATGGAAAAAACTTGTATCGGTTATACTAACAAATGCAACAACATACTTGGAATCATATTTAATATTGGAATGATTCTCAGACAAAGTCAATTGTTATTTTATAAAATTGCACTTGAAAAATGCAGTAGATTATGATGGAATATATATATTCGAAAAATAACTACCTTGATATAGACAAATTTTTACAATAATAATATGAGTACTCCAACTTTTTATCTGTGTATTAAAAACTTCTTATTGATATTCCCTTAATTGATATTTATGCTCCAATATTACATAACTTTTAGCATGAAAAATATTTCTCAGAAGTTATACAATTAATGTATAATTTATACATTTGATTATTGAGTGATAGGAATGAAATACTTTATGAGCAGGCATTTAAATCGGCCTTCTTATTTAAACAATTCTAATGTAATTGTACAAATGTATCAAGGAACTATCCAAGCATTCTCAAAATACACTGTGTATCATGTGTTAATGATCAGTGATGATAACACGTTGATTAATACTCAACGAGTTTTGGACGGGTCTTAACATAAACATATGCTGCTATTACAACAAATATTGCAGCGATTGTGGGTAACACGATTGTAAAAACACGTTGTTTGTTCTCTAAAAATTCCTTTTTCCTCTCCTTTTTCTGTTTGTTTGTTTCTTTCGTCTTTCCCTTCAATTGGCGCATCTTGCTACAATTAAAAGAAATATATTGATAACATTTATATGTTATTGTATTCAATTTCAATACAATTTAAAAAAAAAGAACATTAAAATATCAGCTTCATTGTAAAAAATCTATTTAAAATGTCATTATAATTATAAAATAATATATAAGAATATTAGAGACAATTGGTCCTTCAAAGACATGAAATAAAACAATTTGTGTTTCTGACTTACTACATCTTGACAGTTTAGTAATGTATCATTAAAAACGTTATTTCTTATTTCAACAAGCAAAGTACCGTTATTGTTGTAATTGTATTTTTTAGCTGATTTATTAAAGTACCGGTTGCAAAAATACATCAAACGAATTTACGATGCATATGTTTATGACAGTTTAAACGCTACCAAATACACACATTTTCAGATAAATGAAAGTAACGAACTTATAAGTTTCACTGTAAATAATTGAAAACATAAATTTTAATACCTTTAACGACTAATATTAGCAAATATCGAAGAACTTCAGGAGTCCGTCTTGAAATTTTCAACCAATTGGGAAAAACAGATTTGTGTTATACATGACACGTAAGAAAATAACGTTACCCTACCAATTACAATTTCTGTCACTTCCGTGTGAAGGCAGCCAATTGAACTACGTTAATCAGTACACGCAAGTCGAAACCATATTTTTCGATTAATATGTATATTAAGCATTTTCGTATTCAAAATTTTTTGAATTTTATTTAACGATTGTCATTTGTACATATAAATATTCATATATGTTTAACAATAAAGATACGCAATATTAAAATCAGATTTTAAAATACTTTATGGACGCACAACCAACATTATAAGAATCGTTATTATAATTAGTGAATGCGTCAAATCAAGCATTCGAGAAAAAGATTTAAATTCAGAACTGTTATGAAATGTTTTATTTTCATATTAAGATTGCAGATTGGAGAAAACCTTTTTATTCAATATTTAATTTATATAAGATATAATTTTGAAAAATAAAAATTAAATAAAACAACGCACTAAACTTCCATTAATCATTTGAAAGATACCAGAATACATCAAAATATAGTATTATTCCTTTTACAGTAAAATAATATGTACCATTCCTTATTTATACAGTTAAAGAATTTATTTTTTATATTTCGTATTACATATAGTTAAGAAAGTTTAGGAAATATGATATTCTTCGTTGGAAATATTTTCAAGTGGGGTGAAAATACATTAGTGCCAATATGGTTTGAATTAATTACTAATAGGTTTTTTATATCAACATTAAACATTTTCAGAAATACTACATCAAATGTTACTTCTACTTCCTAGTAGCAACGCGATGAAATAATAGATAATAAAATAAAATTGACACTTATTATAAGGATAAAAAGAAAAATGTAGAAATTAACATTTTTGTAATTGGATGATTCATTACAATGTGTGCAGCGTTTCTTTGAGATGTTCGAACTTGATTACTATTCTTTTTCACTTACTCTTACTTTATCTAATCACTACTTGATTCATAGAACCAAATTATGCTTAGATTGAAATATTAATTGTAAATGGTGGAGTAATGGTGAGGATGGAACATTAAAATTTAATAAGCAAATTTATGTAAGCGAGCAAAAATAGGATATATTCAACCTGCACTCTTAGGTAATTCCCCGGATTCAAATATGAAGTACCGATATCAACACTACTAACAGTAGTTAATGTTTGTTATACGAGCAACGCGTAAGTATAAATGATTCCTCTAATAATACGTAATGATTATTTGTGTTTATATATGAATTGTTGTGAATGTTAATTTTATATAGTACAATTTATATTGTATTTATAAGGAAGGTAAAACGATGTTGAAAATCGAATTAGATGTTACATTTACAAAAACATTTAATTATTCAATGAAAAAAGAATTATACACTTTAATTATACAAGCAATCTTATATTGAATGAAGTAAAAATATTTGAAAAATTATTAGAACATAATATAACCAGTTTTTCAGTTTAGTTTCAGATGATTATGCTTGACAACTCGGAAAGAGTGAAAGAAATAGACTCATTAAACTTATTTAAAATGAAGTGTAAAAAAACAGAACATATCTCAACATTGAAAAATGTAAATGTCAGTACACATGAAGAACAAGACCAACTGAAAAAGATTGATCAGGAACAACTAAATGAACAATTACTAAATAATGGAATTACAATCTGTGAATATAGTATATTTTCATGTAAATTCTGTGTACGGAAGTTTCCTTCATTACATGATACCTTAAGTCATATTAAAGGATGGTCTCATGTTAATAAGTTAAAAAGACAAAATGTAAATTTAAATGCTTCTAAAAGCAAAGGTACTATATATGAAAATAGTAAAATGAATACAACAAATAAAAAAAAAGTTACAAAACAAAATTTAGGTATTGCACAGGAAGAAGAATATTTTGCAAATGATATTACTGAAACCAAATATGACACAGTACGAGATACAAATAAAAATAACACTAATTTGCAGAATTACTTATATCATTGTGAATTATGTAATACACAAATTGATATCAATAATTTATTTGAGCACAGTAATACAGTAACTCATAAACGTAATGTATCTTCTAATACGATTATGAAAGATAATATTTTATATAAATGTTTTTGTTGTAAATCAATAATACAAGGAAGTAATTTGTTCATCAACCACTTATGTTTGAAAACACATGTAAATAATTTAGCAAGAACATTTAAAAACATTGAAATGAATAACAACCAAATATTGGCCCCTACATCTCACAATACTCAAAGTATCTCAGTTACTAATATTTTTGTCCGAAAAGTGGAGAAATGCTTGATATTTATTCAGTTAGTTGATTGTGAAAACACTCATATTTCTTATCATTGTTCATTTTGTAGAACAAAATTAAATACCTGTGATGATTTAATAAAACATTGTCAAGGAAAATTGCATCTGTGGAAAGTACATCAACTTTTTGAAAATATAAACTCTAATACCAAAGATGTAACATTCATAACAAATCAAGTTAAAAAGATATCTTTTACAGATAACAATGATAATGGTTTAATTTTATCAGATGATGTGTGTTCAGAAGTTATAAAATATCTTCATATGTCACCATTTTGTTCATACAATAAAACAGGTAATAATGAGACAACAAAATTGAAGGAAAACTTAGGAAAATATTTGAACAAACCATATCATGAAAAATATTTAGAAATTGAGGAAAAAATGTATATCTTAAGTAACAAAAAAATGGACCAAATAACATTAAATTTAAAATTCATTATGCCACACGATAAAAAAGATTTCCTTTGCTTAGCCTGTGAAATAAATATTTCTAAAGAATTATATACATTATATGAGCACCTGTGTATGGAATCACATATTGACAATGTCAATAGAATTAAGAAAAGTAAAATTACCAAAATATTGTTAGAAGAATATATGAAGCAAAACTCTTCCAAACAGATATTTTGTTATTGTTGTAAAAATAATTTTCCATATCACTCTAAATCGATCAGTGATCATATTTTTAATCAAATGCACAGGAGAAATCATAACAAGTTCTACAAGATCATTGATAATACTTACAAATCCATATTACAAGACCTTAATAGTTTGTACTACAGTATTCTAAGATTTTCGTGCATTTTATGTAAAACAAATTTTAAGTACAAAATAGAATTCATAGAGCACATTGTAACAATGCACAGTGAAAATTTTGAAAATAATATATTCAATTTTTGTATTCCATGTGCTACCTTGTGGATGTATAAACAGAATTGTTGTTATAGAGAACATTGTAATGACATAATGCATAAATATTTAGTAAACCGTAAAGATTTTATGATTGAGGATCTTCCAGAATGTATAAAGAAGCTGTTAACCAAAGTTGACGAAACTGTTAATATTTTATTTCAAGAAACACAAGTTTTATTGAATGACAATATTCAGGAGGAAGTCAGACAATCTATAGAAAATAGTCTAAGAATTGACTTTCCATCTGTTAAAGCATTTTTATTTGGTTCAAGAGTCACTGGATTGGGATTTGCAAATAGCGATATAGATATATACATTGACTGTGGTAAGTATATACAAGGTGAGTTATCTAAGATTGAATGCTAAAATATTTTCGAAACTGATAATTATATCAAAAAAGGCTGAAGACTAAGGTTGAATGGTTTCAAAAGGAACGTCGTTTCATATGACTAAAAATTACTTTTGTTCGAAGCTTTTTCCAATATAATTAATAGTTTCAAAAATATTTCAGCTTTCAGTTGTAGATATCTTACCCTGTATACTCTAAAAGAATTAAAACATTTTAAATTTCACCTAAACTGATACATATTTTAATAGAAAACACATATTATAAAAGTAAAACTGAGGTCTCAAAAATCCTTGATCTTATATGCATTGAACAAGTTTTACGCACTCAAGAAGGACAATGGAAAGTGAAAGAAATATTGAAAGAAACTAGAACTCCTATAATAAAATTAATATATAGACGAACAGGTGTAGAGTGTGATATTTCTGTTCAAAATGGTCTTTCTGTTGAAAATTCTAAATTGCTACGGTATTGTATCTTATTTTATCTATATTTATACATATTAGAGATAAATTTTCATAATAGGAAAGCATGTTAAGTAATAGAATATTATATTTGTAGTTTACATATATAATTCATAATTTTTAGATCATTTAATGATGCATATTTACCCTGTAAAAAACTGATATTGTTTATAAAAAAATGGTTGTCTCTTTTTAATTTATCTGCAAATCATGGTTTAACAAATTATGCTCTTTCTTTGATGGTTGTATTCTATTTACAAACAGAATCGCATTTACCAAGTGTTGCTGCACTCATCAAAGAAAAAAATAAATCTCAACTTATATGTGGTAAATTCCATTACATTATACTTAGTGCATGAAGTAATTATGCTTGATTATAAAGTAACTTGTTCATATTTGTATTATTGTTTTGTTATCTTATGTACTAATTTATTATCCATTTGTTACAAACAATATAATGAATTTGTAATAAACTTTTATTTCAGGTTGGGAAACTGGGGTTGCGCAACCTATATTGCATAATGAATCTGTGCAATCTATTCCAGTATTGTTGTTAGGTTTTTTCAAGTTTTATGCAAATTTTGACTATCAACATTATATTATTTGTCCATTTATGGGTTACTTGTTAGCTAAAAAGGTTTTTGTAAAATTAGATACATTACCCAAAGAAATGGAACTTTATATCACACAATTATATCACAAACCAGAATATTTCCGTATTGATTCTCCATTATGTGTACAAGATCCCTTTGATCTGTCACATAATATAACTAAGGCTGTGAACAGTATTACTTTGAAATGTTTCAAACAATATTGTCAAGATAGTGCATCAGTATTGTCTTCTACACTGCCTTAACTTACACAGTGTTGAAAATTTGATCAAGTATTCTGTATATATACTTTATTAGCAGTTCTAACAAAGTTATAATATGAAAAAATATTAATGTTCAAAGCATAAATTTTCTTAAAAAGATAATAAAATATTAAAGTTTGCTTAATGTAGTAACTAAAAAATTAATTATAATGTATCTAAGATTTATCAGTGTATATTATAATTTCTAGATTGAAACAACATATACTTCGTTGAAAGTAGTGCAAATAAATTTGTCAAAACATGAATACAACGTAATGATAAAAAATGTTGCAATTAATTTTATTACAACTTTAATTAGATATATAGTATATGTTTTTATATGTTGACTTTTTTACAATGAATGCCAAAGTATTTTGTATACAATAAGCGTATTTTAAGGAGTATTATTACATGGCAAGGAAAAACAATTATATTTTTAATGATTAAATATATTGCTACAAATGATCAATGGTTTTTTAAGGAAATTTAATACGTCATAATTAAATACGCATTATTATGTTTCTAAGAAATATTTTCTATATCTTGTTTCCATACATATTCTATACTATATCCATTTTTAGGTACACATGAATTTCTACACGTAAATATTCCTAAAGTACCCCAGTCAATGCATTTAAAAGCATTTTCAAAATTTAGGAAGTTCAACAACTGAGGCATAATCTATAATGAATAATTTTTTATCAGTTATGTATAATTTTACTTGAATAATAAATAAAATTTTAAATTGTTCTATGACTTTACCTGAAATTCAAATATTCTTTCTCCATTGCAGTCCAAACATTTTGGTATTTCAGTGGCATGATTCTTTACCGAAATATGTAAAATTTTTCCTGCTCTGTCATATCTAGAGTTACAAAAATAACAACTCATATGTTAAAGATACTTCTTATTTTTTACTTTGACTAACAAGTTGTACCTTATAATTTGATCTGGATATTTGTCAATAGTCGAACGAAATTTGGAAAATATTTCGTCTTCCATTTGATTAGCCATACTTAATAATTCATTTGGCAAATCTGTGTTCTGAAAAATTCCTGCTTCACCCTTTTCTACCATCATTTCATATTTTTGAATTTCTTCTTCTTCTTCCTCAGAAGTATTTGCATCGTTATCTTTTCTCTCATCTTCTGCTTCTATCACTATTTCATATTCAGGAAATAAAAATTGACTATTTCTTATGGTACTTTGATTAATACCACAAGATTGCTTATGACCATTCTTCCAATCATAAACTTGATGAGAACGACAACAATAATTTATATGTTTACATTTAGAACAATGCTTAAGTGCTAATATTCCACAAACATGACATGTTTTCACCCACTGATCTACACCTAAACCCATTTAATTTATTATATATAACTCATTGGAGTTAAACATATTTAATTGTATTTCTAATTTCGGTAAGATACATACTAATGTCAATTCTCCAATCCTTTTCCTCTACAGGTGGCTCAAATGGATAAAATTCATTTGCTTTTCTTAACTGAGATCGAAAGACTTTTAAATTTCCATTTTTGTTCAATTTACAACACTCCACCTTCTTACATATAAAAACATATATCGTTCTATGAAAAGCGCACATACTGTCATCATATGGAGCATAAATTTGACACAAAAAGATACAAGGTTCTTTACAATACTCGCACTGAAGATCTCTCTCTCCGGGAATATCCTTTAAATTGAGCCACGCTGGTTTACCGCCGACTTTACTTGGAAAAAATTTACTTTCTAATCGCCACGACTCGCACTTTTGCACAATGCCTAATTCCACCGTCATTTGCAATGAAATCTATTTTTTTTTAATTATTTCTATTATAAAGCTTGTTTCGTATAAAAAATGCATCAATTCATTCCGCACACTGTGTTACATTTGATGAACCAGATATGGAATAAAAAAAGATAGAATACGGCTAGAGTTCAGTTTACAAAAATTGATAGTGTCCTCTAGTAGTAGGTATAGAAACCATTTTAAACAAACTTGGACGTTTAGTGTCATTGCTAAATGCTATATCATTATATCGTCCATTTTCTGTATAGATCAATAATTAAAAGATTAATTTATTATTTATTGAATATTTCTTTATTTTTAAGCAAACATTGCAAAAATGAAAGTGTATGTCTAAAATTTGATTAAAACAATTGCAGTTTAATTAATATATGATCGATATAGCAGATTTTACGCTTGACGTTAAAGAGAGTTTACGATCTAATAAATAATTCTCATAGTTCGCAGTCTTTTTTTCATACCTTGTGCGTGGTTGTGTTTGTAGAAAGATATTTGCAGTAATCGGTAGTGATGCTTGTTGTTAGGTTGGCTGTGTAATTGTGAAATTCCACTCCGTGTTATTTTATTGAGACTCCAAGAAATGGCGTCTTATTTCGAAAATATAAATCCTTCAACATGCGTATGGTTCGAAATAGGAGAGAAACGAAATATACTGGCGTCTATGTTGGCTGGAACATTGGTAAACACTGAAGTTTATATTGTCTGAATTTGACACTGACATTATATCACGATTTATTCTTTTTTTTTATCTAATCATGTACTTAAATACTGTCAATTTGTATTACTTATTTACAATATTAATCCAATTCAAGAGTTTGTTACTTATTCATATTTTTTTGAGGTAATAAATAATCTAGTATGATTTTTATTACAATTTACTATCTAGCTTTGTATTTTGGATCAAGATGTATTCATTGATCTGGAATAATATTTCCTAAAAACATAAAATAATTATAATTTTAAAACAGCAATGATAGTACTGATAAGAACATGATTATCCTAAATAGCAATGAGTTTTATAATGTTAGTAATGTTAATAAAATTGTGACAGTAATAATAATAATTATAACATTGAAAGTTATTATTATCACCATTGTTATGATCATAATGTTAGAACAATTACATAAATTCAACATGTACCAAAATCTGTAGATATTACACAAAGAAATTTATTTTTTTGCAATTTCAGTTTTTCGTAGGATGGTGGGTCTTTATTGATGCTCATGCCAAATATCCTAAAGAAATATTAAACGAGTATTATTTGTGTGGAATACTTGGAACTATTTCTTTTATTATGTAAATTCATATTGGTGTTGTATTAATATTTTAGCGCATTTAATTATTAATAATCATTAACTTTTTAATTTAGGGTGAACTCTGTTACAAATGCAGATGTAAGAGATGATGCGTTTCATGGGTCAAGAGTTGCAAAAAGTTGGTTGTTTTTCGGTTTTGTAATGGGATTTGCTGGAATGATTGCAGCTTGTTGGATTTTGTTTGCAGGTTTCGTAGCTGTTGGTCTGTATAATTTTTATAATTCAGTATTACAAATTATAACTATTAAATATTGTTAATTTTATATTTTTAGGACTAGAACATTACTGGCCTGGCATAGGTCTCTTTTTACAGAACTTATTCATTTTTGTGGGATCTCTCACATATAAATTTGGACGATTAGAAGAATAATGAGATTAATCAATATTTGTACATTATAAATGTTCTCATTTCTTGCACCAAATCTCCTGGTTCTATTAGGCTTTAAAGCGAAACATTTGAAACCGTGGAGTAAATAATTACAAGCATTGCATTATGTATGAACTGAATTGGTTCATAGTAAAATGAAACAACTTCATTATTTTAATTTACATTTTATGCAGATACTTGTTTCTGCTTAATTGTATTACTTATTTATAATGAATCATTTTAAATCCAAATAATCACTGTATACTTTAAAACAATTATTGTATTGTTTAAGTAAAAATAGTTTAAATAATAACAAATCATAACTTTCCTTTTCATAATAATTTTTTAAACTGTAAAGCATATAAGAAATAGTTAAAACTATAATTTTCTGTTTTAAGTAAACACATAAATATTGTCCTTGTTACAAGAATGTACTAATAAAACATACAATAAATTTTACATTTATTGGTATAACTGAAGATGTTTGAAATTTTAGTGCAAACTGTAACATATATTTATGTCAAAAATAAAATTTAAAAAAAAATTTAATATCCGAATAGGAATCGAAATTATGTACAAAAAAATTAGTGGTTTGGCTCAATCACACGCCTATACCAATTGCATCACAGGTTGAGTTGTCTATTGAATTTATTCAATGAAGTTACACGATTCTTAAAACTAAGACATTAAATATTTGTTACTTCTAGAAACGGTCTGATTGAAAATCATCCATCATTTAACTTCAATTAATGCACTATCACTGGGTAAAAGCCTAAATAGTATCACGCTTGAATATCTCTTTAGATGAATAAAATAGAAAAAAAATGATAATTTTTTATGTAATTAATGATAGAAGTATTTACCTTTTGACGACGGGGGTAAAATAACATTATTGGTTTTGATTTGTCAACGCGGACCAATGTAAGCGTTTTCTTCCATCTTACTTTACCAATCACATTGTGCCACACAAACACATGGTTCTTGTTCAGTTTAACGAAATATTAGCAAGAGTACGTTACGTGTTTTCTTACTTTAATAAAGGATTGAAACGAATATATATTCATACCTAATGGTTTAAGAGTAGTTGTTACTTTATCGTTCAGCTCAGTATTTTAGAACACTCACAAAAAGTAAGTAATATTCGAAAGCACGTAACACCATTATTCGAAATCTTTTCTCAGATATCCGGCTGCCATAACCAAGTTTGTCAAGTCTTATGAGAATCCTCGTGTCATTTAAAGATCATATTATTAATTTTTATTCATTGCATGTCTATGAATATTCTGTATGTATGAAAATTATTGCACACTATTTTTTTTACATATCATTTATTAGTTATTCGTTTTTACTTTTCAAATGTTCTGTTCATTATATTGTTCAGTTTGAAAGTTCTTTTTAACTAGTGTATTGCTAAATGCTACGGTGTTTCTATTTCCATAAGAAATTTTCCAGCAATGTTTGTCAATATTGACAAATTTTTTTATAAATCGAAATAATCTGGGAAAGATATTTGAATCTTTCTTTATGAAGAGGTGTTTATTAGCTTTTATATTTATTACTAGTTTTGAACATTTTTCTTTTAAATTAATTTAAACAATTGCTTTAGAATTACTTTCTGTTCTATTTATAATATTCTTATGTTACAAATCTGTTTCATTAATTGTTAGCATTTATAATTAGATAAGAAAATTGAACAAAATAATGTGAGATAAATGCCATGTTAAAGAGAAAATAAAGTTTACTTTTAATTATAGATGAAGCTGAGTGAGCTAAGAATGTCTATTATTTGGTTACTATTGATTATTATTACAACTTTTATTGGCATTAGCAATGGGGTTGCTATTATGAGTATCGACATTGGCAGTGAATCAATGAAAGTTGCCATTGTTTCAGTATGTAAAAATTTTTCATTGTATAATTTTGAAAATTGAATTTCTTGATCAGTGTTTCATAATAACCTTAAATAATGGTTTATACAGCCTGGTGTCCCTATGGAAATAGCTCTTAATAAGGAGTCGAAGAGGAAAACTCCAGTTGCCATTGCATTTCGAAATGGGGAAAGAAGTTTTGGAGAAGATGCTCAAGTAGTAGGAATTAGGTCACCGCAAAATAGTTTCTCTTACGTGTTAGACCTTCTAGGAAAGTCAATAAATAATCCTATTGTACAACTCTACATGAAAAGATTTCCGTATTATGATATTATTTCTGATGATGAACGAAATACGATTGCATTTAGACTTGATGAAAACACTACGTACACACCAGAAGAATTACTCGCACAAATTTTGCACAAAGGAAAAGAATTTGCAGAACACTCAGCTGGTCAAAAAATAAGTGAAGCTGTGATAACTGTTCCAGGTTATTTCAATCAAGTTGAAAGAAGAGCTCTTTTACAAGCAGCAGACCTTGCAGGAATCAAAATTCTGCAACTTATCAATGATCATACAGCAATTGCACTGAATTATGGAATTTTTCGAAGTAAAGAAATAAATGACACTGCACATTATGTAATGTTTTATGATATGGGAGCCAGTAGTACGACTGCAGCAATTGTCAGTTATCAAAATGTGAAAACAAAAGAGAAGGGATTTGTTGAAACCAATCCACATGTCACTGTTCTTGGTGTGGGTTATGACCGTACTTTGGGAGGTCTAGAAGTACAAATCAGATTGCAACATCATTTGGCAAAAGAATTTGATGCTTTGAATAAAACATCAAATTCTGTATTTAGTAATCCACGAGCAATGGCAAAACTTTTTAAAGAAGCCGGTCGTGTTAAAAATGTACTAAGTGCAAATACTGATCACTATGCTCAAATTGAGGGATTGATAGATGAACATGATTTCAGAGTGCAAGTTTCTAGAGAAAAGATAGAACAGCTTTGTTCTGATTTATTTGAGCGTGTTACAGATCCTGTTCATATTGCTTTAAAAACATCAGGTATAAAGAAAAGAGTTGAATTTAACTTTTCGTACAAATGTTGTTTTTTCCGTGATCATCCTAAATTAATCTGAATTTCTTAGGTTTGACATTGGATGTTATATCTCAGGTAGTATTGGTAGGAGCAGGAACTAGAATGCCAAAGATACAGGAACGTTTAAGTCAGTATTTGACACTTGAGTTGTCTAAAAATATTAACACAGATGAAGCAGCTACATTGGGAGCAGTATATAAAGCTGCAGACCTTAGTAAAGGTTTCAAAGTAAAGAAGTTTGTTACTAAAGATGCAGTACTTTTTCCCATACAAATCACGTTTGACAGAATTGTTGATAACAGAATAAAACAAGTAAGCTTGTGTTTATGTATAATCCATTGCTATGTGTTAAGTTTTATAAGAAACATGAATAAATTTTTATAAAAAATATTTTACTTTTAGGTTAAAAAGTCATTGTTTAGCAAAATGAATCCGTACCCGCAAAAGAAAATTATTACGTTTAATAAGTATGCAGAAAATTTTCAGTTTCATATTAATTATGCAGAATTAGATTATTTACCACCTAATGAATTAGCGTAAGTATTAGAAACATTTATTACTTACTGCATTATATTTGTATTTAATAATATTGTATTTCTTTTGTTTCAGTGTTATTGGTAATTTCAATCTGTCCACTATAACTTTGACTGGAGTAGCCGAAGCTCTAGATAAACACACTAAAGATGGAGCAGACAGCAAGGGGATTAAAGCACATTTTGCTATGGATGAGAGCGGTATACTTAATTTGGTGAATGTAGAACTAGTATCAGAAAAGTCAAGTCCAACTCCTGATGAAGAAGAGGGTACTTTCTCAATACTTGGTTCAACTATTAGTAAACTTTTTGCAGGTTTGTCTAGAATGCTTTGCAAAAAATGATACATGTATTTTATTAATTTCGGTTTTCTAATATAATTATTTATTGTTTCTTTTCTTTTATTATGAATTTCATTGGTACAATATGTAGATAGTAAAGGAAAAATGTTTTTGTAATGAAACACGTAGTTTGAAAAATTATCATATAAACTTATAGAATCAATTTTCTTAAGGTATAAAGCCATTTTTTGCAAGCATTTATAAATAAAGTATTAAATGCAACAACATGAAAGAAAGTTAAACTATACTTTAAAAACAAGTGTCAAATGCCAAGACTGTTACATCTTTTTTTTTATTTAACTAATGTACTAGTAACTTTATGAAAATTGACATTATGTAAAACAGTTTATATAATTGCATTCTACATAATTTTTACGAGCGCATCAATGACACATTTAGATGAATATAATTTTTTAATTTCAGGCTTTGAAGATAAAGAGAAAGAAGGAAAAGCTGAGGAACCCTCCAAAGACGACATAAAACCGGTTCACGAAGAACCAGAATACCCTGAATTACAAAAGGAAGTAGAAGAAAAAACAAAGAAAAAGAATGAAACTACAGTTAATGAGGATAAAGTAGTGAATAAAACTGAGAAAACAGAGAAAGAGAAAAAAGCTGTGATTGTAACTCTTAAAGAACCCATTAAAGCCATTGAAGTTAAGTTAGGACCTCAGATTCTTTCTGGAGATAAACTTACGGAATCTCGCGAAAAGTGAGTAAATATAAGTAATTGAATAATTTGTTTGTATACCAAGTATACTGTTCATATTCTACTGAAAGTGTTACACGTTAATTTTAGGTTACATCGTTTGGATGTATACGATTTCGAGAAAACAAAACGTGAGACGGCTTTAAACAATTTAGAAACATTCA
Organism: Ptiloglossa arizonensis; assembly: GCF_051014685.1. Taxonomy (NCBI): domain Eukaryota; kingdom Metazoa; phylum Arthropoda; class Insecta; order Hymenoptera; family Colletidae; genus Ptiloglossa; species Ptiloglossa arizonensis. The sequence goes on from NC_135048.1 coordinate 33,940,666, forward strand.
TAATAGACGCTCAACAAAGATTAGAATCTGAAGAGTATGCTGCTGCTGCTACTTCTCAAGAAGCAGAAAACATATTGAAAGCATGTTTTGAAATTTCTGATTGGCTATATGAAGATGGATTTAGTGTAACTGCAGAAGTGTACGAAGAAAAATTATCAAAACTTCAAAAATTGACCAAGGATGTTTACGAACGTGTCTATGAACACAGAGAACGCCCAGAAGTATTAAAAGGCATGACATCTATGTTGAATACTAGTAAAGTATTTTTAAATAATATGCGTAACTTAAGTTTATCGAGCGAAATTTTTACTCAAGTAGAGATTGACACTTTAGAAAAAGTGATCAAGGAAACTCAGGTAAATACTTTTGCATTTAGGAACAATTTATCGAATAATGTTCTAATCTTTTTTTTATTGAATAATCATATAATATTTGAATACATTGATCCATAGGAATATTATGACAATGTTGTCAAATTCTTTGCTGAAACGTCTTTGCACGATCCTGTGAAATATAAAGTTCGCGATCTTGCAAATACAATGGCGTTGCTCGATAGAGAAGTGAAATATCTTATAAACAAAGCAAAGATTTGGAGACCAAAACAAGAGTCTGTGATGAATCAAACAGAAAGCGCAATCGAGAATGCAACGGAGACAAAAGAAAGATCGGAATCGGAGTCTATTCGTAAGTCAACGACTGATTCTGAAACGGAGAAATTTTCAGAAGAAAGCACATCGTCTGATAATGCGAACGTACAAAATGAAAAGCCAGCAGAGTCGAATACTTTAGAAGATTCGACTGTAATGTTGAAAAATAACAAAGTTCGGTCAAATCACAAAAGTACTCAAGAGGACGGGGCACACCAAGAACTTTAAAATGAAGTTAATTTAAAAGTGTGTGACTTTTATTATTGACCGATTCCGTCTCGGTTAATAAATTACACAACTTATTATGTTGTAGGGCAGGTTTATGAATGCATTTAAAAACCTAAATCAAATTTAAGAAATTATGTGTTACTGTGGCTGAATGAATTATTTCGCGAATGTGAATACTGAAGTGTTATTTTATTTAATTGCACATGATTGTATAAGATTATAAGGGATAATTCGTTTGTTCTTCATACAAGAAAGTAATAGAATTAGTATCTTGCAGCATTTCGAATACAAAAGCAAAACCGACCATTCACTGTTTATAAAAGACTTTGCGCTTTAAGTGCCAAGTAGTTACGCGCATCAAAGTTGTATTTACATCAGGCCTGGTTAATTCTGTGCCCAGTGTGCCTGGGTAGTTAGTTTTCTTTAGGTATTTGGGTCCCTTAGTGAGGTACTCTATGAATTTACAGTGTGTAGTATAGGTATAAACGTATAACGTTGAATTCTTATTATTACAGTTGAGCCCCATCCGTTATTTCTTGCTGTAATGTATCACTCGCTCGAAATTGTTCTCTGGGAACAATGGCGTGTGCTTGATTCTGCAAGAAACTCAGTTGGCTAGGCCTGATCTATATCAATACGATAATTGCTGAAGAATTGCAAATAATTATATTACAATCAATCAGCACTGCGTTTTACAGCCGAATAAATTCGAATAATTTATTCGAGTCGTTATTTACAAATGACAAAATGTTCTACTTGGTCGGACTTCGTCTATTACGAATATATTTACTTGTAATACTTCTTGATACTATATTCTTAGACATATTCTATGCTATAGCTTAAAAATGATTTTCTACAGATATCTACATCTAGCATTACAATAGCATTATATAATGTTTTCGTCGTGAAGAATTTAAGATTTTATTCATTTTTTACATTCCTAATTAATTAATCCTCGCTACAAAGCATCTAACTTCAGTGCATGCCTACGTATAATTCTATTGTATCAATAATGTAATTAATTTCATGATACAATGATCATGTATTGAATTTTATAATGAAACAAAGCGAGGTAAACCCATGTCTGATATTGTAATTTGTTTAAAAGGATTTGGAACGTGCGTGCAAATAATTTGCTTCTATTAAAGTATTCGGTATGAATTAAATCAAATTATTCCAACGAATATAGATGTAATTTAAATTTGATCATGTTATTTATTATTTTGGGTAAATAAAGCAGTGTGTAAGATACTGATGAAGTAAAAGATAGCAAAACTCAATGCAACTTTTAATTTGTACATTTCATGTTGAACTTGATATGTTTACAAGGAAAGCATATACATATATTTTATTTTATAAACAAGTCTTCCTACAATTAAAAAATAACTTCAGGCTAATGAAATAAATTAATTTATAATTGCATATTTATTTTAATATATTTAAGACAGCATTATTATTATTAACGTACGTTTCACGTGCATATTGTTAAGGAAATAGATATTTATACATGTATAAATATTATTGTCACTGGAATGTTTTTCTTAATATTGAGTGAATTAGAGAAATTTAAATTTGAAATTACAGATAAATTTGATATCTTTGATTTAATAAAGATTAATGAAGTATTATCCTTTTTTTCTATTTCCTAGCATATTATGTAGAGTTTTAATATTTTAGTCTCAGCGAATTTAAAGGTATAATCTAGGTTCGAACTATAATTGTGTAATAAATTATTATTGGTACCACATTTGATATTTATTGCAATTAAAATAAATGTACAAAACACATCTTCCATTCTTGTAAGTTCTCGATATTTTTTAAAATTAGAAATAAGGTTAAACGTTATAAACAGTAAATAATTTAATCATATTCTTAAACCTCAAGTATTATATGATTTACATTTATTTTTAGGTATGTGCACAATTTGTATTTTTGAAAGTGATTCTATACTGTACAACTAGATAGCTCTGAGGTCGTATCAAAGTCGAAAGTACGAGCAAAACATCGCAGAGTTTGTAAACAAATGCAAGAGTGTTTATTCGATCGAAATTTTCACATTATTTTAATTAATTTTTAAATGTACAAATCTAGTACATATTACAATAATTAATATGTGAATTAGAAACTTTTTTTCTAACTTCAGATAAATTACAGAGATAGTGGATCATACTTTAACCATATCGTCAATGATTTTATAAAGCAAATAATTTTGTTTAGTATTTGTTACAGTCAATTTTTTGTCATTACTCTTATTCGTTAAAAATTATGTTCTCTTATACGTTTCGAACACTGCTGAAAAGGGCTGGCCCTGTTATGGTAAAATTTCTTTTAAATAACAAATACTCTGTAATCTTACGCAATACAAATTAATATGAAATATAAATGTTCTACTTGAAACTGATTTTTTAAAATCGAATTTAATTTATGTTAATAAATCTGTGGAAAATAACATTTGCAAAATTAATATCGCATTTGTCTTCCAGTGCGTTACAAGTTTTGTATTTAACAATCACTCGGAAACTAAGAAACCTTTACCGAACGATAAATTAAATCTTGACCCTCCTGATATTAAAAAATTAACTATTGAATATATGATACAACAATCGACAATAGATTCTATAAATAATGCAACTCAAACATTAACCATTGTGTATATGGCTATAATGAGAACAAGTAGCGAATATAAGTAAGATTTGTATGTTTTTGTTACAAGTACATAAGGTTCTGTTGACATAAAATTGTATAAAAAATAAAGAGATTAACATTGTTACAGTCACATTCATAAAAATAATAAAAATTATTTTTCAGAATTTTGTTAGGTTCATTGATTTCTCTTTTGACGGAATCCTTGGAATTTAATTTTAGCGACGAACAGTGGGACTCAATAGTCAAAGTAAGATCAAAAGTGGAAAACAAAAAAGAAAAGCTAAACGTAAGACGGAATAAAATAAATTTGTGTCGGTATATATTGCAACCGTAACAAATGTTTTAAAATATATTCTTTTTTATCAGAAATTAACAGGGTACATTCAATATGTACAAAATCTAGCAGTAGCAGCTTCGGATCTAAGTTATTTATCTGGAATGGACAACCTGTCGTTTACTCTTTCTCAACAACTCGACGACATATTAAAACGTATAAAGACAGAAGTTGACTGTATCGCAACACTCGAAGAAGAATATTGCAGTGTACAAGCACAATGCATTAAAAATTGTAAGTGCAACATAATTGTTAGATTTAAAGTAAATGAAATATTATAAACGAGCTAAACGTAGATAACTTTGTTTCGCTTTTACATTTCAGCAAATAAAACAAACGATAACGAGTCTCCCGATTAATGTGAACAGGTGTATTTGTTTATTTGTTGGTTAAAATGTATTTATATCATTTTGAGTAATAAATAATAACATAGCAAAAATAAAGTAACCTTCTATCTTATTATTTCTTTCTTTAATAAACTTATTCGCATTGTATAAATTGTCAAAGTATCGAAGTAACAAGTGGTCAATATTTAGTACAAGAAAACGAAGGACAGTGGATTATGTACAGCTAATTTAAAAGACTGTAGGTGCTCAAGCATCAAGATGTATTGTTACAATATGTCTACCAGGTATCATTGCCAAACCAAGAGATCTTGCTTCTGTATAATCCTCGGATAGATATTCCGAACACGATCTCAAAATCACATTAGCATCACGATCGGTACATAAAAATACACCCATTAAGACTCGACCATCTGTCATTTTTATTCGTAAGTTTCGGTTCAGCCATCCACGCAATTTCTGTCTCGCAGGAGAGTCCTTCGTATTAACAGCCTATCACAATTGCATAAATAAATTTACACTAACTTTGTTTGTAACGTACACATGTTATCGATAAGTAAAAAATATTTAACACCGATTAAATTATAAGCAATTCGGCCAGGAAACCTAGGAATTTGTAAAGACAATATTTTGTTTACATTGACATTTAGTAATCTCTCTCAAAGCTCGATTTCTTAGCAATATAACGTCTTGTACTTTTTTCACAATAATAAATATTGTATAAAAAATCAAGAATCAAGTGATATAACATGATATGTAAATGCAGAAATATATCAATCAATAAAATATAACTGGACATAATCAAAAGGTTAAATATCTTGTCAATGAAAATACACATAACCTTTTATGGTAATATATTTGTCGAAGGTCACGATATAAAAATATTACGAACAAAGCCGATCGAATTGCAATCGTGTAAAATACTCGAATTTACCTCTCCATTTTCATGGACGCAATCGTCGTTCGTTACGTTGGAAACATTGTGCCATTCTTTCATGTCTGTATATTAACAATTCAAATATTGTTTCGAATAAAAATAAGTAATTCAATTTGACAAAATACTTCACAAAATTACTTCACAAATAAACTGAATCGTTTCTCGTGCTACTCTTACATATCCATTGATTCTATCGGAGCACATTTGCAACTAAACTTTCTCAGAAGATAACATTTTTCATACTATCGGAACACATATAAAGATCAAAAGAAAGTGTTGATTTCTAAATTGTAAATATTTTAAAAGTCGATACGAATTAGAATTAAAAATTGTTTCTACTAGTGGCAATTTAATTGTTACGATAATTTGCAACGAATTTGAACAACAATATCACAGCACAGACGAGATTAGAATTGATGTTTCACCTAACAAGAGTTGGTGCCACAAACGAGATGTAGAATAGACGGTTCATCTTGGGGGAGTTGGTGTCACACGATCTGATATACCGACGTTGTAAAATATCAGTGGTTTTGAAGCGACCTTTTCATTTAAGAACGGTGAATCTGAGAACTATATCCAACCGAATCATCAAAGTCAATAAAGGTAGTAAACGTAGGAAACTCGTTCTGGTACGTTATTTGCGTATCTATAAAATTTATCGGTCTCGGAAAATATTGTAACAAGCTCTATTTATTGTCACATACGGAACTTGGAACATTTTACCAACACGAAACGAACAATATTCTCAATGATATAACCACACTTGACAGGTTAATAAAATTGTCCAAGTTCCATTTATTCTTACATATTCGTACATATTTTTTTATTCTCCGGTTACCGAACATTTCATTCTCCCGGGAGCCTCCGGGATAGACGGACGTCTCCATTTTGGGCACCTGGACACTCCGCGGACTACCATGGATACCGGTTGATCTCTTGGTAACGGTGCCGATCACTGATAGCCGGTGGGCCGGTGGTCACTACTGGCGACCACTCTCTAACTTTTTTTTCTCTTAACTGTTTCACTTATTTTCTTTGTTCCTACACATTCATTCATTTGTTTCATACACACACATTGTTTTATCCTGTTTATTATTTGCACGATTGCTTCGTTTATTGTTTGTGTCTCTACATAACTGTATTCAACCATTGACCAATTTTATATATTTGTCGCGGACGTTTCTCTTACTCGTTAGCTGGGTATATCCGAAAACGAAGAACGAAGAGGACTCCTTCGTTTCATCTACCGTCGGATCTTTAATTTTAAGCTCGGTCTGGGCCAGTTTTAAACTCACTGTGTACAAATATTTGTGCTCTGCCAAGTGATTATCGAATCTTTAGCTTATTTTTGCTCGTCCTCTCAAATCCACCGACATTTTACAATGTCCATATTTCTATTTAGGGAAATATCTTAGTGGAAATTTATAGTATAGATTCCTATACTTTGTAGCGCTTACATCTTATTCCAATTCGAATCGATAACGTTTGAAGTTTGTTCCGTGTCTCGTCCGTTGGATGTCACACGATCTAAAATATCGTCTTCGTATAGTATCAATGGTGTCGATCGCAAAAAACTTTTAAACTCATTGGACTCGAAGCTTGACGCGACAACAAATGAAACTTGGTGTATTCTAGCTAGATATTATATATGTTCTCGCACTTTAAGAAACAACTGTAGATTCGCGGGTTTCGTCACGAGGTTACTACGAACGGAAATTCGATGGGAAATATTGGGTTGTCCGGAAAGTCGTTTCGTTTTCGGTGAAAATGAAACACGATTCTTTCAGAGTGTACAAACATTTTATTAAAATATACATTCTCCATTTTGGAAAACGAAATCACTTTCCGAACAAACCAATAGACGTGCATTACTTTTACGATAAACATTATTAAAGCGCGGAGACAGAAGAAATCAACGATCGTCGTTCCTTCGATACGCGGTTCACGTAGATTATCCTACTTCGGTAGGATTTAATTTCGCGGGGAATATGTCACAGTGTTATCGATATTATTTCTGCGACGAACGTGTATGCAACTATTCTAACGTTCGTTCGTAATACAATATTTACGCGCGATTATACTTTTAAATGGCCTCCCGCGATAATTTAACGGAGTTCAACGATAAATAAGAACCCCAGCGAATCACTCTCAAACACCCACGATGATCAGTCGGGACGATTTCGTAACGCTCGTGTCTATTTATCTTTGCCGCACAAAAGCAATAATATGCAGTGCCGTCGAGAGGAAGAGGCATTTCTCCTCTCTCTGTTCCACGACACGGGAATCTTGCACCGTGGCTTTTACAAATCGATTATTTCGAGAACGAAGCAACGCACGAAAGAAATACGTTCCATGTTATCGATCCGACCTTTCAACCCTTCGCTTCAACCCTTCAACTTTTCCGCTATCAGAAACTAGCAAATGAAATCTTTCGAATCGTGTAATTAATTTCAAACGAAGCATTTCCGTTTCAACTTTGGCGGCGCTAAATTAATATGTTAGAGGAAGGAAAGAATGGAAATAGGAAAAGGAGTGGGGGTAGTAAGCGTTTCATCCCGGGCCTGCTAGTGGACTCGTCAGTAAGGCATCCTAGCAGGCCCTGCCTTATACGCCGGGACATTGGAAGATCGGTAAGAGGTCGTACTACTATATATATAGCGATCGGAGCAGGTACGGGAACTTGCGGGAAACGGTTGGTGGTGAGTTTCCCTCTGGTGGCAAGCGTGGGTAGTGCCGCCACATAACCCCCTTGCCAGTGGTAAACGATACTTTGAAGTTCCGTCCTGATGTCCCAGTGGCGTAGGTATTTGTTCCGTAGTTCGGTTTGGCACAACAGGCACAGGAGGAGGTTGTCCAGAGCGGTGGAAGAGAAGAATGCTTCTTTTTCGTAGTAAGGCCCAGCTGCTGTCGATTGCGGAATACGCGTGGCGAGCATCGTTTGCTCAAGCCGCGTTTTCGCTTGTTGTCCGACGTTGATGCGTGCGCGTACCAGTATTTATGAAACGCATCGGTGTGGTCGGTGAATAATGTCGACAAAGCTGCCTGCTGTCCTCCTGGGGTTGATCCTGATGGTTAGCCGGGAGTATAGCGTCCGTGTCGTCGCTGGCAGGTTGAGGAGTCAACCCTCGGAGAGGGGGATTAACGAAAATCGGCCTTTACGTTGCGTTCCTTCCATCGTCTTGTGCTGCACCTTGTACTGCTGCTGTGCTGTTGTCCAGAAGGTTGCGTTGGTTCTTAGACGGGGTCACCACTTTGGCGGCGCTAAATTAAAGTATGTTAGTAGAAGGAAAGAACGGAGATATAAGGAAGTGGGGATAAGCGTTTCATCCCGGGCCTGCTAGTGGACTCGTCAGTAAGGCATCCTAGCAGGCCCTGCCTTATACGCCGGGACATTGGAAGATCGGTAAGAGGTCGTACTACTATATATATAGCGATCGGAGCAGGTACGGGAACTTGCGGGAAACGGTTGGTGGTGAGTTTCCCTCTGGTGGCAAGCGTGGGTAGTGCCGCCACACAACGTTTCGTATACATATGTTTACATCTTGCGAGAAAGGAGTAATTGAATTTTAATTTCGATTCCAAAGCACGATGGATTTCCGAATCGGAGAGAAGTACACCGAATCGAGCGGCGATCGAGGATCGCCACTCGAGTGGAAAGGGTTAACGGAGAATCACGTTTCCGCGCGGATCGTAGCGCGCGCGTATTTCTTCGCGCGTTTTAGGTAAGCTCCTTTGGAGCCGACCGAACCACCGGTGCGCTTTCCGCGAGAAAAATTGATACTTCGTATCGAAAGAACACCCATTCGCGGTATACGAAAGTGACTTTTATCGTTTCGCGTATCGTCACGGTTGTTCCACGTTCTCGAGATTACGTTCCGCCGGGCGGGAAACTAACGGAAAAGATTCACGAGTTACGCGATTACGATTCCTTCGACTTTATCGAAGGAAGGTAACGACACCGTGGTCGAGGCGCTTTGTTTCTCGCGAAAAAGGATCTACGGCTGGTGCTATCGCACCAGCGGTGTTTTTCAAACGTGTTTCCGTACAACTCGACGCAACAGTAAACGATACGATGGAAAGAAAGATGGTTCGTTGGATGTTTGCGCGGCATTCGTCGAACAACGATCAAGTGTTTACGATAGAACACCGCTGGTGAAGAAATGAACGTTCCCGATGAATATTACCTTTGGTACGAATGCAACAATGATCCTAAGAGTGCCTAAGACGTCGATAGCGAATGATCGATGTCAGTTTTAAGGACGCGGAAGGGTCGTCAACGGTTCGGCTATTCTTCTTTTGGGTTTTTTCTAGCCAGTTCCAAGTCGAGAGTCACGAAGACCACACGATACTGTCGTCGTTCACGTCAAGGCATATCACTGTACACTTGTTTCTTCGGACTTTCTATTCTCGTATGTACAAAAACTATACTACTGGATACGCGAGATCCCTGCGTATTATAATAAACTATACATGATAATCTGAACTTTACAACAATTACTGTTCGGAGGCTCGTTGGTCCGATCGTGAAATCGAGCGACGTAATTGGCGATTACGGTGGTCGATGGTGAGCGAATAGACGAAAAAAAGAGTTTCGTTCGCGCGATTATTCGTTCATCGTGATCCGGATCGCGATTATAGAAAGAAAGAGAGAGGGAGAGAGAGAGAGATAAAAGTGGAAGAATTGTAAAAGCTGGGTGAACGCGAGCGGTCGGCGAATTTTCGGTCGATAAACGAATTCTCCGAGTGGCAGTATCGGGAGGTGAAATCGTGAACTGTTGCGCGTCGAGGGACGCTCGGGCGTAAACAAGATCCGTTACCACGCCGAAACGCGTTAATTACACGGTATTCCGTTTAGTTTGTTCGATGCCCGTCCGTTCGATAATAATATCGAGGGTAAACAAATTAAAATTCGACAGATGCCACGGTCCCAAGCGGGCCGCGCGTACTTTCAACGTTCGTTGCGACCTACCCGTCGTTTCCAATTGGTCTCCGTTGAATACCATTGAAAGTTTCCGGTACTCGTTCCCTATTCTTTTTCTCTACCGCCCCGTACCGTCCCAACCGTTCGTTCGGCCCACGGCTGTATAAAGTTTCAATTAGGAAAGTTCGGTGACGGTGAAAATCTGTCCCGCGGAACAGCGCCCCGCCGAAATTTGTTTACGACCGAACGGCGGTGGTTCTTTGTAGACGATCGGCGAAATTATGCGTTAGCTCGTTGCATCGCAAAGTAGCCACCGACTCGCGACGCGGGATAGAACCGAGAACCGAATTTACCGCTGCTTTCGAAGCCGCGTTTCGTCGACGCGCGTTATCCACTCGCGATTACCGCGACGCTGGTGATCGTAAATCTCTTCGAAATATGTTCAGCGCAGGCGTCGATTATCGTACGACATTTCTTATCGTTATCGATCGATCGATTTCTCCTTGTCCGTGATATACGAAGGTCACGATCTTGACCTTGGGCTCGCATCGCTTTTATCACCGAGAGCAATTACATCGAGTCTCTCGGCTCGAGTACGCTTCGGAGTAGAATCTAAGCAACCACGCGAGAGAGTCTGTTGAGTTTATTACTTATATTTCACCGACCGGATGTGTCCGCGATGCGGTGCAACGACCGGGTAGATGGTCGTTCGTCCTGCTCCGGCCAATGAATTATGTTTGCAATTATTTAAGCGGAATAAAATAAAGTTATTCAACAGAGTCCGGCATAGATTTCTAAAGTTCGCAGCGTACGAACTCGGCCCGTATACGGATGTTTCCGACGACGATTGTGACTCAGTTTCGCGCGAACCGAACCTTGAATCCACAGAGATTCCTGGAGCGGTTGTTGATTTTTCCAGACAAAATGTTAAATAATCGATCTTTGCGTTCTCTCCAGGTCTTTCGGGTTTCTTCGTACTGTTCTACCCTGCAGGTATTCGTCGAGTATTCTCCGATTCTAGCGGTACTCGGGAAAAGCTAGTAAAGAAACAACCCGCGTAGAAGATAACGTTGTACTTTCTTATAATTTCTTTCGAGAAAAATAGAGGTTGCATCGTCTTAATCCTTCGGAGACGCACACTCGGGTCCTTTCCACTCGAAACGATTAGTTCCTACGTACCGTTTGATTTAACAAAGAATGTACGTCGATATTTGCGATAGTTTCGTAGAAAAGAGCTTGTCACGTTTTGGACGACTCACCTTGTACAATGATTTCGCGTAAGAAAGAACCCGGTACAAAGAAATACTCGGTGTCTCTCAGTGTTGCGATTCCATTCTAAACCGTTGGATGCGATCGAATCGCCCAATAACGACGATATGCGAGATCAAGCGCGTCGCTGCAACGCTACGATTCTCTTTACCATTGTACCATTTCGGCTTCTGGGCAACGCCTCGTCTTTATTCACTTTGTCGGTGAAAAATAACGTCGGTTGCGGCCGACAAAGAACAACGAGTAACGCGTTCGATCGTTTAATCATCGAGGCGGATTCTTTGCAAATAACGTGTACCGATCGCGCGTTGCGCTACGTCACGAGCCGATAACGTACTCGAAAGCGAACAAATCGTGCATCGATTTCAGCAATAATTCGAACTTATTGTTCTTTACGCGAGTCGATCGGATCAACAATAACGAACAAAGAATCTCGATGATTTCCGATCTCGTCGAAACTTCTGTCGCCGAATTTTCGATCTCAACGGATAAATCGAAAACAGCGGTAGGACGTGTTGCAAGAGGATACTTTCTACGCACGTGTCTACCTTTGACCTTAACCCTTTCGCAGCGTATTTAAATTTTTGAATCGTTCTCGAAAAGTGTCGATTGCCGACCCAATGGAAAAGTTTTGAATTTTTAACCATTCTCGTACTTTTTTCGTCAATAGCGTAACCTCTGTCGCAAAAATAAGGGGATAAGTAATTTTAGAACAAACTAATAACTCTCGGCAGTGTTTTCGATCCAGCAAACGCCACTATTCCGCTGCTGGTAATAATTTCACGTTTATAGATCGTGTGTTAGTTTATTTCCTTTGTCTCGGTTGTTTTACGATTCGAAGATAGAATTGCTTTTGGAGGTAGTCGAGAATGATATTCGAGGAACAAACGGTGGAGCGGATATATCGGAGAACGTTTCCGTACATCGCGGTACTTACTTTCGAGCTGAAAATTTTCTCCCGTTCGATCGCACGCTCCGAGTTTTCGGAGAAAAACTGTCCCGTAAGGAACGGGTGTTTTTATCGCAACGAACGGACCAGGAAGTGCCGGATAATAGGTTCAGACGCAGAAAAACGACGCGTTACGAGGAGGCGAGGTCTCGAAGATGAAAAATTCGTTGCGTTCAAATTCGTAGAAGTCATCGGCTACGGTCGTTGCCGATCGAATACGCGCAAGCGTGACGAGCGAAATAGTTGCTCCGTTACTAAACAAACGAGTAGGCTGTGTTGACGGTGAATGATTATCGGCGCACGATAAAAACGCAATTGTTTACGCGCGATATCTTCCGTTCCGTCGAGATTGGATTTGCGAAACCTTTGGTGTAAACAATGATAATCATTTTCGCGCGAAAAATATTCCTGTGTAAAAAGCGATCGGTATCACGGATTAGCGATTTCGATACGCAGTGTCTCTGATAAACAATCGTGATCGACTCGTTAAAATATTCTCGTTCTCGCGGAATTGATCGTACTCGATATTACCGATACGTTCGAGGTACTCGGGCCTCAATGGTTTTGGTTCTATGGGGAAGATCGTATCGGTTTTCCTTTTGTATCTCACTATGAATTTTGTATCTTCCAATACGAAAAGCCTCTACGTTTAACTTTCCTTGGTCGAGAAATCGCGACGAGATCGGATCCTGATGGAATGGTAACGGTTCGTTGCCAATAGCTTCCTAGAATTTGACTTTTAACGAGGCTCGAGCACGGCACGTTTACCGAGGTATCGGGAAGGGGACCCCAAAAAAATTAGATAACGGAAACGCTGTCGTTTCGAATTCGATGGAACTTTGCGTTGTTCCTAGTGAGTAACAAGTTTCCATAATAATAATATTAATAATGATAAAAATAATTTATGGGTACCAATGGGAAGAACGAGGCTCGAGCTCGACACGTATACCTAGGTATCGGGACCCCAACAAAATTGGATAACGGAAATGCTGTCGTTTCGAATTCGATGGAACTTTGCGTTGTTCGTGGCGAGTAACAGGTTTTCATAGTAATAATAGTAATAATAATAATAATAATAATAATAATAATAATTTGTGGGTATCAATGGGAAGAACCCTTTATTACAAAAGGCACATTAAAGCGTTCGCTACCACGCAAACGTATCTGTGATAAATTTTCGACAAGAGGAGCAGATCGTACCTAATCTGCTTACACAGGAAATGCTTTTGTATCCCGGTCCGATGTTACAACGCGTTAATTTAACCGTTGATATATTTAACTTTGTTAAAACGCGATCAACTCTTCCCTCGAGTAGTAAAATTCGATCGTTGGTAAAGGTTTTTATCGTTTCGCGGGTTTTATTTCTGAGAGATCCGTTCGCCCTTTCGAAATAAAATTTACCAAGGAAGAAGAGAAACTCACGGCCACCGATACGGCTGGTACTTCGCGAATCGAAAGAACGGATCGGACGAACGAGTCTCGTTTTAAGAAACGGTTTATTCACGGTCTTGCGTAACACACGCGTAGCGTAAAATAAAAGCCAATCGGATTGTGTACGTATTTCATTCAGTTCGATGGTACACGTATCCGGGGTTATTGTAGCGCGACACAAATAACGATGCACGACAGTGGTTGCAATTGAAGCAATTAACTCCTAATGGGTTATCATCGCACGCCCCTACTTTCCGGTGATTCTCCGTCTCGACTTACGCGAGGATTGGGGGCAGTACGAACTATACGTTCGAAACGATTGGTCGGTCAGTGGTCTCGAGTTTACGTATAAAACCGGCGACGAGTCGAGTCGCGGCAGCCACTAGCCGCAGAGTTTCGTAAAAAACGAACGCGTGTGGCCGTATCGGGCGCGACGCGTACCTTTTATCTCGTTTTGTTCTCGTCGCGTCTCGTTCGATCGCGCGCGAACGGATTTCGAATTGGACGCGATCGGGCCATCGATCACGTCCGTTGGAACAATGCCTTTCGAGAAGTTCGACGCCTCCATCGGCCACAACTCGTACCAGCATCTCCAACGACCCGCGAACAACGAGTTCTTGCACACGAACGTCAAGCATTTGCACCACAGCACGTAAGTCGATCGCCCGTGAACTCGTTAACGAACTGTGCGCGCTGCTACGGGATTAAGAACGATCCGTATGCTCACGCGCGGTACAGAGCGTTGGGCCGCGAGTGATCGTTGCCGCGTCGAGGAGTCGCCGGATCGGTAAAACTTACGGACGTTTATCCTCGGACGATCGACGCGTTTCTGTTATGCGAGTGGTGGACGGTAACGGTGATACCAAAGTGCCCGCGTCGAACACGCAACGCGCAGGTGTCGCGCGGAAACTCGACACAGTGAATGGTGCAAAAAGTGGACGCGGGAATTCGCACGGGAACCTTGTAACGGAACTGACGGCGAATCGACGATGAGACGGTGATTCGAATAGTCGATGCGGGAACGAATCGTGTTCTTCGTGATGTTTCTCGAGTGAAGTTTCGCCAAGATCTCGAGAACCGTTTTCGTTGCGACGAACGATACGGAACGCAACGAAAATATTTTACTTCACGAGTGGGCCGACGCGCGACAAAACGATCGTTGTTCTCGATTTTCCTGTAAACGGGACGGACGTCACGGAGCAACGACGAAACGAAATAACGCGGTGAAAAATTCGCGACCGACCTGTACGTATTTCCGTTGTTCGTTCTTGCTTCGATCGCGGTGAACGGAAGAAAACTTGTTCGGGACAAAGAGCGAACGTTGCCGAACGGACAATCGAGCGTGATTTTAGTACGATTGCCGTTTCAACGGCGAGTCGAATTCCTATCGAAAAGGGGACCGAACGGAGCTCGAGGAATTACATCGAAACGACGAATCCATTTCCGGTGCACTCATTAACGTCGAAAGAGTTTGGCACCGTTCGCAGACCGGCCACTTGAAACAAACGTTACGGAACTCTCGGTTAGTAAACAACGCGAAACGGTACTGGATACGTATTACGCGCTCTCTAGAGTGTATATGAAATTTACAAACGCAACTGGATACTCTCCCTCTCTCTCTCTCTCTCTTTATCCCGGAATCCCCGCGTTATTTCAGTGCTTCTGTATCGCGGTGCTTGGCTAATTGCGAAAGTTAACGGTCCACCATCGAATTATCTCGCGTTCGACGATATTCGTCGATCGTAAATTTCGCATCCAATCGCTCGAATGGAAAAGTTCGAGAGCGAAAAAATTCTCGACAGTCACGACACGTGATTCCAACGAATCGTCGCCGAAGCAGCGTCGAAGCTTACAGCGAGCTACGAAATTTTTTGTCCAGAGCGCGCGTGAATCATCGACGATACGTTTCACGCGTTAGTGTAACGCGTTAAATCGTTCTTGAAAACCGATCGCGACCCGTATACAATTTTCCGATAGACGTTCCCGAGCTTTACGAAAGTTCGTTATCTAACGAGGGTTCGTGTCGATACGACGAAACGAAAATCTCGATAAAACTGACTGGTAAATATTTTTCTCAGATGGATTCGATATTTTAATCCGCGAGACGATAACGTAACAAACTTTTATGCAACAACAACAACGATACCGTGTCCGTTGCGTCGTTCGAAATTGCATAACATCGAACAGCGTGGACGCGAAACTCGGTTAGATCGCTATTAAGCTCGATCGAGGAACGACGAGATGAATGCAACGGTCGATGATGGAGCAACGAAGCGAAAACAAACATTTTCTTTACGACGCGGATTAAAATTGATTCGAAACGCGACTCCAGCGTAGCGACTAGCGTATCTATCGAACGTACGCAGCGGCGATTCGTCGATGAAGCGATAAAGAGTATTTACCATCCGAGTAATCGCGGATCGTAGGTGAAAGTTTACGAAGAATGCCAAGATGCGTGTCTTGCGAAACCTTTTCGCTTCTTTCGACGAGTTTCTACGATTTTAGACCGAACGTTTTCGAATATTCCGTATCACGGAGGGAAAGAGGGAACGGTTTGGCATTCAAGTGGAACGCGGTCATTTTTTCTCCGCGAAATAATAGGTTGCTCGATAAGTTTCCTCGTTCGATAAGAAACGGAGCTGTTACGTTCGTCGTTTTATTTTTCCGAAGATCGTACCACTGTTTCGCGAACACGTGTGAAGTTTCGCGTAGATCTATCGACTCGTTCGTATATTTGCGTGTATCACGGTAACGGAGCTATTGCGTTCAAAGCGTCGTAGAATTGTTTTTTTTACGATGGGAAAAAACGACGAAACTTATCGAACAAGTTGATGCAACTATCGAAAGGGGAATCGCGCACCATCGGCACCATGGATAATCCCAGTTTCCTTGCACCCGTTCGACGCGTGGAAGCACACGACGAGGCAACGCGCCAAACGGCATCTCCGACTTCGTGTTCCGAAGCGTCCAATTAGAAGTTTCGAGCGTTCATACTTGGATTTTGTTTATTTAATCGAGCAAACAGACCGGGCCACGGGAAAACCGCGGCCAACACAAACAAGAATTATCTGAACGCAACGGATGCGAATGACGTTGACGGCGACGTTTCAGCGAATCGAACCGAAGAGAAAGATAGCGCTAATCGTCTCCGCGACTTACGATCAATTTCTTCGACGTTTCGTAATCCGTTGCATTATTAGATCGTTATCGCTGAACGGACGTTCCGCGCGAGCTTCTTCGAGCCGATCGATTCGTCGCTGGAACGTTCCAGTTTGTCGTTTCTTCTAATTCGCTCGTTAAAACGAATTGGATGGTCGATCCCCGTTCGAAGAACGTATTAAACGACCGTTCGACCGACGATAAAAATCGTAACATCGAACATCCTGTGAACGATTGTTCCGTGCGGAGTAATCGGACCCGCGAAACATCGCGAAACCTAACCCAGAGTTAACCCGGACCGTATTAAACGACGATAGAAATCGTAACTCGAACATCCCGTGGACGATTGTATCGTACCGAGTAATCGGACCTGCCAAACGTCGCGAAACTTAACCCAGACCGTATTAAACGACAATTCGACCAACGATAAAAATCGTAACTCGAACATCCCGTGGACGATTGTTCCGTTCGGAGTAACAGGATCTACGAAACGTCGCGAAACCTAACCCAGGCCTAACCCAGACCGTATTAACCCTTTGCACCCGAGGCTTCTTTGCTACCAGAAACCGACGCCTCGAGAAAATCCTTCGAGTCGTAAAATTCATCTGGAATGGAACATTTTTATATACTTTGCGTACATTTGTTTACACTCTACGAGAACGTGATATTTAAATTCCAACTTGAATTCCAAACCAGCAAGTTTTCCCGGATCGAGAATAGTACACTGAATTAGGTGGCGACCGAGGGTTAACCCTTTGCACTCGAGCCTTCTTTGCTACCGGAAACCGACGCCTCGAGGAAATCCTTCAAGTCGTAAAATTCCTCTGGAATGGAACATTTTTGTACACTTCGCGTACACGCGTTACGTTTAAATGTCCAATTTGAATTCCAAACCACCAAGTTTTCCCGGATCGAAAATAGTCCACCGAATTAGGTAGCGAGCGAGGATCTCCTCTCGAGTCCAAAGGATTGAACGACAATTCGAAATAGAAATCGTGACTCGAACATCCCGTGATCGATCGTTCCCGTCTACTCTACGAAACGTCGCGAAACCTAACCCAGACCGTATTAAACGACGATTCGACCGACGATAGAAATCGTAACTCGAACATCACGTGGACGATTGTTCCGTACCGAGTAATCGGACCCGCGAAACGTCGCGAAAATTGCCGCGGAACGAAACGCGGCACGGAAGAATTTCTGATTTAATTACGACGACCCTCCTGCCCCTCGTCGTCCCCCTCCCCCTCCCCCCCCCCCCGCGTTCGTTATATCGATCGTCTTTCCAGCATCCGCGTTTGCATTCCCCGTTTCGTTTGCCCGGGATGAATTTTTACTCGATACATTTAATATTTACCGCGCACTCCGCGTCGACTCTTCCGCCTCCCGGTCTCTCGCGCCCCGTCTCGTCCCATCCCGGCCCCTTGGCCCCCTCGTCTCGGTCTCCCAGTGTTCGCGCTCGAATCGGCGCATAGAAATCCGAGTGGCATTAAACTTTTTGCAAGAACGTTGAAAGTTTCGCTCCGAAGGCGGCCGCGGCCGCGGCCGCGGACCCGCCCGCTCGATATTTCTCCGTATTCCGGAGACTTTTCCGCGGCGCTCTTATCCACTTGGCGAAACCGCGCGATGAGAAAATGGGACGCGTAGCTGAAAGCGGTACTTCATCCGTACGTAGTCGAACGCCGTGGCGTTTCGCGGACAGAGATCGCGAAACGGTACGCGGCCTACCTACCTACGTGTTGTATCGCGGTACGAGGAAAAACGTCCCGACCTTTTCCAACGGGATATCTGGACGTTTAAGCGTATACCTCGATACGCGGCTGAGGTCTCCTATCCGCGAATCGTTCGCGGTAACCGCGGAACGATTAAACCCGAAGAAGGAGGACGCCCCTCCGCCGGCGTCGCGCATTCGTATACGAGATCAGAGCCGCCGATATTCTAGCCAGATTCGCGGAGGACGACGTCATTGAATCCTCGCGATGCCTCGGAGCGATGCGCATTCACGTCGTTATAATAATCGTCGACCTCGCATTTGCCATTCATAACGGGGACCGTACAATCCCGTTTTACGGCGGAGCATCCGCGAATGCGGTTGGTCTAATGACGTTTGGCATACCCGCGGCTATATCAAAGCTTCTCCGCGAGACGCCCGGGCGAACCGATTCTCAGACGCGCGTCTGAATACGAACGGTTCGACCCCGGGTTGCATCGGGCGACGCGAATGCATATTCAAGCGTATATTCGACGAGTCATTGTTCGATGTCCCTTATGGGTGCGCGTCCCGATCATCACCGCGCCGGAAACCTTCGTCTCGCTGTCCCCGATCGCGAAATCGTTCCCTGAAAATTTACCCGAACGGCGCGAATTTTTCCATACGGTGCAAACCGTGCCAAGATCGGTCTCGTTCGTCCATTCGGATGCGTACTCGAGTCTCGTTGCGCGGTAAAAAAAAAAAAATGGTCCCAATGGTACGCAAGAGAGGGCCTCCGTTCTCGTTCCGAGTCGCGAGCATCTTCGGTTAAACGCGTGGTCTCGCGGAAGATTCTCGAGCAGTCGCGATCTCATTTTTTTTTTTTAAAGTTATTCTCGGATCGTGACCCTGGATCGAGCGAATATCTCCGCGCGAGCACGTTCGGGGTCGAGCGAAATTTGACCGATTGTCGGAAATCGTACGATAAGCGACGCGGTACCGAAAGAAGGAGGAGGATGCGAGCGAATTTCGTACAGAAGCGTAAATAATACTCGATTCCGTCACACGTAGCGTTACGCCCGAGGGCAGCTTATTCGCTCGGATGCATGGAAACTCCGCTTGTGCATCTGTGCGTAGACCCGGTCCCCGAACGAGCGAGCGAACGCATTCTGCATTTGTGCACGCGTGGATGCATACACGGTAGATGAGTTGCGCGCGGGACGCGTACACGCGTAAACACGTTACGCCCGCGTACGTATTCCGATGCATGATTTGTAATACCTACGAAGCCTACGTTCGGCTTAAATCCGCCGCTATTTGAGCCTGTTAGCAGTTTAACAGGTAACTGCACCGTTTTGTGGCAGTTTCACGGTGGAATTATGTTGCCGGACCAACCGCACGGAACCCCACCGAACCGCTCGTTCCTCCGTCATCGATGCAACTTATGGTACGCGGCGACGAGTCGGTGCCATTATACCGACAATTTATGCGCGACACCTGTGACTTGTTAAAAACGGCCCGTATCGCGCGAAAACGATCGATCGAACGACATCGCGGACCTTTGAAATTTTCAACCTCGACGACGATTATTTCACTCGCGGCAGGTCGGACCGGACCGAAATGGCCGAAATGTCTTTCGAATGCATCGTATACGAACCGCGTGTAGGGTTACGGTTGAATCTCGATCGACGAAACGAAGAGATCGATTCGAATATCGGTTCGACGACTTGCTCGCGCGAGTGGATAGAAAAGATTTCCGCGTTTACATCGATCCTATTTTATCGGAGGATCTACGATTCTCGTCGATGCTTCACCCGAGTATCAAAAGATCGCTTTCTTTCAGCTATACGTTCGAGGCCCTGCAAGAATCGGCGCAGTACCTCTTGGACCGCATCAGAATCAAGCCAAGGATCGGAATAATATGCGGCAGCGGACTAGGTGAGAAACGTTTCGCTAGATCGCTCCGTCTCGCTGAAATACACACGGGATTGTTTATCGGTTATTATTCGTCGTTGGTATCGAGGGTTGTCGCCTATTGTTGCGAATGTACTGTCTATTTTCGAACAGGAACAAATGAACAAAACGAGTTGTGTCCAGGTTTGCTGGCGGATTCCCTCGAGGACAAGCAGTTCTTTCCTTACGAGGAAATCCCACATTTCCCTACATCTACCGTCAAGGGTCACACAGGTCAGATGGTCTTTGGTTACCTACAGAATGTGCCGGTGATGTGTATGCAGGGACGATTTCATTATTACGAAGGTTACCCGCTCTGGAAGGTAAACATAAACGTACACACTGGTAAGACGGAGTAATTCTAATCGCTACGGAACGAAAATTAAAAGTTAATTGCGAGCAATTCGCTCGGTCGGGACCGTCGATTGTTTCGTAATTGCGATCGTTGCAGAGTAACGAACAATGGTGTTTCGGTGTCGTGGTCCCGATAGTTTCTCGTTTCTTCGGTTATTTATTTATTTATTTATTTGCATCGTAACGCGTCCGTAAGCAATACCGCGTCAACGTAAACGATCTTGTACTCGCGCGGTTCCCGTTGAAACGTGACGCGTTCGATTCGTCTTAAAATCGACCGTTAACGTCGTAGAGGTCGTCTTTTTCTTACGTTTCTTACGAGTTTTTCTTACGTTGGAAGAAAACTTGGCCGATTCCCGGGTAAAATTTTCATCGAAACACCGAGAACGCTTATCCTCTCTTTTCTTCGCACAGTGCTCGATGCCGGTAAGAGTTATGAAGCTCGTGGGCGTGACTCATCTGATTGCGACAAACGCAGCGGGAGGTCTAAATCCCACGTACAAGGTTGGCGACATTATGATGGTGAAGGATCACGTGAACATGATGGGTTTTGCGGGGAATAACCCGCTTCAAGGACCCAACGACGACAGGTATCTTCTTCCCGCTCTTCCTGCCCGTGTCGCGTTATGAAACAGTTTCTCGCGTTATTCCGTTCGTTCGCGTCCTACACCGAGGAGCTTCCACGTCGAGCTATTCCAGAGGGTAAGGGGGGAGGGATAGGGAGGGAGGGGAGGGTGGGTTCCTTACTTTCTCGCGATTTGCAATTTTCACGGTTCGAGAGGAGCAAAGCGATCAAAGCGCCGCCGCTTCGACGGGCCAGAAATTAGCGACGGATGGTGTCATCGTCATCGTCGTCGTCTTCGTCGTCTTCGTCGTCGTCTTCGTCGTAGTCGTAGTCGTAGTCGTAGTCGTCGTAGTCGTCGTCGTTGTCGTCGTTGCTTCGATCGCGTTCGAGCGAAACAAAGAACGGAAGAGAGGAGTCGAGTGCGACGGATCGAAAGGGGCCGAGCGAAAAGGGAAAATAAGAACGAAAAAAAGAAGAAACGGACGCAGAGAGACGGGGTAGCGAGATTCACGGCGTGAACAGCAATGAATTCGAATCCGCTTCCACTCGACAAAGGCTTTCGGGGTCGTTTCTGGAAGGAAAGTCGTCGTCGTCGTCGTCGTCGTCGTCGTCGTCGACGCTCGTTCGTTCGCTCGCTCGCGGAATCGCGGCGGAGCTCGACGACGTTCCGGAAAGGTTTCGCCAGCTCGAAGACACGAGAGGGGGTGGGACGACGGGCTGCACGAGAACGAATAAAATTAATTTATTCCATCGGAACAACCCCTTGAATCGAATTGATGAACTATTTACTCGACGACATAAAGAATCTGATTGACGTATTTACGCAAGAATTTCCCTCTAGCTTCCCACGTTAGACTGCTTCTTCCATTTCTCTTCCTTCCTTCGTTCTTCCGTATCCGTCTCCCGGTCTCGTTCGTTTTTTCGGTCGAGCTTACGTCGACCTTTCGTCCGACGAAAGGCTTGCGAATAGCTGGCCTCTCTCTCTCTCTCCCTCTTGATCTCCCCCCCTTGTCTTTCCTTAACAACCCTTGATATTAATGGAGTCGATAAAACACGGTTGTCAATTTTCTACTCGAGGATTGTTTCCAGATCCTTTCACGGAGCCTCTTTGCTCGTCTTTCAGATTCGGCCCGAGGTTCCCGCCCATGAACAAAGCCTACAACGACACGCTTCTAAAAATAGGCCAACAAGTAGCAACGGAGATGGGCATCGCCGATATCGTACACAAAGGGGTGTACACGTGCCTGGGTGGGCCGAATTTCGAGACTGTTGCCGAATTGAAGATGTTGAGGATGGTCGGCGTCGACGCGGTCGGTCAGTACAACGAACCGCGTTACTCGGCAGCTCGAAGGCTGCTCTCGCTCGTACACGAATTACCTTCGATTAAACGTTTAGGTATGTCCACCGTTCACGAAGTGATCACCGCCAGACATTGCGACCTGGTGGTCTTTGCCTTCAGCTTGATCACGAACGAGTGCATCACGGAGTACGAGAACCACGAGGAAACGAATCACGAAGAGGTGATGGGCGTAGGAAAAGCGAGGCAACAGTTGATCCGGGATTACGTGTCGGGTATCGTGAAACGTGTGCAGGACACGTTCAAGTTGGAAACGCAACGATTGGAGTAATTTATCCGTTCGCGTTAACCCCATCGCCCTGGTCCAAGTGTCCACGAACGTGTACCGTCTAGCGATACAATTACTCCCACCTAAGGGTCTTCGATAAGGAACCGTGTAGAAAAAGTTTGTCGACTCTAAACGATTCCTTTGTCGTAAGAAACACGAATAAACGCAACGTAACGGGACAATCGATAATGTTACAGAGGAGTTGATGCGTTAACGTTGAATTAACGATTGTCCTCGTTTGTTCGAGAGTGTCCGTACCGAGTCGATCGAGTGTATCGCCGTAATTGTGACGCCGTTACAGACCTATCGAGAGCAACGGAAACGTAACTCGAGATACTTGTGCTACACAATTTCCGGCGTATCGATAAGGTAACGCTCGAGATGCTCCCGAACTCGCGAACTATGTTCGAGATGTAAGAAAAACGTTCGCGTTGCGAGCTTTGAAAATTCGCGGAGTGTCGAAAGATAAAGCCAACGGATTTAGTAGCCATGTGTTTCGCGCGCCGAATATGGTTCACAAAGGGTAGGGGATACGTAGACACGATCCAAAGTATTCTGTACGCGCATTGTACCTTCCAAGGGATCGAATTCGGGAATCGATTTTGTCCAAATGGTGTCGCACGTGTCGTTAATAAATAGGATAAGTAGGTACGAGGCTCGCGGGACGTGCGATGTAAATCGAAAAGAGATCGGAAAAACGACGATTATAGTTGAAAATAAACGACTCATTGAAGAGATACCTAGACAACATTTGATTAACTTTACCCGAAAGGCATGCGGTTTACGGATCAGCGATGCGCGATCAACCGTATCGAAAGCTTCGCGAAAGACGACGCAGATCGTGTTCACAGGGTGTCTAGAATTCGATTCGTCGACGCCGTTGAGACGAAAGATTCGTTACGATCGAAAATCGTTCGACGATCGCCGATTTTGAATCGTTGGAACGATTTCGTCCGGAACGATACGTTGAAAAATGTTAGCCGCGAGTCTGACTCGCGACGAAACCGGTCTGTAATTCGAGATATCATTTTTGTCTCGAGACAATAATTGCCGCATCGAGGACGGACGGATCCACCGGAGGGCGAAAAAGCGTCTCGCGCGATGTAAATTATTTCGAAACCGCGTAGACGTTTAACGGGGAATGCTCGGGAGATTCGCGGGAGAGGGACGATAGAATTCCTGGCCAGCGTTTATTCCCACGCACGACTCGAGGATTAGCCGACTCGATCGCGTACGGCTCACCGTACCGAGGATCGTATTTAATTTAACGCGCGAACGCCGATGCATTTCTCCCGGGAGCTCGCGACTTTTATCCCTTACGAGCTTACGCACGCCTTTGGGGAGATTTTTTCCAGAGAAACTTACGAGAGTACTCTGTCCTCGTACGCGATTCGATGTACGTCGTCGCGTCTAGGAGTCCTGGACCGAAAAAACAAATTCCCGTCGACCGGGTTCGAGTACAGATTCCTACCATTCCCCTTTCTCTCGGCTCTTTCTTCGTCGTCCCGACGCAACGATAAGCGTCGGATAAGCGACATCAAATTAAATCAGTATTCAACGACGGTGTTTCGTCGGCCGAAGCTTCCGTTTATCCGCGAATCTGTTTATCAACGGACCATTCGAAGATCCTTTTAATTATATCTGCCCGTTTCGCGAGTATTTTGCTCGAGAAGGGGTTTCTTTGTACGATGGAATCTTATTAGTGGAGAGTACGCGCGCGTCGGTGGAGTGGCCATCTTCTTGCGCGACGTCTTATCTCTGAATCGGTTCGTCGATGCTACCTCCTCTAGAAATTTAACATTTGGTTCGAGAATTCGGTGTCGATTTTAACGATTTTCTTTTCACTACGGTTCTTTCGTACTCGAAGTAGACGTTACGATAGCTGTCGAGGTCCTAACGTTACTTCGAGCTCGAAAATCGGTCCAAAGGTCGCGTACAAAGACTCGACGGACACCACGCGCAATTTCGAAAACATTCCGACTCACGGAGACGATTTACGTCGAAATTGCACGCGCGTTTCGAGCGATCGTGATTATTCGAACGCGAGCGAGCGAACGTCTGATCTCAATTGATTCGTTACACGTCTTGAGGGACCTTCTCGACTTTAAGAAGAGGGAGAGAGCGGTTAAGGGCGGAGGGGTTGGTCGATGCCTCCTCTCCTCGGCACCCTCGTCGATTTTCCTCCCTCGCTTCGTTACCTTCATCTCGTTTCCGCGCTCTTCTGTCGCTAATGCATCGGTGTTCGGCTTCGATAAATCTCGAGCGGCGAGGCACCACCGTACCGCACCCGGCCCTTTTTCCGTCTTCGTTTCCCCGCGGCGGTTGCTCCGTTCGTATTACCATCTTCCTCGGATGAAATCGTGACTCGAGCTCGGGGAAAAGGAACCCTCTCCGTCCGTGCGATCCTCTCGCAGAAATGGGAAAACGTGTCCGAACCGGGAGTACAAACGGAGTATACGCGATGGATTCTCGCGGCTCGCGGGCCACCGTTCAAAGGTCTCCCGTTTCTGTTTCATTCGTATCGTTTTCCATCCGAGCTCGCCTCGATTCCGATGAAAATACTGCGCGATCGACCGCGGTGCGACCGTTTAATCGTTTATCGCAGCGACTTTATCGAAAAAAAAGAAAATGGTTCAGCGACGACCCGTCGAAACGGGCCACTGTCCAGGCGCATTCGTTGGAATTAATATTGCGTACGATCGAATCGAATAAATTTTCAAACTTGTACCGGTACGGACGACCGGTCCGATGTTCGATCATCGAGATATTCTCTGGATAATCGAATCCACCGCCGCGACGTTTCACGAGAGAAGGAGAGATAGGTTCGTAATTGCGTTATCTCGAGGCTGGACGCGAAACGATGAACCTTTTCCTCGTTTTCCGTTTGCTTTTGTAACTCTCCGCGAAATACAAGCGATACGCCGCGCGACGCGCGTGCACCGGTCTAATTAAACTTTCCCCTTTGTTCGACGATCGAGTAGTCGAACGGTTGGAAATGTTTTCGCGGGCTCGACGAATCGGTTCGGCCGATTTGTTCTTAACCCGTGTAACGTGGAGCGGGATGCAAAGTATTCGTCGGGGTGCTCGAAAGTTCACGCTCCGATTCGCGTATTCATAATTTAACAGCTCGACCTCGATTCGGTCCGACGAGTGTCATCGGGTGCTCGAATTCGCTGTAACGTAACGAGCATCTTTCCGGGAATAGGGGGGCTGCTCCCGCGTATTAATCGCGCGACCGTTACCGAGCTGAGACCAGGAGACGAGGAACGCGCGCGGGTACCACCGCCGTTACGCCTCGAATCGAATTCTAACCGGTAAATCCACGCTCGCAACGACACGTGCCATCTTTCGGAATGGGGTAGTTCCTGAACGTCTCCGCGAGACCGGTGCATTCCGATTTGAAAGGGGATACGCTCGGGCACGTTCCGTATGGCATTCACCGTAGGGGACGAAACGGAGGCGGCGAACTCGGCCCTCTCTGCCCGTATATTTCCACGTTCGAATAGAAACTGTTCGGGGATCAGTTATTGATATTTTCTGAAACGGCAGATAAAACTTTTTCCCGTGCTGTCTAGCGCGGAGCTGTCGTATATCTTTCGTTTACCGACGCCTCCGGGAGGACAGCAATACCGTAATCGGGATACGAGGGGGGACGTACGAACGGGGGGGACCGTGGATGATGTATACTCGTCCCTCCGTCTCTCGCGCGTTATTCGTGCGATAATGTTCGGAAAGGAAAGAAGTCGAGAAGTTCCGCGAAAGGTAGGACGAGCGCCGAATGAAACTCAGAGCGGACGTCTTGATTATTTCGGAGAATAAGACCGATAAGGTAATCCCGTTTTGTATCTTTACAAGTTCCTCCCTTATCACGGTCCTTGCTCTCTCCCCCGACGCTACCCCGTGAAACGAGACGCATAATGTGATTGCGCCTGCGATGTACCGAACGAACAAAAACCCTTCGTTTTCTACGTATTAAAACGTACAAGGAAGATGGAATAAATGATACGCCGTTAACGATGCGCCGGCGTATCCTTTCCGCCGTTCGTTTCATTAGACACAAAGCAAAACTGGATATCGCTGTGCAACGAACCCCACCGTTCCTCGTTTTTTATCCCCGTGAGAGATTAATTTATCTCCGAGTAAATAGGTGAACGCTGCGGATACTCTCCGATACGCGGAGCTTTCTTCGCGCGTTCGAAAGGAACGCGATCAAAGCGATACGCTGTTCGAGTCCGGGTTAGCCGGTTCCGTGGAAACTGCATTTTACGAAGCGATCGATGGAAAAAATATTGCCGACGAATTCCGTAACGAAAACGAGTATTTTTTAGTCGGGGATCGCGAGAACACCTGGACGTTTGTTTGTCGTCATTTTTTCCGCAATAAAACACCCGTACGCATTTACGTACCGTGCGACGTTCCCTTCCGAAGCGCGGATGTTTCGTACGATTAGTTTTTTAACGTATCCCGAACGATTCTTAAGAAACGCTCAGTTTACCGGCGAAACGAAAAGAAGCTAATCTTCGAAGGATGGAAATTGGTATTATTTTCGATCGATGGAAAAAAAAAGAGGAAATTGAAGATCAGGGGATACTCGATCGAACGGTATTCGCGTAGTTTCGATTGTGCCTTCGTCGATAAAGGTGAGCGCGAACGTTGAATGTTTGTATGGACTACCGTGGGTGGCGCCAGTGTCGCTCTCACGAGTACTCACCCCTCGCGTCTTGCATCCAGCGCCGCTTCCCATCGTCCGCGATAGGTCCATCGGGCTGGACGAGCCGCTAGTCGAGTTAGTACGACTCGTGACGTCGCGGTTGTTGGTTGTTCGGTTTCTCGGTGTTCGCGGTGCCGTTTCGTCGGCGATGTGACCGGTTCTGAAAGTGACGTGCGCTTTATCGTATATCTTATCGCGGTCGAAAACGGTCGACGATTTATCGGTACGCCAGCAACCTCGAATTTCAAACGTAAACGCGAGCAACGTGGAATCGTCTGTTTCCGGCGTGCGTCGCGTCTGTCATGTCTTTTCGACGAAAATTCGAGCCGATCGACGGTCGCTCGTAACTCTCCAAAGGATCTCGAACGTTTCGTTTTCCCACGTAACGTTTCATCGAGCCTCGATACTCGTCGATGTCGTTGCGACGTCTTAACTGCAGTGTCAACGGTCGTCGCTTCTGGCTCTCGGGTCCGGTGTGCAGAAACGTAACCGTGAAGCGATGTTCGAACGCACTCGGTCGTGATCGTTTCGATTGTCCGTTATTCGAGTCGGAGGATCGGCGTTAACGACGCGCTGAGCGGGCTCGGCTAATTGATCGCCCGCCGTACGATTGGCACGACTGTCATTCGTCCGGAGAAGCTGGACGAGGGGCGTGAGTATTTCGAAGGCATCGAAAACGCGTAACGGTCTGAAGTTGACGCGTCGCGGTGGCGCGCGCGCGCGAGTGAGCCAGCGCAATCGGTAATTCGAGTGCGAAAGAATTCGCGTCGTTGCGACGCGATTCCTTACCGGCGAAAGTGAGCTACGCACCGGAGTAGGGAAGGAGAGTGGATCACGATAGAAACGTAAACGCAGAATACGACATCGGAGTGCTTCCAATCGAGGACGAGGGGAAGGCCAGGAAAACATGTCGAGGCTGCTGAAAGGCGAACCGACGGGCGGTTATGTCATTGACTCTGACGCGGATCGTCGAATGTATTAACCGAGCCGCCGATGACGCGTAGCGTGGTATAAAAGAAGAGCGAAACGGTGGCGGAGGACGAGCACTAGACACACACGGGAATTCATCGGGGAACGACTGTCTTCCGATCTAACCGTAGAAAGAAAAGCGGGCCAGGCGTCGTGCCTCCCACTGTCTACCGGAAGTCATATGCCCATACACGCGCGGAAAACGGTAAATCATCGTAGAAGCAAACGCCTCTGACGAGCGCACGCGTTTATTTTGCGTTGGATCCCGAAGCACGCCCGCTCCTCCATCTCTGTTCGTTTTGTTTTGCTCGGTTCGTCTCGTGCCTTGATTCTTTCGTCCTTTCTCGAGGTACGTCGACAAGGTAAACAGTTCTGTTTCTTTTTACCCGCGCTAAATGTGCAAAGTATACGTTGCGTGCACGAGAGTCCTGCTCGCGTTGCTTCCGAGATTTTGACATTGAGCCAGTTCACGAAACTCGCGTTCGTACGTTGTTTTTTTTTTCTCCGTTTCGACGAGAGAGTCGAACAATTTACGCAAGTCGAACGAGTTTCTCGAGAAACTCCGCGCGTTCGGTCGATTAATTTTTTCGCGCGTTGTAACGTTGGTAGCGTAGTCGACTCGCACAGTTTACGCAACATCGAATCGTAGCCAACGTTACATCGCGTCGCGTCGCGTCGCTACGAATTCGTTGGAATTTAACGTATACTTTACGCAGCGCTTGCACGTCGGGTACTTTTTTTTTTCTTCTTTTTTTCGTCAAGGCGTAGAATAAGTTTACGAACGAACGATCGCGACGGAAGAACGAAATCGAAACGAAAAAAAAAAAAAAAAAAAGAAACAATGCTGGCAGCGTTCCTCGCAAATCCGTAGCCCGACGAAAGTTTGAACGCAAAGTGCGAAGCGTTACCATACGATTTTCAATTTCTCTTGTTTCAAACTCGCTCCTCGAGATTCACCGTTCCGTTGCATTCCCTGGATTCTTGCAACTCCAATTTCAACTATTGCCCCGCGGTGGTTTCTCGAACGACCGATCCGGTAGAAACATGCTCGAATAGCGCACGGTATCCCAACTTTGTCGTCTTATTTCGCCCCTCTGCTATTTTGTCGCGTCACGTGATCATCTCGTGCACCTCTTCGGTACCGAAGAAAACCGCGTTACTCGAGCGAATTAATTTATCGAGGTTACGGCCGACGTATATTCCATTTTCGATGGATCGCGTAACGAGGGTGGCCGTTTACAATCTCTCCCAGGACGATTTCCGCGAAAACGTAACGGATAATTCGTGCAACGATTCGTGCTCGTTAACGGTTCGGTGAAGTACGATCGCGTGTACCCCGTTTGGTCGCGGTACACGAAACATCGTCCTTTTTCAATGAAACTCGAAAGGCGCGTAACTTTCTTGAAAAGTTTCCACGTCCGATTGAAATTCTTGCCGCGTAATTTTAATTTCTCGCGAACGGAACTTTGTTACTACCGCGCGATAAAAATTCGAAACTCCGTCGAGAGATCGTTGTAGGTTGTTTCGTGGGTATAGATACGTCTACGGTGGAAGGACGAGGGTCGACGGTAGATGGAAACGGGGCAATCGACGAGGAGCAAGGATAAAAGGTAGCGATAAATGATTTCGCATCGAACCGGTTACGATCTAATTATTCGAAGGGTTCCAAAGGGTATCGATGCGTCGTTGCAGGTACGAAACGGTCTCGAACTCGAACCGACGTGTTTCCCTTTCCCTGTAGCGGCGGTGGCGGCGGTGGCGGCGCCTGTCTTCTTTTTCCCGAGTCTCCCCCCACTCTCGCTTCGTTCCTTCTTCGTCCTCCGTGTCCTCCTTCGCGTCTCGTCCTTCTCTCGCTCTCCGTCTCTTGTTCTCTCTTTTAGACCATAAACAACCGGTGCCCGACGTTTGCCGAGGTTATTGGTTTTTGCGAGGGCACGACAGTGCCGTATACACGCGTCCGGGATACCCGACCAATGGGCTACGATCTCCCGTTCTCGCTCGTTCTCGCGCGTTCTCGCGCGTTCTCTCCTTCGTTCGTCCCCGTCGCACCGATAACCCCGCGCGTACGTACGTACGTACGTACGTACGTATGTACGTATGTACGCCGTGCACACAAAGAAACGCACGTGGGCAGCGCTAGAACCCGCGCGAGACTAATTCCCAGAGACAAACACTTTAATTATAACCTTCCCGCGCAGCTACGTGTCCCGCGATCGCGATATCGATGCTTTTATTAAACGCGAGCACCTTCGGTGATACGCTAAGGATATTATCCGTTTACCGATACGCGGTGCGTGCCGCGCGTACGGTCCGAGTTCGTCGACGATACGCGTGGACCCCCTTGTTCCCTTCCGGTGGAGGTTGTTCTTTTTCCCACACGTGCGCGCTCTTCCAACCGACGCGTCGGAGCGTTTCGAGGTGGTTCCCGATGCTCGGCGATCTGCACGCCGTGGTAGCTCGCGCGCTCCGATGGCGTCCAAAGGCGAAACAAGTTTCGGCGAGTGTTAGGTTTTAGGACTTCGGTATTACGTTCGATACGTTACGCGAGTCTGTTCGCGGTAAGGAGAGAATCGCGCGTTAATTTCGCAACACGCGATCGGGAGTCGAGACTGGTCGTTCGCAATGGGAAATTGTGACGCGGATATTTTTCAGTTTCGAAGAATTCGTCGAATATTCTTAACGATCTCTCGTACCCTCGTGGAGGATCGCTTCGTTGGCGAAACGGAGGACGTTGGGTCGTCGGTACGATCGAGGACGCGTTATTTACGGGCACCCTCTCGAAAACGATCGGGAACGCGTTCTGGCGTGTTTCGTTGTCATCCGTTTCGTTAAACCCGCGTAAGAACGGTATCGCGTGTCGACGCACGACCTTCGAGCTCCGCGAGGGTATCGCGTATTGTATAATACCATCGGTCCTTCTAATGCTCGTCGAGGTCAATACGGTACGTACACCGGCCGTACGGGCTATCGGCTCGCAGACGTATTCGGTTACAGCGTCCTCCGGTGAACGTTCACGAATGCAAGATTGTGTTTCTCGGATCGCTGTAACCCCAGATACCGTACCGAATCAACAAGTATCGTGTTGTCGATACGTAACGGCCGGATCGATGAGACGAAGGCGCGGCGGTAAGGGCGATCGGTGGAAACGTTCCAACGGAATCACGAATCCGCGAACGTTTCGCGTTCGCGTCGACGTGTACGCGCGATCGCTACGGGACACCGCGTATTCGAGATCGGGACGGACGTTGGCCACCGTGACGCTCGTAAAAATCGATTCGGTGGCCGTCGGACGCAACGGCGATACTCGCGGCGAGCGATTACCATCGACCGAGAATGAAAAATTGCCGGTAGCGGTCAATTTTGCGCTGTCGTCAAAGGGTTAATTTAATTACACCGGGCGCTAACCAGCCGTCTCTTTCGTTGCGTCTGGTCGGGTCGGGTCGGGTCGGGTCGCGTCGGGTCGCATGCTCGAACGGTGTCAATTTTTTTCCTACGGGCAACGCGTATCGTCCCCCACTCCCCCCACCACCGCCGTCACCGGCAGCTCGCGAGCACGCGAACGGACGGACGAACGCACGCATGCGTCCTAGCGAGGACCGAAAAAACATTCGCTGCGCTTTCCGCATCGTCGTCTCCTCGATCCCGTACGTGTCACGTAGGTAGCCAGCGTAGGTAGATCCCGATACGAGTTTCGGGAATAATGGCGGCACCGCGTCCTGCCGTCGATTCATTTTTACCCAATTTCACGCACCGGTTCACCGACCAACCCCGTAATATCGCGCTTCTCCGCTGCTCTCTCTCTCTCTCTCTCTTTCGCTCTCTCCCCTCTCCTCGTCCCTTCGGCGTCCCGGTCCCTGTTTCGCACGCGTCTCCGTTCCGCTCGCGTATCTCTGTTCCCTTTCGCCGCGCGTCACGCCGCGGAACGCTTCCGCGCGGCGAGAACCGCGCGTTCGCTCTTAATTTTCGTCGCGCGAGAACGCGCGCTGTTTTTGGCATTGCGGTTTATTTCCGCGGTGGACCCACGGCATACGTGTAATGCGTTTTCCAATTGCGTGCCAGCGGATCCGCTCCGACCTCCCGTTGTCCCCTCCCCCACCCCCTCCCCCTCTCGCGGCCCGCATGCCTCCGACATCGTTCCCGATAGAAATTTACTCCGCGCGGGCCAACGTGTTCACGCGTGCACGCACCGTACCGCACCGCACCGCACCGTACCGTACCGTACCGTACCGCACCGCACCGCATCGCATCCTGTGAGCCTTTGTGCCGCTCGAAATGAACGCGCGCGCTCGCATTTTAATGCACTTTGCGTAAATTCATTTCGGCCGGAATAACGTTCGCCTCGTTCGGTTCAACTCGGTTGTCCACGACTCCGTCTCTAATGCTTTTCGTTCGTCGGACGAGTTTACGCTCGTTCGCGGTCCGTGCCGACGATTATCGCGTTCGATAACGACGATTAAACGATACCGATCGTTACGCGATCACGGTGACCGGTGATATCCGCCGTCTCGCGTACTACGAAACGTAGGTACGTCGAGAACCGTGCGAGTCGAGCGAGGCGTTCGATAAGTCGAATGCGCGTTACAACCGTGCGACAGGAGCACACCGTCGACGGGTCCGTTAACCGTCGCCCTCTCTCTCTCTCTTCGTCGAGCTTTCTCTCCACGAGGAGCGCACGGGGCCCTCCCGGCGGCCATTACGCATTCGTATTAAATCGAGGATTTATGCGAGCACACCGCTCGGGACAAAGTGCGCCGGCCGGTGTCCGTTCACCCTCCGATTTCTCGATTTCTCTCGTCCGTGTGTCTCGGGCTCGCGAGGAAAGATCGCGATCGCGGGATCGATTTCACAGTCTCGTCGTCGAACTCGGTGATTCGATCGCCGAGTGTTTTAACGCGGCTCGTTCGATTCGGACCGTAGACACGTCGTAATGAGATTTAGTTGCAACGCGATACCTCTTGTCCGGTGTAATTGTAGCGGCTAACGTTGCGTAACGCGCGCCAGAGGTAATTAATAATTTTACATTAATTACGCAGCGGAATTGCTCAACATACTAATTAACGTCATCCGAGCCGGGCGAGAATATTCGATCAACGTTTGCGCTACCCGGTGCAACCGCGCGTGTTTCTTGACGCTTTGTCCCGAGCACTCGAAACGGTCGAGGACGTTGCTCGTCGCGAATTCCGCGTCGATTCTTACGCCCGATCTCGCGACGCGTCCCTGATAAATTGGCCAATTTGCGCGGTCGCGCGAGACCGGGCCGCGAAATTATTTACGCCGTACGTGGCCGACGAAAAACTCTGCACGGACGCGATACGACGGTTAAATACGGCGGCCGGCTGCTCTTTCGGCCTCGAGGGAACCGCGAGCGTACGATAACGCGGATACGAGACGACACCGAGGGGAAGAACTTTTTTTTAACTCGAAAGAGAGTGGTTGACGATCGGGGGCCGTATCCGGTGTCTTCGAGCCGATCGAACGACGTCGAAACGAAACGAAGCTCGAAGGAACAACGCTCGAACTCGTAACGCGGAAAATTGCTAGAAACGTAGATACGTTTCGCGCGGTCGATGACAAAACGGCGGGGAGATTTTTAATTAATTAAAAGCGAGCAACAGCTGCCGTAAGCGGCGTGCCCGTTCCCAATTTTCACGCAATTATACCAGTTGTCCGCTGTTTTGTAGGACATTTTCACGTGACTAACGGGTAACGCCATTGTTGCCCAGCGAAAATGGATTGATGGAAATAATAGGCGGGAGGGTGAAAGAGGGCGTAAGAGAGGGAGAGCGAGAGAGAGAACGGGACCGGGTCGCGTCAACGGCGGGGCGGTATCAATTATTTTCAAATTACGAATTTCACCGTGGTACAATTGATTTATCCGCGTCGTCCGGTAGCGACGCGACCGATCCGCGTTGCGCGACGCCTACGAATTTTTTTCTTTTTTTTCTTTCCGCTCGATCGGACGAAGCGAGGAAAGCTGCCGTTACTTCGATCTCGACGGATCGTGTAAAGGGGAACGATCGTACTGAGGTTGTTTGGTGTGCTCGACAGCGTGCCGTTTGCGAGGAAATCGAAATGGTCGAGCTGTGCGGGAGCGGACAACCGACTTCGGCGATGGGCGTGATGGGGATCGGCTCGGTGGTGTCCGCGGCGACGTCGTCCTCCTCCTCGTCGACGTCGACCACGGCGGCGTCCTCCTCGGCGTCCGGGCGCGCCGGTGTCCTCGAGACACAGGTCCGCGGCCAGTGGTACCGGGTCTTCGTCTCGTTGGAGGACGATTACCTCAGTATCTCTCTGGACGAGAGCTGCGAGACGGGCAACAACGCCCTGAACAACGGCAACATAAACAACAACAACGTCGACAGCCTGAACGACCCGGACGTGCCCGACTCGGTGGCCAATCAGAAGCGTATCGTGCGCGTGGTGAAAAGCGACAACAACGGTCTCGGGATATCGATCAAGGGCGGCAAGGAGAACAAAATGCCGATTTTGATCTCGAAGATATTCAAGGGGATGGCGGCGGACGCCACCGAGCAACTGTACGTCGGGGACGCGATCCTGGCCGTGAATGGGGAGGATCTGCGCGAGGCGACCCACGACGAGGCGGTGAAGGCGCTCAAGAGGGCCGGCAAGGTCGTCGAGCTCGAAGGTGAGTTACCCAAACCTTTTCTCTTCTTCTTTTCACCACTCGCGAATCGACTACCGCGCGGTTTCGGTGCCCTTCGTTCGACCCTGTTCTCCCTCCGTGCGTCGCGATCGCACGGATCGAAAGGACACGGAGCTCGTTTCGAACAAGGGCGTTTTCGACGCGAGATTCTCATTGAAAGCTACTTGTAGCGCGTTGGGCGACGAGAAGCGTTGAATCGGAACGTCTCGTCGTCCGCTCTTCTCGACGGTTCTTTACGGGTATCGAGATCGTTGAAATTTTAAAGGACGAGTGTTTAACAATGGTGTATTTACCGTAGCGTTGGCGAAAGTTGGCAAGTTGAATGTTTCGTGAAGACTGGCCACGGAACTCTAGCCACCGAACTCTGTTCGCGTAGTCTTGTATTTTCCGTTGAGCTCTTGTGTCTTCTACTTTGTTTCTTTCCGGCTTGTGTCTAACTGGGAAAAGGGAAACTTGGAGTGGGAAAGTTAGTTGGGAACCGAGGGTTCTTGGAAGTTAAAATTGTTAAAAATCGTAAAGATGAGAAAGTTGCCTCAACGCAGATGATTAGCAGTCCTCCACGAACCCGTGTACGGTTGTTAGCTCGACGGTGGATTGCACGCGTGTCGAGGACGTGTTCGATACCCGCGCTGATCCAGCCGTAAACGGTAGGGCTGACCGCGCGGATTTTTGCGTGCCGTAACACTACTCGAACGATCGATATCGCGATTTTCGTTTCCATCGAAACGTTAGCCGTCGTTCGAAATCCCGAAGTCGTTTCTCGGTTCCCCGCTCGCTTCTCGAAAAGTTGATAGAGATCGCGCCAACGAACTCTTCGCGAGTCCGTTCCTCGACCGAACGAACGAACGAACACCGTGATCAAACTCGATGATTCCAGCGGTCCTCGGATTTCCTTTGAACGGTAGCTCGCGCGTAATTAATAGCCGGAACGTTTGGAAAATTAGGTCGCGCGGGTAAGTTCGAGCGGCCCGATTCCTGGTAACGCGCACCGCGTATTCGTTTAGTCGGGCGTGCGCGTTTCTCGCTTCTCGTTGAAACGTTCGGTCGTAAGTAGAAGTAGCTACGGGGAACCTCGCGGGCCATACGGGGGGAGGGTACGGAGGACATTAACGAGGTTTTCGCTCGAATTAGCCCCGAGTATACGCCGCGTTAAGTTCCCGACGCAGGGATTCCCGGCAGCTCGAGTCGGTCGTTTTAATATCGAATTCCGTGTCTCTTTGACTCGTCGGTTACGGTCGCGTTATTTCGAGCGGACCGCTCCCCGTTATCTCGGCTAAGGACGAAGCCAAGGGTAAAAAAAAAAGGGGGTCGACGAACGTCGAGCCAAAGGTGGGGAGAAACGGACGGTCGTTGTGTCCAGGGGGCGAGCTTTTAGTCGGATTGATGCGCCCCGTTCGGGGTACGGGCGTGTTTCGCGGGGGTTGTCGCGCGTAGGCGTCGTCGTTGGAAAAAGCTCGACGATTCCTTTCTAGGTACGGCTGGTGGTAAGGGGTCCGCGGAACGGAACTCTCGGCGACTTTGCAGTTTCCGCGCGAATTCCCGCGCCATCGTACGCCGGCTGCAGACGTAGGTATTATCAAAAAGTGCGAGCCTGAAAGAACCACCGGAGGTGAAAGGTCGGCGAGAAAACGTGTACGTACCGCCCGAAGCGTTAAATGGCGCTTCTTTCTGTCTCTCTCGTTCTTCATTTTTTCTTTCTTTTTTTTTTTCACCCCCTTTTTTTTTCTCTCTCTCCTTCCCCGCTCCGGCCGCCCTTTCTTTCCATGCCGTTATTTTACTTCCTTTGTGACCGGCTATCGTTTGTTTCTCGTACGAATCTCCGACGAGCGAGACACAAGCCCGCCCAGTGAAGCGCGACGCGCGCTCTCCCGCCGCATACGGTCTCGCGTCGGGCTGCACTTTGCACGCGGGCTGCCTACGGCCGATGCGCTCTCTACGTGCTTCCGTTTCGGTGTGTCGGTCGACGTGCTCGCGACCGCACCCGTACACCCGCGCGCACACCCGCGCACACCCGCGCGCACCCGCGCGCACCCGCACGCGGCCACCGATGCGCGTGTGCACCGGCGTTGCACCGCTCCGGGGCTTTCAGCCTGGCAGCTCCGGCGCGCGGATTGTGTGCACGCGAACGCACCTGCACCGTTATTTTCTCCGTGTCTGAAAAGCACGCGCGCCAAAAATTCGCCAGAGAACGGTCGTTATTGAGCCGTTTCGGTCCCGGCCGTTTACCGAAATCCGTTCCCGGACCGATGAAACTCTCCGCCCGTGAACGACCGACCCCGACAGCTCGTTGCGCCTCGTATAATCGCGTGCGGTTTTCCTCGAAAATTTCCATCCCCACCCCTCGCCCCCCGTCTACCGAGCGGACTCGGTTCCGTTTTCACAGCCGATTCGGACCCGATGGGAGAGCACGCTCGCGAGCGTTTCACCGTGGAGCGAGCTCGGTGTTGTCCAAAGAGGTCCATTGTTGACCAAAATTCCCGACGTATACGAGTTTCGTTGCGCACGGTCAAAGATTTCGGCCGCTCAAGGTCGCCACTGGTCTCATTTTTATTTTCATTTCTACGCGCGAGTAGCGTGGACGCGACTCGCAACTTTCCACGACGAATACAGAAGGTTACGTTGCACAAGGAGACGCCTCTCTGTAGTAACCCCGTGAATACTCGTCGAATTTGAAACATTTCCCGTCTCGACGCTTCCGTTCACGGTGCTCGCGAGAAAAAGTTGTCGAAACGATGCGCCACGTTTCCAAAGATATCTCTCGGTGGGCATTCGAGAGTCTAGGAACGAAAAGTCGAGCACCAACGGACGAATAGACCACACGGCCGCGGCGGTTGCACCTCTCGAGGAATCGATCGGAATCTCGCGGAGGACGCGTTCGCGTTCCTCTTTCCTCTCTCTCTCTGTCTCTCTGTCTCTCTTTCTCTCCGTCTGGTCGTCGACGGGGGACACACGGTCGGTGCGCGACGTCTTTTCTTTTATTCAGACGCTTTCGGTGGCTGGCGCACGATTCCTCGCGGCACGTAGCGCACCGGCGTGTCTCGCACCCGCGAAAGCGCAGCACCGATCCTCCTTCCTTTCTTTCTCCTCGGTTTCGGCCGGTTGCCAGTTTCACGTGGGCGACGCGCGGAACGCGATACCCTGCACTTTACGTCCGCGCGGACGTGAGATGCAAAAGAGGAGGTGTGGACCGCCGACCGAGCAACGAGAACCGGCACGAGGCGAGAGAGAGAGAAAGAGAGAACACGAGGGGAGAGCGGATCGCTGGTTGACCCCGCACCGGATCGACTACAGGATACGAGAGAGGGAAACGAACGATCGCCGAAGCCAGAGAGAGCGAGAGAGAGCGAAAGAGAGGGCTTTGGAATACATTACCCTAGGATTTTCATCGAGACTCGGTCTGGCAGAGGCGCTCGCGAGAACCTGCCGCTCCCCTGCATCCCGTTTAAGCGAGATCCCGGCGAAAACTTCCGGTTCCACCGGGCTAAAATTGCAGTCGAGTTGGCCCCATCAGGCTGACAAAGTTTCCGAAAGGGCTTCCCGAGGAGAAATCGAATAGAACTTACTCCCTGATAAACCAAGTCGAATTTATTGCTCCGTCGCTTTCGAGATTTACCTTGATTTATTGTATCGCCCTGGACCGTTTTTTTCTTTCGTCGCTTCCTTCGGGTTTCTTTTCGCGCGTACGAGTAATACACCGACCCAGAGTGACGCCGGACCGATCGTTTCCGCGGAAGATCGATCCGGGGATTTTCGCGGAGAATACCGCGAAAAGTTTTACCGAGAGTGTTGTCCAAGTCCTGTGTACGAAAGTACAAAATTCCTCGGTTAAGAATTCGCCAAGAAGGCCGGTATCTCTTTCGAAACCTCTTCGTTTCTATTTTCGATCGTTCGCGCCAAGCGAGGATCGCGTCTTTCGTCCACTCTGCGCAGGAATTCTGTTCCTCGCTGTTGCGCATTGGGCGACAGGAAGTGTCGATTTCGAGCGTTTCGACTCGTCTCGATAAATTTTTACGGGTATCGAGATCGTTGGAATTAAAAGACAAGTCCTGTCGAGAAGCCTTAGGAAAGAAAGGGCGGCCGGGGAAGGAGAGAGAGAAAAAAAATGATAATAAAAGATTCGTCGTTCTCTGGCGAATTTTTGGCGCGCGTGCTTTTTAAGCACGGAGAACGTACACAATAGTGTATTTGTAGCGTTGGCGTAAATTGGCAAGTTGACCGTCTTTGAAGACTCGACACTGAACTTCGCTCCGCTCGTCAACTTTCTATTTCGTGCGTTCGGTTCGACACCTTATCGGTTGACTGAAATCTGGGAGGTGGACAGTCGCGTTGGAGGAAAGGAAAACGTGGAGTGGGAATGTTAATTGGGAACCGGGGGTTCTTGGTAGTCGAAATTATTAAATATAGTAAAATTTGGAAAGGTGTGGTAACGACCTGGCGGATATTTAACAGACTTCCAAGAACTCGGGTTACGGTATCTCGAGGTGAATTGCACGCGTATCGAGCACGTGCTCGCTACCCGCGCTGACCCATAACCCTAA
Organism: Ptiloglossa arizonensis; assembly: GCF_051014685.1. Classification (NCBI taxonomy): domain Eukaryota; kingdom Metazoa; phylum Arthropoda; class Insecta; order Hymenoptera; family Colletidae; genus Ptiloglossa; species Ptiloglossa arizonensis. The sequence continues at coordinate 33,980,600 of NC_135048.1, forward strand.
ACGATAGGCCGCGTACGAACCGCGCAAACTTTTGCGCGCCGCAACTCTCGCGGTTTCCGTGATTCCGGATATCGCGATTTCCGTACGCGGATATCGAGTGCGAGCGATTAAGGGCTGAAAAATTCGCGTCGCGAAGGGCCTCCGTTTCTCGACGTCGTTCGTCGTCGTGGATACCCATATCCCCGGCCTCGCGTGACTTTTCTTCCCGGTTATCCATTCCACGGGCAATCTGCGCCTCGAATCTACGGAATTCTCGGACCGTGAAATATCGCGCATCCTTGATTACGAATCGTTCGTCGTTCGATCTCGCTCGTGCGTTTTCGCCGGGACTCGCGCAACGTCGTTTACCGAGTCGCCAATCCACGCGGTTCTTGGCCAATAATTTCGTTGCGCGTGGAGCCAGTCCGTTGCCATTACCGTGTTAGGTCGCTCGAACGATTCTTACGCGCCCACGCTTTACGCAAGGTCGTCCGCTAATACGGATCCAGCAGGTGAGAGGATTGCGCGCATCGCGCGACAGATCGAAACTCGAGAATTTCTCCGGCTCTCCGTTCGGATAAATGCAACTACCAATTGGATAGTTCCGCGCGTTGATGGTAGACAGGTTAGGTGTTAGGGATCGTATTCGTATCGTCGGAAAAGGATCAACGGTTCGGCCGTTACTTGGTCTCTTCGGTTCGGTCGCAAACGGAGAGACCAGAAAAGGACGAGACCACTGTTCGTCGTTCGCATCGGGTTCGATCACTGTATTATTGGCTCGTTCGAGAAGTCGTTTCGCTTTTTTCGGTGAAAATAGAACACGATTTTTTTACAATGTACAAACATTTGATCAAATTATATATTCTCCATTTTGGAAAACGAAATCACTTTCCGAACAATACAATATTAATAGGTTGTTCGGTAAGTTTCGTCGTTCGATGAAACTTATCGAACAGTATGGTACCAGGTTGCTTGAGTTTTATCGAACGACAAAACTTACCGAACAACCCGGCATAATAAACTTCAGGTATTGTAATCGGAACTTTCACGAGTCTCGATTTGTCCGGAGATCCACGGATCGATCCGACCTCGAGAAGAAGATACTTCGCGCCAATTCTTCGGCCTGGAGCGTTCGTCGAAGAATCGAGCGATCGAAAATTTGAAAAAAGTTTCCCGGTCTCGTGTCCCGCGACGATAGGCCCGTGTTCCCGCGCGTTCTTTCTCTGGACAAGGTCGCGTTACGCAGCGAATAATTAAGAATCGTTCGATGGACGTTTCGGTAGGTCCGACGAACCGGTCTCGCCTAATTTATAAGTTGTCTCGGAACCAGACGACTCCGCCGCAACGGAGAAGACGACGCGGCGTTTGCCTACCGAACGAGCGAAATGAACGAAACGTCTGCGGTTCCGCTGCGCGTATCCATTCGTAATTGGAATGCGTAATTTTCGCCGGGCATTGTTCCACGGAAATAGGCTGCATGACGGATGACGCGCGACATCGTGAGGGAAATTGCGTCTTAAATCCTGCAGCTTGGAATTCCTTTCACTGGGAACGTCGGACGAACTCGCTCTCGCCCTTCCTATCCCCCGTCTCTTTCCGTCAGTCTCTTCTCCGTTTCCATTATCTTAATCATTTCGGTTAACGAGCTTCCACTTTCCTCGAAAAAGACTTTCACCCTTAATAATCTTCTTAGTTAGGGTATCGCGTGATACGATAGAATCACCCGCGGAGGGTATATAATTTTTTTTTTACCACCGCTTTTTGCGCTTTGGGTTTCGAATAATAAAGTAATTTCTCCCGTGGCGCTTAAATACTTTCCGTATCTCGGATCTTTTTTTAAACTTCTTTCACGGTCCCCGGGCGTTCGCGTACCTCGAGTCTCGTCGTCTTTGCGCGAACGTCGCGGCGCGTCTTGTATGTCGACGACGAGTCGCGTAACACCCGCTTTTACGAACTGAATTTACTTTTTTTATTTCTCGCGCAAAGCTTTTGCTTTTTTATATTTCTCAGCGTTACGTATCGGTTCAAAATTGAATTTTCTTTCCTTAGAACGTTCCAAATTTTTCGTAAAATTTCAAATCTGTGACGATACAAGAGGCTCTTACGATAATTGTGACTTGTTCGAGGATCGGTTCAAATATTCTCTTTTTGCCGAGAAAAATACTCTGCCCCCTGCCTACGTTCGTTGTTTCGGTTCAGTACGAGCTTACATTTTTCAACGTTACAAATCAGTCGAGAACCGAATTTTGTTTTCTTCGAATGTTCCAAATTTTTCGTAAAATTTCAAGCCTGCGGCGATACGAGCCACTCTTACAATAATTGCGGCTTGTTCGAAGACCGGTTAAAGTATTCTCCGTGCCGAGAAAAATTCTCTGCTCCTGTTTACGTTCGTTGTTTCGGTTCAGCTTTAGCCTACATTTCTCAATGTTACAAATCAGTCGAGAACTGAATTTTCTTTTCTTCGAACGCTCCAAATTTTTCGTAAAATTCCAAGCCTGCGACGATACAAGTCCCTCTTACGATCGTTGCACTTGTTCGATAAAAATATGTGGAATAATGGAATTGTTGAACCCAACAGAAAAGTAACTGGAACGTTTCTTTAAATAGTAGAAGATAAAACAGTCATGCTAGACCGTAACTAACACATCGGGACACCAACTAAAAAATATCCAACTCTGTAATCATCCTTTCCCCCGTGTCTTGACTTCTCGAAGGCTGCATCGGTCCAAGTCGTTGCATTCCAACAAATTATTCTCCCTGCCGGGAAAAATGGTCTGCCCCCTGATGCGATAAATAATCGCGCGCGAATCCATTTTCCGGAACACGAAACGACAATGCAGCGACAACGATCCGAAAACGGCCGAGATTCGAATAATTACGCGATGCTAGGAACCAATTAACAGGTGACGGGAATTAGCCGGGCTCGTTTTACAGCTCGTCGCGATAATTAGCTCGACTCTTTGCCGTTGGCCGCATAACCGTACGGTGCGGTAACCGGCCGTTCGTGCCCACCGAATTTCCCTTGGCTCGACGAAGAAAGCGATTACGGTGTTTTTAGCATAATACCGATCCTCGAGCTACTTTGGCTGGAACGAAAGTCACGGGGAATGATGAAAGGACACGAGGCACGAGCGAGCAATTTTCGTTCGACGGGCCGCCACCCGTCCGCCCGCTTCGTTGCTCGTTGCACGAGCCGCGCCGAGCGCAAACCGCGGACCTAACGTTCGCGACGAATTCGTTGCATAAAAATGTGTGCATCGATCGTTGGAAAAGTGTTCCAATTACGAACCGTTTCTATACCGCGTCTCGTTCCGCGAGAAACAATTAACGGTGTAAATACAAACGAGCCGTTCGAAGAGAGAGGACCGTTACAATTATTCCGTCCGGCGCGTACGCGAAAATAATCAAGATTCGTGTAATCGTTGGTTGATTGGCGTCGCGCGACCGAACTCGTAGCAGTTCCAACTTTTCACCGATAAATTTACGCGACCGAATTTATCTCCGAAATTATGTCCGTTTACGTCCCCTTTCGTTCGAAATCCATTACGCGATTCTTAGTGCGGATTCGATTCAGTCGTTTCGTCAATTCGCGCCAATTCTCGCGTTTCTTTTCTCGTACGGTGCATAGACGTAGAAGATTTATTTATTTTTCCTTCGAGTTTGCAGCCAGCTACCAGCGGCCTTCTTCGTCCGGTATTCCTTCCGGTCGTTGAATCGGTCAGCCATTAATTTTCTCCGGTGGTCGGTTTACTCGCGTTCGCGCGTCATCGACGAGACAACCTCTCGGTCTTTGCGACGGATAAGTTTTTCACAGCGATGAAACTGGCTCGGATGGTTGCACCGTGCCCTTTGCGGCCGCGAATCCGATGGAATTAATTTTCCCTTGGATCCCGATCGATTTTCGTTGAACGGTCTTCTTCGGTGTCGCGCGTTACGCATCCGGAGCGTGCAGTGGAAATTCAGTTAGTACACAGTTATTGCGCGATTCCGGCCGGCGGAATTACGGTGGCTCAAAGGCTACGAGTTGGCCAATTAATAGTTTCGCTGACATAATTTGCGGTCACCGGTTTCCTCGTCGGAGTACGGGATTCCAGGGCTCGCTGTCGCGGCCGAGTCCCTCCCGCGACGAGCTCGTTCCGGCCGAAGGACGGACGGTTATAATAAGCAAGAAAAATGAAATACGCGCGTCACGGCTCGCGTAACGAGATACTCCCCTCGCCCTCTCCTCTCGCTCGGCCGGTTAATCGCGAACGGGAGTACGGGCGTCTTCTCTTCTCGCGAAATAGGGCCAACGGAGGAACCTTTGATCCGTCGTTTTACACGCGAAACGAGGAAAGGAGCTGATACCGGCCTCGTAACGCTCGTTCCGCGACACCGGTAATTTCCACCTGGACTAAACTTATTTCTGGCACTCGAGCCGCATCGTACGATCCTCTCTCTTTCTCTTTCCGTAAATTACCGTCTTCCTTTGGGTAAAAAGTGCCTCCGGATTAAAAGGGATCCGAGGTTTCTGTAAGTGTACGCGAACCGCGGAATTATTTCACGCCCGGTGAATCTCTGGTGCGTCTTTGATGGAAACGATCGGCTTCGAGTCGCGAAAGAAGGAAACCGATGCCTCGGAAGTTTTCGAATTGGTCGTTTTTTCTCGCGATTTGAGCCACGTTCGCGAGACACGAGGGTGTCGAGATGCGTGCTGGAGAGGGAAGGGTCGACGATACCGATCGGGGGGACAATTTTGTAATCGCGAATCACGAGTCGGAGGTCCTCGCGAGAGCGTTACGTATTCGCTCGCTCGCGTGTCTTTCGGTTTCGTCGTTTACGGTGGTTGGTCACGATTTACGGGCTATCCGCACGAAAAGCGACGTCGGTGTCCCCGCTACGTTCGCCACCCTTTCGCTCCGCTCCGCTCTTACTTTCCGCGAGCGCGTCCCGCTCGTAACGTTCTCGTCGGGAGTCGAGAGACCCGAGGATCTCGAGCCTCGAAACGAGGGAGACCCACCGGGTAAAGGAGAAAAGGACGCCCGTGACTCGACCTCCTCCGGCTACCTCTTCGCCGAGTCTCGCGAGTTGTCCCAGGTCACGGCGCCGCGACGCGGGGAAACGTCACGCGTCGAGACGGCTGCGCTACGGCGTTTCTACGCTCGCGGATTCGAAACGAAGGTCTTCGGGGACTCGTTAGGCCCGGTACGCGCGAACGAGTTTCTTTCGAACCCTCCAGCGAGAACTAGTCCCCCATCGCGCGCGACTTCCGACCGGAGAACTCAAGTTTGCGACGTCGTTCTTCGAACAGCGTAATTTTCGTACCCCCCATGTTTTCTATCGTAAGGGTCTCGAGGCTTTCGATAGTTTCTTTCGAACCCTCCAGCGAGGACTAGTCCCCCATCGCCCCCGATTTCCGAGCGGAGAACAACTCTAGTTTGCGACATCGTTCTGCGTAATTTTCGACCAGCGTAATTTTCATACCCCTGCTTTCCAATGTTTTCTATCGTAAGGCTTTCGAGACTTTCGATAGTTTCTTTCGAACCCTCCAGCGAGAACGAGTCCCCCCATCTCGCGCGATTTCCGAGCGGAGAACAACTCTAGTTTGCGATATCGTTCTGCGTAATTTTCGACCAGCGTAATTTTCATACTCCTGCTTTCCAATGTTTTCTATCGCTAGGCTTTCGAAGCTTTCGATAGTCTTCGAGTTCGAATCGAGATATTTCACTTCTCTCCGTAATCAACGCGCGCCCTCGCTTTTTAACCCTTTCGCTTCGGCGAGCGTATATATATACGCCTTCGAAGAATGACTATTCGTATACGAAGAGCGTATATATACGCTCTGGAAAAGTGGTCGCTGAGGTACGAAGAGCGTATATATACGTTCTGATAAAGTGGTCACTGAGGTAGGAACAGCGTATATATACGTTCTGCAAAAGTGATCACTGAGGTATCAAGAGCGTATATATACGTTCGTACAATCTATACTCTTATTTCATACTTTCCACGAGATACTTTTGTTAATCTAGTATCTGGCGACGCTGCAAACCTCAAACAGTTAACTTGCCCAATTTCATTTAACTCTTCTAAGACAATTACTGCAAAAATATGGAAAACAACAATCAGATACGAGATGTTTAGTTGCACGAAATAGTACCACTCCTGAAAGAATTACCGAAAGACATTTTCCGTCCAAATATTCGAACGAGGCATCAAAAGAAAAAATCAATTTCGAAAATGTGTCGTTTGTAGTAAAAATGGAAAAAGACACGAGTCGAGGTACTATTGTTCACAATATGTCGTCGGCTTATGCGTGGTTCCACGCTTTGAACTTTATCCTACCAAACTCGATTATTGATATTGCGTTCGGCTTTAAATACTTTAGTAATTTCGTTACATTGTATTAAAAAATATTATACGAGCATCATAGTATTCTATATAAAAAAAAGTAAATTACGATCGTAAAGTTTTACATTTTACAAAGTAAAACGATATTACCAAATACAATAAATATAATTGTGAAATTTCGAGAACTAGAAACGACTTCTATTGACTTCGTAGCATTCCGTACCTCGGTGTCAATTACTCGGTACGCGCTGCGTTCGCAGCTATCACATTTTCTCGCGAGCGTTTCGTAGCGAAAGGGTTGAAGCGATTCGCGAGTCGCGAGAACTCGAGGGATCGCGTGGTCGCGAGTGTCGCGCCGAGAAGAAAATTGAAACGATTCGTTCCGTGCGTCGCACGGTCGTGGAACGACTTCTTTCGTATAAATTCGGATCGGGCGAACACGAGCTCGGAAAAGGTCCGCCGCAAAGGGTTAACTCGTTAAACGTCGCGAAAAAAGCGGCCAGAAGAACCGGACTGCGACAACGCACACTCTTATCGAGACACGTTTCTTACTTTCTCGGTGGCTGTTTCTCTTGCTTCTTTTTTCTTCCCCTTTCCGCCCGTTTGTTTAGATAAAAACCCCGCGCGAACCAGGGTTTTACAGCGGGCGCGCGTGTTACGGCGTTCGTTTAAACTCGTTCTGTGTTTTCACCCCTCGCGGCTTGTTTATACTTCTCTTTGTATCACGGACTGTTTATACTTCTCTTTGTATCACGAACTCCTTTCCTCCGCTGTTGCGCTCTTTTTTTTTCTCTCTCTCTCTCTCTCTCTCTCCTTCTCCTCTCCTCTTTGCCCGGTTTCGTTGGCTTTCGCTGCCAGTTTCCGCGGTCTGGCCGGCACAATTTCGAGACTCCGCGCGTATCGCGTTTCTCGATGCGCCGGAACTCGTTCGGTACGTTTTCTCGTTCTCGCGACGGGTTTCCGGTTCCGCGTAGGTACCTGGCGGGAGACTCGCTCGAAACGACGCGTAGCTCCGCGGAACGAAAATAACGACGAAGCGTATTTTTCCGGCGAGCCGGCCCGCCCCACCGCGTCGTTTGTCTCGCGGAACGCGAAGCTTAACGCGTTAAGCGTCGGGGCCGTTTCGTTTACTTTTTCGTTCACGGATCGCAAAGGAAACAAAAGTGGAGGACAGTCGAAAGTCGGACAATTTTTTGGGACGCGAGTACGAGAACGATCCTGCTCCCGAAAGAACGCGGACATCGATTCGGCTTCGAAGCGAAACATTCGCAAACAGTTTTCGCGTCTCGTTGAATCTTTCTCACTTCTCGCGACGAGTACTCGGACGAGGATCCCCTTTGTTTCGCGTCTCCGGGTATTTAAGAACTTTTCGCACCGCTCGTTGGAAAACCATCGTTCCCTTCCGTACGAAATAACAGTTACCCTCGCGTGTGTAGCGTTTCGCGTTGGAAAACCTCGTCTCGATACAAACGATCCCGTTTCCTATTTATTAACACATCGGTCGCCGTGTCACTCGTCGGCGGTCCGCGTTTTTACGAAATTTTCGCGAAATTTGAACACACACGCTCCCGCCGATACACTCTGAAAAATAATCCGAATTAAATCGACGACTCGGGAATCACCGACAGCTTTCCGGTTCGTATTTCGTCAAAATGTTCCGGCACTCGACGCGTCGAAATCGATAAAAGCGATATTCGGCTTTATTTATTTATTTTCGTATTCTTCTTTAATATCGCGGTATCTCGCGTTTCGCGCGGTCGATCGTCGACCCCGATGGAAAGGTTCTCATGGTCGGTCACCGGTGACCGTCGCTGCGGTTCACCCGTCGAATCCACGATCTTCCGATAAGCCGTGCACCATCGGGCCGTGTAAGCGAACGAAAAGTGAAAACCGGAGTACCACGTTTTATGCGCTCCGCTCGGCCGGCAACCGTGGTAGAAATCCTATTATTGTCGATGGACACGAGAAAATGTAGCTTTGCCGGGGATTTTTCGAGCGGGCCCGCGTCCGATATTAATTTATCGCGGTAGCCCGTGGATACGGCTACGAGCCCGCTACCCTGCCCCCGGTCCCCCCGGTTCCCCGGTCCCCCGGTCCTCGGCCCCCGTCGAATCGAGCAACACGCAAATTGGTACGTCGACCTTTTCCATCGTCGCTGCGGAGAGCGAAGAGGGGTGGGAAAAAAAAAAAAAATGACGAGCAACGCTCGAATTCGTTTTTCCGCGCAACCGGAAGCGGGTTCGGGCCGCGCTCACCGGTGTAGTCATCGGTGCATCGATAACGCTTATCGCGGGAACGGGAGCCGTACGCGCGGCACGCGCGGTAAACAACGAAACTGGACTCCTACGCGTAATTACCGTTATCCGCCCGCGAGAGTAATACGCAATTGGCGACGTTTTTGCAATTAACCGCGGAGGGGAACAATCACGAGGAGGAGGATGACCCGCGGCGTGCACGAACGTGGCATTGGCCTGTATCGGAGGAACGAACGGAAATTCTGGAGAAGCAAACGCGAGGCGAGTTCGACGACGACTGTTTTTTTTTCGTAATCTGCTCTTCTATAAGATAGGGCCTCGTAGGTTGCCTTACCGACGAGTTCACTAACAAGTTCGAGATGCAACGCTCTCCCCTCTTCTCAGTCACCTTCGACACCTTTAGGTTTGCTAAAACTGTGGCAAACAAGGACTCGACGATACGTGTAACGAGTTAACGTATCTGTCGAAAGTTCGCGCTGATTCGAAGGCTAGTCGAAAAGTAGAGATCGTCGAGGAACGAACGGAAATTCTGGAGAAGCAAACGCGAGTCTAGTTCGATGACTATTGTTTTTTTTTCGCGAGTGGACGCTTCATCGTGGTAAAAAACGCGTGTTAAAATTGCCCCATGATGCGAGACGAGAGACGATAGACGACTCGCGGTCGAAAATCGTTGCGTCGAGGGAGCTCGATATCAGGGAAACGATATTAGAATTTAAAGGACGATATCTCTCCGTTTATCGAAAAACCGTGGCAAACAAGGACTCGACGATACGTGTAACGAGTTTAACGTATCTGTCGAAAGTACGCGTCGATTCGAAGGGTATTTGAAAAGTAGAGATCGTCGAGGAACGAACGGAAATTCTAGAAATCGAGGACCGTATCGGATCGTGAAACAAACAAAAATATTATAGTTTAATGTCGTTTCATCCGCGCACTTTAAGCCACAATTCGCGTAAGGAAATATTAAAATAGTTGGAATACAACGGCTTGGACTGATGCAGCCCTTCAGAAGTCAAGACACCGGGGAGGGGGTCGTTATCGCCTTAAATATTTTTTTTGTGGACGTGACCGTTACATTCTAGCACGACTGTACTATCTTCTACTATTTAAATAAACGTTCTACTTACTTTTCTCTAGTGTTCAACGATTCCATTATTCCACAAAAATGATAGTAACTTACTTATTCCCTACTCCGTAGAAATAGAAGGTAATCGCCAAAAGTAACCGTTTAGCGAACGTCTCTGTAAAGAGTTACCGTTTTAATGAAAAGTTTCCGTAGAGAGTCACCGTTTAGCGAATATCTCCCTAGAGAATACACTGACGTAATTATCTATAAGAGTACGCGACGGGTGACGAGCAGCGGTTTAGACTCGAGTAAGGTGACGCAATGAATGAATCTTTAATCAACGGACAGTGGTTTGTATACACGGTTCTTGATTATCGGTGATCCTGGTGTTTGGATTATGTGTCGGTCTTGTCGAAGTGCTCGGTGGTCCTCAGAAACGCGTAGCTTTCGTTCGCGCGAGGCATTAGGGCCCCTCTTGAGCGACGATGGTGGGGGAACTCTGGGAACCGGGCCCTCTCGTCTTCGATACGCGTTACGGCCGAAGATCTTCTATCTTCGTATTGTAATACACGCGTCGCGCCTCTTTCTGAACCCTTTCTGTTGGTATACAACGACATTAAACCATGCAGTACTTGAGAAATCAAGGAACGGTGGATGAGCTCGATACCGGCTTTCCTATTTTTTCCGTTGGTGTGACGACGCGATCGTTACAATCTGTTCAGTTGTTCATAACCATACTCCGCTGCACGACTGTAATACATTTATCTAAAAATAAACGTCCTATTTACATTTTCTCTTGTGCCAAACAATTCCACAATCCCACACTTTCGTACCCTCCTTCCGGTCGAGCTCTTCCGCGAACGCTCCGCTCGTAAAACTTCCGAAATTCACTCGTGATAGCAACGCGGAGCGCGATAATGATTCGTCGAGCGTACACCCGACAGCGTTTTCGAACACTCGAGATAAAAACCAATGCCGGGTGATCGTTATCTCGGAGCGCTGGTTCTTCTTTCTCCGCGATCGGAATTGAATTTAAGCGCAGGTGTAGCCGAGTCGCGCCGCGATTTATCACGATTACGGGGCACTCGGTTTTTAACCGCGCCGCAGACGCGGGAAGAAGTTCCCGCGAGTACCCTGGAAAGTCGTTGCTCGGTTTCCCGGTTAACGAATGATTTATATCGCTTTGGAAAAAAATACAAGAGCCTCCTTTACCGCCTATCGGTACCACTCTCGAATCGTTCGTGAATTAAAAGTCACGAATCGCGACATATATTACGATAATACACGTAACCTCGGTGTAGAACCGATTGTACTCGCGCGTACAATTGACGAGTCACCTGCCGAATTCTATTGTTCGGGAGCCTCGTTCTCTGTCCGAGCGTTCTACCGTAAATTGAACGCGTTATCGCGAATTATAAACCGCTTACGTCTTCGGACCGATTCCATTGGGTTGTACGGAAAGTAATTTCATTTTTTTTTTTGGTGAAAATGAAACACAATTTTCTAAGAGTGTATAAACATTTTTTTGAATTATATATTCTCCGTTTTGGAAAACGAAATCACTTTTCGAATGACCCGATAGATTTTAAATTTCCATCGGTTTCGAGTCGAAAACGAAAGCGACGTCTTCGACAATTTCCAGGACGCGTTCCACCCTGTGCTCGTGTACACGTATTTGGTAGAAACGTAGTGTTCGGATCCGTGGAACGACGAAACGACGATTTCTAATTCTTCGGCCGCGTTGTACGTTACGTACGAGGATAATTCGTTCGCGGTAATTGTACACGTGGTTAGCAACGGTGCCGAGAGGTCGGGACTGGTCGGAGAGAGTGTCTAAATCGGGAAGAATGGAGCAGCGGGGAATTACCCGGAGAACAATGGGCCGAAAAGTGAATCGAATCGAGGTACACGGCGTTGCTTCTGCAACATCGGAGTTATTCTGTACACTGATTAATCGCGCGCCTATCTGTATTTCTACGCGCATTAATCGCCCGATCGATAGACCGTGACGATACGCGGATGATCGCGTCGGTGTTCTCGATCGTCGATATAATTATCATATACCACCGCGTTAACGATTAATCGACCGTGACGATGTATCGTACGATGGATTCGATTCGATCAACGTTTTCGACCGAATCGATTCGTGCCGCGATAAACCGGTGCTCGGGTTCGTTGACTTCTCGGCTCTTGCTCGCGATTCTGTTTTCGAATTTCGATCTATTCGTCGCTTCTTCGATTCGAGGAATCGAGGATTGTCCATCGAAACGATCGAAAACGCGAGTGGTTGGTGAAACCGCTTCGTCGTCGACGCATACATTCCAAGGACGCTTGGCTAGTGTGTGCAGCGATTCGACAAATTAAGACGCGTTTTTGTTGGAATAAAACGTCTTGGACCGATGCAGCCCTTGAGAAGTCAAGACACGGGGGAGAGGGTCGTTACCGATTTGGATATTTTTCGGTCGGTGTCGTCGTGCCCCGCCGCATGACTATATATTGTAAAGTTCAGATTATAATATGTAATTTATTATAATATACACGTTTATTATCATTTTTCCCCGCGTATACGTAAGTGAGTAACCAGTTAAACAATTCCGACACTGGAAAAGACGAAAGCACGCGAAAAAAGACATAACGTAAAAGCTGTAATCGGTTCTCGTCGGTGCGACTTATCTCTCCGAGAACTCGATCGGGAGTCCCTTCTTACCGATAAGTTCGAAAGCATCTAGACAATTCTGAACAAAAAGACCATCGAACCCCCTCCAGGTTCACTCGTATTACTCACGTTGGACAAACATCGATATTTGAACGCACTTCGGACCGAGCCTAGATAAATTCGTGATCGACACTTGAGCAGTCTAACGAGAACGTTTCTCTTACGATACGAAAGAATCCCATGGCTCGTTTTCCAATCGAAATGTTCACTCGTGGAGCGTCCAACGCGTCGACGATTGTCGATGGAAGCTGGCCGTGCGTCTCTCCGCTCGTCGTTTCTCATCCCCGTGGTTTTCGCGCGCAAAAGCCTCCCCCATTCGGGATTCTATAACGGGGTGCCCGCGCACCGGTCCTATCACCTTATCGTCGGGTAATATCGGCGCGTTTTCGCCGCTGGAATTGCGGAAGATGGAACGATAGCTCGCACGAGAACACGCGGACGCGAGCGGGAATTTCGCGAGGTTATTGCATATCGGTTTGCGCGGCGGCACCGGTATACCGGCCGATTCCATCGCGTGCCGTATAACATTCCGTGGCCGGCCCCGACGGCGCTGGAATATCCGTTTTTTATTCCAAGTGACATCTGGAGCCGGCGCTCTCGAACACGATTTCCCTAAATGGACACACGGAAGCTTCTTATCGGCACGCGCGCGGTTAATGATTCCAGAATTACTCACTATTCGATCGATGCATCGAACGCCACGCGATCACCTCGGCCACGGGACGATATCGATGCGGTACCTGCGACGTTTTCGTGACTGTGAACGATCGAGTCGCGCGAGTCGAGTTACGTTCCATAGCGTAGGAGAACACTCTCTCCTTTGTATTTGGTCATTGCATAAGTAATCGTTGCAAAGTTCGGATTATCATATGTAGTTTATTATAATACGCAAGGACCTCGCGTAGTATAGTTTTTGTACGTATGAGAATACAAAGTCCGAAGAAACAAGTGTACAGTGATGTGCCTTGACGTGGAAGAGGACAGTGTCGTGTGGTCTTCGTGACTCTCGATTTGGAACTGAATAGAAGAAACTAAAAAGAAAAATAGCCAAACCGTTGACGACCCTTCCGTGTCAATATGGAAACAGTCCTTAAAACTGACGTCGACATCTGGCACTCTTAGGACCATTGTTGCGTTCATTTCAAAAGTAATGTCGTTTTTCGACGGTGACTTTCAGTGAAAGAAATTAATACTTACATTTATTTTCAATCATCGATATGTCGACCATCAGTTTCGATGACCTTCTCCCATCTATCGGTCAACTTTCGTATTCCATTTTCGAAAAACTTCTGGAATTTTCAATCAAAATACTCATTTAGCGCTGATTTAACATCCTCGCTATTGTTGAAATTTTTGCTACTTAAAAAATGTTTCATCGACCGGAATAGATGTTAATCGCTTGGGGCAAGTTCCGGAGTGTACGGTGGATGTGGCAGAAGTTCCCAATTGAAATTTTTAATTTTTTCTACCGTTAATCCTTCATGTGTGCAGCCTAGCGTTATCGCGGTGGAATAGAACACCTTTGCGATTCGTTAACGATGGTCGTTTTTCCACTAACGCTGCTCGAAGATGTTCAAGTTGTTGAAAAGCTCAAAATGAATAATTCCTCCAATATCCCATCTATTCGTTTGTTCGGAAAGTGATTTCGCTTTCCAAAATGGAGAATATATAACTTAATAAAATATTTGTACACTCTGAAAGAATCGTGTTTCATTTTCACCAAAAAAAAAAAACGAAACGACTTTCCGAACAACCCAATGGAACACGTTGATCCGTATACACAAAGTACATCGTTCGTTCTTACAAAGTTTCTTCTAAAGGTAAACGCGCGAAAGCGACCGAATCGGCTCGCGCGCGTAAAAGAACGCTGTAAGAATATCCAAGTTTTCGAGAATCGGTGCACGGAATACGTCGACTCGAAGTAATAAATAACCGGTCGAGTTCGGTCACGGGGAGAACGTTTAACGCGAGGTCCCGTGAATCGCAATTTCATCGGATACGAAACAAGGATCGTCGTTCGGACATTCGTGTCGCGTTTCGCGCACAGTATTTGCCCCGATCGAGCTTTCGATCGCGAAGCATCGGAAGACTCATCGTTCGAAGATTACTCATCTTCGTCTGTACGACGCCAACCGAACCTTGGCCCTTGCCACTCGCCTAAGAACGAGTCATAGTCCAGGAACGACGGAACCTAATCCATCGAATCGGTTACCAGATAGAAGAGTAGTAAAGTTCAGCCCTTTGCACTCGACGCTACTTTGCTAACCAGAAACCGACGCCTCGAGATAATCCTTCGAGTCGTAAAATTCATCTGGAATGGAACATTTTTATACACTTCGCATACATAAGTAATATTTCAATTCGAATTTGAATTCCAAACCACCAAATTTTCCCGGCTCGGAAACGGTACACCGAATTAGGTGGCGAGCGAGGGTCTCCTCTCGAGTCCAAAGGGTTAAGTAAAGTCGAGGCATTTGTGTGTCAAAGAACGCCGAGACTGACACGGGTTGTGGAAAAACTTCCATCGTCCTTTGTATTCCTATTTACTCGCTTCGTTCGGCTCGTGGAAACGTCGATGGAACGATTTATACGTTTCACGACACGAACGACTCAGGACCGTGCAAGAAACGCGATAAATTACAAGGAAGTAGGCGCGTTCGCGAAAACGCAGCGTCTCCGGATAACCTCGTCGCTAATAACCTCGGAGTCGATGCGACGTGAAATTCGCGGGAGAAAATAAATTTTCGACGCTTGGTCGCCCGTGTTCCGAGTGGCCGGGAAAATGTAATTCTTGCTCGATCGCGGACCTCGTAAACGCGAGATTCCTCTCGGAACGATCCTCTCTTTTTCTCCGCGAATCGCACGGTGCTTGAACGTTGCTTTCTAATAATTGAAATTAATGAATTTCAATAGTACCGTTCTTATCTAACAGTATTGCAGTCACATTGAAACGCATCGCAGGAATTTTATTTAATCAGTGCTGCTGGTTACGAAATAAGGGTGAATATAGTTCTAGGATATACGAGTATCGAACGAGGTAGTTGCAGGAAGAAAATATTAACGAAACATACAATTAATAACTACGCTGACTACACTTATTACGCTAACTTCGCTGACTATATTATTCTTTCTTTACGCGACACGACACGCTTCGACAATTTTCCAACAACGACTGCTCTTGACTGCCCTAAACGCTGACTGCCTTAAACGCTCTACTTTCGCACCTTATATCCTCGCACGCATTCGTTCCCTTTCATTCCAATTCTCAATTTCTCTCACTCGATGCGTCTGGTGACATACTATACGCCGAAAATTTCCCAGTACGGCGCTACCTCGATCACTTTTCTTTCACACTTTGCTCGCTCGTCTACTCCAAACACTATTCCACACTTGGTATTCTCTTAGAACGACGCTTGATCCCTTTCGTTCTCTCGCATGACCACAGTGTCGTTCGATAAGTTTCATCGAACTGTTACTTTGGAACGTAGTTTCATCAGGGAGAGAGATCGCAACGAGTTAACGAACGTTATCGCGCGTGTACTCGTCGGAGTATCTCAGCCGCGGATAACCGTCTGGTGATAGACGTCGCGTCATTGGAGGACGGTGGTAAAATCGGCGGTGTTCTCTGCTCGCGTTCGCGACCGGTGGAAATATCGGGTAGAGTTCGGTTCCGTTCGGCCAGTCATCGTGTATTGGGACGGAAGAATCAGCCGTGCCGGCGTTGATTTCTCCGGGTGGCGGCCGATGTATTTTCGATATTTTATCCGAAGGTTCGCGTAGCGTCGGAGGACGGCTGACATTGTCGACCGAGGCTCTGGCCCCGGGGGAATAAATTGGAACCGTCTTCGGTGTCGCGTCGTGCCATTTATTGTCATTTGTTCGATACCAACGACCCCCGTTTGCTTCGGTGCGTCGCTCGATGCCATCCATTGTCGATTGCTTTTCAAATCTCCGCGCACGGAGCACGGCGATCGTTCGTTTAATGGTGCTCTCCTTCGGTCGACGCGGCGAACCGGTTTTACAAACGATCGGACCCGATGCTTTTAATGAATTTTTTCTCCATTTTCCACGGAAATCCCCTACCCCCCGGCTCGGTTCCGTAACGGTCTCTCTCCGTTGTTTTTTTCCCCACCCGGTTTTCGTACGTCGATTAAACCGTCCGTAGCGGGAAGAACTCTTTGAACTCGGCGCAACTCGCCGATAGAAAGCACAAAGAAACGATGATAACGATCCGAGCTTTCGTCGGAAGGAACTTTCGTCGAGTAGAAGAAACACGTGCCCTAGCTCCTCCTTGGCCTGGTCTTCGTCCGGCTCGTATCGCTTCAACGAAAGCGCGGCAGGGTAGAGGAGGGGTGGTCCGATCTTGCTCGAATCGACGCGTCCTTTCGTGCCTCGCGCGGAGAGAAAAGAACCGGGAGAAGAACGTCCGGCGTTCTCACGGAAAATGAAACGAACGAGGATCGAGGGATCGTTTTTCTTCGTCGTTTAATGGACGGACGCACCGGTGGGTGGCTCGACTCGGTCGACCGTTGTTTCGTCCACGCCGAGACCGCGATCGTCTTCCCGTCCGGGACAACGAGAACGGGTATTAAGAACGACTTCCGTCGCTTCGACGAACATCGTCGATTCCTGGTACTTTTGCCGCGTAGATCGCCTACGGGTCTCCTCGTGGCTCGTCCTCCTCTCGATACCTCGGACCTTCGAACCTACTCCGATGATCGCGGAAACGTTTCCCTCTCGCGCGGTTCCATAACCCGTTTCTCCCCTCTGGCCCTCGATCCGTTTCCTCCCACGTCTCGCGGAAAGTTTAACCGAGTCTGGCTGCGATACTCCGGTGGCGAACAATCTGGGAAACGGTGCACCGGTCGCTCGCATTGGTAGCTGCAGCTGCGCGCGTAGGCGGATTTCGCGAAGCGTCATTATACGCGTAGCTGCGCTCTCGCCTCCCTTTCCGACTTTGCGCCGCGCGAGCAGAAAAGAGACGGAAAGAAAGAAAGAAAAAACTCACGGGACAATGACGCTTCGCGTGACCCGATGCCCACGCAACGACGACTCTTCGTTATAAACCCCCGGTGGAAGTTTCTCTCTCCAACCGTCGACGATTACGACGCCGGAGAAGTTTCTTCGTCCTCTTTGCGAACGCCGCCTCGCGAAAATCCGTTTAGAATTCTTTCCATCGACTTCGTCTCGACGCCTCGCGCGTACTTTTCCCGCGCTGCGCGGTGTAACGTTGCCGAGGACGCGTGCAAAGAGTCTTCGACGGAACGAAAGAACTTTCGGTAGGAGCGACGAGTGGAAAATCGAATTCGTAGCCGAGGTGGTGCCATTTTAACCATTGTTCTATATTCAACGATCTATTATATTGAACATTCTTCAACGCCGAATATTCTTCGGTGAAACGTTTCCGAAATATGCGAACAAAGAGGGTTCGATGAAACGAAAAAACTTTCGGTGATAACGACGAGTGAAAAATCGAGTTCGTAGCCATTTTATCGAACGAGGTGGTACCATTTTAACCATTTTTCTATATTGAACAACCTATTACATTAAACATTCTTCAACGCCGAACATTCTAGGTCCCAAAATACTAGGTTGTTCTATTACATTGAAAATTCTGAGCAAATACATCGACACCGATGCGTGATTCAGCGTTTGTTTATCCGGAGCGGAGAACACGCCTCTCTCGCGTAAATCGGTGCGTTCGCGCGTAATTCGTACCTTGGTTAAAAATTCCTACGGATCGAGGAACGCGACGTTCCCGATTGTTTCCGCTGCTCGTAAGAATCGAATTCGTTCGACTTCTAGAACCGGTCCCTCTCGTAGTCGCACGTGCCGCGCACACGGTCTCCGATCGGTTCGTATTCGAGGAGACGGGATTTTCCTAAATCGAGTATCGCGCCGAATGGCAATTTCCTCGCCGGGTGGAAGCTCTATCCGTGATTCTCCGCGCGAGCACGGGACCGTGGGAGATTTTCGGCGGTTCGAAGCGTTTACGCGTACGCGGCACGCACGGTTTGGAAAACAACCGTAATCGTATCCTCCCCGACGACTCAATAAAGCTGCAATGCGGCACGAGCGTGGGGTTTTCTTTTTCGCGGGTGTGCGCTCGCAATAAAATTTATTTCCCGAGCGGTTGCGGCAAAGGAACGAAGCAATGCGACGACCGCCGCCTCCACCGCCGCCTCCGCCCGGTGTTTCGGTGGCCCGAATTTCGGACCGCCTCGTTTCGTTTTAAAGTTCCTACGCTCGCGGTAAGTGGACCGACCGCGTTTTTCCGATCCGCGGCCCGGGATTCTTTACAAGGTGTACCCTTTCGTGGCTGTCTCCTTGGAAAGCGTCGAGGGACCGCATCGATGTAACCAATTTTCAAAGAACCGGAGAGTTCGACGATTCGAACGTGTAGAATACTTTGAAAGAGGAATACTGTACTAGAATCATTTCTCTCGATAAACGTGGAAATCGGTTAACAAAAATCGCCCCGTTCGTATCGTTAACAATCTCGAGGACGTCATCTTGGAGCATCTCGATAGCGCGGTGGAGTCGATTCCTTCGAAGAAAATCGGTCATCGAGATTGCGCCACCGCAAGGTTGAGAAAGCTTTCGAAGAATCGGAGAGTTCGACGATTTGGAAAATAATTCTTTGGAATAATTTCTCTCGATCTCGAAACCGGTGATCGAGAGTCTCGTACGTTGGTTCCGGTGGTCGTGGTCGGAGGTTGCGTCTAACGAGTTTCTCGTTCGATCCTGATTGCCGACACGGGCGGATACCGCATCGGCGATTGCAGGAATCGCGGAAAAATTAAAGCATCCCCGAAGAGGGTCGAGAGGGAGTACCGTTGGCGGTGTAGGATACCGCGGGGTGAAAACGAGGTGTGTCTGGTTCTCGTCGACGGACAAAGCGCGACTCATCCAGAGTGCGGATTACTATTCCCAAGCGCGATTGCTTGGCTTCGGTGGTGTATCCTCCGCTCCTGTTCTCTAGATTTTCATCGTTCTCGCTCGGTCCCTTTGCCCGGGCGGTTCGTTTTATTTTCGCTGGTTCCCTCCCCCGTCTCCGTGCCCGTCTTCCCACCGATCTTGATTTCGGTTCGCTCGTTTCTTCGGCCGCGCGTCCTCGTTCTCTCGATCTCTCCGCCGTTTTCGAAGCGGAGCGGTAAAAATCGCGCTCGATGGCGCCGGATTCCCCGTGGAAATTCCCGATGCAAATTACCCGTTCCGAATTACCTCCGTCTTTCGTCGCGGCACCGCCTTCTTCGTTAATTTCGATCCGCGCGAAGTATCGTCGAAGTTTTCACTCTTGTCCCTTCCGTACGGTGAAATTCTTTTCTCGTTCGTGCGAATCGAGAGACGAAGAAAGATTCGACGCGGAAAGATTCTCAAAGGAGAGGATACTCTTCGCTGTCGCGCGATGTACGATTTATAATCGGTACGGTGTAATCTTAGCGCGGAAACTCGGGAACCTCGTGGTCGGGTTTTCGCGAGTAGTCGGTACACGTTGGCGAATCGGTCGATTTCTAATTCAGGAGCCGGTAAACGGCCGCGACCGCGCGAGAAGATTCGCTCGATTCAAAAATATTCATGACTTTCCGCGGGAAAATGTATGTACATAGTTTACGCGCAGCCGGTTCGCGCGAGGCGCAAAGTGTACCGTCCCTTATTGGACAAAGTTTCGCACGGTTCGGTCGGTTGTAGATCGATCATCTTTGTTTCGTTCGGGGCGGAACACGCGGAACAATGAAAATCCCGCAAGTTCGCTGGTGAAAGGGGTCGTGGAGGATTTTGCCGTGGCACCGTCGGCCCTTCTCGATGTCCCGAAATTCGGTTTCGTCGGGAAATTGGAACAGCTCGTCGAGGTTCGAGGGCCGGCCGTTCCGCAAGTTGGACCGCCGGCGGGCGGCTCGCTACGGCAACAGATAGAACGGTGGTGGTCGCGGCCCGTTGCTCACCACCGACGAGAACGAGAACGAGAACGAGAACGAGACGCACGCACGCGCGCGCGCGCACGTTTGTGCGCGCGTGCGACGCCGGGCGAGATCGAGGTCCGGCCGTATCATTGTTTCTGGCCCGCAGCTAATTTCCGTTTCCGCTGCCCCGTGACTTCCGTGCGGAGACGCGGACGCTCGATCGTTATCGACGCCGTTTCCCCGGTCGATCCTAGCGATCCCCGACACCCACCGCGTGCCCGCTTACGTGAGGGTAACCGGGGTCAAAAATACCAAGAAGACCGACCTACCCCTCGTCTCTTCACCGATTCGACGTCGCGAGAATGGATCGACGAGGAAAAACTCGGGAGAAAAATTGGCTCGGTTCGAAGCGTTGACCCGGTTGACGGATCGTTCCTCTTCGAAAACGCGTTCCTCGAAAGCGCGGTCCGAGGACACACGGGATGGCTGACTCGCTTTATCGCGTATCCTCGGTGTGTTTTCGCGCCAGGACATCGTTCGTCGATTCGTCGATCTCTCGTCCCGAGTCGACCGAACGAACGATCTCGCGTCGCCTCGGTTCCGTTCGGTTCGGTTCGTTTCCAACGAAACAAGCCGAGGGAAATTACCAAGTATGATTCCCGCATCGAGGTCCGCCTGAAATATGTATGAAAGCATAAGCTCGCGATGTTAGGCCAACGGGTAAGAGGAGGGGAAGCGACGCGTGTGTCCTCACCGGGTCCTCTGTATATTTCTCTCGGCCCTTTGAGTTATTATTCAAAGCAAATCATAGGCGCGGCGCGGAGGATTAAGCTTCCTTTTACATGCACGAAAGCCCGGAACAAGGAGACGATACTGGATTCACGGTGGCTCTTCGTTGCACGAGGTTCTATCCCGCGACCCACCTCTTTCGTGTATCCCGACCGACCGGCTCTTGTTGTCTCGATCGTTATCGGGAGGGAGGGGAACGGTGGTTCCCCGGTCTCCTCCGCGGAGGACGACTTTCCAACGCGGAACGTTTAATATCGTACCGTCACCGGGCAAACCGGATTAAAATTTTATTCGATTCGAATCCCTCGGTTTCTTCCCAGGGGGTAGTCGAGCTCGCGGTAGCGGAATTTCCAGCGTTCTCGAAGACGCGGCTCGCGTTGTTCGCGGTTCGGTCCGCACTCGCGCGAGACTCGGGGAACGCTCGGAGAAGAAGGAGGAGGAAGAGGAATCGGAGTCGGAGTCGGAATTCTCGACGGTGTCCTCGAGCGATCCCGACCCCTCGTTTATTCGTCGACGAAATCGTGAAACGGTTCCGTGATTTGTGCAAACGAATGCAAGTAGCGGGAGCCCGCGACGGACCAGCTGTGACAGAGACCGAAAATTGCTGTCCCGAGGGGGCGGGGGTGCACGCCAGTGGCTGCGTCCTTTTTCGGTTCCGCCCTTTGATGTCTTTGTCCCTCTGTTTCCTTATGCAGTTCGCTACCTTTATTCGCGCGCTCTCTCTCTCTCTCTCTCTCTCGTCTCTGTTCAGCGTCCTCCGGCAAACGCTACGAGGCGTCTAGGCAAAAGGTGAAACGGAACGGTCCCCGTGATGTTTATGAATGAGCGGTCTTGCGATTCGCGCTGTCCAATTGACTCTCGAAGGTCCTCGAAGAGCCCACGGGTCGTTTCCGAGCCCGATCGTCGCTAGAGACGCGCCGATCGAGCGACGGTTTCATCGTCGATTCGCGTAGTCTAGGACACCCCTGGTGTACCCCTTTCCAAACTCATCGTCGTCGTCGAGACGACGAACCCCGATTTAATTGGACCCCCTCTTCGCCGACTCGTTTCGATCTCGCCGCGGTCGACTCTCGGTCGTCGTCGTCGTCGTTCGTCGCTGTTTCCTATTTTTATCCGGAGAGGTTCGTACTCGTGGCCCGATTCGACGAGCTCGATCGGGAAACGGATTTGCCATTCGCGTCCGACGACGAACACCGTCTATTATCCGGCCCGGATTACGAGAAATTACTCCTCGGCGAGAGTCGTCTCGCGCGTAAACAATTAATAACGCGCGTAAACACCGCCGATAGACGAACGGAGCGACGGACGTCTATTCCGCGTCTGGAATATTATGTCCGCGCACCGGCTGGGATAGATATACATCCAACCGAGTGTTGCGCGGGAACACGGCCGCCCGCTATACTTATAGACCCATATCTATATAGACTATATACGCGGTCCCTGTTCCCTGCAGAATCTGTACAACGAACACAATGGTATTGTGTACGGACCACCATGAGTTATTACCCCTCCAGTCTGTGAGCTTCGCCCTTCTCGACCGCCCCCTTCGCAGACATAATTCAACACTCTGTACAACGCGGAGGCCTTCACCTTTTTACCCACGGCGTCTGATAGTGTTTCATTACATCCCTTTTATCTATGGTTCCCCGGCTACTTGTCGCTACGTGCTCCGAACGAGTTTCTCCCACCTTCTCACTCTTCCTCCACCACCACCTCCTCCTCTTCCTCATCTTCTTCTTCTTCTTCTTCTTCTTCTTCTTATTCTTCTTCTTCTTCCGACACCGCCGCGAGCGAAAACTTTACGAACTTCGTCTCGGCGGGCTTTGAAAGAGTCGCGACGAAATTTGGAAAATCTTTGACTAACGGCTTAATTACTGTCTCGTCTTTCGGTTCTCCGGTCTCTCCGTACGCGAGACATCGAGATCGCCGAGGTTCGAGGACAGCCTTGGAAGAAAGGGGACCGACCTCCTGGAAGTCTACGGGGAACGCAAAGTTACTTTGAAATTTTCTTCGCGCGTTTCGGGCCCTCGTCTCCTTGCAGCATTTTTATTCGCGATTAACCCTCGGACGCGATTACGCGTCGCTTATCGCGTTTTATTTTATCGAACGTACAAAGTGGACGCGATTGTACGAGTAGTAAATTTAGAATTCGTTTCGCGAAAACGACGACGACGGATTCGATGGTCAAGAGATGCGAAAAAACAATTTGGCGATGCAAAAGACGTTTAATACCTCGATACTCGTCAAAGCGAGTCGCTCGCGTCACGGGACTCTCGAGTTATTTATTAATTTGTCGCGTAATTATTGTTCATTAATATTCCCCGTTACTATTGATTTACGATATTCACGAGCTGCATTAAACGGTATTTCCAGCGCGCGTCGTGTTCCATTTCGTTCGTACCTCGAGCGATCGAAGCTATTCCGGATACTAGGACGTATTCGTCGGATTTCGAGGTCAAAAACACGAGTTTTGTACTTTCGACGTACGCTCGAACTCGTTCACGCTTCGAGCTTGAGGAGATTTTACGGATTAGCTTCAAACGAATCGCAAGTTATTTGGATACTGGTTAATTCTAACAGGTTCGTACAGCACGTGTTTATCGTATTGCGTATTCTTACGGACTAATTTATAATAATTACTCGTACCTTGTTCACTCGACGCTTATCCTTACGCTAATTCACTCACGCTTTAACATTCGCGTTACCCAGATATTCTCCATTCAGAAGTTACAGACCGATTCGTCGATCGCAAACCAAAATTTGTAGACGCTACAAATTTTCGTCCGCGAGAAACAAAGTCTAGGAAAAGAAAAAAGAAGAAATTGCACCGACTCGGGAGAGCGTACTCGTCTCGTCGATATTTTCGTCGAGGCTGTTTCGGTACTCGGACCAGCTCGAGAGTACGAGCCGATTCATAAATATTTTCCCCGGCCGTTCCAGCGATCGAAAGCTAGGGTATTCGAGGCCGTGCACCGCGCTTCGGTGACTCGTGTCTTTCTGATTTTATCCCGGCTCGAGAACAAACAATCAGGGCGCTGCTTGACGAGTTCGTCGCGTTCCGCGACGCCGAGGACGAAATCGGACGCGAGTATCGACGTCGTTTCGCGAGGTTTGCTCTTCCCATTGGGAGCTCCGCAAATATTGTTCGACGTTTTCGATTCGAGACCTTCGCTCCCGTGCCGATCGACGAAATGCCATCGTTCCATTACGGGGGTCCTACGGCACCGATTCTTCCCACCGGTGACGAAACGTTGCTTCTTCCATCGGAACGACCGCGACGAGCTTTCGCCCTTTTCTTACCAAGATCGAGATTATCGGCACGAACGAACCATTAACGATTTTTAACATTCTTCTCGCGTCCCCGTTAATCGTCCGTTGAGGTCTCCGAGCGGAAAACGATTCGAGTTCGTAATGGAAAAATTGCGCAACGGGTGCCAAAATCGAGACGCTTCCGACCGATTCGTACCGAGAAATGTACCGAGCGATCGAGAAAAGTTCGGACAACGGAGGGTAGGAAGTTCGCGGTACTCGATCCCTCGACGAAGGTCGCTCGAGAGCCCCTGTATCGAAACGGTTATTCGCGAATAATAACCGGCGCGGATGGGTGCGTCGTAGGCGTACACCGACGCGAAAAATCGATCGGTTTCTTCGCGCGTGTACCTGGTTTCGTTCGAACGGGTTCAGCGTCGGCGTCGCGCGGCGAGGCAACTTTGAAAGGATATCTCGCGGTTTCGTGCCGGTTCGCGTGTAACCGTCGAAAGCTTTTTTTTTTCTCTCTTTTATTTTCTTCCTTTTTTTTTTCCCCTCCGCTCGGTTTTCAAGCGGGCGCGGGTTTCACGGACGGCCGCGCTCATTGTGTCGAGGTTCCCTTTCGGCCGTGTAATTTCAGCTAAAACGCGCGATGAACTGGCCCAGATACGGCCACGTTCCGCGGCGTGTTTCGCGCTTCGGCACGGTCGACGATCGATCCAGTTATGCCGTGTGCGTCGAGTTATGCCCGCGAAAACCTTCCGGAAGATCGATCGAGCCCGCCACGATTCCACGTTTCGGATGCCTTTCGGTTTTTCCGCGTCCAGCGAGTCTGGTATCTCCCCGCGACGCCGAGACGCTTCTCGCAGCGTTTCCACCGCGCCCGTTTCGTTCTTCCGCGAATTTCCACGAGCGCTTCGATGTTCCGGGAACACGTAGGGGGTTTTGCACGCGATTCGCCGACCGCGCCGCGTTCCCAAAGGACCGTTCTCGCCGAGAGACTAACGAACGGTGCTGAATTTTTCTATATTTACTCGTACCCGAGAGTCTCGGACACGCGAACCTTCGGATTCGAGGCGGACTCGACTCTCGACTCGACGATCGATTCCGTTCGAGCTTCGAAATCCGGAAACGCAACGACGTTCGAGGATTCGTCGTACGAGCGAACGAAGCGACGATCGTTCTCGCGACGTTTTATTTTACGAGGAAGAACCGACTCGCGGTTACCGTCTTCGTCGGAACAACTTTACGACACTTGGCACTCGTTCGAATATCATCGAACCATCGTCCCGTATCGGACGGGAAGGTTGCAGCTGTTTCGCGAACAAACTGCCGGTTTTTGGCTCGGTTCGCGAATCCGCTCGCCTCGACGGAGCCACGACGCGGTCTCTTTACCCTCTTCGATCGCGTCTTCTCGTCGAGCTGGTGTCCCGTAAGTTCGAAACGGAACGGTCCGAGCGAGAGAGGAACCTCGACGACGAAACGCGTTTAAAGATGAACGCGCGAGTTGGTTTTCGACCGGTAACTCGAAGCGATTCGAAAAGAGCGCGCACCTTTCGATGGTTCTGTCGAGCGATCCACGCGAAAGAGAAGAGAAAATCGCATCGAAATTGGATCTCGCGCGAGCGAGCCATCGTTTACCGGTATTTCAAAGTTTCGCGTGGGTGCAGGAAGGAAACGTTCGAAACGTCGCTCGTTCTCGGACCGCGTGTTCCAACGCGTCGTCGAAATCCGTACGACTCTTGCCATGTTTCGAGCGTTCTCACGGATCGTCGTTATTAGACCGTGAATGGGAGATCGCGCTTCTCGAGTCGTACACCTCGCCCGTTTACGACCTATGCGAAATTAACGACACCGTCTACGTGCTCCCGCGAGCCACCTTTACGAGCGAGAACCAGGGACGCGCGCAGAAGAGAGAAAGAGAGAGAGAGAGAGAGTCGCTCGCGAACAGATAACTGGAACGTCCTGGAAAATTTGTCCATTTATACGGAAGATTCGTTCGCGCTGGCAACGCCGGGATCCGGGTTGGCGGGTCGGGGATATTACGTCGCCGGGGGCCACGTATCGATCATATTCGAGATAGAAGAGGTCGAACCGCGTCTCTCGTTCGGGATACGCGGACCAAACGACGCCCGCGTACGATACCGTCACCGATTTCTTTTTCGAACAGGCCTAACCCGCAGACGACTCCCGTTTCAAGTATTTCAACCTTCGCGCTCGATGCTTCTTCTGCTACCAGGAACTAGCACCTCGAGCAAATCCTTCGAATCGTGGAATTAATTTCAAATGCAAGTGTAATCGTTTTCGTCGAAATATTTCGTATAAGTATGTTTACATCTTGCAAGAAAGTAGTAATTGAATTTTAATTTAAACTCCAAAGCACGCTGGTTTTCCGAATCGAAGAGAAGTACACCGAATTAAGCGAGGATCGAGGATCGCCTCTCGAGTGGAAAGGGTTAACGCTCGAAGCGGAAGCATCGATACGTTCGGTACCGTTATCGAATCGTTATTAATAATTACGCGATGAACCGTCGGTCTCGGTCGGCGCAGCGTCGTCGATAACCGTTTCGTTCCCAATTACGCGAACGAGAGTCCTCCCTCGACTTTGTTTCGAGCTGGTACCACCTGGCCGACCGGGACGCTTCGAATTTGATATTCCGAGCGCGGGGCACTCGCGCGGACGCGTTTCCCCACCGAGGCAGATTTCCCTAGAAGCGTTTCGTTCGGTGTCGAGCGAGCTTTGTTTCTCGCGCGTCGGATAAACGCGACCGAATAGTCGCGGTCGCGGTTCCAAAGAGAGAGAGAGAAAAAAAAGGAAGAAGAAGGAAAGATAAGAAAGGAAAGGAAATAGCATTTCCCGACGATACTCGAACGCGGACGAAACGAGACGCTGTAAAGTTATCCGGCGTACGTGTTCGGATATACGTTTAATTTCGCGAAACAATGGCCGGGCCCGAGGATTACGAATTCAGTGGTCCGTGGACGGGGAAAGAATATTTTGTGTGTCAGGGCCGGGGGCGATTGTAAAGCGATATGCCACGCTCCGGTCGTTGCGGCTCTTCTATTGTTGTTCGCGTTCCGGTATTGTTCGGATGGATAGCGACGGGAACGGCGCGGAAAACGGGGCAACGGGCGAGGGGTAGAGCTGGAAAGAGGGGGCGGGGAGAAAAAAAAAAAGAAGAAAAAAAAAAACGCGAAGAAGCACCGCGTATCGAATGCGGCTTCAAAGTAACTTTACATTGTACCATCTGAGAACGGCCCTTGTCTTCCGTCTCGCCCCGCGCGGTACTCCGTATCGATTTTCTCTTATCGCCGGAAAGAATATTGCTCTCTAATTAAGCGAATCTTCCGAGTTAATAGATTCTTCTCTGTCGCGATACTCCCTCTCTCTCTCTCTTGTTCGTTCGTTCGTTCGTTCGTTCGCTCGGTTGCAGGTATTCGGGCTCCGCGCAGACGGCAGCTGGAAATAAATCGCGTTCGAGGGAACTCTCGGACAAACGGGAGCCGAGGAGTCTTCCGATCGGATCTTCCCGCGGGAAACTTTTTAATTCCATCGAAAGGAGATCGGCGGCTCGCGAATCGGTTCTCACGGCGAGCGTCTCGAATTTACGTTGTTCGCGTCGGCTCTCGAGGCGGTAGCGGCGTCCGATAATTGCCACTCGGATACACCGTCCAGCGGTTGTTCGCGTTTCATCGATCCCCCTCCACCGTCCAGAGACGAAATTTCCAAGAGATTCGTCCGTCCATCGATTTAACGATCGTTCGACGACTTCCAAGATCAACGAGGTCGTACCGGGGACAACCGTTCTCCGCGCCCGCCTCCAAGAACGTTCGTAGGTTGCACCTTATGACGTCCTCCTCCTCCTCCTCCTCCTCTTCGTCGTCGTTCCGCACCGCCATTTGAACTTTACGATTGCTCCTCGCGCTCCCGATGAATTTTAACGACCGCGTCTACTCTAATTCCGCGGGAGCAGCCGAGCAGCAATAACAACTTGACCCCGGACCGCTTAAAAAGCTGACTCCGTGTCCGTTACCCCGCGTCTTCTCCTCTTCCTCCTCCTCCTCGTCCTCCTCGTCGCGTCGCGCGTGCTTCTCGAAAGGAAGACGCATCGTTCGCGAACGTCGCGCGCCGGCTACCTTCGCGAACCATCGACGCGCCGCGCCGCGCGTATTTCCGACGCTACGAATTGCCGTTTTACCGTCTACTCGCTACCCTCGATCTTTACGATTGCTTCTCCGCGAGTTTTCCACCAGGAACGACTATTTCCCGAGGATTCACCAACCAGTTCGTGTTGTAAACCTTCGGTTATAATACTTGGTTCGTAGAAACGCGCAGGCATCTCGTGGATCCAGCGATACAGTGATTTAACCCTTTCGACTCGAGGGGAGATCCTTGCTCGTCACCTAATTCGGTGTACTATTTTCTATCCGGGAGTATTTGGTGGTTTGGAATTCAAATTGGAATTGAAATATTATTTATGTATGCGAAGTGTATAAAAATGTTCCATTCCAAATTAATTTTACGACTCGAAGGACTCGGTTTCTGGTAGCAAAGAAGAAGAAGCCTCGAGTGCAAAGAGTTAACCCTTTGGACTCGAGGGGAGATCCTCGCTCGCCACCTAATTCGGTGTATTATTTTCGATCCGGGAACACTTCTTTGGAATTCAAATTGGAATTGAAATATCACGTTCTTCTAGAGTGTAAACACATGTACGCGAAGTATACAAAAATGTTCCATTCCAAATTAATTTTACGACTAGAAGGACTTTCTCGAGGCGTCGGTTTCTGGTAGCGAAGAAGCCTCCGGTGCAAAGGGTTAACTTTACCCGAACGAGGAAACAGCGTCGCGTGCTTTTCTCGACCCTCTGCTCGTAGAAAACCGAAAAGGAAAGTAACGGCCAAACCGTTGACCCTAAAACCCAACCCGTTCGCCATCAACGCACGGCACTACCCAACTTGCGTTTATTCCAACGGTCCAAGTTCCAAAGTCGTTTAATTTTTTAGACGGGCGTAGGAAACGGAAGATGAATCTACTTTTCGCGCGAAGCTTTCGGAAAAAGCTATCAGAGTCTCGAAGCAACGGTTCTCTCTTGGTGTTTCGAGGCGGATCAAAAAAATCGTATAGAAAAGATAACGTGCACAAGGGGTGTCTCTCGGGATCGAACCAACCGGCGGCGATACGTTCTACGAGCAGAAATAAAAAGAAAGTGACGCAAAAGTGACCGTGTAAATACTTTGATAGTATAATTGATCGTGGAAAAGTACACGGTGAGAGAACGCGCGCAAATTGTTCGTATTGCGAGAAATCGCGATCTCCGAGGATTCGGGACGAGGAGTAAACGTAACTGTGAGGATCGAGACACCCTCCGCGAGGAAATGTTCGTCGGGCCCGAAAGAGTCCGAGTGGCCGTTTCGATTCGCGCGAACGCGTTCGGATCGATGCACGGATCGGAAAGCGGTGGGTGTAATCGTCGAGTCGGTTTCCAAGCCGAGGAACTCGCTACTTTTATCCGAGTCTACTTTCCAACGATTGCGTTCCGTCGCGACGATAAACCATGTGTTGCGCTCGAGGCTCGGAGCGCGCGACGCGCTCGCCGCGTACCGTAGCTAGGTATCGGCGTACGTGCGGCAATATCTTTCGAGTAGGCACCGAGTGTCTCCCACGGGAGTTATCTCCGAGTATCCCTTTTCGTTCTCGCTTCCCGGCGGATAGCGCGAGCGTAGGCGGTGCGCGGAGGTGGGTGACTCGGTTCGATGGAAGCCGCGAAGATAAAAGTTGCCGCGGACTCGATCGACTCGGTCCGAGGGACGAGGAACGGTATCGAACGCGGGGAGGGCGAACCCTCGGCCAAAGGAGACCGAGACCAGACCGTACGTTAAAACTCCCTCGACTCGACCTCGCCACCCTCGACACCCTCGTCGCCCTACCCGCTTTCGGTGGATCCTCTTTCCCTCCACCGGCCAAACACCCCGCGTTCAACCATCCCCGTGGCAAAAGTTACACCATTACGCGATAGGACGGCAAAGCTCCAAGAGAGGGAGAGGGAGAGGGGGAGAGATTTTTCCAAGCGGAAGACTACCTCTCCTCGACGTCCAATTCTTCACGGGTAACTCTCATCTTCCCGACATTCTTCCCCGAACTTTCTTCGGACAACTATTTCTCCGACTGCGGGCCAGTTTCGTCGCTCGTTTGTTTTTCGAACGGTCGGTGCACCGCTCGCGGGACCTTTCGTTCCGCGCGCACACCTCTCGCGTGGTACGCGTCTCGGGGCGATCTCCAGGCGGATATCGCCGATCGTTGTTCGACGTATCCCGTTACTCGCGTACACGTGTACACGATGCGAGTCCCGCTTCGATCCCGCTTCGGTCGTTCTCGCGCGGAATCTCTCCTCGAAGCTCGCGAGGAAAAACTCCGTAGCGTCTATCCGCGAGCAGCGACGAAACTCGTAAAATAAAAGATTCGTTTCGTAACGGGACGGGGCGAGGTCGATGGCCAGGTTTCCACCGGTTACGTTATTCTCGGCCATTCGTCTCTCCTTGTTTCACCTACGGAGAAATTTCATCCTCTACGGTTCCGCGCGTCGCCCGCCAATTTATCGCGTTCCGTTTTCAATTTTCTCGCGCGTTAACCGAAATTAACAGCCCCGCGGTTCCTTCTTCCTCTCGGCTTTTATTCGTCCGGCGTCGTTTCCACCGGGTCGCGGCTCCAGCTCCTCGACGCTCGTCGAAATAACAACGTTCGGAGCGAAACGCGTCGAGAGTCGTTTCCCGCGACACTTACCGGCGTAACGACGAGTACATCGTTGCACGCGTTACGACGATTTCGTTGCGTTACGTCGACGTTCCACCGTGTACGTCGATAAACGGAGACGAGTAGCCGTTAGTCGTCGACGAGACAACCGGTCGTTTGTAGTCGCTCTCGAGAATTTCGGAGCGTCTCTGTTATCGGTTCGAGATCGAGACGCGCTCATCGACATGGACGCGTTGCTCGTGTCTCGCGTAGCGCCCGATGGAATTGCGTTCAATTCCAGCGGTAAAAACCACTCGAGAGCAAACTTCCAAATCGATGGAGTACCAAGGTCCTTCGTACCTGTTCTCGATTCGTCGAACGCGAGAGGATCGGTTGCACCGAGACAAACCTTTGGTAACGATCGTGGATAGGGATAATTTGGTTGACCATCTTCTGATCGACACGACGATCAAGAGCTTCCGGATACCCGAGCCACCGTGTATTTTTGGGGCTCACGAGTTTCTCGGTCCACGAAGCGAACGGGTCTCGAGATCACGAGACTCGGTTGGGCCGAGTTTCCCCCGGTGGAAACGGGCGAAGCGGACATTAGTTAGGAGACAATTCGATACTTTCTTCGGAACGCGTGCGGTTCTCGTTTGCCGTAGGGACGAAACTATTTCCGAATTCTCGGCCGATGAGACCGATCCCTTAGCGCCAACTTATGGATATCTAATACAAGTTCCAGGGAGTTTCGAGCGGTTGTACAGTTCCGTGTGGGCGAACGTGTGCGCTCCGGGGCGGAGAATGGCGGCAGATGCGGGCGGACGGGCACAATGAACCATGGAACGGTGGCGCTTTAATGGCGAGAAGTCGTCGAATTCCATGGTAGACTGGCGCCGAGAGTCTTCTCGAAGGCATTCGAGGAGAGTTAGAGACTCCGCGCCGAGGGTGGAAAGTCTCCGAGAGGACTCTTTGTCGAATATTCGTCCGGGAGAGGACGATAGTCGCGGCAAATTGCTTTTCCGCCTAATACCGCCCGCCCGCCCGCCCGGTATCGTATTTTACGGCCACTGAAACGTAACTATCCTCGCGACCCCCGTTGCTTTTAGCCCCCCTCTCTCTTCACGGGGGATTTACAGCGCGATGCGAAATACTCCGCGTTCGTTTTTTTTTTTGCCGCGGCGCGGGGCAAACGGTCGTTCGACGGTTCCCTGTCGCGATACGATATTCGGGACACCGTCGGCGCGTTACGTCGAAGAGTCGACGAGGAAAGGAAAGGAAAGGAGAGCTTCCGCGCGAGGATATTTCCGTCTTATCGTCCCCGATGAGATCCACTTCGGCTCGCGATATCGCTGGTAAAATTTATAACGAAATTCCCCGGTGGTTCTCGATCGGGCCGCGCGTACCGTATTAAATACGAGGGATCCGGAACGAGTCGCGCGGAATTGATTTCGTTCGGTCGCAACTACCGCCGAGTGTCCGTTCGAACGAGATCTCGATCGAACCGCGCGATTTCTCGGTTTCCGTGGAAATCCGCTCGAGTGGCGCCGCAGACGTTCTCTCGGTCCGATACCGTATTAAACGGTACGGGATTACGGGATCCGTGGTGCGTTTAAACACGTACGACGATAATCCCGGCGCCGCCGTCTGCTCGCGTTCACCGTCTCGACGCGAATCCTCGCGAAGAAAAAGCAACGGGGAGAAGCTCCGCACCGAGCCTCTTCCCCGTGCTCCGAGACGCAAATGCGTTTTCGCGGGAGGGTCCCCGCGATAAAGAAAATATTTCCGCGGGATTCGAATCGACTTTAATGCAGAATCGTGGTAATCTTGCGCCAAGCCCCGGAGGTTCGTATCCTTCGTCGGGCGTGCCGATGGCGGCAGCCGGCGGGCAGAGATTCGTCGGTTACTCCTCCCCCTCGGGATCCCTCGGTTCCCCTTTCAGGCGGCCAATAGAGCGAGGAACTTGGTGCCAAGAAAGCACAGTTGGCGCGCCGAAGTAGGAACGGTCTGAGTAGCGAAAGGGAGAAGAATGCATCGACGGCGTGGAATCGGGGCCGCGCATTGTGACGCGACCCGCCGGCAATTAGCGGACCCATTCAGAGCCCACCCCTGATTTCGGACGTCTGCTGGCCCGAGCTAATGGCCCGACCGAATGAAAGGAGAAGGTTGCTCGGCCAGAAATTTCGAACACGCGTGTCGAACAGCGCCCAGGATGGCTGCTAAAGGTCCGAGGAGCCGTCCTTTCCATCCGTAATCGTACCCGCACCCGCACCCGCACCCGCACCCGCGTATCGCCGTCCCGACAATGCCCCTCGAATAATTCGAACACCGAGGAATAATTTCCTTCCAGACGGAGGATCGCGACGAGATTCCGACGCTTCGTTAGATTCGTATAGCTGTACCGGGATCCATTAAGACGGTCGGGAGGGCGGCTTTAGAAATTTTCGCAAACTTCCGTCGAACCATTGTGCCCCGTAAACAATGATTTACCCCTTACCCGCGGCGGGAGACATTCCTTAATTACCCGTTTATTAGCTGCTCGTTTCAAGGTCTCGCGCTTTTCGACAAAGTCCACGGCTCGCTTCGCGGTGACAACGACGTCGAAACTTCTTCCTCGTCGTTTGAAAAACCTACAACGGACGAACAAAGTGGCGAACGATCGCGAAAGAAACGGGTAGAGCCTCGATCGCGAGCGTTTTACAGCGCGTTCGTTTCCCTTGGCTCGGCAAGAAATCGTACTCGTTTTCCGTCTCGCGTTCTCTTTTCTCGTTTTCGCGCGGGTCGACCTCGCTACCTTTTCGTTATTCGAAGTGGAGAATCGCGGACCGCGTTTCGACGCCGTGGAAGAACGAGAGACCTTCGAAAGGGGTACAAGTTGTTCCCCGGTTCGGTTACCCGTTAGAGAGGCGCCCCGGAGGTAAACGGTCGGCGGCAGCCGGACCGATGCAACCGGGTGCGGGAAAAACGAAATTCCGAGGGTTCGTCAAAGTACTACAATTAGTCAGCGTTGACGTGGCGCGTAATGGCTACCGATGTCGAGGCTGTTCGTACTCGTATTTCATAAGCCCCCGTCCGCGTGGTTTTCGACGTCGTCGACCGGCTCCGTCGGCGGTGTCCTCGTCGCTGTCGGGCTCGCCGATGCTTCGAGGGTGGTTGAGTTCGTTTCGTGGCTGAGCACGGCGTGTCTCGTTAGGAACTCGAGCCCCCCCGCACCACCCCACACCACACCACACCACCCCCGGTCGTCCCTCCGTTCTAGCTCGGTACAACCTACTCTCCGTCGAGGCCCTCGTGGCTCGTCTAAGGGTCTGCTCGCAGAGTTTACCAAGGATTGGGGTAACTTTCGGCTATGACAGCTCCCTCCTCGGGCTTCCGTTTACCCTCGTCCCCCATCGCCACACCCGACCTCCCGCTCCGTGGCTTTTCCTGTCTTTACACCGGCGCGCTCTCTTCGTACTCCGCTACCCGGTTGTATCTTTGCTATCCGTGGCATCGCGACGCTATCCACGGGGAGACTGACCTCGGAACTCTCGGGAAACTTTGTCGATCCTCTCCTCTCTCCTACTTTCGAATTTTTCGTTAACTCGGATCGTTCCTTGCGCTCTCGAATGTTTCTCGACGCACGATGTTCCAAATTCGCGCGAATCGACGGGATAATTCGCGGGTAGATTTCGTTTCTCTCGATCCATGAACAAAATTCGTGTTTTCGCTCCGAGTAGCGATCTCTCCGTAACGGTATTTTCTTAGAATCTCGGGGGGTAATTTCGTCGGTGATATCGGGTCCCAAACGGCCGAGACTCCCTTCATTGCGGATACACGACATGTTCGACCCTGTTTTGGAAATTCCCGATAGACCCGGTAGTCACGGGGCGGGTTCAAAATCGGACGGACAGGCGGAGAGCACACTCCCGGGCTTGCAGGAGCGGCGGCTGACACGCGCGAAACCCCGAAACCCGGGGTGTCTGACCCCGACGCGAGCCGAGCGTCCCTGCCACGGCTTGACGGACGCCGGAATACTTGGTGTAATTGATGATACTTGACGGCAACTGTTGCAGCCGACCCGTACCTCGAGAGATCACCGTACACCCGGCGAGGCTTACCCTCGAACCGTATCGAGCGACTTTGGCGGATCGACGACGCATCGAAGTCGGTGTCCGCTCTCCGGCTCCCCCGCGATCGTGTTTGACGGACACCCTTGTGTGTCCGCCTCGCGTACCACCACGTTTCCTCGACTCCCGGATTCGCTCGTCGTCTCGACGCTTCGATCGAGCTCCACCGACCGAACCATTTTCGACCGTGGCTTCTTCGAACGAGTCGTCTATCGTCTCTCGTCTTGCATCCTGGGGTAATTCTAACGTGCATTTTTTTTCCACTGTGGAAGCGTCCACTCGCGAGGGAAAACGTCATAGAACTCGACTCGCGTACCTCGACGTTTGCTCGAGTCTAGGATTCGGTTGTGGTTTCGGCTCGATGTCTCGATGCGTCGATAGAGTTCCTTTAATGAAACGATTTTCAACCGTAGCTTCTCCGAGTCGTCTATCGTCTCTCGTCATTCATCGTGGGGTAATTTTAACGTGCATTTTTTTTCCACTGTGGAAGAAGCGACCACTCGCGAGAGAAAGCGTCATAGAACTCGACTCGCGTACCTAGACGTTTGCTCGAGTCTAGGATTCGGTTGTGGTTTCGGCTCGATGTCTCGACGCTTCGATAGAGTTCCCTCGATGAAACGATTTTCGACCACGAGTCGTCTATTTCTCGTCATTCATCGTGGAGTAATTTCAACGCGTGTTTTTTTCCACGTTGAAGCGTCTACTCGCGAGAGAAAACGATCGTCGTCGAACTCGATTCACGTTTGGTTTCTAGAATTTGGTGTCGAATCCTTGTTTGCCACGGTTCTTCGATAAACGCAGATATCGTCCTTTAAATCTTAATATCGTTTCTATTCCTGTAGCTATCTGTACCAAGCTGGTCTCGTTAACTCGTACTTTTTGCGACAATGTTCTTTCTCGTCAATATCGAGACGCTATTTCGACGGATTTTAAAGAGGTTCTGAACGTGTGAAAATAGAAAATAGAAGGTGAGAGTGTTTATTTCCGGATTTGCTAGTGGATTCATCGCTAAGGTATTCTAGCAAGTCCTGCCCTATGCACCGTAATATTGGAAAATCGGTAAAGGATCGTGTACAATCGCTCGATAAGTTTCGTCGTCGACAAAAAACACAGCCATTACGTTGTCGTATTATTTTTCTAAAACTGGGACTACTGTTCAGTGATCACGTTTCACGTAGATCGGTCAATTCGTATATTTACAGTTGTTCAAAATTGAAGCGTGGTAATAATTTTTTACAATGGAAAAAAACGGTAAAACGTTTTATTTTTCTAAAGATGATACTACTGCTCGGTGAACACGTTTCACGTAGATCGTTCGATTGGTATATTTACAGTTGTTCAAAATTGAAGCGTCGTAGTATTTTTTTACAATGGAAGAAACGATAAAACTTATCGAAGAACCTAGTTTCCCTAGTACTAACCGGGCAACGGTCAGCGGTCGGTTTCTCTCTGGTGGCGAGTACGAGAGTTACCGGCGCACTATTATTATTATCGCACGGTACGCTACAGAGTACCGTCTTACGACCCGTTATCCGAAACGACGCTTCGCGCGTTAATCTCCTCGAACGAAGATCGATATCTCGCTTCGGTCGTCCGACTTTCTCGTCGATGGGAAGATTTACCGATAGCGACGTCGCGATCGGTCCAGCGCGCTGGTAATTAACCCTTTCGTTCTCAAGGTCGGCTTTGACCGATTCTCGACACTCTGACCCGTAATTGCGACAATCGTTTAAAAAACATTCTCAAAACGAACAGTTTCGTTTGCGTAATTTGTTGCAAAGTTGCGAAAACGATATGTCGAAGGACAACGATATACATTCTCGCGTTGCGAATTCGATGTTTGGAACCCTGTCGATAGTGGGGTCAAATATAAACACTCGAGAGCCACAACGGAGTAATCGTCTCTAGTTTCTGATTTTCGGTTCCCAAAATTTCGTTCCAGACGTCGGACAGACGCGTCCGTCCTATAATTCTATCTCTCATTTTCTATCCTCGATCGATCCTTCGCACTCGAGAGGCGACCGAGAGTCGCCAACCGATGCACTGGAATTTTTCTAATTTTGTCTAACTTCCAAGAAAAACTTCCCTCGCGGCTTGAGATAAAAAAAAGTGCCCCGTAAAATATACGAAACATCACGATGAGAAGATCCAAGTTTATTCTACAGTATATTCTTACTCTCGATGTAAAAAAATTTCTTCGACGTTTGCAATTTTTCCCACCGAAAAGTGCTTCGAACGCAAACGGTTGAATCACCGTTTCGTTAAACACGCGTAAATCGTCGGTGTTCGTTCACCTTGAATCTACAACACGGTGTACGAGATTTTGTCGAAAGATGGTCCTCGGTGGCGACTCTCGCTCGAATTCTTGGTGACTCGCGGGCGGCGAGTCGTCTCATCGAGTTTCTCGTTAACGAATCGAGGCTGTTCGCGGGCGAGGAACGGGGAACGAGCGAGAGGCGGCTCCGCGGGCAACGTTTGTCGTTTAAATAGGAATCCTTTATTAGAAAAAGGTTTCGGAACGAGCACTTGGACGATGCAACGAGGTCGAAACGGGCGTCGGAACGGGAAGGAAGGAAGGAAGGAAGGAGCGGTCCCGTTGGCCGTGTTCCAGTCGCCTTTTTTCCTCCGCATTTCCTTTATCGCGCGCCAATGTTTCCCGCTTCCCCGGGAACAACTAATCCGTTCTGTTCTTCATTAACGGAGAAAATCCTTCACGTGCCTCGGTCGGTACGTTCTTTTATTGGCCGACGTCCAACGGTTCGGTGCCGTCTTATTCCGCTGTTCCCTCGAGCCGGCCGCGTTCTTGCGTCGTTCGTGCACGGCTCGAAATTCGATTCGATCGGTTCGCGCGGACCTTGCAAATTTTTACAGGCCCGAGTCTCACCGTCACGTCGTCCCCGTGAATTTCGCGAGATCGTAAAACGAGAGATCGTTCGCGCGTTCAAGATACCCGGACTCGGAGTCCGCCTCGGACTTTGATCGTTTCGGACCGGTCGTAACTTCGCGATACGGGATTTTCTCTCCAATTAAACCGATCCATCGCCAGATAGATTCCTCGGTGTTCTCGTATCGCGAAGTCGGAAACGCGATTACCTTCGAAACGTTTCGCGGACGAAGATCTACCGAAGACGGAACGCGAGAACGCGGTGAGTTTAACGACGCGAGAGCGACGCACCGAACGGATCGATAAATAGAACAAGTCGATGATAAATTACGCTCAATTGCCAACAAGACGAATCCACCGCCGCGTACTATATTTGCTCGCGAATTACGATACGCGTTGCACCGGCGCCGGAATGCGAAACGTTTGGCACGAAAGTCGACCGGTTTCCGGCGTCTCGTCTTTCTCGTCTCGCGAGACGAATTCCGCTCGATTCTAATTCCAAGGAGGAGCGGGAACGTGCGGGAGAATATTGGCCGCGCTCGTGACGGGGAGTGGACGATTCGAAAGTTGCGAAAGGAGCAAAGGGTCGCGAGAAGGGAAGGGAAGAGAACCGAGGGAAAATCGAGGGAAAATTGATTTACGATCGGTTGGTCGGGTGCGTGTTCGAGTTGACGCGTAAATCGACCGTTCGAGAAGCTTCTCGAGAGTTGGTGAACGCCAGTTCGTCCGATCTTGCGAAAAATCGAAAGTTCTCTTGGTATCGATACCTAAACCGAGTCCTCTTAGACTTGGGCGTTCAAATTCGCGCGTAAACCGCGCTTCGAGTCGCGAGTCGTCTCTCTGCTCAATTTTTTCACCGGATCGGCTCCAAAGAAGCTTCAAAGTGGACAATGCTCGGTTCCACTTCGCAACAGTTGGGCGCGCGAGGATGTCGCGCACGGTTGGTAGCGTAGCGCGAAGCTTTGCGAGAATTACGGTCGATTGATAGCGATTCCGTGGGAGTCGAGGTCCATTTCGTGGAGGGTTCGCGCGAGGACCGCGGCGGCACCGCTCGAACCGGCGCGACGCCGCTAGGAAAACAGGAAATTCCTGCACGCTTCCGGGCACAGGGGGCGAAGAGATAAAGGGACGGGTACGAGGAGAGGATTCGTTCTAGATTCACGCGCGCTTCCCTCTGGTATCTCTCGTTCTCTAAATTCGTCCTTTTTTTTATCCCCCCACTCCACTCCACTTCATTCCTCTCCTCTCCTCTCTCGCTCGTCCGTCCTCTTTCGCTCGTTCTTTTTCCCCTCCCGCTTTGTTTTCGTTTCGTTTTACTCTCGTTTCTCGCGCTAGTCTTTTTTCCGTTTTCGCTTTCTGCCTCTCCCTTTTACCACGTCGCTTCGCATCGCGAGGGGTTTGCGAGTTAAAACTTTTTACCGCGGACAACAGCCGGAGATAGGGCGGCGCGTAATTCCTCGCTCGGTGGAAACTACGGCCGGCAATAAAAGGGAAAACCGAAAAACTACCCCCCTCGACCGTGCCGGGAGCCCGATCGGGAAAAGCCAGAGGAGCGAGCGGATTCGAACGATAGCTTCGACACCTCCGCTCTATCGCCCGTTGTGATTCGTAATTAACGCGCGCGTGCTCGGCCGAGCGCGCGGATTCCTTTCGACGAAGACTCGCGACCTTTCGGGGCATTTTCTTTCGTCGCGCCTCTTCGAACGATCCACCGACGAACGATCCAAGTTTCTCGATAGATTTTCAATAGCCCGGCTCGATCGTTCTCGCTCGTCGACGAATCGTCTACGTCGAGACGGAGTTCTGCTCTCGAGGCTCCGAATTTTTTTTCCGTTATCGCACGTCTCCCGACGATCGAACGAAAAGACTCTCTCGAAGAGTCTCGTTCCTCGATGGATCTCAATACCGGCGCGGATCTCGATTTTCAATGTTTCTCTCTCGTTGGTGAATTATCGGTAGTACGTCGATCCTCGGTCTCGAGTCGGAGTTAGCTCCGTTCTCGGTATTCGCGGCACGAAGTCGTCCGGCCGATCGTCGCGCACGTTTCCTCGACGGTAAAGATTCTTCGATCTCGAATTCGCGGCCGGACTGTTCCCCGTGTGTTCCGCGCGAACGGTTTTTCGAACACGGCGGATCGATCGGTGTATTTTCGTTCGTGACTCGTTCCGTGTACCGATAAAACGGTTCCCGGTGGGTGGGTGAACGCGAGCGTGAAGCGTCTCGCCGCCTAAGCGTAACGAGACGACGGGGTTCGCGCGAAGCGTAGCGTCTACACGGAAACGATAACGCGCGCGTGTCGCGGCCGAGGGCGAGGGCGAGGACGAGGGCGAGGGCGAGGGCCGCTTACCGTGTAAAGTTAAAGTCCGTGTCGCGACGATCCTCGCGTTTTCCAGGCCGTGTTTCCACGGTGTTTTCCGTCGACGTGGATTAGTTCCCCGTGCATAATCCGGCCCGACCGCGCCTAAAGAGTGCGGCGGCAATACTCCTAGCCGGTTACGGCTTCGTGTTCGCTATTCGCTCCCCGGAATAATTATGATATCGCGGAAGAGATACTGTGCACCGCGTACAGGGTGGTGTGTTCGCATCGGTGCACAGGAAGGGGGCGTACCGCCGGAGTAGATAAACCAAGTTGCTCCTAGCCAGACGTTATAATGCGGTCGCTGGGGTCGCTTTAAGACACGTTCGCCCCGCCACTATCGAACACTTTTTATCGTACCTCCCGCGGAACCTTCGAAACCGAACTCGACTTATACGTGTTTCCTTCGTTCGCGATTTTTTACAAATATTCGCGATCTCTCTTCGAGATCGAAGTTCTCGTTCGACGGAACGCGCGACGACGAAACGGCCGATGTTCTCGTCACATCGACGGTTGGACGACTGTCGCAGAGGAGGCTACCGTTATTCGTAATCGTTAATATTGTAATATTCGGATTGTAATACGTAGTTTGTTATAATATGCAGAAATCTCGCGTATTCAAAAGTATAGTTTTTGTACGTATGAGAATAGAAAGTCCGAAGAAAGAAGTGTACAGTGATATGCCTTGACGTGAACGATGACAGTGTCGCGTGGTCTTCGTGACTCTCGATTTGGAACTGGCTAGAAAAAACCCAAAAGAAAAATAGCCGGACCGTTGACCGCGTAACGTCAGTCGTTAAAACTGACATCTGGCACTCTTAGGATCGTTGATGCATTCGTTCCGACAGTCGAAAAGAAAATAACAGTAGCTGGTCGCAAACTCGGTAAAAGATACTTTCGGGTACATCGCTCCGCTTCGCGTCGCGGAATTAATCGCGAGCGAATATTGAACGAAATCGTTCGAACAATCGCTTCGATACGAATACGTTCTCGTCGCATCGACGGTTGCTCGACCGTCGCAGCGGAGGCTACTGTTTTCGTAATTGTTGAAGAGAGAATAATAGTTGCTGGTTGCGAAATTAATCGCGAGAGAATACTGAATGAAATACGAGTCGAATACGAATCGCTTTAATACGAATGTATCGACGAACGAAGTTGAAACGTTGCACGGATCGAACAGCTGTATACTGTCTATGGTCGAGTCTCTGGGCTTTTTATACAGCATTCTGGTGACCGAACGGTCGCACCGATTACTAGCACTTTTCGACCGTGAAAACTACTTACTTTATCCGTGTTTCCAATTCCGCGCCGACGATCAGGTGCGATCCTTCTTACCTGTGTTACTTTTGCATCGTTTCCAAGCATTCGTAATCCATCTACGATGTATCATTGTCGGTAATCGTACTTTTCGTAACGTTCGCGAATCAAAAACCAAATGCGAGATTGCGCTGGTGTATTTAGGCATCGTGCCTCTTCGAGTCCACCGGAGAGAGAATCGGCTGTACTCGGTTCGACCGGACGAGTACGCGAAGAGTCGACGAAGAAGAAGAAACGTACGCGTGGAATTCGTCCGGCGAAGACGGACGGTGAGTTTGGTCTTCGTCCGGTTGGACCGAGCATGGCGTAAAATGACGAAAGTTCGATCGTCGAATCGAAGCCTCTCGAACGAGTCCACGAGAGACGGGATTTCCTTCGGTTCGGAACGCGGACGCGTAACGAAGATACTTTATCCCCCCTCTCGGGTTTCCTTGTTGCTCGTTCCCCCGAGTCGAAAATAAACAAGGAGCGCGAGTCGAGGTCGGTGCAGCGGCCCGAATGAATTCATTAAGGGGCATGTTGCGCCGTTAAAACTGTTCCGACCGCGTGTCTGGAAATTCAAGCCGCGGTCGCGACAACGCGACGCGACGCTACGCGACGGTACGGGACGCGACGCGACGCGTCACCGTTGCCGTGAACTCGCCTTAAGGCGTTGCGTGCGCAGGGAACCGGGAACACTCTCGCGAACTTCACTGGCGTTAATTGCCTCGAGCGAGAATATCGTAAGTTCGCGATTCTCTCTCTCTCTCTCTCTCTCTCTCTCGCGCGCGCGCGTTGGTTCTTCCGCGCGCGTTTCCTTCCGGTTGCACGGTTCATTCGCGCGCGCTCACGTTCTCGTTTCTCTGGTTGATCGCCGAGTGGGAGGGGGCGTGTTCGCGTCGTCTCGCGTTCGCGTTCGCTCGGCAGAGATCGAGCTTCTTCGCGAAACTTATTCGAGAGCGCCACTCGGGCGATTCTTTCGCGACCCCACCCTCGCGAGAAGGATTTCTTTTCCCGCACTCTCTCTTTCTCTTTCTCTCTTTCTTTCTTTCGTTCTCTGTCTCCCCTCTCGTTCGTTCGGCGATAAAGTTGAGCCGACCGTCTACGTTTAATTATATTAGAACAAGAAGCTTTATCTCGGGAGTGCTGCCTCTTGATTCCAGCCACTCTCCGCGGAGAATAACGAGCGGGTCCGCATCTTTCTCCGATTATTCGATTATTTAAGCGACCGTCGTGAATCGTTTCTCTTCTTTCGTCGTTACGAGATTCGTTCGCGACAAAGAAACCTACGGAGCTTCTTTTTTCCCCTTATAAATCGTGTTTGCGCGACGGATGCGATTAAATTTCTCGCGAGAAATCTGCTCTTTCGAACGATCTCTCCTTTCTCGGTGATCGGCCGGTATTGTTCCGCGGTGGCTTATAAAGGGTGCGATGGAGCAGCGAACGAGCGAAATTAGGGAAAGAGACCGTTTCGTCCCGGGACTCTTGGTAGACTACTCGGTAAAGTATCCTAGCAGACTCTGCCCTGTACGCCGAGACATTGGGAGATCGGTAAAGGATCGTATACCAGTTTTATCGAACGATAAAACTTATCGAACAGTACTGTACTGTATGCTATTACGTAGTATATAGTATATATATATAGTACTACGTAGTATACGGTATATATTTATCGAACAACCTAGCGTATACCGATCGGAGCCGGTACGAAGACTAGCGTGGAACGGTCAGGGGTCGGTGTCCCCCTGGTGACGAGTACCGGAGGTGTCGTCACGGTTCGAAAAGGGACAAATTTTACATTTTCGTCGAGAACGGTCGAATCTGTCCCGAAAGGCGAGCTTTCGTTCGCGACGAAAATATCTCGTCTCGGGTATCCAACTCCCGTAA
Organism: Ptiloglossa arizonensis; assembly: GCF_051014685.1. Classification (NCBI taxonomy): domain Eukaryota; kingdom Metazoa; phylum Arthropoda; class Insecta; order Hymenoptera; family Colletidae; genus Ptiloglossa; species Ptiloglossa arizonensis. The sequence goes on from NC_135048.1 coordinate 34,024,147, forward strand.
CCGTTGCGTTCGAGATATTCGGAAAATGGGTGGAATATCACCGGCGATAAAGTTATACGGCGACTGTGTCTATTTAGATTCCACCGGTGGCCGCGAGAATCGAATTCCAGGGATTCAAAGGGGTTGAACGTTGTTCGTACGTCGCGAAAGAAACGTATCAAAGGTCTGGTAGCTCGTAACGAGAGCGCGGTCGGTTCCTCTCTCTTTCTCCGTCCCGGGTCGGTCCCCGTTTCGCTCTGGCCTTTGGCTCGACGTCGTGCGCGCATTACGACGACATTATCTTCCGCGTCACGATAAATTCTTCGCGTGCTCCACGTGCACGACGAGGCGGCTCGCATAGGCGTAGCCCCGACCGCGTCCCGAAAATTTCGTCCGCGAAATCGCGATTATTTACGCGCGTCGTCGACCGGAGTCGCTTCGCGGCGAAACTCCGGGAAGGGGGTTGGGGAGAGGGAAGAGGGGAGGGGGCCAGAGGGCGAAACTTGGCGCCGAATTCGCGACGCACACACGTGGTCGATTTGCAACCGAGTTAACGCCGTGACAAACGACAACGCCCGACCGAGTTCTCGGTACCAGCGACTTCGCCGATGCGTCGGCCACGCCCCTGGAATTAATCCTTATTAACCGATACGAGGAGCGAGAGGAGGGAGTCGCCTCGTCGCCGCGAGAACCGTTTCTGAAATGGAATTTCCTGGAAAGTGGCGGCGGTTTAATAACGCCGCTCTGTCCCCCGGTAATAATCCAAGTTACGCAACGAGTCGAAGCCGGGTCGAGGCGATCGCTTTCGTTCGATCTCTCCAATCCGCTCGCCTTGGCTTTCTCCGCTCGCTCGCTCGCTCGGTGCGCCTAGGATTCGTCGGGATCGACGAACGTCGAACGAATCTCGGAGAGTTTGAAAAATTATCCAGGCTCCCTCTCGATGAGTGGATCGAGTTCGCGACACTGCTCAAAAAGCGGTAGTTTCTTTCTTCGCGAGACCGTTGCGAAGACGGACGATGCTCGATCGAGTACCTCTCCCTTCGGAGGGCCCTCTGTGCCCCGGACCATTTTTTCTCGCCTAATAAGAGATCCTCGAAATTTTGAAATTCGCACCGTAGCGACAGGTTCCTCGCGAACGAAACGAATTTCGTTTCGAGATTTCGAGTCGGAGCGGAATCGATCGAGTCGACCTCGGACGTTCGAATTACGGTCCAAGGGTCCCGATACCGACAAGATCATTGCCAGTGCCAACAGCAGCTCCTCCGATGTTTGCTATCAATTGCCACAAATACGTCATTAGTTGAGCAAACGTTTCGCCCACGTCGATACAAAACATAAACACCGCGGAGTCGAGCCGGCCGGTTCTCGACGAGCGTAGTCTCTCGACTAACGGTATTTCCGCTCGTATCTCGAAAACGAATCGACCCACGGCCCGCGGAAACGTTTCTCGTTCGCCGAAGACCTCCCGCGAGCTGCGAGAAGATTCCACGACTTTCGTCCGGAACGCGCAAGCGACCAGGGTTTCGAGAACTCGCGGGACGAGGATACGGTGAAACGTATACGAGGAACGTACATCGAGAAATCGTCCTCGCGGACCTCCGATCTCGAGGAGCGTTATCGATCGTAGAAACTAGGGAAGGCGGGTCCTCGTTGGAGATTACGAGGGACGTTGGACCACGCCGACGAGGTTTCGGGGTTGACGAACACCTCGTCAGCGAGGATTGTACGAAACAATTAATTCGCAGCGGAAGCAACTTTCGGCGAGACGCCAGCCGGAAGCTGGAAGCGGATAATTCGGAGACTGCGACGTCACCCGTAGCTCGTCTTAACGAGAGTTCCTGCTGCGCTTTTCGCGGCTAATCAGATTTAACTGCTTCTCTCGCAGGACCGCGCGCGAGCGCGAGTACGGCCGCGCGCCGGAAAGACCGAACGAAACTGCCACTGGCAGAGACCCGCTGTCGTTTCCGCTGCCACGGTTGTCTCGTCGCGGGTACACCTTCTACGAGCTGTCCCGTAACAACGTTCTCGAAACGAGGGAAATTACACGCGCCGTGATTCCCCTCGTCGAGACCTCGATCGCCGATTCCTTTGACTTCTCCGCGAGGGAAGAGACTCGCCGTAGGAAATCAACGAAGCGTTCTCGAACGCGAGGGTACGAGCCCACGGAAACCGGAGCGAGTTCGTTTTCATCGTCGGGAGGCCGGTGGCAAGAAAAGCGCGTGCGTTTCTCGGGAGTCCTGTATCGCGAGGTCGGCCCACGTCGCGTCGCGTCACGTTTCACCGTACGTTTATTAACTTGCAAATGACGGCGGGCAGTCTCTCGACCCCTTTATCGAGCGTTTCGACCGCGAGAGAACCGCTCGCGACGATAAGTCGAGTCGATGAACCGCGCGCGCGCTTCGTTGGTTCGTTCGGTAAGTAACCCGGCCGAGGAGCCGTTATTACGTTTAACCGAGGAAAATAATTCAACGATCGAGCGGTACGCGGGGCGGACGGGGGTGTCCGCGGCCCGCAAAGGAAAATACGAACTCGCCCCTTTCGCCGCGGCGAGATATTTCAACGCCGGGGTTATTACGTCGGGGCCGTGAGATTTTCCCGGGCAAATTGTTGGCTAAATTCTTAATCGCGCAGCTGGTAAATTTGCATTCAACTGGAAATTCAAATTTAAAGGCCACTTACATCCACGGCCACGCTCCTCCTCCCGTACCTACGGGCCGTTGCATCTAATTATTTAAATTAAAACGAAAGCCTTTCGGTTACGTCATTTCGCTAATTAAACGCGTACCCCTCGGGCTCGTTTCGATCGCCACCGAGCCGAGAACGTCTCCGCGAAACGGTCTCGCCGATTTTCGCGTTCGTTGTACGCGGTAGACCTCTGTTGCCCCGATACTCGGTCTCGAACTCGGTTCGTGCCCACGCTCGGTCTACGCAGCGACGATGTTCAGCGTCGCGATACAACTTTCGCGACTTGTTCGCGAGTCGCGAGCAACAACCGGAGGGCGATCTCCGTGTTCGAGAATCCCTCTAGGTCGCGTACTTTTGGGTATTTAAGGGCTTTCTCGTACCGCCGGTGGAAAGTACCACCGGTGCGGAGCGGAGGCAAAGCTTTCGGGAACAGTTTGATTCCGCTTCGCAGGAAATTACAGTCACGTGCCGGGCCGTGGAGTCGTCTTCTCCGGACCCAACGTTTCGTTCGATGCGCACCGGTAGGCTCGAGGTCCGTTGTTCCTCGAATCATCGATCGGTTCTCGGTTATCGATCGATCGAAGATTCGCGGCCAACTTTCTCGAGACTGCGCGTTGACGGATCGAGTACCTCTCGGATGATCGTTCTCCGATGTTTGACCCAAGCGCGACGTTTCTCCGATGGAAAATGTGCGCGTTAACGTCCTCGCGAAACGTCTCTCCGATATGGAAACCGTACCTCTCCGTTGAGATTACGTCGTAACGTACCTACGGGTCGTTCGTTCGCGGTACGTTGAAACGATCGAAAGTCGGTTTACGCAACGATTTTTCCACTGTTCGCCGCGAGTTCTCGTACGTAGTCGTATCGTCGCTGCTAGTGGAATACTCGATCGACGAGTTCGCGTCGTAACGAACTCGAGACGATTCCCACTTCGTTCGAGGATAATTTGAAAATTCACCAGTGTGGAATAACGGAATTGAACACAAGAGAAAAGTAAATAGAACGTTTATTTAAACAGTAGAGGTTCACCGACCGAAAAATATCCAAGTCGGTAACTTCTGTTGTGTACTATATCCACTGTCTTGACTTCTCACGGGCTGCATCGATCCAAGTCGTATTCCAACAGCCAATGAACGCAAAATCGTCCGTCGAGCTCGCGATCGCGTTCGATGCGTTTCGCGGCGGGTACGAGTTAAGGGGACACGGAACGGGTTCGATGCAGGTGCAATCTCACGTTGCATCTTTAGTATCGTCGCGAGTGGTGGTCCGGCGGCACGTTTACCGGGACCGAGGACCGTTTCGGCTCTATCGTTCCACGATGGAACGAGATCCGAGTGGACGTCCGTAACGCTCGCGATCGACGTCGACGCGAGTTCGCGGATCTATCGGTACGCGGGCGTTCAAGAGTCGCGGAATCGGCGGGAAAAGGGGAAGGTAACCGGTTCGGCTCGCGTGGAACTCGCTCGCGGCCAGTTAATAAATCACCGAGCGAAATCGCGCGCGGTATTAAGTCGCTGATAATGCGGATTTGATTCGCTCGATCGACAACGTATTATTGTGCTCGTTGCCGGTGATATACGCGCCCGATAGAAATCGCTTTCGGTGAAATACGAGTGGCTCGGTGCGCCCGCGGTTGAAAATCGTTTTCGTTCGAGTTACGGACGGATCGGTATCGATTTATCTCGAGCGTTCGACGAGCGAACGATCGCGATCGTTGCGTCCGATCCGACGACACCTCGGTCTCTCCGTTGTTTTCCGCTCGGTGTTTCGCGCGTGTCGCCGATCGCGGGTGTTCCTCGCGAGCGAGCGAGGTTTTCGCTTCGAGGCGAGGACGATTCGCTCGACGGAAGTTTTCCCATTGTTCGATTCTTCGTTTCGAATCGAGTTCCTCCATCGTTTCCATTCTCCGTACGACGATTCCAGCCGTCGGTGTTCACCGTAAGCATAATTGCGGAGGCTTGTCTTTGGAAACTAGGAACCGCGGCGATCCTTTCTACCGCGTTGCCCCCTCGAAGGCTGCCTGCCAACCGAACCTACTAATGAGGAAATTACAGCGTCCGCGTGTAATCGATAACGAAGCGTCTGCCGTTGAACGGCGGAGGGTCTCCGCTCGGAGCTCTCGGTGAAACTTTCGGCTTCGATTATTCGGCCGTCCGATCACGGAACAAAGATGAAAATTCGTTCCCCGAGTCGCGTTCGTTGTTCCATCGGCAACGAAATCGACGCGAGTGGCCTCTTCCTTTGACACGCCGCTCGAACCACGCGTGGAATGTTAAAGAGTGACGTTCGGGAATTCGCGAGTAATTGTTTTCGACGTTTTCGGATTCGAGGGGACTTTGAAGCTCGAACGATCCTTCGAAGGGGGAGGGGGCCGGGTATCGTTGCCTTTGAAAAACGCAGCTACGATCACGGTGCATCTTCGTTCGTTCGCGCGACGTTTGCGCCCCGTATCGATTGTAAAACGCGAAACGTAAGTGCGATACCGGATATAAAAAATTAATACCGCGCCGGAGCGCTGGAACCGTTTCGAACGAAATGGAGGAAAACTACGGGAACGCGAGATAAGAGTACAATCAACGTACGAGCTGTAAAAATAGCGGGGCGGGAAATAATAAAAAACAATGGACGTCGAGGCAAATTGTCGAGTAGCTCCGGGAAGACGCGAGGAGGAGGACGAGGACGAGGAATCGGTTTATTCTTCGTCGCCTCGGAAACGTTCGATCTTCGGTTCGACGGTTCGGTCGTTCGATCGGTACCCTGGATCTTCGAACACGGTGAATATTTTCGCGCAGGATTCGTCGCGCGCGATGGAATCGCGTACGGTCGATACGTTCGAGAGAGTATCGTAGCTACGCTACGCGCGCGGAGTAATATTTTCACAAAATTCCAGCAATTTCGCCGGTAAGTTCTCTCGTCGCCGGGTATTTGTTTTACAAACAGAACTCGGTCGCCGCGAGCGAACGCTACTTCATCCGGGCATTAATACAACCTAATTGTTCTTCAAAATTTCATTTCGCGTTCGAGACTCGAAACAATCTCCGCGATTATTTCTCCCGGTCGTTTGTCCCGCGGCGTAGAACGAATCGCGTTTCGGGGCGGTACCGAGTACTCGAGAAAATTGGAGTCTATATTCCAGCTTTTCAATTTACGCGTTGCGTTAGAACGATGCGTCGTTATTTCGCAGGACCGCGTCGAATCGTGTCGTCGAATATGGTAATTCGAGCGCGGCGTGCCGATTAATATTCTCCGAGGACCGCCGCCGCCGGGGGGATCGACGAACGACGGTTAATTTTCTATATTTCTTCGAACCAGTAATTTTCCACGGCTAATTCCGCGCGAGCCCTTCGACTCCGTTTCGAGCGTTCGAAGACGGTATCGAGCTAGCCCCGATTTTCGAGTTTCGGCTCGAAATTTCGTAACGCGCGCGTTATTCGGCAACGCTCGAGGGACGGGCGCTCGATCGTCGGCTACGTAACTTTCTCGCTGTCGCGACGATTGTCGGATCCTTAACGGATACATTTATTTTTCACGAGCGTTACTCGATACTCACGGAACGAAGCCAGATACATTTATTTTTCACGAGCGTTACTCGATACTCGCGAAACGAGCCCTCGAGTGGAAACGACGAGTCTCGCCCACGCGAGTTCACTCGATCGAACTCGACGATATTTAAAGCGTTCGGTTATTCCATTTGGGAATAGTTTCTGCCAATTTTTATCAACGAAGTACTCGAAGCGTATTGCGAAATAATTTCGCGATCCGTTCGTTCGTTCCTCGTGGATATCGATATCGTCGTATTTTTTCACGGCAATCTTCTCGGTGAAAATTGGCGCGCCATCGTCGAGTCGCGATAAGATTACCCGGCCCGAACGCGGCCACGGTTCTCGCGAGCGAATCGTGGAACGAGATTCAAATTTCGTCGACGGTGTGTCGTCGTTGTTTTTTATTTATTTTTTTTGTTTCACCGTAGAGAAAATCGGCTCTCGACTCGTTAAGCTCGCGAAACGTACGCGCGAAGAGCGCAATTAAACGCAGTCGCGTAAACGAGCGTGTTAATTATTTAATAAACGGCGTCCGCCGAAATCGAGCTGTTGCGCGCCGGCGTGTTCTTTTTTTCTCGCGACTATTAGCGCGAATTTTAACGCGTACCGTTTCATTGTTGTTATCATATAACACCGCCCCGGGGGCGGCGGTGGATTTCACAAGGTAAACGCGCATCCTCTTTCCAGGCACATTACGGTACGCGATCGCGCGGGTGCACACCCGAGGCTAGGCGTCCGGGTTCAAGGTATCGCGCGTGCTTTCTCGCGCGTCGAGAGCGCTGTTACCCCTCTTCGTTTCAAATGCGCCTCACTTCCGGTGAAAAATCCCGTGAAACCGTCGGCTCTCGCGGACAAATATTGGCTCCCGAAATTGACTACGAACGACGCGCAAATTGCGAAACCGTCGCGTCGGTCACTCCGTTTCCCTGCCATTTTCATTTTTTTTCTCCTCCACCGACGAGTGGACCCTATTTTTCCATCTGTCGCGAACGCTCTCCTTTTTCTCTGCAATTTTTTTTCCCCTCCTCCTCCTCCTCCTCCTCCTCCTTCGGTCCTCCCGAACATCGCGCACGGTGGCTCGCGCCCGGTAAATTATATTCGAACGCAGTTATCGATATTTGTCCGCGCGCGTTATTAAACGTTCACTCCTACGGACCCCTAGAGCGGTTTCGCGTGGTCGTTCGATAAACATCGCTCCGCTGCTAACGAAAATATAACGCCTAACTGGCTTTCGTCTACCTTTCGAACGACTCGTTGCGGAAACGTCGACGCGCTGTCGGTGAATGTCTCGATGGTGTATCGTTCGTATCGAACGGCAGAGAACACCGAGCTCTTCCGGTTCAGCATCCGAGCGACCTGTTTTCGATCGAGATGTGTATACTTGTTGAAATTTGTACGCGCGTGTATCTCGACCGAATACCTCCTCCGTTTCCAACGACGCGAAAAAAAAATTTACCACAGGATTCGACCGTTTCTCGTTCTTTTTTAATCTGTTCCCGCTGGTATTCTTCGCTGGGTAAACGTACATTTCTCGAGACACCAGCCTGTACGCGCGTAGATTCGACACAGATAAATACGCGTTCGACGAGGAATCCATCGAAAACGATTACGGCAATCTCGCAGAAAAATGTATATCTCCATTCCGTTGGATCGCTGCGTCTTCGCATTAGGCGAGTCTACTCCACGGTCGGACGATTTCCGCGTCTTTTGCCTTTGAAAGCCATTACGTATCAATCAAAAGCTCGTTACGGCTACTTTATCGCAGCACCACTGCGAGTCCCTCGCGCGCAAAAAAAACTTATCCTCGTTCCAGATAAATATGCACGGGTGAAACGTCAATGGCCAGATATCGCTTTTTTCGCGAAAGAAGGTGGAAAAAGGGCAGGAAATTACGCGCGACGAATTTTCCTCCGTCGACGATGCATTCGCGAGATCTGCACAGGGTGATCGGAAAATTTCCAACGCGCGAAGAACGAAACGGTCGCGTCCCTCGTATTTACACAAAATTACTCCCGAGCGTCCTTTGGTCACCGGATCGAACCGGTTACAATTTTTACTCGACGTTTGCGGTGAGACTGTTTTCTCAAGATTTACACGGTAATCGGAAAATTCCAATACGGGTAGCTAGGCGGCGATCGGAGGGTTGGAACGTTTGAAGAATGGAACCGGCGTCGGTGGTGGTATTTGTAAAAAAATAACTTCGGAGTTTCGCTCGGTGGGCGTTGCGAGCGCTCCGGGCTCGAACTGTTTCGTCGTTATCTCGCGCCGGTTTTCTCGAAAGCCGTAGACGGGGGTGCGGCGTCGAGGTGGGCTGGAACCGGAGGGTTCTTCCTCCAGCGTCGACCGGAATACCGGAGAGGAACGTTATCGTCGCGTCGGTGATCTTGACCGATCGAAACCGGGGAGAGTTTTGAAACTCCGTTGTATCTTTGCGGCGCAGCTTTAAGCGCGCTCGAGCAACTGGGTCGATCTCCTGGGAAATAACTCGCTCCCTTTTAGGGAATATTCTTGAAGGATGCAGCGATACGTTTCCTTTGAACGACAGGAAACGTCGTCGACGGGGCGACGATGCACGGAGGCTGCGGGTATTCGCGGGGGGATAGAAAAAAAAAAAAAAAGAAGAAAGAAAGAAAAAAAAAAAGTAAAAAGGAAAGGAGAAACGTACTTAGAAAGATGAGAGTGGCGCGCGTGCGGGGGTAGGGGCCGAGTCGGTCGGGTAATTCGCGCGCGAGGGTGCGAGAAACACGAGGGAGGCGCGACGGGGATTTTAATAAACACTGAGAGAGGTTCGTTTCCATTATTGCAATCGGCGCGATACACACCCCCGAATCTGTACGCATTATTGTGTCGCGTCCCGTCTTTTGTGCTTTTGTCCGCTCGCTCCCCCGTTCGCCGATGTGTACACGCTCCCCTGTTAAACGCAGCTCCGTTCGCGCGCGCGCTACCTCGCTACCTCGCTACCTCGCTAGCTCGCTAGCTCGCTTCCCTCCTCGCTCCGCGTTTCGCTCCTTTATTCCGCGCCTCGTCATCAGAGAAATGCACTCTTAAGCATTCGTTTCTCGCGACATCGTCCTCTCTCTCGAGCCTCTTTGCTCGATCTCTCCGAAGAACGCGTCCCGAGACTGTTTGTCCAAAACGTTTCGTCTCGTTAGTCTCCGGCTGTGTGCGTCCTCTATTCCTGCACGGAGAAAACGGTACACGGCGAGTACCTAATGCCGTGGGTGAAATTAACTGCGAATACGCGGCGCATCGACCGAGGGGCGAATTTTATACAAATTTCACCCATCGTCGTCTCGGTTCTTTCGAATCGTTCGTTTTGCTCGCGCCACGGTACGACGATCGATCCAAGTACAGTATTCTTTCTACAAATTCAATTTTCGAATCCGCGTCGCGACACGGTGATTGCGCAGTTACTTTCGGTTCTCGGATATCGTTCGAGTACCCTCCGAACGTCGATTTACACGTACTTTGTCACTCGCGGGGATAGTCGGGCCGCGTCGGAGAGGATCGTCGGGACTCGGGCCCAAAAGTCGAGCGATTGGCTAAGGCGGTAGCGAGACGCTAGATGCACACGTACGAGAAGCGTAGAAACTTTTAGGGTCTCGTTGCGGCGCTACTCAAGCTTGCCACCAGAGGGAAGCTGACCGTCGACCGTTTCTCGCAAGTTCTCGTACCAGCTCCGATCGGTATATATACGGTCCCTTATCGATCTCCCAATGTACAAGTCCCGGTGTACAAGAAAGGACCTGTTACGATGCCTTATCGACGAGTTCATTAGCAAACCTGTTATGAAAATACCTATCTCTTCCTTTTCCCTCGTTCGTCTTTCCTTTACATTCCTCACCTAATTTTAATCGCGACAAACTATCGATCAGTCGCGCAATTGGACCGATAGAAACACCGATATATTATCCGAGGCGGATCGATTATAAAAAAATAACTCCGCACCCGGTGACTTTTATCGCGCATCCAGGTTATCGACGGTATAAATAATCCTCCTCGTTTTTCGTTCTACTTTGCATCGATAGTTCCTCTCGTCGAGGTGGCGCGCGAAAAGTGCAGAGTACTCTCGGTATCCGAGGGGAACGCGCGTTCGTTCGACTAATTGAGAGCGTTGGGGGTAATCGGGTGGTCCATTATCGCGGTGTCGAAATCCGCGTCGCGACGGACACGTACTAAGCGCACCTTGGGGTGTCTGAAGGCGATCGAGGCGATTATTGGTCCGTTAGGACGCGTGGCTGGCTGGTCGATCGACTTAATGGACCCGCGCGTACCACGGAGCCGAATCAACCCTCGATCCGTCCACGAGGAGGCCCCTCGTCCCTCGTTTATAAAGGGCTAGGACGTTCGATCGGCCGGTTCGACGCCGGTGGTGGTAATTGCCGGTCGTCTTCCCGTCCTTTGTCGAGGGTGGATCGTTTCCCCGTTGTTCGATCGGCCGAAGCCGGGATGGATTCCCCCCTTTATCTCTCGGAGTTTTTCCCGCCACCGGCGGGTCGCGTTCGCGATAAATTCGTCGATATCGGTGACCGCGCGAGGGAGATAACTCTCCTCCCCGAGCGAGCGATATTCCTAAGCTCTCTCTCTACGGTGATCTTTCGCCGTTTGGATAACGCTCGGGCGATGTTTTCAACGACTACCTACTCGTTCTCGAGTCGACCGCCGCGTCAGTTTTCCATGTACAAACGCGCGTAGAGTTTATACTTTCCGCCTTGTACGTGGATCCGTAGTTGGGTCTGGAACGAAAGAAGAGGGTCGTTGGTTCTCAAAAGTGGAACACGTGTGTACTTTGATCTCTTCTTATTCCTACGCGGTGTAGATACCAATGTACGAATTATAAGATAGATGGCAGTTCGAAAAGGAGAAGCATTCGATAATTTGTCCGTGCACTTTGCGTTGGAACGATCTTAAGGGTGCCAGGTGTCGATGTTAGTTTTAAGGACTGTCTCCATATTGGAGCGTTTTCCTTTTGGTCTTTCTTTCTTTCTACTTCAGTTTCAAGTCCCGAGTCACGAAGACCACACGACACTGTCGTCAGTCACAGTATACTTGTTTCTTCGGATTTTGTATTCTTATACGTACATAAAACTATACGATCAGATACACGAGATCCCTGCACATTACAATAAACTAGATATTACAATCTGAACTTTACAACACTTTGCGTTACCAACGAGAGCAATTCTACTCCAAGTTTACCTTGAACTTTCGCGTCTCGTTCTGTAGAATTGTACCAGCAACGTTCGAGGCGTCAACGGACACCGAATCGGCCGTCGACGCGCGGAGAGGAATCCGTGATAAAATTCCTCGCGTAATTCGCGCGGAAGCTCGAAGACCGCGGTGGAACCGGCTCGCGAAGAACGCGGACGATCGAATTTTTCAATGTTCCTCGCGGGAGGGTGGTTCCTCGCGTGCACCGGACGCGCGAGGGTACCCACGAAAGGAAACGAGGCGTGGAGAACGTTGAAACGGAGTCGAAGTCGGGTTGAGCGACGGGGGAGGGTGTCTTCCGTCTCGGAATCGGAGGAGCCGTTAATTACCGAATTCCTAATTACACGTACGAATCTTGAGAGGAAATTCGACCAGGCGGCGCAAAAAGCGCGAGGTTCGTTACGCGCGGGCCCGGTCGAGAGGCAAAACAGGTAGTTAGGGTCGTCGAGGGGGTCGAGAGACACCGAGGACGCTCTCGGGTTGCCGGGTCGAATTTGAATCCGAGATTAGAAAGTAGCTTCTGCTGGAATTTCCTCGGTTCGCGTCGAGGGATTTGAGGTCGCGCGGAGTCGCGGCGACCTACGAGCATGCGTTTATTAAATTGCTATGCCTCCTGCGGGGTTAACGCGGGGTTTGCCACCCCCCGGATACTCTTCCGACACCGCGACGTTGCCACGTTTAAATCCGAATTAACCGCTCGGGCGTGGTTCTCAGGTGCGCGGACCCTCTTTTCCGCACCGACGATACGCGTCAGGTGTTCACCGCCCTGTTGCTCGGAGCCCGATGCGGCCCGCTTTTACGCGAACCGATTGCCTCGGTACTTTTTTCAACGAGGCCGGGTGAACGTTGCTCGAAAATCTAACGGCGTTCTTTTAGCGAACGAAAAATTCACTTCCACGGAGATCCGTGTCTCCGCGACTCGAGACGCGCGGAGTCTCTCCGGACGTAACAGGTTGCTCGATAAGTTTTGTCGTTCGGTAAGTAAACGGAGCTATTAGCTTCGAAAAATGGTACTACCGTTCGATGAACGCGTAACCATACCAAAAACCGATAACATTCCTTTTCGCACCCGTTCCCATAACAACGCACGAGACTCTTTCCGCTCCCATAACAACGCACGACACTCCGTACGACAGACCGCTGATAACCGAAATTCCTTTTGCACACGTTCCCGTAACAATTCACGAGACTCTTTCCGTTCCCATAACGACGCACTCCTTACGTAACGCAGGACACTCGGGACAGGAACAGATACAAAAACCCGACACACAAGAGACAGATCGGTCTTGACCCGTGATTGGATCCGCACGAATCTGTGACCAAAGGTACCGCAATTGAAGTGCAATACAGAAGAAAATAATAAAGAGTTCGATCTCCCGTTGGAGATCGACATTTTTTCTATCGAATCCTTCATTATTACGTGACAAACGCGTGCAAAGTATCTAGCAGATCCGTCGACTCGTTCGTACATTTACGCTTGTTCAAACGTTGAAGTATCGTGGTACTTTTTTCACAACGGAAGAAACGACAAAACTTATCTAACAACTCGGTGCGTCGTATCGGTGCCTTTTCAAGCGCACGGGATCAAACGATAACCAACGAACCGCTTTGGCTCGCACGAGATACGTACACTCACGCGCGTTGATCCTGGCGAGTCCCTCGGGTCTTTTTAAACCCATCTGTAACGATAGACACTGTTGCGCGTCGAGCGGCGAGAAACGTTGCGATATTCGAGCGCCTCGTCGACCGCGTTTCTCGAGGAACGTTTTAAGGTTCGTTCGACTAATTGAGAGCTCCTTCGAGCCGGAAATTTAGTTCAACGCGTATTATACACAGCGATGCATTTCGTCGTGTAACGTTGTCGTAACGTAAGAGAGATGGCGAAAGGTGTGTCAAAAATTGGTGGACAATTGCGTCTCGGAGGAAGGGGAAACGTGGAGTGGGGAGTATCGGCTACGAAGCTGGAGTTCTTGGAAGTCAAAGTTAATAAAATTGGTAAAATTTGGAAAAGGTTATATCGATGATCTGGCGGATGCAGCCTTGCGAGAACCCAGGTTATCGTCGTCGATCGAGTTAACCGGCTACGAACTCTCGTCGTATCTAAGAGTCAAAGGAACGAAATTTCGTTCGTTATTTTTTACCCAAAGTGCGCGATGGAAAGTTTTCGATCGATCCAAAAGGTAATCGTCGAATCGCTCGATCGAAGAAGTCACGGCCTATCTCGGTCTCGGTTGCGCGCGCACAGTGTCGTTCGTTCGTAAATAAGAAGAGACGTTTCTGGCAAAAGTCGGGTACCGTCTTAGCGTACGGTGGGAAAATTCGATTTCCATGGTCCGTTCGGTGTAGAATCGTCGCGCTCGGTTGCTCGTTTACGCGTGCGCTCGGAACGGGGAGAGTGGCTCGAAAAGCTATCCACCAGGAGGCAGGTTAATTTCGATGTGTACATATTTGTACGGGAGTCGAGCGCTCGAGCGAGTGGTGCTCGAAGTATTCAACGCGTGCAGCGCCTCTTGGAATATTCCTACGGAAGAGTGGCGTTGTTCGGCGATTTGCGCGTTTACAATGGGCTCCGCGAGCGCGTTCGAAAATCTTCCTCGAAGTTCCAACGGAATTTTTCGACCACCGCGGGATCGGTAATTGGCCACGGATGCTCCGACGCGACGATCGAGCGACACTCTCGAGCAAACCGGAGAAACGTTAACCGTAAAGAGAACAGGGAAAACTGGAAAAATTCGTCTCCTCGAAATCGTTGGAAATATTTCCGCTCCGTCCCGTAGCGAGGAAAATCGATATCCCCGCGTAACGAACAGATTTCATTACGGGCCGGAAAATAAGATTCGTCGGGATTGCACGGCCGATAACAACGCAATCGCGAGCGCGGTGCTTTTTCGCAGCTCCGTAATCCTCCGCGTTGGTTCTTCGTGGCCGTGGCGGAAACGGTGGAAAAAGGGCGAAACGAGGAAAAGCAATAGAATCCACGGGCGCGCGGTGCAACGCTCGAGTATATTAAGCGTTGGAAATTTATCGCCGTTGACGGGGTTTCCTCGGTTTCGGTTAGGGGGGCGTATGGGGGCGCGAGGGGTTCGAATTCCGGTGTTCTTGGCTCGCACGTGGCCCGGCCTTGTCCCTGTTTCTCGGTTCCCGTATCGGGCCGGTTTTTTCATCCGCGTACCTTTTTCCCTTAATGAACGAAAAACACCCCCGTTTACGGGCGGGAAACGCGTCGTTGGCGAACCACCGCGAGGAAAACCTCGTTCCCCTACGTTGGCCCCGCTTCGTGGAAAATACGCCACTTATAGAAAACAGGTGCCGCCCTTATTGCCGGCTGACATATTGCGACTTGTATTGCCGTTCCTCGGTTAAGGGAGCCAGCCAGCCGGCTGCTTGGCACCGAGCCGTTTGCGGAATAAGTAAACGTTTGCGGCTCTCGGATTAACCCTTCGCGGCGAGAATTAACCCCCTCTACGGACGGGGGACCGCCCGGGCTTTTATTAAAGAACGTTGATTAACCATTTTTTGGAATTTCGAGGGGACTCGCGAACGATCGCGCGGATATTGGAGCACTCTTCGAGGCTCTTTCGCACCGAAACCGGCCCAGATTGCCCGGAAATTCCGGGGAAAAAAATTTTCCACCCCCGAGATTCGTGAGTTTTCGTTTCCTCGCCTCGAGGAAATTTCCCGAAGAACGACGCGTGCCGAATATCGGTGGAATCCGCGATGCTCGAAGCCGAACGTTCGATTCTCGCGCTCGAAATTCGTTAGGAGAGTTTCTCGCAAAGTGGTCTTTTCGTTAAGTGGCTCGACTCGATGATCCATCGCGCGCTGTTCGACGCACCGTGGGGCTTCTCGGCTACGGGGATATTCACTTTGTCGTTATTTGCCGAGGATACGGGCGTAAGGTTTCCATCGTAAGTGTATTCCCGTCCCGAACTCGATGGAATCGATCTACTTACGCGCGTCTATTCCCCCCGTTGCTCGCTCGGACTTTGGCCTGCATTCTAATCCTCTTTTCTCGCTCTTCGTTGTCCATTTCGAAGCTGCGCAAACACACGGACCCTGAACAAATACACCTCGTGGCCGCGCGTGCTTCTTATCTCTCGATCGAAAGGGAGCTTTATTTTTCCTCTCGCACCCTGTCGGTGTTTACGCGCCCCGATGCCGCGCGGAGATCCTCTCCAGCGGGGATTGCTCGTTATCGAATCGAACCTAACCAGAAACAATTTTTATCCTTCGAGGTTTCGTTACACGTTGAAATCCATCAAATTTCTTCGCGATTAACCGCGCTGCGTTTCTACTCGCGTATATTTGTCGCGATTCGTAGCAATCTCGTTGTTCTTGCACTCACAGCTACCGAGTCGGCGCACTGTTCACCTCGCGATCGATTTTCACGAAAATATTACACTCTTTCGCGCACGCGAGTTGCGCGTGGATTTTTACGATCGATCGCTGGTCGTTTCGACGTTTCGAGTATCCGTCGAAGAGTCGTGGAACTCGGACCCTCCTAAGGGGCGATCTCTCATCGCGATTAAAATCGAAGGTAACGATCCGGCGAGCCGAAGGCGGAGGCGCACTTCGGAAGTTCATCGATCGACGAGACAATGAAAGTACGATAAGGACCGCTTTCGTTTCGCGCGGCAACGAGTCGTCGAGCGTGTCTTTCCGTATTTTCAACGGGGAATATTGTTGACGCAGTGTCACGCGTATCTCTTCCTGAAACTTTTACGATGTTTGCTTTATGTCTGCGCCCTTCTTTCCCTTTTTTTTTTTTCCTTTCTTTCTTTCCTCTTTCTTTTTTTTCTTTTTTATCGCAACCGTTTTTATGCCTCCGCGCACAGAGGAGATCAAAGTTTTCCGTTCCGGGGACGAATTTCGCAGTGCTCCAGTCAGCGGAGACGACAGAAAGAGCTTTGAACCGGCCGTTTTTACCGGTCGCTTCGGAGGATCTCTCGGTGTTTTACTTTCCACGCTTTTCCATCCTCGACGGTCTCGCTCGGTGCTTTTATTCCCGTCTCTCTCCGTCGCGTAGCTCGCGCGAAGCGCGTTTAACAAAAATTGGCGAACGAACGTGAAATTACGCACGGAACGCGCACCGAAGACGTCTCGAACGCTTCTGCGCGGTTTTTTTCACGCTCGAAACGGATTCCCCGCGAGGACACGATTTTCGCTACAAGAACGTAGTTTTCGAGGAACGGAATCTTTCACGCTGATTCGAAACGAATCGGCTCGACTGTATCTAAACGAGATCTAATTGTTCCACGCGCGACGCAACGTGTGGATTTCTACGCAAAGTTTTCCACGCGAAATTTTCCACGCTCGTTTCACGGAGCGAGATACTCGGTTTCTTACGAATACGCAGTGTTCTCTCGTATCTAACCACTCGACGATACAACTTTACGCGAATAACGAACAGCATCGTGCCCTTTTCTCTCCCGCTCTCCGTATAAAACCGAAAAAGCAAGTAACGGTGAAACGGTCGACGGCGCAGCGTGCTCGACGTTTCGTCGAAACGAACGCAGCCTCGAAAACCCGACACGGACCGTTTATCACCAACGTGTTGCGCTATCTGAGCGATCGTTGCGCTCGTTTCAACAGATCCGTCAATTGTCTGGTCGTTATCGGAGCGAACGAGGAGTCGCGGGCGGGAACGAGCCTCGAAGACTATCGCCGTTCGCGATCTCCGTTCGCGCGAACCCATCGTTTCCGATCGATTCGAAGAACGAGATCGAGCACCGCCACGTCGAGCCCCGTTGACGTTGAAATTTTTCACCGCGTACGATTCGTCCGGTTCGTTTCGCGTTTTATCGTCCGTTTCGTAGCAGCGTGGTTTTTGGGTCGCTTGGACGTCGAAACGCGGGCTACAAAGGTAGCTGGAAACGGTCCCACGGGGCCGTCTGTTCGTACAGTCGATTCGACTGCCGTTCTAACGACACAAGGGTGGCTCTTACTTTTTCGTTTGCCGGAGCTTCCTGCCATATTGCCACTCAAAAAGGCATCGTCGACGTCCCGGAATGGGCGTCGCCCTCTGGATTCGCTCGATTCCTTAATGCGACGAGAATCACCCTCTCGGAGTTCCTCCGCCTCCCTCCGCCGCGTACACCCCTTCGTACGCGAAGGGTTGAATCGACGGATAGAAGATCGGGGGACGAGGGCCGAACAACGTTTTCGAAGACGCTCGTCCGATTTACATTCGAGGCGACTCTCTCGACTTTCCCTTTGCATCCACCCTCCGGAGTATATTACTCGATAAATTTTCCAAGGAAACGTCCAGGTACGCGACGATAATTTACGAATGATCGTGCTGCTTCGATCAACGGATCGAGCGGAACGACTCTCGGATCGGGTCTCCGCTTCGAAGAAGCGAACGTCGATCGCCGATCGAGGCGAATCTACGGCTCGTCGTTGCGATCGATCGACCGTTAACGAGAGTGATTCTTAACCCTTTGAGAGGCGATCGATTTGGAAATCACGGATACGCGAATTTTTCAAAATTCGAACATTTACCGTACACTCGCGCAACGATACGTACGAACGTAGTTGTTGAAGCGAACGTAGCAACGATCCAAAAAGTGCGAAACGTCGTTAACGAATGGTCGATGTCGGTTCTAAGGGCTGTTTTCACATTGGCGCGGAAGGGTCGTCCACTGCGAGGTCAACGGGGTTCGGTTATTCTCTGTTTGGGCTTTTCTTTTCGATTCCAAGCCGAGAGTTTCCTTTTCGATTCGTTGGCACCGAGTTACGTGGCTGTAGATTCCTTCGCACGATTTTATGTTCTCGCGCGTACAATCGCTACGCCACCGGATACGCGACGTTGGAATAGAACCACTTGGTCCGACGCAGTCCTCGAGAAGTCAAGACACTTGGGGAGGGGGTTGTTACCGACTTGGATATTTTTCGGTCGGTGATCTTCTACCGTTTGAACAAACGTTCTATTTACTTTTCTCTGGTCTTGAACGATTCCGTTATTCGACACGCGAGACTCTTGCGCGTTGCGATTGAAATTTTACATCGGTTGCAACGATCGTTTTTCGAGTGGATACGATCGTGGGGTCCGAAGCGACCCAATCGTGGCATCGCTCGAGCAAGACCCGCGAGAAGGTCGTTCGTTGTCGGTTCACGGTCTCGATAGATTCGAGCGTCCGGTTGGGTGGTCTCGGTTTCAACGCTCGCGATCGTAAAATTCATTTTGCGGGACAATCGACGGACTGTCCTAGTTATATTTAGATCCGTTCGGATCGCGGAGTAAACGACTATTCTCCGTTCGCGTCTCCGTTCGTTGATACGGTTCACCGAGAAAACAAAGAAACGGGTCAGCGCGCGGATCGCGGCGAACGAAACTCGGCGGCGTTCCCGAGGCCCCGCGTTTTTCGTCGCATCCAATTAAGCGAGGTTTTTCCTAGAAGGAGTCGCGCGTTCGGGATTCACCGTCGCCGAGGATTTATCTCGGCGAGGATTATCACCGTGAGCGTCCAAGGAACGTCGCGCGCACTGGAAGACTCGTCGAGTCGTCGAGTCCGTAAGAAGTTAATCCACCATCTTCGTTTAATAATAAGCGCACTTCCGGGCCACTGAATTCGTAAAGCGGCAGGCGCACTCGAGTTTTCCGCTGTTGAAACGACCGAGAAGCTGCCTGGATAAGAGAGAGCGAACGAGAACGGGAGAGAGAGAAAGAACCGGAGAGAGACAGAGAAAGCTCGTATAAATTGTAGCTACCTCGGACCGCGTCCCACCTCACCGACGGCGTTATCGAATCTGCAATTAAAAAGTTTCGCAACTAATTTCAATTTAATCGTACGGTCGCTCGTTCGCTCGCTAGCTCGCTCGCTCGGTCGTTCGCTCGCGCCAGCCATCGTACACCTCTGCTCCCGTCTCGTCGTTCCAGTGGCTCGTTTCGTCGCGGAAAAAGGTATCGCGCTGGTTTAGGGATTTGTCGCGTTTACTCGCGGAACAACAAACTCCACCCTCTCGTCCAAAGAGCTTCGACTCTTTGGTCCCCTGTCCTCTTCGACGCCCTCCTCGTTCCCTGCTCGCGTCGCACGTTTTCGCGAGCGATCGATACGCGCGTCGTTGAAAAATCTTTTTTTCAGAACGCAACGTACGCGCGTGTTCCGCCTCGGAGAGAATCGAAATTCTTCGAATTCTCCATCCCCTCGCGCGTTCTACGTTCCGCTATGAATTTCTCTAGGACGTTGCGAGGCTTTGCGCGCAACGACGAGCGGCGTGGATATTTCGCGAAGAGGGTGGAGTTCGCCGGTTCAATTCTGGCCCGATTACAAAACACTCCCCGTCGTCGTCGTCGTCGTTGTATTTTCGGTCGAGTGACCGAGATTTTCACGCGAGCTGTGCACAGGGTGGACCACGCGTCTCGACTCCATTTTCATCGATCGAGACGAATCGTCGTTTCACTTATCGCGAACGTGGACGATTTCTAATGAGCTTTGGAACGCTCTCTTTTCGGCGCAGGATTCCAAAATCGCCTACTCTTCCCGCGCAAAGAAAGACACTTACTTTTGAAACTTGCGCAAAAGAGGAAACCGTTGGAAAAATCGAGCACTTCGAAGTCGTATCTTCGAAATCGTATCGTCCGCGAGAAGTAGCGCGCGATTCGTTGGGTAAAAAAAAAAAAAAGAAAAAAGTAATTGTCGTGGCGGTTCACCGTGTAGATCGAAGTAAGGTCGCGATCGACTCTCTGTTACCGTTTCGTTCGTCCGGTCGGTCACGATCCGTAAACGCGGGGCGTCGGGTCGAGGGTTCGGCTCGGTCGAGAAATCGATTTATCGCGCTAGCGGTGTTTGGCGCGTTTTATGCAATTATTCGCGTGGGACGTCCAACGAGTGTGCACCGGCGGCCAGGATTTTCCATTCCTTTCACCGGTTCCGTGCGAAGGCCTCGATATTAACGGGTAACCGGCGGTGTCGTTACCGTAATTGTACGAGCGGTGCGCGGCCGTGTATTTTTATTCCGAGACCGCCGGCCCGAGCAACACCGCCGACGTCGTCGTCGTCCTCTCAACCCGCAACTTTCCTTCTCTGTTTCAGGTAAGTGCCGTACCCGCTGTATCTGCGATCGAGGACGCGTGCAGACCTCTTGCCCACGCGAGTGCAGCCCTACTTTTTCATCTCGCTCGCCCGCGAAGGTTGCGCCGGGGCGAACGCTTTACTTATCTCGACCACCTGGAATACCTACCGTATTGCCTCGAACGGGTAGGTGGAATCGTGCACGGAGAAGGTTACCCGTCTCGGGACGACAAACTCGAGGCCGTTTCTTTTCAACGTTTTAAGGTCGTGCGTGTCTCTTTCTTTTTTCCTTCTTCTTCTTTCTTTCTCTTTTTTTTTTTTTAAATAGAGCGACGCAACGTCGCAAGGTACAAATTAATCGATGAACGCGACCAGCCTCGCCTCCGCGACTCTACCGCGGTACGGTTTTTGCACGGCGCGAGAAATAGGTGGTCGTCGCGCGATCGAAGCGGCGATTTTCACGAAACGATCGAAACTTCGAGACGAAAGTTCGCGCCCGACCGTACGGTAACGTCTTCGGCTGCGAACGAGTAATTAATACTTGGTAAACATCGAGGGTTCGCGAGAGCTCGCACGGAAGACGCGGCTCGCGTTTCCCTCCGGTGGCGTAATTAGATTTCTTGGATTATTTACGAGCAACGATCCGAAATCGACAGGAATTTCTCTCCGTTCTTATTAGCGTAATACGTTGAGCCCGGGTGCCGGGCCTTTAGTAACTCGACCGTGCGGTCGCAGAGACTCTCCGGGCCGTAATTGTGTAACACGCTTAAGGCTGGATCCACACCGAATGGTTTCCAGCGTCGCTAATCTCCCCTCAATGGTCAAATCCTATCGTTACGAGAGGGTTGGCTAATCTTCTCTTAAGCTGCGAAACGCGTTCATGGCGCGGCGCACCGACAGCCGCCAGGAGACGAGCGTACCGGTGTACTTTCTCTTCGTCGAGGCTCCGAAATCCCGACGAGCCTCTCCCGTATGTACACACCGGTCGCTCGCGAGTCCTCGAGACGGTTCTATTTTCGATCGCGCGTACAAGCGTTCGATATTCGTGTTTCCACGTTCCACGTACACGGCCTAGGTGTTTGCGAGTCGCGCGTCGAACGACCTTCGAGAAGGACCGCCACTCCCGAGGGATCGACAAACGCCGGGTAATTTTTCTATATTTATTCGAACTCGATCCTTCGACGATACGAATTCGACGAGGAACCTTGCGCGAGCGACCCTTTCGATTCTAATTCGAACGTTCGAGGGCGACTCGGTCGACTCGGATCGGGACGAGTCGGACGATACTCTCCGAGTAGTACCCTTCCTTCCCGAGGGATCGACGAGCGGTGGTTAATTTTTTGTATATTTGTTCAAACTCGAGCCTCGCTAGATACGAAAACTCTCGATCGATTCTACTCGGGGGTTCGTCTCGAAGCGTAAAAAGCTACTCCCGCGTTATTTTACGAGTCGATCGATAACTCGTCTCCGCGTAATTTTAGGACGCGCTCGCTCGAATATCACCGATATCGCGGTGCTCGTTCCGCTCGGGAACCTCGCGAAGAAAAACAAACGGTCGGTTTTCGTTCGTGTCGCGAGCCCGGTTGCTCGGACCCTCCGCGATGCGAAACGAATCGTGCCCGCCACGGATTTATGAATTCAATTATCGGCTCGTTTCCGGGTGGGCGCGAGCCCCTCGGACTCGCCGTAATCGAGGCGCGAGATCGTGACGCGCGTGTATGTTAATTCCGGAGCTCGGGAGAAGAAAACCCTTCGGGACGCGCGTATTCGACGCGGGAATCGATAACTCCGCGCGTTAATAATTTATAAAAAAGCGTTCGAGATGGAAACACGGTCTCGAACAGCTTTCGAACGAAATCGAGCGGACGAAGATTCGGAGCTCGCGTGTTTTCGAGATTCTCGTCGAAACCGCGTTCACCGAATCCCGTATCCCGGTTTTCAGCGAGGTTCTCTTTGAGAAGCTCTTCGAGATTTTCCAGCGTTTTACGTAATCGCCGAGATTCCCTACGAACGACCAAGTTCGCGGTTATTTCGCGCAATTTCTGACCGCTTTTCCGACTAAATGGCGCAATCCTTTGTTTCCCGGGCGCTTCTTTGTCCCCCTTCTTTCTCAAAGGCGCGGTTCGTCGCGGTTTGACAACAGCGCGGGTTTCGTTCCACGGAGGTAGGTAGGTAAATGTATTTAGCGCGTTTGCACTCCGGGGCCGCGAGAAAGGCTCTCTCCTCGGCTCTTTTCAGCGAAATATTCGCCGCTCGAGGAAGTCGTCGCGTCTACTCGGACAATGCAATCCCATTTGTTCGAGCAACTGCTTATTTTCTCTGTTGTCGCGCGCAGACGAACGATCGAGCGGGAACGCGGATGGGCCGCGATAAACGCGAGAAGCTCTCGGCAATCAAGATTTCATTGTCGAGCGAAACGCGCCGCGGGAGAACGTCACGGCGAACCTAACGTTTCGAACGGCCCCTGCTTCGGCGTAGCTGCCCGCCATCGACCGATGTTTCTTCGTAAATTAACGGGAGTACACACCGGGTAAATATATTTATTCCCCGGAGCGACTTTTCATCGCGCGCCGAGCAATATTCGACGTTTATCGACGTAATTTGTTCGAGAATTAATCGTCTAACGCGCCACGGGCGCCCAAGTTCCGCGGTTCACGGTCTCGTTACCATATTTTGAAACACGACCCACCAACAGCTGTAATTACCGCCCGGACGGAAGAATTATAATTTCCATCGCAATGGTTATCCGTAATTACCATTTCGCTTCGTCCACTACCGGCCAATTACCATTTACGCGTCTACCGTTTATCTAGTCATCGTTGGAACCTTCTCCCGCGTTCAACGATACGTTTCCTCCTTGCCGAGGAGGAAGAGCCACGGTGTACCGGAAACTGTGTATCCGAATCGAGATTCGTCGGAAGAAGTATCCGTGCCGGGATAAACTTAACAACAATCACTCGGTTAGTGTCACGCGTTAATGGCGAACTGGTTGGATTTTAGAGACTATTCGTATTGCTTAAAAAGGATCGACGTTGATTTTTTTCAGTCACTCGCAAGTAGAGAGTCGAGAAAAACACGCGTATTACCGGATACGCGAGATCCCCGTGCATCGCGACGAACCGGATCTTACGATTCGAATTTTTGCAACAATTTGGATCGATGTTCCTCTCGAATTGTCACTCGACGGTTAGCACTCCGTTTCGACGTCGATCGGTGATTTCGTTCGTTAGGATAAAATCGTCGACGATCAGCGAACAGAGATAAGAATCATCGGTCCGTATTTTCTCCGCGACTCCCCTATATTGTTGTTAAAACTTTCACAACGAACGGTAAAGGGGAACGGGGCTCTTTTCGATAAAAGTTTTCCCCGTGGCCGGTTCAGGTTCTTACGTAACTTACATCCTCTCGAGCGTGGAGAATTTTCCTAGCACGAAGTTTAGCGTCTTCGAAATTTAAAATTTAACGAAATCCGTTAGGAGGGTTACGTTCGGATATAACGGCGGTAAAGTAGTCGGATCTCAATTACGAATAATGTATCGTCGAAAACGAAATCCTGCCTCCATTTCCTTGATTATAATCCGTTGGAGAATTCGGACAAATCTCTTTTGCGCGAAGGTGAGTGCACCTGAAGGTAACTCGCCGGCGAAGAGCGAAGTTATGAACCCGAACTTTTAGAGAATCTATATATCCAAGTATATACGTGTGTACGTATACTTGCGCGGGTGTACGCGTATACGTGTACAAAACGAAAGGGAGAGAACACGAGGAAAGAACGCAAAAAGCAGGTCGGAAAAGAGGACGAAAGAACCGTAGTCTCGGTGAGTCGTACGAGTTATACATTCGGGAGAGGTCCCACTTAGCTATTTGTCGGCCCGATGCGAATCTTCCCGGAAGTTGCGAAAAATCCCTCGCCAAGATTTTACAAAAAAAAAAAAAAAATTCACCGTCTCCTCGGATAACGATCCCGCGACTACCGGAACGAACTCGTTATCCTTGATCTTCCGCGATAAAGGTGGTGGAAAAAGAACCGAGTCGATGCGTTATTGTACCGAGGACGCGCGCACCGCTTCTCGAAAGTCTTAGGGCGGTTTTCGAGCTCGAAGAAACTCGTTGGCGAACCGACGAAAGATTTAAAGTGGTTCTCGTTTCGACGCGACCGACCACGCGTTTTCGTCGCCCCGTGATCGCGTATTTCTTGAAACGACGCAGAAATCACTGTGCGCGGTTCGCGTTGAAATATATCGTTCGTTGGTCAACTGGGTTCAACGTATAAATTACGTTTAGTTCCGCGTGGTTGTTTTCTCTCAACTTGGATCTCCGTGTCGTCTACTCTCTTTCGCTCGCTCGACTCTCTCCTTTCGTCTTTCGTCCGTCTTGTACACAATATCCTAATTAGCCTAAGCGTACGCAGAACGGAGCCACTCGCCTGTATCGATACAAATCCATGTACACTCGAACGAGGTACCGAGCGACGAAACGAACAAAAGGAGGAAACAACGAGAAGACAACGGGTAAAGGTAAATCCAGTTGTACGCCCCTATTGACCTAACCCCGAAACCTGTGCAACGAGAAAGCGATAAAATCACAAGGGACGGGGAAACGAGAAGAGAGTTACGAAGAAACGTTGAAGTAAGAAACGTTGCGCGTCCGGAAGTACGCGACGTTACGTATCGCGTAATAAATCGCAATTGCGTTACCGTCGCGGCAGGATCGCGTCGGTGAACTCACCAGACAAAAAGAGTTTCCCGATTTGAACCGAATTTGGCTCGCGAGTCCACGCGTGGAACAATCTCGATCGAAATCGTAAGCGCGGATGAGCGGAAAAAGCGTGCAGTCGCGTATCTCGAGCAGCGGAACGCCCCAACGAACGTTAACCGTGGCGCGTACTCGAAAACGTGGTAATATTTTGACACGAGATGTTCGCGGTGTAATATACGCTTATGTTTTCATTGTTTCTACGACGAATTTCAGCCAAATTCCTGCGCTCGCCACTCGGCCGCAATTACCGTTGCTCGGTGAACTTTGCCGCTCGAGAATACGCGTCTAAACGGTTTTTCCATTTCCTCCTCGTTTCTTTTTCTTTCGTTCACGGTTGTAATTTCGGTTACGATTGTCGTACACGGGGAACCTCCTAAAGTTCGTTAACCGTCGGGACCTACGAGCTCGTCCAAGTACGTCGTTCGATCGAAATTGTAAACCGACTTGCGTACTAGGTATGGTACGTACTACACGGTACAGTGCTGTTCGATAAGTTTTATCGGACGACTACACTTATCGAACATCCTAATACTGTTCGGTATGTTTTATCGAACAATCTAGTACTGTTCGATAAGTTTTATCGAACGAAAAAATCATTGATGAACCTATTGCGTTCGGGAGCGTGCAAAATGGGAAGATCGCGCAAAAGAGCGTCGAACGACTACACTTATCGAGCAACCTAGTACTGTTCGATAACTTTTATCGAACGACTACACTTATCGAGCAACCTAGTACTGTTCGATAACTTTTATCCAACGACTATACTTATCGAACAACCTAGTACTGTTCGATAAGTTTTATCGAACGAAAAAAGCTCATTGAAGAATCTATTGCGTTCGGTAGCGCGCGAAATGGGAAGATGGCGGCAAAGGAGCGTCCGTCGATGTTCCGCGCCGCGGGTGTAATTAAAGGCGGTTTCTCCGAGGGAAACCGAGTTCTCGAATTCGTGGACGTACCGAGATCGGTGGGCCGGCTCGACGGTGGAATTGCAGGTTCGGGGATCGGGGTTAAAAAGATAAGAGGTCGAGCGAGCCGACACGGCGACGTGTAATCCCGAGGAATCAATCGGCCGGGCGGCAAGCTACACCTACGCCGCGTAGACGTTGAATCGCGTGCTACCGAATGATTAGGTTAGATCGAGTCGGATCGACGGATGCGCGCCGGGTGTACGCGCGCGCACGAGCGAGCGAGCGAGCGAACGAGCAAGCGAACGAGGATCGGGAGCGTGGGCGGGGGTGGAGGACAGACGGGTCTCGAAATTGCCGAACCGACCGACAGCTTATCCACTTTATCCGGCCGGTATTACCGAAGCCAACGTGCGACCCACTGTAGCGGAGTATCTCGGTCCATCCCTCCCCTTCCATTGGGAAATTCCAGTGCCCGCTCTTATTTATCCAGGGCTCCAGGATCGCAAAGCATCCACGAGCTTTGTCTTCCTCCGTCCGCTCTATCCGCGGCCGAGGGAACTCTGCCGCTCGGTTCCGTTCCCTTTCGTCACCGAGCCCCGGCCTCCGTTCCCTGCATTAATTTATGGCCTTCCACCCCGAGACCCCGGCTCCCGATTCATCGCGAGCACAACGAAAACAACCGGGACGGCATCTTGAACCACGGCTAGCCTCTGTCGCTCGCTCGCGCTTCCCTCGTTGACTCCGATTCTTCACGCGAACGTAATTTAATTAACTCGCCTCTCTGCCTCTTCGTCGATCCTCGCTTCGTTAATTGATCTCTATTTGGGTTAACGAGAAGAATCGCCCGAGTTCTCGTGCCGGATCGGGACCTTTGTTGCGCGGAGCGACCCACCGAGACTCTCGACTTTACGATTCTCCCGCCCGAAAGCGACAAAACTGCCACGTAGGCTACTCCGCGTCTTCGAGCCGAGAAAATTTACAGCTACGCGACCCGAACGCCACCCAAACGCCCCGAAACCGACGAGTTACGAAAACCGTGTCCAGTTTCCATTCTACGAACCACGCGGAGCTATAGGTCGTTCTTCTTCTTTGGCGACTTCTATTTAACGGAGCAAGGAAAAGAAAGGGCACCTACGCTTCCTTTTCGGTTCGTTCGTTCGCATTAGCGATCGAAATTGACGTTTTTCGAGTCATCGGCGCAGTAACTGGCCGTACAACGACCCGAAGAGGACGCTCTCGACGGAGGAGGATCTCTTACGTCTGGTCGCGAGGTCTTTCGAGGTCTTCTATTGTCCCGTTGTTGGAAAACGGTCGCGCGAGTGGATCGGTGGGAGCTACGAAACGGCCATACACCGAGATTCTCTCTCTCTCTCTCTCTCTCTCTCTCTCTCTCTCTCTCTCTCGAGGAAAACGGTTTCCGCGCGTAAAGGAACGCTAGTTAACGCGGCACGGAAGGATTTTTATCGTTTCGCGTACCATCGCGTTTATTCCGAGTTCTCTGTTAGCGGGCAACGAAGGGATTACGTCGAGGGGATACAACGACGGGGAAAAACCACGCGAGAATCAACGGGAACGCTTCCGAGTTTGCGAGCAAGAGAGGCGATTATAATTCCTTTGAGCTTTTCTTCGCTTAACCGTTACCACGATGTTCGACGCTTCGCGACAACATTTACCGCGAACGGAGTGCCGAGATCTTCTCGAGGATCGAGTACTCGCTCACGGTTCATCGTTGCGAGAATAATTTCTCTTGTAATGTAAGCTAATATTTTACTAATCGCGACGCGTGTCACGTATATTGTATAATAGGTTGTTCAGGTCTGACCTAACCCAGATCTAACCCAAACACTTTTCGTTCGCACCCAGTGGTACCGATATTTATCTCGTACCTACGGTGGGAGAACACTGTCGGTACCGTGGGTCCGTGTTTGACTTTTTAACCCTTTCCACTCGAGAGGCGAGCCTCAATTGTCGTTTAAGTCGGTGTACTTCTCTCCGATTCGGAAAACCATGCTTTGGAATTGATATTAAAATTGAATTACTCCTTTCTTGTAAAATGTAAACATATATGTATACGAAATATTGAAACGAAAATGCCCTGTTTGAAATTAATTACACGATTCGAAGGATTTCATCGAGGTGCTAGTTTCTGGCTACTTCTAGTGGCTACTTCTAGCCACTTGATTCGGTGTACTTCTCTCCGATTCGGAAAACCATGCTTTGGAATTTAAATTAAAATTCAATTACTCCTTTCTCGTAAGATGTAAACATACGTATACGAAATATTTCAATGAAAATGCCCCGTTAGAAATAAATTCCACGATTCAAAGGATTTGATCGAGATGCTAGTTTCTGGTAGCAGAAGAGCTTCGAGTGCGAAGGGTTCACTCGATCGAAAGATAAAAAGGGTACGCGCAACGACGAATAGAAAACAAAACTTCGACTCTGGTGAAAAAGAAGACACCTGGCAATTACTGTCCGTTCACGAAAGCACAGCTGTGTTTACGTCTCTGCTCCGGTTACAGTCGTTGGCCAAAGATCGACGACGAAGATCGACGAAGATCGACGACGATCGACGAAGATTGCCACGGATTAATTTGCAGCAGTGTGTTTCGTCTTCCCACGAAAGCTTTCAAATAGAACGATTTCCTTGCTGCGTTCGTATCGTGGGTTTATTAGAAACCAAGCGCGACGATTGTCGCGCGAGCCGCGTTTGTTTGGGCGTTCTCGGTCTTCGATGGTTTATCGCCTTGACCGATATGCGAACGATTGTGCGAGCGATCGGAGAGTGCGGGACAATGGTCGACGGGACAAAGAAAAGAAGCAGTCGCGATCGGCGTGGGCCAGGGGTCGGGTCGAAGCTTTGAAATTACGGACGCGTTTTTCGTCGGTGAAGGAGGTGTTGATCAATCCCTCTGAACCTCGATTTC
This sequence comes from Ptiloglossa arizonensis, assembly GCF_051014685.1. Classification (NCBI taxonomy): domain Eukaryota; kingdom Metazoa; phylum Arthropoda; class Insecta; order Hymenoptera; family Colletidae; genus Ptiloglossa; species Ptiloglossa arizonensis. Next base: position 34,053,171 of record NC_135048.1, read on the forward strand.
AACACTGTGCATACGTTACGGTCGAGTCGGTGCGATTCCAGTAACGAAAAAGGGGCTTTAACGTAACTCTCGAAACGATCGTCGTCGACCTCTGTCATCGTGTTCGGTCAATGACGAGCAACGCTCGTCAACGTTAGCGGAGACAGCGAGAGTGTAACCGGAGTGGAGATGTAAACACACCTGTGCCTTCTCGCGGATGGACATAGTACACCGTTCGATCTTGGTTCTAGGAACCTTCTTGGTAGCTTCTCGGTGTCAACGATCCTGTCGTGGAGTCGAAAGGTAAATTGTCGAAGCTTCGATGCAGTATACTTACAGTTTCTTGTCGAATCACCGGGCATAAACAAATACAGGCGACGGTGCTCCGAAAACGAATCGGCCAGCGTTTTACCACTCACTTACGGTAGTCGTAGGCACTACCTTTCTCGTTTCTTTTTTTTCTTTACGTTCGGTAAACTAACGAATAGATCGTGGTTCGAGGTTTTGCATCGTACATTTTGGATTTTAACCTACAGATTTTGCTACAGCTTCCTAAACGCGATTAACGAAAATCTGCCTTTAGGTTGCATCCCTTCCGTCGTTCTGTGCTGCTTCTACTGTTGTGTTGTACTGCTCTGCTGTTGTCCATTCCTTGCGTGTTCGTAGACGGGGTCACCACTTTGGCGGCCCTTTCGTCAAAGGTAGAAGTAGGAAGGGGGTTAGCGTTTAATCCGGGGCCTGCTAGCGGAGTCTCATCGGTAAGGCATCCTAGCAGGCCCTGCTTTATGCGCCAGGACATTAGGAAATCGGTGAAGGACCGTATATATACCGATCGGAGCAGGTACGGGACACTTGCGTGAAACGATCGGTGGTCAGTTTTCCCTCTGGTGGACGTAATCGTCCTTCGTTGTCCTTCGACGTTATCGTCCCGGTCGAGTTCCCTGGCCAAGGAACGATAGGTTCGCCCTTAGCTTCGATCAGCGAGTAGAGATCGCGTCGAACGGTTCGTTCTCGTTCGCCAGGAAGAAAGTCGCGAAATCGTCCAACGAGCGGAAGGGACGCGGTTCGAGTACTTCCGAGCACTCGGCTAATTCCGAGGATCGAAGCGGGTAGCGTCGGTGAGTCATCGCGCAGGGTGTGGCGGTTCACGGCACTCCTGAAGTCCAGGAGTCCGTGCACCGAGTCGACGACCACCGGCGATCAAAGTTCTCAAACTGTTTACCGACCGCTCGCACCGAAACGAATTATCTCGTGTTTGCGTTTTCGCTCGCGAAAAGGGATCCGCGACCCTCGTCCCGAGACCATCCGACCTCGAAGATTCGTACGCGAGGAGTTTCGTAGCGCGTTACGGTATTTTCGTTTCGGGTTTCGGTGTCGCGAGACCCCATCGATCGTTCGACGGTGGTCGAACTCGGTACCGTGAGCGGCGCGGGACAAGGGAAAATCGTATTCCAGCTGGCGAACGCGGCGCTTAAAGTTATTGCGTTTTCGAGTGGAAATTCAGCGTGTTGCAAAAAAGTTGGCGGTAGCCCCGCCGCTTCGGCGCGCGAGCACGACAAGCTGGAAAGCACAGAACGGGGTAACAGGAGGAGGAAGAGGAGGAGGAAGAGGAGGAGGAAAGCGGAGACGGAGTAGCGGGAGGCTGCGAACTACCGAGTTTGCAAGATCAACTAAAGTACCCCGGCGGTTGGTGGAAAGTCGGGCCGAGAATACGAAGCGTGGCAACAAAAATAAAATAAACGGGGCTTATCCGTAGCTGGCCGGGTGTAAATTACACGAGGACCGGAGCACGCCCGCGCCCGCGCCCGCGCCCGCGCCCGCGCCCGCGCCCGCGTCCGCGCCCGCGCCCGCGTCGGGGAAAATGTGGCCACTCCGGGCTTCTATTTTCGCGCGTGTACGTCGCATTACTCCGTGATAGCGGCTTAAATTACTACGCAGTTGTCGCCGAGGAGGAACCCGACGCGTTTTTCCTTTCGCCGCCGCGCCGGTTACGCGTTACCGCTCCTCTCCGCTCGTCCGACGAACCCGCCGCGCCGGAAGATCGACGAGCGCTAGACTCGGACTCGGTCGCTTTTGTTTCGAGCGAAGCTGTGCATTTTTCATGGGAAATATCGATTCCGCTCGGCCACGAGCATCGAAGAGCGAACAGTTTACGAGATACTTTATATTTTACGACGAGATATTCGTTGGAAATCCTCGAAGAAAAATGCTTTTCCGTCTCGTTCGCTCCCGATCCGCTTAATTTTTCTTGCCCGCTCCCCCCGCCTCCCCCTCCTACCCCGTGCCCGGAAACCGCGGCGCGCGTTGTCGTTCCATCGTTTCACCGAATCGCTCCAAGGAACGGGACAAAGCGTACCGTTCGAGCGCAAATACCGCGCTATCGAACAAACTTGGGGAGGGGAAAAAACGTGGAAAAGGACGAGCCTCGTCGATCGTCGCGTCCGGACAAGGACCATAATCGGAAAATAATTCTCGTCGATCCCCGATACGTATTATTTTTCGTCCACTCTTTTTTCGCTCTCTTTTTCTCTGTCCGTTTCGCTCGATCTCGCGTCGGCGGTTCGTCGAAGCGATTAACTCGCGGCGAATCGAAGGTGGAACGATACCGCGGGGTCTCGAATCGACAAACTCGACGCATCCCGCGCGATAATAAAGTTTCCCGGTTGTAATATTCCGGCGAACGCTCGACGCCGGGACGCAATCTCCGAATGCAGTTCGCGGATCCAATTTCCGAGCACGCTGCTAAAATCGCGCCCGAATTACAAGCCGCGTCACGAGTGCCGCGTTTTCGATACCCACACGTACGCGGATTTCGCGCGAGAACTGCACGGGACTCGGAACCATCGCGACCGCGAACCATCCGACTTTACGAATCGTAGACGACAGCGACCGATGGAGAGCGGATCCGAACTCGACGGAGAGATACGAAGACGCGGGACTGGCAGGGCTCTCGAACGGGATATTGGAACCGGATTGCGTATCGCTCGGTGTCGTTTCTTCGGAATTTTCCTCACGACTGTCCACCGCTCGGCCCTCCGAAACTGCGACCCTCGCCAATTTTCGCTCGACGACCGATCTCGATCTCGAAAACATTCGTTCGCCGTTTACTCGAGAACTCGCGAGGCGAGAGACCGAGGATCGAAGCGAGCTACCTCGGTGGGCGTCGTCCGCCTCTTCGGCTCGACGCAATTTCTCCTCGTGTTCCATCGAGGCGAGCAATCCCGAAAACCCGCGCGGTCCGACGACCCTCGAGATTCGATCGCGAGGCTCTCTCGTCCGGTATCGCGCGTATCGTTGGTCGTGGCTGGGGGCCAGGGTCACGGTGTCCGATTATCAAGGGTTTCTCTTAATTAACGGGGGACTCGGTCGAGCGACGCGGGAAAGATTCGGTCATTTATCAGGTCCCCGGGCGAAGAACGGGGGTTATTTTTGCGCGATCCGCCTCGACTCGGTCTTTCTCGAGGGCGACTCTGATGAGGTGGGTTTCTCAAGGGTAGCCGTGACGAGGGTGGAAACGTTAACGAACCACCTGTAAGAACTCTGCCTCGTGTTCAAGGTCTATTAAGGTCGGGCCGCGTCGAGACACACCGGTCGAAACGAGACGAAACGCGCTACCGGGCTTGGTTTTTGCTCGCGGTATGGACGACGACGCATCAACGGAGACAATCGCCCAACGAAATTGCGTTCCCTGGTTTTTCCCTCCGAGCTCGTGGGAGAGATCCCTCGCAGCTGGTCTCGCGTCGGACGATCTCGCGGTCGATTTTCGTGGGTTCTTTCGTCACGGCTCCGGTGTTCCGGATATCGTTAAGGCGTATTCGATATCGCGAGAATCCAACGTTGCCTCGATCGCGATGAAACACCGTGGGAACTGAAGCTATTTTCGCTCTCTCGAGGCAAAGGCGTCGCTCGTTCCCTCGGACGAACGAACAACGGAGAGCGCCTTCGGTGTCTTGGTACACCGCGCGTACGTCTTTGCCGGAGTTGTGAAAAAATAGCGTTCTATTTAAAAGGATATCGACGACCTTCGCAACCGGGATACCTCCTCGTCTAGAAAGCAACCTTCCCATCGACGAACTTATTCCCAAGATATTAAAAGCGCCGATTGTTATCGGTTCGCCGTGTACGCGCGCCGACGAGCGACAAAGAGCGTGCAAGTACGTTCCAGAAATTTCACTTTATTATTATCAGAAGCGCGATCGATCGAGCACCGTGGAAGCTTCGTTTTCATTTTATAGGTTACGTTTCTCCATTTCTCCTCCAAGATGGCGACCTTCTCGCTCGAACAACGCTTTTGGGAAAAATACTCCCTACGGAAGTTTAAAGTTTAAAGTTTCGAAGTTTCTCTCGAGAACGCGTTAACCCGTTACCTTACGATTCGTGTTTCGATTAGGCGCGTTGCAATCAACGTCCAGGTCGCTCACGACTATCGCTGTCCTCGCGAACGCTGTATTTTCTTTTCGAGAACATAAGGGTTTCTTCTTAACATTTTCATGAAAATATATTCCAACGTGCGAACGTGGACAAGATTCAGCCTTGGTTCTCGCGTTCGGTTCGAGTTCCTTACCACGAGTCTCCCAACCATCGATGATAAACTCACCACGACGTTGCATCGTGTGCAAAAACGGTCGCAACGGTGATCTTGGACGAAATCGTTGGCAAGATTTCGTTGTCTTCGATTTACCCTTTCTTTCGAGCCGTAAAATCTCCCCGACGACCTGTTTCGTAGCGTGAATTGCGAACCAGCTTGTACATCCGTCGCGTGGAAGACGTTCTCGAGGAGGTACCGAACGAAGAAAATATTTCTCGGATCGGTCTTCGAATTATCCGCGATCGATCTTCTTCCCGTGGCACGGAAAAGGAGTAGGAGGAGGAGGAAACGGATTGCCAAAAAAATGTGTACGTCGGGTAGCGGGAAGGAGGAGCGGTGGGACGAAACGTCGGTGGAGTTTACGGAGAGAGAAAGGGCGATTCCGTGTGTCGAGGGAGCAGGGTGGTTGGGTCCTGTATTCTGGCGCGGGAACGGCCGAAAGCGGTGGAAGGACAGGGGATGAAAGCTCTCTGCCTTATCTCCGAGTCGGATAGGAGGCAGGGGGCGAGGAAAGCGACGGACAAAAGCGGGCGATGCGCGAGAACCGTAAAGTCGAAGGAAGGGCCCGTTGGAAGAATTTTACCACGTGTACACGTAAGACCGGAATATTGAGATCCTGGCAACCGAGCAAACCCCCCGGTGACTGTGGACGCGTGTACCTGGCCCCTTACACCTTCCCCGATTCTTGTTTGGTCGTTTCGTTCGCTCGTATCTTACGACGAAGCGCCTGGCGGGCAATAAAACCTACACCGATCCCCGTACCCGCGCACCGTGTTCGCGTTATCGCTCGATAAGGGATGCAACCGTTCCTCCCGTTTCCGATGGGCGTTCGGGGAATCTCGAATTCTCGGCGACGCTGGACGAAACTCGGGGAGACGACTACGGTATCTTCGTTCGATTAGCGCGAGCTCGACGAGAGGCGTGTCCGATTCAACGACCGAAGGACGAAGACGAACGTTTCGTCGTCCAAGGTTCCTCGATCGATTCCGCGACCGAGATACGAACACTCGTATTCTCCCTACGAAGAGTTCTCGGAGTTTACGGCTACGGTCGATCGACGAAACGATCGATTCTTCCCCGTTTCGTGAACTTTGAACGGTGAACTCGTAGCGGACGATTTCGTGGACGCGCATGAGCGATCCCTGGCGTCGAAACGGCTCGATCCGGAACGCGCGGAAAAGTTTCAACGGACGCACAGTTTTGCGGACGAGTCGCGTCCTCCTGCTACGTGCGCCAGGTGTTCCGACTCTGGCCCCCTAGCAACCAGGAGGAACTAATTCTACCGTTATAGCTCTCGTCTTTTCGAATCATCGAGTACGGGATACGGGGGAACCCTAGACTCCGGTCTCCGGCAATTGCGAGGAAGTTTACTCTTGGGTCGTATCTGTCGCTGGAGTTTAACGCAATTCCATCGGAGATACGACCCGGACCCGACCGAGGGCTAATCTGTCTGTACCTAACACATACCGGGAGGCTTTAACGCCCATGGTGACATCGATCCGGAGATCACCGACTATAAAAGCCTCGTCTATCTCCTGGCATCCACCGCTACCAGGGTCTTCGACTCGGAGCAACTACCGGTCCTCGCGTCGTCTTCGATGCAGCGAGTGCAGGGTACGAGACTCCACCAATTGAAAATGTTGTAAAGTTCAGATTGTAATACGTAGTTTATTACAACAGTGGTATAGTTTTTGTACACGTGAGAATAGAAAGTCCGAAGAAACAAGTACACAGTGATATGCCTTGTGTCGTGTGGTCTTCGTGACTCTCGACTTGGAACTGGCTAGAAAAAACCCAAGAGAAAGATAGAATACGAAGACAGTCCTTAAAACTGACATCGACCATTCGCTATCGACATCTGGCGCTCTTAGGATCATTGTTGCGTTCGTTCCAACAGAAAAATATTTACTCTCGAATAATTCTCGGTAAGATCCGGACGTCGAGGACAAACAGTGACAAAGGGCCCGTGGTTTCGCCCTCGAAGCGAATAATTCGCCCACGGATCTACGATAAGTCGGTTGCGAGTGTCAAACGCAGTTCCCGGTCTTTACTTTTGTTTCCTCGCGTCGGAAGGGGGGCGGCTCAATTAAATCCGACTCGCGAGGGGGCAGACGGCCGGGAATCCCGGAGGATTCGAGCCTCCGTTTCCCGAGAGGCGAGAGTAGAATCTCCTCTCCGGGTCGAAGCCTCGTTCGACCTCGGATGTACACACGTACGAGCGCAAACGGAGTTTTACTCGCGAAGACGCGGGAGAGGGTACGCGCACACCGACGAAGAGGGCCGACGACTCTCGAGTCAGCAGAAACTCTTTGGTCCTCGCCACCCTTCGTTTCGAACCATTGTCTCCCGCTGCGCCAGTTTTTTCCCTTCCGTTTCGTTTTCCGCTTCGACTTCGAGACGCGGCTATTTGTTTCCTTAATTGCTCGCGATCGAACCGTGCGTGCTCGTCGTTCGTGAGCTGTTGCGCGTCCAACCGGTCGAGGTTTATCGATGTGTATTCGAACGTGTTTTCTCTCGAATATGGAGGAGAACTACCCTTTCTCGAGAAAGAAAGATTTTGCGTTCAACGTTTGGGGACAGGCGCAAGTGCGCGTCAAAGAACGCTTATTTCCACTATTTATTATAATAACGAGACCAGGTTCGCTTCTCGACGGTTGGAGGAAATCTGAATTCGCTCCACTTTCGAGCGTTCTTCGAGCGTGGACGATCGTAGTTGCATTGTTTGCATCCATTCTTGCGATCGTCTTCTCGAACAGCGGTCGCTCACCTTGGCCAGGTGCAGGGCCTCGTCGACAACAATGGATAGTGTCTACAAAAGTTCACCACGAGCGTACAGTTTTCGATCGATCGTCCAGATTTTGTTTACTCCTTTCTTTTACCGCTAATTACCATTGTATTTTTATCGGAAATTTTGGTCGAGCGTGAGTAAAACCGTCGGTAAGATCTCGACGAGAGAACGGTTAAACTTCGATCAGCGTTCCGTTTCCCTTCGAGTTTCGTATTTTCTCTCTCGGCGATGCAGTTTGTCCCGGTGCAGGAGCACGATCGACGCATCGATCGCCGGTGGATCCACGAGCGCGTTGTTGTCGGGTGATTTACACGCGTTCGAGTTTTCGAAACTTCTTTCGCGTCGTTAGCCATCGAGTTTATCGTAAGATCGTGCGCGAAAAAGGTTCGCCCGTTTCGGAGATCGGTACTCGTAAGTTTCGAGGCTTGGGTACGATTTATTCGATTCCCGTTCGAGTCGTCGCGGAATCGATCGGCGGCGACACGGACCGGGGAATCTGGCGGTTCGCCGAAACCTCTGTAACGGATCGGGAATAATCGCGAGCCGGGGTCTTTTTGTCTAAGAGCTCGTGGCGGAGGCACTGGGAAAAGTCGCACGTGTCGATGTCTGCAGGTGGTAAAAGTCCTCCGCGCGAGAAAACCGGAGGTGCATTTTCCGCGACGCTGAAACGTTCTCGCTCGCGCGGTTTTGAATAATAGATTCGTAGCCCGCGTTAAAGCATCCGTATTCTTCCCACGCGATCTGTATTACCGTGGAATTAGTCGAGGGCCGGGAGCGATCGGCCGAAACCGAGACCGGGTTTGCGTCTTCCCGCGAGTTTTTCTCCTTCGGGGTTGTTTATCGGTTACCGCGGAAAATTAGACTCCCGATCGTTATCCAAAGTTCCATGGTTCCTCGTTCGGTCGTTTCTACGGTCTCTCGGTGTCTCGCTCGCTCGAGGAACCTGGTCGTTTTCTCGATCGTTCGAACGAGCGTTTTCTCGATCCGAAGCGTTGGATCGCTGGATCACCGATCTCGTCGGTTCACCCCGTCGCCGTACGATTATCGTTCACGGCTCCCGATTAACGTTATTGTCGTTATTAATACGGCTTACCGTGACCGACCGCCATCACCGGAACGGAGGCGAGAAACTTTCCGCGTTCGCGCGACCCTAATCTTCTCGAACGGCGGAAGCCCCTTTCGCGCACGGCTTACGCTATCACGGTTAACTCGATCTTCGCGAGCACCGAGTAATCGACGTCGAATCCTGTTGCCGGTGTGCTTAAAAGACCGTTTCGATTAACGTTGACGCGGCTTCGAGGGGATTTCCCCCGTTTCAACGACAGCGGATGAGGGGAGAGTAACGTAGCCGCGAGTCGGTTCGCGATTCCGCGCGCGTGCCCACGAGTCCGTGAAAAAGGTGGAAAAGTAGATTCGTGGTAGGTGGCGTTGAGTAAATTCGGGAGGTGGCTCGGACACACCGCGGAAAGTCGATCGCGCGTACCCTAACGCGCGATTGATTCGCCGGGGCCGATATCGGGAATCGATAATTCGATTCCGTGGCCCCGTCTAATTAGGCAAACATCGCGGAAGACGAAACCGAGAGTCCCGCTCTAATTGCTGGATGCTCTTAATCGATACGCGGGCTCGACCCGTTTATTATTATCGCCAACGGAGACGATATTACGCACCCTTGGCATCAACCGAGCGGTAAATACGGAACGAGGATGTTGGAATTCAACGACTCGGACCGATGCAATTCTCGAGAAGTCAAGACACGGAGGAGGGGGTCGTTACCGAGTTGGATATTTTTCGGTCGGTGTCCCGACGCGACCGTTACGCTCTGGCACGACTGTATTATCTTCTATCGTTTAAATAAACGTTCTATTTACTTTTCTCTCGCGTTCAACAATTCCGTTATTCGACACGCGAGACGCGATCGTTACGGTTCGGTCGGTCGTTCATCGCCATGCCCCGCCGCGTGACTCTATTATCCTCTACCGTTTAAACAAACGTTCCATTTACTTTTTTCTCGCGTTCGACGATTCCATTATGCCAAAGAGGATCTCGCGCATCTTACGAACGGTGAATTTTTTCCACCGTTTCGTCGGCATCCACGGATCGTTCGGCTCCGCGTTCGCGAGGAACAATATTTATTCAACAACAACGGGAACGTAACTCGACCGACGCGATAACTTGCCCGCGAAGCGAACGGCAGAAACGGCCCGTGGTCCACTGTACTCGATATCTTGCGGTGTTTGCCAAATATTTCTCGCCCGATGCCAGAGAGCGTTCGAACCTGCCGTAGTCGAACTCTCGAGGTATTCGAACCTACCGTAGTTGGACTCTCGGGATGTTTTAACGCGTCCGGTTCAACCCTCGGAGTATTTCAGCCGACGGTAGGGTAGCGAAACGCGCCGGTTCAACTCTCGAGATGTTCCGATGCACCGTAGTCGAGTTCTCGGGTTACGTCGAGTCGACGAAGAGACGGTTCGATGTTTTCGAGTTCTCCAAAATAAAAATTCCAAATGGTCCTGCAACGGTCCCAGAAACGATTCTCGTCGTCGCGTGGCCTAGACACCTCTTGGAAAGGTTCCGTGCATCTCGCGGCGCGTTCTCTCGTTCGTTCCTCGTCGAGTCTCCTCGCAAATAAGTAAATCGTTCGAATGCTCGGTCGTTGGCGAGTACCTAACGCGGACTCGAATTTCGATCGATTTCGGCCGCTTCCGCTGCACGGAAATTACGCGCGCGTTACGCACCAGGCAACCGGTCGCGCGCTATTGCGACACGAACGATACTTTTATCGCCGTGGAAACGAATCGGGACGCGTTCGTTCCGCGCGATACTTTATTGCCCCGTTACCGATTTCCAAATCGTTCTCCTACGTCGATGCTCGAACGCTCGGTCCCGGGTGAACACAGAAGGAAGCTTTTTCTACGTAAAAGCGTCGTCGAACGCGAGAAGTAATTGATCGTGTTTCTCGTCGAACGCAACGTTCGACACCGACCGATGCGCAAGAAGCGCGAGATTCCACGTAACTTACCCCAACGACCATTTATCGCCACTCGACGAAACTAACATTCGAGGAAAAAATCTTGCCGAGGTGGATAATCATCCAGGATTCTTTTCGTATTTTTCTATTCGAAGTCTGGATAATTATAAAGGGTAATGAGTAAATTTTGAACGGTGGAGAGGTCGAAGCGACGAAAGACAAAATTGAGAGCGATCGGCGCGGAATCGCGGGTTCCAGGAGCGTAGAAACAATGGGAAAGCGACGCGTGTTCGCGTAAGAAGAGGTCGTGAAAAGGGAAACGCGAGCAAGGTCGATGGAAACGGGACGGAAAATATTGGAAGGAACATGGACCAGGGTGATCGAACGGCGTCTCCTAATTTACGAGCGTCGAGCGTCGAATCCGCAATGCCTGTACTTTGGCGCCGAGCCGATTTTGCTAGGTATTTTAAGCGATTCCGTATGCGTTCGACCGCAGAGGGTTCGCGACGCAACAGATCGCTTCGATTGGTTTCCTTCTCGGTCGATTGGCTCGTCGATAGGCGAACCGTTCCAGGAGGTTCTAATAGATTCGTTGTAAACAGTAACGGAGGTTAATATCGCGGAACGCAGAACGCGCTCGGGAGCGGTGACGGGTTTGCGAAGACGTCGATAAAAATGCAATAGTAGCGATTCGATATCGAATGCACGAATCGACGAACGAAGTGTACGAGTTTGAAACGTCGAGCGCGAGTATTAAAAATCGGGAGTCATCTCGGATTCGATCCGAGGTCAAAACCGGATCGATTCGTACCGAAATCGCTCGCGAGCTGCACGCTGAAAGGGGAGCTCGTACTCGCGTAATCGCGGTTGCTCGAGAACGCGCAACGAAAATAGGGGTGTCTTTCTCCGTTTCGTCGGAGTAGGGTCTTCCCGACGGTTAGAAATAAATCGCGGCCCGACACGAAACGCATCTCCTGTTACACGGCGGCACGCTGCGGACGAATTCGTTCGCGAAAGTACGACTCGCGAGCTCGGTTCCGCTCGGTAAACAAACTTCGCGCGTAACGACTCTGTCGAGCGAGCTTCGCGCCGAGAGCTCGCGATCCAGCGTGTCGTCGCGATCGAACAGGTATAACGGAAATTCGACAACGACCAGGACGCTACGTAAACGTAAAAATTGGCGAGTCCGTGAGAGAATCGAGTTTCCTTCTTCCTTTTGTATTTCGAACAAAGCGTTCGAATACGCGTTTTTAAGTTTACGATACAACCAGGGGATCGAGATGGTGCAGTAGCATGCGTATAAATTACAGGGACTTCGATCGTGGAAACGCGGTAGGGTCGAGGCAGACCCGAAGTGCCCGAGAAGCGGACGTCCAAAGAATCCTCTCTACGAGCGAACGAAACTGATGATTTAAAACGCGGCCGAACGAACGTCGAACGATTTGTCGTTCCATCGATGATTAACGGTGACTATTAATTAGACGCGGCGCATTATATTTCTCGACGAGGCTCGTTTCGAATCGCGCTCGCGAGTTGTTATGCAAATGTTACGCGATAATTTCGGCACGGTGACGGTTCGCGGATAATTAGCGCGACGGGGTGGAAAAAAAAAAGAATCGCGCGATTCGGTACTATCCGGCGCGCGTAATTCACTCGGAACGTTTCCGGATTACGCGTCCAGCTCCCCCCTCGATTTTCTGTCCGGTCGGTTATTCGATTTTGATTTACCGGCGAGCAGGCTGCGCGCGATACTCGCCGGTGGCAACGACGACTCGGACAAACGAGATCGCTCGGTGCTTTTCGCGGTGCCTTGGCGTCATCGGTTGATTTACCGCGCGTCTGTTTCCTTCCATCGATATCGTCCGCGTCGAATCCACGCGGTTCCACGCCCGAGACGATGGACGTCGAGCCACCGCCGAGCCGAGAAATCTCCCCGCGTCGTTCGTTGCTATCGCGCGACCGATGTACGCGGTACAGCTCGGCCGAGTGAGACTTCCTGAACGCGCGTGCGCGAAACGGTGGTCGCGCCCCCTCCCCTTTGCGTTCCACGAGTGGCCAATTCCTTCTCCGCCGCGAGCTACGCGCTACACCGCAGCTCGCTCCGTTCCCCCGATGCTCGAGTTCGCTAACGATGCGCCACGAGCACCGCTACCGAACCGCGTGGATTTCTCGATCGTTGATTCGTCGAGAAAGAATCGAAAGGGAGTGCCCTTGACCCCATCGATTCCAAGACGACGAGCTACGATATCTCCCGGTATTTAACCTAGTCGCAATCATCGACGACAAGTACGGAGGATTTCGAACCTCGGTTGCAAGGATTTTCACTATGTAGTTTACGTTCAGGTTAGACACGATTACCGTGGTACTTTGGTACGAATTAGCGCATCGTGTTGCGTTTCGCGAGTAGAACGCTCGACAGAGGATGAATTTCGAGACGATCGACTCGACGAGGACGATGGTCGTTCTGCTCCCCCCACCCTCGAAACTCGTTCGTACTGGTGTCCCGCGGATTTTTCCACCGTAACGGTTCGATCCGCGTTTCTCGGGAACGTCGCGAATTCCCCGTTGAAAAAGTTGGAATCGCGACATCCTTCCCTTTGATCGTTCTCTCTGCCCGCTTTTTTCCCCGACGAATCTATTTCCGCGATATCGTTCCGCGAGAGAGAAAATATCCGGTATTGTCTCTCTCTCTCTCTCTCTCTATCGAGGAAATCGGCTTTCGCCGGTCCGCGAGCGGGCTCCCGCTTTCCGAAGCATTTTCTCGCGATCGGCGGCGATGCTCGAGCTCTTCTTTCTCTTCCGGCAGTCGCGTTACGCTTTCGAGACCCCGCCTCTTTTCTCCTACCCCGGACCCGCTTCCGTTTTATTTTCTTCATTTTTTTTTTCTTTCTTTTTTTTTTCAAAGCGTCGTAGTTCTCGATGGCACGTAGAAGAGGTGCCAGGTGCGCCGGGACGCCCGGTGCTTTTGTACGAAGAACGGTCGGTCGGTCGGTCGCTCGCTCGCCTGCTCGCCTGCTCGCTCGCTCGCTCGCGCGGCCCACCCTCTTGCATCGTGTCTGCGAGGTTGACGGTTGTACTCGGCTCTCCAGGGGCGGAAGAGAAAGGATGGCGGGTGCGTCCCAGGGTGACGGTCTTTAAAAACTTTCAGCGCGCAACTTGGTTGAAAAGCCTTGCCCACCTTGGCTCTCCCCCTGGGTCCCCCCCGCGCCGGTTTTACTCTTTGCTCCTTTCTTTCGCGCTCGTCCCTTCGAGCTCTCCCGCTCCTTCGTTCCTCCCCTTGTCGTCGTCGCTCGAGGGAGCCGAGGGAGCCGCCGCGGCCACCGAGCGTCCCTTATTTCGCTACACCGGCGAAGGGTTCGCGACAATGCGTCGCTTTAAATTAGAGCGAGGCGTCGCGACCAGGAAGCGCGGCCCTCGCGAGAGAAAACCGAGCGAGGTGGCTCTGAATACGGCCGAACGGGGGGTCGAAACGGGACGAGGAGAATTACGGGGTTCGCCGAACCGCGCGAACGTGGCAAGGTCGCGCGATCGGGAACCCTGCTGGCAACCTGGAATCGTTCGAACGGGGACATTCTCGGTTCGGGCCGCGACTTCCGCCAAGGGGGCCCACGGACGAGTAAACGCGAGTAAACGCCTCGACCGTGGAATTCGGGATCCCTTCGATCGCATTCCGACGCCCCTGTTTCTGAAACAGTGTCCAGGAATTTACGGCCGCGTTTCCGGCCCTTCGAGCCGCAAAAAGTACTACCGCGACCGCGAAACGCAAAGGTCGCGTGTACCGAGCATATGCTGGATGCGCGATTACTCGATCGACAACAATTTGGATTCTCGGAAGGAACCTTTCCCAAATTTTTACATCTTTATTAACTTTCACTTCCGAGAACTACAGCTTCGTAGCCGACCTTCTCACTTTGCGTTTCCCCTTCCTCTACTATTGTCCACCAATTGGATATAACTTTCTCCACCTCTCTTACATTCGAATCGACCAATGAGACACCGAGCGCGTAAACCAGAAAACACCCGTGCGAAGAGATATTCCGTGTCGAGTTTTCGAGTAGTAAAAATCCCATGACAACGTTACGAGACAAGGTACGTCGCTGCAAACAATACGCGTTAAACTCCGTTTCTGAATTCAACGATCTCGATAACCTTAAAAAAGTTTAAAAAGGGACGAGACGCTCCAATATCAACGTTTCTCGCCGCTCGACGCGCAACGCTCCGTTTGTTAACGATCCTCGAGGAAAAATAACGAGCCGCGGCGCGCTTCCCAGAAATTGAAGACTCCTCCCGACGAACTACGTCCGTGCCCTTAATTTACGAGCGGGAAGCTCGCCAGCGTTTACGACAAATATTTTTTTAGATCATCGTGGAAGAGGAGGATGAATAAGGAACGCGACGCCCTATCGAGAAATTGAAGATTTCCGGATCGATTTCCGAGCGGGAGAAACTCGGTTGCGTTCGCGACGAATATTTCTTTCGGGCCGTTGCGGGGAAAAATTACGCGATAACAACGGATCGGACGGATACGACGCGATTTGTATTCGATACGGAATCGTGCACGGATTTCTCGAATCTCTCGTGTTTCCTCTGAAACGGTCGAACGGTGGACGGAGAGCTCCGAAGCGTCGAGAGAAATTTCCAGAGAGAGAGACAGTGTACAAACTACGGGGTATCCGTGTAGCAATTGCCGAAAACTTGGAATCTCTTACGGCGTTCGCGTCCTTTTGCACGCGCCAATTAATTCCATCTCTTTTGCGCGTTTTTTCTCCGAATTCGAGGGAAACGGGACCGTACTGTCCATCTCGCGCGTAACGGATCAAAGTA
The DNA here is from genome assembly GCF_051014685.1 of Ptiloglossa arizonensis. NCBI lineage: Eukaryota > Metazoa > Arthropoda > Insecta > Hymenoptera > Colletidae > Ptiloglossa > Ptiloglossa arizonensis. Next base: position 34,068,321 of record NC_135048.1, read on the forward strand.
TTATACTTTATTAGATCGACTCTGTCCAGGTGTCGTCAAAACGCATTTACGTAGAAAAATTCACCTCCTTGGAGAAATATATACACGCAAAGTGTTTCACTTCACTTTGTACACTTTGTAGATGAGAATTAGAATACCCTCTTGTACGCTTGAGTTTTGTCTCGCGTTGCGTAAGGTTCTAGCAAGAACGGTACACCTTCCCGAGAAGTAAAATACAAAGTGAAATACAGTACGCTGTAGTTGTTTCTCTCAATGGTCCGTGACTCTCGATATTTTTCTCAAGAGACAGCGACACGCGCGTGTACGCGCGAGACAGAGAAGCAGAGCGTGCGTACGGTGTGATCAGCGCGGAGCGAGAACGAGGTGGGATTTTCGCAAAATTACCGAGCGGAATCGACCGTTTTCGATTCGATCGCGAATTCTCGAGCCACCCCCGCGACGGGGTGGATGAAAAAATACCCGCAGGGAGGAGTTCCTCTTCTCTGATCGCTCGATAACTCGTTGGTCGAGTGGCCGTTCGAACGCCACGGGACCTCTCCCGGTCGGACGTTTTGTCAGCGAGCGTTAATAAGGCCTCGCGAGGAGCCCAGCTTTCCATGCATAGGTTAGCAGCGCTGATAGAGTTGTTCGCGCGAAAGAGGGAGCGAGAGAGAGAGAGAGAAAGAGGGAGTAAGAGAGAGAAAGGGGACTGTTTTGTCGCGGAAGGGCATAGACGGGACGAAGGGGGAGTAAGTCGAACGACAGGACCGGGAGGAGCGCCACGAAGGGCGAAGAAGCCAAAGGGGGCCACGGTCGGAGCGTCGCGTACAACCTGTTCTGTATGCATCCTGTTGTCGGAAGGGAAAAAGAAGCTCCCACCGTCCCCCTCCCCCTCTCCTTCCCCGACTTCTCCGGCCACCCTTCGACCAGCGTCGCGCCCCGTAACTTTTGCAATATTCTCGAGTCTTTCTACTCTTTGCAAAATTACCCAACCCCGTTCTCTCTACCCTCGGCTCGGCTGTCTGCGAAACGAGCGTGCGTCGGTAATGCTTTCAACCCTCCCATCGTTTCGCGAGCAGTTCACCGACCATACACCGGCAACCGGCCGCCGGTGCGGAGGGGGTGCTGCGCGCGATCGTAAAAAAAAGAGAGGAAAAAGAAAAAGGGAAAAAGAAGCAGAAGCACGAACGAAGGGCGCGCTCCTCTCGCCACTTTCCACCCGCGGAACTAAACGTTCACGGGGCTTTTACGGGGTTCCGGACGCGACGCATGAAAAATTTGCGGGGAAACTTTCGGAATTGTTGGAGGCTCGCGCGTCCCCCTTTTTCTCACCTATTCGGGAGGGTGTCCTCTTTGTCTCGCGGAGGACGACGCGCGCGGTGCTTCCGTTCGAACAACCGCGCTTGCCCGAACGAGTTTCGTTTCGGCGATAATCCGTGCGCTCGGCGAGACTTTCCTCTGGTCCGCGCGCGCGTGTCCGCGGGGTGACGCGCAACGCGTTAAACGAGGGTTTTCGATCAATGCCGCGTACGTATTCGACCAGCGATTAAAATACCGTAGGAAAGCGCGCCACGATCGGGATCTTTTGTCGCCGTATCGATCGGTGGCGGTGCTTTGTCCCGGAATTCTCGTTCGTTTACTCGCGACTCTTCGGCGCGTACATTTTTCGCGGGGACTCGAATCCGGCCGGGCGTCGGTGTTTCGAACGCTCGTCGCTGGTAACCTAACGCGCGAGAGGTTCGTTCACCTTGGTTAGTGGTAATTGTACGCTCGGATCGTTGCCGATACGCTCCGTACGCGGCTCGTACGCGCTCGCTCGTTACCGTTGCGTAGGAATAAAAATCGAGGGGGCTCTTTAAATTGCCTCGTTGCCGCGTCGCGGCACGTACCGTTCCGCTCGAGCGTTTGTTTTCGCGTAATTAAGGAAAGTCGTAAATTACGCTCGCGAGGAATTTTTGTTTCTCCTTATTTCGGGCGTCGCATGTTTTCGATTTCTCTCGCGGAACCGATCGTTCCCGCTATTCGAAGTCGATCGACGCTCGATCCTAGTCCCTGAAAATCGACCCCGGGACTCGCGATGGAATTTTTTATTTTTGTTCTTTTTTCTCACCGTAGAATTTCGTTCCCGTTGAAATTCGTTCGCGCCGGAGATTTTTACGGTAGAATTTTTTTCGCGTTACAATTTTTTCACGCTAGAATTTTTTCGACCACCGTCGAACCGGGCTCGAGCGAAAACGGGGAGGATACCGAGCGTTTAAAATTCGATGGATCGTAACTGGAGCACGCGCGCGGTTCGAACGCGGACACGAGTTACCGTTCCCCGAAGACACCGGGGTTTCCGGGGCGTTCGAGAGAATCGAAAGTAATTTCGTCCCCCCGCGGGGAAAAACTAATACACCGAGTCGGGAACGGAACGGCGGGGGCGTAGACCAACGAGACGATAACGACGTTCCGTCCGGTGGACGCGCAAACTGATTCATCACCGGGTCGCGTCGGGCCGCTCGCGGGGCGGAAAAAGGGGGGCCGGGGTGGTCGTTGGCGAGGTAGGGAGAAATAACGACGCAACGGAAAGGACGAGCCGACCGACCGGCCGGCCCCCGTGATCGTGGACGAGGAGCGGGAAAAGACGCCCCGGCGGAAAACGATCGTTGCGTTCTCCCTCCGATATTGTTTACTCGGCTTTTCCGCCGGCTAAGTAACGCCGCGCCCACTCTCGCCGCCGCTACATAGAGGATCCATTAATCATAATCGCATTCCGATTCAACCGGCCGACTGGTCGTTACCCCGGAACAACGGAGGAGAAGGAAAAAAGAAGGTGGAAAACCAACGGGGTAGAGAAAAGAGGGAGGGAAAAAACGAACGAGTCGAGGAATAAGACCTCGTCGCGCGAGACAGAAAGGGAGAGAGAGAGAGAGGGAGAGAGGGAGAGAGGGAGAGCCAGGGGGTGGAGAACGTTCGGTGTCGGAACCGTGAGAGGGATTTGTCATCCGGACGTGACGCCCGCCGAGAACGCTCGGAAGACTCTCTCCAGTTTCGCGTCTTTCGCGGACCATTGATAAGGCCGCGATAATATTTTAATTCCGTCGAGGAGGGTGAATTTCGGGCCCAGTTCTCCGTCCGTCGTCGAGACCGAGTTCGTTGGTCGCGCGCGCGTACCGAGAGGGTGACTATCGAGCTTTTCGAGCAAGGGTGAACATCTCGCTCGAGGGACGCGGCAACCAGACGAGACGGCTGGCGAGAAAATTGCTCGCAATAGGAGTAGCTGTCTCGGATAATGTTTTCGGTCGGAAAGGTTGAAAGTCGACCGAAATACGTTCCGGGTAGGTTCCGAGAGCGGCGTTCGATATCGCGAACGGTCGTTCGCCGGTCTCCGGACGGCTCACCGTGGAAAATATTCGCCAGAGTCGGGGGTCGTTTCGGCGTTAAGGTCCGGTTCGAAGGCGCGATGGACGAAACGAGGGTCTTTCGAGGCTCGAGGGGCCTTTGTCGCGCGGAGAAAACGGGAGACGGTGAAGTGGCGAGGGACACGCGTTCCCGTCGTCCGTCGTGATATACAAGGACCGCAAATATTTGTTCGGAGGAACGAGCGTGTGTACAGTGCCTCTGCGCAGCCCCCGAGGAAACGATACCGCCGGCTACCTGTCGTTTGTAATTCGACGCGCCGGCTAAATCGCTTTTATCCTTATCCTTACATCACCTTAAACCCTCCGCTTTATGCGCCTCCCGTGGATATCACCCTCGGAGAAACGCCACCGATGCGGGACGGATATAAAAATTTCAGTTCTCTATTCCGAGTCGAGCCGGGGACCTTCGGTTTCCGACGAGAGACCGGGAACCGTGCACGGGATTTCGCGATCCGACGCGTTCGAGAAATTCGACAAATTCTCGTTCGCGAGAGGGGACTAATTACAATTTTCACGGCGCGATTTTAAAAACTGTCCTCGTTCATTTCTCGTAGATTTCTGGACGTTTCGTAGTCGCGGTTGCGCGAAGATCGCGCCATTCAATTGCCTTCGCGAAACGGGTAACCCGGTTAAAAAATATCGACCACCGTGTTGGAATCTCGAAAATCCTGACACGTAGGAGAACCTTTCGCGATGCTCGAGCAACGTTCTTCCGTAATTTTTTCCAGTCGACCAAAGGCGAGCGAGATACGCGATACGATCGAGTTACCGCAGGGCACTCCGTTCTCCTTTCTTTCGTTCGTCCGTTCCTCCACCGCGCGAGATTTTTCTCCGTTGGACGAACGATCGAATAAATAAGAAAACGTTCCAGATGTCGACGATAAGAGGGTAGTGCCGCGAGAGTGCGACCGCGCTTCGTAGATACCGGTTCGGCGAACCGTGACAAAGTATAGCCGGGAACCGGCGAGCTGACTTTCGGATCAAGGGGAACCTAGTGCCGCGCCTAAGGGAATCCTTCCTCGGAGACCTTCCAGGACGGACCGAAACGTCCGATCGGACGAGATTCGCGATTCCTTCGAGAGACGGTCCTTCCCGCGGTACGATACTTTACCATCCCGAGGAAAGTTTCGCGCCGAATCGTGGCATCGTCCGTTCGCGACGAGAGGGCGAGTTTACGCGTCTCGCGGTCAATCGGCGTCGATCATCTTCGTTCGTTTACGGTCAACAACGAGAAAGCGGGGACCTGGACGCTCGTTGGCCTTCTCTTCGCGAACGCGTTCGTGGAATCGTTTACTCTGGCGATAATTCGAGGAAAATCGCGGGAAGTCTCGTCCCACGAGAGCGTACCAAGATGGTTACCATCGCGACGAGACGATCGCCTTTGGCGAGGCACTTTCGATTTCTTCCTCTCGATCTCTCTCGATCGAACGCGGCAAAAGTACGCTCGGGACCTCTCGGTGGAAACACGCGGTCCGTTTCGACGTCCGCGTCTCCTCGCGTCGTTTCCCTGACCGCGCGCGCGTTCTCTCCGTATCCTCGATCGAGTTCCACCGGACCGTGTCTCGCTCGGTGTATATTTATTTTATTTTTTCGCGCGTCCGACGCGAGGCGGACTCTTCGATCGAGAGTACGTCTTCCCGATACCGGGACCGAGCGCGCCCGAGGGAATTTATGCCGCGGTTGCGACTCTGGCCGCTCCCGCGATCGAACCGTAGTTTCGAGGGTTGTTTTACTTACCGAGCCACGCCAATTCGTTCGGACGACCGAGCGGAGAGAGCCAAGCAACCGTCGAAGGGGTGGCTATTTTTAACCGACTTCGACCTCACCCTGCCCAACCACCCCCGTACACCACCACGGACCTTTTTCACGGTGCCGCGAACTCGCGCACGGACACCGACCACCTCCGCTCGCGTTCCTTCGCGAAGGAACAATGGATTCTCGGCGGTTCTTGAAATTTTCAAAAGTCCGTTCCGCGGAAAACGTGGCCCCTTACCCCGCGTTCGCGATCGCGATCGCGCCGATCCGTAATACCGAAACGTTGATTTCTTTGCGCTCGGCGAAATTCACTTTGGATTATATTGCGAACCCGATCACGTTTCGACCGCGCGGTTTTGTTCCTGGCCGTGCTCCCGAGGGATTTTGTAATGCTCGCTCGTATGGATAAAGGCAGCGTTTCTCTTTACTTCGGGACGTGTTTTCATCGAAATTATTTATTTACCGAGCGAAGGAGTTACCCGCTCGCGCGCGTTCCACGTTGCGAAATGGAATTACGCGAGCAAACGCCGGCCAAGGGCCGACCGGTAGGACGGATCGTACATCGTATCGATGGAAAACGCGGAACCGGTGTTTCTCGTTGGTTTCTTTCGGCTGGAAGCCTCGTCGATCGACGAAAGTAACGAAAGCGATCGATCGAGAAAACCTGCGATAAATTTCTTTCGAAAAAATTCATCTCGAACGTTTCTTTCGACGCTTTCCCAAGTTTCTGGGCCCAACACGCGAACTTTCAATGTTGGCGACCCTCCGCGCGAACTTTCGGCGAGGATCGAACCATCGATCGAGATGTCTCGGTTTCTTCGTGGAAATTCTGGTTTCTTCGGGACGATCTCTCGTTGCTCTCGATCGATTCGGTAACGGGCGATACGAGTACCGATCGATGTCCAGGAAATCGCGATATTTCGAAGCTCCGCGAGTTTCTGGCCTCTCTGGTTTTTCTCTTCTCGGCGTCGACGAGCGGCGAGCCGTTTTCGCACGAGGATCACGTACGCGGGCGGAGAATAGCGACGAGGAGCGACGGAGAGCTCCGAAATCATTTTGGAAATGGACGGTATCCCTCTGGTCGGCTTCTCCTGCCCCCGTCGCGAGACGCAATCGATGAAAGGCTAAATGGCCGGAAACGACGCGGCGCTTTTACATTTTTCCATAGGCGCGGCGCGGCGCGGACGTGGCGAGCGAGACCGCGCGGAAAAAGACAGCTCGGCACTTTTCTTTTTCTCGTCGTTTCTCCGGGCTGGCCTCCGCGCGCTTTCATTTATCCCGTCCTCTTTTTCGTCATCGCGGCCCCGCAACGTTCGCCCCCTTTTTCCCACCGTCCCTTCCGCGGGAAATGAAACGGGGACGAGGAACCGGTACGTACGAACGTTCCTACGGACTGGTTTTCCGCTCTCGACGTCGGTGACCTTTGAGATCGTCGTCTTCGGGTGTGCCGCTGCGAGGAGCCGCGAAGAGAGTCGCGACCTTCTATAAAAACTGTTGGAACGAATGTAACAATGATCCTAGGAGTGCCAGATGTCGATGCCAGTCTTAGGGACTGTCTTCATATTGGCGCGGAAAGGTCGTTCGTTGATGGGTCGACGGTTTGGCTGTTGTCCTTTTGGTTTTTCTTTCTAGTCCGGTTCCAAGTCGAGAGTCACGAAGACTTCACGACACTGTCGATCCCTGCATATTATAATAAACTATATATTATAATCTGAACTTTGCAAGAAAAACGAAGAAACATCGTCGAAAATTTGGACGATCGAGGCCGAATCTCGGTCCAATAAACGTCGTTTCGAGATCTCCGCGTTGCGCGATATCGAGGTTCAAAGGTAAACGACGTCGAAGGTAGTTGTAAATTTCGGTTTTATTTCCTCTCGGCCGATAATCTCGCCGGTTCGTCGTTCGTCCGGTCGCTCGTTCCAACGAGCGCGTCGAGACAAAGGACAGCGTCGAAGCGGGGTGTAGCTCGGGTAATGGCGCGGCGGCCGAGCGACGGAAAGAGGAGGAAAATGGGAAAGCGCTCGAACGAGAAGGACGGAGCTCCCCGAGCAACGATATCCGGTGACTGACGCTGACCGACAAGGAACACCGGCCTTAGCGATCCGTAATTCGCGCTACGAACGAGGTCAGGGAGGTTTTACGGCTCCAAGTAAAACGAACAATCGAGAACAACGGGAATCGCCTCGGAAGCATCGCTCGCGAGAGAAACGTAGCTCGAACTCGCTCGAGAGCGCGCAAACCGACGACGTTACGGATTCCGACGTGGAAACGCACTGCGGACTTTCTTCCGCGCGATACGAGCTCGGGGCTCGTTCGCCGTCGTTTCGCGCGTTCCTCGAGCTCGCGAGAACCACCGACCCTCTCGCCGAGGTGTTCGAGTACGGTCGAACGCGATGGAAAGGTTGCACAGGAGCACGGCAAGGTTGTATCGGAAACACCGACGACGGTTATCGAGTTACGATAAGTGTAGGGTTGAGTGTAAAGCGTGCCAACGAAAAGTGCAAAGAAAAGAAGAAAATCGAACGCTCCTCTGGGTCGACGATTGTTAAATTTTCGAGTATTCGAAAGATTATCGCACACTACGGTACGCGTGTGCGCGCTCGTCTAGCGGCGAGATGTACACTACTTTGAAGCATCGAGCGTTCAAAGAGCGTACATCGAAGATCGATAAACCGTACTCCGCAACCGTCTCGATCGGTTTCGCGAGGATCGAAGTCTTCCAGCGAAGATTCTTCCCTGTGCGAAAGTACCAAAGTCCCTTAAACTGACGACGCGAGGATTCGCGGGAAAATAATTCCGGAGAGCGATCGAGACGCGAACTCCGGGAGAGGTGGTCGTTCTCGGTTCCAGGGTCGATTCCCGGGCGTGCGTTCCGTTGAATTTTCGCGAGTCCGTGGAGCGGAAAGACGTCGCGAGCAAGGGCCCGTGCGCGGCGACGCGGGGTTAATTGGGACCCCGAAGCTCGCTAACTCGGCGCCGCGAGTCGAGTCGGGAATTACTATCGGGGAACTTTCGTCCACCTCATCGTTCCCATTTTTCCACCCCCTCCCTCTTTTCTTCTTATTCGTTCTCGTTTGGCGCGCGCGCCGGCTGCCGCGATCGCGCAACCCCCGGCAAGAAAGTCGAAAAGGCGAACCGGTGTACGTGAGCCCGCGTCTGAGTACTGTACGTGTGCCACCGAGTGTGTGTGAGAGAGAGAGAGAGAGAAGAGAAGAGCTTTCGTTCGCTCGGTAATAATTTCTGGCTCGAATCAGAGTCGGCTGCACAATCCCCGGCAGCTCGACGGCTGATTCGAACGCGGGCCGACGACCGACCCGGGGATTCGCGATTGGAATAATAAGCTGTATAATTCACGATTCGTTAGAGCGGCCCCGAATTACCGTTTTAGCATCTTGGAGCGTCGACGAGCCGGGATTCCCGCGCCGCTTCGGGTATACGAAGCGGGCCGGCCGCTCGCTCGCTCGGCCTCCCTCACTCTACGCGGAGCTGGAATTCTTCCGCGATCGACTCGAGAAACCATCGACCGTGGTCGAAAGACGGCTCGGCGTCGACTCCGTTGAATTTCGTAGTTTCGGCCGTTAGCGAAGTTTGCGAGGAACACGGACGATTAAGCGATTATTACGCGATTCCGCGGCTCGGGGTTCACGCTCGACCGAATCATCGTTCGCCGCGTCGAAACTTTCCACCCCCTGGTGGAAAAGTCCGTTTCCAAAATATCGTCGGGCATTGTTCCGCCGGCTTCGAGACGTTTCCAGAGAGCTCTCGAACGAGCGCGTTCCTCGACGATGGGAACGGGTTTCGTTCTCGCCGCGAACGCGAGGAACGACCAACCACGGATAACGGACGAACGACCGAGATCGGAAACGGAAGCCGCGACGTCGACTCGTCGAACGGGGACGAGAGCTCGATTTCCATCGGAAGACCCAACCGCCCGCCCGAAACCCTAACCGTATTTCCCTTTTCTTTCCTGGAACGGAATCCGATCGGAGACGATGTCTCTCCCGGACGAATTCCAGGCCGCGAGGTAGGTACTTCCGCGGGAATAAATCGCGCGGATCTGGTCGTCTCGCGAGGCGATTCGTTCGACGTTACACGGGGGCGTAACGACCCCGAGCGCCGGAAGGGGTCATTTTCCCGGATGACGACACCGCCGGTTCACGGTACGCCGTAAATAATTAAGGAGGGACATTATCGCGAGGCACTGGAAAGCGAGATCGCCGCGAATTTATCGCGTCCCTTCGCTCTCTCGTACCCGGGGCTCGGCCGGCCTCCTCCTCCTCCTCCTCGGAGACCACGGATCCAGCCATATTTTACGGGAGCCACCCGGAATCTTTTGTCTTCGTAATATTTATCCCACCGCGGACGCCAAGAGTAATGGACCGTGGTCCGCGGAGGAGCGAGCGAGATCGAAACTAAACCGGACCTTCCACCCCTGCGTCGACCCGAACCTCAAGGCGTATGGACGCCGTCCGGGGGTAGCCGAGGCGATAAATTCGACCGTAACCGGGAGGATCGTTCGGTCCGCGCGAATACGAATACCCGTGGCTCGAGCGGACGAATCCAAGAGCGGAAGAAACAAAAAAAAAACGAAACCGGCCCTGGACCGCCTTAACGTCGATAAACGACCATACGTCTCCGTTTCCCGACTCTCGGCTCGCGTTCGACTCGATTTATCCCCGCGACTCCACGAAACCGTTGCGTCGCTCGAGCGGGATTTACAGCACCGCGAATTACAGCTGCTCGTTAAAACGCGTCGCGGACGCTCTTGCGTCGAACTCGCGTAACCGTGGAAACTCTTCGAAACCGCTTCGGCGTTTCACCGAACGAAAATACCTTTCGAAATCGAACACCGTTTCGAAGCGTTCCCTCCTTCGAAATCGGGCCGAGAGTACCGTTCGTTTACGTTCGAACGCGCCCGTTATCGTTTAAAGACTCCGCTCGAGACGTTCGTAGATTTTACGCTCGCGCAAACGGATCTGGAACCAAGCATCGACCGGTGTCGCGCGAGATACGTTATTGGGAACAATCCGTCGCTCCGATCCTATCGCGTCGCCACACCGATACGTATTCACGGTCGCTCGAGTTTCTGCCGGATATTACATCGACGCGGCGACCGAGAAAGTAGATCGTCGTTCGCGACCGATCTACGCACGGTGCCGCCGTCGCTGCGAGCGTCGACGTTCTCGAGATCGACGACTTTGCCGAATCGTTTCGCGCGAACGGGGTCCAAGACACGGACTGATTTCGACAGCGTTTCCGGAAACGTGGCTTTGGAATCGTTCCGCGGGACCTCGCGGTTGTCCCGAACGGCTCTCTCGGACCATGGGGGTGCGTTTCTTTCACCATAGGCCTTTGGACGTACCGCTGCTCGAAGATATCCACCGTAACCTAGTATTCACTGGGAAGACTTCGACTCGGAGCAGTCCTCTCGTATTCGAATCTTCGAGTAATTTTCGTTCGAGTAATTTTCGTTCGAGGTACACAGGTTCGAATGCTGATTTCGCACCGATCGGTACGTAGAAGCGAAAGGAAAAACTTGTACCAACAATACAGCCGACAAGCGCGATGACCGACTAGGAATCTGACTTTAATTACCGTACAAAGACTCGACTCTAATTTCTGTTCCTCGCTTCTCGACAATTACTTCGCGACAAAAACTCTCCTCGAAGAGGTCGTCGTTGGAGGAATCGGCCACCGAACGTGCCGGAATTACCAGCAAAAACGGGGAACCGGTCCCGGTTCGCCGGTTGGAATTTGGTCGGTTTACTTTCGAATATTCGGGGACGATTCTGAACAAGTTTGGCAAACGATTCCATCAGGGATACGACCCTTGCACGGATCGTTCGCAGCGGACGGTTAAATTTCGAATGCTCTCGCGACGGAAGCATTCCTCGCGGTTTCGCGATCCGGTCGTGCACGAGCGAACGAGAGCCGTGCCCCTGTATTTCGGTAGCTCGCGAGCTTCTCCAGTGGTAACTCGAGCAGCGAAATCGCCGACACCGCTTCCGACCTCGTCGTAAAATAAATCCCGACTTCGTCTTTCGCGAAGCGTTGAACGGTCACGGGTCCCGACGTCCCGAAGAATCACCGTTGGCGTAATTCTTTTCGCCGCGATTCGAGTGGCGAAATAAGTAAATTTCGTCTCGGCGAAGAAATCAACGCGACGGCGTCGGCGGCGTCGTCGTCCCTTAGGCAAATGAGAGTTTACCGCGGCCGAGGTTTCTGTTTTTTTTTTTTTCCCAACGCCCCGTCGCGCGCAGCTGGCCGTGGCCAAGTTTCGTCATTTTCCACGGCGAAATCCTCCGCGGAGCGCTCGTGCGAACGAAGATCAACGGCGAGCGTAACCCCGGGGCGGCCGGGTCGGCTTTCTTGCGAGCGTTCCGCTCGGAAGTTTTGCGTTTTTCGCGTCGCGCGACAGCCCCTGTTTTTAGCGGATGTGAATTAACGGTCGTAAAGTAACGCGTAAGGGCGCGTCGTCGCGTTAACGTCGCGCCGGGGAAATTCCTCGGGGGTCCGGCGCGCAACGGGTTTCGGTTATGAATTATCCTCGCGCTAGCGAGCTCGTTCCGCTCGGTATCTTTAATAACGCGCGTCTCGTCGTTGGGTCCCGTCGCGCGATGTTTTGCCGAGGAAACGAGCCGGAGAGCCCGTTCGCCTCGACGATACAGAGGAGACAACGGTTTGAGCGATGGACCTCGGAATAGGACCGAGCCCTCCGCTGATGGACTTTTTCCGCTTCTTCCGCTCCTTTTACCCTCGGCGTCGAGGGACTCGAGAGAGTCCTCTCGGTGCCGTCGAGGGTCGGAGAGGTCAGCTTTTTGCCCCGGCTCGCGGTAATAGCCTTCGATCCCGACGTACGCGGTTAAACTTCGGCGTATCGGATCCGCGAGGAGAGTCGAGGATTCGAACGTCCGAGAGAGAGAGAGAGAGAAAGAGAGAGCGGGAGACGCGGGGGGTGTCGCGTAATGGCTGGAACTCGGCCCGTCTTAAGAGGTTTAGCCTCCTGTTTGCGGCCAACGAGCAACGTGACTTGTTTTCTTGCCAAAGAACCGTGCGCTCGTTCCCCGGATACCTCGAAATTAACGGACGAGTCCTCGCCTCGAGCGGAGGGGACCATCGAATCGAACCTATCGTCGACGCGCAAAGGTTCGCGAGTTTCGCGAATCGCGTTCGAAATCTTGGTTTTCGAGTTCTTTGGAAATTGTTCGCGAGTTTCGCGCATCATCTTCTCTCCGGTCGGCGGACTTTGTCTCGGGGGCGGCGAAGGACGCCCCGTGCCCCCGGGATTACGGTCGCCGTTCTCGAGCGAAATTGCGGGATTTCTCGCGCTCGGGAATTTCAACGAGCGTATCGTTCGACGCGTTTCTTTCTCCCTCGCCTTCGTTTCTTCGTTCGCGGATCCATCGCGGATTCGTCGCTTTTGGAATCTCGTTCTACGGACAAGTTTTGCCACTCGGAGGATCGCGGCGTACAAAATTACCCGACACTTTTCAAAAGTCTCTCCTCCAAGGTGCGGAACGACGCGACGTCCGACGAACGGAATGAAAATTTCACGCGAGACTCTTTCGGTTGCTTCGCGTTAAAATACTCGACGTTATTTTTGGGCAGCGCGAACTTTGAAAATTCGAGGAATCGACTGGGAATTTTAGCGACGCGTCGCCTTTCGCGTCGAATTACCGGACGTTTTTAAATACGGTTTTCTCGGTTCGCGAGCCAAAATCGTTCGCCCCCGATTCTTTCGCGGACCGTGTTTCGAGGTCCGAGTCGAGAAATCTGGGCTCTCGCGGAACGTTCGAGGCAACGTCGTCTCGACGACGTCTTTCGGGGCGAAGTGAAAATTTCGCGCGTCTAGTTTCCCGGAGAGCGAGCAACGTCCCTCTCCCATCGAAGTTCATTAGCTTCTTCTCGGCGTACCGATGACTTCGTAAAGCGTCGGAGTATTTCGCGCTCGACTCGTCCCGCTTTTTATCGACTTTTGTTCCCCTTGGGGAATCCTACTCGGGGATTTCTCCGTCTTCGGTCGAAACTCGACGGATAAAAAGTGGGACGGATGGAATTTAAGTCGGTCGAATCGACGTTCGTCGATATTTCGCGATATTCCGAATGCGGAGATAACTCCGGGTAGGGTCGAGATAACCGAGGATTCTCGATCGAGAAAATTCGAAATTCGAGAGCCTAAAGAGGAGGTCTGTTTTCCGTGGGAGCGCGTGGCCGGTGGGTGATTTTCGCGTCGGTCGACGAGAGAGGGTGGCCGAGAATCGGCCGACGAATCTACCGATCCTCGACGATAACTTCGGGGGGAGTCGGTCTCGGCTCGAGAAAGCCGGCGTTAAACGCCGATAAGGGGGCAATATGCCCGAGACTGGCTCGCCCCGGCGGGAAGTATCGGCCGGTAGCGTTCTTCCGTCGGAGATAAAAGATTTCTTCGAGTATCGTCTGGTGCCAGCGACGACCGAGATCGCGGATAACGCGACGCAGAGGGGTAGGACGCGATCGTCGGAGGATCCGGTAATCTTTCCCCTCCACGGCCCCGTTAACTCCGTTATCCGTTAACGCACGACCGACCGCGAACGAGTCACGGTCGTCCCTCGTCGTTACCAAACGGACCGATCGACGATTCGCGTATCGTCTCGGGGACCTCGATCCCCTTCGATCTCGGAATCGAGTCCCAACGAATCGAGAGCTCTCCCTGCGCCCCCGGAAACCGTTACCGATTACCTCGCGAGAACCCTCCTTCGAGACATCGTCCTTTCGATCTCGAACGGCGAACAAACGCCCGAAAGCGTCGTTCGGCCTTTACGAACTCCTTTTCCGGGAGACGAATCGTTTTTCTGGATCGGCGGCTCGAGAGCGGGAACGAAGAAACGAGAAGGTACGAGAAACGCGCGAAACTCTTTCCGAAATCGCGGTCTCTTTAATCGTGGCTTTCCCCGTCCCTCTGGCTCTTCGGCTTTCGGTTCGATCGCCACCTCGACACCGCCTCCTTCGTCCCCTCCTCGGTCGGCCGAGAACCCTGCTATTTCAATTCTCTTCGTTTTGCTTTTATTCTCTCTCCGCTAAATCACCGGCAGCTTGATATCCACCGGCAGCCGATATCCGTCCAAGATACCAGTCGGTTACCTTCTTTTCCGTCGCCTCCGCTTCGCCCTCTCGCCCCCTCCCCGATACTCGACGCTCTTTTTTCTTCTCCGTTGAATCCGGCCGACCTCGGTGATTCGATATTTCGATCGGGGGGACCGTCGCGCCGTCTCCGATTCCTTCTTTCGCGAAACTCTCATAGTAAAACGCGAACGAACGACGTCGGATCGTTCGGACGACCTTTCGACGATCGCGAACGAAACCGCGGGACGTTGCACACGGTGAGCCATCGTCGAGTCTGGGTCAGTTTTAACCCACGTTCGCGAGATCCTCGTCGATATCGACTCGCGACTCCAGCCCGGGAATCTTTCGTCTCGATCCTTCGTCGAAAATACAGAAGAGCTAGTAACGGGTCCGCACCGACCCGTAATTGTCCACGATCCTTGCAACGGTCGGTGGACGGAGGTTCAACGCGAGCGAGAACCTTGGAAGAGTCTCGTCCCGCGAGAAGAAAATTTATCTTTCGATAAATAAACGAGAGAGACGCGGTAATAACCCGAGTCTTTATTACCCCGTACGACTGCATTTTTAACTTCTCGTTTACCCGAGTTTTCTCAATTTCCAAGCGTCGTTTCTTCCCAGGGAACGATCTCCCTCCGTTTGACGATCGTCGCGAAAGTTTCCGCGGAATCCGCTTTTAAAAATCACTCGTCGTTAACCGGGACGCGGGTCACCCGGGGCGAAGAATTCGCTCGATGGACCGGCTGTGGCACGCTTTTCGATTTTCTCGCGTTTGGAGTGTCCTCGAGACGTTTCTCGTTCCGTCTGTTCGCAACGCGACGTACGACGTCGCGACGCATCCAGGAGGATCGCGAGGACGAGTAGGACGATAAATTCGCGAGATTTCGTCGCTCGCGAGATTTCCTGCGAGACGAGTAAGCGTCCCATCCTCCACTTGGAACGGGTTCGGAGCTGCGCACCGGTTCGCCGGGAAGTCGATGATCTTTGATCGTACCTCGGCGACGGCCCCCGGCGCGGGCGGCCCCCGTCGCCCCGAGACTGCGGCGGCATGAATTATAGAGACGCTGGCGGAAAAGTTTTCCGGAAGGCACTCGAGCGGCCGCGAGCCGCCTCCTCGTTTGAAGTTGCAACGCTGATAGATGGAGGGACGATGGAGAATGAGCGCCGGCTTTTTTAAACGTATTTGTATCCCCGAGCCACCGGCGTCGGGACGTCCGACGGGGGAAAATTTGTTTCGCGGCGAAACTTTCCCCGAGAGTAAATCGACCTTCCGAAACTCGGATTCGGGGATCCGCGTGGACCAGACCGTGCCGGGTTACGCGTTTCCTTCGACGTTTTCGAACCTGTATCTCGTTTCTCGGACGATTCGTTTCGAAAGTTTCGAGAACCGATCGACGAACGCGATACCTGCCCCTACACCGACGTTATTTCCGCGAGGGAAACGAATCTCCCGCGATACGGAACCATTTTTATCGCCTTGCCGGGAGTACGCGAGAGGAGAGAGAATTACGCGAGAATTAACGAGGATCCTTCGACTTTGCCGAAGGAGGCCCCAACGACATCCTCGTGGAAAGTGATAGCCAATGCGTCGAGGGTACGCGGATTCGAGTACGAAAGCAACGGTACTCTCGTTGAAACGAGATTCTATATATCGCTGAAAAGAAACAATTTATCGTTAAGTACAGAAGTAACGCGTTTCTATTCGCCGAAGAAAGCTTGAATTCCGCTTCGCGTAGAACTCTCTGTTCGTTTCGCAGTCTCGGAGTTCGATTTCGTCACCGGGCATTGTTCTCTCCCCGGAAGGAGAACCAGACGGGTCAGCGTCGTTCACGATCGCCGTAACGGTACCGTGGTAGCGTCGATTTCGCGATCGGTCGATCGGTCGCTCGAACGGTCGACGAACGACGCAAAGGTGTCGCGCGAGCGTTACGTTGATCCGGCTCGAATCGATCTCGCGCGTTGTTTCGAGGAAAGAGAATTACGGAAACGTCTCCACGGTTTCGATATCGGGGGTCCCGCGACGTACTCGGACGTCTCTCACCGGTCGAAAACACCGTAGAAACGATTACGCTCGTCCGCGTCCGGCGCAACGGGTCCAGGCTGTATATATATTTTGTCTCCCCCCTACGGTGCTCGTATTAATTCTGGAACAATACTTCCAGCCTGTTTCACCACCGGCGGATGTTCCTCTTTTTTTCGGGCAACGTTCGGCGCATACCGCGTGCATCACGCGCTGCTACACGGATGCTTGCCAAAAAGCCCTCGGCGCCCCTTTTTTTTTTTTTTTCTTTTTTCTCGTTATCTGGCCCGCTAGATCCGGAGCGTTCCGCGAAAATGGCATTCCAGCCACTCGACCGTGTCCTCTCGCCTCCCGCGACCATTCCCGCCCCTCGGTCCCCCGTCGCTTCGGGGTCGCTGGTTCCCTGCCGGGCGCATTAATTTTTATTACGACCTTTTTTTCATTCGTCCCGGTCCACTCTGCGCCGTGCACCGGACAACAATAATTACTCCCCCGTGCAATTATAATGATATCTAATGAAACGGCCTCGACGTACTTTGGCGCGCGTGGCCGGGAATGCGACGACCGTGTCCGCGTCCTTTTTACCGACGCCCGGGACCGCGTTTTTCGTTTCACTCGCGCGAGAACGAGCTTCCAAGGGAATCGAGAATCGGCCGAGAAACCCGCGATGCTCTTCGAAGCGCGGATCGGTCACGGAACGGGGAATACTCGTTGATTTTGCGATTAACGGCAACGAGAGAAGCAACGTCGGACGCGGTATCGTTCACGAGTCGACGAGAGAGTTTTGCGTTTCGTCGCGAAACGATTTTTCCGCTCCGAGGATCGTTCGAGGATATTCGAGCGCGAAGCAAACTCGCGTCGGAATCTTTCCGCGCGAGAATCGATTCGGTATCGCGCGTACCGAGTCGGAGTAAACGTGTAAAAATTAAGCACTCGTTGGAGAGTGGTTCTCGGAGAATATTAACGAGCGTGGAAATAATTTATCCTCTCGGTCGAAGAACGGGGGCAAAAGTACTTGAACGTTTCCTCGTATCGCAAGCACGAAGAAAGATCGGTGGTGGCTTCGGGGAACGTCGAACAATTTTTTCGCGTAACCGGCGCGCCTCGAAATTCCCTTCCCCGTGGTCGATCCTTTTCTTCCGTCCGCGATATCCGTCAAAGTCCTCGCCCTCGACTCCTTCCGCTCGGGAACGATCCCGTCTCGCGCGTCTCGTCGAGACGGCGCGAAGAGTTCAATCGGTCGAGGCGAGGGGCTCGATTAACCGAACGGTCCTCGGTTCGACGAATTTTCCAACAGGATTTGCAACACGTTATCGATAAAACCCTCGATTTCGTTCGAACGGACTGCTCATTAATCCGGAAACGATTACCGCGGGCACGCGCGCGCGATAACGCGGATCGCGATCGCGCGCGCGACCGACCCGCCGAATGGCCCGCTACCAAAAGCCGGTCTGCCCACTTACAATAATTGGCGGTGGAGCCGATTGGTGTAGCTCATCCGTCAATTAGCACCGTGTAATATTTGGCTACGCGTCGAGTTTAATCAACTACGAGCGATAGCCGACCGTACGGCTCGAAATGTGTACACTCGACCGGGACCGATCGTTCGCGCCTCGTTCGAGCTGCGCTTTTTCGGTCTTTGTTTATCGCCGCGCGGAGCGACGATTACGCGGATTGTCCTCCACCGGCTCGTTCCTATCCGCTGGGAAACTCGCGCCCGTTTTACGATCGTCATCGACGATCTCTCCAAAGGTCGCGTTCCAGTCGTCGAGGAAGAGTACGGGGGACCTTATCGTGGAACGTAAACGATCGCGGAAAGTTCGATCTCGAGACGATTCGCGTTGGCTTTCGTAGCGCTCAACGTACTTCGAAATCGTACACTTTGCGGAAAATTACTTTTTATAGGAATTCCAACTTTGAATGGACGAGGGAACAACGTAACTCGAAAGATGCGTTAAACAAAATTGGACGCCTCGTACCTTTCTAAGAAGCGATAACGCTTCAAACAACGATACGGTGATTAGAAATCGCGGAAGGACGAACGCGGGTGCCGCTAGGGTGTAGAATTTTCCCCATCGAGCGGAGCCGCGCGCTCGAGGAGCGCTCCTCGAGATTCAGACTCGTTTCGATGCAGAAGTTAATCTTATCCGGCGCGGAAAGCTACATTTCTTTGTCCAGCCGCGTATATATTTGGTCGGCGATCGATCGTCGTTCACGGTCGACGGACGCCTATCCACCGTTTCCCGTAGTTTCCGTCGGGCAGGTATTTTGTAACGAGCGTCGAACGACGAGAGAACCGGTCAGGTCGAACCCGACTGCGAAATACGGGCACGGTGTTTCTCCGTTAATTTCCTTTCGCGCTATTTGTTCGGCGCGTGCATTCGAAACGTTCCGGGCGAGTCTCTCGGCCGGTACTCTCTTTTTTATCCACGTTCGGTTTCTCCATTTGTCACCCCCGTGGTCTCCCCCCGTTCCCCTCCGCGTTCCATTCACCCGCGTCTTTCCGTTCCCGCTGTCGGGGTTCTTTCGCGTCGGTTTCCGTTTCCCGTAACCCTTCGCGGTATCTCGGTCTCGCTGTCCTCGGTTGTTCGTTCGACGGTACGCGGGCGTATATCCGCTCGAAACGGCTCGTTTCAGGGTTCGCGAACGCACCGTCGTTCCCTGTAAACACAGACGTCCCTGCATTATTCCGCACCGATGTCGTATCCCGCGCGCCGTTACGTTCGTTCTCGAGCCATCGCGTCAAACGCTCCTATTTGTACGGGGCCGGTCTCTTGTGTACCTGTGCACGCGCGCGTGCAAAACCGACCGACTACGCGCCGGATATAGATCGGCCAACCGGTGGATAATGCACTGCTCTGAAACGCATCGCGAACCACCTTCCCGGGGAACAAAGTTCCCGTAGAATCGTTAAGGAGCGCTTCGATTGTTCGAGCCCGTTCTTTCCTCGGTTACGGTGCTCGCTAGATTCGTACGTTCGATGTTCTCGTGGGATCGACCAACGCCGGTTAATCTTCTTTACGTTTCTTCGAACCGAATGCTTTAACGGTCGAACCCTTGCGCTCTGGTTCGAACGTTCGAGGTCGATATCGACCGTTATTCTCCAACGAACGATACGAGCCGACCGAACTTCGAAATTTAGAAACGGATCTTGCGCAAGAATTTCTCGCGCGACGCGATCCGCGCGCTTCGGAACCGGCTCTGCTACGCGCTCGAAGAGGGAAAATCGCGGTCGTTTCTTCCGCGCAAACTCCGGTGCACCGTAGCGCACGTTTCCGATTTTCCTTGCGGAATCTCCGACCGAAATTACCGCTCGTGGTGCATTTCGGGGCGCTGGAAAACGTTCGGCGCGGCCCTGGCGCTCGAAGAGACCGTTCCTCGACGAGAAGACGCGTAATTCCCGCGAGACGGTCATCCTCTTATCTCGACGCCGAGGTTTTCAGTTAAGACCGTGAAGATCCGTCGGTAAACCGACGGAACCGTCGCCAGGAGCCGTCTCTCCCTCGGAATTTCCTCGGCTCGGCGTTAAGTACGCGGCTCGGCGCGGCTCGGCTCGACGCGGCGGTCGCGCGTCCCCGCTCGCGGCATTGTCTGAGAAACGGCCGCGGAGCTGAAAGTTTCCCATTAATAAAAAATTCGCGCTTCCGGGACTTCAAAAGCTTTTTAATTCTCCCGAGTGTCCTGGTCGCGCAGCTCGGCCGGCTCCTAGCCGTGTCCGAGGGGAGGGCGGATAATTATTTCTGCATATTGCGGGGCCAAGCGCGCCGAGGTGCCCCGTATTTCAGCCGCGCAAAAAACCCCTAGTTGGAATTTATGTAATGCACACGAGCCGGAAGTTACTTTCGAGAAGTGCAAACGTTCCCCGAGCGAGAGAGAGAGCCGCGGAGCACTCGCCTCGTTGCGAAGTCGAAACTCGGCGACGATCGAGTATCGATGTTTCGAGGAAGCGGGCCAACCGGCTGCGAGGGCCACGGTTCCTCGAGATCCTCGAGGCCCTCTCGACTGGTCGTTCGATTCTACGCTCCGTCCGAGAAAATTTCGAATTCGTAATTTCGCGCGAGCGTTGTTCGACGCTTTTACCACCGCGGCAACGAGACGAGAGGGGACGATGCGAAGCATCCGAGTAAAACATACGCACCGCGAGTGGAATTGCGCTTCGGCGGTGCACCGTTGCGCTTTTGAAAAGAGCTCGTTCGCAGGAAGACGGATCCCTTGTTACACGGTCCGTCCAACGTTTCCCCGGCCGGTTTTATCCATTCGCGGCCGAACAAGGGATAGGTTCTTTCGGTCGATGATCGGGCCGATGTGTCGGCCTTTTGGCCGATTCCACGGAGGATCATCGAAGCGGGGCGCACTTTCGCTGGTACAACGCGGCTGGCTCTATTTACCCGAGCCGAATGTTTGTTTTTCATTACACGGTCGCGCAGACGGCACGGCGCGAGCGCGCCGATTCGATCGCGCAGCCGCGGCCCGTTCGTTTTCTAACGTTCGTTTCGTGCTCGGTAAAGGGCGAGCTAACGCAGGCCACCGTTACAATTGGCCGTTCGTTCGCGAGTGAAACGCACGGAGAAGCGATCGGGTCCCGGGTAACCGACGCTAGTCGATAACGTCGAACGAAAGAGACACGACCGCCGCTTCTCGACCGGGATATCGAGCCCGGCTACCTTCTACGGGGTGAACCGTTCGACTCGGTTAGATTCTCCCCTACCGGCGAATCCAAACTTTTCTCTTCTCCTTTCTTTCTTTCTCGACGTTGAAAATTCGCGAGCAAAGCTCCCCGTCTCGGGGAGATCGAGTCGAGTCGCGCGACACACCCGGTACGTTTTTTCCCCGTCATCGAGAACCTCCCCTTTCTCCGTCAACGATTGCGCGTTATCGTAGGTTTCGGCTCCACCGTCTCGAACGTCGCATCGAGCCGAACGAGAACGATAAGAGATTACGAACTCGTTGGACGATTTCTCGTCACGGTGGCGCGCTCGATGGCTCGTTTCGAAATCGAGCTGTACGCGAGCGAGCTGTACGCGCGCGTGGAATCCCTGGATACCCGCGACGGAACGGGATTTCGAAGGGTGGCTCCGAGCGGTGGAAAAAAGAAAGAAACACGGGCCAGCTCGCCGTCAGCCGGCGGGAGTCCTTATTTCCTTTCCATTTGTGTTTACGAGCGCGTACCTCGCGGATCCACGCCGGGTGCGCGTAAACTCGAAAATTGCCTGGAAGGGTGGCAAACGACGCTGGCTGCGCACGCTCGCTCGCGATTCGATTTCTCGGACCGTTTCGTCGTCGCTTTCTTCGCCTCGCGGAGAAAAATACGAATCGATCCGACGCGAAACTTCATCGAGAAGGTTTCGCGAAGCGAGTACCATCCACGAGCCAGGATAAATTTCCCGCCTTTGTCGGGACACGGTCGAACACCGGTCGCATCTTGCCTTCTTTTCGGAATTATTTCGCGCGGTCGGTTCACGAATCTCGGACGACAACGGCGCTCGAGGTTCTTCGCTCGTTTGGTCCACGCGAGCGAGCGAGCGCGCGCCGCGGCCTCGATTACACTACGACCCCCTTTTTCCGTCATTGTTCCGGAATTTTTCCTCCGGTAGCCTTTTGTCCCGCTTAAATCGGACGACGTTTGGCCGACGGTGGTTCCGGTGCAGTCGCGAACGATTCGCGGACCGAAACGGGGCGAAACTTTCCCGTCCTTTTTACCCCGAAACCGACTTCGAGCCTGTCGAGAACGCCGTCTTCCCTCGAACCTCGATCGAGAGAATCCAGACGCTGTCTATTGCGAGTTACGGCTTCTTCGAACAAATAACTATACCGTACTGGATTTTATATCGTTCTCGGTGGAACCTCGCGCAGCGCGAGACTAAACTCGAGCGTACGAGAGGTTATTGAACGTAGTTTTCCAGAGTCTCCTAATTCTTTCCGCAGC
Organism: Ptiloglossa arizonensis; assembly: GCF_051014685.1. Taxonomy (NCBI): domain Eukaryota; kingdom Metazoa; phylum Arthropoda; class Insecta; order Hymenoptera; family Colletidae; genus Ptiloglossa; species Ptiloglossa arizonensis. The sequence goes on from NC_135048.1 coordinate 34,090,504, forward strand.
GCGAAGTGTTCCCAGAAACTCTTCCACGCGTAAATCGACCTCGCGTACGTTCCACCTAAGAGATGAATTTTTGTACACAAATACCTTTGGCTGTACTTTACGTTCAACACGGACGATACTTTACCCAAAGTACCGGGAAACGAATTTTCGAATAATCGCGCGTTCCCCGAGTTCTCGATCCTCGTTCGTCTCTTGCAGACGCGAGCGGATTCGTCGTCGAGACGAACCGGGAGTCACGTGACGAAAACGCTTTCTCCTCTCTCGTTTCGTTTCTCTCGCAGCTATTTCCCTCGTTCGTGTTTCGCGTTGCGCGGAGACTTCGCTTCCGTCTTTTATTTCCAGCGTTCGCGGAACGCTCGGCTTTCACGGATTTCTTACGAGCGCAGGGTGCAAAGTTTCTTCGTTACTTTCGGCCAGCGAATCGGCGTCCCTCTGAAATCGCGTTTCACGAAACCCTCCCGTACCCCGTTCCCCTCTCGTAAGTTTAATTCCATCGTAACGGTAAATCAACATTCGTCGGGCGAGAGTCGAGCGTGGCTCGAGCGGGTGCGACGTCGCGCGGTTCGTTCGTTGAATTCTCCGGTCTCGTTGAAGAGAATATTGCGTTATTGTTTCGGCCGGGGGTCGAAAAAGGAAGCACACGGCGACCGCGGGTGCCCCCTCGTTCCCTTGTAATTCGTCGTAGATTCGCAACCCGGTGCGCAACTCGATGTCCGGAAACAAAACGCGTCGCGGCCGGAGAACTCGCGTAATTCGCTTAAACTCGGCCCGCTCTAAATTATGCGAAACGCTAAGCAAGCAGAGAGAGAGCGAGAGAGCCAGAGGGAGAGAAAGGGGAGGGCAGCGATAATTGGAAGTACCGTTGGGCGAGCCCGCGCCGCCGCTCTCGGCGCACCGAGTAAAATGTTATTGTCTAATTCGTGCAAACGAAATTCCGCGACGTTAATTCAATTCGGGCCCTCGTTCGCTTTACCGGGGCGAACGTCCTCTTCGGCAAACCCGAAAATTCCCCTCAATTATGGAGGATCCCCGAATTGAAATCCAATCTCTCGCGAGAGAGAATTCCGTGGAATACTTTGGCGAAGAAAAGACCACGGGAATCTTTCGAGTGTCTTGGACATCGACGCGGGAAACGGAAACGCGGAACAAACCGCGTCGTTTTCGATTTATTTTCAACCTCCCTCCGTAATCGTTCGCGTTCGATCGAAGGTCTTTTCGAAGTCGCGAAATTCTACCGCGCGAGATCGGTTTTTTTTTCTCTCCTCGAGGACTTTTAACGCGCGGTTACGCGATCAGAAATTTCATCGGTTACGAAACGAGCACCGATCGAAAATCGAGGGCAGAGTTTTATCCGCTCCTGCCAATGGGCTCGACTCGGAGAAATTAGTCCCCTGTCGTATCGGTGATTCGTCGAGGTCGCGTAAGAAAGTTAACTCTTGGATAGTGTTTCTCGTCGATGTTTAACGCGAGTTCACCGTGGACAAGATTCACCGTTTCGACGGTCGGAGACGGTTCGAGGAGAGGATCGTCTGCTTCCCTTCCTTCCGACGATAGCGCGTTCGAATCGAGCGCACGGTGCCTCGTCGAAGCGCGAATCACCGTGCACGGGTTACGAGATACGAAACCGGACGTCCCGTCGAGCACGGGGAAACTGTATTTAAATTGTAAATGTTATTAGCGGAGAGGGGTCCGAAACGTCGTATCGACAGCCGCGACGTCGATGTTCGTTCACGTCCCGTTTCGACGTCAGATTTTCGCGCTCGACTCGCGCCCGCGTTCCTAGGATACCGTGGATCCTCGAGCCGGGACGAGCGGAATTTCACCGCGGTTCTTAACGGAATTGCGACCGGAAATAAAGGTCTCCCCGAGGGAGCGGGGCGAACTCGAATCGATAGGGCAACACGGTTAGCCTCGCGGAGAGGGTGGAAATGTACGAGCGATCGAAAGAAACGCGTTTCGTTCGTTCCTCGGAACATCGAGCCGATTTTCATCCGCGCTCGGTTTCAACGGCCCACTCCGCTCGACGTCGCTTTCAGGCCTGACGCGCGTCGATTCCCCGCGTCGAAGGTTCACTCGCAATTACCGCTAAGCGACGATCCCGACATCCAGCGAGAAAAGGAATATCGCTGGAACCAGTCGCGAAAGTATCGGAAACGCGAGAATCTATTTCCGCGACTGGTTTCGTTCGATTCGAGACGAAAGTACCGACACACGCTCGTGTATTTCCGTTCGCGATATCGGACGAAAATATTTTCGTCGAACGCGCGGAGCTTTTAAGATATTGGATACCTCGTCGAACGTCGAACTCGCTCCTACGGCCGATATTTGCTAATTGTCTCCGTGCCTCGTAACTCGACGCAGATACTCGATTCGCACCGGCTGCTTTTACGGGATGAGCGATTCGAAGTCGGGAACGAGAGATTCTCGAGGAAGTGCGAGACGGAGAGAGACAAATCGACGACACCGATCAGTTCGAACCCACTGGTAAATTTTTCCTAGAACGACGACACCGTCGAAAGACTTCGGAGGAAGTCCACTGCGCGAAGAAGTTACTCCATGGGGTACGACGTCCACGGGACGTCCATCTTTTGCGCTCGACGACTTATCGAACGTTCCTCCGGACGAAACGCAAGGTTCGATTCAGAGTTAACCCCTTGGCAGTCCCGCCGGTGATTGTCACGAGCTTACGAGGAAACGTATACTTTTGCATAAAAATTACACGTCTCGTTACCGCGGTGAATTAAATTTTTAATCGTGTTTATAATTCGCATTAAAATAAAATGTTACGTACGTATTTACGTGTAATTTGCTTCATTCTTTGCAACGAAAATAACTTATTTACCGTTTCGAATTGCTTTTCTTTAAAAGAGTAACACAGCCGACCAATTCGTGAAAAAGAGCAGGTGGACGTTTCGCGGAGCGTGTTGTAAAGTTCGGATTGTAATATGTAGTTTGTTATTAATATGCAGGGATCTCGCGTATTCAGTGGTATAATTTTTGTACATATGAGAATAAAAAGTTTGAAGAAACAAGAGTACAGTGATGTGCCTTGACGTGAACGACGACAGTGTCGTGTGGTCTTCGTGACTCTCGACTTGGAACTGAACAAAAAAAATAACCAATATGGAGACAGTCTTTAAAATTGACATCTGCCACTCTTAAGATCATTGTTGTATTCGTTCCAACGGAGCGACTTGGTCGAAGCAGAACCGTTACAAGGAGAGAGAAAGAAAGAAGAACGATTCTTCGAACTGCTCGCGTCTCCTGCGAGCAAACGCGAAACAAGGTTCGCGCGAACGAGGCGCGTTTCGATACGCGGCAGTGAATGAAAGACCGGGGCTGCATTATAAATGGAGATGAATTATGTCCTCCCGGACGTAGTCGGGGACAAGGGTGGTTGAGTTATCGTCGGCCACCGGCGGATTTAAAGCTCGGCCGGCCGTTTTGCTAATTTTTCAGTTGCCGCGCGACGCCCGCGTCCATTCTCGCCGCTCGATCGTTCTCGGCCGATGCGTCGATTTACGACAACAGCGAGACGAGGAGGCTGCGAAGACAGCTTCGTGCTGTTTCAACCTCAAACGGATACAAAGACGACCTATCCGACCTAAAACTCCGAGTGCCTATCCGAGCTAAAACTCCAAATAAATATAAACATGCTCTGTTCGGTCCAAATTCCAAGGGAGGACACCAACAGACGCACCTGCAGTCGCGTATACCATGCATCCCTTTCCAAAGACCCCGTATAAAAATTCACCGATTTTGAATAGACCATTTCAGTTCTGTTTCCAACTTGAAACTCGTCGCATTTATTTTCACCAATCCCGAACCTACGCTACGGCGCATTACTTCGACTCGTGTAATTACCAGGGAAAAGATCCTTCTCGTTGTTTCTTTACGGAAGAAAGTTCGGTAAACGATCATTTCGAGCCAAGGCCCGACTCCTAAACTGTTCTTTGAGCGTCGCGCGTCTCGTCGCAAGGGCATCGATTTCGGGGCATCCCTCGACGCGCGTCTCGATATTTTCTCGAGACACACCGACCGAGAGTTCGCGTCGACCTCGACCGCGCGAGAGGATCGATCCCGTCGAACGAACAAACGGTGGAGTAGATTCGAATGTACGACGAGTCGACGATAAATTGTACTCGTTCGCCCGATCCACCGCCGCGAACGCTCGATTTTTGAAAGCTTTTGCGCTGGAACGTTGGCCATTCGGCTAGATTTACGACGATGCACCTCTTTGACGATAGTAACGATTATGTAAAATATATTCGTGCGGGATACTTCCGCTCTGCAATTCACGCGTAACAGAGCTCTTTCTTCGATCTCGTTCGTCAACCTAAAAACTCCGGACCAGTTCTCAATGATCCGCGCTCTCGAAACCGATATCCTACCGTAAACTGTAAACATTCGCTCCGTGTCGTTCATTCCCGAACACTTTTCGTTCGCGTTCGGTTACACCGATATTTGTCTCGTACCTGAGTTTTTCTTTCGCGAGAGCAACGTCGAACCGCGGAAAAAGAAAAATCGATGGACGTGTCCGCGCGTAAACGGTTAAACGCGCAACGTTAGCGAAACTCGATCGATGTACGGCTGTCTTTTACGGGGAGCGATTCGCACAGGGAGTTTCCTAGTAGTTGGAGATCTCGCGGTGTTCCTTATTGCGTTTTCTCGACCGTGCGAGCTAAATATCGTCAGAACGATGGCGTTGCGCGTTGAGCGAGCGTCGAGCGAGGTCCAACGGGCGCGAAACTCGCCAAGAGGACCGGTTCCTCTTTCGAAACCTCTTCGTTTCTATATTCGATCGTTCGCGTCAAGCGAGAATCGCGTCCTTCCTCCTCTCTGTGCAGGAATTCTTGTTGGAACGAATGCAACAATGATCTTAAGGGTGCCAGATGTCGATGATTGGCTGTTTTCCTTTTGGTTTTTCTTTCTAGTCAGTTTCAAGTCGTCGTTCACGTCAAGGCATATCACTGTACACTTGTTTCTTCGGACTTTGTATTCTTACATGTAGAAAAACTATACTACTGGATACGCGAGGTCCCTGCATATTATGATAAACTAGATATTATAATCTGAACTTTACAACAATTCTGTTCCTCATTGTTCACATCGGTGTGTTTGTCGCGTAGCGTTGGCGTAAGTTGGCAAGTTGATTGTCTTTGAAGACTGGCCACTCAACTTCGCTCCGCGTGTCAATTTTCCATTTTATGCGTTCGGTTCGACATCTTATCGGTTGTGTTGGAATACAACGACTTGGACCGATGCAGCCCTTGAGAAGTCAAGACACGGGAGAGGGTGTAGTTACCGACTTGGATATTTTTCGCTCGGATGTCCTAACGTGACCGTTATCCTCTAGTCGGTCGTTCATCGCCATGCCCCGCCGTACGACTCTATTATCTTCTACTCTTTAAATAAACGTTCCATTTACTTTTCTCTTGTGTTCAACAATTCTATCATTCTACAGATTGATTGGAATCTGGGAGGTGGAAAGTCGCGTTCGAGGAAAGGGAAACATGAAGTGGGAATGCTAGTTAGCAACCAGGGGTTCTTGGAAGTGAAAATTATTAAAGATATTAAAATTTGGAAAGGTGGTGTAACGACCTGGCGGATGTTTAGCAGACTTCCGAGAACCCAGGTTACGGTTATCGTCTCGAGGTGAATTGCACGTATCGAGCACGTGCTCGGTACCAGCGCTGATCCAGCCGTAAACGGTAAGCGGCGTACAAACCGCGCAAACTTTAGGGTACCGCGAGAAACGGTAAAGTCGCGTTAACGCGATAGCCAAGGTTGGTCGATCGACGTCCTTCGAGTTTAACCTCGCGCTCGGTCTCGAAGAGCCTCGCGACCAAGGAGGGTTGTCGTTCGTTTCCCCGCGTATTCGGTATCCGAGACGCGAGCCGACGAGGTACGATCTTGTCGGTGATCCCTCGTCGGCGTCGCGTAATCGGTGGTTCGAGCGTATCGCCCGAGGCTCCTGGCCCGGACGGGGCGTAATTATTGCATCCGTTTCGGGCGCCGCGTCGAAATTTCCGAACCACGATCCTCCAAGTTGGCCGTTCCAGTTCGCTGCCGGCCGGTCTCGGCTCCCCGCGCCTCCTCGCGCCTCCTCGCACCTCCTCGCACCTCCTCGCACCTCCTCGCACCTCTCCGCTTCGGCCCCGATCCGCGCGAGTCGGTCTCTCGATAATTGCGAGCGTCACGCGAGCGCGGCCCCCGGGAAAACGACGCCGGGCCACTGTTGGAGGCCCGGGATCCCGATCCTCGTTGCACCGGGATAAACCGTAATCGGGCCAGCGAACCGCGAACCTATGGGTGTCGCCGAAACCCTTTCGCGACGATGAACCAACCGTACCCGCGTCCAAAGACTTCGCAAATATCCATTCCGGATCGGATTCCGCGACTCTCTCTCTTTCTCTCTCTCGATAAATATTATCCCACGGGAACCGAGAACCGAGAATATATATTTTCCCGGGAGAAAATATTTATCCGCGACGTTCCGCGGTATCGGACTCGTTACTTACCGAGTACCGGAACCGCGCGCGGCGCGCGGCGCGCTCGACTCTCGATGGACTTTTATTTTCGAATTTTCTTTTTCACCTGTTCCTCGTTTCGTTCGGTTTGTTCGTCAAACCACGCGTAGCCCCGTTATTCTCCATTAATGCCGGGCGGTTCGCCGAAATTAGGGAAATACGAGGCTCGCGATACCGCGTGTCGGGTATTCGGCGGATCGGTTCGCCGGTTGAAAAATTCGCGCGACGGAGATTCGAATGCGTAGGTAGGCGTCGAGGAGGGAAGGATCGTTCGGAGCGTATCGCGTTGGGCGAACGTACTCTCTCTTGCGGTTTCTCCTCGTAAAGCCGTCCTCGAGCTCGGTTTTGGTCAAAAGCGGCTCGCGTCGCGGGCGCTCCTTCATTGTACACTCGTCCTCGGCGTGGCATTGTCTTATTGTCTGCTAGGCCGGGAGGCTCTCGCACCCTTTCCGGTCTCGGAACTTCCAGCCGTAGGAAGACCAAAGTCTCCGCGAAGTTTCGGCGCGAGCGAAGTTCCCTCGGTTTCCCCGAGTCGCTCGTTTACTCGGAGCGCGTCCCTCGTTGCCCCTTTCGTCGCTAATTCCACCGAGTCTATTATCCTGTTTCTCCTAAGAGCTTCCTGCGTTCCCGCGCGACATTCCACGGATGTACGCAAACGGTTGACGTTTGATAGATCGTCCCGCGCGACGCTCGATTGTACTCCTCCGCGTGCACGGAACAACGGAGACCGGCGAAATTGTACGCGCGTTACCGCGCGCACGAGACGCTCTTTCGTAACGCTCGAAGAGATTGTTCCCCGTCGAATATCCCGTTTGACGCCCGTCCCCGAATTAATCTCGCGCGACCGACCTACAACCAGCGCTACCGAATTGCGAGCGACGCGCGCTAACGACGCCCCGTTGTAACTCCAAGAAAATACGATTCAAGGACCTCCAAGATCCGACCGGATTTCCTCCTCGGCCGCGAAACGAACTCCTCGCTTACCAATCGGCGCGCGGTTCCCTGCGAAATTGGATTATTGGAAAATTCGGCGCGCATCGAGGCGTCCACGGTGTCCGTCTTGTTTCGTACGCGGCTCCGCGACCAACTCCGTCGACGACAAAGTCGATCGTAAAACGAAACTCGAACGAGACCGCGCTACTCGTCGCAGTTACCGGACTCTACGATCACGGCCGTGTTTTTCCGTTTAATCCGGACGAAGCGCGTCCACGGTGGCAAATTTAACGCCCGCGAACAACGGGAGAGAGGAAAAAGAGGAGGAGAAACGTTGGAAGGAAAACGGACGAGGTTTCGGAACGCTCGGACAACGCTTCCTAATTTATTACGAGGATCCGCGGCCACAGAGCCGATTTCACCGGACCTTTTGAGCGGTTCCGAACGCGTTCAACCGTCCAGAGTTTGCGACGGAGACGGGATCCTCTCGCGGGTAAATTCGCACGGTTGAGACACATTCGCGAGGCAGGAAGCGACGAAACGGTCCGAGCAACCAAGAAACCTATTTAAACTCGCTTATTTCTTCCGGCACGGCGCGCTAATGCACCAACTCGAAACCTACTGCCCCGAAAGACTCCGTTCCTCGAGGACGTCGCGGAGAAAAAACAACGCCCAAATCTCGAAAGGAGAACGGATCGAAATTAAACCTCGCGCTTCGGATAAAAAAATAGTCAACGGTGAATTCCAAAATTCGTCGTCGTAGACGTCCCGAGATATTTTCCGATATTTTGCGATTTCCGCGTCCCTACGGTTCGATCGGGCCCTGTTCGCGCAAACTTTCCCAAAGAATTGCCACGGGCAAAGAACCGTGCGCGTATCGCGATTGTTCGTAGAATTGCCGAAAGTTGGCGACACGTTGCGCGCATCTGGGTCGTCGAGCAATTTCGGAGTACGTTCGTCGAGTACGTTCATCCACGCGTGGAAATCTCGCCGAGCGTTAGCGCCTCGCAACGAAGAGGACGTCTTTTTTGGAAAACCGTGAGCCGTATCGTCGATCCCGCGACGGTTTCGACCGCGAGACTTCGGGCTACCACAGGCAGCGACTATCCACGTTGGATTCGATACAGTCCTCTCGTAGAACGAACTCGAAGCGCGACCACCCTTCTACGGTCCACCATTTCCAGATCTCTCGTGCAACACGGAAATTATTTCCTTACTTTTCATTTTTCAAAATTCCAACACCTTTGACTTTCCACGGGGTACTTATCTAACGATCGACGTTTAACCCTTTGCACTCGAAGCTTTCTCCGTTACCAGAAACTAGCAACTGGATGAAATCCTTCGAATCGTGGAATTTATTTCAAACGGAACATTTTCATTGAGTAGTTTCGTATACGTGTGTTTACACCTCGCAAGAAAGGAGTAATTGAATTTTAATTTCAATTCCAAAGCATGGTTTTCCCAATCGGAGAAAGTACACCGAATTGAGCGGCGATCGAGGAGCACCTCTCGAGTGGAGAGGATTAAATATCGGACATTCGAGTCCGACCACCGCGTTCGGGGTTCGAATAAGACGCGGACCAGTTAAGAGCGAAACCGTTCCGTGTAAGACGTTCCCGTTTCGCAAAACCGGCGCTCAACTTTTGCAATTCCGATCGTTCCGCGACCACGGTCGACCATCGTGGAGTGGACACTCCGGTGGAGGAAATACTCCCTCGGAAAATATATATATATATACCGTCTGCCCTGGAGGTAACAACGGAAGCAACCGGGAAAGAATGACCGCGCGGCTCGAAAGGTTTCTTCGAGTAGCTCGACAACCCGCGGTAAAATACACCTCGGTTTTAATACATCGCGAGTCGAGCATCGAACTTTCCGCTCCGTGGGAAAGAAGCACCACCCACGCGTCCGAAATTCAATTCTCCGGTTCGTTGAAATCGTCTTTGTCGCGTATCTTTGCATCCACGGAGGGATCCGCGATCCTCGCGATAATAACCAGGGAATATTCCCTTTCTTATTCGCGAGCGCCCTTCCCTCCCGTCCATTAAGATCGAGTCCATCGTTAAACGGATATTAAACCCGGCCCCCTCTCGTTCGGTTGGAAAAGACACCGCGGGAGGAACGAGAAGCGTTCTCGAGGAAGAAGAGAGAGAATCGTCCGCGGGCAGCGTGGACTCGATTCCGCGAGTACGGTCGTTTCGCTCGATTAACCGTCGAATTATCTCGACGAATTCGACGGTCTTTCGAGGGCAAAGAAGGGAGAGAGTCAGAGAGAGAGAGAGGAGGAAAGGAGGGACTGGGATGGGAGGGCGAACGGTGAGAAACGATCCCCTCGATTTCAGGAACGTTAATGCACGACGATTGGGCGAGAGCCAAGGGGTCGAATCCGAGTGTCTCCCGGACCCTATTTATCTATTTATCAGAGCCGGCCATTTTCTTCCTTTCTTCCTTTATTTTCGTTTCCGTGGAGTCTTGGACGTTGCCTCGTGTACGTTTCGTTGTTCCCTCGAACCCGCTTCTTCCGTGCTCGTTTCGAGGAACGACCGGACGATGGTTCTTCGGAGGCCGAGCAGGTAGCTGGCCTTCGATCTCGTCAACTTCCGTTTCTTCCGAGCCGTGGTATCGTATCGCGAATCCGGCCGCTCGATCTACGTTAGTTGGTTCTCGCGGCCTAGGATCGCGGAACTCGAACGAAACGAGCGAGGTGGTTCGGTGGTCGCGACGTCTCGATGAAATCGATCGATACGATCGTCCGGTTGCCACGTCGTCGAACAAAGATCGTTCTCGAGGTGGTCATCGATTCCTCGATTCGCGATCCTGGATCGCGGACAGGGTCGCGATCGAGCTTCCGGTTTCGAGGACGTTCGTCGACGCGATCGAAACGCTCTACTCCCCGAGGGTGTCTCGTTTGACCGGATGCAGAGAGAGACAGAGAGAGAGAGAGAGTTAGAGGAGCTCGTTATAAATAAATCGCGAGCAAACGGCCCGCCGTGCGATCGATTAACTTGTTTCCCGACGCGAATAAATTAACGCTTTAATGGGTCGCGAAACGGCCGACGCAATTTTTCGTTCCCGGCCGAGCAGCGTCGCGGAATTTCGTTTATACTCCGCGGGGATTAATTGAAAATTTACGGACGTCGGTGGGCGAGGATCGCGTGTCGCCGGAACTGTTGCACGTAGAGCTTTCGATACGCGTCGACGAACGGGACGAATTCTTCTCGTTTTACGCGAACGTTCAATTTTTTTTCCATCGTTTCGCCTTTTCGTAAACGCGTTGTTTTTGGCCATCGGGGACTGGAAGAAAGGAAGATCGGTTCCAGAGAGGGGCGAGGATCGAGTAATCGGTGTTCCTCGGTCGAAGGCTGACCGAAACGTCCGAGCCAATACGGAGCGCAATTCTTTTCAGGATCGATCTCCTTGGCTCCGCGTGGTAACCGTTTCGGACAGAACCACCGGGTCGTAAGCCGGTATCTTTTCCTCGAGAAAAATCACGCATCCACGGCGGAAACAGATGCTGGCAAAGGAGGTGGTATCGAGCGTTCCGCGACACCTGTACGAAATCGGGTATACGTAAGCGACGGAGACTCGTAACTCCGGAGGGAAAAACAACGCGAGAACGAACGACCTGAGAGATCGAAGTCGAGTTCTCCGTTCTCTCGATGACTCGTTTTGGGGTAAATTCAACGATGACTCGAATAGCGGCACGCGTTGACGGCGAACAGCTTGGGCGTTAGGGACTGTGTTCGTATCGTCGAAAAGGGATCGTCCGCCCAGTCAAAGGTTCGACCGTAACTTTAGGTTTTCTTCGGTCGGTCTCGAGCAGAGTCGAGAAAAGCACTGTTCGTCGTTCGAATCGTCGCGTTACGCGAGATCCCTGGGTATTGGAAGAAACCGGATATCACGATCGAAACTTTTGCAACAATTTGGATCGATGTTTCTCTCGAATCTTTGGAGAAATGTTCGACGTTCGTTTCGCAGAATCAACGACGATTAGAGAACGGAAAGAAGGATCATCGGTCCCCATTTTCTTCGAGAGTTCCCTGTATCGTTACCGAAACTTTTACAACGTACGGAAAGTTGTGTACCTGTAGTAAGCCGGACATTGTGATCCGAAGTTTTACAAGAATTCGAACTCGACGAGGCGACCGGTCGTTCGGAGTCGAACCTTCTCGGACGGAGGGGCTTGCGGACAAAAGTTTCGGTATCCGCTACTCGCGTCGAAAGATACGCGAGTGGAACGGAACGCGTCCAATCGAAAACGAGGAAACCGGATTCCGTCTTCGAGTACGACGCGGATACTTAAAATTCGTTTACTCTCCGCGAGGGAAGGAACGATAAATCTCATTAGACGCGCGGAGAGCGTTTTCGACGTACAGAGCGACCGGTGAAATAACGAGCCGGCTGGCGTAAATCGTTTCGGGGCCGCGCATCGTCCGAGGCACGATTTTTCAACGGCGTATCTATCCGACCGCGGTGTAATTAATTATCTAGCGCCCTGTTTCGCGGTCGAAACGTAAGTCACGATATCGCGTTTCTCCGAGTGCCTATTACACGCTCCGGACGATTTATGCTCGCCGGAGGCAGCTAGATATCGTCCGCGTTATATTTTTCCCCTCCGCGAGGAGACGAAAGATAGACGGAGAGGTTGGGGTGGGTGGAGGTAGGGGCTGGCCGGAGGTGGGGGAACAGCGGCCTTCGGAGGCCAATTGATTTTGTTCCGAGCGCGTTGCCGCGCGCTCGAAGCCGCCGAACGTATTCCAACGTTGCGAGGGAAATGTTTACTCGTCGTTCGTGCTCGTCCCCGTCGTATCCGCCATCGATGTTTTCCCTCGGTCCTGTTTATTCGCTCGAAGATTTCCGTCCTCGATCGTGTCGTAATATATTTGCATCGCTGTAAATTAGTACGACGCGTCGACCCGCTTCTGTACCGTAAGGTACCGACCGAACGGAACCCTCCGAATAAAAGAGCAACGAAAACCCGGCGAGGTATTTTCGCGGCGGTGCGCGCCAACTCGAGCTCCACCGCTCGAAAATACACGGTTGCTCGGTGAAATCGCGAACAAGGGGGGCTTACGCGCTCCCCGTGAGACACCGTTTTCGCAACATCGATCGAGCAACGCGACGATGAACGCCAGAGGAAGGAACCATTCGAAATTAAAGCCTACGCACGCGAAACGTCTATACGCACCGTGAGCTTTTCGGAAACCCAAAAGTATCGTAAACGTATCGTATTTGTAAACGTTTTTGAAAGAAAGGAATCCAAGATGGAAGAAATCGAAGGAATCCGGCGTCCGTTTCCCGCTCGCTTTCTTCCATCGGTCGGGCAACAATGGCCGGCCATCCTGGCGGGATTCGGGTGTCAATTTTTGCTGGAAACGCGCGAGAGAAGTTGGCGAAAGTTTGAACGATTACTCTCGAGCCGCGGTATCTCCTCCGTGCGCTGCAGCGATCCTCCCGGCGAGCAACTTTCATAATTTTTTCTCACGCGCTCCCAGCGAGAATTGTTGGAAACTATTTCGTAGTAACACTTAGCTTTATCGCGGGGCGGTATTCGTTACCTACGGACGCCTTCTTTTCCCTTCCACTCCGCCGCTTCCGCTGTTATTGCCGTTTTAAACAACCGTCTCGTTTTTCTTTGTTCCAGGTAAGTTGGCAGCGCCGACTGACAATTCCCCGCACGATATCGACGTAAGTAACCCGTCCGCTGTCATTTTATACCCGTTAGATGCGAATCGATACGAAGACTACGACGCAACGTCCAACCGTGAAAATATCGTTTCTTCGCGGACGACGCTGCTTTCGAGCAGCTTTTCAAGATCACCTTCGACTTCTTTTTACCGGTAAATCCTACGATTTTTAAGCAGGAGAAGAGCCCTCGTTTTTTTACCTAATCGCGCTCGTATCGTTCGGATACCCACCGGCGGATGGGCGGGAAAAAAAAAAAAAACGATAAGGTCGAGCGTAAAAAAGTTGGAGGTGATCTTGAAAATGTTCGCAAAAAGAGAGGGGCAAAAAATGGTATTATCCGCGATGAAAAAAAATTTCGATTCGTCCGCCGGTTACGAAGATAATCGAGTCGGTCGAGTTAGGCGGTCCATCCTGTATAATTTTTTCCCGGCAAACTCGCGGAATGATTTATCGGGCTTTAACGCGTTCCCGTTAAAGCCACTCTTCTCTCCCCTGGCCATCGTCGTTCCCCGTTACCACGACCAAAAATACCATCTTTCGTGCCTCGAATATCACGGCGTAAAATAACTTTCGCGAACCTTTTTTCTCTCTCTCTCTCTCTCTCTCTTCCCCCAAGAATCTCTTTCTCGATTCAATCCCGTGGCCCCGGTGTCCCTAGCTACGGTTACGCACCGTGTCTGCTCACGGTGCCCATTGACCCGTACCCCTGCTCGTTCCCGCGGCTCGAATTCGAATTTCGTCCCTCGATACGATCGATCCCCGAGAGGTTCTTAAAACGTTCCCGTTACTCGGTGCCCGAAAGTGCGAATCTCTTTCTCGACGGGCGAAGGGGACGAGCGTCGCGCGTTGTTCGCGATCGAAATAGAAAAAGGGGGCGGTGGAGGTGGTACGGGGTAGTCGGAGGGTTGAAAAAAGAACCGCGGCGGTGGTTGAAAGCCTCGCGAACACGAGGTCGGATTTCAATGGGGGAACTTTTCAAAGATTCCCGGTTGTATCGCGTCGGGGTACGGGGAGTAGGTGATGCCGGTCGAGGAGAGGGGGCAGGGGGACCGGCGCTTCCCGAATGTTCGACCGAACGAAGCCGCGGTTGCGGTCACTCTCGCGAATAGCTGGACTCGTAAAAGGCTTTTCAAAATGTTGGCAAAAAAGCAGCGCGGAGCACGAGAGCACAGCAGAGGGAGGGGGTGAAGTTAACAGGAGGGTCGCGCGAGGGGGAGGAGCGACGGTGGTAATGGTGGTGGTGGCAGAGCGCGGTGGAAATTCACGGTCCGACGTGCACGCGCGCGGAGGTTAAATCGGCAACGAAAAATTCGCGCGCAACCGGACCCTGGCACGGTTAAATGAACGCGGATAGGGTCTGTTCGAGGGGGTCGACGAATCGATGGGGTCGGCCCGATGGATTCGCGACGATTCGTCGACGATTTGGTCGTCGAGCTCGCCAAGGTGGCCGGTTTTTCGCGAATGCGTCGATCGGGTGCAAACTTTCGGCACTCGGAGAGGATTTAGCGGTCGTTTACACCGTGGAGAGGAAATCCTCGGGCGGAATTTATTTCAACGAGTGTTCCGGCGGAATAATTAATTCGACACCGAGCGGGCAAAGTCGTTGCTCGGACCGCGATCGGAACCACGAGTCCGCGTTCTTTCCGCGAGGGAAAGGGATTTCTGCGCGCGCAAAAAAGAGAAAAAAAACGCTAATTACCGCGATACGGGTGGAAGTTTATCGTTACGGGTACCGTGGCGGTTGTTCTCGATGGGCAACCGAGGGATTAAGTTTCCCCATCGAGGTGATACGACGACGCGAAAAAATGACGCGACGTTAGCGGCCGACAAGGCGATTATTCCTTCGACTTTACCGCGAGCGAAGAAGCACGGAAAAGACGACGCGATTTTCGCGCGGAAAGAATACCAGTTTACGGCCAGCTGTTAACGTAAATTTCTCTCGGCGGGCAACGAAATTTTATCGCATCGCGATTAAGTCGAGTCGGTGGAAGGCTAAGACCACGGACTCGACAATGGAGTTCGTTGAGCCCCTGTGTAACGGTGCTCGCGCCTCGTTCTCTCCTCCGTTTCTGGGTCTCTCCGCGAATCGAAAGTATTCGCGGGAAATCGTATCGAAAAACGTATTCGCTCGGCGCCGACGTTGCGTATCGGTCCTTTGATCCGTGATTCTTTTATTCGGGATTCTTTCGCGCGGCCCGTCGACGCGAGTTTTCGATCGCGGAATTCCGTATTCGCGATCGTCGGAATAAAAAAAAAAAATGTAACGCGATCCGTGGCAGATCTCGGCTACCGTCCCGGTTGGAAACTTCGCGGCACGATAATCCCCGTATTTAGATATTGGCTCCGGAGCGGCGGGGTATCGACTGTTTCAACATCGTTGCATCGCTGCGCGAGCGAGTACTTTCGGCAGCGATCCACCGTGGAAGCGGCGGAACGTCGAGCTTTTCGTTCATCGTTTCGCCTCTGGCCGGGCATATTTTAATAACGATATTTGCGGATCGCATATTGTATCCAGCGGGTATGTGTACGTGCGAGGGGGGGGGGGACGCGTGTGTGCGCGTGTATACGGTTGAAATTGCAGTTCCAGAACGGAGTTTGATCCCTTTGTACGATGAATCTTCGCGGTTTCTGGAGGCTGCCCGTTGGATTCCGGTCCGTGCCCACCGTTGCACCATGGTTATGCGTTTATTATGCGCTTCCAACGTTTCGTTCGCGTTCCCCTCGGGCGGAGCTTCCCTTTTTCGAGGGAGTCTCGCGCGGCCCGAGTCGTGCAATATCTTCGCTCGGTGCCGCCTCGGCGTTGCAACGAGATCGGTATTCGACGAATTACGGGGAAAAGGGCCGATTCGACGATTCGCGAACGCCTTCCGCTCGGATCCATCGGCTTACGGCTTTCGCTCGGCGAACGCCTCGAATCGGACCCCTTCGGAGCCCGTGTAACTTTCGTAGCGTAAAATCCGCTAATTGCGGCCAGTACCGACCCGGCCCGTATCAACGCCACCGAAACCTTATCGAGTTTCGAATTCGCGGGATTATTTCGCGAGAGCGACACCGACGAGGAACGGTCCGTCGACCTCTTCGCGAGAACGGTACTCGAGAGCCCTCCTCGTTCGAGGAGGGAACGCCGCTACGGTGCCGCGTCGGTGTCGCGCCGTCCCGTTCCGCGCTTCGACGATAAACCGGTAAATAAACCTTTCGAGCATTTTTCCTCGAGAACACCGCGGGAAAGCGGCCAAGAACGACACGAAAATTGCTTCAACGAAATCCGACCGCGATACACTTCACGCTCGGTCGAGCGGTCGGGGGTGGTGGAGGACGGAGGGTGGAGGGTGGAGAGCGGAGGGTTGGCTCTCTATCTCGCCGGGCCGGTCAGCGACGAGGAAAAGGAGAAGCTGGCCAAAGAAAAGTACAAGAAATAATTACTCCGGTCTGTGGGGGTAGGGGGACGGGGAAAAGATAGCGGAGGCCAGGAACGGTACACTCTGCGCGAGCGGCTAAACTGCCGGCGGGTCTGGCTCTCTCTTTTAACTTTTGTACCCTCGAAAGTTAATTACTCGAGGCTACCGATAAGGATCGCGGGCACCGTCCGCGTCCACCGTCCCCGCCAGGTCCACGGAAATGGAAGCGTCGAAGGCGGAGAGTGCGTGGCGAGAACCGAAGAGAACCCCGAAGCTCTTAAAGTTCGCCGCTGGTTAGAGGCCGAGATAGCGAAAAGAGGGAGCCGAGCCCGCGATGGAAGAGGAGACGAGGGAAGCCACCGCGAGCTTCCGGGCTTCCTCTCGAAGGAGCCGAAGGAGGCGGAGGAGGCGGAGGAGCCGCGCGAGGAGCCGCGCGAGGAACGACCGGGGCGACGAAGGACGTACGAGAGGCAAAAAGGCGAGCTAACCTTCTTACACCCATTACCGCCGGAGAGGAAAGGGGGAGTATAATGTCGTTAATTCGACGTTTTCGCGAGCCGGCTTCCCGCCCGTAAGAACCCCGTAGGAAGCTCCTCGTCGAAGCTTCTCGTCCCTCGACTCCTCCTCTCCTCTCCTCTCCGCTCCTCTCCTCGGCACCGAACAAACTTCCCGCGATCCAATTGACCCAACGGGCCATATCCGTCCCGTCACCTCGGTGTCTCGTCCGAGTCTCGCGTCGCGTCGGCTTTTTCCTCGCTGTTTATCCTCGTCCATCGGGATCGTCTCGAGGAGACAGCCTCGTCGACGTCGCGTCGTCCCTCCTCGAATCAAGCACCGTGAACTTGCCTTCGGTTTTTCGAAACATCGCGTTCGGTGCGCGGCTCGTCGACAATTTCCCGCGGTCCCGAATCGCGCTCGTTCGTTAACGAGATCGTTAACTTTCTCGTCGAAAGTTACACCGATACCTCTCGCGACGCGAAACAACCGGTTTTTCGAAGCTCGCGAAATACGGAGAAATTTTTTTCCGAATCGTTTCCAGAAGGTTTCCAATCCGTCCGCGCGAATCGAACATCTTTCACAGAAAGTAGAGTTTCGAAGTAAATATCGAGCGAACGTATCGCGAACCGGAGATTCTCGAAGGTAGACCCGTGTAACGCACGCCTTCGTAGTTTAATATCCGCGAACGTTCGCCGACGTAGAATTCTGGCCATATTTTGCCCCGTTCGACCGCTTCTTCCCGTCCAAAGTCTCGAAACCCTCGAGCGCCTTCGGCGCGAGTCGCTCCAACTTCTCGGCTCGTTCCACGAAACTATCGAAAAACTCGTCGCCCGGTTGTTCCGCGGAGTCCTTTGGTCAATTAGCGAACTCTCGCGGCCCGATTCGTCGACGTCGATCAGCGCGGGGAGGATCGAACTCGTCGTAGCGCGTGGCTCGCGAATTCCTCGGACGAGTTATCACGAGAAGGTAAAAAACACGGGGTAGTTCCTGGGGAAACTTAGTCGGACGCGACCGCCGTACGAGAGCCGACGACGTCCGTGTCCAGAATTCGGGGGGTTTCTTTTGAAATTCGTTTCGATCGGGAATTGGAGGTCTCGTTCGTTGGAATATAACGCGCGAGAATCTCGTTTCTTTTGGAATTAACGGGAATCGGCAGTAACGAGCAACCGTCGACGACGAAGCGTGGAAATGAATGATTCGACGAACTCGAGCCGAGAAACTCCCCAAAGGTATCGAAAGACTCGAGGTTCTCACCGGTGTTGGACCATCGCGGAGTAACGCGCGCAAACCGAGCGGGCCGACAACCTCCGGGCGATCTTGGTTCCCCAATTAATCCGCAAGAAGAACCACGGAAAAGTGGCGTTGGTCGCGAGGAATCGTTGAAAAGACGCAACGAGACATCGGTGTCCCTCTCGAGGAAGACGCGGGCGGCGCCCATCGTTCCAATTACCGTCCGACGGAATCGCGACGCGGATCACCGCGACTCGGTCCACGGAGGACAGGCCATTTAAATCTTCCGCAAGGCGGATCGTCTGAAGCACGAAGAAGGATCGGATAAGCGGGGAGCCGGCCGGCTGGGCGTAACCTTGCGACATCCAGACGGTGAGGAGCTACGCGCGGAGACGCGGAGACGCGACGGGAAAAGCGAGAAACCGGAATCCGCGGAGGAGACCGACTCCCGGGCCCGAACGAAACTCCAGGTCCAACTTCCAAAAGGATATCGCCTCGACGACTCGATACCGTTAAGTCCAACTTTACCCTGCCCTCTCCGCTTCGTTCCTCTTCTTTCTTTCCGGCTGTCCTCCACCGCACCGCGATGCAGCCTCTCCCGTTTCTCGAAAACTTTTTACGGGTATCGAGATCGTTGGAATCGAAAGATGAGTCTTGTCGATTACTGTTATCAGTGGATACGCGAGATCCCCGCATATTATAGTAAACTATACATTACAATCAGAACTTTACGACAGAAATATACCTCGACGTTCTCGCAGTTTTATTCAAACTCGAACCAAGACGAACCGACACCGCGCGCCAAGAATATTCAGGGTTCCTCATCGTCTCGCGACGATTCGTCGTCGCTTCGGAGCGTTCGGGGCCAATCGTCCTAACGCGAGGCGACGCGAGGCGACGCTCGGGGGGTCGATGCACGCGACGCTGCACCTCCGTCGTTACGCCTCGTGTTCCCGTAGCTCTTTGATCCGTTCCCAGTCGCGTACGAGACGTCGCTCAAGGTCGAGACAGACGGTTCGGGATCGAGCCCGTGGAAATCTCCGGATTTTAGATTCGGGAAGCCAGCTTTCGCGAGGCCGCGAGATTATTTATTTCCAGCTGCGAACGAAACGCGACGCCCGAGATCCAAAACGAGCGGTAAACGAATTTTTATTCTCGCGGGAGCTTAACGATAGAATCATTTAGCTGGAATATTTACCGTCGTGCTTATACTTACGCTTGCACGGGACTCGTTGACCTACTATCTCGCTAGTTTTTGCGTCCCGTTGCTCGGCTACCTTCGTCGACGAACTCTCGACGATCGAGGCGCATTTTTCTCTTCTCCTCTGTCGAGCGACAAAGATGATCCGGCTCGAGGAACCGAACTGTTGCGCGTCGACTCGCTCCGATGGCTGCACTTCGAATTAACAGAGCGTAGTCGAGTCGAGAGAGAGATACTCGAATCGCGACTGCGTGTTTACCGTAAACTTCGATTTATTTCTACGCAACGAGAGGAGGAGAGTTTTTCGGGCGTATCCGTTTCGCGATTTTCTCGCGACCGGCTCGTCCCGGTCTCGTCGAGGAGTGTTCGATCGCCTTAGCGATTTTCCTATACCGATTTTTTCCTCTTGCGACCTTCTCGCGCAAACTCGATGTTCCGTAGTTAAACGAAGGTCAGTGTGCATTTGTATCCGGGCCGAAAAAACGTGTATTCGTTCTACGAGTACATTCTTCCCACGAAACTAGTAGGTCGTTCGGAAAGTAATTTCGTTGTTTACGGTGAAAATGAGACACTATTTTTGTAGAATGTATAAACATTTTATCAAATTACATATTCTCCATTTTGGAAAACGAAATCACTTTCGTAAGAGGATTCAGCGGCGCGCATCGCCGGGATGCCGCGCGAATGAATCGACGTATCGAAAACGGCAGACAACTGTTCGCCAGATTTTTAAAAACGAAGGTTCTCCCTTTGCGAGGGGCAATGGAAGTTGTCCCTTGACTATTTGCAACATGCTCCGTCGTTCGGAATTATTCCAAGTACTTGGAACCTCCCTCGAAATCGGTTTCCGCGGAAATCGAAATTCCGAGCGTTTACGGTCCGGAAGATCGAAACTAATTCCCGCGCTCGCGCGAAACGAATCTCGCGGTTGGTCGAGAGCTTATCTTCGTTCGAGTCGAGGTCACGTCCAGGGCAAGGAAGGAAGGAAGGAAGGATGCCGTTGAAATCCCGAGAGTCTTCCGGTCCGTTTCGCGTAACGGGAACCGAGTCCGCTTTCGATCGGTCGGACGCAGTCGCGGTCGCGAACACCGTTTCCACGTAAAGGAGCTTTCGCGACCGATCGTCCATTAGCGGCTCGAATGGGATATCGTCGTTCCTCGTTCGTTCGACTCGCCGAGATTATCGATTTTAACCCGGTGTCGGAATTTAATCCGTCCGGCCGGTATCGAGCCGCGACGTCGATCGACGACGTCGTCGTCGGGGAGCCAAAGGTCTTGGGAGGATAACGAGGCTCGGCCGAGCGGAACGAAGTCCGTCGAGCAAGTTCTTCCGGCGTTTTAATCTCTGGGAACGTACCGGCAACGAAGAGAGAAATCGCGAATCCGGCGACACCGAGACGAGCCGCCGCCGCCGCCGCCGCCGCCGCGTATAACCGGCGGAGTCCCGATAAACCGATTAATTTAGAGACTTCTTTCGGCGGGTTTGGCTCGTCTCCAGCGATGGTCTTCGATAACTTCCGCTCTTATCGGGCCGATGCGCAAAAACCGGGGAAGATCGATCGACTTTCTTCTCGGTGGTTACCGGGACCGTTTACCTCGTCGCCAGGTGTTTCGCGAATTCGAGAAGATCGATAGGGGTTGCCCCGGACCGAGCTCTTCCGTGTCGTTCGATCCGGCAACGTCCGAGCAACCTACGAGCCACCGTCCATTATCGAACGCTTAATCGGATAACTTCGATCGGTTTGTTGAAAACAGTTCTCCTCGTAATAAGCTTACCGGAACAGTTTCTAAACTCCGCGGACTTTCCCTCTGTTGCGAGCCTCTGCTATTCGATTACATGCCGCGCGTATATATTTAAAGCTACTTAGAGACCGCAGTGCAGCTCGCCCCGATCAAAGGAAACGCGATCCGCGCCGACGAACGCCCGCGAAAGAAACTTTCGATATCGGAGTATCGCGAACGACTCGCCCCGGAGAACCCTATTCTCCGAAGAAGAATCTCCCTCCGTGGAACGCGGGACGCTCCAGTGGAACTTTGACTTCTGTCTCTTCTCTCGTTGGAATACGACCACTTGGACCGATATCAGAGAAAGTACATCTTGGAGGGCGTGGGTGTCGTCGTCGTCGTTCGTTTTTGGGTTACGTTGCGACGCGATCGTAAAAGATGTATTTCACATCTTACTTAGTGTTACGCGTTGGCCCATTCGAAGTGTCGATTTGGAGCGTCTCGTCGAGCGCGCTTCTCGAAACTTTTTACGGGTATCGAGATCGTTGGGATTAAAAAGATAAGTCTCGTCGATTGCTGTTCACATTGGTGTATTTGTCGCGTAGCGTTGGCGTAAAAAGATTCGACACTCAACTTTCTATTTTGTGCGTTCGGTTCGACATCTCGATGTTGATTGGAATCTGGGAGGTGGACAGTCGCGTTGAAGGAAAGGGAAACATGAAGTGGGAATGTTAGCTAGAAATAGGGGGTTCTTGGAAGTCAAAATTATTATAAATAGTAAAATTGGGAAAGCTGCCTTAATTACCTGGCAGATGTTTAGCAAACTTCCAAGAACCCAGGTTACGGTTATCGTCTCGAGGTGAATTGCACGCGTATCGAGCACGTGCTCGATGGAGCACGTCTCTCGCTATTTCCAAGTGCACGACGCGCATTTGGAATAAATGTACGTTCTTTTTCGTCGTACATCGGTTACACATCCTACAACTCCGCTGGAAAAAATCGAACATCTTCTCGTAATCTACGGATACGCGCGACGTGTTTCGAACGCCACTTTCGGAATCGGGAAGACGAGAAATCGTTGGCGGTAAAAAATCGCTACTGGAAATGGAAAATTTCAGGAAACGAGCGTCCCGAGGAGGACGATCCGTGTCCTTGCCCGCGTCAAAGTCGAGAACTCGCGCCACGTGTTCAACGACGCGTCTTTTCCCGCGAGTCCAGGGTCAGGGTTATTCTTCAGCATCGGAAGAATTTTTTTCGTGGTTTTTCGCGAACCCCTGCAAAAATGGATTTCACGAACGAACTCACCTCCAGCGAAGACGAATTTTCTTTCGATACGATTCGTGACGAAATCCGACGCATTTATAAAAAAATTAGTGGGATGGAAAGTGAGCCAAGCGACGCGACGACGAAGAAATTGCTCTTTCCGTCCACCTCGTCGACGAAAGAGAAGGCGTCGTCGATCTCGAATCCTCGAAGCGAATTATCGGGAGAGAATAAGCGTCGCTCGACCTTTGGCGACCGATCACTCGTTCTCTCGCGATTTTTCCCGACCTCGAGAGTGTCACGGGGAAGTTCCCGCGAGTCGATAAAGTAGAATAACTTTGGAACGAATTTAAATCGCCGCAATAATCTCGGAAACGTTACGCGGAAATTCTCGAATAAAGTAATCTTATTTAGGATTATGGAGTCGTCCGCAAAGGGTTAAAGAAGTACAGGGTGGTAAGAATAACGCGCAGGTCGCAGTGTCGACGAATACTGTTTACCGAAAGGATCTCCAATCTTTGCGTACAGTTTTTCATCGAAGGTAATACAGACAGCCTCGCTAAGCACACGTGTTCTAAATGTCGATTCAGAGTGCTGGATTTTGGTTGTCACCGCCGGTATTACTTTCGAGCGATGCCAGTTTCGCTGGAAACGAATCGAATAAAGTAACTGGTCGAGCAGGTGCGGTCTCCAGGTGCGTTCGAAACGACGAGTCAGGATGTTGCGATCGGGGAACGCGTTTGGTATCGCGATGAAAAGTTCCCAGACGAACGAGGACGTACGCGATACACTAGGCACGTTCCGAGGCCCGATCTCGGAGCGTTGTACGGATTCGGTTTCGAGGCTCGCGGTGCAGGAATTTCGTTCTACGGTTGCGTGGAGTTTACGCGGGCGGTATCGGGGGAAGCCGAGGAACGTAAATCCGAACCCGAGGAAGCTGTAAGCCATCGGGCCGTTACGCTCATTGATAGCGTTTAATTAGCGCCGGCGCCGACGCGGACTATCGCGGCGTCCAGCGGGCAGCCTCGTTCGACCGACAAATTCCATCTAATTTTCACAGTCGGGATCCTTTAATTAGAATCCCGGCCTCGAGATTTCCCTTTACGGAAACTGCTCGGCTTCCACCTTTGACCCGGCGTCCCCGTCGCTGTTGCTCGCGCCCGTTATGGGATTGCAATCACGGCCTCGAGTTCAGCCGAGGAAACAGAAATTGGTCGCGGCGAGCTTCGCCGGAGAATCGACAACGACCAGTAATTTCGCTATCGCGATCGACGGGCTCGGGTGTTGCAACCGGTGCGAAGATTCTTTTATCAATTCGGAAGACCGATTCCCGATCTCCTTCCCTCGAAAGTAACGCTTCCCCGAGTTGGTTGACGCGCGAGGAAATCAGCGGACTCGGGAACAACTTTTACCTTTCGTTTTCCTCGCGGGACATCGCGCTACTTTTCGATTGTTCGCCGTTATCTTCGCGATCGCGTTTACCATTTTCTCCCGTTTTTTGACCGATTCCTCGATATTTCTATTTCCACACCGTAAAAATGGATTTCACATCTATTTCGCGCATTAGCTTCGCCAACATCGTTCTTTTCTCGTCCGAGTGAACGCGTCCGAACGTCAATCGAGGCTACCGCGAGCGTTCGTTGATTTCGATCGCACAGTTCGATCTCGGATGGTGAAAGAGAAGGTCGTTCCGGGTAAAAAAATTCTCTATGGCGTTCATAGTCGCCGTGAGTCGAAATAAACGACCGATTCGCACTGGACGACGATCTCGGGAATCCGGAGAACGATCCTAGTCTCGTCCGCGTTGTTTCGATAGAGCGCGGGGGTCGGTCGGGTCGAACGCTTTGCTTCGCCGTGGCCGATGGAAAACGACAACCGGGAGAAGATAGCCGGGTTAATTCGTTGAAATTCGACGACGCGATAATACGTCGGTGGCGTAGGTTAATAGCACGGGCCGGTCTTACTCGAGGGACTCCTCCCCTTATTGTACCGGCCCCATTTATCCGTTAGTCGGCCCCTCGTTCCCTCGCCCCGTTGTAATCGAGGCGCATCGTTTGCTACCTGCCGTCCTACATTTTCTGATAATTAAACGGCTGCGAAATCCGCTCGCGTACCTGGCGTCGGGGCCTCGAAAGCTACCTCCTGTCTTCTTAACCTCGCGTTCGGTGGCTCTCTTCCTGGAGGACTCGTTTCGCGAACGGAACTAATTTTCGACCAAAGGTCCGCGATGTCTCGTCGTTCACCCTCGGTGAGGGTTTTCGAAGGCGAACCCGGTCTCGTCGAGCGGGACAAAAATCATTCGAAAGACCAACTACTCTGAGAAATTATTCGGTATCTTCGGAGTTGTAAATCGCGCAGCTCCGCAACGCGTTTGGTCGGCTACTTGGTAATTCTCGAGTAACGGTTGAACGTTACCCTCCGGGAGCGCTTCCTCTTATTCTGAACCGAGCAACCCTTGCGCGTTCTCTATCCACCGATCTGACCCAATTTTTACCATTTACACGCTCGGACGTCCATCGATAGAAATTTCCGAGAAGTCGACGTTTTTCCCGACTTCGAGCGGACCGATTAGATTCGTCGAGTACTCCACCGTTTAAATTCTTTTCTTAAAAGTACCTGTCGTTTACGACAGAAGGCAAACGAACGCTTACATCCTCGCCCTACTAGTTTTCTACCGTATTGTAGATAATGGCCGAGGAGCGACAGTGGACAATAGCGACAACGCGAGCGATCATGGGGGAATCGGTTGACCGTGAATCAAAGTGGGGATGTAAACGTTCGTTCGTCTTCTCGTTGCGCGCGAGAACGTTTCGACAAAGTTTCGCGACAGCGAGGAGAACGCTGCCCGATCCGCTCCAAGTTGTTTCGCGTCGCTGGAAAAATGTCAATCGTATCGCGAGTTACAGCACAAGCGACGAGAGCAGTTCGCGATCGAGGATTCCCGCTTCTTTCGGGGAACAAAAGAGCCTCGAAACGACGCGGTCTTGCAAAATCGGTCGCGCGCGCCACCCCGTTCGTCCTCCTCGGCCCCGTTTTTCCACGGCGGCCGGCAATAATTCACTTCCCAGCCATTTCGCCGGCGATATAACGCCACTTGACAACGTATATCCAGGTGTGTGCGCGCGTTTTTTTTTTTCTTTTTTTTTGCACACGGCCCACCCGATCGATCGTCGCGAGTTTCGCGGCTGGCGAAAATACGCGCGCCGACTCGATACCACCCACTCGTGGACGCGGAATTTTTCGCTCCGTCGGTTCGAAATTTTCGAAAGGGAACCGACTCGTTCCGAAGATCGTTGAACACGGGTAAATAGCGCGGAAAAACGTTAGGCCAACGGGCAGAACGAACGAAAGAGAGTCGAACCGCGAGTACACGGGACGAACCTTGTTCCTTTCCAAGTTGGAAACTTTCGAGTTTTTATGCGCGACCCTACGGTTTCGTTCGCCCGTCGACCGTCCAGTTAAAAGAAACGACCGTTCTGGGTAAAAGGACGTTGGACGACCTTGAAGAGTTACTCGCGAAAAACGAAGGTTCGAAATCGCGTCGTCCGCTATGGAAAAAAATTTATATTCGAGCCGGCCGAACTCGATCCACCATGTACGCTTTCGATCCGGAACCGAGCGCGGTAAACCGTGACTCGGCGGTGTGCTCTAAACTCGAATAGACAGGCTTCTCCGCCTACCGCGTTTACGCTTACGCTTACACGCAACGCGGTTCAACCTGTTGCAGCTTTCCCCGATCTTTTCGATAATTTGCATAATTTCCCGGCGTTTCCTCGACGACGGGTCGGTCGACCGAGCGGCGAAGAAACCAGCTCGGCGGGGATCGACGCGAATGCGACGCGGTACGGCGCGGCGCGTTAATCGCGTTTAATCTCCGTTGAGCAGAGGAGCTAGAACGCTGTCAAACGTAAGCCAGCGGTCGCAAACCGGCGACGCAGTAGCGACGCCACGTGGATGGTCCGACGTCCAGCGATGCAGAGAGGACGCGCGCGCGCACGCGAAGGAACCGGTTCCTCGGTCGCGTTTCATCGATTCGAGACCGGGAACGGCGACGCACCGTGAAGCTTATTTCACCGGGCGTAATAACCGTGACGTTTAACGATCTTACCGTGATTAAACTTCCGCCCGGATGAAGCTCGTCTTTGGAATTAACGCAGCGGCGCCGGAACGTTGGACGCGTTTACGCGTCTGCGTCGAATCGATGGAGCCTGCACGTCGCGTTGCGCGAGATGAAAACGATTCTTCGACCGGGCTTGAAAATCGCTTTCGGAGGAAGATATATCGTCGTACGAACACGAGCGCTGGATATACGGTGGACCGACTCGATTCGTCTCTTAATCGGTGAAACGAAAATTTTGTTAAAAGTACACGCACGAGGGGTCTCGAGAGAATTTTCGAGACGAGGACGTTTGAATTTTTTTCGAGCGTCTTTCTTTCGCGCGAGCTCTCAGGATCGCATTCGACTTTTTTTGTACGCGTATCCCTCTCGTTTTTGGGTGTAAAAAGAAACTCGTTTCTTAGCTCGTTGGATACCCAACGGCCGATGGACGAAGAAACGTCGAGGGCGATCTTGAAAATGTACGCGAGTGGAATGCGTAGGAAAATTAAACGTCGCGAAGGTCCCTCGAGACCGGGTCGTCCGCGATGGAAAAGTTTCGATCGGTCTTCGCAGGTTGCGGAAAAATCGAAACGCGCGAGCACGCGTTCGTCGCGGTTACTCGGAAGGGTTCCACGGTTTCCCGAAGCAAACTCTCGATCGCTCTTTAAAACGCGAGTTCTCGATTCCGGACTGTTAGGATCGTTCCGTTTGCACCGCCTTGAGATCCTCGATGAGACGCCCTGGATTCCGGAATCCGTGCTCACCGCTCGTAATTTAAACTCAACGATCGCAAGCACCTCCTCGGATCACCATGCGGTGTATACTAGGTTGTTCGACAAGTTTTGTCGTTTTTCCATTGTAGAAAAGTACTACACTTTCACTTTCAGCGTAAATATACGAACGAGTCGACGGATCTACGCGAAACTTCGCGCACGTTCATCGAACGGAAGTACCGTCTTTAGAGAAATAAAACGAAGCTAATAGCTCCGTTTCTTATCGAACGACAAAACCTCGAGCAACCTATCGGGTATCTCGTGGCGAAAGTTTCCTCGATTCGGAGACACCGATGGCCGACGCGTCACCGTAATCGAGGAACGAACGAACCTCCTCGACGACACGGATCTTCGAGCCGATAGGACCGTCAACGTCCACGGTATTACGGTCAGCGGTATTGCGGCTATCGGCGTGCACCCGACGACGTATTATCCTCTTTCGGCGCGGCTCTTTCCATCGATCGAGATAACAGTTCGACGGATTCGGAAGAGAGTTAACCGCTCGTCCCGTACCGCGGATACCGCCGTTCATTTTGCGATTCCGATCGAACGCGTCGTTATCCAGCCGTCGCGAGCGTATCTCTTTAATTCCTCGAAACCACCGCGGTTTCGAAATTCGGCGCATCGAGAGCGACGCCTTCGATCGTTTCGTTCGCCCTTTCGAAAACGCGGGGAAAGACTCGCGAACACGATTGAACGTTCGACGATTCCATCGACGAGAATTTCGGACGCGTTGAAAGTTGGAAGAGCTTCGTTTAGCATCTCGTTTCGCACTCTCGCCTCTATCTTCCACCTACGCGCGTGCGTCTCTCGAGAAAAGCGAAAGAAAACGGACTGTTTCAAAGAGAAACGCACAAAAACGAGATGGAATTAGTCGACGCGCGCAAAAGAACGCGAACGCTACGGGAAACGATCGTTTCGCGTTTCGACTCGATCGAACGAGCAATTCGACCCGAAGATAAAACGTTCTCGGAGAAACAACGGTCGTCGGTGGCGTTTGTACGCGTTTCGGGCGATGCTCGAGGTTCGCTCGCCGGGTCGCGGAAGCGAACCAATTAATGGGGAAATAATTAGCACCGGTCCGCGCGGAGGACACACCGGTCCCGTTGAAAATGAAGCGGGCACGGAAATATTTAGCGGGACGGTCGCTGGGAGCGAAATTGGCGTTTCGGTGTCGCTCGCGCGGTTTGTCCGCGCGTCGCTGAACTTTTTATCGGCCAGTTCGCGCGAAATAACGCCGCGATATTTCCGTGGATCCTCGGAGCGCAAATTGCAATCAAGATTTTATAGTCGGCCGAATAAATTCCGACGTATTTTTCGCTCCTCTCTCCTCCTGCGCGAGCGCGCGAATCTTGAAAGCGTCGCCGGACTGTTCGGCGTCGAACCGCGCGTTCGTCGGAATAAATAGACGCTCGTTAAACGGGGGCGATTTTTCTTTCTTTTTCTTTTTCTTTTTCGTTTTTCTTTTTTTTTGCGGCCGATAGCCATTATACGCCGGCCAGCCGTTCTCCGGAATTATTGCTCGCGGAAAACGGAGGAAGCGAGGCATTACGGGGCGCGAGCACGTGCGCATAAATGCAGGGAAAACGGACCGGTATCTATCCGACGGCGCATCGACCGCAGTGGTACGTGCCGACGGTTGCTCCGACGGAACCGAGAGCTCGATTAAACTCGCCCGCCCACCCGCCCGACCGCCTCCCTCCTTAAGACGAAAGTCCGGCGCAGCTCGTGCAACTTAATTAAAATGTCGATTAAACGGTCGATCACGGTCAACGAACCGACGGTCTCTCCTACCGCTCGGAAACCTTTCGAAATTCGCGGCTCGAAAGTCGCGAGCTTCCTTTTCTCCCGTCCCGCGGTGGGAACGACGTCGTCGCGCAGCCCGGATCGCGTTCTTGCACATTTCGATGGTCCATCGAAACACCGACGTCGCCTCGTTTCTTCGAAGCGATGGCGAGACGAATCGGACGTCGATCGACAGCAGCTGCTCCGTTCGATGGAACTCGTTTTTATTTTCATCGCTCCCGTCGACGGTATTCCGGTCCGGGCGAAAATAAATACGAAGAGATCGCGGTCGTTCCGAAAATACGGGCCGACGCTTCCACGGATCAACGACGCGTTTCGTCTTGCTCGCGACAACGCCGGACACGTATCTCCAGCCGTTCCCGAGGAGGACCGAAATACCGCGATCGATGTCTCTGGAAATAAAGAGATCGGCGAGGAGTCGTCGCGTATACGGTAAAGGAAATTACGAAGGTGTTCCGAACCTGTTCGTTCCGCGATTTCCGTTCCCCCGTCGCGCGGTCACTCGCGTTCGCCGGCCGATAAACGTCGAAACGGTCTCGCGACGGTGGACTCCGGTATCGGAGATTCCCTTCGTTCTCGAAGGAGAGAGAGCCTCGACGGAGAGATCGTCGGCGATATCCTCGAGAGACATCGTTTCGGCTCGGTGGGTTTCTCAAAGGCGTTGTCTTTTCCTCGTAGCGGACGCAGCGATCCCGAAAGTAAGCCGAAACGGTTTCGCGTATGTTGCGAGGCGGGTCCGGGGATTCGATAGCCCGTTGACCTCGTTCGGAGGGGATAACGGCGTCGAGGGTGTTGCCGAGGATCGAGTTCGCTGGAGGATCGGCTCGGTCTCGGGACGTTCCGGATCGGTACGGCGAGCGATCGCGAGGTTCGTTATCGGGCCAGACGGTAAAAGGATAGTCGGTCGGGCGCGAGGAATACGCGGGTTGCGCGTTGCGCGTTGCGCGTTTTCGGTCTCGTTTGCGCGTTGCCAGGTGGCTCGGTGTCCCCCCTCTACCTGTAGACGATACACGCCACTCGGGCTATCTTCGAGCTACGTGCAAGCCCGGATATAATGCGAACCGACGATGTAGATTAGTCGAGCCAACTCCCCTCTCGCTCTCTCGCCTCCTCCGGCACCGGTGTCCCTTATTCGTCTTCCGCCTTCGTCCCCTGTCTCTACCGCCGCCCGGCCACGCTACCCGCTGCCTCTGCCCTCGGAGGTCTAACGATCAAATCTGGCTGGGCACACACCACGCTTTGATACCCGCCGCTACATGCTCGCGCGACGTGTACACGGGACGCCGCGTACACAACCTCGGCTAACGAGTGTCGGCTCGACCTCCTTCCGGCCGCTGGCTTCCGATCGGTCTTTCCCGATTGTCCGCCCGGGTTTATCGACTTTCGCCGCTCCCTGGACCGGAGGGATCTCTCGCGATTTCTCGCCCGCTCCGAGGATCCCCTTTCCCGGGATATCGAGCCGTTTCCAGGTACTCTCCTCGTTCGCGCGGACAGATCCTGCCGTACCGTCCCGTCGTTGTTGCCCGGAGACCGACTATACCGAACGGAAATCGGACGCGTAACGCGTTTACGGTTCGCGGATAAGGACCTCGTTCTTTCGGGCCTCTCGGATTCGAGTTCCGTTCGAGCAGCTGCCGCGGAGCGAAATCTTTCGCACGATTCCTACGTATTTCGCGAGAACTACCGAAACGAAGCCGTAGCGCGGTTTCGACGTATCGAAGATTTCGGTCGACGTAGGACGAAGGTGGTTTAGTTTGTTCGTTGCCTCGTTGCACGCGCGAGTACCCGAGCAATCTTGTCGATGCGTCTTTCCTTGCAAAGAAGCGTCCACGGATCCGGATACGCCGATTTTTCGATAGCTTCGAGGAGCCCTAACGGTGGATACCTCGAGAGCTCGTATCAAGTAAGAGATTGTTCCGGTGCGTGGCCAGGATCGACAGAACACAAGTCCACGTAACAGAAACTGCAATTTTCTGTGCACTTTGTCTAGAGGCAATAGTCTAAGTGTCACCTTAGCGCCCGATGTAAAGTTATTTCGCGAAAACTACCAACAGCAATCCGTAGCGCTGTTTCAGCGTCTCGAAGATTCGGATCGACGTAGGACGGAGGTGGTTCACTCGAAGGTGGTGTTCTTACGTAGAGTTCGATGTCGCGGTACGGAGAACTTGGTCCGCGGGTGTAACAGGAGAGCAGGAACGTCCGGTTTTGCGACCGAAACGTATCGAGCAGTTTTCGGGTGTCTCGGTCGTGGAATCTCAACGGAGTCGTCTCCGAACGAATCTTCGAGTCGAAAGGACGAGCATCTCGGCGGTTCGTTCCGAATCGTAGGTCGAGAGTCGGTCGCCGGTATCTCCGGGCGTTTGTTCGCCGTAGTATTCGTTCTCGGAGGGCTCCGTGTGAGCTTCGATCGGTCGGCCTCGTTGTCCTCGTATCGATTCCCATCTCGCGGAGGCGTTCGCTCACCTGGTCTCGGTTAACCGCGGGCCTTGGACGGGTGAACGCGGGAGGCCTGCCAGCGGTACCTGGACCTCGTTACCGACGGCGCGCGCACTCGAGCCGAAGATCCACCGCGGTCGGAGGAGGACGCTCGAGTTTCCAAGAATTTTATCGTCCTTTCGAGGACGACTCTCGAAACCCGGCTGGCAATTTTCCTCCCATCGCGGAGACGATTCACCGAACGGAACCGCAGCGTCGAGTCCGTTGGTCGCTCGGAGCTCTCGAAACTACCGAACGGAGCTAGACGAACCGAGATACAGCGGATTGTATTCAAAATTGGACGCAATTCTCGCGTTTACGGCCTCGGTGAACTTCGGAATATCGAAGTTTCCGCGCGAATCGGAGCCAGACCGACGATTTGTGTCGCGTCGCACGGACCACCTCGCGTTCCACCCTGCTCTCCGTTCGAACGATTAATTTCGCCCCGAGACGCGATTACGCGTTCGCGAAAAATCGGGACGGTCGAGGAACAACGAAGCTCGAACGCGCGAACCGCGTACACACCGCGAGGAATCGAAAATTTTCCTTCTCGAATAATGGGTCCGCGTCGCCGACGAGGAATAAATTACGTCGCGCGATGGCTATTCATCGGAGGAAAGAAATATTAACGGTGAATATACGAGTACGGTCGCGGTCTCCGCGCTGTATCGCGCCCGTTCCGCGTAAATCGAATCGGGATTCCGTCTATTTGCATAATTTTCATAAATAAGCGATATCTTTCGATCGTACGAAAGTACGCGCACTTTGGTCGGTAGGGATCCACTTTGTTTTTCCCGCGAGCCGATTCCCTCGAACGCGTAACGCCGTTCCTCTCGCGGGGTTTTTTTTTTCTTTTTTTCTGTTCCCCACCCTTTCGTATTTCATCCCCGGCGGCCGCCAATGAATATTCCAGCGAAGAACACGCGGACCGAGTACCGTCCGCTCGTCCGCTCGTCCGCTTCGCGCGTGGTCTCGGCGTCGCCGGCCGAATTTATGCGCGCGAAAAGCATTTCCCCTCGTTTTATATTCGTAATCGCGTTTCGTATGCATCGATTTGTTGACTCATTGATTTGCCGGCCATTCGATTTTAATTCAATCTCGGCACTCCCCACCGCGGGGCGCGTGTTTGCCTTGCTTTTGGCAATCGCGCGTGTACAAATTTCATCGACTTTCGAACGAAGGCCGGTCGGCCGGCCGGCGTCGACGTCGCTCCGTCGCGGAGAAAAAAAGAAGCGAACGGGCGTCGGGACGGTCCACGTACCACCGGGAAAATATACCAGAGGGAGAGAAAGAGACTCGTCCGTCCGCGACGTGGGTTTTTTAACGCCGAAACGAGATTCGGAGAGCGTCGGAGACGATCGACGGAGTCGTCCCCTTTGCCTCGAGTTAACGCGGCAAAGGTGGCTGGCTATTCGTTATCGCGTCGGTAGGGAGGCGATGCGTTTTAAATTCGAGACACGCCGCTGGATCTGCGCTTTTAACCAGTGTAAATTTCTACGCTCCCTCGAGATCTTTCAGCTTTACTCGCACTTTCCTCCCGACGAGCCGCGCTCCTCGTTTCCTTAATTCTGATTCTCTTGCATTTGCACTTTGCCCGATATAATACACTGCGTCTCTGTATCTCTTGGCGTATCTTACGCTGAATTTCGTTCAACCATACTTTGCGATCCCTTATCTTCGATTTACGCAATACGTTTAGTCTTCTTTGCGAATCAACGGGTTTGTTGCCCGTGAATCGATAAATAATGTTGTAAAGTTCAGATTATAATATCTACTTTATTATGATATGCAGAAATCTCGTGTATCTAGTAGTATAGTTTTTGTATATATGAGAATACAAAGTCCGAAGAAACAAGTGTACAGTGATACGTCTTGATGTGACTCTGGACTTGGAACTGACTAGAAAGAAAAACCAAAAGGAAAACGGCTATGGGGACAGTCCTTAAAACTGACATCGACATCTGGCACCCTTAAGACCATTGATGCATTCATTCCAACAAATATCCCGATTTTGCGACAAAGAGGTACCAGCGAGTAGCTCGAGCTACGAAAACTGCGCACAATTCGAAGATGCTAACGTTCGGTGAAAGGAGATGGATCTTGTCGCGCGCGGGTCGTTCGCTGTGTTACGAATACACGATATTTAGTCAACGAACGCTAAATCGAGTATCGCCGATACAACAAAGTTACAAGTCTGAGCGCGATCCGATCGATTCGGAGCACAATCGCGTTCCGCGTAAACTTTCAACGATCGGGTCCGGTTTTCCGCGGGTTTGGTAAAATTCCTATCGGAGAGGGAAAACGGGAGGAGTTCCCTTCCCCGGTGTCTCGAGATTCCAGGACGACCCTTCGTTACGAGGAAACGAAGCAGGTTCCGTGATTGCCCGATGTCTAGGAATTCCAAGTGTCCCCGTTCCTCGAAGGATGTTCGAACCGGGGAGATTCTCGTTCGGTCGGGTTCGCGGCTCGAGGAACGATCGTAAATTATCGAGCGTGGTTTCGCGACTCGTTCTCGCTTATCGCGACGATTCCGCGTGGCTCGCGCGTCGACGCAGAGGTAAACGCACGGTGAGTTTCGCGATAAACGCGCCTCGAGATCTCCGCGTCCTCTGAACCGCGACGCACCAGCGTCGATCGATCTCGTCCGGCGCTGTCCCGAGCGTTTCTTTCGGATAATTCGCGCGCGGCACGCGAGAAGTTCGTTCGCCTCGATGCAATGTTTATCGAGTGAAACGCTCGCGCCTGTTCACCACGGAAGAAGCTACGTCGCGATCCTCTCGAGCGAAACGGAGCGACCGGCGACACGGCCCGAAACGACGACGACAGGTGAGAATGCGCAACGAGCGGTCGCGAATCTCGTTCGGAGAGTGTTCGAGCGCGAAACCGATTTCTCGCCACGGAACGAACGGTTTCTCGTTTCGCGCGGTATCTCGACGACGTATCGAGCGGGTCCTTCGTTTCGGTCGCGCGTTTTTCTTCCCCGTTGGTCGAGCGACTCGTAAAAAAGAGGAATTCATGAACTCCTCGTTACCGGGCGCGCAACTTTCAGCCAGTCGCGGCGTATCGCGCGATATAACTTTGTTCGCGAGCCGGCGTATCAGCTCCCGGCGCGAGCCCGATAAACTCGGAATTTATTCGGCGATGCGCGAATAAAAGTTGTCGCCCTCCCCCGCTGCTCCCACCGGCCGTGATCGCGAAACGGGGATTTATCGATCGGTATCGCGGAAACTGGCGTACGATTCGACGGACGCTGGAAAACCTTTCCAGGATCGCGGGCTAATTGAATTTACGATCGATCGTTTCGGGCCTCGATCGGCGCCAAGACGACGAGGAGGACGAGGACGACGAAGGCTCCTCGAAAGGGGCATATTCGTAATTGGGAAGGTTTCCGTTGAAAAAAGTCGTTCGAGGCCCTTCTCGAGTCCGGGTTCGTTCCGAGGACCTCCGCCGGATTCGAAGGCTAATACCGAGCTCCCCGGAGACAATTATCGCGCTTCGGGCTTCCTCGAGTCCCGGCGTTGCAACGGGCTCTCGGAAACTCGGAGCGTCTGGTTCCTCCCCGAGAACGGAGTCCAACTCGACGTAACTCGCGACGGGAGAATCATTCTGTTCGTAATTGGTAAAAATATCCGAGTCCGCGATCCTCGAATCTCTCGATAACGATTTCCCGACGTGAATGCTCGCACGAGGGGCCCTCCTCGGATAATTCCCGCGATCGAAGTTACGCGCGAGATATTATAGGAACCCGAGTTTATCGTCGTACGATATCAATTCGCTCCTATCCGAGGCCGTGCGGAGAGACGCGATGTTTCTCGTTTCGAAAACTATCGGGACGAGATAAAATATTTCGTTTCGAGTCTCCCGATGCCGCGTATCGAGTCGAATATTTTTACCCGCGTCGACAACGGAGGCCTTTGAATTCACCGGTTCGCGCGTCGGGTCGTTTTACGTTTTCGGCCGATCGAGGACACGGAAAGTCACCGAAGAGAAGAATTCGCGAGCGAAAAAGGTCCTCGACGGGTTTTCCAAAGCTCTCTGTCGAGCTTTCGAACGGACCGTTCGGGTAATTTTCCTTCGATCGTTCGGCGAATTCGCCGCTCGCTGTTTCCGTTTCTCCTCGAGCGCAACAACGGTCGCGCACACGCATTGCAGCTACCAGTTTCCGCGTATTTGCATAGGTCGAACCGCGACACGTGCCAAATACGCGGGTACGCGCGTCCATTGTCGCGAAATACGCGCCGCTCTCCCAGAAATTGGCCCCCGTAGCGTAACGGGCACCGACCGAGAGCGATTTCGATGAATGTTTCATGCGCGGCGCGAAGACCCGCCGAGATTGGGGGACTCGTCGATACTTTTTTTTTTTCCCCGATTCGAACGATCGACGAGCGGAACGGAGAGTTAATCGAGCTCGATTTAATTTCTATTTCGCGACGACGGGAATCGGGGAAGGAACTATCGTTGACGAGGAAATTTCAAACTCTCGAAGAAAGAGAGTTGTCTCTCCACTGTGTCCTCGAACGGCGAATATCGTTCGAACAATCGGCACGAGAACGCGTCTGCGTGGTCGCCGATCCATTGTTCGATAATTGGAGCATTTTCACGGGTAAAAGTGGAGCATCGAGAAAATACGTAGCACAGATTCGTATTAGGACGTCGCAACGCGCGAGAGATCGTTCTGGAACGTTGGAGGAGAACGGAAAGGGTTTGTAAAAAATTCTCGAAGGTTGTTTGCGTTGACAAAGATTCAATTACGGGAATCGAATCGGGCGTATCGAGCGGTACTGCGCGATTCCCCGCGCGTAACGGAATACGTTGGCTCGTAGGTTTGCGAGGCGATGCGGTTTTAATTCGGGGCACGCGGGTCGATATATCGCTCATTACGTTTAATAATACAATTACAACGGTCGAATTACGCGGCGCTAAAATGACCAAGTTACGATACGAGTCGTTTTTAATTCGCGTTATTACGCCTCGTTTGCACCGTAGACCATGATCCGACGCGTGGTTCGCCATTTCCGAACGCGATCCGATCTGCTCGGGATACAATAGCGTTCTAGGTAAACTTTAACCTCTGTTATCGCGCCGCGGTGGCGACCGTCGACGATCGGATTTCGTTTTCGCCCCTCGCCGGGCGTGTCGCGATGTTATTGACAAAATAACGGAGAAAACGAACGCGAACTTTTCTTTCTCGAGATTCCTGAACGACCTCTCGTCCCAGCGAATAAATTAACCGTCGTGACGCCAATTGGCGGGCGCGCGTCCGGTCTCCGCTCGTCGAGGAATCTCGATCGTTTTTGTCCCTCGGAGAATGGAATCGGGAAGATCTTGGAGTTTCTCGTTCGCTCGCACGGTTCTCGCGCGTTGCTTTTTCCAACCGAGAGGAATAAGAGAAACTTTCGAGCCGTCGCGTTTTCCACGATTAAAGCCATTACGATACACGAGTTTCGGCGCTCGTGCGTTTCCTCGCTCGTCTCGAGTTCAACGAGTTCGGGACGGTTTTTGTCCAAAGAGCTCGAGCGAGTCGAACGCAAGAACGCATTAAGGTTAACGACGCGAGACGGGCTCCATCGAACGAATGCGACACGGCCAGTGGATCGATAAACATAACCGGTCGATGATAAATTACTCTCGATCGCTAACGAGATAAATCTATCGCCGCGAGGCGTATTTGCAACCCGGGATACGTATCGTAGCAACCTCCCGACGGTGATTCGTTGAACATCGGTGGGTTCTCTCGGTCGTTGTCTCGGAGTTTGCCGGAAGAACGCGTTTTTCTCGCAATTCGTCGTTCTTTTTAACGCGACGCGGAAACCTCGACGAGGTTTCCAGCGCGCGGTGGTAATCGACGCGAGGGGAGAGCGATCGCGCGAAAGATCAGCGTCGCGCGAATTATCGGTACGCTCGGGTCGAGTTGCACGCGTTCGCGCGTTTCTGGTCGTAACCTCGCGTTTATTCGTTTCGCGTGCAGCTACCGCTCGGCGGGAGCGTAACTCCGCTCGCGAGTATACGGTCGCGCGGAAACCTTATCTCTTCTCCTCGAGACCTTCCAACGTCTGCTTCTCGGAAAAATGGAAGCTCGTTTCGCCGTTTCTTTGGGTTCGAGCGGCACGAGAAGCGGAGAATCGAGGCGGGCCTCGATTTTCGATCGCTGGAAAATTGTGCGTCGGGAAACCCGAGAGGGGAAAAGAGTCAAAGAGAGAGGGAGAGCGAGAGGAAGGAGGGCGGAGTCGTTTTCAGAAAATTTCAATTTCACCGTCGCGTTTTCTAATTTATTTCGTTCCATTTACGCTGCGAGAGAGAACATCGTATCGGTGGTGGACATTAGCGCTCGCAATTTGTCACGCGTTTATCGCCGTTCGCTCGGAAGAAAGAACGCCCGTAGAGACGCGGCGAGCAGAAATAATTTCAACGAGATGAAACCCGATATTCGAAACGCGATTCGCGCCACCCCTGCAAAGACTAAAATACGTACGACCGGAATTACGGGATTATTAGAATTATTCGCGTTATCGCGATCGAAAGCGCGATATTATTCATCGAATTTGAGCGGGTCTTTTCCGTTCGCGGGGCACGGCCACCGACGATAAAACCGACGAAATGTTTTCAATTTTTCCTCGTAAAAGCCGATTCCGGGCATCGCGCGGCCCACCGCGCGTTCCCGAGCCGCGAATTTTTGCAAAATCGAATCCGCCCCGAGGGTCGCGGCCACGGAGAACGTCCACCGTCGATTCCCCGAACGTTTTCTGCCCCGATGATCGTTATTTCCTTCTTCGAACGTCCGTAAACGCTCGTCCCGTCCATCGATCATCGGGTTCCTCCCGGCCGCGCGAGAACCGGTCGACACTTTCGATTTAATTGCACGCGTCGACGCGCGATTTTACATAAATAATGCATCGCGTTAATCACGCGGAACGAATTCCCGTCGATTCGTATCAACCAGGAGCGAGTAACGCAGGCCGGCCGTGGGTTCCTTTTCGCGCGTTTCTCCTCCCGATGGCTTTTCCTAGGGTACCGAAACGCGACGATTCGCGCGCGAAATATCCACGGATCGAAACGCGGGCGACCGAGCGATCAAAGAACAAACGCGACGCCGTTGAAACGAGATCGATCGCATTGTTCTTTTCGCGACTTTTAATCGGAGCTTTGGCGGAACGACGTACGCTCAAAAGGCTCGCGTTTACGGGAAAATTGAAAAGTCCCCGGTACACGGCCCGCTAACGCTACGCGAACGCGTATAAATGAACCAACGAAATTATCTACGCGCGCGATGGGCGCGGGTGCGAGCTCGCCTACGCGAACGAGAAACAATGCTCGACCATCGTATTAAAAATCGTCCGTAACCGTGAATAATAGGGCGTCCCGTGCTCGTAAAGCGGGGCTTTATGGCTTGCTTATGCGTTATAAAATTATTAGTACCGTTCTTGCGTTAAAACGGCACGAATATCGCGCGCGAAATACCGATTCGGCCGTAAAACGTTTCGTCGCCCGCTCGATGTACATCGATCCGTACCGATCGATCGACGCGAGTCAAACTTCCCAATTTTCGCGCGTTTGCGCTTCGTGCGATCTTTCGTTTTCGTTTTCTCCGTCGACTTTCATCCCCGATGATTTTTTACGCCCAATCGCTTTTCCTCCGTCCGTGCACCGAGCTTAAAACCGGTTACACCGTGCGCTACCGAATCGTCACGATCCCGTACGAATAATCTTCCGTTTCGAAGAGCTGGCAAAATGTCTTCCGAATCGACCGCTCGAACGGATACGACGAGTTCTCCGCGTCGGGTGCAACTTTGACGTTCAAAGTGTCGTTTTAGCGTATTTGGGAACCGTTTCTGGCAATTCGCGTAAACGGAGTTCTCGGACAAATTACGAAGTAATTTTGCAAGTGCCGTTTGTTCGTCACGGGTAACGATAGGTGCTTCGCGGAACGATAACGTTCTTTGCGCGCGCGCAGAGTCGCGATTAAACGAAACGGTTCGAATAATCGCGTTTGTTTCGAAGCGAATCGCTAGGAAAGCTCTTAACGCGGACGAGCGAGTTTCGCTCAGACTCGTCAGGTGACACCTTTTCAACACCTCGTGGTACGCATCGTCGAATTGTCATAGTTCTTTTTACAAACATCGATACCGAGTTTTCTTCGGGCGCAAACCTCGACTTTCACCGTGGTTCCGCGTACGAGAACGGTCGTAATCGGAACCGTGATCAACGCACCGTGTTACGGGAAGATCTTAGGATCGAATGGATAAGGGGAGAAAATGAACGTCCATTCGGTAGATACGCAACAAGACCGGAAAATCATCCATGTGACCTAGCCGAGCTGCTACGGGTCAGCGAGTATAACCGGAACGACCTCCTTCCGCGACAACTACGTTGCAATTACCGCGCAGATGCGCGTAGAGCGCGCGAGTGCCCTCGCTGGCCAAATTTTAAAGTTCCTCGGAGACAGGAGGGAACAATTACGAGTCGATTCGTAACACAAATCGCGTACTCGTCGTACGACTTCGCGACTTCGCGATCCGAATCGACCCTCGACGCGGTAAACGTCGAAGAACGATTCGTCTCGCGAGTCGCGAAGGGGATCGCCGATTAAACGAGAGCAAGGGGGTGAAATGGGTCGACGAAGGGTAAAAAGGGATAAAAGAAGCAGGAAGCGTCGCCTCGTAGTTGAAGAGCGTCGCCGTAGACGCCGGTATATTAATTGACGCGCAATTTGCGAGCGTCGAAGCAGCCCGGAGACAGGAGAGGAGGGTCGACGACGCGTTGTCGACCGTAATAAACTATCGGTGAAAGGATAATGGCGGCATAAATAGCGTAGACGGGCTACGAAGACGCGAAAGGGGGACACGGGGCGACGACCACCGAGGGAAAGAGGAAGGACGAGGATCGGGGATTTTCAGGACGAGAAGTCGAAGCCGGGAAGAGCACGTAGCCGCTAAAAGCTACCGCATTCGGAGCTGGGGGTAGGGCTACGGACGAAGGCGTTGCGGGTTCCCTTTGCAACCCGGTGGTTCGTTTCGCCTTGTTTTCCTCCCCGTTCCATCCACGGGCTTATGCAAAACCGGGCTTTTTTCTCCGGCCAAAATATCGTCGATCGAGAAACACGGGCGAAACGCGCGCGCCAGCCGGAAAAAGGACAGTGGCGGGGAATCGGGGGGGAAAAAGCGCGATGGGAATCGGGGGAAACGCTGCAAAGAGACCGCGCGGGGTAGGGCCGAGTCTCCGCGCTCCGAGCGGAGTTTTCTCCGCTCTTTGATCCGGCAACCCCCGTGCCTGTTGTTTTCCAACCGTGGACATCGCGCGCCAAATAAAAGACCTTAAACACACTCCGCGCGCT
The DNA here is from genome assembly GCF_051014685.1 of Ptiloglossa arizonensis. Lineage (NCBI taxonomy): Eukaryota > Metazoa > Arthropoda > Insecta > Hymenoptera > Colletidae > Ptiloglossa > Ptiloglossa arizonensis. The sequence continues at coordinate 34,131,453 of NC_135048.1, forward strand.
CGTCGAACAGCGAGATTGTTTCTTCTTTCTCGTCTTTCGCTGCCGCCGCCGCCTCCACCGCCGCCGCCGCGACGACGACGGCTTTTCCCCCATTTTATCCTCCCTCGCGCTTCCTCCTAAATCGTCCGTGGAGAAACCGTTCCCCTTTGTTCTCCGAGAAGGAAGGGAGGATCTTCGAATCGGTTCGAGATCGCGCGGGACGGTTTTATCGGTGGAATCGCGTTAAACAGCAGCGGCGAAACCGAACGAGATAAGCGTCCTTGTAGCTGACGATCTCGATGAATCGAGAGCTCGAATTATTCCGTGTACCCCTCCCGGTGGCGATTCAGGGTCAAAAAACTAAGGCCTAGTGAACGTCTTCGCAATCGCCAAAAACAAAAGTACCGAGTTCTCCTTACCCTGGTGTTTCGAGTTACCAGTCCAATGGTCGATTCTACAGGGTATTTTTACAATTCGCGAGATGTAGGTGAACGCTGTAGCTCTCCCTTTGCACCGATTTCACCGTGAATGCCGTATCGGTGGAAGCGCGCGAAACTTTGACCAGGAGAGCCACTCGAGAGGAAACAGACTCGCGACTTTGGTCCGGTTGTTACGAGCGTACGTCCAGCCGTACCCGAGGGTAGATATTCTTAGTTCGCGATCGTTCCTCGGAAGGGGGTTAAAGGCACGTCGGGTATCCATTCGCGGCGGGGCTCTCGCTCGCGGCGGGAAACTCGGCTGGATTTCCAAGTCGATCGTTCGAGTGGTCGTTCCGTCTTCGTTCGACGTAGATGAAATTATCGGCTCGAAGGCACGCGAGCACGCACAGCTTCGGAGTAAATCGCCGAGCGTCCCGTCGCGGGATCCCGCGGAGGATTATCTTCGTATCCGAAAAATGGTAAACTCGTTGTCCCCTCTTTTAACGAAGCGATCGCACGGGGTATCGTTCGCTCGGGGTTCAATCGCGGCAAGGATTATCCCGTCGACTTTGTCGATGCTCGATCGGGAACGTTCGTTCCCCCGGGTCCGTGTCGAGCGGGGATAAAAAGCGCGGAAAGACAACCGCGTCCGATCGGAAGGGAAAATAATTTATTCGAAACGAGGGGCTCGGACGAACAGGCCGGGGGGTTGGAGGGGTTAAATCGGTCGGCGTAACCCGGTGATCGGCGAGGAGCGACGCGGCGTCCGTATCGATTAACGCGATACATCGGACGTGTCGGATTAATGTTAATAACGAGGCTGGACGCGGATGCCGCGCCTTGCCTCGAATTTATTTACCGGCCGGACCGCGGCTGTTACGCTCGTGACACATATATTGCTTCCGATGACAATGCAGGCTGATTGATATTGCGCGTCGCGGCTTTAATACTTAATCTTTAATCAATAGCGCGGCGACAACTGAGCGTAGCGCCGCTATCGCGCGCGCGCGCGAGAACCACCGCGCCACCCCTCGTCGTCCCTTCCCTGTACCACCCACGCCACCCCCTATCCGCCATCCCCGTTATTGGATTTCCCGGATCCGAATTCGCGATCGCTTTCAATGGAGACGACAATCCGACGGGCTCGAGCGCTCGTTTCCGGCCTACAAGCCTATTCGTTTAAAGCGTTTCATTTAAACGCGCGGACAAAACGATTCGCGTGCACCGCCGATGATTAAACTGTCGCTGGTTTTGCGCCCGCTTTTGCCGCGATACAAGGCGGACCCGGCTATTAGGTATCCCGCGATCGACGAACGGAACGATCTAACCGGGAATTGAAAACGCGGAACGGTTCCGCGAACGAACCGCGCGAATCCGTCCCGGTTCGCGATTCCTTTCGGACCTCGACGCGCGAGAAAGTGAGAACAAGGTCGTCGAAGAAGAAATCGATAGACACGGTGTCCGCTTTTATCCGCGTTTCGGTTTTCTCGTTGCGTTCGCAAACCGGTCGGAATCGCATCGGACGAGCGATCGGTTGTCAATCCGTTCGCGAAAAATATATCGTCGCTCCGACTGCGATCGTTTCGAAAAGGGACGAGGGCGGGGGAAGCTGGATGCTCGATATCCGTGTTTTCGCGTTCCTCGCTCGGATACAGGGAGATGTATGCGCGTCACGTGCCGACTAATATTCTCCAAGGACCACCCTCGACGCGGGTTCGACGAACCACGGTGAAATTTTCTGCGTTCGGTCGACCTCCTCGCAGAGTTGTCCACTCGCTCTCCAATTTCGAGGCTGGAGGTCGACTCGAAGGGAATCGAGGTCCGAAAACGAACCGACTCTCGCGTCGCGACGCATCGCGACTTCGTCGACCGACTTCGCGACGCTTCGCGCTCGGATATCGTCGGGCTCCACCGGACAGGAAAGTCGCAGCTGTTGCGCAAATTGCACTTTTTCGATCCGTATCGCGAACTCGGTAGACTCGTCGGGGTCTTAACGGGAGCTTTATTTTCCCTCGAGTAGCGAGCCGCTTCGATCCGTGGCGAATGTTCGCGACGCGTTTGTACGTTTCGAGGAAAGGCTTCCCGACAAATTTTCCCGTTATCGCGTTCCACGGCTCATTTTACCGCTTTTGAATACTTTGGGCGACAGCCACGAGAGAAACGTATATAAATACGCGTAGCTGGAAGCTGGAGAGACGATTCTCGGATCGAGAGGAACGTAACGCTCGTGTAAGGTTCTCTCGGTCGCGGGTGGTCGAAAGTCGATCGAAACGACCGATCGAGACGATTTCAGATCCCTTCGAAGGGTCAGTTTTTCGATCGCGAGCGATATTCGAAGCGTACGCGCGATTTTCGCGGAGAACGTTTCACGGACCGGCTGGAAACGAGATACGAAAGGCGTTATCTCGAAAATGGGAATCCGAGCTCGAGCAGCGGGAACGACGAAAATAAAAAGTCGGTGTCCGGAAACCGGATGCCCGCGGGAAGATTCGCGGTGCAAGTTTCCGCGAAGCGTGTTCGAAAAGCACGCGCCGCCTCCGGGGGAACGCGCCACGAAAACCCGTGGCGATGGACGACGCGTTAATTATACACCGCGGCGCTACACCCGCTATTAGCAAGTGTTCATTATACTCGCCGTGATAGCCGCAACATTGTCGCTATTCCCTCAAACGGTTCATCTAATTTCCTGACACGAATCTGCTTAAGCGCGTGCACGTAATAATTACGTCCCCTCCTCCACTGCCTCCTCGCCGTCCACCGGCCTCGCCACCGCCACACGTTCGCTCGCTCGTTCGCTCGCTCGCTCGCGTTCCGTCTGGGATCGATATCTCGAAAACATTTACGATAAGTCGCAGCGGAAACGCTTCGCTGTAAAATATCGTCACGGGTGCGCGAGTAGCCACTCGGTAGCGAGTTCGGCCGAGTCTTCGTCGACGAAAGATTCGCGTCGCGTCGCGAAGCGTTCCCCGGGAACAATGTCGACGCTGGTAAAGCGAGCGGGAGAGCGCCCCGGTACTACAATTCGAATTGTGTCGCGGACTTCTTTCGCTCGTTTCGACGAATACCGTGTGCCCTGAAATTTAGCGCGAGCTTTGTTATCGTTAACGGGAGACCGCTTTGGGACAAAACACGTAATACAGGGTATACGTATTTCGAGTACAAAGCGGGAAAAATTCAAAGCGGAGCGAACGAAGAACGGGCAGCGAGGGACGGTTTTTGCGCGCGAAATCGGACCCGACGGGGACACGGAGTACAAACGGTCGCGGTCTTTGACGCGAACCGGCCGAGGAGGATCGTTCGAGTTCGCGCGATGGAGTCGCCGACGAATCGAGTCGCGAAACGGTTCGACCGAGTCCGCTCCGAAGCGCGCCACCGGGCTCCGGTAATTATTTCCATGGTGGCAGCTCGGCCGCCGACCGACGGAGAAACCCGAGGAAAAAGAATTACACGTTGTCGAGGGGCGTTCTTCCCGCGCGCGTGGTTTCCACTCGTTTCCGTTCGATTCGGAGCGAGATACTCTACGCGCGTTTAAAATACAAGAGAGCGCGGTTGCCCGGTCGCTGCCCGAGATATACTTTCTTGTCCATCGATTCGAACCGAAACGTTCCGCGCGAAATACCTTCCCTCGAATCAACGCCTCTTGGATTCCTCTCGTCTTCCGTTTTCGGAGACATCGAGGCGATCTCGAGTACTTAGAATCACTCGCGTTCTCTTTTGGGGGGGACGATTTAAGAAACAACGCTCGAGGCGGTCGCTTCGCAAATGAAAAAATCGAACAGCGATTGTTCGTCCCTTTCGAGCGAAACGTACGCAGTGTTTTACTCGTTGAATCGACGAACGATATTTCGTACCTCGTCGACTCGCCCCGTGTAAGCGCATCGAATCTTTCGCGATCGGTCGCGCGGACGTCGATCCGCCGAGCGGGGAGAAAAATCGATTACGAGCCAGGTGCCGCGGAAAAACGCGAAAAGACGTTTCGATCGCGTAACAGGGTCGTTGTCGGCGTACGCGAGGTACTCGTGACACGGCGGAACGCCGATAATGCACGGCCGGCGCTTATAGCTCGGTTTATCGCGTGTCTCGCGACGGAAGCGGCGTCGCGACGCTCGTGGCCCGCGCGCACGGACGGTACGCGATTAGAAAGTAGGCTCACCCCTAACCGCAAGCGCCGGCCCCATTACTTATGCAACAGGCCGCGCGAAACTGGAGCGAGTTGAATTCTTCATGCGGTGGCTCATCCGCCTGTCATCTTTCTTCCGCGCGGTGGGTCGAGGGAAGCATCGAGACCTCTCACGCAGGCAATTTCGTGGCTCGGCTAGCGCCACTTACGTTCCACTGAATCATGCATCGGCCAATCAATCGGCTCGCGACTCCGTGGCTTACCCTTAAGCCGACGCTTCGCAGAGGGGATGTTTTAGTTATTGCCGGCCTATCGACGGTAATCCACCGTTGGGAGAAACACGCGCGCTAGGGAATTCCGCGGCGAGTGGAACAACCTTCTTCGACGTCGAACCATCGACGATCGACGACCAAGATCCGAGACCGTGCGGATTTTTCGCGCGATTTCAACGAAACTTCACCGAGACGCCAGTCGAATGGATCTCGACGCGAGAGACTGGGCTTTTGGTGCAATTTTTTAACCAGACGCAGGCTCCTACGGTATCCGGTATAAAAGTACAAAACGCAAGCGGGAATCGGTATTCGACCCAATTCCGTAACGCAGCCAACGAAGAGCTTACACGGGATAATATCTTCCCGCGAAAAAATTCAATATCGTCGCGGTAATCGTTTATCGGTGCGCGCACGGTCCATCTATGCAATTACTCTCGCCGAAAGATGTCCGACGAGGAACGATACACCGAAGCTCGTCAACCTCGAACGATTTCTTTCGCGAAACACGAACCGACCCGATGAAACGTTCGATCGACGATCGATCGAATTTACGAATCAATGGACGCGAAGGAAATAGATCGCGATAGGAGAGATCGATTCTAATCGTTCGAAAACGAGGGCAACGAGTTCGACGATCCCGGCGAACGAACGACGATCGTTATCTTTTTCGGGCATCGATCGAGGCTGGGAGAAGCGGCGAATTGCGTTCCACTTGGATCGTCGAGGAACACCGTGGTTTGCAAAATCGGCGAAAGTCGTTACGGTATCGTTATCGAGGTCCGTTGATTATCATTTCGGGCGTGGCCGATTCGCCGAGCGAAATCCGGAGACGGTGCGCGCGTGTTCTTTCCGCGTATAATCGGTTTCCGACACCGGTGAAAATAACGCGGCGGCGGCGCGTCCCGGACGAAATTTCTCGATAACTCGTTCCGAAAGTCCGGCTCGCGCAAAAACACGCGCTCTATCCGAGTCCAAAAAGCGTCCCAAGGTCGGTTAACGAGCAGTAATCACAAGCGAGCAAAACCCCGGGCGCGCTCGCGTTCGCGTTCGCGTTCGCGCTCGCTCGCGCGATCGTCGAGCGGCTCCCGACGAACCCGTGGCCATCAATTTTTCTTGGCAACGCGCGGATGCTTTTTCCTCGCAAAAGGACACGCTGTCCGCGGGGCACGAATCGGCGGAATTGCCGGTTCCCGGTGCAATCTTGTTCACGGTGAACGAGGCCGCCGGGTAGTTTGTTTCCCGTGGGGGGACCAACCGGAGATCTCTAATTAAAGCACGCGGCGTTTGCCGGTCGACAATTTCAAAGCGCGAACTTCAAAGGCCGATCGCGCGATTTTCTAGCACCTTTCGATCCTACGGCACGGCACGAACGACCCTATGGCGTTCCAATGGTTCCCGCGGACCCTTGAATTTTACCCCCGCCCCTTTCATTTTTTATTTTCGTTTCGTTCGCTCGCAGCGTCGATGTCGGCCCGGTGTACTCGATAAAGGACGAAACGAATACGGGACACGCCGCGCGTCCATATTCCCATCGACCCTCTCGAAAATATCGAATTTCGACTCGCTCGATCGTCCAACTTTATTTACCGAGACTTCCTCGTCGAGAAACGATCGTTTCTTTTCGCGTCGATCCACGAAACGATCTCAACCGTCGACTTTATTTGGCTAACGCGGAGTCGATTATTTGGAAAACGATATCTCGTTCGCGAACGCGACCAGATTTATCGAACGATAACGAAACGGAGAGAGTCGTCGAACGTTGCGAGGGTTCCACGGATACGGAGCCGTGTGCGCGATTTCCAATAGGAAAATCGTGTTTGCGCAAACGGCGAAATAAAAGCGCGCGTTTACGATCAAATCGGGCAACTTTTGTTCACTTTCTTCGCAGTTTCGACTATTTTATTTCATCGGAGGTTCGAGCAACGATCGCACGGTCCGCTATATTTATCGTCGATTCCCGATACGGATACGCGTTCAATGTTCCGGGCTGCGCGAAACTTGTATTTCTACATCGCTCGAAAATTGGAAGTTTCGATGTCTCTTCGACAACGACGAAGCGACTTCTCGGATCTTAATTCCTCGCTCGAGCGAAACGTCGACAATTCCGGCAGTCGTCCTTCGGAAATAACGCGTATCGAGCGATCGTGTCGCGATACAGCCGGTCGAATCGCTACCTCGCTCGAGACGCAGGTCGGATCTCTTTTCGTACGTTCGTGTCGGTTTTCCCGCGCTAATTTTACACATCGTACAGATATACGCGTTGCGTCGTTTCCCGCAATTCTTACGGATAGAGCGCAAGAGATAGTATCGCACGATAATATCTCGTTTGTTACAATACACAGGGACACAGTGATCGAACCCGATGCGAATCGACTCTGTTTGCGACTAACCGAAGAAAACCGAGGTTGACCCTTTTTCGGCAATACGAATACAGTACTTAGAACCCGACACGGACCGTTTACCATCGCCAACACCGTACAATACTCCCCGTTTTTTCTCGATCGTTAAATCGAACGGTCGCGAGTCGAGGAGCGATGTTAACCGCGAATAACACCTCGTCGAGGCGAGAGGAATCGGTCGCTCGAGGGCGCTCGGACTGAATCGAATCGTTTTTTCTTTTTTTTTTCAGGTAAGGGGAAACGAGAAACGACGTCGTCCGTGAAACGACGGCGAACGAGAGACGCGACAGCGATAAGGCTAAGAAGCAGCGGCAGCCGCTTATCCAAACTGCTTAACGATCGTTAAAGTGGGCGGCTGTCGCGCGAAACGTTCGAGAGAAATGCCGGCGCTCCAGCTGGCCGCCATCTGCGCCGTAATTAGTAGGTAAACGTTCCTATAAATTTCCCCGGCGTAGTCGTCCGTCGGCTAATAACAAAAAAGCTCCCGGGGGAAAAAGGCGGGAAAACGAGTTGGGAAAATTTCAGGGGATCGTTGAGCGGGCCGATCGCGGAAAAAGAAAAACCGAGGGACGCGCGTCGGGACGAGCGTTACGATCGATCGTCGATTTTTCCAAAGAGCGCGTCGTCCGAGGAGCGATTTTTCCGAGGCGGACGCAAGAGCGCAACGCGTGCCAGTAAATTCGAAAACCGGGGAGAGATTCGCGTCGCTCGCTCCGGCCGGCAGATAGATTATCCGAGATAAATTCTCGTGACGACGTTACCGTCCCTTTTTTCTTCCGTCGGGCCCGTAGGCTCGACGTACGTACGGTTCGCACACGGCGCGTATCGGTCCGATCTTAATTCAAAGCGGTCGCGGCCGCGAGCCCCTCCGCGTCTCTCCTCTTGCTCTTACGGGGCCGTGACAAATAGCTTTTAATTTCTCGCCACTGTTTACCCAAGCTACTCCCGAATTAATTGCCCGTTACCCGGCTTCCGGACGTTATCTTATCGCCGGCCACTTAAACAGCCCCTACCCGAGCTTCCTCGGAGATCCCGAGGCTCCGTGGACGCCCCGCGCGCCACGGACCGACCCTTTCTCGACGAGCCGCGCGCTCCGTTGGTTCCCCGACGCTCGACGACCGCGAACGCGAACGCGAACGCGAACGCGGAGCGTTGCCCGCGTCTCCACGGGGGGCCCCGGGTGTTTCCCGAAACTTCCCTCGCCTCGAGAATTATCCGTGCTCGGGAGATATCGGCCACGCCCGCGAGCGCCCTTCTCGAAACTGGATCCGATTGTTTACGTTGTAGGTGGAAATTGGTCGCGGTGGAGGAATCCGTCGCGGTCTTGCCCGGGGAGCGCAAGATTCCCGAAATTTCCATTCCTCGTCGAGTCTCGGGCGTCTCGTGGCAACGACACCCGGGACGCGATTCGGTGGACCGCGCCGTTACCGAATTTACCGTCCTGCGAGCGGAACGCCTCGTGGAACGTATTACGTGGAATTCCAGACCCGGACCGTCCAATCCTGTCCGGTTTATTACGGCGTGCCTCGGGACCCACCGAGTGCGAAATGGATCGCGACCGAGAAACCCTCTCGAAGAGACTACTTTTTCGACACGGGGCCTTTCGGAAAGTCACCATCGAAATTATCGGTCCGGGACCTGGGAACTTTGCGTTCCGGGGCATCCGCGCGCCGAACGCGGACGTTTTCCCCGTAATTCGCGTTTTGAACCGCGGCGACGACGAGGAGACGCGCGGAGACCCACGGAGACGAGAAAAATTTTACGCGGCGAGTCGACTCTGCGCGCGGGATTCTCCCGAAGCTCGGGACGAGGTGAGTACCGTTTCTCTGGAAAATTTCGAACGGATCGAAATTCGCCGACAACGCACCGACCGTCTTTCTTCTCCCCGTCGAATCGGCCAACCGCGTTAATACTTAAATCTACCCGGCCGAAACCGGCACGGTGCAAGTAAGACATCGGAATAATAGGGTACATCGCGTAGCGGTTAATACGCGGAATTAAGCCGCCTCTCGCGTTCGAGCAGGAATTAAGCCAGTTCCGGAGTAAACCGGCTGGCTCGTTCCCTTTGTCGCGAATCGGCCGGGAAACTCGGTCCCGTGTAAGCCGGACGAATTATCGGCAATTTTCTCGGCCGGTGGCCCCGCCGGGGGTCAAAACGGTTTTAACGGTTGTAACACCGACCGTGGGTAACCCTCGTGGCTTACACGGGACCTTCGCCCCTCGTTCGCTCGCTCGTTCGCTCGCTCGCTCGCTCGCTAGCGAGCCATTGCCGCTTACGCGTCGCCCGAGTAGAACGATTACGCGCTGCTCGGACAGCGTCGAGTTCAAAGGCCGTTCGACGAACGAATCGACGCGGAACCACGCGACGAAAACATGTCCACCCGTGGCCGAGAAACCTTCCTCCGAATTGGGACAGATTCCGGCAACATCGTCCTACTTTTCCGTCGAAGGATTCGCTCTTTCGTCGTTCGCTAGGAGTTTCTACGACCGATCGATCTCCATCGATTTTCAATCGTTTCGCTCTTCCTCGCTACGAAGAAGACACGGGTTCTCGAGTCTTTCGGATCGATTCTATTTTTCCCTGTGCTTTCGGACTCGTCTCCGTTCGGAACGCTGGTCGTTCCGAGCCAATCGTGCGCGCGGCTATCTCGCGTATTTAGAATCGGTATCAACGATGCAACGCGGAGAGGCGCGGAGAGGCGCGGAGTGGCGCGGAGCGGCGCGACCACAATTAATTACCGCGATCGATGCTACGAACGTCACCGTCCCTGCGAAGATTCGAGCACGGTCGACCGATTCGAAGCTCCCTTTGTAACGATCGGGTACACGAGGCCTCCTTTCGATCGAACCGCCGGGGCACGGACAATCGACAACGTTGCGCGCTCCCCATTAATATTCAAATTGCGGTTCCGAGCGTCAAAGGGACGGGATCGACGCGTCGATCGCCGAACGACACGGGAGCCGCTTTTTGCCCCATCGACTTCCGGTTTACTCGGCCCGTAGCCCGCGGGCTGTCCCCGCGAAACCGTCTTCTCGCTTTGTTTCATACGCTAATGGTTATTAAACAAGTGTTTCCCCGCGCGTTAACGCGATATGAAATTCGTTACGCGCACTCGGCAGCGGAGATGCGGCTTTAAAGAGATGTCGACTGTACCGACGATATTAAATTAGCATAATATTAATAACGACGGCTCGTGAGCCCGCGCGTGCCCTCGCGTGCCCACGCGGGTGGGCGCGTGTGCGTTCCCCTATTATGTTTCGCGTATACGCGGAATGTCTTGAAACGTGCTCCGCGGAAACCGCCGAAACGAGGCTGTTTAGCATTTTAATGCGTGCCCTTTAATCTCGTTTCCAGCGGCCATGTTTCAACCCCGGAGCCCGCCAATCGCGACCAACGCCTCGCGCGGATACGCGATTTTCCTCTCCTTCCACGACTTTCCTTACCGGTTCATCGTTTTCCCTCGACCGTCCGATATATTTCGAGGAATTCGAGGGGAAATTTTCTTCCCTCGATTATCGCGTAGTCTTTCGAATCGTCGATCGTTTCTCGACCAAGTGATCTCTTTCCACCTTTCGACGCCTATCGCGATCCATTCGCCGAGTATTCGCCGTGGATCGTCGTCGCTTTGTTCTCCAAGCACTTCGCGGAAAGCGTCGCGGTTCGCAAAGTTGACCGACCGACCCTGAATCTTCGACCGTGACGCGCGCGTCGCGTCGTATCGCGTCGCGTCGCGTCGCATCGGCTCGATACAGACCGCTTCGGGGATCGAGGGAGTTTTATCGAGCCGAGCGATAATTATCGGACGAAGTAGGTCGACACTCCATCGAACGAACGGGACGAACGAAAAGAGTAACGAACGGTCGATCGACTCTCTTTCGCGCGCGCGCCCGCGCGGGCGGCCGGCCGTCGTCTACCGAGCTGTTCGTTATCGGGCCGAGTGGCGATTAACTTCTTAATTGGTGAACTTTTTTAATTTCTTTCGATTTCTGGCCCGTTAACGCGCCCTCCGCGAGCCCACCGTCTCCGTTTTTCGCGTTCGATCGCGTTCCCCGAAGGAGCTGAATTTTTTTTCTTCCCCTCCGTTTCCACTACCTCCTTCCAGCCCGATCGAACGGGGCGAAGGCAGAATTTCTTTCGCGCGAGCTGCGAAATTATTCACGACGAAGTCGGAGCTAATAAGCCGCGCGAGGGTCTGAATAACTTTCATCGAGGGTAAACGCGCACCCGCGCCTCGGAACACCTGGATTTTTCGATCCGTTCCCGGTCGAGACGAAGAAACTCCAACGATCGAGTTCGAGGAGCATCGACGGGTTACCGAGACGCCGGAGAACGCCCGAGCGGTGCGCTCCTACCGGAAATTATCGCGATAATTTACGCCCACGAGGAACGTTTCGACTTTAAGCGACCCGGAGTTTTCGCGATCTCTCGCGTCCCGTAAACGAACATCGAGAGAGAGTCGACGTTCGGGATTCGATTATCGCCGATCGAGTACGTACGCTCGTATCGCGAAATTAGCGACCGAACGAGTCCGAGTGCCGCGTTCTAAATTCTACTCGCGTTTCGAACGCGTTCTCGACGTCGACGAGGGTTTCGTCCCTCCCTCTCGTTCGTTGTTTCGCGGTCTCTGGAAATCGAGCCCGCGAAGAAGCGTCCAATCGTCGGTGTCTCGACGCGCGTTGTTCGATTCGTCGCGCAACGCGGTGTTTTCCGAAATTCGCTGGAAATTTCGACGCGAAGGGACACGCGAAATCTTGCACGCCCGGCCGCGTTGAACGAGTCTCTCGTATTCGGGTCGTTAGTCGGTCGAAATTACACCGCGACCGGGAATCCTGGTACAATTTTGTTTCCGCGAACACGGGTGAAAAATAGTCGCGTATTTCTCGCGGGAATAACCGAGTGGAAATTTCATTAGAGCTCCTCTTTTTCAGAGGCCCTTTAAATATTAAACTAAACGCGGTCCAGGCCCGCTCGGTTCACCGCCGTGGATTATATTTTTAATTGGTCGTGTCCGAGTCGGAGATTGAATTTGAATAATTTTGCGTCGGATCGCGGAACAAGCCGACACACGAGCGTCCGTCTCTTTCGCGGTCGATCGCGATCGGAGAATGCACCGTCGAGCGGAGAACCGCCGCGAGTCCGAGAATTCTCCGAAACTTTCCTCCGTTTCTTTTTAGTACCGCGACGAATCCGGATCGAGGTTACGACGCGCTCCTCGGCTCGTATTTCGCGATTCGCGACGATTGTTCGCGCGATCGTTAAAAGTTGATACGCGCTCGCGTCCAAAGTGGAATACTCGGTTCGCGTACGACCGCGGCTCGTCGACCGGAGTCGTTCCGCGTCCTCTTACGCGTCGTGGAAATTTGAATCGACGGAAAATTAAAATTCCCGCCTCGCGATTCATCGTTTCATCGGCGCGTCGTCGACCCTCCTCGGATGTTAACGCGTAAATTAATTAAGGTTACGGTACCGGCCCGAAACGATGTCCAACGTCTCGATACATCGGGCCGGGAACAAAGGTATCGAGTCAGCGACGAAACGGGTTCGCGGAGTTGGAACATTCGGCCGAAATTCCGCTTACATCCCTCGACGAGCGACCCCTTTAATTAGCGGGGTTTACCGGAAGATCGAGAATAACGATTCAACGGATCGTGGACACCGGGAACTCCGCGGGAGAGAGAACGATTATAACTCGGCGCGCAACTTCTCGCATATTCATAGAAACGTAGCGACGCGATTTACGAGCGGGTAATGCATTTGACTCGCGAATTCCGGTCCCCCCGGTGCACCGGCTCGAAAGAAGAAGAATATCCGGATGCGTGCTCCTCTCGGGCCGCGATGCTGGTTATTTAAATCCTGCATCGGGACGCTCTTTCGTTGGCTAATTACCCTTGCTTTCGAAACGCGTGTCGTTTTTTCGAATTCACCTTCGGTGTACTTGACTTTCCAGACGCGAAACACGGACTTTGCGGTATCAAAATTCGACTATTTTTTCCGCTACGCGCGAGTCGACTTCCTACCGACGAACCCGATGTCGCGTTCGGTTATCGATTCGCGATATTTGGCAAAATTCGAGCTTCGTATCTTATCGACGTTTCCAACAGGCGAACGATCGCACGGATTTTCGTTCGCGGGTGAATTTCGCAACGAATAAATCGCACCGCGAAAATAATCGCTTCTCCTCGACAAAGAGCGACGATTCCGCGAATTACGGATACATTTCGGGACGAATGTAAAATTTACGCGCAATTTTTACGCGCACGAGGAACGCGCGGGCGGTATTACGAACCGATGGCATTTTCCGTTTTTTCGAACAAAAATCGTTTTTTTTTCTGTTTTTTTTTTCGAGCTCCCGAGGCGAACGCTTCGACGATCGCCGATTCCATTTCATCGATAATTTTATTTCCGTCCGGTAAGTTCATTGGACGGTTATCGATCGACGGTCGGTTACAAAACAATTCACCGGAAGTCGATTCACTTTTTCCGTCGAATCTCGGGCCGCTCGGTCGAACGATTTTTTTTAAACGAGCGACGCGGATTATTTATTCGCAATTTCTGTTCCGCGTCACCGGTGGAGGAAATCCAGCAAATTCGATTCAGCTTCCCGCGGAGACGGGAGCTTTCGAGACGTCCGCGATATTAAGAATCCCCGAGCGCGCGTGGTGGGGGGGAAATTAAAAGTTTCCATCGGAGATTCAAACGTCTTCGAACACGGAATGGAAACTCGCCGTATTTTCGATGGGAAATTCGCGGAGAAGTCGCCGGGTTTCGAGCGACGAAAAGCGTACGCTTCCGTTTTGGTCGAGTAGAATGGTTCCGTATCTGCTCGGAGAATTCGTGCTCGTCGCGCGCGCGGGTTAGGTTGCGCCGTTGCAAAAATTCTTTTCAAAAATGCATCCGAGAAGGTGAAATACGGTAGGATTTTTCAATGTCGCGAGGAAGAGCACGGGACACCGCCTCGAATTTTAGCGTTAGCCTCGGATATTTGTATTTTCCACGAGCAGGATTCCGTGTTCAGTCGGTTGTTGCGAAAATCTCTTCCAAGTTGCGTCCAGAGGAATGAAAAGAATCGATCGACTTTTCGGGGAAGAACTGAACGTTCCGCGCGAAACAGTTCCCTCCTCGACACCGAGCGATCGTCGGAGGCAACCGATCGGGAAGATTCGCGAAATCCTGGAACCTCGATCGAAATCTCGGCGTCGGTATCGGTCGTTCGTGAATTTTCAGCGAAGCCGAAACGCCGGAAAACGGAGTTATCGCTCGACGGTTCGTCGCCATAATTGCTGGTCGATTGTCGCGACCGCGACACAGGCTTAGCCCCGAAGAGTACAACCACTGTGCAAACTAATTACGCGGCCGATACAAAGGGACCGGCATAATGCGATCGCTGGAAAATTAACAACGTTATCCGCGGAAGTGGTCCGCTCGAATTATCGGGGTGTTCCATTAGTTTATCGGAAATAAATCCATCTCGTCTGGCGCGCGCTAACTCGCGTCGGTAGCGGCTCGGAGCGGGGCGGGGCGAGGCGGGACGAGGCGAGTCGCGGATCGATCGTTTCGCGGTAAAACTAGCGGGCGGTTTCTCGCAAATGAACCGCCGTCGGCCGACGGATTATCCAAAAGGTAAGCGTTTCCGCGAAACAGGAGAGTAATACCGGGGGACTGGCCGCGAATATTACGCGGATCCGGATCGCGTAATAATGTCTGTTCCATGGGATAAGCCGGATCCCATAAGTAGCAAAGATTCGCGGGCATTGAAAAGGTCCTGTCTCCTCCGCTAACGGGGGCCAACTTTTAACGAGATTCGCGAGAACTCCGAAGCGTCGAGTTATATCCCTCCTCTGCTCCGCCTTTAGCCGGTTCCAACGTTCCTTGGGACAGCGTCGGGTTAAATCCTGCGTTAATACGACGGTTAATTTAGGAGTTCTCGCGGCTGGCTCGGGGATATCCTCCGCCGTTCAACCGCGGAAAATTCTACGCTCGTTGATACGTTAACGTCCAGACGCACGGTTCTCGCTAAATCCGGCCCGAGGTCAATTAGGAAACTCCGTCCGATTCCATCGTCTCGCGCGCGTTGCGACTCCTCGCGTCCTCGTCCAGTTCGCGGAACGATACGATGCGAGGATTCTCGATGAATTTTCAACTTTCGAATCGTATCCTCTTTCGTGTCGCGGTCCGCTCGGCTTTCTTCCGATCGAGATCGACGCGCGAGCTTCTTCGAACGATCTACGTTCCCGGAAAACCGCAACGACCGGCCAGCGTGAACAACGGTGACGAAGCTTGGACATTGATCGCGACTAGTCGCCGAAAACTCCTCGCGCGCGGTTATCTCGCGTCGAAACGGTGCGAAGGGAGAGAAAGGATCGACGCCGTAGCTTCCCGAAGAGAATCGTCGCCCCGGGAGGGAAACGCGCGAGAGGACGGAGGCGTTAATTCTCGGCGTAGTCCCGGCGCGTTCCGTTCGCGTCTATCTGGATACGTCGGCTCGTAAAACGGAGCCGGCAAGTGTCTCCGATGCACCGTTACCACCGAATTTAACGGAGTCGCCCGTAAACGCCGGAGCCTCGGGAATACCGAGCGAGACCTCTCACGGACAACTGGAAATTCCTTACCGGTCGACGTTTGCTTTCTCGACGAAACGAGACGCGTCTCTTTGGCGTTGCTCGATGCGACCATACAGAACTCCGCGATAAACGCGACGAGAGCGCGAAGATTCGAAAATCTATCGAGGAACCATCTTCGACGACTAAAGCGAACGGGTAATGGAAAGATCGAACGCGAAAGAACGAAATAACCAATTCGATGAGACGCGAAGAGAACGTTGTCGCGATCTCCAGGATAAAATTCCGCGCGAAGAATTCATCGAGGTAGATTTCAAAATTCACCGGAAATATTAACCATCGTATACGACGTAAATCCGGACACGTCCTTAACGAATCGAGACCGTAGAAAAAGCAGGATAAACCGTCTCGAGGAAATAAACCCGTTCTCGACGAACGTCGCGCATCCGGGTAACCTCGACGGAGCCGAGCCGAAGGATAAGCGGGGCTAGCGTCGTCGACGACGATATTGCGAATAATTTAACGTATCCGCGAAACCGTTCCACGTTCTCGATATTTTATTTCGCGTTCCCGTCGCGCGATTCGCGAACAACGGAATACGCGCGACGAGGAGCAAACGTCTCTCGAGCCGGGGAAGAAATCTGCGCGTGGAATCGGACAGGAGCGGGGAAATCGTCGTCGACTTTTCGCGAGGGAAACGCGGCTCGGCCGGGACGTTTCGAAAAGAGGGAGGAACAGAGCCAGTCGACGAGCCGGCGAGAATCGCGTAAACGGAACGCGGGGAACTCGGTCCCGCGCGCGCCTTTTCTCTCGCGGACGCGAAATCCAGAGACTCGCTCCATCGACGGGCAAAGTGGCGCCGCGGCGGACAGAGAGACGCCGAGTAAAAGTAACGAGCCAAAATAAACAACCGACTGCCGATTCCCGCTGTCGCAATATTTGCCGTGCCACGAGGACAAAACTTCGTCGCTTCGGAGTGCGCTCCGACACGGAGATCTCGTATCCGCGACCGGGAAACTAACGACCCTCGCCTCGACTCGCCATACACCAGCTAATGCCGCGTTATTGCATACGATCTGACGATTTTACAGCGATTTCGTATTTCCTAGATTATCCGCGCACGTCGTAGATCGCGGTGCCGGTTCGCCGCCCGAAAATTCCTTCGAATCGTCACCGATAATTGGGCCAGCGCGACCCAAGGACTCTCTTTCGCGGTTTTCTCGGGGATTCCGGCCGCGCGATAACGGAATTCAAGCGCGAAGAGGAATCGAAAGCGAGAGCGCGTTAGAGAAGAGCGCTCGAAGTGTCTCGGTTAAAAATTCGAGAAGGAAGTACGTCCGAGCGGTGTTCGATTTCTCGAGCCGACGAAATTCTGCTCGATCTTGCATCGTTCTGGAAAATTCCATCGCCACGATGTCCTTTTTAAAACAAACCTCCCCCTGGACGGTACCGTGGGACCGTGACGACGAAGACGTCTTCCCCCGATTCTATAGCGGAAGTGGTCGTCGAACGCGCTCGCGTCTTCTCCGTCGACCGGTTAACGAGGAGACGAATCATTGGTTCTCGTCCATTGTCGCCGCTTAATCTCGAATTCACGCGGCGTACCTCGCCAGAAACGGTACAGTCGACTAATTGTTCGGCTTCGCGCGAGATTTTCAACCGTGACTCCCCTCGGAGGAGGATTTTTTGTCCCGGGACCGGTGTTTCTCGTCCTCGTTTTCTTCGCGACGGGAAGAAACGACGCCGTGGGGGGAGGAAACACCGGAAACGAAACCGGTCGAAGCCGAGAAGGAGGGTCGAAGTTCGCGCGAAAATGGGTATAATTCCCATGGTCGGTGCCGGGCGACGAGGGCGAGCAAAGTACGTCGAGAAGTTCCGCGTTCCGTGATTCTCCGACCTCGACTTAATGAATTAAGTTCGCATTGTTAATTACCGCTCGTTGTTTCGCCGGTTTCGAACGTTTCTCTTTGGCGTTCGTCCCTCCCTCGTGCGGGGCACCCCTCTCCGTTTCGCTCAGTTCGCCCGCTTCCGTCGTCGCGTTTTTGGGCGCTCGTTTCTCTCGCTCGTTCGCGTTCGTCGTCGTGGACTCGACCGTGCGAAATTTTCATGCAACAAGGTGCAACTATTATTCGTTCTTCGGTACCCAAAGGCGATACAACGGTCGAGAAAAGGTCGAGGACGTTCCAAGGTCGTCGACGTTTTCTCGCGACAGACTCGAAATATTTTTCTCGTAAAATTTTAACGCGAATCGGTCGAACTCGAAGACGTTGGACGCGTATCCGCGACTTCGAGACTCGACTTCCCAAGGTTGTCTCGGTGGTTGTTCGAGGTCCGCTGCATTCGATCGTCGATTCCAGACTTTGTTCGACGCTCGACGCTCGACGCTCGGGTGGTGCTTTCGTCGACGGAGCGAAAGAATCGCCGCGTTCTCGCGAGATCGAGGAACGCCGCTCGAAGGAAATTTTCTCGCCGGGAATCCGGGGAGCACCGTGACGCCCGACACAAAAGACGCCCGGACGCGAAACAAGTTTCCATTGTAGCCGCGTTTCCATTCGCCTCCAATCTCTCGGAAAGAAATTAGCCGTCGAAGGGAGCGCTCGACGCCGTGCACGGGAACGATTGTTTCCTCGCGAATTTTTCGATACGGGGAGCCTCGATCGCGCGACGTCGGGGACGGGTCGGAGTCGGGGTCGGGGTCGGGGTCGGGGTCGGGGTCGGTTCGCGGGTTTCCCTGCCCTTTATTGCGACCGGGTGAACGCACGCGCGCACGCGCGCACGAGCGAGCGAGCGAGCGAGCGCGAGACCCATGAATATACATGAACGCGCGCAAAACGCATAACGAGAGAAATATGAATAAATATGACTTCTTTGCGAAGAATGTATGAATGTTGCCGCGGCAGAAGTAACGGGGAAACGCGTACCGGTGATTTTTCATTTCCCGCGTACGCAATAAATACCCACCCAGCTCCCCCCACCCCCTTTGTTCCTCTCCGGGCGCGTACCCCGCCAAAATTGAAATCTTCGAAAAAGAGACCGAGACAGAGTCGGGCGAAGGAGTCTTCGAATCGATTTAAAACCTTCGTTCCTCCCAACGAAACCCGCCCCCTTTCCTCGATCCCCCGGGGAGACATTAATCCGTACCGAACGCGATGCCGAACGGCAGTATACTTCGAACTGCGAGCCGTCGATTCAAATTTCGCCCGAACGGGTGCCCCCCCTGGGAACGCGAGAGCCGGCGAATTTATTCCTTTCGAGAACCGTTAAACGATTAATAGAGCCCGCGTTCTCTCTAGCTACGAGTTGGAAATCTTTCAACGGTGTATCCGCGGGAGGGTTCGCTCTCGAGGAAACTCGCGCGATCGAGGAAGAAATTTCGACGATATTCTTGGCGTCGAGACGGTACGCGATCCCGGCGAGCGGGTTGGAAATAAGGGGAAACTTGCCCGAGAGTAACACCGACAAAAAGACCGCTACTCTCGATCCTCGGAAACTCGGGAACCCCCGTTTCCGATACATCGGGCAGAGGGAGTAGTCCCGCGGCCCGCGGAATTTCAAGAACGCCGGCCCGCGAATAAAAACGAGAACCAGCTCCGTTCAGCCGCGAGGAGCGGAGGAGAGGATAACCGGGTCTCGTTGCGAGAATCTCGTTAACGTCGATCCCGTTGGAGATCTCCCGCGGCTCCACGTAAAACTGTAGCCAAGGACGCCCTGAGCGCGCTTTGCAGGTGGAAAGCCGGAACCATGGTGGGGGTAGTTCTTTGCGGGGCGAGGCTCGCGTTACGGCAGCTCGAAAAGTTTTAATTAACAAAACGACTTCGGGCCGGGGCACCCCGAAACCCCGACGTTCGTTGATGCCGTGTAAACTCTGCCGCCTAGATTGCAAATCACAAAAGTACATTAGCGCATCCGGCTCGCGCCGTTTGCCGTGAAATGGCACAGGAGCGGGCCAGCCTCTCCGTCGAATTAACGGCCGAACGGACGAAAACTTCAGCCACTTGGTACGATTCTCCGCTCGAGTTCGTTCGCCGCGCCCTAGCAGCCCTTTTCGCCTCGATAAATAGCCGTTTATTTAGTTTCGAGACTCGGAGAGGGCCGCCTCGGGGGTTGCCTTTGCCGCGATTCCTTCCGCCCGTTCCATCGACCGACTCGGCTTCCGCGACTCTCCTCGATCTCACCTTTGTCCGATACCGAGACTCGCGAATTCGCCGCTCGGTGATTCGGTCACGGGGATTCAGACGAGATCGTTCTCGACGCGGAAACTCCAACTTTCGAGACACCCGGCTACCGACGTACGCGTCCAGGGGATCTGCTCGAGAGAAGTACCCAGGTCGTGCCTCGTTAGAGAGTTCGATACTCGCGGACCGTGACGCGAGTCGGTTTTTGCCCACGCTCGAACAACAATCGCAATGTCACCCCGTTCGAGGGTGCACCTTGCTAACCGTAATACTCCTAGGACACTTTGGTCTCGCGCGCGATTCGAACGACTCTTTCGTTGTTTCGCGATCGACGGAGAACGGTTTTTCCAACGAGTGGGGAGTACTCCCAAAGGACCTTGCCGGGGGATCGACTTCGATTCGAAAGCTCGGGATCGATTGGAGGAATCCGGACAACGGACCGTAGCGTTACTTTTCGCGATACGTCGCGCGCATTCGTAACCGTGTTTGCTTCGAAAGAACCTCCAAGGCAGGTATCTCGTCGACGTCGATCCTCGTCCCCAAAATTCCAGGAAGAGTGTCGCCGGTCGCGGCGAACGATTAAACACCCACGGGCCGCAAACTCGAATGTTTCCGGTCCGATTCGACGACTCGTTGTCCACGGTGACAAGGTCATCAGCGACGTTAATTACGAGCCGGAGAGCAAGAGAGTGCAAGAGAGAGAAAGAGAGGGAGAGAGAGAGAGAGAGAGATTGCGAGCGAACGAGCCAGCGAGCCGCCCGAGGCCGGAGTTATGGCACAATAAAGAGGCGGACGAAAGGCGGAAGGGACGTTGGGCAGGGGTTGAATTATCGGCTGCTCGGACCGACCACGATTTTCCCCGTGCGAAGTTAATGGCTCCATTGGTGTAATACGGGACGTCGAGGTGATTTCGAGCCGGTACGCAAAAGAATTTTGAAACGACCGTCGGACACGGCGGCCGTGAATCACCCTGGACGGACACTCGTTTGTCCCCATTATCGGACTCTCTCGGCTATTCGCCCGGCTATAATTGATCGCGGCGTGTCGCCGTTGAAAAAAAATCGATGCATAATGCACGAGTCGACCGTCTACTTTCGTTTTAGATCGATCTCGGCCACCTTTCCCGTATTAGCTCTCTCTCCGCTTCGTCGGCGACGCGTTAACGAACCGAGACCCGTCGCGTCCGATCCGAATTTTCACGCGGGAGTCAAAGTTCGAGTACAAGATCGAAGGAGAGATCGCGATCGATTTGTCACCGTGAACGATCGGGAATTATATGCAAAACTAACAATGTCTGTCTCGCGTCCTTTCGTGTATTTAAGAGTTTTCTTATCCCGTAGAGTCGAGGAAAACTTCGATTCCGCTTCGTTCGGAATTACCGATATTCTCTACCGCCTGAGTAACTTTTCGGATACATGGATCCACCGAAAAACAAGTCACACCGGTAACGTGGTACTCGGGAATTATCTCTCGCGACGCGCGATCGTTTCGCGAATTTCCAGACGGCAAAGAACAATCGATTCCACGCTCCGGTCAACGACGGCAGCTCGATAAAGCCTCTCGAAAGTTTTCGAAGATAACGCGAAGACGGTCCCGGTGGCTCGTGGAAGTTTGCTCGTTCGAGGAGCCGGAGCGCGCTCCCTCCTTTCGTCGAGAACGCCCCTCTCGCACCGAAACGAAACTTCCGGCCACCCAATCGACGTACACCGGGTTTTATAACCCTCGCGAGCACCTGTCGCGCCTTTATTTCCCTAAACTTACCCAACGCGACTAGCTTTACTTCGTGTAAATTATAATCGCGCGTTCCGTTTCCCGGGACGAATTTACGGCGCAACTTGCCACCGTATACCACGCGTCACGGCCTCCGTACCGAGTGTTACCTACGAGTCGAGACGTCGTCGTTCCTTTCAGCGGTGCGAAACGATCCTTGTTAGCGGTACGCGTTTCGCGAGATTTCCAAGCGATCGAAATTTTCTCATCGTCGAGAGTACATAGGAAAGAATCGCCCGCGAAATCGTAGACACTTCAATGCGACTCGAAGCTACTTCGTTTCGGGTCTCAAGTTTGTAAATTTTTTGGGAAAGTCTAAGCGAAGAAAGATAGGAAGAAGGAATTTTTCACCAATTGTTCCTCCAGGTGTCTCGTCTCCGGTCTCTCTCGTCGTCCCAGTTTCGTTTCTCGCGCGCGTGCTCGAGCAATCGCGTACGACTTACAGTTCGCCCATCGCGCGCGGAATCGTAGACACTTCGGTACTATTCGAAGCTGTTTCGTTTCGGGTCTCGAGTTTGTAAATTTTTTTGGGAAAATCCACGCGAAGAAAGACAGGAAGAAGGAATTTTTTCAACAATTGTTCCTCCAGGTGTCTCGACTCCGGTCTTTCGTCGTCGTCCCCGTTTCGTTTCTCGCGCGCGTGCCCGAGCGCTCGGGTGCGAGTTACAGCTCGCACACCGCGCGCGGCTCGTTCGTGATTCGTTTAGCTGGATTCTCGCCAAATCCGTCCGCTCGACCGTCGGTCGTCGTTGTTTCATTACCGCGAATCCACCGTAGACGTGGCTCGTCCCTCTTCCCCGTTTCCCGGCCCTACGATTCCAGTCTCTCTCCGCGTAACTCTCTCTCTCCACGTTACTCTCCGTTTCGGCGACGATCACGGCGATTCGAGACATTCCGCAACGACGCCAATCCCGAACGATTAAACGTCGATTCGATCGGGCGCGGTCGAGTTTTCTATTTTTCCCGTTGAGCCTGCTCCCGGGCTGTCGCGGGCGCGACCGACGGGATCCGTCGGAGCCCGCAATAACGGACTGCCCCCTGGCGCGCTCGTGGGGATTTCGGCGTTTTGCGCGAACCGGGCGAAGGGCGCCGGCGGCGGAACGAGCCGAGCGGAATTCGTAGAATTTGTTGGAAAGTTCGTAACGAGAAGTGTGAATGGAAGCGGAGGGCTCGGAGGGTTGTTTTGTCCGATGGAATTTCATTTGGTTGCTGTTTGCCTCCGATTGTTTTTCCATGAGTCGAATCTCGCGGGGTGAAATAATTCGTTCGTGCGGCGATTCGGGCCGGCGGAGTTAAAAATTGTTCAAAAATTGCGCGGGAACGGCCGGATCGCCTCGAGCGTCCTTCGAGGTTCGAATCCGAGGGCGTCTAACACCGTCCGCGAGTAGGGGATAGTTTTCCACGCGTTCGTCCAAAGACGACGATGAACGAGTATCTACCCTTCGATGGTAGCTAGCGGGAGGATTCGACTCGAAACGGGCGAGCTTTTTGATTTTGCTCCGAGATCGTTTTCGTAGTGCGCGATCTCGTTGGTCAGGAACGCGAACGATCGCGGCGGGTAATTCGCGTAAACGAAGGGAAGCCCGAAAAGCCGAGCCGGTCGACGAGGATCCATCGTTCTCGATCGTCTTTTAGCTCGATACGGCTTATTCGGGGCCGGGGTGTCGGCGGAAAGTCGATTCCGAAGGTTGCGTCCCCGGGGAACTCGGTTCCGGCGCGGCAGTCGTAGGAAGAGGAAGAGGGTGAGTCGCGCGGATGGCTTTAGGAAAATTACATTTTGGTTCGGCTCGATCTGTCGCGGGAAATAATTCCGGTTCGATCGCGGAGCCGCGGGTCGCGGGCGTGGGGCGGAGATGGGTCGGGGGACGAGTCTCGTTGGAGATCGTTCGAACGGCATTACGTTATCTCGGCGGCGGGCATACGTTCGAGGCCGATGGCTTTGCTAAATTCACCGCGAGTACGACGCTCGCGACGACTGGTCGATTAATCGGTTCACGAGCGAACGCCCCCGGAATCGATTACTCGCGTCTCGCGCGGCCAATCTCCTGCCCCTCCTTCGATCCCCCTTCGCGCGCCTCCTTCGCCACGGAATACGAAACGAGCTTCGAATCCCATTTCTCGAATAGATTTTACACTTTTGTATCGATCGAACGAGCACCCCCGCGAGACGCGAATTCGCGCGAGCCACCCGCGCACCCCCGATTCGATCCGAGTCGACCAACACCGGAGAAACCGGAACCGCGGGCTTCGCGCTCGATGAATCCCGTACTCGCCCCGCGGAACGTCCACTTTGCAAAATTTCTGATACAGCGAACGCGAGCAAATCGCGCACGGTGGTTGTTGCGACCAGGAGGGTCGAGAAAGGGAAAGTTCGCAGGGCTGTTCGATGCTGAAACGAGTGTCCGGTTCAGCGACCGTTTCCTCGCAGAATTGCACCGTGGATGAACGATATCCCGAATCGGAGGAGGACTTTGTTCCCCACCTTGGCGAGAGACGAAGCGTTCGCGCGTCGTTCGAAAGCGAGCCCGAGTTTCGTTCCCCGCGGGGCAACGCTCGCGACGAATTATATACGCTCGCGCGTGAAATCCGGCGCGCGCGAGATCGCGAGCCGCGAATTAATTAAAAAAGGAAGTTTACAACGCGAGAAAGCGCGGAATTCGCCGGCGCCAATTACCAGCCGCAGCTTGGATCGACGTTCGCAGTTTTATTTCGGCGGGGATTATTAGCGCGGCGAAAATCACGGATTATTCGAAGCTTAACGATCCGTGGGCCGCGGATACGGCATTGTTTCCCGGGGCGCAGTTCTCCCCGATATTTCCCCTTGGAAATTCCGTTCGCTCGGAGCCGACTCGCGCCGCGCGACCGATACCGAAGCACGGAACGCGCGTAAACCGGTGTGCGCTCCAGCTCGCTCGCTCGTTCGCACGCGGCCGCGCGATACATTAACCTTACGAGATCGAGTCGATGCGCACGGTGAACGTAATGTAAAGTAAAAGAATTTTATCGATGCTCCCTTCTTACGGGTCAGCTGTTCCTTCGTCTCGACCGCCTATCCCCCGGGACAGGCAAACTTCCGCGCCCTTTCGGTTAACGCGATACCGAGCGAGATACAGCCCCGGTCTCTCCCCGAGCGTTTCCAGTTCCTCCTAGACGACAAATTTCCGCCTCGAGCGCGGAAAGAAGTCGCCTCGCGCCCCGTGCTCTCTCGCATCGGCGAATACGACGCACAACCGAACAATCGGAAAGTAATTTATTCCCGCGTTGCGCGTAACGCGAAGCGGCGTCGAGAGGTCGTCGAACGCTCGGCTCGTTGACTCGACGAGAGAGGAAGGGAGCAAGCACGGTTTATCGTCTCGCGACGTCGAATTCGAGAACAAAATCGAATTCCGTTGCCCGGTTTTTTTCTTCCCGACGAATCGGAAAGAAATCCACCGGTGCGTTGTATCTAATTCGAAGCGATCGTCGTCGAACGCTCGCAAAAGGTAGAAACACGGTCCGTTGTACCGACTCGGGATGGAAAAAGAAAAACCGGCGTCGAGCGGAAAAAGACCTCGAGTCGCGCACTCGCAACGTCGAATCCCGTCGTTGCATTTTTCTTTTAAAAAATCTCGCAAAGACGACTACCACTGTGCTCGACGCCCAACCGCTGCGAGAAGTCGTCGAACCCTCGAGTTTTTCGTCGCGGAAAAAAATACGCGATCAAGCGTTATCGTTCCAACTGGGCGTAGAAAAAAGAAAAAAAAAGAAAGAAAGTCTCTCGCAGCGGCGATTCGATTCCGATACCTCGGGTGGAGTTTCCGCGAGGCGCGCGGGCATCCGAAACGAGCGATCGATCCGTCTTGGGGCGAGGGCGACGCCGGTGATCGCGGCAATGACCCAATCCCGTCCGGCGCATAATTAACGGTCGGCGCCGCGCGTCCGTTCGGGGCGATATCGGCTCGAAACGATCGCCGCGGAGCCGGTTCGCTCGTAAACGCGTTACGGGGACGTAAACGCGTAACCGTGACGACGCGGCGACGGGGGTCGCTCGCGAGGAAGCCGCCGCGCTCGAGGAACGAGGAACGAGGAACGAGGAACGAGGAACGAGGAACGAGGAGCCGTGCCGACCGTACGGGGATAATTAGTCCTCATTGTGGAAACGTTCCTGAACGCCGACCCCTGTCCGGCTGCCATTACCTTAATTAATATTGACTCTTTGTCGCGAGCGATGGACTCGCTCTCCAACCCCGCGAGCGGGCTCCCCCGCGTCCTTCTCCTCCTTCTCCTCCTCCTCGTCGTCGCCATCGTCGTCGTTCGCTTTTCGACGCGTTCTTTCAACACTCCCTCCGGTATCTTTCCGACTCTCTCGTAACGCGACGGGAACGCGTCACCGCGAGTCGCTGGTTGCACGACCGAGCTCGTAAAACACACTCCGCTCGCGAAAGAGGACGGTCTCGCGCGACGTCGGGGACGACGACGCGGAGCCTTTCTTCTTTCTCTTGGACGACGTCTCGCTCGAATGACGTCGTTCGCGCGTGTGCACGGCTTTACGACGAGAGACGCGGTGGCACGCGTACGAGCGAGACGGGTTTCCTCTTGCGGGTAAATCACAGAGGGTGTCTGGCGCGCCAAGAAACCGGGATTCTCTTCCGAGGGAATTGATGGCCGGTGGAGCGTTTTCAACGACGTTGCTCGATTGTTTCGCCAGTCTCGAAGCAACGGGGTACCCGAGCTCCCCCCGTAATTAGCCGATTTCCGAGGAGTGGGATCGTTGAATAATGTACGACGCTTAAACGGGGGCGTCTGTTTGCGTTTCTACGTTCTTTTTACGAGTTTCCGTTCGTGGCGCGTGGCGTGGCGTGGCGTGGCGTGGCGTGGCCGCGTCTCGCCGACGAGGAAATAATAGGATTCGGTGGAACTCGATTTCGCGAGCAGGTCGAGCCGAGACGAGTCTACGATCGGGATCGAGCGCTCTCCGAACGGGATCGGAACGAAAAACGTTTCGCCTAGTAGGACGAACGACTCGGTTCGAAGTTGTTTCTTTCCATGGTATATTCGACGTATATTCGAGAGATAAGACGCGTAAAATTTTCGTCGAGCGGTGACTACGATTTTCGTAAAGGTTCACCGTCTCCTTGTTTCGTATCGATCGATTTCTCGAAACGAACCTGTTACGTATTCCCACCGTCACTTTTCGCGCGATCGAAACTGGAGAAAACGAGTCCCTTCGCGGTTCCAGGCAGACGATTTCCAACGAGGTTCGCCGCGCCGCTATTCGAAAACCGGCGAACGATTCTCGACCTCGATCGTCTCCCTCGGGACGATATTCCCGCTCCATTTAACCCCGAAAGAGCGGACGGTGGGTCAAAAACGCGTCGAAAGTTCCTCCGGCGGGTTCGATATCGAGTCGCGGGTCCTGCAACGCGCGTTCCATTTTCGTCGTTTCCCGGTGTGCACGCGCGTCCGTCGCGTTTGTTCCCGCACACGCGCGCGCGACGCGTGCACGGAAAAAGCGCTCTTTAGTCCCGCGTCTTTCACCCGGGGAAGTACGTATCGTTTTATTACAGAGTGGCAGCCAGAGACGGCCGCGAACGATGGAAGGGGGTCAAGTAGAGAGAGAGAGGGAGAGACGAGGGGACGACGGTAGGGTGTATGCAAAATACGCTCGACGGCCTGCAGCGTGCGAAGCTAACGTCCATTTTATGCATCCGGAATGCCTTCGAAACGCCAAAGTATCGAGCGACCGCCTGTGTTACGTGTACCGACGCTATTGCGCGCATCGGCGCGAAATTTCCGAAAGATCGCCGAAACTTTCCCGGAAAAATCGCTTTCGAGAAATCGCGATCGTTCTCGCGTTACACGGGACGCGTTACTTCGAATCCCCGTTCGTCGAAGATGGACTCCACCGCGGAAAGATCTTCCTCGACGGCGAGGAAAGTCGGGATCGTGCCGCGAATCCCGGAGCTCGTCTTCGGCGAAACTCGAATCGATAAAATTAACGCGCAAAGTAGTCCGGAGCGTTCCCGCGCGCCCTACGCCGGCAGTCGTCGGTGAATAGGGTAAACAAGATTGGGAGAGACCGAGGTAAACGTTACGCGGAAAGTGTTCCGCGACGGGAGATACGGGTAGTTGCGCGCATAGTTGGCGATCACCGAGGTGCATTGGGAAGTTCGAGGACAAAGGGTTTCGGGAGCTCCGGGACGAGAGGCACCGAGCGTTCGAGCAAACGATCGACTCCAACTGGTGCCGAGCAACGTTTGGATAACGAACGATACCACTCGCGAAACGCGACGAGCATCGGGACCGTATCGACTTCTTCGATCGAACGCGCCGGGGTATTTGCGCGCGACGCGTCTACCGATAATCGCCAAGGACCGGAGTTCTCCGGGGACCGACCAACCACGATTAAATATCGAGTCGGATGGCCAATTTTTTTCGATCTTTCGACTTTCGTTTTAACGTTCGATCGGCGGATAATCGGGGATCGGTGAAAAATCGATGCACGCGCAACGATTCGAAGGAAAGCTCTCGGAAGCTTCGACGAGCGGCGAAACAACTCCGAGAATCGACGAAAAGGAAGAGAAAGGCGAGGGAGTCCAGAGAGGAGGAAACGAACGAAATAATGCGCGGAGAAACTGTGTCGCGACGGCGGAGGAATAACGAGCGATTAACGCGAAAGAGGCGCGGGAAGATTTCGTTTTAAATTCGGTTTAAACGACCGACGGCTTGGAGGATTCTACGAGGGGATCGCTAAAGTTTCGATAAAATTCTCGAATTTTGTTCCCGTCGAAAAAAATGAAGCGATTCCACGATCGATTCCGGTCGTTACGCGTTTCACCGCGATCACCGGTCACGCGGCTGGTACCCGACAAGCTCGAGAGGAGAGGCGGAGGGAGAGGAGGCGGAGGAGGCGGAGGAGGAAGCCTCGGAGGGAAAAAAATTTTAATTAGAGACTCGAACGAACGCCTTTTCGTAACACCGAGCGGGAAACAGAGGGATACGGGGGAACGAACGAGTGGACGATGACAGGTGTAGCGAGGGTTTAAAGCGGCCACGGGATGAAACAAAAAAAAATAAATAAAAGAGGCAAAAAAAAAGGAACGGCCGGGGGAGAGCAACGCCCACCGTGGATCGGTCAAAAGCGTGTAATCCGTACTCGCTCGATACCTTCGGCCCTTATCGGCTAAATACCGTGCAAACATGCCCCAATCTGGGCAGGAAAGTCGGCCGGTATCGCCGCCCCATCTGCCTCCTCCCAGCTACCCCCCGCTATGCCTCGTTTGTACGAACTCGGCCGCGAATACCGACTGGCCCAGCGGCGGCTCGTCGAGCGGAAAGATTAAGGCTCGGTCGTAACTCGTGTCCGCTCGGTGCAAAAAAAAAACAAAAATAAATCCCCCGTTTCCCGTCGTTCCCTCGCGAATCGGTTGTGCGTTTTCCAGTCCGCGTGCACGTTTCCGCGCGGAGATCGAGACCCAGGCAGAGGAGCGAGAACCGCCTCGGAGACGACAGGAAACGCGTGGACGATAATACGAGTTCCCGTAGACGCGGTTTTCTCGAGTCCTCCGCCGCCACCACCACCGTCTCGGTGTTTTCACCGTGTAATTCGTGCGAGTAGCCCGCAATTACCGCGAAAATTAAATACACCGCTCCGTTCCAACCGCGAAGATTCACTGTTTTTCCCGGGACTTCCTTCCTACTTTTTTCCCCAGCCGTCTTTTTTCCCCCGGTAGCTGCAACCCCCGACCACGAGGGCCGTTACGTGCTCGACGAGGGCGAACGGAGTTAGCTGGAACCGGTTGTACATTCAAATGCACGATATCGCGTGTGAAACAGCAGTTAGGGGGGTCGGATCTGCATAACTCCGCTGCGAACACCCCCTGAGGGTGCCTTACCTTTGCTCGCGCTCGCGCTCCCGCTCCCGTCGAAACTCGACCGACCCTCCCTCCCCGCGTACGTTCGCCCCCCTAAACACGGCCCTGCCCTCGCGATCCCGCTAAAAGTGATTCCGCGCCGACTTCCGGATCGCGATTTGTCCGACGGTGCACGGTGGTCGCCGACTCCTCGCCGTGTTGTTACGAGCGTTGTTTCGTTGCGTCAACGACAGACCTGCTGGGAAAGGACTACGTGTTGCGCTGGGAAAATTGATACCGATTGTCCTTCTTTTTACGGAGCTCCGTAAAAAGCGCGCTTGTTGCGCCCCGATGGAACGCCAGTGATTCGTGGCGAACCAACGCGGAGTGAAATCGGTGGCTCGATCGCGATTCTGTTTTATTCTCTCGTCGTTCGCGGAGAGAATCGCGCGGAAGGAGTTCCGTGCACCGTTTAATCGCCACTTGGTCGATCGTCCCCGATCGCGAGAAACGAGGATAATTTGAGAATGATTTAGTGCATCTCTTGAACGTGAACGATCAACCGCTTCGTATCGAGGTGACAAAGACGAAGCTCTCTGAACTACGAAGCTGAGCTCGTTTACGCGTTTGCTCGAGCAAACGTTTATCGCTGAAATCGACAAAGATTTGATTAAACGAAGAGAGTGCGACGCGTAGGTTCGTTGGGAGATTCGGCGCGTAAAAGTACACCATTTGAAAAAGTAGAATGCGAGAGAAAGACAAACGAGGAAGGGCGGAATCGTCGGGAAGGCAACCTCGAGGGCCAGGAGTATACAGGGTGTCACGGCCGTGGAAGACCACTCGCGGGAAAAAGCTCGCGCCGGTGAAAATATTAACGACCTTGAAAAACTCGAGAAAAACGAGAAAAAGAAGTCGGAAGAAAGTTTCTCTTCCGTAAACATTTCGCGCGCCGTTAAAAACATGGGGGATATTTAGACGGCCTCCTTCGGTCGAGGCACCCTGTACGCGAGAGTCGGAGGCGGATCGGAGAACTCGCGCGAGAGAGAGTCGGGTTTTGCCCTCTGGTGACGAGCTGCTGGGAGCTGCTACGGAACAAAGTGGGAAAGAACCGGGTACTCGCGAGTACGTAGCGAGACTCGCGAAACGAAGAATTCCCGGTTTACTCGACTCTTCTCTTTTCTCGTATATCGATGGACCAACTTTTTTCGCGCGAATCCTCGACCCGCGATTCGAACCTGGACTTCGAATCTCGAGCCCGCGCCTTGCGGTTTTTGCGATCGATTCGATTTCTCGAGCTCGAATTTCGTCGCTCGACGCAGGTAAAACGTGGCTGCTCGTTTTCTTCGACGCGCACCCCAATTTCGCGTTTCCATCCCGGGAAACGGTTTTTCCGGCTCTCCTCCGCGCACTGTACGGCTCGAAACGGGGCTTCGTTGAACAGCAATTATCGCCCGGCGTATTTATAATTAACTGGAACGCAAACGCGCGTAACCTTGTACCTGTCCCGATGAAACGTCCCCGATGCATTCCCCGGCCGGTTAATTTGATTTCGCGCGATTTCGCTCAGTTTGCCCGGCACACAGACGCTCGTAATTTCGTCGGGAATTCGTCACCGGGCCTAGCCTCGAGCTCGCCGCTTATTTTCTCGACGAACCGCGCCGGGAACCGCTTAGGCGGTCGCACGCGTCTCTCGTAACACTCGAGAGGACCGCCGTGAACGAACCGGAGAGGGAGCGGGGAACGCGGTGCTCCCGAGCCGAAAATATTGCCCTTTGATCCCGCAGATAGAACACGGGATCCGTCTTTCGTTGCCGGGGAACGCCGTGAAACTCGCGACGCGGAAGAATCGATTTCTCCGTCCGTTTTTCGCGGACGACGGCTCCGCACGCTCGGAGGGTAAACATTTCCCCGCGATGGATTCGCGCGGGACGACCTCCTATCGGACGGATTACGAGCGGTTGCGAAGCCTCGGGGAGCCGTGGCCCTCGAAATTGCCGATCTCGCGACGATAATCGACCGATCGACCGCCTCTACCGCCCTCTTCGACCCTCTCGATCGTTCGCGCGATACGAAATTTTACGAAACACGAGCACCCGTGAGCCACGACTCCGAACTCCGTTGTAAAAGTTACAGATTTAGATAATTTAACTTTACGCGAACAAAGACGAGCGTCTTGTGCTTTTCTCGACGCTCCTTTTGCGACTGGCCGTGGCAAACCGAAAGAAGAAGGTACGACCCATTTCGGCGAAACGAACGCACTTTTCAAAACCCTAAACCGTTCGTCACCAACACGTGGCACTAGCCAAGTAATCGTTTCACTCGTTCCAACGGTTTCCCATCCGACGAAACTCGCGGAACGTGGAAGTTTCCCGACACCAGTCCTCGTTGATATTGAACACGAAGCTCGCGTACTTCGCGAAAGGAATACAACGACGCTATGGAAACAGTGGGACGCGAAAAGCGCAACGCGGTATACATCACGGGGTGTATAAGATAATTGGAGAAAATGTTCAGGTAATTCGCGAACGATAACCGGTAGGCGATATCCGTTGGACGTTTCGGTTACGGACCGGGTGTGCTTTACGAGGCGGCTCCCAAGGCGAAGTTCATCTTTCGCGCGATTCCGTTACGCTCCCGCTGTCATTAAAAGTACAGCGGGATAAAAGTAGAGCGCTCGGGGAGGCATTTCCGAGCAGTCGATTCCGGCCGGTGAACGGGGAATCTTTTACCCCTTGTTTTACGATTCGAGTTGTACCGTAAGAAGAAACTTTCGTACATCGATTCTTTCGTCGAACCCGATTACTCTTTTACGAGCGCGGAGGTGTCTGTTTTACTTCGATACGGTGGAGTACCACGCGAACGACCAAGGATATCGAAAATGCGTTCTCGCGAGCGTTGTTCGCTACGGAGATATTATTCGGTTTAATAATATTTTCCATGCGTCTTCTTACCGAACGCAACATTCGTAAGAACATTTTTCCGATACCGTCGCTCGCTCTCGAGATATTCCACCGTGTCGAGATAAAACGCTACGCGCGTTTCTTCGCGAACGCTACGACGGAACGAACAACAACAAAAAAATGGGACTCTCCGACGCTCGGGGGTTCAATTCGGTTAATTTTTCGATCGATCGATATAACGCGTCAGAGAGTAACCAACGATTTCTGTTCAATTTACCGCGGTAAGGTTCCTTCGAACACGTCCGGAGCGACCTTTGCGCGCGTCTTTCGTTTTTTAAACGCCGATAGAACTCCGTTCGATATCGCGAGACGAGGGGTCGAACGCGTACTCGGTAACGACCGAGGAAAGAACGCGCGCGTGACATCGCGGCGTACACAAAGTCCACCGGTTTTGCAAACGACGATGTTCCTGGTTGGGTCGGTTCGCGCGTAACGGTGCTCGTCGTTGTTCTCCGCGAACGAGGCTCGTTCCAACGCCGGAACGTCGAGCAAAAAATCTGTTACTCGGCATCGATTTACTCTTCTCCGCGTTTCGTTGCTTCCGCTTTTCCCTCGTTGGCCCTACCTCTTCCTTACCTCGTAGACCTCGATAAATCTTGTTACGTCCCTGCTCGGCTCCTCCGCTGCGAGCTGGTAACGCCTTCGCTTCGCTCGCCCAGCCGGCGTTAATCACTCCGTTGAACCTGAAATTGATAATAACAAGTGCCGTGTTCGATTACGGGATCGACCGACAACCGGAGTAATTCGAGATGAAAATTAAGTTCCCCGGAACAACGACGCGAACCACTCGGGGAGACTTGCGTTTTTTTTCGCAACGAAACGGGGAAAGGGAGCATCGATGCTTCGATTTCTCGAGAGGAGACGAAAGGTCGAAAATCGGCTCGAGCGTTGTTTCCCGAACTCGGATCGTTTGCGTTCAACCTTCCCTTTATTCGGGTCCCCCAGTCGGCGAACCCTTCCACGAGGACAATGGTCGCGTATTCGAAAGCCCTGCTCTCGGTTTCCTCTACAACCTCGAGGGACACGGGGAGAGAGAGGCGACCGTTCGCCCTTTTTTCTACGCGTCCTTGAAAGAGTATCCCGGAGTTTTCACCCCGCGACGCCGGCGTCGTCGCGCGCATCGCGTTGCAATCGCCCTCGTGTCTCGTCGGTTTCTTTACGGTCTTCCTTTGTCGCGAGATCGACAATGGCTCGTCTTGCCATCAAACGCACTCTGGGACGAGGAAGAGGGTGTTCCGAGCACGGAGCGTCGTTGGGACGAACCAACGAACGGCAGAAAAAGAGGGAAAAAGAGAGAAAAAGAGAGAAAAAGAGAGAGACCCTCGATTTAATTAACGAGCCAAACGCCACGGGCGGACGTTAATAACTTTGTCAATTCGTGTCTCGACCCTCGCTCGTAACCTTTTTTTTTTTGTTTTTTATTGCCGATCGCTCGGCTACCCCCCGTTCAACGCCAGGAAAATGACTGTCCGAAAGGGGTTGATTACGGTGATCGTAACCCCGAAACAACCGTGCTCCTCGGCGCTGGATGCGCGGGACACCCGGCGGGTCGATCATTTTTCTGATTTTGATGGATCGGTTCTGAGGATGACTGCGACGATCTCGGGGTTTATTTGGCAATCGATACCCGCCCGGTGTGATTAATTGCGCGCCGGGAATCGGGTGAACGGACAGTCGTTCCCGGGGGTGTCTTCGGGTTACTACTCTTTAAGTGATTTTTTTGTCCCACCCGGAATCGTTCCGGTCTCGCGGTTTTATTTACGGGAACGAACGCGACGAAGCCGAGTATACCCGTTTCCGTTGTTTTCCAACCGGTTGAAAAACTACCACGGGAACTGTGAAAGTTTTTCGATCGTTTAAGAGCCCTCGCCGCTAATAAATTTAACCACGCGGGAATACACGCGCCGAAAGGAATTAAGACGATCGATCGCACTTGGAAAAATTGTCGCGAGTACGACAACCGTGTACGTTACGGAATAACGTATCGATAAATATTTAACGTTCGTTCTTGCTCGAGATACTCGACGACAATCGTGTTGCTCTCGAATCTCCCTAAGATAATTATAGTTTTAGGGACGTCGATCGAACGACCGGTAGAATTCAAGCGAAAGACGCTCCGTTTTGACACGGATAGGGTCTGGGGTTTAGAAAAATCGTTCTCGTCGGTGTATTTTCTCGGCGATCGATACACCGGCTCCTGTACGAACAAATTTCCGATACACGGAAACGCGTATCCGTCGTCGGGGAGATACGCAGATACCGGTTCGATAAGAAGCTTCACGGAGTCCACTGGTCCGGATAACCGTCGTCGAACAAACGACGCGTTCGAAATTGCACGCGGAAGCCGTCGTCCCGGGAAAGTTCGTCCCTAGGAAAATGCCACTCGAAAGTGTCGGTAATACGTTTAGGGTACGGTGAAAGGGGGGGAGTAGCGCGTTGTATTTTAGAGGGTGAAAGAATAACATACGCGCCGGGGCTTTGTTCGACGTCGGGGTTGACGTAGCTGTATTTCAGGCGCGCGTTCGGGCAGCAACCAAATATTTTTCACATTTTCCGCCGTGAAAAATTCGATCGTATCGAGGCGAGGGAAAGCCCAGTCGGGACTGCGAGCGCGAGGCTCGATCGCAGCGAGTCGATGGAAAATCAAAGTTTCTTCTCGCCGGGTTTAACCCGCTGAGCACCGTTCTGTTTACCTTTTTGTTTACGTTGCGCGACACCGTCGACTCGAACGTCGCATCGCTGGGAAAAAGCCGAACAGCGTCGTTCCGAGTCGGGAAATTTTCCAAGAAACGATGCAAAGGGTGGTGTAACGTTGGAAACAAAAGTATTCGAACAGAAATACCCGCGTACAGGTCGAAAGTGTACGCTGACCTTTGAAAATGGTAACGAATGAAACAGTAGCGGTATTTTGAACGTCGAGGCATCGTTTGTTACGTTTTCTTAGATCGGCGCGTCATGGAAGTTGCTCGTCGGTCACGGCGGTGATCGACTCGTTACGATCGAACGATTTCAATTGTTCAAAAGGCGAGATTTCTTAACGCGGCCGAGGTTTTTGTACGCCGCGACAATCGGCGATATTCAGCTGCATTGGAATCGCGCCAGAAACACTCGCGCCCCGTACAAGCGAACTGCATTAGTCGGTAGGAAGTTGCCGTCGTAATTTTTGTTTCATAACGCAAAGTTCGCGGCCTCTGCCTCCATTTACATAACTTCCCGCGCGTCGCGGCTGGGGGACTATTTTTGCAAGCGCAAGTAGCCCGGTCGGCGACGCGTATCCGCCGCACGGTAGAGAAAGCCCGAGCACGGATCCTCGCGAACGGAGCAAAAATTATTCGAACGCGATCCAAATGATTCCGCCTCTGCCCGCGCGTTGGAAATTTCCCAGAGAACGATCCGGGCCGAAAGGTTTCCTAGGATCGCGTTCACCGGGACTCGTTCCTCGGTTTCGACGCGCCGAGTACATTTGTACGTTTCTAACTCCGAGTGCGTCCCCGGATATTTTTCGTCCCAACGCTCAACGATAACGTATCGTTTTTCGACGATTAAAGTAACGATAGTAACTTGTAAAGTTAAATTGGGACATCTTTTGAACTCGAGAGATCCCCTCGGTCGACGCACATTTCGGTGTACTTTTTTCAATACGGGAACTTCGCGGCTTGGTTTTCGAAATTCAATACGAAATAAACGCGAATCAATTTCGAATCAATCGTAGAATTTCGAGCGCACGGTGAGACGGAAGAACGCTTCGAGGTTCGATTCGTCTAAATTTTGATAAGATCGTTTTCACCCTCTTCTCGAGCCCGAAACAGCGAGGGAAAGTTTCGTCGGTCGTCTTCGATTACCGAGGATCGGTCTCTCGCAAAAACACCCGGCCCGATACAAAATGGCTCGTTCCCCTCGAGTTCTAAAAATCGCTTCTCGGGGAGCAGGGACGTGGGGCGGGGTAGTTTTTTTTTCTCCACCTTATCCATTTACCGCGGCCGTCCGTTCCGGGCTCCGTCGGTTATCTTCATCTTCCTCCGGCGCCCCTAACTCGATTTCGTCGCCAGATTCGGGGGTGTGTAGCGCGCCTCGCTCGTTGGTCCACGAAATCTTTCCAGTCGCCACCCTCGAATCTCCCTACGACCTCGAAGGGGCCGGACCGTTTTCCACGGACGTGGAATATCGCGAGGGTCGTGAATTCGTACGAAAAACGAGGAAAGAACGGTGGGGCGAAAACCGCTCGAGAGAATTCGAAATATCCGGCGGAGGAAACGAGGTCGAATCGATTTTCCCGTTCGAGGAACGATAATCGGCCGATTGATTCCGCGAACGAGCGAGTTGTCCTTTCTTGCGCGTCGATCGTCGAGGGGAGCGTCGCGTCTCGGCGCAGCTTCGAATTAATATCGGAGACAGTTATTCCGCGGTAAGAGGGGCAATTTTGCATTTAACTTGCCTCCGTCCGGAATACATCGTCGTTAGGTTCGAACATATTTTTTCATTTCCGTTCGACTCGTGAATCGTGAGTTAGGGAGCCGCGAGAAGGGTCGACGCGAGGCCACCGTTGCAGGAGGACGGTTTTGCATTCAGCTACCCTTTCGAACGTATTTTTTCATTTCCTTTCGACTTGTAAATCGCGAGTTAAGTACCGCGAGCCGCATTCGCGTTTCTCGAGAACCGTCCGAAAGATTATTTGTAAAAAGCGTCGCGATTCCGTACGGTTCGAATTAATATCGATGACGGTTGTTCCGGTACAAGAGAACGTTTTTCGTTTAACGTTTCTCCGGCCGAGAGCACATGGTTATCGGATTCGAAGATATTTTTTCATTTCCTTTCGACTTACAAATCGTAAGTTAGGATCCGCTGGCGCGCGCGAGAGAGAAAGAGAGAGAGGGAGAGTGGTCGATGGGAAGGAAGCTCGCGTTTCTCGAAACTGCCCAAAAGACTATTTATTTCAATTATTCGTCGTGCGGTTATTTCACCGCCTCGAGTCGGGCGCAACTCGGTTCGCCGAGACCGGTTTTCCGCGGATTTATACGCGGCGCGTCGGCGAGAGGGTTGTAACGTCACGGCGAAAAGAGATAGGGAGGGGTGGGGGGTGAGCGAGGTTCTTACCGCAACGAAGCTATCGCGAAATTGAAATCAAGCTTCTGTTTGGATTACAATTTGAATAATTCTCGGATTACGGTAAAATCTTCCCATTCGCGGAGATTACGGTTCCGCGGTGTTGTCGGGAACACGAAACCACCGCGAGTCGGGAAGAAGGAACGTTTTCTCCGTGAGCACGGTAACGTTCCATTAATCGCTACGTACGAGAACCGGGTTCCGTTCCCGACGCGGCTCGCCTCGCCTCGCCTCGCCTCGCCTCGTCGGAGGAAAAAGCGCTAATGAAAATCATACTCGCGAGGGAAAAAGAAACGGTTCGGACGGCTCGGCGAACCGTAAACTCGAACCACGAAAGCTTTGTTTGTCGGCCGGGGCTACTCTAATCGATTAACCCGGACCCCGGGCTATCCGCGAATTCCACCTTCCTTGTTCTAATATCGTAATGGTTGCCGACTCCCACGTATTCAAATTCCTAGACGTTTCCTTGGCCGGCCATTTAGATATTAGGATCGGCTGGAAAAATCTGCGAGCTGCGCGATTCCCGTTGCGCAAACATCGACCGTTTTCTCTTTTTACGCGGGATCGTAAACGTTTCAACGAGCTTCCGCCACGGTATCGCGGGATCCGAGGGGCCCTTGTCCCCGGTCTGGAAGAACGCCGAGACAATTTCCTAGCGGAGATTTCGGTGTCGTCGGGCCATCGGGCTAACGAGACGATCGCGTGACCGCTTTCTCTCGGGGGCCTATCGCGTCTTTCCAGCTGTTCGTACTTTCGTGTAACCCTGTGTTGCGCTACTGGAATCCGGCCACGAGGGGCCTAGACCGCGTTGTATCGTAAAACGGTATAATATATTTCCGGTAACGGTTCTCGCGACACCGGTGAATTACGAGACGGTTTAAAGGCCGATGGTAATCGATATCGAGCGCCGAGTACCGAGAAACCGTGCGCCGATCGCTAAACAAGCGACGAGCAACCTTCGGACCTGACCCTATCGGATTCGCCGATCGTTCGCCGCGACCTTACACTTTTCCCTCCGGACGCACGTTCGTGTCTTCGCAACGTCACGCGTTGCTCCAAGGTACACAATTGCGGACAGTTTCCCAGTCTGGTATCTCGCACCTCGGATACCTACGAACTCGGAATAATTCCACCGTTTTACCTCTCGTCTTTTCATCTTTTCATCGAGCAAGGGGTTAAGGAGGACGCTAGGCTCTAGTCTCCGGCAATCGCGAGGAAGTTTACTCTCGGGTTTTGCCGCCGGAGATGGACAAGGTTCCGTCACGGACGAGAGACACTTTCGCGCTAACCGTGGGCGACGTCGCTCGATGAAACGCGGCACGTAACACGGACGAGAGTACTACCTCGTTTTTCGGCAAATGTCGCGGCAGTTATCGCAAATTGCGCGCCCGATGTCCACACGGGCGTACACGCGTCAGCGATTTCGATCCGCGCGATCAAACGGTTCGAGTTCCTCGCTTTGGAAGACCGTCAGCGGCCGTATTATCGCGAATTTTCGCGCGCGCGCGACGAAATGGCTCGCACGGGTCAAAACTCTGATCAATGGATCCCGCATTCCTTCCACGGCGAGGCTCTCCGAGTCCCGGTGGTACTTTGGCCGTCTGATTGCATCTCCGCTGGATGAGGGTAGCCCTTTCAAATTGAGACAAACGCGCATCCGCTAACGCGTTTCCTTTGTCCCCTGTCCTTCGAGCGAGACCGGCTGGCTCCGCGAGTTGCGCGCGCGGGTCTCCTCTTTCTTCGTCGATCGGTAACGAGCCGGTCGTTACCCGGGGATTCCCGCAAATCCGATTCCCATCGGATCGATTTCCGCGGCGAGGGCCTCTCTGCCGATTATTTGCCTCTTTTCCGTTAACTAACCCTCCCGACCGAAGTTTTACCAACCGTCCTCACGGATTACGGGGAGCGCGGTTGTAATCAACGCGTCTCGTTAAAACACACCGAGCCGAGTACCCGTGAGCTCGGAAACGGTGACGTTCGTTTTCCTCCAATAAGTTCACGAACGTCTGGAGCGGAATCGTACGACGCGTATACCCGCCATTCCCGTGGAAATTTCGTTGCCGCGCGCGACCGCGCACGGATCGGATACGGAGGAGTTGCGACCGTCTTCGATAATCGAGCTATAATCCGGGGATACGTTCGTAAAGAATTTATCGGCATTGCCGAACACCGTCTCCCAGCAGCGACTCCTTCGCGGAGCAGAGTGTCGTTGAAATTGAGATTTCGAGCGCAAAGGATCAGCGGTACGGCGCAGCCGATCAATCGATGAATAATATAACGAGTCGACGGTAAATTACGGTCAATTGCCAACGAGACGAATACACGGTCGATGGTTCCGGAACATGTATAATTTCGTCAATTCGGAGATCGCGAGCTACAAAAGTATCTACGCAAAGGATCCGCCCTATGTTAGCCACCGCTACCAGAGGTACTCGGAAGAAACGGTCCCCTCGTCGTGTTCTAATCATCGACTACGTAACGGGAGTTCGAAGTAAAAAATATTCCACGGTTGAGACCGAACGGGAACCCCGAAATGGTTGGAAGGGTTCGTCGCGCAGGGGACGAGCCGCGCATCGGGGGTAGCCCGTGGTCGCGTATCGGTGCAAAGGGATCGAAACCGTGGTCGGTTTCCGGCGTGGCGATCGATCCGTTCCGGCCGTCGCGTTTATGGTTCGTAGGAAGATGACGTGCACGCGGGGTTCTCACGGGGCCACCGGGGCGCATCGTTCATCCGATTACACGCGGTCACGAGCAAAAGAGATACCGTCCGCAAGACAGAGGGCACCGGGCGAAATTAGAAGGTTCCGTTTCGTTGCGGTCTCGTCGGCTCCGGGGCATGCCGGGATTTCGTAACGATCGCGTCAAAGAAGAAAGCACTTTGCAGGACGAAATTACCCTCGGGGCATTTACGGATTAACAGGATAGACGTTTTAACGATCGGCGCCGGGCGTTCGTGATACAGAGCGAGATCGTTCGAGCCCTCGTCCCTCTCGAGCACCACGGATCGCCCCGAAGACGACGAGAGACCCCCGGTTTTCTTCGCGACCGACAATTTTTCCACGAAATCGGAGCTCCCGTAAGAAAAAAACGATATCTACGGAGAGAAAGAATAATTCCGAGAGACATCGAGACCGCTCCGCCTAGGGGTTTCGGATAAGAGCCAACGAAGGGTTAATCGAGAGAGTCTGGCCGGTGAACAAGGAAAGTTGGGACGACGCGACGCCCTAAAATTCATCGTATTTAAAAGTTTGCCCGAAAACTTCTTAATTGCCACCGTATCGAAACTCGTAACGAGAACGAAAGAGGCGCACGATCCCGCGAAGGGGTCGCGGTAAGAATTACGAGCGGATGGGAAGGACGTCGCGTTCTCGATCGACGAGAACGCGCGGGCCGCGCTGGGAAATCGTGAGTTACGAATGATAAATCAACGAACCGGGCCGCGCGAAATAAATCGCTCGATAATTATTCGGTACGGGCGTGGCGGTCGCGATCGGCCGGCGCGATCCCGGAGTTTCGCTTCGTCGCCGATAATTCGAGGAACACACCGGCGGCGTTGTTCGATCGGTGTTTCGCGGTGTCGTTGCCGCGGCGTCGATGGAAATTATCGGAAATAACGCCGGTGTCACTATTTCTCCCCGTGAACGATGACAATGGACCAGCGCCGGCCACGCCGCGCCGCGCCGCGCCGCGACGCGGCTTCGAACAATGCGCCGATTTATCTCGGCCGGCGTGCATCCCCGCGAACTATGTTTCGATAGCGCGCTCCCACTCGATAAAAGCAATTTCTATTTAATTAACGAGGGCCGCGAGCCGGTTGCCCACGGGGAAAGATTACAGCCGTATCCGCGCGGTGGATCGGGCATCGTCGCGTCGGATTTCGCGTCGCGTTTTACGATTCGATTCCTCGCGTCGATGAATACCACAATGATGGTTCCACGAACGATCGAAAGAATCGTTCCTTCCTCGATTCGAGAAAGGGGAACATTCCAACGGATATCCGTGTCCGTTGGTCTCCGAT
This sequence comes from Ptiloglossa arizonensis, assembly GCF_051014685.1. Taxonomy (NCBI): domain Eukaryota; kingdom Metazoa; phylum Arthropoda; class Insecta; order Hymenoptera; family Colletidae; genus Ptiloglossa; species Ptiloglossa arizonensis. The sequence goes on from NC_135048.1 coordinate 34,173,059, forward strand.
TCCGCGCGACATCGTCACCGAGTACGAAGCGGATCGTCTCGGAGACGCGCGCTGGCAGAGGGAACGTCAAAGAGAACGACGAAGGGAGGAGGAGGAGGAGGAGGTCGGAACCGAAGGCCACACCGAGGAGGAAAAACCCGGCTGACTTACGTTACCGTGTCTTAATTCCCTCTGTTTCTCTCGGAGCCGGCTCAGCCCCCAGCTGCCCTCCCTCCAGCCACCCCCGTCCTCCGTCCAACCTCTAACCCGGTAGTCTCCTCTCCGCTGTCCGTGTCGTTGCGGCGCAAAAGACGTAATTCACGCCAATTAACAGCCCAGCCAGGCCGGTTCTGTGAGTTTCGCTGCGTCAACCCTCTCTCATTTCCGCTTCTGCCGGCGCCAACGCCAACCGTTCCCGACAGTCGCGTTTACCCGGCTTCTTTCAGCGTTACCGCCACTCAGACGCGCCCCTCGAGTCGCCGCCACCGCCGCCACCGCCACCGCCATCGCCGCCGCCGCGCGGCTGACCCACCTTCTCGTTTCACCGTTTCTCATCCCCCGGAACCTCGCCCTCTTTCTCTCCCTCTCTCTCTCTCTCTCTCGCTCGCTCTCGACGTTTCTCACCCTCGTCCTTTGCGAGTTGCGCGAAACTCAACGAACACCGTGTACACAGAGAGGTGGCAAGGTCGCGGGAAAAAGCCTCCAAGACCCGAGGCGAGAGGACGACGAGATCGAAGGTGTGGCAATGACGGCCAGTGGTGGCGCGGGGCTAAAAAAAAGAAAAATAAAAGTCCGGGTGTCGACGGGAGAGGAGTGGGGAGGGATCGAGTAAAATATGGACCGCGACGCGGGGTGGATGCTAATAACAATAATAAAGGCGAAATAAGGGGGAAATGGGGCTCCGGAGAAATTCACGGGCTCGTAATAAATTCAGGGCGAGAGCGGCGTTCCATTTGCGGCCGAGGACCGGGGATCGGGGGTCGAAGCGAGAGGAGAGGAGGCGGCGATTCCGCGTCACCTGGGCGCGACGCTGAATCGAAGAACCGGGAGGGGTACGGGGATGGTTCTTTTCCACGGTGACTGGAAGTTTGCGCCCGGTTTGTTTGAGTTTCGAAGATTGGGGAACCCCTTTTTTCGAGAAAAGATCGACCGACTGCCACGGTCGAAAGGCTCCACGGACGAACGGAGCCACCGAATTCCTTTGGCTTTTCCAACGTCGGGGACCGCTTAAGTATTTACGTTTCCGCGCCAGTGGCTACTCTACGAATTAATTTTCTCGCAATTTTCAACTCTCCGTTTGTCCTTAATGCGACGACCCGTACCTCCGCGCGATAGAAAATACATCGAAACGTAACGATTCTAGTCGCGGTGTAAAAATAAAGCGAGCACCGATTACCTTCCGCTTCAAGTTTTACTTTTACTTTTACTTTTACTATGGTTTTCGCTCTCGCACGCGCGCTACGACGTTCTACGTTTTGCTCATTGTTTCGCGCTACTTTCTCACGGGCTCCTCTCGTTCTCGCTCGTACCCACACTCGCGCCGACCTAATTTCCTTGGTCCATCGTTGCATCGTATCGATGAGCGTGTTCGGTCCTTTTCGTTTGGTCGTGGGTCTTCCAAGTCCAGAGAAGACGCATCTGGTTCGACACGATCGGCGATTCCTCTCGGAGGTTGATTTTTCGCGGCGCGAAATAATCGTCTCGATGGTCCGAAGATAACGATCGCGTTTCGCGTCGAAAGAACGTCCTCCTTTCGTTCTTTGTCGCGTCGAATCGACGACAACCAAACCGGAGGATTTTCGGTAACGAGATAATTTGATTATTAATTAACCTTCGACGAAAGAGGACAGGGAACGCGGAAACAAAAGCGCGGAGGTTTCGTAACGGTGGACGAGAGCAGACGCGCGAAGAATTTCGATTGTAAATTTGTAAAGCGCAGCGGGACGGGCTGTGGGTTGACAAAGGGTCAAGAATGGCTTTGGACGCGGCTGCATAGCAACCGCGGCGGATACATTCGAACGCACCCGAAGCGTACGGTAAATTTTATCGGGAGGACGCGGCGTACGGAGGAAAATCGCTCGAGCGGTTTCTCACGATGGATTTCCTTTCCGCGTAGCTCCGCCGGACGCAAAGACGTACCAAGTATGCCTTTATTCCTTGGAAAATATCGAGGGACTCCCGAGGGCCGGTTGCTTTTGCGACGGGCTTTGAGGGTAATGCCGCGCGCCACGATTCGACGACCCCGCGAGTGCGCGAGAAATACGTCGCCGATATTTCGTTCGCGGAGAAAAATTCGGGAACGCGGGCTCGTCGTTGAGTCGAAAATCTTTGCGCGAAAAACCGATCGTTCGGGCCGAGGAGGAAAGGAAAACGGAGACGTTGCGACAGGGGCCGGCGAGCTCGTCGCGAGACGGAGAGAAACGAGCAAGACCGAGAGGAAATTCTCCGAAGAAGAAATTCTCTCGCGGCTAGGTAGCGCGTCATCGTTTATTCAGCACCCTATTCTCTCGGCGCGGTTGATGTACCGCCACCGTTTCGCTCGAGAAACACTAATCACGAATGTCGGCCGTTCCTCGTCTCCGCTCGCTCCATCCCGTTTCGAAGCGTCACCGGTTCCTTATCCGAGTCGACGCCCGCGACATAATTTTGGATTACGGTCAGGAAAGGACCGGGCGGCGCTAGGTGATTTTTGTTTACGGAGCCCCAAGACGCCCCGTTCATCCGCCGGAAACTGTATAAAAAGGATTTTCCACGGTACAGGAAGCGACGCCGTGGCGAGATTCCTTTTACCCGTCTCTCGGATCGTCGTCGTCCTCTTCGTCGTCGTCGTCGTCGTCGTCGTCGTCGTCGTCGCGGCGAATACTTTCGACCCGTTCCACCTCCGATCCCCAATCCCCTTTCCACCCCTCGCGGCGCGTTCCTTTCGCCGCTTTTGTTCCGCGCTCTTTCTCGTCCGAGCGAAATGTTTGGGTTGTAAAATTTCCTTTTAGTGCCTTTAGGGGCTGTGCACGGAGGCGCGAGCGCCGCGCAAGGGGAGAAGTACGGTGGGACGGGGAGCGAGGGACAACGGACGTCTGAAATATTTAATATCGCAGGGTCCACCTGAAAATCTGGCTCCTCCTCGCTACCCTCCCCCGGCCTCCTTTTGTTCTCCTTTCCCACGTGTCCTCCTTTTTCTCCTCCGCGTCCTCTTACCTCCGAGTTTTAAGTGTCGCGCGATTTATTTCGGGGGAAACCGACGCCGCTCTGCCCTCCGACAAAGTTCACCGTTTTTATCGGACGCGCACCTTCGATCGTCTCGAGATTCCGTTTCCTGGAAAATCGAGGTCAACGCCACGATCGTCGAATTAACGGACTTTAAAAATCGAGAATCCCGAGACACGATAAATCATCGCCGGAGACTCGAGGCGCGCGACGCGAGGAAAACCAAAGTCGTGTCAAATTCGACCAACGCGAGCGACAAACACGACGCGGTCGTATCGCGCGCATCGTCGACTCGAACGCGACCGTGGAACGTCCTTTGTTCGTTTATCGTCCCGTCGGTCGAACGACAACGGTTTCGCCGCTGCGCGACATTTAATTAGGGCACGGAGATAAAAAATGTTTGGAAAGTACGGAACGCGTGTTTTGAAATTTATGGCGCAACGAGGCGGTCGAGGGTCTCCAGCCGGCGTCCTCTCGCCTTTATTACGACGGCTTTAATCGCGGGAAAATAACGCGTTACGGTGGCACCGTGGCTCGCGGAGGATCCGAAGAACGTACTCCGCACCGCTCCTCTCCGAACGGGACGCTACTTACCAACGCTTTGGGAATTATCCGAAAAACGATCCGCGCGACTCGGGCGACGATTCCGTTCCTCGAGGTATCCTTGCCGAGAGCGAAGCTTCGCGCAAAGGGATTAACATACAAATGGCCATTAACAACGTCAAAGGGCGCGAAATGCCCCAAAGCGTCTCTGCGACCCCTTTTACGCCCTCCCGGCGTGAAAACCGTGCGACGGAAATCGAGTATCGAGTCTCCGGGACGAACGGCACGGTCCGTTTAGCCGACATCTTGTCGGCCCTATTACGCGACATTTAATGGAGAACACGGCGTCACATGGCGCCGTCGAGGACGGGCCTGGAATTTTGATCGTATCGTATCCGCGATGATCCAACGCGTCCGCCGTAACGTTCACCGTAGGTGTTGCGCGCACACGGTCCGGCGGAGCGATGCTTCGACGTATTTGCCGCGCCCTCTCGAGCCCCGAACGACATTTCGCCGGATCGCGCCAATCCCCTCGATCGAATACATCAGCATTCATCAGGGCCGAGTTTCAGCCCCGATGTTTGTTCCGTGACGCGATACGGAGCACTCGCGAACCCCGCTAGATTTTTTCACCCCCGATGATCCGACGCGAGGGTGACTTTTGTCCGGACGGACGGCTCGGTTCGTCGATGTTCCACCGATGAAAATACTCGCGGCGATCGAACGGTCTCGCGAATCCGTTTCGTCGGTAGCGAGCGAGCTCGTTCGAAAAGTTTCCTAATTAAAATTCGATACGCCTCTTCGCGGATAATTGCGAACGATCCGAGATCCGTTGGTTGGGAATCACCGGCGGTCGGAATCACGGTCCGCTTCTTTCGTCGTTTCCCGCGGCGCGCACCGTTTGCCTCGGGAACCGGATCGAGATAAGAAAGAGTTACGCGCGCACCGAGTTACGTTCGTTCCCTTGTTCCCGACGGTGGAAACGAGGTTTTCTCGGTTCGTTTTCTCGCACCGAGTAGCGTCGCCGCGACGATACGTAGGAAAGCCTTTGGAACTCGACGAGGAGAGAAGGAGCATCGTAGACACGCGCGAATCCGCGGATTTTTGAAAAATTTCGAGTTCCGCGAATCCACCGCCGGCACACGTAGGGGCATGTACGTCGTGCCAGGGTTTCTATTGAATTTATTTCGTAGCTGGCCGGCGTACGTTGCTGATTGCAGCCACGCCAAAGGGGTCGGCGGGCAGGGTGGTTGGCTGTACTCGGCCGTTTTGCTCGCCGGTCACGTATTCCTGCATCATTTGCTATGGGTTTCATACCGGCCATAACTCTACGGATATATCCTCCACCCCGTCAAACTCCCAGCCAGCCTTCCGCAGCTACGCTCGGGCCTTTCCCTGGATGGGCGTCGGAGCCAGGCGCGAGGTATCTCGCGGAGGGCTGCCGCACTTAATTTAAGGCGCATTCATCGAAACCAATCTGCGACCGTGCAGCGAGACGACGGTTCTGCGAATTAATCAACCCTTACGTCGCCACGGGAATCGCGTCAATTCCGGGCCGCGTCGCGACGTTCCTCGTCGCGTCCGCGGCTTTTGATTTTCGTTCAACGCCCCCGCGCGTATTATTAATCCGCGAGAGGGAGGGAGGTTTCGCGACGATTCAACCGAGGTGTTCGCTACGACGAGGATGCCGCTTAATGTGTTTTTCGACAGTGGCGCGAGTTACTCGGCTCAACCAGGCCGCGTCTCCGCTCGAACAATGGCGGAATTGTCGTCGACGCGAAGCCGTTGCGAGATCGAACGGACCCGAATCGATCTCGAATATTAGGGAACTATCCAAGCTTACTGAAAACGCTCCGTAATTTACGGATCGCGTTCGCGGTCCGTTCGAAGACAATTTCTTCGTCCCTCGATCGTCGAATTTTAATCACAGAATCTTAAACGGACCGTCCCGTCGAAAACGCGTCGCGAATAAATCGCCGTAGACTGGGTTATCGCGCGGTTTCGTTATTTGGAAGTTTGCCCTCGTCGTCGATTCCGTTGACCTTGAAACACATCGTCGGAGGTTATCGTTCCGAGCAAGTTTTCCCGATAACCGTTACCGCCGCTCGACCGTAATTTTAGAGTTACGCGCGAAAATATGCTCCGCGGTGCATATTTTGTTCCGTTTACCGGGTTTTTTCAACGAAACAACAAAAAGGTATACCGTCTCGTCGAACCGGGAACGGTAGCCTTCCAAGTGAACGTTAAATCGAGCGTAGAGGAATTTAGAAGTTGAACGCGCGGACGAGGGAGGTGCTCGGTAACGCGTCGCGGGTTAGGTCGATCTCGTTATCGTTTCGCTTCGATCGCGCGGTATTTTGTAATCCGCGAACGGATAGAATATTTACAGTAACGACGATTACTCGGTTAGCGGACGATTAAAATTGGAGGGAAATTCGGGCGAAATTCGATGGGAAATCCGAGCGATACTCGATCGGTGTGTTTCCTTCGACGTCGTATTATTAATCGCGCAGAGTTTGTTCACGGTCGCGCGTCACCCGGTGAAACGGTCGGTCGGTCGGTCGTCTTGTTTGCCCTTCTGAATACATACGCCGTTTGTTTCGGTGTCGGAGGAACAGTTTTTGCCGTAATCCGATCCGGACGCGTAAAACGAGCGACCGTTGCCGGTCGTGTTTTGCCTCTCGGTGCGGTAATACGGTCCCGTGTCGCGCGGAACGCGTCGCGGAATCGCGGTATCGCGTGCGAGCCTTCTTTATCCGTGCACGTTCGAAAGTACGCCGCGATTTCTGAGTCGTCGGTGTTTTTGTTTACCGCGGCTCGTTCGCAGTCGTTTCGCGACCGACGAGATTCTGGAGACACGGGCGAGGAATTCGTTGCACAAATATCGATATCAACCGCTCGGACGTCGAGGCGCAATATGGCGCAGTTTGCGCTCGACGCTCGCGCACCGTAAATCACCGTGTATCACCGTATATCCGAACGCGCGCTGCTTTACGGAACACGGCTAAATATTTTTGTCAACGATTTAAGACTTTCGAACAATAAGGTACTTTTTTCCCCAGCGAACGTTCCCGTGTTTATCCAGTGCGATTTCACCGTCGGTATTTCGTCCAGTTTTACTATATTTTTTTTTTACGCGCGCCAGAAAGAAATTTAGAGGCAATCGCGCAACGATTCGCGGACGAGAGCTGCTCTCGAGCGGATACAATTAATTCGACGCAGAGGAACGCGCGCGTCTATGGGATTCTATGGAAATCGATGTCGAACGCAACGCGGGGTCCGGTCTTGCTCGAATCGATCGCGGAATCAATCTCGTCGGTTGGTAAAAAACGAGGCGTCGAAAGTTGAAAACTAAACACCGTTTACGTTCAAGTTCCCACCGTGGAGCGTAATTTTCGCGGTCCGACGTGTCTCGGTATCCGTTCGATAAAATCGTTGATTCGCAATTACGTATGAAACGAAGCGACTCCAATTAACGAAGGTAGCTCGCCGCCGGAACCCATCGATACGTTTGTTTCGCATTCGTCGCGCGATCGGCTCCGAAACCGATCCACCCTCGACGAACGGGACAACATTGCGAATCGATCGACCATAATCGTGGCTACCTGGATCGCCTCTCGGCGTCCCCGTGCTCCTCCCGTTTTCTAAAACACACACGGACAGGTTTCCCTTTTCCCGGTAAAAGCGTTCTCGATCGAAAGCTCGCTCATCGAATATCAATGTCCCGGAGCCCGGGGGCCTCGAAAACTCGAACGCCGGGAAGAGGGACGGTTACATCGGTCTACGGAGAGACGGGGAGTTAATAAGCCGGAAAGAAGGCATCGGAACCGGTTGATAAATCGAGCGTGTCTCGACTCGTTAGTCAAATGTCGAGGTTCTCCGTTTCCCCGTTTCCCCGTGAGTTCGGCCGTTTCGAAAATTCCCCAGCGGAGGGAGCGACCTTATCGTTTATTTCGATCCAGTTTCGTTCAACGGTATCGGAATAGACGATTCCGGATGAATTATTGCGCTCCTCGTTATTTATGAATTTAAAACTTGGACGAAATTATCTCGTTTGAACCGTGCTCGCATACCCGGGACAGGATTTACAAAGCAGTTTATTAAAATCCTCGTTGCAACCGATCATTGCGGATGCGAAGTGCGTAGCTACACCGTGCTCGTCTCTTTTCCTTTCCGGTTTCTTTTTCTTTCTCCTCTCTTCGTTCTTTTTTCCTTTCGCCGGTGTATCGCGTTTACAGCAGCGTTGCATCCGGATCTTGGATCGCTCGTATAACGATACGAACACTTGGTAAATCCTTTTGCGGGTACTACGTGCTCGTCGAGGAAACAACTGCAATAATGCTATCATAAATTCAAATTATTGCGGTTGCCGCAAGATCTTCGCTGCTGCCATCTCTAGAGCGTGCAGCGAACCACGGCTCTGGTACGGGGGGGTTGCTCGGGGTCTTCGGGTGATCTTAACCATCCCGGCGTACGTACTCCGTAGAATCCTACTAATAATGTTTTACGAGCGCTACAAAGTACACGGAATCCCGATCGCGTTTCTCCGCCGGATCGAAGAGGGGCATCCTGGACGATTCGGTGACTCTCGAACCGTTCAACGATTTACCGCGCGGCAAATTCGCAACGGTAGCTCGTTCTCCGATTAATTTCACCGTTAACGTTTCCCCCCGTTGGGAAGGTCTTTTTGCCGAACGATCCTCGGAACGGAGGAGAAGAAGCCGTTTCGCTCGGCAGACGACGCGCGTTACGTCGAAGCGAAACCGTTCGATGGACACGCCCGCGCGAGTCGGACGCGCCGGGGCGAACGATCTTCGCGACGAGTCTGCGCCTCGACGAACGATCCTCGAGGGCGAAATAACGCGCGAGGCTCGAGCATCGAAACGAAGCGGGTTGCTAATTACGAGCGGCACTCCGACTCGAGTCGGCGATAAATCGCGCGAGACGCATAAAACGTCGCGCCTCGACGCGCCCTCTCGATTCTCTCGACGTTTATCGGGGCTCGCGACACCGGCGTTACATTCTGTTTCGAATCTGGAACACGATGAATATTAACGAGACGGGAGTCATTGCGCCAGAACGGAACGGCCCGGAACGGAACGGAACGGAAGAGTGTGTTCGCCGCGGGGCGTGCAAGACGACACGACACGACACGCGGATCGGATACACGCCCGGCTGGGAGCGTGTACACAAGATTTAGCGTCTTGAAACACAATCTCGGCTGGATGGTTAGCTGCGGTACGGGATACACGACTGCCGCGTGCTCCTCCTGTCTAAATAATTACGGCGTCGCGAACGACGTTGCAGCTCTCGCCCTCGCTCGGCTCGCTTCCACGACGCTCCTTGCTTTTTACCCGCACGAGGATCCCTCCCAGCCGAGAGTATCGGAAAAGGAGGACCGACAATCCTCCGAGTTCGTTTACTAACGCGATTCGCCGACCTCCGTCGAAATTCGAAAATCTCGCGGTTCCGAGAACGCGAGAATTCTCACCGGTTCCGGTTTCGAATCGAGACCGGTACCCTTTCCACGAATCCCCGGGAGGAGGTTTTCCAAACGAAACTTTCTTACGCGAAACTCGAAACTGTCCATTCCAGCACCGAAGCGAAACTCTCGTCTTCTCGAAGATCGAACTCGACACTGTTCTCCCGTCTCTCGCGCGCCCGCTCTTCCTCCCGATCTCCACTTTTTCCGTAGCGAATAGTTTTACGACTTTGTCCACGATTTCCTCCGTTCGCGTCGATACCGTAACGCGACTCTCGTCTCCGCCTTTCGACTCCGCTTCGTTCCGCGACCGATCGCGTCTATTTCTCATAATTGGTCGTTTTCTTGCGTACTTTGAGAAACGCTGAACGAGCGCGGAGAGTCGTATCGTCGAGGAAGCGACCCGCGGCTTCGAATTTAAAAACCGAGTTTCGCTCGGTCCTGGTCGATGCGCGCGGAGAAGAGAAACGTGCCAGAATGCTTCGTAGGGAAAAAGTAGACGACGGAAAGGGTAAGGATGTAGGACAAGGAATAACAGAGTCTACGACCTAGGAGAATTTTAACGCGTTCCCGTGGCCGTCGGTGCGTTCCTCTTCTCGTTCGCGGCGTCGAGAAAATATTACGCTCGCTCGTTCCGCGTAGCTTCCGTTGGAAGTGGCGAGCGTCGCGTCGCGTCGCGTCGCGTCGCGTCGCGCATACGATCCGAGTCGTTTGACGCGCGGTGTGCCCGGCGCTTATCCGCGCGCGAGGAAACTTCGTTTCGTCGTTCCGCGCCCCGAGAAATTAAGGGTGGCATCTATTGTCTCGCGGTGCGCCTAGCTCGTATATAGACCGAAACGCACGCAGCATCGTCCGCGTACGGCACCCCACTGAATCGCAACTACGTTTTATTCGTATGCTCGACGAGCGTCGCGACGTTCCCCGCGAATTCGATTTCCTCCGAGAAGCTTTTAAGCGTGAAAACTCCAACAGCGGCGAGGGCGCGTGGCAACAATTTTCCGATCGGATTAATCGAGGACTCGTTTCGCGCCGTTTCGATGGAATATAATGGTCCGCGTCCAATAGTCGACTCTCTCTCTCTGTCTTTCCGTTTCTCCGCTTGAATTTTTGTCGAAATTACTCGCGGCTGTGGTCGAAAAAGGCGGAAAGAGGAGCGCGCAGTTTACCGATGAAACCGTGCGCTATTCGAGAGAGGCGCGACCAGGTTACGTAGGTTTTTTCGCATTTCGGCCCGCATCCGCCGCCTATTAATGCTTCACCGTCCGGTTACAACGAATTCGCTCCAATGGATCTCTCTATCTCTCTTTCTCTCTTTTTTATTTTTTTCGTTACAAAAATTTCCTATTGTTAGGAAACGGCCGGCACTATGGTCACGCGTCTCGATCGCGCGTACGTCGACGGCTCGTTCTTGACTCGAGGGGACCGTTCGTTAGTTTTTAACTGGGACTCGTTGGATGCCCGCGAGGTGCAGTTAAAACGATCCTCCGTCGTTTCGATGTATTCGATTTGAGAACAAAATGGAACTTTGGAGCGCGAGTAGCAACGCGTCGTTCGTTTCTGTTTCTCGAAGAATCGTGTCAACTTCTCGCGACGAAAGCGATTTGGGAGGGTAAACGTTCTTGCGAGCGACGGAGGTCCAGGGTCTTTCGTTCTCGACGACGTCGGGTCGAACTCCCCTAATGGTGGATACCGGGGGGAAATATTACGATAGATCCTCCTGTATCCCCGAGTTAATGGAGAGACGCGCAAGGTGTTTGGACAACGAAACGATCGCTCTTCCGACATTGAATTTTATTTATTCAAAGCCGCGGAGAGAATTCCAAGGATCCTGGCTCCTCGCGATAACCGCCTCGCGTAAATAATCGACTGTCGGAGTATTTGGAGACGGGTGTTTTTAATTACAATTACGGACGTTGAAGCTCGGGTGTATACGAGTACTACGGTATGGAACTCGCGTCCAAGGTCTGGGTCGAGTCGAGAAGACGTCCTCCTTGGAGGACCGAAGAACCCAAACGTTCGCGTTTGCCGCGCCAAATCTCCCGGCTCGAAACTCCGTAGAATTCTTTCGCAGTTCGGTTCAAGTTCGAGTTAGGATCAGGGTCCACGATCTCGCTCGAATGATCTACCGTCTGTTGTACACCGGAATCGCGTTCCGGGTAAAATCCTGTTGAACATCGGCAGCAAAAATCACCGAAGAGCAAACGTCTTTTCGGACCGTAGTCCAGGGTCTCGACGAGAGGTCTGGTCGTTGCGAGTCTCCGGTGGCTACCAATGGGAGATATTTGTATGGTTCGCGATCTTCGAATCAACGGGGTCACGGGCGTCAGAGCCTCGGTACTCTTGACGTTCCTCGAAGGAGAAAACGTTTTGAGAAATTCTCAACGAGCCGTTGGACGATCTTATTCGAGTTCGTCGGATCGTGTAAACGTACTGCGCGAAAAGAAAACGCATCCATTTAATCAACGATTCGGGGGAGAAGCGAGTCTCGATGAAGAAGAGAATTGTCCTCGACGTCTTCGGGGGGTTTGAATTAGGTTGTATCTCGAAAGCCGTGGAATGATATTCGGGTGTTCCGTGATTCACGGTGCTGTATATATTTTCGGTTTCGGAAGTGTCTTTAGAGGACTTCACGGATCGGAGTCTCCGCGGAGCGCGTGGCGAAATCCGTCGGTATCGGGTCCGCGTCTCGATCGAGCCGGGTCTGGAATTCTGTCCGGATTAAAAGGCGAAATAAAAGCGAACGAGGGACGATCCATTCCGCGATATTCGCCGGGGAAAATATCCGTAGGACGGCTGGCTGCGGACCGGGAGCGAGTTGCGAAGCTGCGATTTCGGTGCTCGGCGGTGAGCACCGTCGTTTAGATAAAAGGAAGGGAAAGGCACGATATTGCGGGCGTATCTCGCCGCTTCGTCCTGGGACCGATACCCGTTTCGAACTCTTTCCCGCGATTCCCAACGAGATTCGAACCCTTACGAGGCGAGAACCCGTTTCTCCCTTTCCCTCTCGTGCCCCCGTCACTCTAACCTAGGCCGCGTCGAGCCGCGCGACGCAGAGCGTCGTAAAGCCCGCCTCGTCGAACGACGTCCTCCAAGGATCAGCGCGCGCGGGCCAACGTCCTTCGACGGAGACCCCCTTTCCTCGTTCGAGTGCTTCGCGGAAGATCGTTGCGGAAACTCGACGGTCCTACGAATCACCGCGAGCGTTCCCTCGCCCTTTTATTTCCCGATAAGAACTTCCGATACGCGCCGAATTCCTCGAATCCCGGCAAGAGACGCCCTTTCGTTATTTCGCTCTCCTCGGCGACCTCGAGTCCTTCAGACGTTCGTTCGGTGAATTTCCTCGCGACGCGAAACACTCGAGGAAACAACGAATCCTTCGGATTTACCGCGTTCGCGGGGAATATTCTCGCGAGGTAGGACATTTTTTAAACTCGTATAAAATATCGAGCGTCGAACTCGTTCCGCGAGGAGTGCCAGAGTGTAGCGCCGTTTCTCGCGAGGATCGAACGGAGAACGCGAAATCGGCGACGAGAGAACGAGGAACGAAACGAAATCTTTGCGATGCAAATGACGGGGAACCTCGAACCAGCACGAAACTTTCAGCGTTCGTATTCTTCCGTCCGTTGCTTCGAGCGGGAAACAATGGTCGCGATTTAACGAAGCCGGAATTGCTTACGGCCGGGACCTGGAACCGACGCGCGAGTTTCGGTTAAATTTCGTTCCCTCGAACGGAAACACTCGCCGGCTCGAGTCTTAAACGGACGAGATTGCGGTCGAAGCGGACGCTCCGAGTCGAAGAAATCGCGTTCAGCTCCTTTCGACGAACCGAACCAGCCGCCGTGCTAAATTTACGTTTCTTCGAAATGAACGCCAACGACGATCCATCGAGTTCTTATCGACCGTCGTTCTTTCCGTCGCAACGAACGTTTATTTAAACGAAACGTCACCGAGTCGAACGACGAGAGAATGGAAAAAATATTACCGACTTCTTCGGTACAGCGACGACAATATATACGCGGAAGAACGGTGAAACAAAAGGAACATCGTGATAAAAAATACGCGTGGGCAAAAAAAAAGTCAAAGAAACGTCGCTGGAAATATTTCCTCGGATGGATTTACAGTAACGTAGACGTCTCGTCGATTCGGTGGCAATTTCGGGCTCCCCTTGGCTTCGCGTTAGCGGGAAGCTCGAAGAAACGGAATCGTCGAGCCGCAAATCTCCCCCGAACGCGATCGAGTACCGCGTCGAATTTCCAAAACTTGGAAATCCCAAGTTGCCGGTGCAATTAGAGGCGTTTCGCAGATGCGTCGACTCCCACGGGGGCCGGATGCTACGTAATCCGAAAGTTCCGATCAAGGATGATCACCGCGAAACACGAAACGAGAAAAGCTACGCGTCGATTGGGTCTCGGTTCGCCCGTAGAGGGGTAAGAACGTTGGAAAAATATCTCAGCGTGGAAGTTGCTCGACCAACGGGGGCCGCAATCCTCCACCGAATCGAAAACCATTTCGAGCTGTGAAAGACGCTCCGAACGTTTTAACCTAAATGCCCCTCCGAGTGGAGTTATCGTAATTTCGTTTCGAACGTAGCTGGCTATCGTTACGCGGATCTCGAGACGACCTCGTTTTATTTGACAACGCGTAAATTGCGTCGTTGAACGCTCCACGCGACATCTCGATCGCTCGAAAGAAAATAATCGTTTCGTTGTCGCGTATACTCTGTAAGCCACGTACGAAGCAACGCGAGCGCACGCGTGGAAAGTTTCGGAGCGATCGCGGACCCGAAAACTTTCGCGCGTCACCGCGTCTATTCGAAGATCGCGAACGGAATTATCTCGTTCGTTCACAGTCATCCTCCGCCGGAAGCTCGGAACGACCGGACCTCTCGTCGCGTTCGAATCGTCGAGATCGAGTCACGGAAGACTCCGCGAATCCCGAGCAAGTTTCTTTTTCACTAATTTTTGTCGCTCGAGTTGGAGGAACGATCCCATCGGGAGCTAGATCCCGGCCAACAAATTGCGGAGAAAGTGAATCGCTTCGAACGCCAGCGTTGCTCGAGTTAAATAATCACCGGCAGCGTCGTCAAAGGTCTTTCGAAACTCGGTGTGGATCGCGTCGACTCGACGACGACCCTCTCCGAGGAATCGGCAGAGTAACGACGACGCGACGAAAGATCGATCCTGCGGCAGTCCGCGTTGTCGAGGAATAACGATATTTTTGCAAAGGAACGGGAGTATCTCGGCAAGCGTTGCGTCGAAGGTAAAATAAATAAACGCGCGAAGAAAGCACCATCGGGAATAGGAGGCCGAGGTTCGAGGCGACGAGAAACCGAATCGCTTCGAGCGCCAACGTTGCACGAATTAAATAATCACCGACAGCTTGGAGCGTGGACGAGTTCGTTTCGTCTGTCTTGGAAGACGAGAATTCGTTTCGGGCGCGATCCTGGCACGGAAATCGCGGTAAAGGGGTTGTTTCTCGAAACTGTCGGTACTCGATGGCGAAGGTTGAAACGTTTGGAAATCTTTTCGATCGGGCACAGCCGGAGAATCGAATGCCCGTTACAGGGTGCACGGTAGTCGCGGAAATACGTGTTTCGCGTGACGCGTAGATACGTGCACGTATTGCCGCGCAAATATCGGCAATTTGTCGTCGGGGCGACCCCCCAGCGGCGGGGTTCCGCCCCTCGCTTTTGCCCCTGTTACACAACCGCCAGCAGCCTCCCCCGTGTACTCCGCACGGATATCGGCCCGCGTACGTACACCGCCGCTCAAAAGTTTCGCTACGCGTGTTAATGAGAAAGAAATTCATAAATTCCGCTGTCACTGGCTGATATTAATACAAAAGTTACACGAGTCGCACGAAATTTATTGCGGAAGCTTCTCTTTCAACGTTCGCCTCTCGTTTCGATTAATATTTTCCACAGTCCCGACGTTCTCATTTTCATTTACCTTTCCCCGATACGAGCCGCTCCATTCGTTCAATGACACGGACTTTCATCCGTCTCGCGATAACTCTCGCAAATATCGTTCTCGTTTTCGACAACGTTTTTCAGTCCGCGTACACGCGCGGATCGAAGAAAGTTTTTTGCGCTGTACGACCGTCGATAAAAACCACCGGTCCCGGCGAAAAAAGAAAAAAAAAAACCACCGGTCCAGGCGTCGACGTTTCCCCGGGAAGTAAGCGAAAAAAAAAGGAAAAAAAAAGGAAAAGAATCGCAACCGTGATATTTACCCATCTTTTTTTTCGCAAAATTCGGAATCGAAGCGTTCGAACGACGAAAGCGGGTACGTCGAAAGTTTCGATCGGTAGCGTAGCCGCATAGATACCCAGCCATGTACGTAGACTTTACAGGTTGCCGATACATCCGATGTATCGCGCGTGCATTCGTGGCCAGCGGAGCGTTTCGAAATCGTGGCCTTTTTCTCGCGAACCTCTCGCGCGACCGCTCCGTTCCTCGATCCTTCCTACGGCTCGTTCCTCTCTCGGTATTTCGCGGGAAATTTACGACGAACGCGCGCACGATACGATTTCTTTCACCGGTGGATCGTTCGATCGACGGTCCGGTCGGTCCCTCTCGATCGGCAGCTGTCTTCCGCCGGTTCGTTCGCGAGCTCCCCTTCCTTCGTCCTCGTGGACGTAGCCGGCTGTCCAGGCATCCATCGATCCGATCGAGCACCTTTTTCCGGTCAAAATTCCGAACGGAGCGCGTCGAGTCGGAGAACCCGTCCGTGGCCCCCGCTCGTTTGTCCACGGAGCAACAACGAGGGGGAGGGTTCTCTTAGCACCCCGTGAATCACCCCGTTCCGCTGTATTCGCCGATGTATAACGCTCGAAAGCGTCGATCGAGAATTTATACCTCGAGGGCCGGGTGGGGAGATTCGAGCGCTCGAAATGGATGGCCAACGATATGGACCGATGCTTGTCACCCGCACAGTCTCGGAGAAAAACCGCTCGCTTATGGCTCCTTCGTCGGCTTCCTTTGTTCGAGGGTCTCGTTGATCGACTCCGGCTCGTTCGCGCGCGATCGTCTTTTCTTTCGCGCCGCGAATTTATTTCCTACCACGGGGATTATCGCGGATTCCCGTGCAGGTTGTTTTCGTCGATACTTGGATCTCTCGCGCGGATTCGAACGGAAACGGTTCACTCGCGCGTTCGTCGTAAAAGAAACTCGGACGAAGTAAACTTTGGACATTCGACGTTGTATGGGCTCCCATCGAGTTCGCAATCGTACGGTGAACGAAGCTACGTCCGAAACGAGGAACCTTTCGTCAACACGGAAACGCGAAACAATTGGGAACGCGATGCAACCGATGCGTTGACTCGAGGCGAAGAGCGAAAGCGTTCGCAGATCCACTGGAAAATACTTCTCGATCGATGCACGAGAGTCTTCGAAGGTCTCGCGGTTCCATGGTATCCCCTTTTGTACCGTGGTGAAATTCTCAAGGTATTCCGTCGAAGACTCGGTGTATTCGAACGCGGCGTGGTCGAGCTCTCGAGATATTCTAGGCCACGGTTGAACTCTCGGGTTGTTCCAATGTGCCGTGGTTGACCTTTCGAGGTATTCAAATGCACCGTAGTTGACGTCTCGGGCTATTCAAATGCGGCGTAGTTGATCTCTCGCGCTATTCAAATGTCCCGTGCTCGAACGCTCGGAGTATTCGAATCTTTTCCCATCGAACTCGAATCGATTCGTTGACCCGACCGAGTTCGAGCACCCTTCCAACGTCCGTGAACGCCTATCTGACCGAAAGCGCGTCAAACCGAGGAGAATCGGGACGGTTCTCTCGTTACGTAACTCACCGTTGCGTCCTTTGTTCGAGAAAATCGTCCCTCGTCGCGAGAGTATTCGTCGAGTCGAGAGTGGCGTTCGACCCTCCCCGAGAGAAAGTCGACCGATATTTTTCCATCGCGCGAAACTCTCGAACATTAAAGACAAATTTCGAGGATGGAGCTAACCGCGCGGACTCGACCACGCTCGAGAACGCGATTCGCGAGCTGCTCGCGCAAAGTCGCGGTGATTCGCGCGCGACTTTCCTACGGTAACGAGCCTCGCGAGGAAGCCTCCGCTCGAGATAAGAACCGTTTCACCAAGTTTTTCGCAGCCGCGACGCTCGCCACTCTCCTTTACGATCTGTTCCAAAGTTCAGATTATAATATCTAGTTTATTATAATACGCAGGGATCTCGCGTATCTAGTACTATAGTTTCTGTACGTATAAGAATACAAAGTTCGAAGAAACAAGTGTACAGTGATGTGTCTTGATGTAAACGACGACAGTGTCGTGTGGTCTTCGTGACTCTCAGCTTGGAACTCGATTATAAAGAAAAACCAAAAGGAAAACGGCCAAACCGTTGACCGCGCCAATACGGAGACAGTTCTTAAAACTGACATAGACATCTGGTACACTTAAGATCGTTGTTGCATTCGTTCCAATACGATGAATGAAACGATACCGCGAGAATTTACATTTCGAAACGCTTCGTTATACACCGAGTGTCCGCGTTTATTATCAACTGTAAGGCGTTCACCGGTGTCGCGCGTACAAATAATCTCCATCGATCGGCCGCAACGTTGATCGCAGATGTCTCGTCTTTACGATCGAATTTCAGCCGGACGTTCGACTCGTCCAGGTGATTCCATCCAAATTAACCGTCGTCCGTGTTCCCGCGAGAGAAGGGGAATCGCCGAGCGTACCGCTCGATTGAAATTACCGACGATAAGAATCGTAAAGAACGGACGCGTCGACTTTATGAATAATTGATGGCGGAGAAGCATCGGCTCGCCACGCGCTTATTAGGATTCCGAGGGACGCTCGCGTGTACAAGAGATACTACTGGTAGTTCAGCGCGTGTTTCCGTCTCTCGTTCGAGAGCGCACCTTGCTTCCCGTAATACTCAAAGGACGCTTTTGTCCTGCGCGTGGCTCGAACAACGTACGCGTTCGCCTTAACCGAATAATCCACCATTTTCCTCCTTCGTTGTTTCGCGATCCAGAAAGAGTAATCGACGTCCGTGTTTCGCGCAGGGAAATCGTTAATATTTTCAAAGGATTTTTGCGCGAAGCTTTGAACTCGGAACGTTTGCGGTCGATTCTGATCGCGGATGGACTCGAGATTTATAAACACTCGTGCGTTTGTTCGACGAAACTATGTAGATGCGATGGATACCCATTTTGAGGTACCTCGATATCGAAAGTTAGGAAGTAACAGCGAAAGTAACTCCAAGATCGACCGAAGTCATCCGTCGCGACGTCTCCGCGTTATCCGGTGGATATCTTTTCGGGTGTCCGTCGACGATGGCTCGAGGACGACGCGCGTCTTTCGCTGGGTAAATCGGATAAATCGATCGCCGTGGGGAAGGTTCGGTCGATCGCGTTTCGTTTCGATTCGTCGCGCAGAGACCGGATGGAACGCCAACGGCCGTCCTCTGTGTTTACTTCGAAAGGCGAAACGAGGCGCGACGCGAATTATCGGCGAACCTCGCCAATGAGGATTTCTCCGGCATGGAAGCAGCGCGGCACACGGTCGGGGTAATTTTCGTTCTGGGTTTTGTCGGAAGACACGGGAGAGGAAACGGGGGAACGGGAAATAAAAGTGGAAAACGTAGTACCGGGATATCGCGGTCGGCGATTGCGTTCGTTTCGTTTTCCTTTCTACTTATTTCCTCGGCCGTCGCGTCTTCCCGGGGAAGATTCCTCTCGCGATTCGCATTCGGCCGATTAAACGGTACAGAAACTCCTCTCCCCTCGAAGGAAACGAGCGACCCCTCCCTCTCTCCGCTGGATTTTTATTTTCCCTCGAAACGGGCAACGGTCCGACGAACCTCGGGAAATTCGAGCCCCACCGTCCTTTAATTGCGCGACTTCCGCCGCTAGATTGCTCTTTGTTCGGGAAACCGAGACGATCGATTCGATTTTTCCGATTCCCGTGACCGTCGAGGCGACCTTTCCACGGTTTCTCCGCCGAGTTCGCGACGAACCGGACCAGCGAAACGCGACTGGTTCGCGACAACCGCCGAGAGAACGAAACGTCGATATATTCTCCCCGACGCCGTTTCCACCTATCGAACGCATCGGTTCGAGCTAATTGGTTCGGAGGTTAAATTCCAATCGGCGGTGGGCGGGAAAATTGCAAATTCGAAAGAATCGGGGTCGTTCCCCTCGCTGGGGGAAAATCACGGCCCCGTAAAAATATGTCCGCGAACGAGCGCACGTTGGGTTCGGTGTTGGCAAAAACGCGACGATTCGTCGAAAATATCGAGCAGAGATCGTCGCGATATTCGATTCTACGCCTGGTCGCTCCGGGGGATTTATTTTGTCCGGCTATTCGTTTCCGAAAGACCGCGAAGAGAATTGGCCGAATTCTATTACGAACGGGCAACGAATCCGAGTCGTCGCGAGAATCGTCTCGATTCCTCGCGACGAGTTCTTTTCCTCGCGCGTCCGTCCCTTTCGTTCGGTAAATAAGACGGGTAGAGGTTTTTCGAATCCTCTCGGAGCCGTTCCGCGCGTTACCTCTTCCGGTTCGCCGAATCCTCCCCGGGGGCGAGGTTCGCCGGTTTAAACGCCTCGATTTCGCGAGAACGCGACCGATCCCCCGAGAGTTTTCCCCTCGACCGAACGCCTACGAGGAATCGTGCCGGGATTCCGTTCTTTTTCCGCCGTTTCCGCGTAATCGTACGATTTACATTCAAATTTCTTGGAACGCCGTCCGCGGCACGCGGCACGCGGCACGCGGCACGCGGCACGCCTCTCGGCCGAAATTTATTCGGGATTCCGCCGGCTGCGCGAAATTTTCCACTACGAAGTCGCGTCTCGGTGGAAAGACTCGATTCCGTTCCTGTGTTTCGCATCGGTTCGAGTCGGAGATCGAGGCGCGGTCGTACAATCTCTCGCCGAACGAAAAGAATTAAAAACCGAATGGTTCGCGCGTCGTGGTACTCGACGACGAGGACTCTCGGAAATCTGCGCTCTGTACGCGGCTCCGGTGAGGAACACGCGCCCACGTACACGTAGAGAGCGTAATTCGTGAACGACCGGCGTGCATCGGGCGTCGTCGATCCCTCGAAGCCATCCATCTCGTTCTCCTAAGCGTCGTCCTTTGCGTCCCGTTGTCGCGTTAATATTCGAACGAGCGCGCGTCGAGGCAAACGCTCGTCACCGATTCGACGATCGATTTCGCCGCTGCCGGAAAGCCGCCGGGTAATGGAAATCGCCCCCAAAGCGAAGTTTCACCGGGCCATCCGCGTTCTCGAATCTCTCGGTTATCTGGAATCGCGCGGCAAACGTTCCTCCTCCCGGCGCAAGAATCTCTCATCGTTTCGAGCGGAGATCGTTACTTTCTCGCGATATTAACGGAGGATCATCGAGATCGTCCCGTTCGCCGTGTCTCGAACGACCATCGGGTCGGCCGATAAAACGTGGCCGACGGATAGGTGCGGAACCACGGATCGGAACGATCCGTTTTTCATCGGGATTCGAACTTTGAGAGACGATTCGATATACCGACGCGATCCGGGATAAATTTCCGTGCAATTTCAATACGGGATCATTCCCCTTGTAGACGCAACCCTCCTCCGTTCGCTGCAGGCCCGTGTATACACTGCCGAGTCGAGGACGGAGAACGGAGAACGGAGAACGGAGAACGGAGAACGGAGGTCGGAGGATGGGGGGTAAGACGAGTGGATGGGAGCCTCGCCGGATATTAAAAATATCTTCCGTCGGCAACGGACAGCGATCGACTTCCGGTTTATCCGTTTTACTCTATTTTCAAGGCGTCCCGAGAGCTCGATCGGTCGCTCTCGAGCCATGAAATGTCCCCGCTTCTCTATCCGCTCCTCGTTCGTTGCTTTCCGCGTCGAATCCGCAACGGTGCGCGTTTCGTTGTTCGAGAAAATTCGACGAGCGACGGACGTTCTCGAACGCGTCGATTTCGACGGAAAAATTTGCGATACTCGAACGCGAATCGACGATCCACGTGTGCTCCGTTACGGTGCGTAGACTCGAGGGACGATTCGCACGAAATCGAAAAGGAAACCAGCCGAGAATCGAAGCATCGAATCGATCGTAATTAATTCGGACGGAAAGAAAGGCGCGCGGAAATAGTCGAAGACGGCGAGTCGTCGTTCGCGATAATAACCGGAACCGATTACGAGGAATCGCGTTGAAAGGACTTGCGAAAATAGAGGGTAATCCGTGCTTCGAACGGTATCCCCCGTTTTCGATCCAAACGTCCCGGTTAAGTTTCAACGTCGAACTCGCACTATTCTTGTCATCGATCAATTATCTCCGTTCACCGCCTCAGGTGCGCGTACCTGATTTTAGAAACGATATTTCCATCGCGTGACGACCGCTCGCAAACACCGCCGAGCACCCATATTTTCCTTTAATCGTTCCAATTACCTTAATGCACTCCCGCAAAAAAGTGGCATCGCTCGACGTCGGTTCCCTTTGCAAATTTTATCCTCCGTTTCGAGTCGAGTAAACAGCCGATGTTTCGGGACCGCGTTCGCCCCGTTCAAACACCGAAAATCCTGGTGCGCTCCCGGTTCTTCGTATCCAGGTCGGTCGTGGAAAGCTTTAATTATCCTTCTCTTAACCCCGTGCTTCTGTTTACGTTAATTTTCACCGCTGGAACACAGCTACTTCCGTTCCAACGACCAAAGGAGCCGTTAGCGGCGCGAGCCTCGCGACGAGCGTTCGTCTTTCTGCGCGCGCGTGCGAAAATTGCCGCGGAAATCGCGAATTACGTTGTCGTAAACGTCGATCGAGCCGACGCGAAAATCCTCCAGCGGGAAATAGTTCGAAGGGCCGAAAACGCGCGAAATTACGCTCGTTCCGCGACGCGCGTACGCTTCGCGCCACGAACGCCCGGACGCGTCTGGAAATTGCGAGGCCGATTCCGGTTGGATCGACCGGTCGAACGTATTTTTTTTACGAGCTTCGGATTTCAGATGCTCGGCGCGTGACTCGAAAAAAATATGAACTCGAAAATGCGAGAGAATCGGGAGGTGTAAATTCTCCGCGCTCGTTGCACCGTGCTCGAAAAATGGCAAGGACGATTTTTCGTTTTTAATTCGACGCTCGACGAATCGAGATCATCGACTCCGATCGAACGAAACGACGATGCATCGTACCTTACGGTACAGTTTACCTTACGTATCGTTTTCGGTGCTGATTGCGCCATAACAAAAAAAAATGTCAAAGACACATCGATCGAAATGTGTCTTTCGATACGTTTCAAGTATAATCTAAACGGAGCCACGTTCGACCGTCCACGAATCGAACTGTTGTCGTTTCCGTCTTTTTCATCGACGACTCGAATCGATCGCGTAAACGGGAGGAGGATCGTCCGCGTTGGTCGGTAAAAATCCATACGGTGACGCGAGCGGAAATCGAAATCTCTGGAAAGGGGGGACGAGCGAACGATCGATTCGCGCGCATCGATGCGCGTCTAATTATTAATAATGCGACGAGTCGACGAGCAGACGAATGGCCGTTCGACGGGATTGGTCGAACTCGTTCCGCGCATTACGGTCACGGTGTCGGTGGCTTATCAATGGACATCGTTGAAATTACGACTGCTTGATAAACGAGACCCGGTCGACGTATGACTCTCGCATGGAAAGAATCGGCGGCTGCGCCGCTGTCGGCCGAATAGATGCAGCGGATTGAAAAGCCGCGCGGTGAATAGGGGACATTGGTTTCATGTCGCGGAGTAACGGCCATTTGGATATTAGAGACGTAAGGAAGAGAGACTCGCGTTGGTGGGTGTTCTATCTCGACCGATTCCACCGCATTTATTCGAATCGTCGTCGAATTCGAGAATCGCGAACCGCGACTTTCCAGCGCGTGGATTTACGACTCGGAATTCACCGACCAAATTTTCGAAAAGGAATGCTTCGACTACCTTGACAAATCGTCTGCCAAAGACCACGCGTTCCTAACGATTTTATCGAATCCGACGCGAGTTTCCAACTATGACCACCGACGCGAGTAGAAATAACGTACAATGAACAGACGCGTTGGGCGAGTACTCGATCGCGCGCATGCCTATTGAATTTTTACTTTATCCAAGGTCTATACATTCTGACACGTAACAAAACATTTCAATATCGTGATGTAACATTGTAAATTCGCAGCCAATTAGCTCGGTACTACTCGAGACGAGAATCATCGCGAGTAGTACCGATTACCAGGTCTCACCACGTGGAGGTTGCTGCGAGCGGAGACCCGGAGGGAGATGGATGGAATCAAAGTTCCACCCATCTCCCTCGATGTGCGATACAAACAAAGTTACCAAACCGAGAAGATGGAAGGAATCAGAGTTCCCTCGATCTCCTCGTTCAGTTCTGCCGAGCAATTACATTCTAGAGCGAAACGAGGCAAAATTGGGAAGAACGCGACGCGAACCGTGCAGTTGGCCCTACTAGGCCGGTCCCGTTTCCCCTCGATGGGTCCGATTCCAGAGAAAACGAGCGACGCCTCCACTCCTCGAGAGGAGGAGTGCCCCGTTTCTCCCAACTCCGTGTCAGGAGCACACGCAGAGCGCGGACCTGACTCCCGAAGAATCACAAAGAGAGGGTCTTATCCCGGAGGCTTCCACAGGGACCGGCAAAAATGCCTGCTCCTGTGTTCGCAACGTGTCCCCTCTGGAAGCGGACACACCGGAAGAGACGGCGACAGACCGTTCGGACCACCTACAGGGCCGGTCACTTGCTTACGCAACAAGCAGAGGTGGCCGGACTGTGAGACGAGCAAGCGAGCAAAAATAAGCTAAAGATTGGATAATTGCTCGGCAGATCACAGATAGATACATGGTGGCCTTAAAACTAACTTATTCTAAGCTTAACTAGAGATTCCACGGCGATTGCGACGGAGGAGTCCTCTTCGACCTTCGTTCTTCGTTTTCCGATGCACCTAGCTAAGGTAGCTAAATTAAGTTTGTAAGAAACATTAAGCAAGTTAATACAGTATGTGTGGATTAATAATGAAGTACAGACGTGTAGTAAGAAACGAAATAAATGAAGAAATAACAAAGAAATAAAAATGAAAATTAAAATCGGAAAAAAATATAGATATACTGAAAGAAATAAAATGAACGAAGCTGAAAAAAAATTAGAGAATGGTCGCCAGTACTGACCCACCGCCTGTCGGCAGTTAGTACCGGTTACCAAGGAGTCAATCGATGTCCAGGTACCTAAAATGGAGACATCCGTCCAGCTCCGAGGCTTCCTGTGGAAAGAAATTTTTCGCAACCGTGGGCCCTACTTATACTCTCCAGAAGGTCACTTACCCTTTCTTCGCCAACAATTCTTCGATCTAACCGAATATTTGAACAAATTCGTGAGTTTTAAGCCATTATTTAAACTAGGATATTGTTAACAATTATTGAAACTATGGCCCGACGACGGCTGGTAATAATTATGATAAATAAACATCAAGATATTGCGAAACCTGGGTGGACGAACGGTTTCTGTGATTGTTTGTTTCTCCACGCGATTTTGGGCAGTTCTAATTTGTCTTGAAAAATAGAGGAGAATTCCTCGACTACAGTAGTGTATAATTTATTAATTGCTTTTGGTCCTAAATAGTTATAAATTAGCGCCAAAGTTTAACAGACCGCCGATCTATTTCCCCTACATTACATTTGCATTTTTGCATAAAGTTCTTTAAATAGGATCCCCGGTGTAAATACGCCTTGCGTGTATAACCGTGTGAAATCACTTTGCGCGATCGAATTAACGCTTGGGAAACATCAAAATTGTTGCGAGCCAAAAATTCAAGTTACATGATAAAAGAAGTATACTCGCGGTGGACTTTGTTTCGCCAAATTGGGAACGTGGTTCGCGAAGTTCGTTGGTCCCGAGTCGAGCGTCGAGTTCGACGTCCGAGCCGGGTAAAAGTCGAACGAGGAACGTAACAGGGAGTAGAGGACAGGGCGCGAGTAGTCCCGGTCCTGTCGACGAATCGGAAAGACGCGGAACTCGGAAGCAGTGCTCGACGTACGTTCCAGAAATAGAAATCTCCCGGAAGCAGAGCCGCGTGTTTACCGAGCGATCGTTTCTCGCCGCTTTTACGAGGTCCGTGGGGCCCCCGGCCCCACCCCCACCCTGGTCGCTCGGTCGGAAATTCCAGTCCGGGAGTCGAAAGGCGGCCGGGCAGGGCTCGTAAATCGCCGCGGGCCCGGATCTCCGTTTCGCATCGGGGCGTCGGAGATACGGTACCGCGGTCACGTACCGACCGTTTCAAAATCCAATTTGTCGTTGATGTTTCGACGTTGGTGCGGCACCGGCGCGATTACATACAGGACGAACTCGTTAAAGTTCGAAGGAACACGGGGCCCCGACGAGCGAGCCGCCCCGCGCCGCGCCGGAGGAGGGCGACGACCAGGGGTAGAAACGAAACGCTGCAACCGGGAATGGTCTGCAATCCTGACGCCGAAGCTAACCGAAATACCGAAACGTGTAGCGCACGGTTCGGTAGGAGGAGGGGGACGGGGATGGAAGAGTAACCGGCACCCCCGGGCGAGCGGCGAATTCGCCGGGTACCCGTAAAAACCGCTCGTAAAGCCGAGATACGTTCCGGAGGAGAACGTGGCTTAATATCGAACCGATCGGGGGAATATCGATCGGCCCGGGCCTCGTTCCATCGTGAAATTTCCGCTCCCGCTTCGACGGCTCTCGTTACCGAAATTACCGCGAGGGATCTCGGCCGACGTAACCCGCGTCGGCCGGGGATACGAAATTACGCGTTTCGAATTTCGGGGTTAATTTTTCTCGACTTCCAGACGCGCCCGATCCTCGCGCGGAACATCGAGCGGACACGCGTCATCGAGAAGCCGGATCCTCGAATTTGTTTCGTCTCGGTCCGGTGGCTCGAGGAAGAAACGAAACCGGCGCTCGCGATGAAAAATATTTACGCTCGCGGGAGCTCGAAATATTTCGTAATTGCGCCGAGAACGCGATACCCGCGTTTCCGGTTTAACAACGTCCGTAATGCACGCGCGCGATTAAGTTTAAAAACCGAGAGAGTAATTTCAGCAGCCCGCGCCGAGAGCGTTATTAGAATCGAATTACGGGGCGCGGAACGGACTCGTCCGTCTCGATGGGAAAAATTTCCCTGGCCTTGGTCGTTCACCGTTCGATTCGTTCGTTTTGTTTCAGTGAAATATCTGAGAGAGGTGACGCCGTACTTCAGGAAGGCTTCGATCATCCAGGAAGTCGGCTGGGAGCTGCAACGCGGCTTCCTCAGCGCGACGCCTCCGCCGCCGAAGTCACCACCGAGAGCGGATACTCGTTATCTGCCGTTGCAACTCTGCAGACTCACCAGGGCTCATCCTTCCTCCGATCCTGGTAAGTTCTCTCCGAGCGTACCGTGTACGCACCGTTATATATGCTCGTGTCCGTAGCGTTGGGATCGAGCGCGCCCCGAACTCCTCGACTCGCGAAACCGATCCGTCTTGCGTCTCGTCGTTTAACGTAGCTCGGATGTCGGGAGATGTTTCGCTCGGCGGTGTCTCTCCGTTAAAAATTATCAACGATCGCATCGATTACGCGCCGATGGGATCCATCGACCTTCCTCCATACCGCCCTTAGCGTATCGTGAAAAATAAACGAAGGTAAATTCCAGCAGCCGATGCGTCCAACTTTTTTCAACGCGCTTTTAAAACCGTATTACGCTCGCGATAAATTCGAGTTACGTGTTACATCGACGGAAGGGAAACGCGCCGTAAAGCGTACTTTTCCGATGGATACAGCTTTTTAAAGTACACCGTAAGTACACCGTAGCGGGCAACACCGTAGAACTTTGTAACCGCGTTACAAGTCTTTTTCTCGCGGTGGTCTCTCGACCCGAGCGGAGGGTTCACGCGATCCGCTCGATCCCATCGCTGGGAGTTCCAGGCCGCTCGTCGTTTACCGAACGACTCGTCGTTTTCGAAAACGGAGAACGCGCGGACGTAACGACGAGCGTCGCGAAGATAGACGCGGGCGCGTTAATTAACGTCGGCGTCGCGTCAAAAGGCAGCCCGTCCGAAGTAACCGGCGACAAACGGACGTTCGTTTTCGCGATATCCGTCTCTCGAGCTTTTCTCGGCTCCTTTGAAGCGGCGCTCGCGCCTCGAGGTCGCGCTCTTTTCGAACAATGCTCGAAAAACATCCGTACGGGTTGACCGTAAAAAGAAACGGTCCGAGGTTACCGTGCGTCGCGGCGCGGCACCGGGAAATCAAATAAGCGGCGTCGGGAATTTCTCTTGCCCCGCACGTTTAGAAGTAAACGTTTCAGCGAAACGTTCCGGGATTACGTGCGCGACGCCGCGTTCTCGTGGCTGCCGCGAGTAGAACTGCGCGCTCCTCTCGAGAACTGCGTGCTCAGCGACCGAGATAACGACAGCCATAACGCAATTAACCCGTTTCTGGGATTACGGCCGAACGACCGTGCGCACGATGTGTCGCGAGTTTGACAGTCAATTATCGTTGAACGGTACGCGTCGGTGCACGCGCCAAAGTATCGAAGTCGAGCCGCGGAATCGGAAATTTGCCCAACGACGATCCACTCGCCGGCTTGGCCGAAAAAAAAAGAAACAGAATACCCGTATCGTCGCGCATCGAGGCGGCGTACGCCTTTGGTCCGTTTCTCGTTCCCCGTTCGTCTCCGTTTTCTCCGCAACGCTAAATAATTCAAATCTCTGGGTACCGCGGCGTTCCCGAACGATCTCTTCGTCCCGGCTAGCTCGCGCGTACCTGGCTTCCGACGCGACGCGTCGCGAGGCGAGGCGAGACGAGGCGAGGCTGAAAACTCAAAGACAATCGCGGAGGAACTCGTTCGCGTGCATAAGTGGCAAGGTGGTAAGTGGCTCTGCGGCTGAATGGATCTAGTTTTCATCGAGATGCCGCCTTTGTCCCCTTTGCTCGGGGGACAGTGACAAAGAAAGGGTTAGAAAAGAGTGTCTCCCGTCCCCGGGATCCCCGCCGTCGAGTTAATGAAAGGCTAATGGGCTCTTAATCCCGTAGAGCCGGGTCCCCTTCGTTGGCTCCCCCACGAATCGTCGACCCTCCGACATTTTTCTCCTCGTTCCACCGCCCCTTTTTCTCTCCCCCGTCACCGGTATCTCTGTTCGTTTTCTTCCGAAAGTATCGACTCTCCCTTTCCGGCGCGGAAGCTCCGCTCGTCCCCTGGCCCTTTCTCCCGTTGCGTTCCGCTCCAAGATTTCGTAAATAAATCTCCCGTTTGCTCTCGGAATTTTTTGCACGGTTATCTTCGTTTCTCTCTCGGTCTCCCGCCGTTAACGGGGGACCGTCCCCCGAGGGAACTTTTCCTCTCTTCTCGTCCGCGTCTTCCGCGAAACCCCTGTCTCGCCGCGACTCCTTTCGGAGAAAGGGGACCGTGTCTCCGGAGAACGGGCCGATGCGAGACGCAGGCTCGATCGGAAGGACCACGGGAGCGGGCTCGCTTCTTCCTCGGAAGGTAAAAGGGAATCGTAGTGGCCGGGAATCGAGGAAAGCGATCGGAAGCGTGCCGTATCTCCCGCTCGTATCTGTCGACGGTCGGACAGAGGGGATGGTTTTTTCGATACGTTGGGATTTTTTCACCTAGACGGTGGACGAACCTCTTTCACCGATCCTGCGCATTGTCGACTCTGGTTTTCGACGCACGCAATTCCTCGTCGAACAGTTTACGCGAGAAATATCGACAACGAACTCGACGAGCGGTTGTTCACTGTTGTATTTCCGTGTTAATATTCTCGGGCTTGGAATTCTAAAATTTGTCCACGATCAGGGTCGATAGTTTCGCGCGCCCAAGAGGAAAGAACGTACTCGATGGCTCTCTCTTCCTACTTCGTCCAATTAGACCCGCGTCCTCGTCGAGCGATGCACGGACTGTACAAGAGTTTGTTCAGAGATCGAGGATTTCCGCGCGGAAAAGTTAGACGCGATTTATGGGTAATTGTTACTTCTCTGCCGCGCGGAGGTGACCCGTGTAGCGGTAGTTCCGCACCCTCGATATCGACACCGCGTCGACGCAAGGTCCATCTTCCTCTCGAAACTCGGCGATCTCTACTCCCATCGAAAAAAGTAAACGTCGCGACCGACACCGTTCCACAATTTGGAAAGTGGAAACTGGTCGTAAAACTCGCCGGTACTCTTTGAGCGTCGAGTTCGAACAAAACGAGAACACTCTATTTATTCGTTCGGTAAACGGGAGAACCCTTTGGCGCACAAAATTGACAAAATTCGAACACGGGTCGTCGAAGCGGAATCGAAGCCATCGAAGAACGAACAAAATATCGAATACTCCTCGTCGAACGTTTTAATCGCACAATTTGCGCGGTTACGTTCGCCGTATTAAATCGTGGAAATCCCTGTCGAATAAGGACGTTGGTTGCGGTGGACGCTGGTGAGAAGTTGTCGCGAAACGGAACCAATGTTACGGTTTTGCAAACGATAAGGTATCGCTCGTTGTAGGTCTCCTTTGGAGGTTCGTCGGATCCAGTCGAATCGTTTCCCTTGAAAATCAATCGGCGCTCGTTCGTTGTTCCCTCAACGAGGGCGGTTCTTCGCGATCGTCGGAGGACGCGTCGCTCGCAAATGGCCCGTCGTGTCCGATCGAAGAAGTCGATGGACGGCATTTGCGATTCCGACGCGTTCCCCGTCGAAACACGGACGCCGTGGTACGTCCGTTTCTTTCGAAGGCCTCGACGCCGCGTTAACGGACATTTTATCGACACGCGGGAACGTCGAGCGGAGTCGATCGACGCTGGACGCGAACCGCGGTTCAAGTTCCCCGTGAACGAGAAAACGAAGTTGCCCGTTGACCGTGAGCAAACACGGAATCGACGAGAGCCAGCCCGTCCATCGGGGGAGAAAGCGTAAAAAAGGAGAGCGGCCGAGGGTGGGTGGAGAAGGCTCGGGTTAGGGAGGAAGAACATCGGGCACGGTCCGCGGGTCTATTCGCGAATTAAAACGGATCGATGGACGCGCGAACGGTACAATGAAAATTGGCTAATCGAATTAGCGAGCGGCTGAGAGCAGTCGAATGGACAGAGAGTTCCATAACCCGGCGGTCCGTCGGGTCTAGCTGCGCGGTTCCATTAAAAGAAAGAGTCTCGTCGGAACTCGCCGTACGACCGAAAGAATGGTCCCGCTCCGGCCAATTAATATCACCTGTTAATTGTACGAATATCGAGGAACATCGACGGGGTCCCCGGGTGTACGGGCGTTAATTTGCGAAACTCTCATCGCCGTGTACGCGTTTTCCCCGACCGTTCCGTTCCGCGGCGAACTCGCTCTTCCGTGCTCTCTTCGACGAATGGCCGATGGTCGAGAAAGGGAAGAAAAAAAGAAAAAAAAAAGATCGCCACGAGCGAATTTTCATCGCGGAACCGACCGATCGGTAACCGGCGTTGCTCGAGGTTTTCGGGGTCCGGGTCCAGGCCGGAGAAAAAAAAAAAAAGGAAAAACGAGAAAGATCTGCTCGGTGGGAAAAGGTCCGCGTCGCGTGCACCCGGTTCGATCGCGTTCCGCGCAACGAGACCCTCTAATTAAGGCCTCGGAGTGGCCGACACTCGAGGAACGAAGTTCGCGATCGCGGCGTATTCGCGCGTTCGAGTGGTTCGTACCCCGGAACCGCGGCATACTTTCTTCCAGCCCTCTCGAGCCCGGCGAGATCGAACGAAGTTCGGATACGTCGATCCGCGCCCGTTCGTTCGTATTTAGTCCCTCCCGGCGCCCGGCGCCCGTTTCCCACCGCCCGTCGATCCGCTCCGTATTCTATTCAGACGCGAGGCGTGCGCGCGCGTGGACGCGGCCGTCCCGCACAGACAGCCGAGTGGAAATCGGTGAGGGTCGGTGCTACGGGCGGGGATAGCTAGGTGGGTAGCTAGTCTGGCAGGGGGTAGGTAGGATGGAGGATGCGAGAGTTAAATTAGTTTCCGGGGCAAAAGCTGGCTGCCGCCTGGTTTTCAGGGCTAACCCCGTGTATAATTCCAGAACAGCTCCATCAGGCCGGAACCCACGAAGAACCTTCCATCCAAACCATCCACCATCCACCGCTGACGCCGCCGCCACCGCCGCCGCCGTTATCAACCATCCCTCCGACCATCCAACCCCGCTACCTCCACCACCTACACCGCCTACACCGCCTCCACCACCCAACGGCCCGTCCTCTTGCGCGGAGCGTTCGCCTCGCCAGACTTCGCGGGGGCTGCAGTTTGCGAAGTTAATTACCGTCGGATAATTGCGCTCTATATGCCGTCCGTCTGATTAACGAGCCAGGATCGGCCGTCCGGTTGTCCTCTTTTGTCCTCGCGTGGCTCGGACAGGACGCGATCCTCGCTTTCGTTGATCGCGGTCGGAAAGAGTAGACCGCGGCTGGCCGGAGGTTTTGTTGTTTCCGGTTGTCGTCGAGGCTCGGTTCCGGGGATGATTTCTCCTCAGGGTCGTTAACGACGGTACGTCCGCTCGACGTCGGATCCGTTACGGCGCAAATTACCCGTTCGAGGGTAACGAGGATCTCGACCGTGCTTCGTCGGACGTCAGCTTCGTAAACCGATGTTCTTGGACAGAGGGGCGCGGCGAGTTTCCTCGAATCGGAAGCTCGCGATGCCTAGCCGTAGGCCGATCTCTCAGCGATGTGCGTTCGTGGCTCTCGGTAGACGTTGACGAGACGATAGCCGTGTCCGCGGCATCGTCCGCGTCTCGGTGTTGTCCGTCACGGTGAGCTAATTATCTCGAATTCCGTAGCTCGACGACTTAGAAAAGACCCCCGAGGGAGTCCCGGAGCACCGAGCTCAGGATCGAGGACCGTCGCTAACGGGGACCTTCCTCGTCTGGTCGAGCAACGCGTCAAACTACGACGCGACGTATTCGTGTTGGAATTTCGTTAAACTCCACCGATGAAAACGACTCGAGTAAACGTCCTCGCAGAGTCCAATGTCCTCCGTGCTGGTCCTCGATGCTCGGAATTAGACGAAAGGCGAACGTATTCCAACTACCGGATATTTTCGATCGAGGACTCACCGGACCGTGTACCCGCGGCGTTGGAACCCTCTCCTCGGATCGCACGAAAATCAAGATAGGTTCGCGATTCTCTGTTCGACGCGCGGAGGAGTCGCGGCTTCGTGCTCGGGTCGAGGAAAATTAAATTTTCGATATTCGAAGGCGAACGACGTCGAGATCGACGCGAAAAAGTGTCGGGGAAAGAGGAAAAACGGCTGGATCGCGATGCGGCGTAGGAGAAAGAGGAGGAGGAGAAGGTGGGGGCGAGAGGGAGGAGGCGAGAAAGGGAAAAAGGGCAGGGACATTGGTAACGAGCGTTCTGGAATTGCGGTGCTGTTATCGGTAACAAGCGGAATTGCATTGTACGCCGAAGCCCCTCTGGCGAAGCTCTCATTACCATCCCGCGTCCTGCGAATCGCGGCCGATGCAAACGCGCGAGCGGTCGTGTTCGCGACGCGTGTGTGCCGTGCGTACGGCTATTATCACTCCGTGTAGACGGCGACGAGGATGGCGGCGGCGACGGCGACGACGACGACGACGTCGCTCCCATTATCCTCTAATATCGTTACACGAGCCGTGCCGCCCACGGTTTGTAGAAGCAACGCTCGCGATAATGCCGTAACGCTAACGACAACGATATCGTTACGCCGATCGTCGTCGTCGTCGTCGTCGTCGTCGTCGTCGTGGTTCGTGACGTATCTCGGCCACTCTCGTTCCACCGCGCGTCGATCGTTATTCAATAACGAACGGTGGCCCCGGAATTTCGGCTCGATCCGGCTGCTCGCCGGAGAAGAGACAGAGTCCGGCGCAGGAGAGGTTGCGGCGTCGGATAATCGTTATCGCGGCCACCGATCGTCGCGAAACGGTTCGATCGACGCGTGAACGGGAACGGGACGAGTAAAGTACTCGCTCTATACGGTGATTCGAAGACGGAGACGTCCGAGGTATTCCGCTCGATCGATTCTCGAGGGCAACTTGACCGTTTCGCAGAGACGGTTGTTTCGTTCGGCTTCGGACTTTGTAAAGTTATTACGACGACTCGAGAAGACGGTGTTTCGCCGCGGAGCGTACGCTCGCGGAATCGCGTTCATCGATTTCGAGCCGGGATACGCGGCTCGATCTCGGTGGATATCGACGTACGCGCAGACCCTCGTCGAAATTACGTTCCGTCGATGCAAAGTTTGCGTCCCGATCGCGGTAACGGATCGCAGCGGGCAACGTTACCCGGTCCCGTGGCATCGGTCACGGGTAACGATCGCGCGGACAGCGGTTATGCGCCGGGAACGTCCTCGTCGACGGTCAATTTTACGCTGCCGGTGATAAATTTTACGTCGCGGTACGCGCAACGATTGCGTCCTATTGCCCGATCCGGATAGACGCGATCGATAACCTTTTATCGTAAACGGGAATAGGTTCGAGCGCGTCCGCTCCGAGTCGTCTTCCGATCGATCGATCGTCGGTCGAGTCGCGGGCGAGGGGACGAGAAAACCGGGAGAAGGAAAAAAATTACGGAAAACGGGGACAATTCGAACGACGAAGAGCCACGGAACGGAACGAGGGGAACGCGGTGGTCCGTGCTCGTGTTTGCGCAATTTCGACCGGTCGTGTATCATTTCGCGGGCAAAAACGTTCAGCGACACTCGTCGCCGGGTCTGGATACACCCGTGTATAGCCGAGCCGTCAATTTCGGGAGTCGACGGTGCGGCTTACAACGCGGAAGTTATGAATTGCGAAAACGCGCGACGCCAGCAACTGCGCGCCCCTCGCTTTTCGTAAATTACGAAACGAAGATACACAGAGAGACGGGCGGCGTTCGATCGAGCCCCGATAATCGCGTAAAACGACGGATGATCTCTCGTCCGCTTCTACCCCCCGGTGAGGGGAGAAATATTTACTTCCGCCATCCTGCGCACCGCGGAGATTAACGTTTCGAAAGGGGCCGAAGAAACGGGAGCGAGCGACCCGCGCGACGATGCACTCCCGCGAGCGAAACGCTTTGATAAATGCTCGCTGCACTCTTGTCGGTAACCGTTGCGCGGAATTCGACCGGTACGTTTTGCGCGAGGATTAGAATTCACGGGTCGCGGATGACTACGACGGCAACGAGAAACGTGGAAATTTTTCATCGAGATCGCCGCGATTCGCTTTCGGATCCCGTTAACCGCGCGCGTTCGAAAATGTACGTTGCACGGAACGTAGCGTAAGTAGAGGTACTTTTCTCGCGTAAAGTAGCGCGTACGAGCTCAAGATTTCGCGGTGCTTCCGCAGCGTAATCTCGAAGACGGTCGAGGTTAAAAAATCGTAATTAAAAAACACTCCGCGGGCATTGCTCGGTCGTCGTCGATCCGTTCCGGACTCGGTTCGCAGGGGCGCTTCGCGTCGTCGAGGACTGCGGCGATATTAGCTCGAACGGAGAGCACGGAAACGCGGCTTTGTTCGATCCTCGATGGTCCGGGAAGCCCGGGAAAATTGCGCGAATATTAAGAGAACCGGATCCGCGTAGGGGACGGTTAATATTTCCGTGTCGCTTGTTTATCTGGGTCGCCGGAGCGAGATTAGAAGCTCGTGCTTTCAATCTCGCTCGCGGAGATCGATCGGTCTCTCCGCTCGCTTTTAGCGGCAGTCGTCTCGCGTCGTTTACATTTTTTACTAAATACGGGGAAATATCGGGAGTCTGTCGGATACCCGAGGTTCGTTAGCTCGAATTGCACGCGAGTCGGGAAAATTGGAAAGACTCCGTCCGTGGTCCGCGTACACGACCGGTAGGATCGAGAGGCGAGCGACCCGAGTCGCGACGCGAATCGATTCCCTCATCCTCGTCGCGGAGTCTGGGGAAATCGAATCCACCGATTCGCGTCTTCGCGAGCTTTGGATTACGATTCCGCGCGAGAATTGGAACTCCCCGTGCACAGGGGACGCCGTTGCGTCTCGAACTCGGTTATACGTATTTTTTCCGCCGAACGAATCGCGTTGTCCCGGCGAGTCAACGCCGGAAGAGAGTTCGCCGGGTCGGTCGTCCACCTTGAGCGTAGATTTACGGTACGCGCGAACTACGGTACGTTGCTTCGCGAAACGGCACTTTGGCCGACTTTGAGCGTTCTCCGCGAATTCCGAGCGAGTTCCGGTGTCCTCCGTACGAGTTTCGTCTCGTTGGTCGCGTTTTCGAACGTAAGAAAGGGACGCTTTTTTAGAGACGAACGTTGCAATTTTCTAATCGATGCGTTCCATTTTTACGGCGATGGAAATCCTTGTAAATTCGTCGATTCGTGTATAGGTACGCGCGACGCGTTTCGGTGTTATCTTTGCGTCGAAAGGGATCGTCGGTGACGTTCGCTTCGAAAAAGTGTACATTGTCCCGGGATTCCCGAATTTCGTCTTCGTCGACAGTCGTTCCTCGATCCAAGGATTGAGAGTTTGGTCGTCCTCGAGGACCCCGCGAGCGTCTTTTCCGTCCCCGGTGCTCTTCGACGTTCCGTTTCCGGCGTTAATCGATGTACGATCGAACGACTTTGATCTCGCGTTGGCGCGATCGAATCGAGAACGGTCCTCGCGCTCGTCCCGTTTCCGCCACCCCCGGTACGCGTCCCCCGCGCATCGAGTTCTGGCTAGGTTTCCGCTCGGGTGCTCGTCGCGATCCAGCGTGTCTCGAACCCGGAAACGGGCTTTGAGGACGTCGCCGAGGGTGATCGCGACGCGACTGCGGCTGCGGAAACCGTTTCCTGCGTAAATTGCGGCGAGCGCGGGGGCCCGGAGTCTTCCCGGAATCCCTCGAAGGGATCGTTCTCGCGAAAGAGCTCGAACCACCTTCGAGATTCCGAGCGACGCGGCAATACCTTGATTGCACGGATATTAATTAATCCGGATCCCGCTGCAGGCTCCCCGCCGGGAGTCTCCGATCCGAGGAAATCGGGACGCTTCGTTCCTCCTCGTCTCCTCGTCTTCTCGTCTCGCGTCGCGTCGCGCGAACGTCATCGGTTCTCCGCGACCCTTTCGTCGCTCGCTACGATTCTCGGTTCCCTGCGCTCACCTGTTCGCCCTCGAGTCCCGTATTCACCGTGGTCTTTCGTCGTTTCGAGGCGAGTAAATAGCTGACGAAACACGAAAACGGCTGTACCTGGAAACGAGGTCGAACGGGGGTCGACCGTTTCCCCGGCCAACTTTTTTCATTATTTCTGCGCGCCGAATTAATCCCCGCAGTTATTTCCACGCGTTACGAAACACCCTGCGAACGTCGATTTATCGTCGGTAAACGAGTCACCCGTTTTCCACGCCGGGAAATGTTTTTCACCGACTCGTTGGTAATCGTTTCGATCGTACGGACGACGCGAGCGAGAAACCGAAGGTGTTCGAGGTCGAAATTTCCGGTGAACACCCTGTGCGGAATCCCATCGCGTCCACCGATCGTGTATCCCGAACGACGAAAGGCGTTCGACGACCGGCAGCTACCGAAACGGTTCCCTTGGCGAGCGCGTTGGAATTTCCAAAATTTTCCACTCGTTTTTCATTCGTACCGTAACGAATCCTTCCGAAAACAGTGGCTCCGGCCGTCCCGGGAAACCGGTGAATTCTTCTCCCTCTGGAATAATTGTTCCCCGTCGCGTAAAATTTGTCCGAGGGTATCTCGGCGTGTCCCGGCTGCGCATTCGATATTTAACTTCCGGGCTGGCGGTGGTAACGTAACTCTTCGCCGTTTACTCTTTCAACGTATTCGCGAGTAAAACCGCAAACACTCGAAGAACGCGGCGAGGAGCGTCCGAATCGCGGTACCCGAATAAGAACGAACGGTTCCCGTCGCTTTGTGAGTCGGTAATTCGTCGCGCAGACGCGATCGTCAGCGTTTCGTGAAACTCGGCCGCACCGGCTACGTAAAACCTTTCCGACGGAATTCTTTCTACCGATCGACGTCCCGCTAATCGCCCACCGGGAACGCGCGGGCGGTTCTTCCTTTCGAATCTCCCTCGTCGACGGAAATTCATCCCCGAGAAGATGCTACGAACCGTTCGATGAAATACCCCGGCCCGGCCCGGCCCGGCTCGATTCGATCGTAAATCCTGATAAAAAAGTTGGCCGGAACTGTCGGAATTATTTCGGGACGAGAGCCATTAAAAGGCTTTTTAAAAGCTTCTTTGGTCGGGAGAGCGCGGACAAGGGTCCACCGGGGGCCGCGGCGGGTTTTTAATGAAATTTCCAGCAGCGGAGCCACGTTTGCACAATCGTTCTCGCGACGGTCCGTTCGTTCCGTCCGGAGATCCATTGTTGCAAAATCTCCCGCACACGGGCTACTTAGTTAAAATTCGATAATCTCCGAGGGGCCGCGACTGCGCGATTACGCGGAACAGAGCCGGAAGAAAGAGAAACGACGGAGCGGAAGGGAGTACCGGGCCTGGAAGGAGTTTTCTTATTAATTTCCCGACAATTTGTACAACGGACAGCGGGAGCGAGCATAAGAGAAATATGACACGGAAGATCGATGTTGCCCCGCGAGGGTTCCCGGCCAAGATCTCGCGCGCAATAACTCACTCGCCCTCGCACGGCTAATTAAACGACCCGTATCGGCCAGTGGCTTTGCTCGACTTAATTTGAATTAGCGGTAAGTTGGTGCACGCTCGCTTAAGTTCCCGCGTTAATGAAACTGCGAAACCACTCCGCGGAGTTTATGCGCGGCGCACAAAGCCAGCCAGGGGGGCGGGCGGCGGTGAGAGACCGAGTCGGCTCGACGGTGTATAAACGCGACGTTACCCGTGAATTTTAGACCTCTACCGCTCACTCTCTCTCGCCTAACCTCGCGCGTCTACGGGAACTCTGGCAGCTCGCGACAACTTCGCTCGAATCGGTCTTTCTTCGACGCCGAATTCGCCGCGCCGACTCCGAACTTCCCAGTCGAGACCCGACCGAGAACAGTCCTCCGAGTTCTTCGAGAACGCGCGCGGTAACATTTCGAAAACGAACGACGGATCTCGGTGCGCGCGAATTC
This sequence comes from Ptiloglossa arizonensis, assembly GCF_051014685.1. Taxonomy (NCBI): domain Eukaryota; kingdom Metazoa; phylum Arthropoda; class Insecta; order Hymenoptera; family Colletidae; genus Ptiloglossa; species Ptiloglossa arizonensis. Next base: position 34,211,235 of record NC_135048.1, read on the forward strand.
GCGCCGACTCGGCTACGGTAACAACGGCTCGAAAGAATTTACATTTTACCAATCTCCGCGAACTTTACGAGTATCTCGAGCACATGGTTTCCCGGAAGAACCACGGCTCCGGGCCGGATCTTCCGGTTTTCCGTTTTAAACGGCGATAAGCGAGCAGGAGAATTTCTTCCGTTCCCCGTTGATTCGCCTCGGGCGCGAGTTTATTCCGGCCGTCTACTCGGAATTAGTATTTCGACGTAACTCGGTGGCCGTTGGTCCCGAGATTCGTCACGGGGGAGGTTCATCGTCCTCGAAGAATATTCGCGGCGGTACCGCAAAACCCCGTCGCTCGAAACTAGTCGTCGTTTGCGTCGAACGTCTCGTCGAATATTCCATCGCGGCAGCAATTTCGAGGCTCCCGTTCGGGCAACCGTGCCGCGTATTTAGCAGACCCGTCCCGACCGAGCGAGGGAGTCCACCGAAGGGAATAAAGTTCGGTCGCGGCAGTCGAGTCACGCGTGGTTCCTGACAATTAGGTAGCAGAAGGAAGACGAGACGCGGCCTGCCGACGAGAGAACCTCCCGCTCGATGGAACGACGAAACGTTGCTTGCCGCTAGAACCGAAAAGGGAAAAAGGGCGCAAGAACCGTGGAGGAGGAGGAGGAGGAGCGGGGGATTGGACGGACTCGAAGGGGGAAAAATGCCGAGAGCGAACGAAAGCCGAGGGTGCGCCGAGAGCAACAGGAAAGAGGAACGGGCCGAGCAAAGGGAGGACAACAACGGCATATTGAGAGAACTGGCAGCGCGGTAGCGAAATAGGGGGTAGGTTTAGGTGTCCGGAGAAGGCGAGCCCTAATGTCGTCCTATTGTCCCGCGCTCCACCGCGGATTCGAAACCTTGTTAACTCCCCGGAAACTGTTAACAGCGGCACGTTCGACCGGCACCGACGGTCCACCGCGGCATCCGGCTTCGACCCGAATCACGGACTCCTCGAGCCGGCGTTACTTCCTACAAATGGAACGGGCTACGACGTACATACAAACGAGAAAACTCGCTCGCTCGCTCGCTCGCTCGCTCGCTTCGCCCCTCCTCGATGCTTCGGCTCGCTCGACCCGGCCACCGAAGCTCTCGCGATTTTTCCCTCCCTCTCACCGTCGCCGAGTCTCGATCGAGAGCCGAGGGTTGCTCGAGCGCCTCTCGCGGGCTACAAAAGCGCAAGATTTTTCACCGGTATACTTTTAACGCATCTCTGGAGCGTTTCCCGGAGCAGAAGAAACGTCCTCCGACGTTCGATACGCTACTACGCGAATTCGAGGAGTCTATCTCTGGGAGGACCGAGTAAAGATCGCTCGACGCAATCAGCGCGTTCCCCTTGATCCGAGCCACGTCCATCCAGCTCCCTACAGTACCGCGCGGATGCGACAAGTTGACCTCTGGAAGTTATCCGGTCGAAGACTCCCTTGCACGTTGTACCGCGTTCCAGAATCGATCCAGAAATCGTCTCCCAGGTTCCCAGTCGAGGTCTCCCTCGATCTCGGGCGTACTCTCGAAGCAAACCGTTTACGAGTCTCTCGTCTCCGATGCGTCTTCCCGCGATCTCCTCCTTCGAGCGTTCGATCTCGGCGGAAATTCGTCGGGAATTTCGTTGGATCGGTCCCGGCGGTTTACTCTGCGACTAGCCCGATAAAGGGCACCGGGTGGGAGGAGGGGGTGGCGCTGCTCGTAATACGTTGAAAATACACACCGCGAGCGAAGGTTAGGCCGGGTTAAGCCAGGTCGCGGGCCACGCGAGCGAGTCGCTCGCAGATTGAAATCTGCTCGTAGCGAGCGCGATCGAAGCTCTCCGAACATCCCCTCGTCGCCGGTTCGGCCCGTAGTCCCCTAGGCTCGCGTCGCTGGACCTCGATACCGTCCACGGCCCCTGATACACGGGTTCTACATCGTGCGTACGCTCCGTACGATATTACGATTCGATGGAATCGCCGATTGGCCCGCTGGGAAATCGGCATTCAATTGTCCGCCGACGGCATCGATGCGAACCTTCGCGTTCGACGAAACCACCGGTGTTGCTGAGCACCGCGAGTCCGGTATTTTCGCCCTTCTTCGTCCCGGACGCCGCTCTGGCGTCGAGGAACGCGCGAGCTTTGAATTTCGGGGACGACTTCGGGTCGATCGTCTTCGAAGACTCCGAGACGCGCGATCCTCGAGGCGTTTACGAGGCGTTTGCGCGTCCTGGGTAAATTTTTGGCGAACGGAGAGCGAGAGAACCGGTACGCACGCTCAAAGGAATCCATCGGCGTACGGTAAGGACGGTATTAACTTGGAACGAAAGCGAACGATAATGTAACGCGCGCAACGATAAATTCTCAAAGTGCGTCGACTCGGTAGCGAAGCCTCGATCGAAAGAATTTTATTCCGCGCTCTCGACTCGTTTCTTCGCGATGAATCTCGTACGTTCGACGGAGGAATCGTAGCTCGGTAACGAACTTGCCGGCTCGTTGGAACACGAGCGAGAGTATCGTTGCGAGGGTGTTGGCGCTTGGCGTCCAGGATCGAGGAAAGTTAACGGTCGTCGATGTCGTATCCTCAGCGTGGAAGGAACGTCGTTCCCTGTAAATTTTCTGGCCCGGTTTCTCCCCGTAGCTCGCGCTGTTTACATTGTATCTCGACGCGAGAAGGTTATTAACGTCAAAGCCCGAACGTCGCGTCGCGTCGCGTCGCGTCAAAGCGGAGAATTAAAAAAGCACCCGGTTCCGTTTTAACGCCGAGGCTGGAGTTTCTCCGCGAGGTAGGCGGAGAGGCGCGGTTTTTCCTCGCTGGCGGTAACCGTGTTACCCGGCCCTCACCCGAGGGATCCGTCGTGCGCACCGTGAAAGGGGTTTTCTCGAGTTTCGGCTCGGCCATCGACGTCGGGGCCGAGAGTAACGCTTTAAACACGCGACCGGGCGCCCGTTGAAAATGCTCGTTACCGAATGCATTTTCCATGCACACAGGGGCTAAACGCCGCTTATAAACGAGAAATTACAACGAGCGCGTACCACGGCACAGAGGCGAGTAATATTCCCGCTCTGTCTTTGCGCCCCCTCCCGTCTTGTTCCACTTTCGCGTTAGTCGCGGTCGCGCGGATCGAAATCACCCTCTCGAGATTCCATTTTCCCCCGTACGACGCATCGACGTTGTTTCAAAGGAAGAGAAGACCCCGTTGCCCCGTTTCTACCCCCCGGTGTCTATCGATTAACGTAGCGAGATACGGAACGCTCGAGCGACGCTACGCATCGCGCGCGACTCGACTCGACTCGACTCGACCCGACTCGACGCAGCGCACCGGTGAAATCGATAAAAACGAGAACTCGCTCGAGACGTTAATTTATAGGCCGGCCGTGTGTATATTAGTCCAGGGCGGGTATCGGTCGTTTAGCATCTACGCGAGCAATCTCGTTTGCGCTCGATCGTTAGCGTTCCCCGTTTTATTACGACGTTTCGGGCGCGGAACGCGTGACTTCGATCGCGTCGGCTCTTAATCGGGGGACGAAGAAATCCACCGGCTGGTCGTCGACGTTGGGTAGAGAGAGGAGGGGCCGGTTGCGAGCAGGGAAGCTAACGGGAGATAATATCGCGGTTTCCCCCCGACGACGCGACGTGAGAAAGCGTAATTTTAATTTCGCGCCGTGGACAATTTCAATTTCAGTTCGTCCCTCGCGCCGCCCCGTTTCGTTAAATATTTACCGAGAGCTCTCCCGTCTGCGATCTCCGCGACCACCGCAGCCCCCCTCCTACCTCCACTTTCGAGCCCCCTCCCCTTCCCCGTTCCCTCTGATTTTCCCCGTTTCTCCCGTTCCGCGGCTGTTACGGCCAGAGAGACGCACCGCGTGTAATTCGAAATTGTTTGTCCAACTACTAACTAGTTTCCAGAGCGGCTGCAGCTGGCGCGACGAATCGTCGGGTATCGTCGACTCGGAATTAGCGCGCGACCATCCGCTCGCGAGAAGGGGGGCGTTTCGACGTTTCGAAATTCCCGCGCTTTTCCGATCCAACGGCGAAACGAACGCTCGTCGGTTCCGACAGCGGAGAAAATCGTTTTACGCGGATTTTCACGCGCGAAGCGTTTCCGGAGCGCTTTCGAAAAAAAAAAAGAAAAAAATTGTTCGCGAAGCTGGATCGACTTCGCGGCGAATAAAGCGTCCCGGTCCGATTAATCTCGGCGCCGGTACGGGTCAGGAGAAACGAAATTTCGAGGCTCCATCTGCAACGACGGCTGGCTACCGTTCCCAGCCGGCCGTTTACCGTGAAAATCCACCGGAAACGCGGTCGGCGAGGCGAGACGGTAAACCGACCAAAAAGGTTAACCGGCCAAATCGGTTAAGCTACCGAAATGGTTAATTGACCACATCGATATACCGGCCGAAACATTAGCGGATTTAGTCGACCAGCTCCGAATCGGTTAAGCGGTTTAAACAGTCAGCAGGGTCGCGGCGACGGAAATGATGTCGGTTCCCCTAATAATGGAAACACCTCGTTCCCCGCGAAATCTACGAATTCGAATCCTCGAATGTTCGTCCACGGAGCAGTCGCGAGGAAACCGTGCCGGCTCGAGCCGAACTTTCCGTCTCGAAGCGCTCTTCTTTCGCTTCTCTTCGAACGTATTCGGAAACCTCGACGAACATTAACGCGGTTAACGATTTTCGTTTTTAACCGGAAAAAGATCTCGGATCGAATCGACGTTCAATCGCGCCGCGAAACGACCTCTCGCCCGAGCGAATCTTTTGGCTCGCGTTCGAAAAGATTTCCCTGATCGAGCGGTCGCGAATAACGCCCTCGTTCCAGCGTTCGCGTACGAAAATAAACCGACTCTCGGGGGGAAAACACGAGAGCGCGTCTCTTATTTCCGCGATCCAGCTCGCGTTCTCGGGTCGTCGTTGAAAAATTAACGAGCGCCGAGGCTGTCGCCGCGACGGATTAACGAAAGTTCGCGGCGCAAAGAAAAACAGAAATAAGGGGTAAGAAACGAGCGAGAGAGCCAGCCGGCTCTCGGCAAGGGGACCGGAGCCGCGTAGAACGAGTCGCGCGAAAATTTCAACGCGGCGAGTTTTTCCATTCCGTGTCCACCCCATTAATGTCACGCGCTCGTGCACCGTTGCCCGCGCGAAAAGCCCAATCGTGCTTTATTTCGTCGTTCTCTCGGCAACTGCCTGCCGCGGAAAGCGCGTGGCCAAACCAAACAGAGGAACGGGGACAAACGAACGGAGAAAGGAGGAGAATCGCTCGGCGACGATATCGTGCGAGGATGTTGCTCGCATCGCCGGTGAAACGAACAATAACGACGCGAGTCGAAGACACGGGTTTCGAGACGATGAAACGAAAGAGTTTCTTGTTCCTCTGTTAACGATCGCTGACCGTTTCTCGCGAGTTTCCGTACCAGCTCCGATCGGTACGATTCTTTACCGATTTACCAATGCTCCTTCGTACAAAACAGAGTCCGTTAGGATGTCTCAACGACGAGCCTTGCCCTTCTCCATCGCACCCTTCCGAAGCCTCGTATCTCCACGTATCCGCATCTCTCGCGTATCGTCGAGAGAATTCTTCCGAGTGGTCCACGATCGATCGAGATCGCTCGTGAACTCTTTAGCGAGATACCCGCGACGCGATCGATCGATTTAAACCGCCGGTCAACTATCGAGGAGCAAATCGAATCGACGTACCGAACACCGTGTCGCGAAAATGCACGCTGTTCGAGCTTCGGCGAGCCTACCCGGTTGCGCGACACGGTTCGAAAAACGGCAATTTTTTTCGCGAAACGGTTGCAGTTTTCCCGTTCGACGTGGGACGATAGTTCGATTACACTCGATCGAGTGCGAAGCGATGCTTGTTCCGTCTCGCTCCGCAGAAATCACAACGTACGTCGCGCTCTCTCGTTTTCTCTCGAGAAAAGCAAAAGAGAAACGAATGGCCGAGGAACGTTGATCCGTGCGCGCGAAATATATCGCGAAATGCCTTGTTTTCGAAGATGAACGCGTAAAAACGATCGAATTGGTTCACGCGTGTAAAAAGACGCGAACGTTCAGGAATTTCCAAGTTTTCGAGAATCGTTAAGCGGAACAAAGCTCGTCGAAAGCGCACAGATTACCTCCGACGATCCAGTATCGAGTCGGTCGTTTCGGAGTCACCCGTTACCCGTTCCAGGATCGCGTATTGAAGTCGCGTGCTCGCTAGATCCCCTTCGTTTCTAGGTTTCGATATCGAGTAATCTCGGAATCGTTCTCGGCGGTTTAAAAATCTCTCTATCGCGGCTTTGCTGCCTCGGGTTGCTTCTCCGCGGTAAATCGACCGGTAACGATCAAATTTTAACGGCGAGATCTATCCGATACGTCGTATCTGTCGGATAGGGTATCGTTGACCGTGACCGTAATCTACGATATAACCGTAGGAAGTGATCGCGACCAAAGTTCGAATCGAGTCACCCTGTCTTCCACCCGAATAGGAGTCGTACGAATATAGAAACTCAATGGAAAATTTAATAACGATATTCGTCGTTCGAGAACGTCAGTCGACGCACCGAGAGCAAATACTCGACAAAGTACGCGAAACACGAACGTCACTGTACTCGGACGTACGACACCGTTCCCGTGTTTTCGTCCCGGGTGGTAAATACAAACGGTTGCGGAATTCTCTCCGTGTCGGCGGGCGTGTCGCGTGTCCCGTGGTAAACGGTTGCGCTCCGACTCGCGCGCGGATCGAAAAGCTCGACGAACACCGCCGTTGGTTAATTAAACCGGGCGAAGATGCACGGTTCCGGCGAAGGAAAACCTACAGAGCTGTTCGGCCGGCCGTTATTGCTTCATCCCGCGTGGCAACAGGTTGAATCGATGGGTTATACGTGAACAGGAAGGAGAAAACGGAGAACCGATCAAAGGAGGGCTCGCGGACCCGCGGCGAAGAAGAAAACGCGACGAAACGAGAATGCGAACGGGGAGACAACGAAAGGGAGGGAGTCACGGGGGAAATAAAAGCAAAGAACGATACGAAGCGGGGGAGAGGGGGTGGTAGTTGCGCTGGGATTAACGCGAGCCGGGAAGCAGAAACGGTCGACGATTGGTACGGGAAAGTTGGCGCGAATTCGACCGGTCGCGACTGTACACAGTTGGAAAAGTTGAAACGCCGGTAAGAACGGAACAGAACGGATCGGGGGCTACGGAGAATCACGAGGGCGTCGAGCGATACTCGGTCCCCGAACATCGAAAAACTTCCCGCACAGGGCCAATTTCGAGCCCGGCGTTCCGCGTTTCGGGTTTTCTTGGAACGCGAGGGGAATCGGGCCGCGATTCGTTGGACCGATACCGCAGATTGGCTCTCGTGCATCGACGAGGACGGTCGTTCGACCGGGGAAACCCGAGGGACCCTCGCGCCCCTCGAACGGTTACATTTTTATACGGTTCTCGGCGCGAGACCAACTTCGGGGATTAAGAGATACACTCGTTCGTAGTTGGACACCGGCGTACGCTCCGAAACTGTGCTCACGGATCTCCAAGTTTTACCCGACAAAAGACGCCGCGTCTCGAACGCTCCCGCATCGGTGATCAGGGCTGTATTCGCGACTTTCGATCTCGGAGACTTTCACGCGAGGGGGCAGTTGAACGTTATCTCAATGATCTCTCTATTTAACGCCTCTCGCGCGTTATCGCGAGCTTTCGCATCGAGAAGGTACCCTCGCGACTCGCTCGGTGGACTTTCGGCTCCGGGGAACGCGCCTCGTTCGGTAAACATCGAGCTTTCCGAGTTTCGAGAACCGGCGAACTCGCGATTAAAGGAAATAACCGGTACACGGGCGAGCTTGATCACCGAACCGTGGCAAATATCCGAGGAGATAACCGGCGCGGCCTTTGACTCGGTCCGAGGCTTCGATCGGTTCTCGACGAAATTGTAAAATCGAGTAATAACGTAAACGCTCGCGATGTCCGCGGAACGATGCTCCTCGGAGGGAAGTACGGTTTCGACGTTGACTAAATTCTGATCCCTCGAGGGGCGAGAGAGCGGGAACGGAATCGCGAGCCCTACGTTTATTAAAATCCGAGCCATCGAGATTCTCGCCGGTGTCCTCGTCGTCGTTCTCGTCGATCGATCGCGCTCGAATCGAATCCACTTTTATTCGCGCGAAACTCGTTCGAGGCTGCGCGGTATCCCGCGATTCGCGAATTTAACGAAACGAACGTATGCAAATAGCGCCACCGCGGAGCTTACCTGGGCGTTCCGCGTATATACGAGGTCGCGTAACTCGCATAACAATGGGGCGTGTCTTACAGCGTGCCGCGAACTTTAACGATTATTAAACGCGCCCTCGGAGCTCCGAGGTACAACGGCTTCCGAACTATTCGCCGAGCGAAAAGCCGCTCGGTAATTACCTCTTCTCGGGGAACGATGAAAAAATAGAGGGGGACGTCGTCGCGAGCCTCGACCGGATCCTCTCGACGACGATACGACCGATCGCGGCCGAGCGACTTTCCTCCTCGCGAAACGCCACGAACGTGCCGGAACGAGATATGGGAGAATTATTCTACCGTTGGTCGCGCGAGCCGATAAAAATGGTCCCGTGTCCACGATGCCGGGAAAAACTCCGCCGGAGGGTCTGTCTTCCACGGGCGAGCGGTCGGAAATAAAAGAGGAACAGACTCGTCTTAGCCGCGTAGAAAAATCGCCGCGGTTTTCCAGCGGGCGGTAATCCCGCTCGAAGTAACCGCCCCGAGGAGACGTAAATTTTGCGAAAACCCTGGCAACGAGACAGCGTTGTCACGGGTGAGCATGGGTCGTTAGCAGGGGTTGCGCGTATATACCAAAATATATATATATATATATATATTTTTTTTTTCTCCTTTTTTCTCCTTTTTTTGTCTTTTCGTTAATAGCGGGAACCGAGTCTATCCGTGTCCCGGTGAACGTCTGCTCGGGTCAACCGAGCGAATCGAGGCCCGATTCTTTTCCTTGCCTCTCCAGCCAGCCCGTGAAAAGTCTAATGGAAAACGTGGCACGGCGAAGTCTGGCGAAATTGGCGGAGAGCTCGCTCCGCATTGTCCCGATGAGTCGGTGCGCGGAAATTCGCGAGCTAAACGTGAATTCCGTGCGCCCTGGTCCCCGCTCGGGACGGGGGACAGAGGAACGAGGGGGGGAAGGGGCGAGGGGGATCGCTGGTAATAAGAACGGGGTTTGGAACGGCACGGAGAGGGGTTCCGAGGCGGGGGGTGGCCTCGGATGGACCATTTACCGGCGCGTCCTCCTTGAAACGAAGAAAGGAAGGTTATAGCGGTGGAAAAGGGAGCTTAAAGACCTCGGTCCAATCGACAGCTTTTACACGGCGAATGAATGGAAGAGGGTGCTCGACGGGGTTGCCCCGGTAATTGTGTTTTCCACCCTTGGCACGCGGAGACACGAACGGGACCTCGGTGTACAGTGTTGCTCGTAGACTGCGACTTTGGCGGAGGTACGCGCGCGCGCGAGTTGCGAGTTTCTTTCCGGGTGTTTCGACCGGCGTAAATAAGTGCGAGGAGGGAGAAAAGAGCGTACCCGTCGTACGGTACAACCGCGATGCGATAAAAACGGTCCTCCCGCTTTTTCCGCGCTGGTTTCCCCCGGTTGCCCGCGAGTTTCGAGTCGTTGTTTCGGCCACTCGTTCGCTCGTTCCTCCGTGGCTCCAAGAAACGAAATTCCCGAACGACGGTGTACGAGCTCGCGACCAGGCCGGACGAAACGTTTACCGGTCCCGTGCTTCGTCTTTCCTCGGGTCTACTCGATGTTGCGCGCACTTGGAGAAATCCCGGCCCGTGGAACGGTCTCGCTCTTCGTAATCGTTCGAGCCGTCGATTCGAGGAAGTTTCGCGCAGTAAAAGACGAACGGGCGAAAATTCACGAGCGGCGAAGAACTCTCCCCGACGATTGCCGAAGAAGGGTACCAGCCGGCCGGTATCGGAGGCGGTCCGAGTCGTTACCGTTTTAAACGCGGAGGAGCCGTTGCGCGCCTTCGGGAATAATACGCCGGAACGAGCATCCTTTAACCTGTCTCGCTAGACGCCCGGGATTACCCGGTGGAAAAGTCTGCCGGTCGTAAAATCCCGAGCGAAAGATTTCGAGCACCCCTCGAGAAAATGGGAAACGGTCTTCCGGGTGTTTTCGCGCTCGAACTGGATGCGATACGCCGTGCCGCGTTCCGCGTTCGAGACGATCCGTTTAAACGGATCGTAACGCGGCGGGGTTCTCGCGCGCGGAACAACGGGGTTTCGGTGTTCGCCCGGTCGATACCTTTGTCGGATCGACTTTAAGAAACAGGCGAAACGGTCTTACCGGGAGGGACGCGGCTCGAGAAAACGTGGAAACCGAGACCGCTACGGTGGTAGTTTCTTCTCGATCGCGGGGCAACGTTCGCGTTGCTCCTTTCACCGAAAGATTCGAGCGGCGATTCATCGTTAATATCGAGGAGCGCACGAATGGCCGATTGAACGGGAACCGCGGCTTTTATCTTCGAGATCGAGGCTCGTTCGTCCGCGGGAAACGCTTTCGAGGGTGCTTCGGCCGCGTTGGGAGTCGAGTGTTGTCCGAAACTTCTTCACCATCGGCTGCGCCTCGATTGCACTTGTTTCCGCGGGTTATACGGGCTTGCCTTCCGGCGCGATGCAGTCATCCACCGCGCACTTGAAATGTTTTCCATGAATACCGAATGCGCCGTGCCGCGCCCCGTCTCCCGCGTCGTACCCCGCCCCCGGTGAATTCGATCTCCTTCCCTCCCGGTGCTAGTAGTGGTAGTGGTGGTGGTGGTGGTGGTGGTGGTGGTGGTCGCGGTGGTGGTGCCGGTGGCGGTGGTGGTAGTGGTGACGTGTGCATCGAATGTCGCCGCGGCTCAGCCTCCCCACTTATCAATCGTTGTTCCTCCATTTTGCGCCACCGGAATGAAAGGTGTTCGCGTCACGACCAATCGCAAAAACGACGACTTCGATGTTGCTCCCGTAACGCCTGGAGGGTTTCTGACACCTCTCTCTCTCTTTCTCTCTCTTTCCACCTACCTCCTCTTTTCCCCACCCTCTGTTCCACGCCCTCCGTTTCTATACTTTCCGCGTTCCAGTCCCCGTATCCCTTGCGCTCCCATTCTTCCGTTCGAAGAACGTGACTCGCGATTCCCGAGAATTTCGCGAGATCGCGAATCTCGTTTACGCTCGAGCACCACGATACGCGGATCGAGTAATCGGTCTAGACGACGCGAGACCGACTCGATCGAACGAACGCTACTCGACGAGCGGATCGATGTAACGCGACGATTCGTTTATCCGCCACCCTGTAACCCTACTGTACACCAATTGAGACGACTGTGTCCTACCGAGAACCACGCGTCGAATTCTCGATCCAGTCGCTTCTATCGCGTTAGAGACCGCTTTCGAATTACTCGTATCGCAACACGCTCGATCCTTAAAGTAAGTTCGTTCGTTTATTACGCACCAAAGTGTAATTAATTTTTGGTTCACCGTGTTGGCCTCGATGCGTCGCGTATCGCCGAAATAGAATTCTCTTCAACGATTCCTAACGAGATAAATTTACCGCGACGAATTGTACGCGTTTGCCCGCGAGCGATGTCTCGTCGTGCTCGGATCGATTCTAATCGACGAAGGGTTAGGAAAAGAGTAGGGAAATATTGGCTCGGGATGGAATTGGTTGTTCGAAAATTGCGGGAAGCTTCGAGGGGGACGCGAGGAAGGGTCGCGAGAAAGGGGAGGAAGGTTTACGATCGGTTCGGAGTCTGGTACGCGTCTACTCGCGCGAATCGTTTCGAGAAGGTTCCGTCGACCAACGAATCGAAGCTCTCTCGTAAAGAATCGAAAATTCTCGTCGGTGGTAGGTCCGGACGGAATATCGTTCGATCGAGACATTTTCGCGGGGTCTTTTTCGCGCTCTTCTTCGTCGACCGCATCGAGAGACAATAGTTCGCGAGAGTCTTGGACCGAGTCTCTCGATTTCCTCGGGAACGCGACGCGAGTGGAAACAAGTTCCTCGAAGGTGTTCGGCCGGTCTCGCTTCTCCATTGGCTCGCACGTACGAATACGTAGACGAGGTCCTGGAGATTAGCCCTCGCCGTAGCTTTCGGCGATCCAGATGTTTCCGGCATCGTTTAACCGGTCTCGCACGCGTCGCGTTACAGTTTCGTACAGTCGGTGCAAGTGGCTGGTTATACGCAGAGTAAATAAAGTTAAGCGGGGAATACGCGCGAATATATTTGTTGCGGCACGCAAAAATCGGCGCAGTCCGTCGAGCCCTACGTTTTATGGCGGGATTAGTACGGGTGCCGAGCATGTCATCGGCGCACGTGCTACCCCCCGTCAACTAACTACCCTGCCTGGGTTCTTGGAAGGCTGCTAAGCAGCTGCAAGTAATTAAGGCGACTTTCGCCTTTTTATGATTTTTAGTAACTTTGACTTCCAAGAACCCACGTTTTAAACTAACAATCCCACTCCTGGGATCCCTCTCCTGCAACTCCGCTGTCCACCTCCAAATTTCCTCGACCAATCACATCCTGAGCCGAGTGTATAAAGCGGAGGGTAGAGACGCGAAAAAGGTCACTACGTCACTAGTCATTACACTCTACGTCATTACAGTCGCTACGTCATTACACCATTACACTGTTACAAGTGACAAGACTCTTACAAGTTTGCCACGAGTCACCATCACTTACAAGACTTACAAGTTTGCCACAAGTCTATCACTTACAACGTACACACGAAGTCACTGACTTACATATAGTATTTGCCAGAAGTCACACTTGAACATTCTTACACTTCGCTTACACAAGTCAGACTTGAACTACAACTGTGCCAGCAAGTTAGACCAACATTCTTCGCCACATTGTACAAAATATATTATTGTTGAACCACATCGACAATAGTGCATTTTTAATCACCAACCATCTCGAGACCTCTAACGAGCTGTCGAGAAGCGCGGACGACGAGAATCTACAACCATCGACAACTCCCGTCGTCCAAGGCGCAACAATATTCTTCCGCGAAACTCCGACACCTCACGTTTCGCGTGTCTTTTCCGTAAGGTTGGTCACTCGCGGCTGGATTTCGGCGTAGAAACGGGACAACGATCGATCCCCTTCCGCGGCGTAATCGACGTTCGGTTCTTCCGGTGTATGCAAATACGAAGGAATCTCGCGAGAAGGGGAAAGACAACGAGGCTGAAGGGATTCGTCCCGTCTTAAGACACCGTTACTCAGCGATTCGTTGCATTTTGTGGATTCCCCGGCCGGTATAGATAGACCCGGATTAACATAGAAATGGATGGTTCGCATCCCGGCCCATTAACCTAATCGAGCAACGGCCTTTTTACTTTACTTTCCCCGGTGCACCCATCGTGGCGTCCTCGCTCGACGTCTCCGCGTCCCGTCGGCGTCTCCGATACACCAACGCGTCTCAACAAGAACCGATATTTGAATAACAAATTAATTTCTTCGACGCGAGCGTCGGAACGACAGCCTATCGTAGCCGATAACGAAACTCGAAGAAACTTGGTCTCCCGGTCGCCGTTATTCCAGCAAGACGGTAATCGGTCTTCCAGCCGGGTCTAATGAGCCGGCACATTGCATATACATCGCAATTTAAATATTTATGCGCGGTTCGATGTCGCTCGTAATCGATCGGCCTCGGTCGAGCGTACGGAGGACGAGGGATACGATCTCTTCTCACCGGACTCGGAACAAAATCGGCCGGCTTTGTCTCTCGTTCTCTCGTCCGATCTACCGAATTGTTTTTCCTCGGGTTCGTCGATCTCAGCGTCCGCTGTATTTTCGCGATCGCGGAACGGAAAACTACTTTGGCTTCGATAAAGACTCCTTTCTCCGAGTCGCTACGGGATTCCTGGGAATCAACATGTGGCGAATAAGAGATTAATGTCGGTTCTTTCCAAGCCCGGCCGCACAAATAGACGGTTGTCCGAGAATCCTAGTCCCCGATGTTGTCGCGAGAGAAACTTATACAATAAAAATAACTTGGTCCTCCCGGTGCGCCTCGATGGACCGCCGGTAACTTTTTCCATAACGGAAAAGACACCGCTCGTCCGAGTCGAACCGGGCTCGCTTCCGCTTTAATCGGCGCAACTTGATTTCTCCCGGAGAAATTGCTCTCCTCGGACGTTCTTCGAACTTTCTCGCGAAAGCTCTCTCGGCGTTGTTCGATAAAAACCACTCGCGGGACGCTACGAGAGAGTCGGTCTTTCGCGAACGCTCGGAAGATTCGCGAGTAGCGCGACTCGACGAACACGCCGACGGCCGACCGAAACGTTCTCTTTCCCCTTGAGTCGCGCGACGGGCGTCGTCCGAACGCTGGAACGAGAAAATCCCACCAAACGAAAACACATTTTACCGTCCGCGAGAATTAAAGAGAAAACACGGCTACGGTGCGAGACGATATCGCTCTCGGTGAAACCGAACGAGAATCGATTCCTTGCTGAAAACAATTAGGAATTAAACGCGAGCGAGACGAGTTGAGAATTCTTTCCGTCGCGTGGTTCCAATTCGTACCTACGGAGTAGAAAAATTCGCAACGACTACGAAAAATACGTCGCGAAATTTAAAGTAAATTTGTTTGCAAAAGTAGTCGGAAGTTATTGCGACCGGTTGGTAAATCTTGCGTTAAGGGTCTCTGTACCTCGGTGGTAGAAATTACCGGGCGGAGAAGAGAAAAGTTGTCGAGGAAAACTTTCGTTCCGCTTCGCCCGGAATTATCGTCATCCTCGTGGCAAATACGCGATCGAGACTTTCGAACGGAAAGCACAGTTTGAAAAACACCGCGTTTAAAAAAGCGCGCAATCGCCAATTCCCCAAAGTGGTCGTTGATTTCTTCGATACCGCGAATTACGTGTATCGTCGCGGCGGAGTATCGAGAATCGATACTCGGGAAGCGTCGGTCCGAGCGGAGAATCGTTCCTAAAAAATAGTTGCAAAATTACGCGTTAATCGGGAAACGTTGATACGACGACGCGCGAAGTAGCGAGCTTACGAATAAATATCAGTTGTTCAAATTTTTCCGCGATCCGACAATTTCGACGGGATACTTGGATCGTTTGAAAATAAACTGCTCGCCGTGGACTTGTCGATTCGTCGAGTTTAACGTTGTTATTTGCGCACCTCGACTCGTTTTCGGCCAACTCGTTTCCCCGAAATCACCGGGCATCGACTTTCGAAACACACGAAAACTTGTTCGATATCCGTGTCTCGTGTTCCTTGCCGGAATACGGTGGAGTATTTGCACGCGATGCGTCGATTAATATTTTCGAAGGACCACCCTCGTCGAGGGACCGACGAACGGTGCTTAATTTTTCTATATTTATTCAAACTCGACCCTTCGACGGTACGGTTCGCGTGGCGAATTTGCGCAAACTTTTGGTCCGCGTACGTTCGCCTCGGTCGATTTTCGCCGAAATTTGAAAAATTTAGGACCGGGCTGATGAAAAATTAAACTCTAGAAAAACCAGCTTTATTACTCTTCAATTTCCTCTTAACGCGATTTCTTTCCAAATTTATGCATCGCGTTTCGAAATGTCTTCGATCTTCTCGATAGTAGATTCGTCTGTCCTGTCGTCGACAAATTCTGCCACAATGTTGTCGCACTTCTGTCCAAGTGTCGTCGGTTTGGGCCTCGCTGGGTAACAAACGCGTATACGAATACCAAATTTTTTAAGGATCGACCGGACTTGCAACGCGACAAACGGTATAACTCGTGGTCCACATCTTCGCAAAGTTCGTTCCTTTAAACTAATTATCGCGCTGTTCCTCCGTCGGTCGAAGTCTCTCCTCGGCCACTTCGAAACTGGAAGCACCGTTTCGGCGACTATAGTCCCTGGAAAAATACGAAGCGCGAACGAAAATCCCGGCCGGTTGCGCGCTCGAACTCGCCGATGTCGTATTTCGTCAACGACGCGCGACTCTGTCTCCCCTCGGGGAGGAGGACGAGCGGGCGAGGGTAATAAGACGAAAAAGGCGTCGACTTCGCGTCTCGTTAAAATTTTGTTGCCGCGTAAACTTTCGTATCCGGCACCGGCGTCGTAGTTTCCCTAACGATAATGGAGGATAAGATGCTGACGGATGGAAGAGAGTAACTGGGAGCCAAAGAGCCGTTGTTCGGCCCCGCGACTGTAAACGTTGCTGCCTCGAATATTGCCCGGAACGGTGCCATTTACGATCGAAGGACCAACGGTGAACCGATCCACCTCGAAGAGTATTTCGTAGCAACGATAACGAGTCGTCGCGAGAAGCGCAGGGACGAGCCTAGCTACTTTCGAGGTTCGAGTATCGTTGGATACCGTAACCTCGATCTCGATGACTTTACGAGGACGAATGACTCGATGTCGAAGAGAAGGTCGAAGAGAAGGTCGAAAGATTGGGAAAAGATTTTCGTCCGACAATGTTTTCCCGCGTCGAGTAGACGAAGGACGCGATTCGTCTTTCCTTGGCGGGAAGGGCCGTTAATTACGATTGTTTCGGCGAGGAAGAGGCACACGCGAACTCGAATTCGTGGTTTTCTTTTCTTCGCGGATACGCGAGGGAAAGAAATCGCGGAAAACTGGTCGACGAACTGGGACGAGAGGCGCCATAAAATTCGAGAGACGCGTCTCGTCGCGAGCTCGTCTCGCTACCGAGTTCGAGGCCGGAAATCTCGACGGATATTCTGGAAACGCCTACCGATCGGTCGAATGGGGAAAAACAAAGATCGATAAAGGACGATACGGGTTCGATGAACTTTGTCCTCGGTTTCTTCGATCGGTCGCGCAATCTCTGTCGTCGTTGACGCTGGGAACGCGCGCGCGACAATGGTTAATTGGCGCACGGGTTGTATTGTGCGACGGAAATGTCGTTCGAAACGCGCGAAAGTGACGATACCATATCGGCGCGGGTGCCCATTGTCGCCCGCCGTCGGAAAATCCAGAGGTTTTGATTAACGTTTTATTGGAATAACTCGAACAATGGTCCGCCCGTAGAAGGCGCCGCGACGAAATTCGACGAATTCGAATCGCGCGCGATCCACCGTGCTTTTTCATTTCTAAAGGATCCTGGCCGACTTATGACGGCGATTAGCGAGCAGTACGTTCGTTTTAATCGTTACCGCGAGCGCGTTTCGCGCGCAGAGACAAAGAGTATTAACGAGGATCCGGGCGGAAGATGTAGTTTCTCTTTTTTATTTTTTTTTTTCCTCCGGAGATTCAACGAGCACGAGTTTCTCGCGAGAATGAATCGAGCACACGGTAATGACAAAAAGGAGCTCGGGTTGACCTTCGTTCCGAGTTCCGAGTTACGAGCATTCTCGGTGTTTCAATTCGCATGGAAACTGTCGCGGAATCGCGTTAGAAACTTTCGACGCGTGCCACGGTTGTCAAAAGAAACGACTGGAACGTTTCCCGGAGGTTTTCGAAACTGTGTTTAAACGGTCGCCGGATTCGAAACGACCGACGAGAAATGTTCGCGAGGTGTCCAACGTCGATTTACGAGGGCGCGTTATGGATTTCCAGGGCGGTTAAAAATAAAGATGAACGATAGCCTTCGAACGCTCGCGGCTGCGTTTTCGACGTAAATATTTCATGGGTTTCGAGAGGAAGTAACACGGCGAGTGACGTGCCTTGCCGGCTAATTGGATCCAACGTTGCCAATTTCCCTCGTATTTTGAGCTACGACTGTTCTCGTTGTCAAGTTCAATGTTACTCTCGTTGCGCAAGATCGTCGGATTGTACGAGTCTTCGCGGATTGCATTTGTACGAGAAATTTACCTCGGGAGATAATTTTCGGACAATCGTGCCCCATAAAAATTGACATCGATGAAAAATGTAGGAAAAGTCTGGGCAAACCGTCCTTAAGAATCGCTTACCAAAAATATCTATCTCGGGTTGTCCATCGCGATCGTAGAATTGGACCGACTCTGCTCTGATCTTCGGCGAGGATGATTTGCTCGTACGGTCGTTTTTGCGGCCGTAGTGCGAGACAATTCCAGCGGGAATACGATCCGGAAATAAAAGTTCGGAACGGGGAAAGACCGGAGGAACGTTGAGCATCGCCGTCTGGCCGTGCAAAGTAAACGAAAGTCCATCCGAAACGATTCGTCGGCTTGCGCGAGTTTCGGTCTAGGGGTCGCCTAATCCGGAATTCGTCACTTAAATATTTGATAATCGAATCGCGGGGAACGTCGCGTGTGCCGGAGTTAAACCCTCCGGTAATCTCCGTTTGCGTTCAGCCCGAAATCTCTCTTCCAGCAAGAAATAATTTATAATTCCCGCGCATAAATCTCGGGCTTACGAGCGCCGGCACGTGAGGGGCACCGCGGTCGCCGGTACAACCTTTCCCCCAGGTGCGATTAAACGCGTCGTTTTTGCGGAGGATCGTCGATTCTCCGTTCCGTATCGTTCTTTCGATGGTCGAGCGGAAAAAATTCCGCGATCCTCGATTAGAAACGTAGCGAGTTTGGCCGTATTCGAGGATCGAGACCGACTCGAATCGATTTTTCGCGACGATCGTCGCTGCGAGAAGTTCGGCCGCTTCGCTCGCATCGATCGCAAGTTCGATCCGTATTCGTATTCGAACGAACGCGTTCGTCGCTCCGAGGTCGCGGCGTTTCCCATAGAACGCGTTCAACGATCGCGTATACCGCGCGCAACACGTAGAACTAATCCGGTTTAGTTTCCGCGCTAGTCGCGCGACTCCTCGTCATCGCGCACAATTTCAACTTTGATCAATTTCCGTCGGGACGGCGGTCGGTCCCGTCGCGCGGCAACTCGTCCGCGAATTAACCGAGCGACGATAGCTTCCTCGAATCGGTGCGTTACAATAGGCTCGAGGATCGCTCGCGACGCGTCCGTTTAAAAGTTGCTCGCCGCTTCGAGGCCTCGGTCTGGATCGGTCTCGGGGGACGGGACACGCGAGAGGACCGCGCGGAATCGTTCCGCGAGGATACTCCGCGAATCTCGATGGAAATAAAAGACGAGCGGGGGAAAGGAGAGAGGGGTTCGCGAACTCGGGAAAATATAAGCCGTTCGGTGTTATCGATATTCGAACGGAGGCACTCGTCAGCGGTATTCCCCGGTTTCGCGTCTTATTTCAAAGTTCGAAGATCGCCGTTGGCGTTCCAAAGATTCCGAGCGTACGAGCCCCTCGAGGTCCGTCCCTCCCGAGACCTCCCATCGCGGGATATACCGGCCCGGGCACGAAACAACATTTCGGCTCGGCGAGAATTCGAATCGCTTTATCCGCGCTTGTCCTCCTTTTCGGATCGATCGATCGCGAGCGTTATTGCGCCCGTTAATTCCTCCGGCGGCACCTAACCCATCCCTCTCCTCGGTTCGCGTACAACGATCGGCCCGCTGGAACGATAGTTCGCCTCCTCTGGTTTCCGTTTTTCTTTTATTCCGCTCGGGAATCAAAAGAGTCAGCGGCTCGGAATACCAACGATCGATCGTATCGTTCCCCCGACCCGACCCGACCCACCTCGTCTCCGTCAGTGTAACGCGGATTCGGACTAACGGCCACCTAATAAATGCTCGGGTATTCGAATCGTGCCACAAAGTACCCCGCAAACGGGCAACTGCCAGCGACACGGTCGTTGCACGCTCCGATACCGGACCTCGCTTCGACCCCTCTTTTGTCTTTATCGCGCCGCCCGTTACCCTATCGCGTATCCTTTGTTCCCCTTGTTTTCGTCACCGTGTACCTCGCGCGTGTCAACGAAAGAGAAATTTCGGCCTCAACGCCGCCGCCGGGCCTCGAGATTTTACATCGGGTTCTCGGATTCGACGATCGTTCCCGGTGATAGGCGAACGCGGCGAGAGACCAACGAAACTGTGCTCTCTTCGGAACAAGGTCGCGGGACGGTTCCCTTTTCTTCGCGAGCTACGCGCGGAGTAGTTTTAATTCCGCGCGACCTCGGTGCGGCAACTTTCTCGAAATGCTCCGCGAAACGATTCGTTGTCTACGGATCGATGCGACGCAACGTCTAATATGGAAACTCTTCCCGCGACTCTCGAATATAATAACGCGAGAGCGAGAGTTCCTCGAGCGTAAAGCGCGACCGAAGTGCTCGAAACTAATTGTAAGCACTCGACGAGCGCGCGCGCGAATCGGAGCGCACCGTGTACAGACGTTATCGCGTAAACGCGTCGAGTCTGTTCCCATCGGTGCTCTCGAGGAGCTGGAAAGAAAAGCCCTGGAAGGAATTGCGCGGAACAGCCTTCGGCGCAAATTACTCCCCGCTGTTCGCGTTCACCTTAAACCTGCATTTTCCATTCCTGGCTCCTCCCCGAGACGCGTTACGCGGTAGCAAACGTTACAGTTTACAAGGAACACCGTTAGACTGCGAACGGATCCGATGGTATTTATAACGCGGCTGTTTCGGAGCTACGTGCCGGTTCGAGCGTTGTAATTTTATTACGCGATGTAACGAGCGACGCAACGATCGACGAGTTTCGAATCGTAAACGCGCAACTACGCGATATCGCGAGAACAGAGTGCGCGAACGTTCGGGGCGACGATTCGAGCGATCCGCGGTCGATACTTTGATCCTTCGAACCGGTTTAACGTTCGTTCGACCTCTCGAGTTTCGCGAACTCGCGAAAATTCGAACTCGTTTCGTTCTCCGCGCTAAAATCCGAGAGCGCGGTCGGTTCGATATCGCGGATTTACGAGCCGACGCTTTCAGGATCGGAGCTCGAACGATCGACGCGTCGTTTTCTCGCGAGAATCTCTTTCGCGTCTCGCGCAACGTTTTCTCGGTTCCGGCACAGTTTGTTCGACTCGCGAACCGCACGAGTCGCGCGCAAACGGTCGCGGACGTTCGGACCTCTGTGCACATAGGTGCACAGAGGTGCACAGAGGTGAAGCGCGCGGAGTCAATTCAATCAATTGGGCCGTGCACCCGCCGCATCGCCGGTGTGCGCACCTATTTGCATTTACCGGCTGGCCGCCGGAACGCCGCAACAGACGAGCCGGAAATTAATGCGTTAGATTGCTAATTGCTAATTAAAAACACTACCGGCCAGAGGCGTGTCTGTTACGGACACCAACGGCGAGCGTCGCGCTTCGCCTTTGGTTCTCCTCTCTGTCTCTCTCTCTCTCTGTTTCTCTCTTACCGAGCGGATTCGTGGCCGGAATCGTCGTTTCTCTCGTTTCAGAAATGAAATCGGTGCACCTGCGACTTTCCGCGGAACGCTCCCCGAGGTAGGGGGAGACGGGACACGGAGACACACGAGCAGATTAATTCTGTCGTTTCGAAGCGGAATTGTTCCCCGAGAATTAATTAGTCGTTCGGTATCTCGGAACGCGTCGAGGTTGCTCTCTTTTTTCCCCTCTCTCTCACCGGTTATTCCCCTTTTTTTCGGTTTTAATTTATGTCGCGGTCGAGGTACGATTTACGGGGAACGCGAGCTCGGTGCGTCTCGCGAGGTGCTCCAAGAGTGCCTCGTCGGTGGTCGTGTACGTTTGTTCTCGCGGGGCGATGGGTCTCGTCGATACAGGGCGCGTGGCGTAGAATTGGGTCCGTAAATTCGCGAACTTTCGATCGTCGAGTCGATCGAGCGATCCTTCGTCGATTCGATTTTTTCTATTTCTCGCCGACGAAACGCTTCGATTCGATCGCAAAATAGCTTCCATAGTTGCCGAACGGGCATTTACGAGTGTCGGCGATAAAACGTTACGTCGATCCGTGTTAAACGATTGCGTCGCGAGCTCGGAAGGTACATCCGTGGTCGTAAAAACCATCCGGTTGCCGGCTCGGCTCTCTCGAGTGTACCGACGAGGCCGTGAATCGACGACGAGTCGTAGACGGCTCGCGTCAATCTGGAAATTTTCCAGCGACGCGCGTGCCCCTCGAGACGGAACGGAAATTACCAATGGCAACGTCGAGAAACTCTCCGTCGATCATCGTCCATCCCAGACGTTCGGTAGAGGCGATCAATTTTAAGATTCATTCGCGCAGGAACATTTCGCAAATGGTCGACAAATATCGCGCACGATTGTTCGGTCTCCGTGATCGATCGTCGATTCGTTGATTCGCAAGCGCGAGAACGAGAAACGGAATAAAACCGATACGTAGGCCTCGTCGAAGCCTAACGAGCGATCGATCGAGCTCGATTTCGAAAGACACCGATCGAAAGGTATCATCAAAGAGGGACACGAAGTTTCAACGATCGCGCGCGGCTGCGCAACGAGGGTAATCCGATATTCGGGATTCCAGTGGTTGTCGTGGAGGGGAGATAATTTGGGTCGCGAGATCGTCAAAGTCCCATCGGGTCTTTAATTTCCTCGGGCCGGTTCACCGGGGCGAGGAAATCCGCTCCCGGGAACGCGCGTACATATCGCGGATTAACCGGCGCGTAAGCCGTTCCGCTTTCAGCTTCCGTCGAAGGATATCGAAATTCCGATTCGAGTCCTTTGTCGGCGAAATCGCGCGCGCGATCGAAATAATACGCGCGACGAGAAGGACTCTTCTTGGAGGATCGTGCGCCTACTCCGCCGCGTTTACGTTTCTCCGTGATATCGCGCTCCGCGATTCCGCGAAATCTCTCGGTGAATCGTCGGGAGCGAATTTCGAGTTCGGCGCGGATATTAGCGTCGAACGTCGAATCTTCGTTCTTCCGTCGTTGGAACGGAATCGAGATTCAACGAGCGGATCGCGCGAGGGTTAATCGCACGGAAACGGAACGCGTAGAAATTCTCCAGCGTGCGTAACCGTGAGCCGAAAACACGACTCGATTGTCCCGGCTCGGGGAGAACGCGGACCGAGCAAACATTGATACGCTCGACGCGTGCGCCGAACCGTTCGACGCGACGCGATTCCCAGTTTCTTCCGGCGATCGACTTCTCGACCGTGCTCGGTATCTCTCTCGAGTATCTCCGCTCACCGCCTCTCTTTTCGCTAACCCTCGTAGAAGTCGAGGAGGGCACCGTAAAATAGTAGAATTCGTTCGAAATATTTTTCGAGGACCAGTCGCCGAAAACATCGACATCGATTCCCCCGACAGGGATAAAATCCGATCTTCGATCCCGTTTAACGGAAGCGCGACCGATTCCGCGATACGGACGGTCCCGAGCGGCCCAGTTTCCGTAATCGTCCGGACTCTCGTCGACGACCGAAGCCATCGTCGAGTTTTTCATCGCGAGCGACGCAACGGGAGGTTCGGAATCGTTGTTTCCTCCGAGGATCGTTCGCCTCGGTTCGGAATCCGCTTACCCGATGCCGCGTAAGTGCTCGTTACCGGAAGAATATCGCGGCGTCGAGTCGCGACTCCTTGCGGGGGCTCTCTTCGCATCTTCCGGCAATTTTGCCTTTCCCGCAGCCACAAGATTCGACCCTTGTCGCGGACCGGGACTTTCGAGAACCTTCGTTATATTCGGTTCGCGTAACGAGCTCCCGGGCTCGAGGTAAATACGTTCGGTGGTTCGGTGTACGGAAACGATACCGGCGAAGAGGAGGCGCGACCCTCGACGGAGATCGCGGTGTCGGGTTCTCGTGGAGAACGCGATGGAAGCTCTGCCGCGACTCGAGAATCCGATAGTACTTTTGTTCGCGGATCGTAAGGACGGAAGATACCCAACCCTCCGTGCCCGGTACGTACGAGGAGCCCTTTGTAACGCGCCCGGAGCGCAAACGGGTGTCAAATTTGCCAGTCGCGTTTCTCTCCCGTGGAAACGGAAAGAACCTACCGAGCGCGCGCGAACGCGTTTTTATCTCTCGCCGTCGCGGACGAGAACGGTTATCGTTTCGCGGCCATTTCGGACGGTCGCTCGCTCGCTCTCTCGCTCGCTCGGTTTCTCGAGGCTGTTTTATTCCTTCGGACCGAAACCGCATTATGCAAAATACGCGTTCCGCGCGAGCGCGTTTCAATTTTTCCCGGGGTACAATTTCGTCGATCTTCCGCGTAAAGCGTAAGCGGTATTTTCCACGGTAATACGCGGCCATCCCGGATACGTACGGCGTCCTCGATGTCTCCTTTTTAATTCGCCCACTTTTTGCCCCGTCGCTACGGCATTTTAGGAGCACTCGTAAAGAAGACCCCTTTACGAGGCCCGGAACGAGAAAAATGTCTTTCTCGCGGCGAGAAAGCGAGAAAGCGAGAAAACGAGAAAACGAGAAAACGAGACGCTCCACGGTCGTCCCTTCTTTCGGTCCCAGCCGTTTCGTCGCTCGTTTCCATCCCATCGTCGAGATAGATCGAAGTCATCGGGCCGTGACGCATGCCCGCGATACGCGAACACCGCGGAGAAGGAATTTTCCCTGCGTGCGTGCGTGCGTGCTTGCGTGCGTGCGTGCGTGCGAGAACGCGAGCCGCATCGCAACGAACTCGCTCGAGAAAATTACTCCCGTTCGTTTCCATTGCTTCTTCCTTTTCTCTCCCGTCGTCTCCTCCGGGTTTCCCTTTGAAATTTTAAATCGAATCCCGGTCCCAGGGTGCTCGATTCCTGTACCGAGTATTACGCTCGGCGACCGATCGAAATTAATTTCGCGGAATCCGAGCCGTTCGACCGGGGTTCGTATCCGTAAACGCTGTTCTTCGAAACGGTATGGACGACAAAAGTATCTACGCGCCAAATATTCCGAAAAGAAACATCCTAGAAGAACGCACAACGTCGCGAAAACGTCGAGTTAATGTTTCATCGTTCAACGATTCGAACGTAATTCTACGCGACGTTCTCTTTGGACGGTACGTACGTTACGGCTGGAGAAAAATCGTCGCGGAAAGCGCAAAGGATCCGCGAAATATTTATGGGAAAGTCGACGAGTGTTTCGACGGATGGGAGGTTTCGCGGAAACGGTTGCCGAGCGACGAGACGCGAGGAGACGCGAGGAGACGCGAGGAGACGCGACGCGCCGGAAGGTTTTTTTCTCGCGAATCCGATCGTTTCGTCGGGACGACGTTCGCCTCCGGTTCGTCGCGAATTATCGGTGTATCGATCGCGGCGGCAGTTCGCGGTGGCGGCGGTCGCTCGTCGTTTTGCGCGATAAATTTCCCGGTCGCGTCACGGGGAACAATTCCGATGGTACGCGGCGTCGGAAAAATCGGAAGGCACCGGTTACGACTTCGCCGCGCGTTGCGGCGGTTAATGGAAAGGAAAAAGATACGGGGGACGATAAAGTTAACGCGACCTAAGAGAAAGACTTTCCACGGAAGACCGAACCGCCCTGGCAGCCGTTTCTCCGCGGCCGACGACGAGCCGACGCTTACCGACTTTCCGATCGATCGACCGCCTTGACCGACCGCGCGTTTACTCTTCGATGGAACCCTCTGATTCCTAGCCGGAAAAGAGAAACCTCGAACGACCGTTTCCTGGGCCTTTGATATCCTCGGTGCGACGTCGACGAGAACTCCCGTGCGCGGAATTATAAAAGATCGAGCGCCGAAAATGGAAAACGAAGCCGGAGTATCGCGTAAAAATGAATCGAAAATTGGGAATGAAATTTACAAGAGGTTCGTGTTCGAGGATTTCGGTGGAACTCGGTCGCTCGCTGCTTCCATTTGCACCGAGACTCGTAAACATCGACGGTAGTACGGTATTATCTATTTTAACTCGTTCCGATCGGTTGGAAGACGGTAAGGTCGACGGAGAGCAGATAACACCGCCGTGAATGTTTCACGAGCACCGACGCAAGTAGAAACAACGAGCCACGGTCGGACACGTTGCCCGAGTCGCGCGCGCGCGCGCGCGCACGATCCCGTCTCTCGAATATTCGACGTCGATTCTCGCGAAAGCGAAGCTTCCTACGAAGAAACTTTCTTCCGTTCTCCGATCGATCCACGATTTTCTCCCGTTCCGTACTCGAACGCGCAATTACCCGGAAAGAGCGTTGCTCGAAAAAAATTCTACCGTTTCGAGGGGATCGCGACATCGGTGGCGATAATTTCTTTCTCGATTTCGAGAACGGTAGCGGAGAACCCGTTTCGTTTTCAACGTACCATCCTGCGCGTTACTTATTTCTCCGCAAACTCGTTCCATTAAATTGTCCACGCCAGCCGCTCGGAAGATTCCGCAAATTAGTCGAGCGGAAGTTTTACCCGTGGAGACCGATCGTCGATGAGAGGGGGGGAAGGAAAAAATTAGAGAGAAAAAACGAGGGGAAACCGAACCGAACCGACGGAAGGGAAGTTGCGTCGTGAACGATTCTTAGCTCGGTAGCGAACTTTCGTCCTCTTCGGCGATTAAGCGTCGAGAGCCGATCGGTGCGGAACAAGCCGCCGGAGAAGGAAAAACTCGAGGAAACGGAAGAGGATCCTCCGGGCGTTACCGCTCGATCGCCTCTTCGTACACGCTCCGCCCCTTGTTACGGAACTTTTAAGCCGGTCGCATGGTCGTTACGTGCGCTCGCTTACCCCCCATCGAGAAAAGTAAAACGCGTTTCGCCCGATTCCGTGACTCCGTTCGAACTTTCCAATTTCTCGGCACAGCGGCGGTCTCCGCGCGCTCGATTGCACCCTGTTTTCGAAACTACGGCTGTTTTCCAGCTCTCGCGTCTTCTCTCGACGTCTACGAGGAACCCGAGTCGTGCGTTACCGCGAGATACTCGGCGCGGAGACGTTCCCGGTCGGAGGAATTCGCGATCGCGTTATCGCGGGAAAGAGTCGTCGTTCGGAAGCTCGTTTGGTCGTTCACCGAGTCACGATTCTCGGCCAAGGACGATCCATCGTTCTTCCCGGGGCTCGTTCCGGGAGTAGCAGGTGTTCGGACGAGATGGGTTGCCGCGAGACGCGAACGAACCCGGCACGTGTCCGGGAAACGGAAACAGATATCGTCCCGTTGCCCTCGTCCCGACTGCCTACTTTCCCGGCCTCGAGGCTCTCCGAGCCCGATCCGAGGGAACTGACCGCTCGCGATCCTTCCTCGTCGATTCTCGCCTCGCGTCTCGCTGCCACGGACGACATCGAGTCCCCTCGTTAATCTTCCCGGTTCTTCTTCTTCCCCGGAGAACGTCCGACAGGTGCTACGGAACGACCGTGTTCCGAGAGCTTTCCGAGAATTTTATCGTGCGGCTATTTTATATTATTGCGCCGGCACGAGCGTGTTTCTCCTACGAACTAACGATCGTGAAACGCGTACGGGAAGTTCGGGACGTTCGGGACCCGGTTCTCGGAACAGAAACGACCGAGCGAATCGAAAATATGCAACCAAATCGTTTCGCGAGAGTCGTCGTTTCCCGGAAAGAGAGCATCAAAGATTCATCGTGCGCGCGCACCGAAGTCGACAACGCGAGTAGAAACGACGAGCACGGATGCATTAACCTATTACACTGTCCGACAAATTCAAACTTTCTTCCTACCTTTCGATAACCAAGTGGATCATCCTTGCAGAGTTTTCGTAAAAAGCCAGAATTTTTCACAAAAATGAGCTGTAAAATGAAAAGTAAAACAGTTAGAAAGATCAAATTTATCCTCAAGAATAGAGGAGAGTTTCTCGAATATTGCGGTATATAATGCATTAATTGCTTTTAGTTGAAAATAGTGACAAATTAACGTCAAAGTTAGAAAAGTGCCAATGTGTGTTGTTTCTTTAAAAAGCCGAGAAAATAATTGTCACCAACGTATGTTGGTTTGCCACCATGTGCTAGATTGTTTCCTTATCTCGATTCCATAGGGCCGTATCTATGCGTAACCAACGTCAATAACGAGTTTCAATGGTACATTCACTTTGTGTAAATAACGTTTAACATTTTTCTAATACTTCACGGTTGTGCACCCTTCTTCGTACATTCTGTGGCGACCAATCACCAAACTATGATGTATTTCGTAATCAATTATAATCAACAGAA
This sequence comes from Ptiloglossa arizonensis, assembly GCF_051014685.1. Classification (NCBI taxonomy): domain Eukaryota; kingdom Metazoa; phylum Arthropoda; class Insecta; order Hymenoptera; family Colletidae; genus Ptiloglossa; species Ptiloglossa arizonensis. Next base: position 34,239,011 of record NC_135048.1, read on the forward strand.
ATTGCATTAATATAATATTCTAAATTCGCAGCCAATTAGCTCGGTACTACTCGCGGCGAATAATACTTCGTCGCGAGCAGTACCGATTACCAGGTCTCACCACGTGGAGGTTGCTACGAGCGGAGACCCGGAGGGAGATGGATGGAATCAAAGTTCCACCCATCTCCCTCGATGTGCGATACAAACGAAGTTACCAAACCGAGAAGATGGAAGGAATCAGAGTTCCCTCGATCTCCTCGTTCAGTTCTGCCGAGCAATTACATTCTAGAGCGAAACGAGGCAAAATTGGGAAGAACGCGACGCGAACCGTGCAGTTGGCCCTACTAGGCCGGTCCCGTTTCCCCTCGATGGGTCCGATTCCAGAGAAAACGAGCGACGCCTCCACTCCTCTGGAGGAGGAGTGCCCCGTTTCTCCCAACTCCGTGTCAGGAGCACACGCAGAGCGCGGACCTGACTCCCGAAGAATCACAAAGAGAGGGTCTTATCCCGGAGGCTTCCACAGGGACCGGCAAAAATGCCTGCTCCTGTGTTCGCAACGTGTCCCCTCTGGAAGCGGACACACCGGAAGAGACGGCGACAGACCGTTCGGACCACCTACACGGCCGGTCACTTGCTTACGCAACAAGCAGAGGTGGCCGGACCGTGAGACGAGCAAGCGAGCAAAAATAAGTTAAAGATTGGATAATTGCTCGACAGATCACAGATACTGATACACGGTGGCCTTAAAACTACCTTAGTCTGAACTTAAAATTAAACCAAAGATGCGGCGAACGATGAGACGAAGCAATCCTCTTCGTTCTTCGTTCTTCGTTCTTCGTTCTTCGTTTTCCGATATACCTACCTAAAGTAGCTAAATTAAATTTGTAAGAAATGTTAAGCAAGTTAAGAGACGATCAAAAAATTAACACAGTATGTATGGCTTAATAATTAAGTACAGCCATACAGTAACGAAGAAAAGAAATGAAGAAATAACAAAGAAAAAAAAATGAAAATTAAAATCGGAAAATAAATATAGATATAACGAAAGAAATAAAATGAACGAAGCTGAAAAAAAATTAGTGAATGGTCGCCAGTACCGACCACTGCCAATCGGCAGTCAGTACTGGTTACCAAGGGGCCAATCGGCAGTTAGTACCGGTTACCAAGGAGTCAATCGTTGTCCAGATTCCTAAAATGGAGACATCCGTCCAGCTCCGAGGCTCCCTGTGGAAAGAAATTTTCGGCAACCGTCGGCCCTACTTATTCCCCCCAGAAGGTCACTTACCCCTTCTTCGCCAACAATTGTTCGATCTAACCGAATATTTTAACAAATTCGTGGGTTTTAAGCCATTATTTCTACTAGGATATTGTTAATAATGATTGAAACTATGGTCCGACGACGGCTGTTAATAATTATGATAAATAAACATCAAGATATTGCGAAATCTGGGAGGACGAACGTTTTCTGTAATTGTTTGTTCCTGCACGCGATTGTTATTAACATTTATGCATGTGGCGTGTGCCGAATAGTAATGTTACAATATGCATCTTGTTTATGCATGACAAATGATTAATTAGCCTTCAGAAATTAATTTGATCGAGACTCGAAGTAAAAGCGTGTTTTTTAAGGTTTTAAAATATGGACAGTATTAATTGTCTATTAGGTACATTGATTTAACGTTTGTTCAATTATTATAATTTACGCGTAGAAGTTGTTCTTTTTACTTAAAAGACTCGAATTTCAATTAATTACTCTTCTAGATAGAAAAATCATCGTAAAGAACATTTGTGAATCGATAATCGATACGTGTAGCCTTGACAGTGTCGGTTGGACCACAATGAAAACACTCTTCGCGAACAAAGAAAGTTTCAACGAAATGATATTTTAACCCATTATTTATACTAGGATATTGTTAATAATTGTTCAAATTATGTTCCGACAACGGTTGTTAATAATTCTGGTAAATAAACATCACGATATTGCGAAATCTGTGAAAGCGAACAGTTTTAGGATATATTGGTTCCCCTACGCGACTTGTTATTAACATTTAAACATGTGCCGAATATTAACGTTGTAATATGCGGACACTGTGAATGCTACACGTATCGATCATCGAATCACAAATGTTCTTACGATGATTTTTCCATCCAGAAAAGTGATTAATCGAATTTCGATTCTTTTCAGTAAAAAGAACAACTCCTACGCGTATTGTGTAAATTATGATAATCAAAGAAATGTCAAATCAATGAATCTAATAGACAATCAATACTTTCCATACTTTAAAACCTTAAGAAACACGTTTCTACTTCGAATCTCGATCAAAATTAATTTCTGAAGGCTAATTAATCATTTGTGATGCATAAACAAGATGCATAAACAACATTAATATTCGGCACATGCGTAAATGTTAATAACAATTACATGGAGGAACAAACAATCACAGAAACCGTTCGTCCTCCCAGATTTCGCAATATCTTGATGTTTATTTATCATAATTATTAACAGCCGTCGTCGGACCATAGTTTCAATCATTATTAACAATATCCTAGTAGAAATAATGGCTTAAAACCCACGAATTTGTTAAAATATTCGGTTAGATCGAACAATTGTTGGCGAAGAAGGGGTAAGTGACCTTCTGGGGGGTATAAGTAGGGCCGACGGTTGCCGAAAATTTCTTTCCACAGGGGGCCTCGGAGCTGGACGGATGTCTCCATTTTAGCTACCTGGACAACGGATTGACCCCTTGGTAACCGGTACTGACTACCGATAGGCAGTAGTCAGTACTGGCGACCATTAATTTTTTTTCAGCTTCAATTATTTTCTTTCTTTCCGTGTATCTATATTTATTTTTCGATTTTAATTTTAATTTTTATTTCTTTGTTATTTCTTCATTTATTTTCTTCGTTACTGTATGGCTGTACTTAATTATTAATCCATATATACTGTGTAAATTTTTTGATCGTGTTTTAACATGCTTAATATTTCTTACAAATTTAATTTAGCTACTTTAGGTAGGTATATCGGAAAACGAAGAACGAAGAACGAAGACCGAAGAGGATTGCTCCGTCAAATTGTTCGCCGCATCTTTGGTTTAATTTTAAGTTCAGACTAAGGTAGTTTTAAGGCCACCGTGTATCTATCTGTGATCTGCCGAGCAATTGTCCGATCTTTAGCTTATTTTTGCTCGCTTGCTCGTCTCACGGTCCGGCCACCTCTGCTTGTTGCGTAAGCAAGTGACCGGCCGTGTAGGTGGTCCGAACGGTCTGTCGCCGTCTCTTCCGGTGTGTCCGCTTCCAGAGGGGACACGTTGCGAACACAGGAGCAGGCATATTTGCCGGTCCCTGTGGAAGCCTCCGGGATAAGACCCTCTCTTTGTGATTCTTCGGGAGTCAGGTCCGCGCTCTGCGTGTGCTCCTGACACGGAGTTGGGAGAAACGGGGCACTCCTCCTCCAGAGGAGTGGAGGCGTCGCTCGTTTTCTCTGGAATCGGACCCACCGAGGGGAAACGGGACCGGCCTAGTAGGGCCAACTGCACGGTTCGCGTCGCGTTCTTCCCAATTTTGCCTCGTTTCGCTCTAGAATGTAATTGCTCGGCAGAACTGAACGAGAAGATCGAGGGAACTCTGATTCCTTCCATCTTCTCGGTTTGGTAACTTCGTTTGTATCGCACATCGAGGGAGATGGGTGGAACTTTGATTCCATCCATCTCCCTCCGGGTCTCCGCTCGCAGCAACCTCCACGTGGTGAGACCTGGTAATCGGTACTACTCGCGGCGAAGTATTATTCGCCGCGAGTAGTACCGAGCTAATTGGCTGCAAATTTTAAATATTTGTCGTTCAAATTATAAGAATTAAAGAAACGTAAAATTAATCTATCGAATATACAATTATTACTTTCTGTCTTTTATAACGTTAAGAGACATCCCAGGAACATCTCAGATCTTTTAATTGGATAGATTGTCTATCGGGAGTAATGCCGTGTTAATCGGCTGTGAATTTATACTAGTTATGTAATATATAAGAATTAATTGTATATTGCAACTTAGAAAAATGTTGTGGCCGATAAGAATGTATAATACTTAAAGTATGACGATGAAAAATAGGAATGTAATTGTAACTGAAAGAAACATGTATGTTACATTAAAGAAACCAAATGTGTACACGTCTTGGCAACGAATATTTACTCGGCCTGTTCAAAATGTAAGTTGTTCGGTCACTTCTGCTGGACAGCTTGTTCTTCGGAAATATTCACAGAATCCGATCGTGAGTAGGGGTTTCGTCCTAGGTAAAGAACTTTGCTTAAAATTCAAAAATAGTGCAAAGAAACAACACACATTGGCACTGGTTTAAACTTTAACTGGTTAATTTATAATTATTTTGAACCAAAAGCAATTAATACATTATACGTATACCACTGTATTCGAGAAACTCTCTATTTTTGAGAATCAATCAGAACCTTCCAACGTTTTTCCATTTCGTGCAATATCTCATTTTTCTCGAAAATCCGAGATTTTTACGAAAACTCATTTTTTTCGGCAACTAGGATCGATATAGTTATTCGGCGTCGGATTTCTATCTGGCTCCGCAAAGTAGACTCCACTGGTTACTAAAATGCAAAAATCGTGCCGGACAATGTTTTCGGCCGAGTTTCCAAAACCGATCTTTCCGAACGCGATGTCGCGTTCGAACAAATTTTATCCGATTTTTTCGATTCGCGCTCGCATAATCGGTGGTCGAAAGTCCTGCAGAAAGAACGCGCAGCCGGTTGCGACGACGAATCGATCGATTTGGATTTAATTTTTCCTCCGAACTGGACGCGTTTAAATTCGAGGTGAACGCGCCGGTAGAGACGAGTTCGCGTCGAATATTCCCGCGATTCGATCGGTATGCAAACGACGCCCGGATTGGAAAGCCTATGGCCTCGCGAGCGTAACGCGGACATCGCGTACCGAGGAAATGACTTTTCCCCGTACGGTTCGTGACGATTTTATCGGGACGATTTCATCGAAAGAGGACGAGGCTGGTTCCTCGGCGCGCACCGAGCGAAACGAAAGTGCATTATCCGCGTAGGAGCGTCGATCGATGAACCTCGCGCGTTATTAAAGTTTCAGCTGTCCCGGTGTTCGCGGTTAGAGCGACCGCGCGCGATTATTTGCGGGGCTCCTCGGCGCCGAGTCGCGTCGCGAAGAAAGATTACGGGGGCCGAGGGAACTCTCCCCCGGCACAGGTGCCGCCGCGCAATTAATTCCAAATGGAAAACTTTATAATCCAATCCCGGCGATATTGCGGGCCAGCGCGGCTAAGCAATTAACCGACGATTGGATCTGCCTAACTCGCGCCACGCTCGAACTCCGAGCGGAATCTACGCGGGTTGCCGATCTTCTCGAGTTCCAGGGCCGCGAAAGTCCCTCGCGAGGAGGGAAACTTGCCCCGAGTCGGCTAGCTTTCTCCGTTTATCGGTCGACTCGAATCCGATCGTTCCTTCTTACGCCGTCTTCCCCCGGCAACGATTGCTCAACGAGCGATAGACACGCCGATCGAGTATTTACCGTTAAGCGGATAATTGCGCCCGCTGCGGAGCGAAATCCTTTCGAGCCACGGCCCTCGAACCGCCAATCGTATCTAAACGGGCGTTTTGCTCTTCGAAGCCCCGCGACTGGACGAAAACCGATCTTCGCTGCGTCTTTCGACTCACCGTGGCGCGCGTCGAAGCTCGCGAACGCAACGTTTCCGTTCTGGATCGAAGCTCGCAAGATTTCGGTAAAGATAGGTCGTCGACCGTAAGCGAAAAATTCGAAAGCCGAGCGCGTCCAGCGTTTCGGGTATCGCGCGAACGATGGCTCGACGATACCTCGTGGCGTTTTTCTCGAAAAGTATCGAGAGCCTCGCGACGCGTCGATGCGGAAACCTGGGCGGCGAAAAGAATCGTAATTCGCGATCGCGACGAGGTCTCTCCACGGATCGGTCGTTGGAACGAAAGCCTTCCTTTCGCGCGGTTCGGTACGATTCTTTCCCCGTCCGCGTAGCTTGTATTTCCTCGCGGAAACGAGATATCGTCGCTCGATCTCCGAGTTCCAGTTTCGAAAGAAAAACAGGGAAAAGTTGTTCTCCGCGGGAGAAAAGCGGGAGAAAAGGTACCGATATCGATTCCATCTTTCTCCCGTTGCCCGTTGCCCGTTGCCCGTTTCCCTGTCGGCGGAAACACTCTCGCCACCCTCGGCCAGCCCTATTAAGCTGCGAGCGTACCGCGTAAACTATTTACACTTCGCATAAATTTCGGTGGACCGCCGCCGGTAGCGCTAGCGCTCGGCCGGTCGCACGTACGCAGGCTCGCTCCGGCGAATTCGCTCCAAGTTCCCCTGGAAAATTGGAAAATTCGTTGGAACGATAGCCGGTCGGGTGCGTCCTCTGTCCTGTCCGGGCGTGGTCCCCTTCTCCCCTCGGCCCCCTCGAGCCACCCTCCCGGGCAACCGCCGTCGATAGGTTCGCGCGATCGGCTCCGCGCGATCGGGCACCGTGCCCGAAATTTCGCGGCCGAATTGGGAGGAGTCGGCGAGCCGAGCCGCCGCCGCAAATCGCTGCTGCTTTTCACGTCAATTCGCCCGTTTCCCCGATAAAGCCTCTCCGACGATAAATTATTCCAACGTAAAACCCCTCCCCGGTCCGGGGCCGTAGCCGGGGTCGGAGTCGGGACCAGGGCCGGTGTCGGTGCCGATCCCGATGCCGATCCTCTACCCCTTGTTCCGCTCCGAAATTCTCCGAGAGAATTGTATCGGTCGCAGCCGGGTCTGCTTTTTCCGGCATTACGAGTCCCCCTCGTCCCCGATCCGTGACCTCGTCGATAAACACGGATTTCTCCGACTCTCGCGAACCAAATATATTCGCACGGAATCGACGATGCGGATTCTCTCGATCCGAGCGTTCGTCCACGCGGGCGCGGACGGTCGACTCGATCCCGCTCCGTGGATATCGTGTTTTCCGAACGAACGGTTCGGCGAATCGAAACGATACGAGCGGACGGGACGCGAGGAGAAGCTCGACCGAGAGAGAACGCGAGATCGCCATGGGAGCCGAAAAGACGACGTCGCCTGGATCGAGGGAAAGGCGGGGAAACGTCGAGAAATTGTTGTCCACCGGTCGGTCGCGGACCTTCGAACGCGATTCCTTCCGGAACTCGATTTCTCGGCTCGCGTGGAGAAATCGTTGCTCGGTTACGGGGCATCGAACGCCAATTAACTCGCGGCGCGTAACGTCGAACGACGAATCGAGGTACGTCGCGTAAAACCGCTCGGAGGCTCGATTTCCCAGCCGTGAGCTCCGTCCTCGCGAAATTGTTCGCCCCCTCGTCTAATCCCCCCGAGGAAGGGGCCGCGTTAAGTTTCACCGCGTCGACGAGCGACGACGATTCTTCGAACTTGGGGATTCACCGGTGGCTCGTTTGCCGGCAACGAGGGAACCCGGTACGAGCCACCGGTGGCGCGTGCGGCTCTTAACGCGCGAAACTTTCGTTCTCCGTAGGAACGAAATACGGGAGACTCGGCGAAGTCGACCGGGGGACGTTTCGAGCGTAGTAGCTCGTCCTCCGACGTGAACCGTCATCCGTGCTCGGAGAAACTCCGACGTTTCTTCCCCTACCCCTGCCTCCCTCGCGGCCCGGAATCTCGCGGACAGCTGTCGAAGATAACGTCGGTAGGGTGGCTGGAAGATAAGGGTAGGTTCGGTGGTGCGGTGGCGAGGAGGTTCGCCCCACGGGAACACGCGGCAACGAGGACGCTCATTGGAAGATAATTAAGTGCGCGGGGCTAATAAAGGGGCGCCAGGCTGGGTCCCGCGCGGCGAAAACAATACCCGGTGTCAGCGTGTTTATGGAAATCCGTGTTAGGTCGGATCGCGCGCGTTAGGGCCGCGATAACGCTTGCAAATCGCATTACATCGGAGCTACACCGGCTACGGCTGCGGCCGACCTGGCTCAACCACACCCCTCGCCGCCTCACCCTCACCCTCACCCTCACCCTCTCCCTCTCCCTCCCCCCGGACCCTCCTAACTAACCTGTAACGCGTTCTCCGTGTTCTATACGTCGGTAGACGGTGTTCCGGAGCAACGATGCCTTCGGTTTCGACGATCCTCGATTCTTCCGTCGAAAGGGGCCGCGCTCGTCTCGCTTTCCCGCCAATTGATCGACGTCCAAGAATATTAACGGCGGCCACCCCGACCGTTTCTATATTTACGGAAACACTCGATCCGGGTAACGGATGATCGAATTCGCGGCGATACGATTCGACGTTTCGCTCGTCAACGGGGCTAGAGATCGTCGAGGGGTAAGTCGTTGACCGAGGTCGAAGAACCGACTTTCCGACTTTATCCTCGCGTCGCGTCTCGTCGAGTCGCAAACTCCCGGCGATCGAACGCATTTAGAACCGCTGGGAATACCCGGTGAAATCGACTCCGAGCCTAGACACGGATACAACGGGTACGACGATCCTCGCGCCGATCGACCGATGTTTTTCCTCGTTTTTCCTCCGGCTCCCGTTTCCCTTTCCCCGACCTTTGTTTACGCGCGCCCCGGCTGTTCCCGCGACGCCTTCTCGCCACCTACGTTTTCGAAACGTTGGACGCTTCGTCGATCGCTCGCCGATTAAAAGCGACGGGAGCTTAACTCGATACAAAATTTAACGCCGAGGTGAAAAACAATTGGAAAGACCGGTGACTTCGAAAATCCTTTTACCGACGCTCCACTCTCCTGGCGCGTACCAGTTTTTCTTGGTTCTTCGCTCGCGCAATTTTCATCGGACGCGTAACGAAACTCGTCGTCTACAAGAATCGTGAAACAATCGACGTTCGCGTTTGCGTTTATTCCTTTGGTATGTGTTCCTCGAATTGCAAATATTTTGCGCGCAACTTCGTACTCCCCGTACATCGAGATTATTTCGCGCGAATCGATCTTTGTCCTTCCGCCCCGTAAATTTCAGAGCGAGTGGAAACACGCTGTCGTTGGATATGGCACATTTCGTCGCGAATTCCGCGCCGGGAAGCTCGAGAGCACCGAGACTCGCGGATGTAACCTCTTTGATCCGAAGATCGCGAACCATAATGAAACCTACCCTCCAGCGCTCCGATACCGAGTGGTATTAAACACCGAATAACCAGCCGTCTCGTCGTTATCCGAATCGCGAACTAATTCCGGTCTCCGGCTGTTTTAAGGATGTTTTCTCTCTGCTCGTTTTTGCCATTGGAGTTGCCATGTGATCGTTCAAAATATTCCGAGAGACGATATTTAGAACCGCGAGAAAGAGATTGCAAATTCGTTTCGAAGAATTGCGCGTGGCTCCTTTCAAAGAACGCGGTAAATTTAGGACGATTGCGGACAGCGTGGCACAGATTACGTTAAACGACGCTGGAGCGTTCGTTATCGATTCTTCTTATTTCCTCTATTCTCAAATATATCGTTAACCCCGGGTTACGACCTCGCGATATTTACCTTCGGAAGAACCGGTTGGGATAGGTTCGGAAGTTCGAAAATACGCGAGAAGCGTGGGTAAGAGGTCGTCGAAGAAACGGAGAAGCTAAAGGGTCGCGAGAAGCTAGGGGAAGAAAGTCGAGGAAAAGAAGGACGATTTACGATCCGGTGGAGTGTGGCGCGTGTTTGGGTCGGCGCATAAATTGACCGTTTGGAAACGTTTGGCGAGTTGTCCGCGCGAATCGAGCGTCTCTCGTGAAAAATCGAAAGTTTCGCCGGTAAGGAAAATTCGATATCGTTGGTTCGAGACCGTAAGGAATATTCGCGTGGATCGTTGGTGGCCAATTCGACGGGGTTGCTCGCCAGGAAGGTCGGTGAGGAAACGTTGCTCGAAGCGGAGCGGTTCGGCCGCTGGGTCCGTTCCGGTCATCGTTTGCCGGGGAAAATTGCGCAGAGCGGTTATAATAGATAGCGGTTTATCGTTACTTCGGCCGGTGGATCGTGTTCGGGGGTAATGGTTCGTTATAATCCTTCCACGGCGTTGCTGAAAAGATGCTTTAGTGCGGGCTGAAAGTAATACGAGGCATTGTTGCGAGCGGGACCGACGGTAGGGGAAAGGTTCCAGAGCGGGTGCTATCGGGATCGTCTTACGGTAGCTCGGTTCTTAAGCTTCCAACGGTCCCGCGGATTCTCCGAGCGTCGTTCTATCGTGTCGCGCCGCCTTTCACCGTCTCGGCTGCTTTCGGATAATTTGTATTCGCTTCGCGCGTCGACTCTTCCCTCTGTTTACCCCGGAATCGAGGATCATTTTGTAGTTCCGTGTTACCCGCGTCGCCAGACACGTCGCGGTAAAATTTTTCCAAACGACGACGACGACGACGACGACCTCGTACTCTGTCCGTGCACGCGTCCCTCGCATAAATAAATACTTAGCAGCGAGTTAGAGCCGACCGGAACCAAGTCCTCGTATCTTTCCACGGAAGCGGTTCAAAGTTTTGGATTCTCCCGATCGTAACGCGATTCACCGGTCGGAAATGACTCGTTTCGACGGTGGAAAGGAGTCTTCGTTCCTGCGAAATTGCACGGAACCTTGAGCTCCCGATATCAACGGAACGAGAGAGACCCGCGGGAACGTAAAGTTCGCGAGACCGGATCCAGAATTTTCGTAGATTTCTTTCTCGCAGCGTCGTCGTCCCGTCCGATACCGTCGAAACGATCGCGGTGAAAAATTCTACGGACCCTCGACGGGGAGAAAGATTCTTGAAGTTTCGAAGCAAAGTATTTTCCCGACGATGAATTCGTTTCCGGACGCGGTGGAGCGGATTCGCAACGGGAAAGGGAAAAACGTTAATTTCTTCGCGAAATAATTAACCGGAGAGCGTCTCGAACCCCTACCGGAAGCTATTCACCGCACGCGTCTTTCGTTCATTATTCAGGGGATCCTATTAACCAACATCGCCGCCATCCCACCGGAAGATGTAACTAATCTGTAACGTGTAATCGATAGCGCAACACGCGGCTAGGAAACCCCGCTTTCCCACCGAGATGTTCGCGAAATCCTGAGGTCGAGCTCGGGACGACGGATCAGCTCCTGCTACGGGCACGAGACGCAACCTCGAAAACCGAGGTCGCTCGATCTCCACCTAACCCGCAACCTCGCGAATCGATCCTCCTCCGGCCACTTCGCGGACCTCGTTAAAAGTTCCCGGACGTCCGTTAAACGCGACTATTCGAGAGCGTCGTTTTCCCGATACGCTCGAAATCACCGTCGCGAGGAGGTTAGTTTACCCTGTAAACAGGGCGTCGACGTCGACGCGAGGCGTCATTAGCGGTCGCGCGCGAACCCCACCCCGAGACTCTATCGGTGTCTTCGCGGTTCGACGCGACTTTCTCGGGCAAGTTCTCTTCTTACGAAGCCGTGTACCGGTCGTTGCTCGAGATCGTCCAAGTTGCGCTCGATTCCCGCGTAGTTCGCGCGCGTGTAATCCGACCCGCGAGAAGCGTAAAAAAACCTTCGGGACGATTTACGGTCTTCGGGCGAGGCCGAGAGTTTTCGTCGCTCCGGTTTTACGATCCATCGTTTCGACGGAGGAGGAGTCTGGAACAACGACGAATTTTACCTCCGAACGGTCAAAGATCGTTTCGTCTCTTTGTCGATTTTATTTTACTTTGCCTGCAAATGGAACCGCGTCTCCGGACCAACGAGTGGAAACTCGGCGAAGGATTCGGAAAATTTCGATCTTTCTTCGCGTCGAACGCCTACGAAATCATCGGGCGGGTATACGATCGGTAAAACGAGCATCGGAAGTCGCCGGCTCCGCGTCCGTATATTTTTATGACTCGGATGCATCGACAGTTCGTTAATTCGCGCGACAGAACGGAAGGACGAATTAACTTTTTTCCGGGGGCCGCGTTTTGCTTTTAGCGCTCGGGCCAGCTGCGCCGAAGCTATTTCCTATAAAAAGTCTAGAACGCTGAATCGAGTTTAATAATGACGGCGCTCGAGTTCGAAGAGGAACCTTCAATTTCCGTCGATACGGCGACACTCGAGCGCGCCGGATTAATAAACACGGCCGTTGTCTGGGGGGAAAAAATATTTATTCGCCGAGTCGATCGCGCGCTCTAACCCCGCTCGATTTTAGGGATTTGGCGCTGTTACGCGCGAATGGAACGCGTTGTTCGCGGCTTCGAGAGTCTCCTCCTCGAATACGTCGCCGGACGTTCCAGAGAAATATTTCCTCGACAATAACGGAAATAGGAGAGACACGGGGAGATCCTCCTTCGTCCCAATCTCGAGCTTATTGCACGGTCTTCCGTCAACGATCTCTCGGAAAATTAGTTTCCCCCGGAAACACCGTTACGATACAGTCACCGATCCTCCCTTCGTCTCGACGAGACGAGAGAAAAAAAGAGAGAAACAAAAAAGGAGGAAGCGTCGCTGAATTTCGATCGCGATACCAATCTCTCGAACTCGTGGATGAAATCTTTCGAAGGATCCTCCGGAAGCGGTAATCGGGGATTCGGGGGCGGCGGGACGCGTTTCGCGAACGCGGAACCATCGGTGGCGGGGAAGAGGGACCGGGAAAAGGAAACGGACGTTCCCGTTGGAAGTTTGCGAACGTTCGTCGAGGCTCGCGTCAAAGGATCCGGATCGAGGGCGAGGAGAGACGCGTCACCGGAATTGGCGAAGATAGACGAATCCGTGGAATTTACCTTGGAACCGATGGGACGGCCGAGTCCTACCCTCCTTTTTTTTTTTACGTAGCGCTCGGACGAGCGACGTCGCGCGAAGCCAAATATTTTGCGAACACACTCGTTACGCGGCCACGTCACACGCTTCGAAACGCCGGACACGCGTTTGAGCGCGTTTGAGCGCGGGACAAGTCCCGCTATCGGAATTCCCGGTGCTTATTCGCGAGCACCTCGGCGTCGCCCACGAGCCCCTTTTCCCGCACCGCGTGCGATTTTATTTTCTTTCCCGGTTTGCTCGCTCTCGACGTTCGAGACGATCCGGATTAGAAGATGAAAACATTTGGACGGGGATGAAAAGGCTTTAATTTCCCCCTCGGTCTGCGTCGCGTCTCGAGAACGCGTGTATTTTTAGCCCGAGTCTCGCGCAGAGCCGGATAAAGGAGGACACGGTGCTCGGCCGAGCTTTTTTTCCGCGCTTGTAGCGAAATCGCGCGAAAACTTACAGAGAAGGGGAATTACGGAGTCTCTTCGAAGAGTTGATCGCCGACTCTTGCCACTCGTCGGGCGTTACGCGAAGCGAGAGGACCGTTCGAAAGATCGCGCACGAAAGAGCGGTGTCTCGTACCCTCGGGCCTTCCTTTGCGAGCTGAATCGGTTCCGCTTGCCGGTAACAGGGCCCGGCACGGTGGAACCGTGAAACACTAGGCGAGAGAATCGCCGGTCGTCCTTGGAACGCGATATCGAGACACCCTCGCCGCGTAACCCATGCTGCTAACGAGCCACAACCCCCCGAAGCACCCTCGTCGTTATCCCCGTGCTCGTTCTCTCTCTCTCTCTCTCTCTCTCTGTTTGTCTTTGTCAGCGTCGCGCACGGGCAATACGCGACACGTTGCGCGCGCGGAGGAGGAAATACGAGGCACACGAGGGTCACTCCTGACCTCTAGGTCTCCATTAGCGCGACGGTCCACACACGAATGCGTAATGCTCCACCGTCCCACTTATTATAATTCGATTAAAGCGGCCGCGAGCCCCATCTTGGTCATCCGCACTCGCCGTTCCACGGGCGTCCCTGGGGATTTTAATAAGATTTCTCTTTCGCAGTTAATCGGCCGCGATGGCCGGCCGAATAAAGCGACCGTAAGTGCCCGCTGAGTGCATTTTCGGCCGAGCGGAGGAAGGAGGAGGGTCGTTTCGTGGATACGAGGGAATCGTGGCTCGGTATCGTTCGATCGAGTCTTCCGTGGGCGAGGAGAACGCCTACCGAAAACGATCCCACCGATCTCTACGCTCGCGACTCGAGACCGTACTCGGAATTATGGTTTCGACGCGTGCTGCTCGGGATCGGTACAACGGGACAAACACGAGGAAACGCGAAAATCCCATCGAAGGGAGGGCGTTCGAGAGCCGGTATCGTTTTCAGCTCGCGTCCGCGGGGCCCACGCTCGGTTACGCGTTTCGAGAGCTTTCAACGAATTTCGAAACAACTCGAAAATTGACTTTCGGCCGGCCGTAAATTGATTTTCCATGGGCACCGGTCCCCGCTCACGGTCCGATATTTTCGCCGGGAAAAACGAATTCGTCCGAGGCGGGCGCGTCGTAACGAATTCCCGAGCGAGACAACCGCGCACCGTTGCTGCAGGGACGAGCTTTTTTTACCCCCCTCCTTCCCCGGGAAAATTTCTCAGTTCGCCAGCCGCCGGGCTTCGCCGAATCCAAAGGGGCTTTCGCGGATCGGGCGGAAAAATTCGAAACGAAATTGCGACCGACTCACCGCCCTCCGCCGATCCTTCCCTACCAACGATCTTCGGTTCAGACGCACACCCACGGAACTTTCGATTTTTTACAAGAGGCGTTCGCGCCGATACCGTTCGGGAACCTTCCACGAACGCTCGATTTACGCGCCGACCTAGAAACCCGCCAACCCGAACGAATCATAAATCTTCGTCCTTTTCCTCGACTTTCTTTTCCTACCTTCTCGCGACCACCTACCGCGCTCCTTCGACGACCCCCTTCCCACGCTCCCTGCATATTTTCGAACGTCCAATCCCGTCCCGACCACACCCAATATTATCTTACCTTTGCGAGCCAGAGACGGGACGAAACCATCGAAACGAAAGAGTCGCGATAACGGAGAACCTATTTAACGGTGGATCGAGGTCTATCGCTCGAAAGGACTGTTGTACGACGCAACGGAAAAGAAAAGATCGGGGCCATCGTTCGCGTAACATCGACCGCGCGATCGACGGAAAGATAAAAAGAAAAGAAACCAGGGAATCGAAGTTGAACATATCCGATACCTTTTCATGATCGACTCGCGCGACGAGGAAGACGAAACGCGTCGCGACTTGTAATCGAATGTGTGTATTTGGTAACGGTAAATTCGTCTCGTCGGCAATCGAGCGTAATTTGTTATCGACTCGTTACGTTTATTCGTCCACCCGCTGGGTCGTGTTCGGTCCGACCCTCAGTCCGTGTATCGTTGTACGTGCTCGCAAACGAGATTTAGGAGCTCGCGAAATTCTCGAGCGATCGCGAGACACGCGTCGAACGGGGACTCGTATCGAAGCCGATCGCGAGGACGAGAGGAACGAGTCCGGCGGAACAACGTCGACGAAAGTCGCGCGAAATATTTACCGGGGGCGAAGGAGAGATATTTTTCGCGAAAGTTTGTAAAACGGAGAGCGAACATAAATAAGACGGATCACCGTGAAAAGGAACACCGCGGGGAGAAAACATTGTCCACGGGTGGAAAACGTGGGAACCGAAAAAGAAGAATCGAGCGAACAACCGAGCCACGAGGGCGAATGCCCGGGGAAAAGAGAGAACGCCCGTGAAAGTAGAGAGGCGTCGCGAGGCGCGTTACGGGAAAGCGGAAGAAGAGGGTGATGTCCTCGTCCGCGAGGAGAGGACGAAACACGAGATACGTAACGGGCGATGGATGTGTGCGGACATTCCGCGCATCGGTTTGTCATGCCATATTCACCTCCGTGCACGGTATGTTCCGATATGTTCGTTCCGATATCCGTTCGTGCGAAAATTCAAACGACCCGCCAACAGCCCGCCGCCGATAACGCTCCGAGAGCACGATATCGGTCCACGGTGGATCGTCGAGCGACGCGATCGATACCGATGCTATCGTTTCGAGTATCGACCGAGTCGGCCCCACCTACCCCTACCCGCTCTTCTCCACCCCAGGACCGTCTCTAATCTTGTATCTATTATTCCCGCGTAAACGTTAAATCGCGCGGAAAATTCCCGCGTGGCTGCCAAATCAAATTTCTCGCGTTTCCGACGAACGGACCGTTTTTACTATTTTTTTCTTTTTCTTTTTTCTCCCCGCGTCTAACGGAAGCGGTTCTTCGCAAACGGTACAGAACTTTGCGCGCGGTGCCGGTCGAGCCGAACGCGAACGCGTTCCGATCGTCGCGAGACAAATTCGAAATCGGAATCGCGCCTCGATGTTCGTCTACGGCGACGAAACTCGCGGCGCGGGATTTAAAGGCGGTGAAAAGCTTTGTGTTTTCCGGTCGGGGGATTATTGCCCTCGACGGGGCGTAAAAATATCGACGGCGGAAGACGATACGTCTCTTCGCCGGGCCGCGAGAAACGAGAACTCCGTGAAATATTTCCACAGACCGGGCGCGTTTTCCGGAAGAGAACACGCCGCTTCTACGGGGAACAGCCTCGAAAGCTGCGACGCTCCTCGGTCGGACAAACGTCGATATCTTCCGTCTATCGAGACGCGCTTTCGAGCGTTTCTCGAGCCGATACGAAGAAACGTTTCTTGCGCGCGGAAGGAAGACTCGTCGCGTTCGTCGCGGTGGCCCGTTCGGAACTTTCTTTTCCTGCCTTTTCTTCCGCCGAGCGGGAAACGCGTCCCGCGCGACACGAAGGGACCGTGTTCCTTGGAAAAGTAGATTTCTCACCGTCTTGCTCCCCGAACGGGGTTGCCGAGTTTCGCTCATTTTCGAAGATTCGTCGCTTCTCGGGTACCGCGTCGCTCGCGAGCGTTCACCTTCGTTGCTCCGTAACGCGATATCGCACGATACCGAGGAACCGCGCGTTATTTGCTCGTCGAGCTCGTAAAACGGCGTCTTCCAATCCTCGCGGAATTCCGTCCTCTCCGGCGAGGCTGGAACGAACGTTGCTGGATGCGCGGCTACGGGCATTCGTCCCCGGTTCTCGTTCCTTTGTTCGTCCGTGCAGTTATTTATCCCGGGGGCAGCGGGCGCGGTATCCACTTCCGTCGCCGCGTTTCGAGTCCCTTTCTTTCCCCGTTTTTACTTTCGCACCGCGCGTAAACAGGAGACGCAACCTTCTCCCTCGATTTCTCGCCGGGGTCCTCCTCCTTCTCGACACCCTCCTCCGCCCCATTTTTCTCCTCTCCCTTTTCACGCTGTATCCGGCCTCGTTTTTTTCCCCTCCTCTCCGCAGCCTCGACGAACCTCCGGCGTATTCTCGTATCTGCATTTCTAGCCGCGTTTCCAACGTTTCCAGACTTCCCTCCCTCGGCCGGTTTTGCCCCCTTCCCCCTCGTCCGCGAGAACCCCCTACTCCGGCGACCGTACCGGCCTTTCGCATTTACATCCGCGTCCGTATTCCACCACCCCTTTCGCGCGCGTTTCTCGCGTAATTATTTCTATCCGCGATTGTGATGCAAATTTTTGCTGTTTTCCATCCCGCCCCTGCTCGCCGTCCGCTCCCGTTCTCCTCCGCGCCCTGTATCCACTCTCCCTCTTTGTCTCGCCTCCGCTTTGTTTCTTTCTCGGTCGGCCTCCCCTTAAATTGCCCACCTCTTTTGCACCGTGGTTCCGACACTCGCCTTTCCCTCGCACCCTCCCCTCGACGTTTCGACTCTCCGGTTTACGTATTTGTTCACCTCGGTTCCGTTTCGTCCTCTATATTTATTCTTTTTTTTCTTTTTCGCATCTTTCGACGGGGCGCATCTTTCGATTGTACTCCGCGTGGAGCGTTTTCCCACGATTGGTTCGAGTTCGCTCCGTTGCCAGATTCGTGGTATCTCGCAGGTCGTTTCCCTCTTGTCGGTCGGTTCCTTCGTCCACCCCCTCTTTCGGGCGGGCAGTCCTCCTCTACGATGTCTTGGTGGGCGGACTTTGTCGCGGCGCTCTCCGAGAGAAGGGACGCATTAATTATTTATGGCCGGCGTATATTGGCCCGGGAAAATGTTGACGGAGGTGCGGAGACTTAATGAGGAATTTTGCATACGGATCGACGGTGTCTGTTCGGGGGGTCCGGTGTATAAAGGGGAACCGTCGAACATCCTGTTCGCTCGGTACACTCTCGCCGGATTACGCTGCTTAATTGTCGTGTTATATATCGCGCTCTAACCACGGTATAACCGGAGTTTCGAGTTAACTTTTCAAACACCTCGCCGTAGGGAAACTTCGTCTCGAAAGGAGAGAAGCGGATATTTCGTCGCGGTGCGGGAAAAATATCTCGGTACGATTCACCGTGGAAATTTCGTAATCGCGAGAGCGCGTTGTTCCGTTCCGTTCCGTTCCGTTCCGTTCCGTTCGCGTAATTTCGCGTCCGCGACGAATCCACGGGTTAACTCGCGCCGCTTTAATCGCGTTCAACGTACGGTTCGCTCGCGCCCGATGGAAGACTCCCCCTCGCTCCGATCGTTGGATAACGCCGCGCAAACAGAACGCGAACACTTTCCGTGCGCGGTATCCGCAAGAATATACCGGCGATCCGCTGTAAAATAAACAGAGCCGGAATTTACGTCGGCATTTCCATCGAACCGTCGCGTACAATTAAAGACCGATAACGCCGCGTTTCGCCGACAATTTCAACCGCCTGGATGCTCCGACCGTGTTCTAACGGCGATCTAATCGTTCCGTTGTCCAAACACGACGCTGGATCGCGTAATCCATTCGCGGAAACTCGTCGACGCGAGTCCGCGGCCGTAATGGAACCTTTGTTTTTCGCGTACGATCGATTCGGTCGTCCAGACGGCCGACCGTGGTCGTTGCGATGGTTTCGATGAAAATCGTACGTTTCGATTCCAAAGCGGAATTCGAGGCGGACAACGGGTAGGATTTGCGTAGTTTTCGTCGGTCTCGAGGCAGCGAATTAATATCGCGAAAGAGGACCGATCTCGTTTCGTTTCAACGACGAACGAGGAGCGACGAGAAGCGGTCCTTCGACTCGCTCCGGACTCCTCGGTTCGTTTTCGCGAGGCGAAACGTTCTTCGTTGATCAGCGCCGAGCTACCTTCGTTGCAAAAGTCGTTGCCGCGACGGAGAAACGGTCGGTCGTCGCGTTCGTTTGGAAAAATCTTCTTCGTAAGATTCGTTCCGTGGAAGAAAAAGGTTCCCGTAAAAGGTTTCGTTCGAGGAGTCGAATTTTTCTCGGCTTCGACGCCCAACGTACGGAAAGTCGTTCGTCTTTTCGCGGTTGTTCCGAGTTTTTATCGCCGCGCGAGTTTCCTTCGTCTCGGTTCTCGTTGGGCTCTCGCGGTTTCGAGGGGAAAGTCGCCGATACCGAGACCCCGAAGGATCGTCGTCTTCGATAAAGTCGAGCCACGAATCTCCCAATTGATCGGACTCGATACGACGATAAGGAGTTTATCGACGGTCGGAGCCTCGATCGTTTCGAGGAGGGGATCTTGAAATCTTTCGCGACGAGAGAGGGATAACGACGAAGACGTCGACGACGAGGAGGACAAGGAACGGGGGGGACCGAGTAATTAATTTTACGCTATTGCCTGCTGGCAAAGGCGAGTTTTACGGAACGGCGCCGCCGGGATTAACTAAACGAGGTTTGCGGAGACGACGATCGTTGAAATAAAGCTCGAGATTAGACTTTTCGAGAGTTCGGGAAGTGCTTTTTCGGGTAAAACGAGAAAAAGGATCTATTATCGTAAGGGAACGTTTCCTTGATATAATTTCCTAAACGATAACACTTTGTAATTGAATCTGGAAAACTTCTCGACGATATTAATTTCGTTCCTGTTGCCCAGTCCCCCGCCCGCGCCGTTAATACCGTTTACGTCTTTTCGCTCGGCCGATGCCGCAACGAGGTCCGAATCGATCCAATTGACCGACGGAAATTGCGCAAACTTCGACGACCGTTTTAAACCGGTTTCCAAAGCGGTCTTTTGTGCCGAATTTGCTTAAAGACGGGGCACTCGCGCTTCTTTGAAAGCTGGAATGCTCGAGGAGCGTCGTAAACCGAGATACTCGAACGTTTGAACACCACTTTTGCTCGACCGAGCCCTTGGATCCTTTAATCGTCCCGTGGTAACTTTGAAGAACCTCGAGATAATTCCGGGAAGATTACGAAACTAGCCCGAAATCGTCTTCGGTCCCGTCGAAACTCCACCGAGTCCGGGAACTTTTGTATTTCGAATTCATAACGGGCGTCGCGCTCGATTCGCCGACGCGGAAATAAAATTTCTCGTCGGATCGGCGAGCCGGATTTTTTCGTTCGTCGAATCGGGGAGGGCAACCCGTTCGACCGATCGAATAGCCGATATTCGGGAACCTCGAATGTAAATATTTCGCGCATATATTAAGAGCGTATATCGGGAGCAATATTCCCAGGAAATTTCGTAAAAAAATGTTAACTCGAACGAAAATACGTTGAACGCTCCCTCGGTTCTCGGCAGTGCAAACAGAACGATCGAGCGAGTGGTCCGCGATTTCGGGGCCGAGTGGAACAACGACCCTTTCATCGTCGACGCTCCGACTGCTGCAGTTCAGAGTTCATTTCCGACTCGCGCCGATATTTCGTTAACGCGTATTCACGGTCGCGCGAGTCCTTTGTTTCCGCGCTTATCGTTGCGGATTTATGGCAGCGGGGCGCAAAGTATCGCGCGTTCGCGAGAAGAGTGCCAACGAGCGTTTACGTTCCCGCTCTGGGTTACGCGTCACGGTGCTTCCCCCACCATCGCTCGCGATGTCGCTATTGGCCAAAGACGGCGAGGACGATCGACGGTGGCCAATAGGGGCAACGCGGGCGCGACGGTGGGGAGGGGGAGCTAGCCCGTGAACCGAAGCGGGCTCGAAAACGCTCGCGACTCGATTCTTTTCTCGATCGGCGTACGCAGAGTTCCGCGGCCGTGCGCGTTATCGTTCTCGAGACGAGCCACTCGCCGCGCCACAAAGGCACACCGAGGGCTAATAGAGACGGACAATCGGGCGCGGCGGTCCGTCGAAAGTTTCCCGCGGGCCGGGAAATTGCGAAGGGAATTTTTGAGATCGCTGGACCGCTCGAAGGGGCCGCCGGGGAAGAAGTTTCGCGTTCCGAATTCAGCGGGCAACTATTCCGACCATTCGGCGAGCCGCGCGGCACGGCGCGAACGCGTACTCGGAATTGTTAAAAACTCATCGAACGGTTCGTCGAAATAACCGGGGAAACTTTCCGGCGGGCTCCGCGAAGATAGGGGAATGATCGATGCCCCTCTCGAGCGGCTATTTATCCGGCAGTGGAATTCGTGAAAAATTTCCGATAATTTAAATTCGACGAGCGTTTATCGGCTCCTCTCCTGGCCGCGCGGCGGTCGCCGACGGCCGGACGAAACTGCGCGATTCGCAGCCAATGTCGTCGATATTTAATGGCGTTCGGTCCAGATTTAATTTACATTGTTGCCGGAATTTCGACGATTATTAATTCGAATCGTTTCGCGGTCCATCGTTTATCTCGATCGGCCGTGTCCGAAAGAGTAGCCCGGAATCTGTTGCGCGAGCGCAACGTACACCGTAATGGAAAACGATTAAAACGGACGAACCGTTCTCTATGGAGAGTCGTTAGGAAATTATGGCTCGGGAACGCTTTAAGTAACGAATGCGCGGAAGCGGGTAATTCGATGAATTTCTACGGAGATTGCGCGCCCCGCGCCGCGCTCGGATCCCCACGTCCTTTTACGTACGCGAGATTTAATATTTACCGAGCCCGCGACGCAAGGAACGCTCGATCGCGGTCGAAACCTACCCGGAAATTGTAGCTCCGTTCGGATGGTCCGTTTCCGGCCGGTACCGCGATCTCGGTTCGTTCGTCTCGAAAGATTTTCGTTTCCGTAACCGCGTACGCGACAAACAGCTGTTTCCATTTCACCGCGAGAAGCGCGTCTGTTTCCACTGGTTGTTCGCATCCGTCCGCGAACGCGGCACGTCGATTGTTCTCTCCGCGAGCAACAGCACGGCCTTCTTCGCGAGCACGCGCGGCTTCAATTTCCGTAACGTCAACGCCGCCAGTCGCGATCCAACTTGCGTCGTTCCGCTCGATTGTTTTCGAAGGAGCGGTTTTCCGGCCCGCGAGAGATCCTCCTCTCGTCGAGGTAGACGCTCGAGCACCGCCTTTCTTCGCTCGTTCCGATTCGACCCACCGAACGCGTACACGATCCTCGAGAGAAACTCCTCGCGTAGCGGAGTCGCGCGACGATGCTTCTTCGCTCCCAGCGATCACCGAGCCAACCGTGGGGTTCGGCTTCGGCTCCGATAACTTCCGCGACGCGTCTTCCGCCGTGTTGCGCGACTCCTACGTTAATGCCGGGATGTTGTTGCGCTCTCGAGGTTGCCCGATTCCTACGCTGGAGGAGGCGTGGAAACCGAACGAGGAGGATTCGCGCGAGCACGGATCTTTGAGTTTCGAGGGAAATCTTCGAGACTACCGGCTGCCAGAGACAACGACGAACCGACGATTCTCTCCCCTTACCGCTCGACTCGTCCTCGAGTATCCGTTTCCAGCGAGTCCTCATCGTAACCGAAATTTCTCGCTCGCTCGGATTTCGCTGCGTATTTTGCCTCGAATACGCAATCGAGACGGAGCAACGTATACTTCGTCGAAATTACGCGGTAGGATTCGTCTCGCCGCGATCGAACGTTCTTTATCGACCCGAGGTCGCGCTCGCGAGCCGAGCGGAGAGGTCTCTCCGTTCGAGAATCGATTTAAAATAATCCACTCGGCGGAAACAATCCCCGAGCGATGCAAATGTTTCGTTGGCGAAGTTCGTGTTTCGTATGGACGGGGAGTCCATTAACTCTCGGAGCGAAGCTCGTCCGAGTGAAAAGAATCGAGCAACTTCTGGCAAAGTTCCCCGCGGAAATCCGCGAAAAAACACTTGCCAGCCCGTGGAAAAGGAAAAAAGTCCGCCGGAACGATTACGCACCGTGCCGCGCATATTAAACCGCGACGGCGCCGCGGCACCGGCCTTCTGAATAATTTAAACGCGATTTCAACGCCGATTATTCTGAAATTCGCAAACGGGCAACGTACCGCGACGCGGAAACATTGCGCGCACTGGCTGCGTGCGCGTTCGAAATCGTTTCGCTTCGACGAATCGAAACGATGGACCAACGAATCTTACTCTCCCTTCGCGTTCCTCGGTTTCTTTCCCTAAATTTCGAACGTCCGCGAGCGAGTTTCGCTAACGAGAAATTACGAGAAGCGTAACGAAAATCGCCGAGAAAATTGCTAATTGGTTTCGCGTAAATTTTGTTCAAATTTCTTACCGTCGAGCCATCAATGACAGCAACGTGTTTCCTCTTCGCGACGAAATATAAATTCATCGACGAAACGTATCGTTCGAAGTGCGTCGATGAACAACTAAACGAGCATCGAAAAACGTACGCACAGCGACGCTTGAAAGAACGGTGGGTAAATTTAACGAAAAAATGCGTAACAACGTTACGGTATACATTTTCCGTGGAGTGCTTGGATCGCTGGGAATCGAGGTTCGCGTTGGCGGTTCCGATCTCGTTACGCCACCGGGAGCTTTGTTTTATTAGGTCGCGACGGGCTCCTTCTCCCTTGCCGCGAAACTTTTCGCAGCCACGGCGGACAGTCGCGCGCTCTTAAATTCCGCGAGTACCGGCGCATAATTTGCCGCGGTGCAGCCGGAACTCTCGTATTCCCGGAGGCAAGGGAAACTTTTTCCGGCTCGCGTTTATAAACCGTAAAGAAATTTAAGGAGCCCGGGACCTGCCCCTCCACCGTTTCTCGCTTCGGTACGGTTGTTTCGTCGCTCGAGTCCGAACGGACGTTTCGTCTCGCGGTGGAAACGCGAGCGTAGATCACGACGTCGTTCCACGCTCGAAACTCGCCCATTTATCGAGTCGTTCTTCGAGACGGCCCGAGCTCGCGACGTTATGCTCGTCGAATGACCCGTGGATTCGGTTCCTTTATCCGACCGCGAACCAACTCGATCCACTGGCCAAATTTACGCTCTTCTTAGCCCTGATCTGTCTTTCATCTACGCGGCTGTTGCACGCTAAAGTCTGCGCGGTCTGTACGCGGCCTACCGTTTATGGCAGGATCAGCGCGTGTACCGAGCATGTGCTTGGAAGTTCGCTAAACATCTGCCAGGTCGTCGCGACACCTTTCCCAATTTTACTATTTTTAATAATTTCGACTACCAAGAATCCCTGGTTCCTAATTAACATTCCCACTCCACGTTTTCTTTCCTCCAACGCGACCGATGTGAACAGCAATCAACAAGACTGGTCTTTTAATTCCAACGATCTCGATACCGGTAAAAAGTTGTCGGGAAGCTCGCTGAACGAGACGCTCCAAATCGACACTTTTCGTCGCCCAATGCGCACCAGCGGCGATTCTTCGAAAAGAAATAGTGGACACGGTCCGATCCGACTCGACGATCTAATCGTTAAAAGTGAACGGTACGAAAAAGCCTCTACTCGATGTCGTTCCAATCGTCGAAGAAGTACGCGTGTTTCTCCTCGCTCGACCGAGCGTACATCGGCCCGTTCCACTTACACCGCGCGGTTCTTTGGCGCGATCCGAGTTTCCCTGGTCCGATCGGTCGCGGACTCGTTCCACTCTCGCGTCGCGTATTTCTTCCTCGCGTGCTCCAATATCTCGATCCGCTCGTTCGATCGTACCGGAATCCGTTCGACGTTGCACCCGCGCTCGTCCGTTTCGAAATCCGCGTTTACACGCGCAATTATTCCACGCGTGATAACGAAGAACGCGCGGCCCGACGCGAAACAGAGCCGTTCCACCGCGGACGCTTTATTAACTCGTCGCCTCGCTGCGCGAACTTATTTCACCGGTCCGACGTAGAACGTCTCGTTCTACTTTCCGTCCCGGCGAGCTCGTCGGACTTAATAACGAGAAGAATTTATGGATTTCTAAATTTCGCGAATTCAAGGGAACGATCCCGCCCGGGAAATATACGATGCTCCCTGTTACGAGTACGGCGAGAGGAAGACTTTTCGGCGAGTTTTTCTTTTTCGACGTCCCGTCGACCGAAACGGACTTTACGAAGGTAATATTCGCGCGTGTATCTTGGCCTTGCCCGGATTTACGCGATTTCTCGTGCACGAGAACGAAGTCGTTCGACCCGGGTGCCCGGGACCGCACCGCCGCTTCGTCTTCTCGATGTCGGAGCGTTCCCGGGAATTTTCGTAGCTCGCGATTCGCGAAACCCTCGCTCGAAGAAATCGCGACCCGGCTTCGAGGAGCGCTAAATACAGCCGGTCTTCGAACGACGGAGACACCGCAACGGTTTCTAATTTTCCGCGCGTCCTTTGAGTCCGGTAGCGTTGATTCGCGCTCGAGGGACGAGTTTCTGGCACGGACGGCGCCGTGGAACGGAAAGAACACGGATTTCGTATTCAGAGAACGAAAGAAAGGCTGTTCTGTACAGCTTCTGCCAACCGCCAGCCATTCGATGGTTAAGCCTGGACGTGTCTACTCGATATTAGACGATTCCGTTGAACGGTGCCCATCCTCTGGTTTAATGCAGCTGCGTTTCGTTCCCGTGGCCCGTTCGATTATCCACGCTGCAGGAATTCTTACGACGACGGACGGTTTTGTTCCGTCGGCGCTCGAACCGTGAGATGGCTAATTACGACCGGACGAGCACGGATGGAAAAATAAACCCGTTACGGTCGTTCTCGAATCTTCCGTCGAGCGCTTCGAAAGGGATTCGATTTCGGTTCGGTTCCGGTTCCAGCGACGATCTTCGTTCCCTCGTCGGGCGTTTTTTATATTTAAATTGCAGCCGGTGACGTCGCCCCGGTGGTGTAACGGCTCGGCCGGAAAAATGTCAAGGATTTCTCGGGCGCGCTGTCACGAATTCAAAGGTGCCTCCTCGCGCAAGCTGGCCGACTCGTATCTCGACAATCGCTGTCCGCGAACAACGAAAATTTCGCGCGGCGTATTGCGATCGCCGGCAGAAATTTCAAAAAGTCTCGCTACGGAGAAACGGAACGAACGAACCAACCCTCCCGCGTAGGTCGGCATTCTTCCGGCACAAAGGCGTGCTTCGCGCTCGAGAAATGTATCTTGCGTCCGCTTCCATTTGACGTCGAGTTATGCGACCGGGATCCTCTTCTCCCGTTCCCGGCTGGCGCGAAGAAACGCCACGGAGAAAGAACCGGGAATTTATTTATCAATTTCCTACGACCTCTGTTCCCTATTTATGGCGCGAATTTTATCATCCTCGTCTCCGCCCGCGGGACGCGTTTACCTATTTTCGGATTTATTCGGCGTCGATTGTTCTTCCCCTCGAGTTCCACCCGGGTCCGACTCGGGACGAATCCGTTCGCCCGTCGAGATTTTATCGGCGTCGAATCCTCTCGAAAAATTGTCCGCGATTTTGTCCCGTTCGTTCGCGTTTCTCCTCGCGAACGAGTACTTCCGGTGATTCGGCGCCGAAAGAGAGTTCACGGTGTCGGTCGTAGGGTATATTTACAACGCGGCCAAACTCGGTCGGCTCGTAAAAGAATTCTTCAACGGCGGAGCTCGAGCTTTCGATCGCTTCGTCGACTACCAGAAACTGTATATCGTTCCGTGATCATTTGGATCCTGGAATCTCCGAATTGTCGTTGTCGACAATTACGAGCGCTTCGCGAGGCGCACGACTCCTTCATGAATCCCGAGTTTCGTCGATTTCGAGAGCGTAAAACATCGCTTCGAGATCGAACTCGGACTTTCGTCGAAAGGGGTGGAGCGAAATCGCGAGGATTTGCGAGCGACCCTTTGAGCGGGTTCCGAACGCGCGCGGCGTTTTCCGCGAGGAGGAGATTCTGTAGCGCGGCGGTCGAGATCGGAGCGGTTGAGAAACTGCTAATTGAAATATAGATCCCGGAGGACAAAGATATTCGTGTAATCGTATTCCTCGCGTTCGTCCCCTCTATGGAGAGAGAGATAGGAGGGGTCGGGCCGATCGCGAAGGTACTTATTGAAAAGTTGACAATTTACGAGGCAAGTTCGCGGCCCGAGGAGGTGTTTCCGAGAGGTGGGGTGCGCGAGCGACGATAAATCGAACCTATATCGCCGGTGAATAATTCGACGGGGAGAAGGGGGCGTTCGGTATTCGATAAATTGGGGATTTCCGGGCGCGGATTATTCTTCCGAATGCTCGGGGACGCGTCCAATTTGAAGCGAAAGCGTTTCGCGGAGCGGGTGAACCCGAAGAGCTCGCGTTCGCGTTTCGATTGCTCGCGAGTAATCGGAGGACGTGGGGCTTCGAGGAGCGTCTTTTCTTCGCGCGAAACGGCCGGTCGTTCGGTATATTCGTCTCTGTTCGCGATCAGGATTACATTCGTCGCGTCCTCGTTTCGAAACGGAAGAACGCGCGGAGCGAAACTCGCAAAATTTACCTCGCCTCGGCCCCCACTTTCTCGCGGTTCCGTCGCGCGAAAACTCGCCGGCGCGAACGTTCGCGAAACGGGTTTCTCGTTCTTATTTCGCTTCGGTCGGTTCGTAAGTCTCGCGAACGGTCTCGATGCGAAGGGGCCAGCCGAGCGGGTAAAAGGAACGCGCGCTCTCGACGTTGAATTTGAAATCGGAGGGTTGGACGTTCGTAGCCCGCGCGCGAGGTCGAAGAATGCGTTCTTCCAGGGAATTCGGCGCGGGCTTTGTTCGAGACGTCGTAAATCTGGAGCAGCTGGTTCGCTATATGCCGGATCTATCGTAACCTGGATCCGAGATAGCTTTGATTTACTACGGGCCGGGCGCAACGTAGCTTCGATGTAACGTAGGCGCGTTATAGACCGGTTCTAGAATAGCTCGGATCTAGCATAGTTTACATTCGGCATAACTAGGTTTACCATAGCCCGCGTACGCTCGGCCGCTTTGCTCGTTCGCTCGCGAGGGGTTAGATTCTGCGTGGAACGGGACCGAGGGGGTACAACGAACTCCGTCGTCGAAGAAAATCGATCCGCGGCGAACGAGAAAGCGGAAACGGGGCCGTTCGAACGGACGCGGTAACGGAACGCGATGTTTCGAAAATTGAAAATTATTTCAAAGGCTCGACGCGTAATGTGGCAACGAATCGATATCGTCGAACGGAGCTCGCTCGCTCGCTGCCCGCGAGAGGAATCGAACTCAAATATCACCGAGCCAATTTCGTCCCGGCGTAATTAAGCGAAATCCGATCGACTGGAAAATACGCGGTACGAAATAAATACATCCGCGCCGAGAACACTATGCCGGTAACGCATACTAATCGAATCCTCGGCTCTGATCAATGTGGCCGCGTTCGAGCTCGCGCTCGCTCTCTATCTCGCGCCCGTGTAACCTACGATATTATATTTCAAAATACCTGTTGCCGGCGCGCAGAGACGATCTCGACTGTAAAACGCGTCGATGGCCGCCGTTCGTCCGTACGTGCGAGCTTCCCAACCGTTAGACGATCGAAACGACCCGCTGCTGTTTCCCCGAAACCGCTTTCTCGGCAAAAATACTCGAATCGGGATCGATCGGTGGCCAACCGTGCTGCGCAAAGTCTCCAAACGATTTACCGGCGATCGTTGGATCTCGAAAGACGAGAACCGTCGCTACGATCGTTGGAGAAATTTTTAAATCTTCCCTCCGGCTCGTTGATTTCTTTTCAAACTGGACATTGCTCCCGTTGCGCTCGTCCGCACCGTATAGAAAGGTGTTTGTCCACGAGATAACGATAATTTCGTTGACGGGATGTTCGTGTAAGGTGAATATTGCGCCGGATCGAGGGTCCCGCGACAGGAACGCGCACACTTTTACGGTCCGTTTCGTAGCGCTTTAATCTGGCAAGTATTCCGTACCGACAGTGGCACCCCGGGAAACGGTGTGTACCGTGTTGGATCGTTCTCGAGAACGGAACGTCGCGGGACAGCCGTACCGCCCGTAATAAAACGTCAGCGCGACAAAGGCGCGTCCCGGAGACGACGGAACGTGCGTAGCTGCAACCGGGTCGACGAGAACCCCGACCAGGGGGGACCAGGAGGGCACGAAAGGAAATCGAAATGCACGAGCGACTGGCGTCGCTTCGTTACCGTCGTTCCTCCCTCCTTTCTTCCCCCCACCGGCGTTTTCTCTCCCCTCCCTCGGTCCTCGGTTCTCGGTTTTCCCTTTAAGAGCACGATTTCCCTCGAACGTAATTTTCCGGGCATCCGATCGACCGGATTTCGCTTTCGTTTCTTGTTTTGCGCTTCGCCGGGTCCCGGTGGTCCTCGTTTGCTCGTCAAGTCCCTCTCCCAGTCCCTCCCGTCTCCTCTGCCCCCCTCGACTGTCGGACGACGGCCGTGGGAACAACGTATCCCGGAGCGAGGAAGCTCGACGTCTCTCGTTCCTCGACGAATGTTTATCGTTTCCAGGGCCAATTCCTTCCCGTTGGCCCGATTTCGCCCGAAAACGGCTCTCGGGAAACGATTACGGGATAACGAATCCCGATATTCCTGTCTCTCCGTCTCTCTCTCTCTCTCTGGCCCCGAAACTCGACAGTCGTTCCATTTACCTGTCGCATTTATGAAGGACGTATCGGGACCGCGAGAGCGCCGCGATATACCATCGGTTGCGTCGATCTCGCGCGCCACACCTTTCGAAACGTTGCGGAAAATCGAACCCTCCGACCGCCTAGGCTTATCGATGATAACGCAGCCCCCTCCGCGGTGGTCAATTGGGCCGCGATCGACGGGGAATTATCGATTTCGCGGCGGGGACGCGTGTCGCTGAATGCGGTCGAGGATCGTCGGAGCGCGAATTAACGTTAAAATCCGGTGACTCTGGAAATCGTTTCAACGGCGATGGCTCGTCGCTCGCTGCGAGACAAATACAAAGAGCGTGTTCCGTACGAGGAGAGGAACGAAGCTGGGTGGAGGTTCGCGAGGCGAAAACGTCCGAACACACGGGCCCGCGTTCGAAACGCGAACGATGACCTTGGCGATCCTGGGGAAAAAATTCGTTCCACGGTTACGCGGGTCACTCGAAACATCGCAATGCCCTTTCAACGCGAAACGGTAAAATTTTCGAGCGATACGCGCCGGTGAAAAGATTCGCGAACTATGCGCGGGCACGGGCGCGCACCTGTTCGGATCGTTCCGAACGATAGGGAATCGAACGCGGAGCAAATTGTTCGCAACCGTGTGGAAGAGACCGTGCGCGTGTTCGTTTCTAAGGGATGCGCGTGGCCTTTCGAATGCACCGTGTGCACGCGGAGCTTTTGCAACGAACCCAACCAGCGAAGAATCGGTCGAAAAGCGATACAGCGCGGCACAGAGCGCGGCGAACGCACACGTTAGAACGCTCGTTATCGATCCTTTGTGTTTCGTCCGTTTGAAATGCATCGGCGATCCCAGATCCCGACCTCCCGATAACTGTCTCGAAGCGCGCACAGAGACGTTTCGTTTTTTCGAGCGACAACCCGCGCCCACCGTCTCCTTCCCGCTCCGACTCGCGCAAATTTGATCGGAGATAGGAGAACGCGCGCGATACCTCGTAACCGTGGCGCGATCCGGCCTCGATAAACCGCGGACAAAGCGCGGACGAGGCACGAAATTCGCGCAACGGTTCCGCGATAACTCGAATCGGTTCGGGATCGAAAGTAGTCGTTGGCGCGCACTCGATCGGCCGGCTCAAAGCTACGGGAACCCCTTCTGTCCCTAACAGGTGTATCGACACCGATATCGCGTTCCCAATGAAACATCGGATCGACCAACGGAAGTACCTCCCGACGAATGTTCTCCCAAAGCGGCTGCAGGACAATCGCGAAATGACAAACGTACGGTGAATTACGCAACGCGCTGGCAATTATAAAGCGAGTCGCGCAGAGGAGGCTGAACAGGGAGGAGGGGTCGGGGGGGATGGTAACCGAGAGTGCCGTGTACCGTCACAAAGGAAACCCACCCCCCCCGTACCGCCGACTCCCGATTCCAGCCGACGAAATATGAGATTAAATCGCGAACGGTTACAGCGCCGACAATTGACGCAACCGCGACGGTCTGATAATCTAATCGCCGACGAAAGGGGCGGTGTGCACAGTTGTTGCGAAACTTGTTACCCTGCAATTACGCCGGATCAATGGAACACACGAAATATCCGTACCGCGGGCCGACGAGGGAGCAGCAGCGAGGAACAGGGGGAAGAGGGGACGCGCGCGCTTGCCTCTCGAGCGCGGCCGATGCATCGGTATGCGAGTGCAGGGGTCGCGAAGGATTATGCATTCCGTCGTATCTGCGCCGTGGATCTAACTCCAACTACCGCGGTAAAGCATAGATTTAGTAGTCAACTTGGCTACGAAGGGCGAAGATCAATATGCGAAACGATCGTCTGTATTAGCCGAGTGCGCGGAGAGAGGGGACCTCGTTACATTTCCCGTCGCATTCACGGGAACGTTATATCCAAGGGGAGGGTGGATGGGCGGATGGGCGGATGGGCGAATGGGCGGGGGGTGTGGACCGATCGTCTTCGATATTACAATTAGAGCCGCGCTATTTCAACGGTTCCCTCTGTTACGCCGTGGCTCGCTAGCCGAGTTTCGAATAGCGCCCGATCCTCGCCCGGCCGTCGCTACGGATCATCGCGACGAATATCCTTCCTTCGAAATACCAACGACGAGATCCCGATACCTCGTCCGATATCTTTTCCTACCGAGGAGGGCCATTACCGTCCATCGATCGCGAAAGACGTATCGTCCCGATGGTTCCTCGATGCCCGAACCAACCACCGTAGAAATTCGTCGGATGTCGATCGAACGAATTGTACCTGTTGCTCGACGATTCGTGCTTCACCGAAAAATTTCGTTCGTCTCGCGTCCAGGGGACCTCCTCGACGAGACCTCGCGACGGTTGGAAACAACGCGAGAAAAAAACGCGAAGGTCGCAACGTTCCGTCGATCGGTGAAACCTCGAGGATCGTTTCGACGCGGGAAAAACGAGGCTCGTCGACGAAAACCCGTTTTCACGGTCCCGTCCGCGTCTAAAGTGTTCTCGTTGGCGGTGGTACCGTACGCAAAGACGCGAAACACGATGTACATTTCGTAGGTACGTAGCTGTCGCGCTACGAGGAACATAATCAACACGGTCGCGTGCACGTGCCAGGTATCCATTCGATGCAGAGCACAGAGTCGTCAAAGCGTTAATTACAATCGCCGGCATTAAGCATCGGTAAATGGCGGGCTACTGTAATTTATCGCTCATAAACGACGTCACAGACCCCGATTACGACCAAGTAAGCGGTACGTTACGCCAACGACCCGCTCCGAATACCGTTCCACGGCGGTACGTAGCGACGGATAAATATGTATGTTTCGGGGAACGATCCGAGGTACGCGATTCCCTCGTATTTGTACGGTACACGCGCGACCACGAGCAAACTCCGTTCCTCGGGATTTTTCGCAAGCTCGTCGCGCGAAACGGGACGGTATTCCGTCGGTCCGACCGCTCGCGAACTCGTTCCACTTGCAGACGGTACGGTGACTCGTCCGGCCAGTGGTTTCGACTCGTTCCACTTACCCAATTTTCGACCGTGGCCTTACCCGGGAACCTCCGTCGATCCCCGTGGCTCGCGAAAATTTCCAAAGCATCCGGCAACCGGCCCCCTCCTCGAGCCCCTTGATCGTTCACCCGGAGTCTGGGAAGCGAAGAGCCTTCGTCGTATCTTCGGGTGTCGCTCTTTTCGTGCAACATCAGCGTTAAAGCCCGTTTTTCGCTCCCGTTGCCCGATTTAGAGGACTCGTGCACGCGAATCTAGCCCGATACCCGGTATCCGCGTTGGCACCCGTTCAAGAACAAGAAGAAGACGAGGCCGTAACGACCAGGAGAGGGGGGCTCGGTGGAGGTCGGGGTAGACGGGAACCGAGTGGGTACTCGAAGAACGACAACCCCAACACGTGTCTGCCGAACACGCTTCGTCGGTTATTTAGAACGACGCGACTTTTGCACGTACCTCGCTCCAACCTAATTCGTACACACCGCGAAACACGGTACGCGTCGATTCGGGGGAAATTCGCTGGAATCGATTTCGTTTTCGAGCGTCTTCTTCTCGTTGAAAGAACGACGTCTTTCACGATGCTTTCCGCGTTCGATCGTTCGAGGTACCCGACTGTTGCGGCACGCAAAAATCCGCGCGGAACTGTACGCGGCCTATCGTTTATGGCCGAATCCGTGACACGGACCGACGGAGGGATAAAGGGACTCGCGGCGCGACGACGTCGAGGTTGGCGTATCGAATCCACGGGCCAGAAACGCCTTCCTCGGACCATTTGATCGGGGATGGTTCATCTCGGTAAGAAGGAGCGCGTTTTCGTCCCCCGTTTCTCCGTTCGTTGGTATTCCCCGCGGGCTCGCGGGCGTTCGAGCGAACGCGTTCGATTCCTCGGGCGGAAAGAACGAGCGGGACGGTGTTTTAAACTTTGATGGCTCGTCCCGAGAGTCGTCGCAACGACGACGACAACGAGGACGCGACGCGTCCGCTCGTGACCACCTTGAGCGTGGTCTCCTTCCGCGTTTCTAGCTCGCAATACGGCCAACGCGACAAACTCCCGTTTCGCACTCGCTCCTGTTCTTCACCAGGATATCGCGAACCCTCGACGCGGTTGCCAGGATCTTTCCATCTCGAAGCTCCTCGTCGGAGGTGGAAACCGACCGCGAAGACTCGCGCGTCGGGGAAATCGCGTTACAAAGGAAAGCACCCCGAAGGGGATTTTCGAGACGTTAACAGCCAGACGGTGTTGTCGTCGAGCCACACCCACGCTTGCCAATTAGAGGTGCTCGTTCGCGCTCTCGCATCCGTCGCAATCGCTCCCGGTAATATTCCGGGTCGCGGTACCACGCGCGAGAACGCGGCTTCGGAGTCCACGAGCCGGTCCCTTCGGTCGCTTTCTCGCTTGAGCGTGTCACCGAGCCCAACCTACTCGAAAAGCGATTCTTTTCGAGTGCTCGGAGCGTACTCGTGTACGCGAGGGGGATCGCGGTTTTACGGTCTCGAGTCGCGTTCTCGCTTGCTCGACGAGTGGGCAACGTTTTCGGCGACTCTTTGAGCGCCACTTCCGAGCAACCATTCTTTCGAAGAACACTGTGCGCGAGAACGTAGACGCGAGCCACAATTTCCACTCGCTGGCGCGTAATTCGACGATTCTTCGCGCAGGGTTCGCTCCGTAAAGCTTTTTAAATAACGTGGCTCGCGACCGCGAGTTCGAAACTCGATGCGAAGAGCATCCGACGCAGGCGTCCGAAACGATTACGCTCGAGGAAGACGGAGACGCGCGAAAGGTGCGGATCGTTTCCGCAATGTCCGTCGCGGCGCTCGGCCCGTGGACTCCGTTGAAACGATCCGGGTAGATTCGGCCGAAACTAATTTCCCTACCAAATCCGCGACCCCTGCCGAGACATCGGACCAAAATCGGATTCCGCTCGGACATCGATCGCGACGTGCGCGTGCACCGCGAAGAAGCGCACCTTGCTCGCGGATTTGCCCGAATCATCGATCGTCGGGCGGAAGGTGGTTCGAGAGAGACGTTATCGAAGAATACAAGCCTCACGGGGATCGATTACGGCCGGAGATTCCTGCGGGCGGGTAGATTACGCGATGTTCTCTAACGCCATTGGCCGGCCAAGGGTTCGCCGAGACGGCCGTTACCGCTGGCAAATCTTATTTGAATTGGAGATGGCAAGTTTACCCCTTAGGTGGACCGACGCCGGTAGTGTACAGTCAGCTTAGAGGGGAGGCGGTAAGTAGCTTAGGGAGGACGCGTCGTCGGATCTCCTCTCCCTCTCGTTTCGTCCCAGCCTTCCTCCTCTCGCTCCTCTGCGCTCTCGAGGCTCTATTTTCGCGGGGACAGCCGTCGACGCGTGTACTTAAACGGACGGAGACGAACGCGGGAGCTCGCGTACTCGCGGACGCGCGATTCCAGCTCGACGCCGCGACGCGCCGCCTCGGTCTCTCGAATAATCGGGTCACCGAGAATCCCTGGTAATTTCGCTCCGGCGGTCGACTCCTCTGTCCGGGAGCGAAGCGTTCCCGCTTTCAGCTCTACGAACCAAGTGTTTACCATCGATCACCACCGAGGAGCTCGAAAGAGCGCGCATCTCGTCGTCGAAGCAACAACGTTTCTGGTAGAATTCGCGCGCCTCGCGGAGCAGAATCCAAGCTCGAAGAGACTTGGTTTCTTGGGTTCGGAGAGACCGCGGCTACGAAGCTACGAAGCGTTCGAAACTTGCGTTCGAAACCGATCCCTTTCCGTTCGAGATATCGACAGTTGCGTTGCCAACGCGCGAATCGTTTCAAACGAGGCGCCCGTTGCGTGCCAACGGTCGGAAAATCGTGGAACAACGAGCACCGCGCGATGCAGGTTCGCTCGATCGGAGAAGGAAAATAGGGTAGGTTTCGCGCGCACCGGGATCGAAACCGTTTGAACGCGAGCTTCGCAGCCAAAGGGACGATTAACGCGACTGAACAGCGCGACGACGATCGCCGCGAATCGTCGGCCCGCTCTCGACCATTCGTTTCGCGGAACTAAATTGCCCGCGATATTTCGAAAGCACCGAGAGCACCGTGAATGGAACACGGGGCGAGCGAATCTCGACGTTCAAAGCGCGGCCCCCTCTACCCGCGTTTCTACCCCGGCGTGCACACGAGCCCCGTATTTCGAGCAGATTGTCCGATCGTCTTCGCGAGTGGCTCGCGAAACGCTCCTCTTTCTCTCGGTGGACGGTCCGGCCGCTTTTCTAGACTTCGACGCGCCCCAGCGAGGGAACGCGTTGAAAAACGCGTACGATCGTTTCGAAACTCTCCGGAACGGATCGATCGAGAGGGCCCGGGTAAATTTTTCGTTCCCGGGGACACGTGCGAATAAAGTTACAACGTTACAAGTAGGACGTACTCCGCCTAGCTCCGACGGAGGATCGCGTGTAACCACTCGGAGCGAATAACTGTCGGAGCCCGACTACCGTATAATTAACGAGCAACGGTCGGTAACAATTTGCGGCAAGAACCGAGAGGTCCGCGACTACTTCCCCGTACCGAGCAGGAGTCTACCGGGAATATTTAATGTCCGAGACGGGCCAGACCGATGCTACTTTCCGCCGACGGAGACCGCGAGACGAGCGTTCCGCGTCCAAAGGGGTGCACCCGCTCGCTGTCGCGAATTCGATATCGATCGGGTCGCGACCTCGCGTCCGATCCGGTACCGATCGTTTCCGCTCGAAACGACCGACTCGTCGATAGTCGAGTCGGTTTTTTCGACCGACGACGAATCGTTGCCGTTTCCGCGCGAACGATAATCCGATATCGACGATTCTCTTTCCGCTAATCCCGAAGGTTTTATCCGGGAAAATTAGCCGGTCGTTCGAGGGGACCGTATCTCGCCCAACGTTTCGTCGACGATACGAATACATTGTCCCGCGATACGATACCGCGAAATTCGTCGCACAATGATCTCCGATTACTGGCCAACGGTCGCCGAATCCGCAAAAGCGCGCCGGCCCAGAATTCCACGATGCACATTTGAGGTATCGGAGATCCCACAACTTCCTCTTCGTCGAAACGAATTATACCGGGTCCCGCGTTCGTCACGCTTCCGTCGCTTGTGCCTTTTTTCACCGCCTCGGACACCGAGCGGAACGATACGCTCCATTCGCGGAGCGGAAATAAAGTCCACCTAGGTGGCACGGGGATTCACTACCGGGTAGTATCCCCGCGACGAGAATTTAGATTTTACGATCACCGATAATACGGAATAGCGCGATGCCAACGCTCGTGTCTACGGTTCTCCGCGACGCGCGCGTTTATAATTAACGCCGCTACTACTCGCGAGAGAGTTCTCGTTCTCGCGTCGTTCGGTGAAACTTTGCGACGACTCGGAGGCACTCGCGACCCGCTCCCTTCCGAATCGATCTTCGCCGATCAAAGGATACGTCTTCCGTTCCCTGCGACGGCTCGAAGAATTAGCATTCTAAACGATTTCGAGGCGACACGCGCTCCAGCTCGCGAGCGAGCGAGCTAGTCCCCCTTGAAACGCGGCTCCTGTAACGCGTCGCGCGGAATCGGTTCCATTCCTCTGCCCTTTTCTTATCCTTTTAAAAGATTAAAAAAGGACACCGAGACGGGGAGCGAGAGGAAAATGGCCGGGATTTACCGCGGAAAGGTTTCTCCTTTCCGAGGGCGAGCACCGACCGATCGCTTCGCGTTGAAAGCGTCGTCGAGAAAATCCATCGGCGGTGGTTCTCTCGTTTTTATTTCCAGCGGAGTGCAACGCGACGCTTTTTCATTGACTTTCGAAACACGCGACTTCCGAACCTCGATGCAAACGAGGACCTTCTTTCCTCGTAGCGAGTTGCCGCGGTCCGGCACCGACCAATGTTCCAAAAATATATCCAGCGACCCGATCTCGCACTCCGCGTAATTACTCGACGCGCGATTAAACCGTGCGTCCGACAACGTCCGATAACGGGCCCGCGAACAAATTCTATTTCGTAATTACCGAATATAATTATCCTCGAAATTGTATTTTACAAGGAAGCGAACGGTAATCGATGCGCGAACAAGCGCCGCGTCGCGTCGGCCTCAGCGACCCGAGGACCACCGAGTTTCGTTCTCTCTCGGGTGCACATTTTTCCGAGCGGGGGACTTTCGCGTCGTCCGTAATAAAATACCGCTCACGGGGATAACGGAACAGAGAGGAGAGAGCCTGCAGCTAATGTTCCGGATTTACGTATCAACCGACCAGGGGCATTAAGCATCCGCGACCGCGGATTAACGCCGTGGAACCCCGCTCGAACGAGCCTCTATTATTTTCCAAGCTAGAGAAAGCCCTCTCGAGCGTGCGCGTTGCGTTGTCGCGAATACACCGAGACCGACGAAACTAACCGATCGGGGGGAGGGAAACGAGGAACGGGAATCGTTCGAAAAAAAAAAAAAAAAAAAGAAAATTTCTTCCCGTGCGCGAACGGTGAAAATTTCGAAACGTTCGAACGATAATTCGTCGCAACCGAGAACACCGGCGCGTTCCGTTTTCCCCGAAAGCTTTTCGTCGGCGGCGCACGGTCGCGCGACTCGCGATCGACGTTTCGAAACAAAACGGCGAATTAAAAGTTTACACTCCGAAGTTCGTCGCGCTCGCAGTCACGCGCGCGCGTACAATTTTTCGCGGATCTTTTTCAGCCCTCGGGCGGAACGCGATGCGTATTTTTTATTCTTTTTTTCCTTTTTTTTTATCGTGCACTGTTTGCACGAAATTCGGGTTCAACGACGATCGCGCGGTGAATTTCGCGTGAATTTTGTATTTGCGAAACAGTCGCTAGAGCGTTGAATTTTCGATTCGCGAGCGAAATTGCGCGCACGGTGCGCGATCGAGTAACTTGTTTCGAACGCGAACGAAAATCGTTCGTCGTCTTCGTCTTCGTCTTCGTCGTTGCGGTGGTCGTTGAACGCTCGTCGGTGGGGCGCAAAGGCGTCGGGAAACAGTAGACGAGCCGTGTCGATTTCTCAACCTTATCGTCTGACTTTCGAGGAACGCGGGATGGACAAAGGTGCTCGGTTACGCGGTTTTCCAACGAAGGGGATGCAGTCGCTCGGTCAGGCGTCCGTGATACGTTACGGAGGGAAACGTGAAACTGAAAGGTGGAATTTTCGCCTCGAACGGCGAGGAAAAAGAAACACGCCGCGGATGGAGTCACGTTTAACGACGCGTCTCGTGGATAGCAAGTCTGTCATTAACGTTGAGAATCTTTCGGAAGAAAGTGGGAAGAGGAAAAGCGGGAAAGAAAGGGCGAAAGAGGGCAGATTTCCAAGAGAGGAGCAAAGCTTTCCAGGAGAAAGAGCAAAGACCGAGAAGAATGTCTCGGTGACTATTTTTAGGACAGACGTACTTTTCTACTTTTATTCTCAAAATTCGTTGCCGCGTCGAATTCTCGCCACCGTGTTTAACGTCTCTGTCCACGAGACGGTCGGGGTTCCTTTCGAAGCGCTTCGGGAGTCCAGAGCAATTTTCTATCTCGATAATGTAAATCTATTTTCTCCTCTTCGGTGCTCGAGGTGGAAAAACGGAGGATCGTCGAAGATCGGTGTCGCGAGTTATTTCTTTGGGATAAAATATTGATCAGAAACCGAACGGAGCATCGTGCAGCGAGTACCTTTGCAGCGATAAAACTTTGAAAAAAGAGCAAATACCGGCGACACGTGGTAATTGCTTCGCAGGTCGAATTGAACCGAAAAAACAACCGAACGAAAGAGTCGCGCGATAAAACGTCACAGTGGAGAAGTATAAACGGTCGACGCGGCTGGCGATCGCTCGATATCGGTGCCGTTCAACGATTGTCCCGAAATCTCGATCGTTCGACCGATTTAACGCGTTACAAGAGACGCTTCGAGCGGCGTCGTTCCGCTCCGGTGCGGATTTCACACCTTCGTATCGTCGAATACGCGCGTCTCTGCGATGGAACATCGATTCACCGTTATTAATCACGCACGAAACACCGAATCCGACGATCCGTCGGCTATCGTGCGTTTACCCGAGCGGATGAAAAGTCGAGCGTACGAAACGAATAAATATTTTTCCCCGCGCGGACGTAACGCGATAAGACGATCGTTTATCGAGGCGCGAGCCGTGGAATTTTGAAATCGTTGGCTCGATACGGTTTCCCCGATCGCGAAAGGTCCGGGAGTTGTGCCGACAGAGCCGAGGAGGAAACGCGGTCTCCTTCTTTCCGTTTCCTCCGACGTCTCTGTTCCGCGTTGGCGTCGTTCAGCCCCTCGAAGCAGTGTCCCAGTTTCGAGCGACGTCCGCTCCAGGGGCGAAAGAAGGGAAAACGAACTCCGTTCGCGCAAGAAAAGTGCAAAAACAAACGATGAGGGGAACGCGACACGCGATGCGCTCGGAACCGCGGGAGACGTCGCGGCCCAGGGAGCACACCCGCCGTCCCTGGGAAACCAGGGGAAATCCCGCAACAGGAAATTTGAATTAAAGCCGGTGGACGGAAGAAAGGGGTGGCCATAAATCTTTTTACCGTCTTCAAACGGAAGAAAAATCCCTCGAGGCTTTCTCCGGCAGCGCGGCAGCCGGAGAACGTGGGAAAGAAAGAAGAAGAAGAAGAAGAAGAAGTAGAAGAAGTGGAAGAAGTAGAAGAAGAAGAAGGAGCCGAGCACGGCGAAACGAATCCTCTTTCCCGGGCTTTTACCTCCCCTGTTTCCCAACCCTTCTCTAATTTACTAACCTTATCGCCCTGTTTTTGAGCCACCGTCGGGAACAAAGGAACCCCGGCGATTTTACGGCGGGAACGGATGGCCGGTCAAAGCCGTGCAAATTACGCGGGTACACACAACACCGGAAGCGAGATTACCAGGTCACGTTGCGCGCGGAACGCCATGGAGACGGCGCGAGGGCCGGATAGAAAAGCTGACGAATGGATAGGCGGAGACGATGAGCGGGAAACGGGACTACAAAACCCCGTAGCCGCGGCGGTGGCGACGGCGGTGGCCTCGTTGTTTCGTTAATTAAACGAACTTCGGGATCCGTCGCGAGCAATTAAACCGACCCGGTTCGACGGGGAACCTTTGAGATCTGTCCTTTGAGACGAGCGACTTCGCCACCTTGACTCTAACGACTCCCGTATTTCCAACCGCGGCTTCCCTTCGTTGGCTACTTAGAGACCGACGCCGATGTCTCTCGCCGCGGTTTCTTCATCGAGACCAATGTTTCGTCGCGTTTCCGGCCGGCAATGCCCGCTATTTGACCGCTCTACCGTTACTCTACTCGTCGTTCGCGATCTTTGTCGTTGGAAGGTTGGTAAACGACTCTGGAACTCTTCCGAAGATCGTGGCGTCGCTCACGTTCGGATCGTTGATCGAAATCGAGTCGAAAGCATCCAATCGTGGGAAAAGCGCTTGGAAATGTTCACCGTGTTCGTTGCCGGTGCCACGTGTATACTTACGGGGCGTAATTAACGCGGAAAGTCGATCGATAAAAAAGTTCTCCGGCGAGTTCTATCGTTCGCCGGGAACTCCGCGAGAGGTGTATCGTTTACCGTGAACTCTGCGCCGCGTTCCACCGGTCTCCGTGAGTTCCGATCGAGTTCCAGGGTTCGGTGTCGGTTCGGTAGCCGTTCGAGCGTTCGTCGCTAACCCCGAGGAGTTCGTTTCGCGCGAGTTCGCGCACGAAGCCGAGAGGTTGCAAAGCCGACCCGGGTAGCAACGCATTGACCGTTCGGGCTTTCGCAACTTGGAATCAAAGAGAAAACCACACCGCGGTGTCTGTTCGTAGTTTCCAACGGCTATCGATGCCAAAGAATCCTCGAACGAGTAGACGCGAAACACGTAACGCAAAACGCACGCGAACCGGGTTAAAAATACGCGATACCCACCGGGCCGCGTTAAATGCAACTACGTACGGCCTAAACGCCGCATCGTATCAGGTCACCCTTTCCCCCCGGGGGTGGAAAGGGCGGTGGGGTGCCGGAGCAGAAGACAGCCAGCGAAAGCAACGGTAACAAACGTCCGCCGTCTCTTATACAAAGTATCCACTTCCACGTACGTTTCTCTTCCACACTTTTAAGCGATAACGAACGCTACCAGCCCCCGGGGGATCGGCGGGTGTTACTGCGCCGCGGCAGGGGTTGCGAGAGGGTGAAAGGCAGCGGCAGTTAACCCCCTCCGGTGCCGTTTCTGCGGGAGAGAAGGCCGGTGTGTTTGCGGAACGGGGATGAGGCAAAGCTGGGTCGCGGTAAACACGAAAAATATTTCCACGATGCGGCGAGAACGCTACGGGAATTTGTTCCGGTCGCTGCTCGGTCTTAATCGCGCGAGAAACTCCACTCGGAAGATCGGAACGATCGGACGGTGGATTTCTCGCGCGTGGAAACCTCGCGCGTCGTTTTATCGGATTCGTCGTCATCGATTTTGCGAGATTCCACGGGCCTGGGATCTACGCACGGCCGAATCTACGCTCCGAGTTCTATCGATTCTAAAAACTTTCCCGTTCGTTGTTTCATCCAGTTCAATTTTTTGATACACGTAGCGCGTTGGACGACGGAAGCTGTTGAATTGGAGCGTCTTCGGGTATCGAGATCGTTGGAAATTTAAAAAATGAGCCTTGTCGATGGTGTTCAACAAAGGTGTATTTATCGTAGTGTTGACAAAAATTGGTAAGTTGAATATTTCGTGTAAACTGGCCACGGAACTCTAGCCATCGAACTCTTGTTTGTTGAAATCCGTTTGTCGAACTCTTGTAACTTGCGTTGAGCGTCTTGCGTAACTGTCGAACTTGTATGTTTCTTGCAGTAGAATGTTTAACTGATTGGCAAAAATTGCTCTGTCTGTAACTGGTTGGCAAAGTTGGGCTTTTAACTGAGTGAATCTTGAGTGGAAAAATTGTGTCCTCCGTGTGTCAACCCTCCGTTTTATACGTTCGGTTCGAAATGTTATTGGCTGAGGAATTTGGGAGGTGGACAGCTGCGTCGGAGGAAAGGGAAACCTGGAGCGGGATTGTTAGTTGAAAATCGAGGGTTCTTGAAAGTCAAAATTGTTAAAAATGGTAAAAATGCGAAAGTTGCCTCAATGACCCCGCAGTTGCTTAACAGACCTCCAAGAACCCAGGCAGGGTTGTTAGCTTAATGATGGATTGCACGTGTGCCGAGGACGAGCTCGATACCCGCAACAATACGTATAAAACTTCCTTCGACGATGAGGCAAACGAAACAAACAAATCTCCGATGGAGAGCGACTGGAATTTTTGGTTCGTTTCGATGAAAGCCGTACCGCGCTTTTGTATTTCGTTACCGTATATTTGTCTCGTTTCGCGTTGCGCGACTACACGGACGTATCGTCGACGTTATTTTAGTCGATGGTGGACGAAAGAGCGTAACGCGGAGTGATCGTTTCGCTAAAAGTCCGAGAGGGCGATCGTAGCAATACGTAAGAAAAAGCGAGACCGATGGAAAGGTTTGAACCGTGTAGCGACGATTGGATACGTGCGTAGCAGGAGGACCGAGCGTGCCGCCCTTCGAAGGGCGCACGCGAGCAACGTCGGGCTC
This sequence comes from Ptiloglossa arizonensis, assembly GCF_051014685.1. NCBI lineage: Eukaryota > Metazoa > Arthropoda > Insecta > Hymenoptera > Colletidae > Ptiloglossa > Ptiloglossa arizonensis. The sequence continues at coordinate 34,281,855 of NC_135048.1, forward strand.
AACTTGAAATTGAGTTGTCATCCACTCGGCAAGTTATATGGCGCCTTTATAATGTTACCGGAGCCGCGATGCGAAAACTATTAAGTCCGAGACGAGATAGGACTCCCCGTCGCCGTCCCGTCCGGATCGAGAAACGATATTAAGGACCGTGGGAGGGGAACCAAGGGGGGCAGATGCGCTCGACTTCCGTCGAAAGCCACTCGTACGTTTCCGCGAGGGTTGTCCCGACCCGTCGACCCGGTTCGTCGCCGACGAAGGCCTTTGAATAAAGTCTTTGACGAACGATTTTGACGGGTCGTGCGTTTTCGACGAAGATTGTTCGGGGTCTCGTAGAACCGTATCCAAATATTGATGCGAACGTCCTCGAAAGAGATATTCGTATCTCGGTGTAGCGGACCCTGCGAGGGTGTTTCCGTTTGCTTGGTCGTTTGGGGGAGAACGGTTCATCGAGCTTGCACGAGGAAGATAGAATTTCGACGAATCGACCGTCCTCGAGGCTGTAACGCTCCCTGTGTCGTAACAGGGGGTCAGGTAACTCGATTGTTCCGTACAGGATCGTGGACAGACGAGTTATCGCGAACCAAGGATCTTTTCGTTTAGCCGCGGACCAACTTTCGGCGAGTGTGATTTTCTTTATTCAGCCTCGCACGCTCGACGAAAAACAACGAATCTCCGTGAAACGTTCCAACGAACGAGCGGCTTCTCCCCGAGTCGGCTATAGCTCGATCGGTAAATTCGTTCGGTAACAATTTTAAATCCTCCCGAGGGCGAAAACTTAAGTAACAGAGGTTGTCCCTTCGAGGACGCGGCGTGCGGCTGCTATTTTCCGACGTAAATTCATTAACGTCGCTTCGATGGTAGGAGCCGGAAAAGGGGCTTTTAACTCGAGCGTAATTTCCTTTTGATCGGAAAATTCGATATTTTCTTTTTCAGCGGTCCTCGATCCTTTCAGGCGCGATGAACGCACCCCCTGTAGGTTATGCTCGCTAATAATGGAATCCTCGGTGGCTCGATCGAGGAAAATTTGACGTTAACACCGTCCTGGGTTTACGATACGATCGCACGTTCCCCGCCATTTTTAAGCCGCCGGCTTCGTCCTCGCGAAGTGGCTGCGCTTCCAGCGTCTCGCGACTTTTACCATCTCAGCGATCGATGTATCGTAGAGTCGCGAAGCAACGCTCGTCGGTAATTGCCCCGTGAATCGCCCAATCGCGATCCCGAATCCCTCTACGCGCGGTTCGATCGTCTCGAAGCGATCGAAGTTCGAGGAAATATTCAAAACCGAGCGAAACGTCGTAGAAACAACGGCACGGTTCTCGGTTACCGCGATATAAATATTTCCAAGCGTTGAATTTCACCCGGACGGGACCGATTTTCTTTCGCCGTTGTTACAAACTTTCCCGTAAATTATTTAAGAACCGTGCGACCGAGCGAAACAAAAGTTTCGTTCAACTTCGACGGGATCCGTAAAATTCCTCTTTCGTTTGCAAGAATATCCACCCGACGCGATGTACTATATACGTATACACTTGGAGAGTTCGTCGAAGAGAAAGTTCGGGAAGGACATCGACCTTTGCTCGATTCAGATAAAGAGATTTACATCGCGTTTCGAAGGTAATCGGCGTTCCGCGATTAGTTCCCTCGGCAAGGGCGGTCCTTCGATCTTGTTTTCGATTAATCGGGGCACAGCGTGCAAACGCGGCCAATTCCACGTTAGGTGGAATTAACGTTCGAATTTCCAAGGGGCGAGAGAGTAAGGTTAATCCCCGACGTACGATCTTCCGGTTTCAGAGGGTCGCATCCTGGAGCTTCATTCCCCGGACGGCGTGCACGAGTGTTGGCTGCGGGCCGCGGACAACCCCGAGGCGAACGTCTGGTTCAACGCTCTGCACTCGGCGCTGGCTGCTCTCACCTTGAAGGCGCTGCGACTGGCATCGGCGCTTCCGGATCCGCCGCAGCTTCAACACATCGGCTGGCTCGCGAGGAGACACTGTCTTCAGGTACGCTTCGTTCCGATAAACGATAACGAACGTCGCGCGATCGGGATTATCGAGAACGGGGGTACACCGGGGTACGGGTAACGAGCAACCGGACGCGAGAAAAGAGCCTGGAAAACCGTCAACGCGCGCAACGACGACGAGATACCGTTCGTCGATGAAACGAACGGGACGGGAAAGTGGCGCGACGAGAAAGGGCAAGACGCGAGTCTTCGGTTGTCGTTCCGCTCGCTCGTAACGCGAACGAGTTAAAAACGAGCCAACGGAGAATAACGAAGGCTGCTTCCGTTCGCGACCGGGATTATCGAGAAAGAGGGACGAGGTATGGGTAATAAGTTACCAGGCGCGAGAAAAGGGCGCGGAAAACTGTCAGCGCGGGTAACGACGACGAGGTACAGTATTCGTCGATAAAACGGGCGGAAAAGGGTGACCGTGATCGAACGGGTGGGGGAACGGAAAAGGGCTTTACCGCGGAGGGACAAGAGCGAAGGAAAAGAGGAAAGCCGAGGAGAAGTAATTTCCAGGAAAGAGACAGAGAAATATTGAAAAGAGTCGAGTTCAAGGAAGAGATTCGCGAGCGCGGCGGGGGCGGGGGCGGGGAGAGCGGAATGGAAGCGAGCGTCGTCTGGCTCTCGAGCGTTTCCTCTCGTCCTAGAATCGGATAGGCTGAGACTGCTCTTTCGCGAGCAGTTTCGCTCTGATGGAGGGTGACGCGGTCCTCTCGACGACAGCAGCCCGCATGAGCATACCGGGCAATTTACGACGATCGCGAAAGCGTCGACGGAAGCGTCTCGAAGCGCGATATCGCGCGATGTCGTTCGTTCGAGCGTCCGCCTCGATGCTCCTCGAAGCGGACGCAGTTGGGACGCGGTGTGTTTAACTTTTATCACGAAATCTCGATTATTTGTCGAGCACTCGAAACCAGCGTCCCCCCGCGCCGAAAGGGTTAAACGATTCGGCGACGCGATAGCTTCGAGTAATAACCTCGTTAGTCGACCGACCGTAACGACATTCGACGCTAAACGTTACCTAATTACCGGCAGGGTGAGTGGGGAGAGGGGCCCTCGTTGTCCGATCGAGGCCTCTGTCGTCGTCACAATGATCGGTCTCCGACCGGCGTCCCGCGATCGCCATCGATCGACCATCGTTCGGCTATCGTTCTGCTATCGTTCTGCTATCGTTCGGCTATCGTTCGGCTATCGTTCGCCCGGCGGCTTTCCAATCAATTCGGTCCCCGTGATTACTCGACGCGATCAAAACCCATTCGCTTTTAAATTCGTTTCCCTTCGTTTAATTATCTCGAATACGCGGGGCGTCGAGGGCCGAGAACGATCCACCTATGGTTGTCGCCACGCTCGACCGCATAATTTGATATCGGGGAGTTCTCTTCCAACCGCCTCGCCTCGCCTCGCCTCGCCTCGCCTCGCCTCGCCTCCCTTCTCCGCTCCGCGCGGATAGGAAAACTTCGTTACGACGAATATTTTCCCAGACGCGGGGCAAACGCGATACCCGGGCGCCGTGAACGGAACAATTACGGATAATTGAGCGATACGACTCACCGAGCGGGAACACGCGCGCGGGCGCGGGGAAAATGTCGCTGGTTTTTCCGGGTCGGTCGCCATCGCGCGGACCAATCGCCCCCTCGATCGTGGGAAACGCGTAGCGTACGTTACCTAGAGTGGTTCGATGATCATTGGACGGAGCTAAAGTCCGCGTAACCGTAAACCGTAGCGGATAAACTTTTCGAGCGTCGTTAAAAACAGTCGTTGACTTCGATGTTATCGCGAGCGAACGTACGCCGTCGTTTCAACGAGCAGAAATTATTTTACATTCTCCGATCTACCGCCCAGGGACGAACCGTCGAGTGCACGATCCGTAGAGAATTTCCAACAGATTCTCGAGGACGAACATCCTTCGAACGAAACTCGAAATTTACGCGCCTTTGACCAAATTTTGTAAAGAGAAAGCGACCAGAGGGGCGTAAGACCGCGGGAAATCAGCGAGATAAAACTTCCGCCGCGACGCGGAGATCTCTGGACGGAGGGAAATTTTCCCTGGAGCGTTTCCGGCGGTGCAAATCACCGCGAGCTTTTCTTCCAGCCGACCGAACGGAAACGGTACGCGCTCGACCGCGACACAGCCAGCTCGCTCGCAAAAGGGGTTGGCGAATGGTAATTGGCGGGGGTAAAGTCTGCACGCGCGGCGACTAATTGTCGCCAAGTCGCGGCTTAATTATCCGGAACGATCGAGGAACGTTAATTACGGCCTTTCGCCGCCGTTTCGCTAGTCGGCGCGTTTACCCGCGAGAGGACAAGCGTCCCCGATTCGCACCCTCGATCTCGCGCGGCTTCTTCGAAACCCGGAGAACCTTCAACGATCGAGTTCACCTACCTCCTCTCTCGAAACTCGAACGAGTTCTTTCTCGGTACGGATTAACTCGAGATCGAGTTCGGTCGAGCGTGGATTAGGATACGTATCCTCGATCTCGCTTCGTCGAACGCGAACCGATCGAGTTCTCCTTCTTCGAAACTTCGATCAGTTTTTCCCGGTAAGGACCAAGTACAGATTAGGTCTCGAGGTCGAATCCCTGCTGAAACTGTGTTAAACTCCAGCGGCAAAAATTACCCGAGAGTAAATTTCCTCGCAACTACTGGAAAACGGAGACCAGGATCTCCGCTACGTGTCCTCGATGAGCAGCGTGTATTCGCGTACGGTGATAGGATTACTTGTTCCGAACCGATTGTTAAATCGAGGCTTTGGCTGCTACGATCTTTGAACGACAATTCGGACTTCGTGAACCGAGGTGTCTAGAAGCGAATTCGGCAACCATTCGAACTTTATTCGTATAAATTCTTCTAGTTATTCGTAACAAGTCCCGTCAGATTTTTTGTACCGTTCTTCTGTATATTTTTACTTACGTCTATGCACGCTAATGGTACTTGGTATAATAAATAAATATCGACGGATACTTTTACACATCACGATCTCCGCAACGACGGAATTATAGGCGTTAAAATCGAGTTCTCCTCGCTCGAAACTTCGACGAGCTCTTTCTCGATCTTGATTGCGTACAAATTAGATCCAGATCAGGTACGTTGGATCTCGCGCAGCTTCTTCGAGAAACGAACAAACTCGAACGGAGTACCCGTTGCTCGAAATTCCGACGAGTTCTCGTCGCGGTTCTCTTTGTTTCCACTGGTTTCCTTGGAGTTTTTCCCCGTTTGCGCTCGGCCGACGTATCTTCGACTACATTCAGCGCGCGGTTTGAATTATGCGCGAGAGCTTCGTGCCGTTCCGCGATAAGGCGCGCGGCCGAAGATTGATCGCCGCGTGAAATTATTTTACGAAACCACCGTGTGCCGGAGAATTACATTAACGAGGCGTGAGCTGTTTCTTTCTTTTTTTTTTTTTATCTTTTCTTTCCACGGAGACGACAGAAATCGTTGGCTCGTAATTGATACCAGATTGATAACGGAGTAGTTTCGACGCGAAGCTGTTTGCTCGAGATCGATGACACGCGAGCACGGTACAATACGAGCAACGTCTCTGTTACGCCTGTACGTAACGGATCGCGGGGAAATAAGCGGTAACGAAACGATAAGCCTAATAGCGGGAAATGATACTAACGAGGAGAGACGGGAGCTTCGATCGGACATTGCGAACGAGGTTGGAACGGTTTTCCGCTTTCAAGACACGCGCCGCTGGAACAAGAAAATTCTTTTCCCGTTCTTCGATAATAAGATCGCAATGAAAGAGGCAGCGGCAGACATCGTTGCGGAAAATTGCGAAGATCGCAAAGGATTAAGAAGTTCCAGGGTATCGTCGTGGTCGTTGAACGGACCTTTTGCATAGGTTATCAGACTGCGCAAGAATGGTAAGAAGATCTCGAAGACGCGAGACTCGGGGAGAAACGAATGTTTGCTAATTAAAATCGAGAAGGGAAGCCATTATAAATAAAAGACATCGATCGCTCGATATTAGCAAGCGGCGTAATTGAAAGCGAGGATCGCGTTCCGTGCAGAGACTACGAATCTGTACAAGAGAAACGGTTTCAAAGCGGGAGATACCGTAAAGAGTTCCGTGGCTCGGTTACCGGCGACGTTGCCTTTCACTCGGAGGACTCGAGTTCGAATCCTTGCGAATACAAATCCGATTTTTCCTCTCGAATATCGGCGCAGCATCGAACGCGGTGCGCGCGCGCGCGGCCAAGCTTTTTTAGCACGAACGAGTAACTCGCGGAAAAAAGTTTTCCACGAAGCTTTTTCTACCGCGAATCCAAATACATCGTGGCTCGAACTTTGAATTCACCGCACCACCTGGTGTGTCTCTTCTTTGCCGGGGACTATAAAAATACTTGCCCGACCGCGAACGCGCAACGAAGAGCCAACCGACAAAGGAGGGAGAGAGCTTCGAAGAAAATCGTCGAAAGGAAAATTCCCTCCGACTCTCGAAGAAGATCGCTCCTGGGTTCGTCCATAATTTCTGGGAAAAAGCAAACAGTGCGCCGCCCGAGAGAACACCCGCGCAAACATATCTATATCAACGTGTCCTCGGTCAAATTACCGATCAGAGCAATGTTGGCAGCCGCGCTCACGGAGAAACCTCCCAGCGTAAACCCAGCGAATATCGTGTCGGGATCCAGCCAATAGATCGATAACTAATATATCCACTCGACACGGGTGGCGGTGGTGGGTGTATCGATGAGGCTCTCGCGGACGAAGGAGAACTCGTGGCGTGGGAGGGCGAAGGGGGAAAACGGGAGGATGGGAGGTGGGAGGGATACACGAAGCATCAGGCACATAATTGATTGGCATTAACGCACCTGATTGCCAGTAACCCTAACCCAACCTCGTCCTCTTTCACCTCCCCGACTGTTCCGCGGGGTGCACGGTGGTTATATATATCTGTCGTCGTCTCTCGGTCGAACGGCGCGTGTTCGAAGATCGCGCGAGCCGATAATCGAGCCGATAGGGGCGAGAGCGGAGAGAGAAAAGAGAGAGAGAGAGAGAGAGAGCGAACACGAGCGCGGGGAGGGAGGAGGACAAATCGGTCGCGAAACGGAGAACCAAACGAAATCACGTGTAAAGGGATTTAGACGCGACGCGAGTGGCAAGGGGAAACACCGAGGGGCTTTGACGTTGTCGGAATGGTTAATGATCGAAACGAGAAAGACAAATGGCGCGCACCGAGGCAAGAATCCCTGCGAGCAAGTCGCAGCTGACGCAAGGTTTTCGGAGTCGTCGGAAGCGAGAGTAGCTAGGTGTACGCTCGAACAGGATTACGGGGGCGAGTTCGTCGCGTTTGTTTGCCGACGAAGCGATTACTCGCGCGTACCAGGATCGCTTTTGCGGGTGCTCGAGATTAATTTCGAGCGTGAATGCAATCGCCGCGCGTGAAACAGCCGGCCCCGGGATTGGTTTTGAGAGTGCGAAATAATGCTCGTCGCGTGCGCGGAGTAATTATTGTTTCTGCGTGCACTTTACGCGGTTGTAAAATTGAGCTGTACACCGTAACACTCCCGCGCCGCGTCGGGCCGCGCCGATGGTTAATCGTCGGATTAATCGTGATATCGCGTACAGGTCACCGCGTCGAATTGTTTTTCGAGCGGTCGTCGGTGCGAAATGAAAAATCGCGCGTGTAACGTGTTGCGCGCCCGGGGTCCGAAAATTAAATCGAAGAGAAGAGATTGAATTTTTCTATCACGGCACGCGAGGCGTTCTCCACGAGAACGAACGAAAAGTTCACGATTACTTTTACCCGCGGATCCTGTTGCTCGGAAACCCCCGTTGTTTCTTTTTTTTTCCAAATCGGTGGGTGAAAATTTACGAAATTTCTCGATAAAAGAAAAAAAGAAAGACGAAATGATTTTCAATCGAATTCTCGAACACTCGTTTCGTTTCGAAGGGGCGAGCCCGAGCCGACGCGAGCGAAAATTCCGAAATATCCTTTCGATGTTAATTAGAAAAAAAAGTTGTCCGCGGAAACAATGCAGTCGCGATTAATTGCGGTCTCTTTGTGTCCCTTCGCAATTTCGCCGCTCGCTGGGAACCTGGCCCCTGACATTTCTGAAACAGAGCGGCGCTGTTTGAACGGGCCGCGCGAATAATCAGTTAATATCGACGGCAGTCGAACGGAGCTCTAACGAGCGGCAATTGACGAACGCGTAACGATCCGACGACTTTGTTCGCGCGGCCTGAAAATCGGATTCCGAATAACGGGCCGCCAGCGACAATACACTCGCGGTATTGCGCCCTCTTTTCGTCCAATCGATAAATGGAACGGTTAATCGCGAGCGGGGGATTCGTTCGCTGCGCGGTGCGAGCTTTCGAAACTATCCTTCCTTTCTTTTTACCCAAAAAATGAACAGTATCGCCGACACCGCCGCCGCCGTCGCGCGCATAATTGTTTCCTCGGGTCTCTGTTTGCGGAATATTTTCCATCGATTTTCGAATATTAAGAACCGCCCCGAAATCGATTTCACGTGCGTTCGACCGACACAAAATGTTCCTTTACCTCGCCCGTTCCACGCGCAACTTCCTCTCGCGGAAAATAGAGAGGAATATTTTCTAAATTTTATCCCGATCGATCGCGATCGATTTTCACGGAGAATTACAAGTCGTTTCGGTTAACGAATTACAGCGGGAGGGAGAGTAACTTTGGTTATTTACGGTTTAACGCGTAACGGTCGTACGCGAGCGAGTGCATTTGAGCACGCCGAAATTTATCGCGTAATTCCACCGAGTAAAGTATTTAAAATCTACGGGCGTGTTCTCTACCGTCTATTGGCCGGGCGATCAAAGGATTTCGTGGATCGGTTAAACCGGAGTTGCAGCGATTTCTAGATTTTTTCAACTCTTCTTTTATCATGCTTGTCTCCCAATCGCGATAAATCGTTTCCGGTACGGTAACGTACCGGAGAGAGTCGAGGACGAGTGTGAACGTTCGAGAGCAAATACAGAATAGAGAAAATGCGCGACAATTGCTAGTCTATCTCTGAGGAGATACTCGCGAAGGAGATGCAACGATCGCGCGATAAACGCATCGAGCGGAAGCTGTTCGGTAATTAGCGAACGAGCCGTGCTCCGTCGGCTCGTAGATTCTCGTCCGGCGCGTTCCGTCGGAACGTTTCGAAAACGAACAAAATCGAGTACGTAAAATCGGGCCCTCGTGCCGCTGATTTTACGATAATCGTTGCGAATGCACCCCTTGATAACGATATAATTTATTCGGCCGGATAATCAGCGTTCCGGCTAGCAACATAACGTTTACCAGCAAAATCCATAAACTGGCCAACTGACCGCCCCTGTTCCCCGGGATTATACCCGGAAGTGCTCGATATATCCGACCGGATCGTTTATTAAATAATATGAGAACCGAGTTCCTGGATCAACGGCTGGTAAATCACACCTGCAAACAAGGCGCCTCCGGACTAATTAACGCCCCCGTGTATAACTGTACGCCCGCTCGTCGGACGCGCTATTGTAAATTGGATTTCTGTAATGAATTCCCTGTAGGAGATGTAGGGAGTGGGGTGTGGGGGAGGTAGGGTTGCAATGGACAGGTGTCAGCGCGCGTGGCTATCGTATTCGCGAAAGGGAGACGAGCGATATCTTCTCCGGTCGTTGTCTTTAAGAACCCGACCGCCCCGTAATTATTACGGACAGCTTCGAAACCGGTGCCTTCGAATTTCGAGCAACGAACGCGTCATTTTCTAGTCGCGACGAAACCGTGCAAGGAAAATATCGTCGAAAGTATTTCTTGCCGGGTATTTTTCTCGCTCGTCCTCCTCGGCCCGCGATCCAATTCCGAGGGGCTCCTTTCGTAAGAAAAATTCAACGGCGATCCTATAATTCGCCGAAACCCGCAAACCGTACAACCGATGTGCACCGATGCAACCAAAGGCGGCGGAATAACGCGAAATTTTCTCGAAGGAAACGTACGAGGTCCGCGTGTCGACGACTCGGCCGACAGGGTCGAACAACAGGCGGCGCGGGCGGCCGAGAGGGGAGACGCGGGAACCGGAAAGGGGTGTGAATTTATCGAGTTCACATATTGAATCTGTAAAGGCAGGTCGTACGAGGAATAACGCGGAAGGTCCGAGCGTGGCAGGATACCGGAATTTCGACCCCTCTAATCTCGTATATACGGGCGCAATAAAGTGTCGGCCCCGGCGAAGGACAGGCCCGTACGCCCTTTCCACGGCGTTGACACGAGAAACACGGCGCCCTGCATCGTAATCCAGCCGGAAGATGGACGATAACGCGGCCCGGGCCGCAGTTCTCCGGGACCCAGATCGAACCTCCTGGAATTTTATTCCCCGAGGAATTTACAGCCTCTCCGCGTCCGCTTTGTTTCCAACTAGCGCGCGACGCTTCCGAGTGCCCCGCGAAAAATGTACAAGATGTTTGTCATCCCCAAACAGGACCAATTTAAGCTCACCGGGAAACTCCTGGATCGAGAGAAGTGTTTTTCCGTGTCCGGTTACTAAACTGGAGTAACGGGAACCTGCGTCACGGTGTACACGGAACAACCGGAATATCGATTCGCCGGATATTATGTAAAAGAGTTATCGATCTTTCGTTCCTCGACGGGATCGAACGTTAAGTTCGATGCAGAGACGGACGATAACGTTTGCGATCGGAGAAAAGAACGTTCTAGACGCTAGTTAGCGTCTACGAGCGACCGGAGAATTATTTTCCAAAGCGTTCCTCCTAATATTCGACCGTCGCGTTCACGGCGACTTTGGTTGCGCGAGGTAAAAGACGATTCGAATGTCTCCGCGTAAATACGAATCACCGTTTACGAGCGCTTGGAAAATGACTTTTCGATTCGGAAGGAGGTTTAATTCCTTCGAAATAATGTTTCGAGCAACGCGCCCTCGGCGGCCCTCCCCGTTGGACGCCGGCTCGTAACGTTCCCCTGTCAGAACGGGAAATCGGTATTTCACCGCGAGGCGAATGCAAAGCGGAATCAGTTTGGCTCCTTTATACCCGGTGAGACGGTTTCCGCGCAGCGAGGAGAAACTAAACGGTCGAAACGACAGCAACAACGCGGGCGCAATTTGGCCGGCCGTTTCCGCGGGAGTCTAGCCGGCGTTAGATTAAATCTGAAGCCGAGCAGCTATTAAATTGCCAGGCCCGAAATTAACGATACTCCGTTTAAGTGTATTTTAATTAATCCGAGCGTAATAAAGCCGCGGCAGCTTCCTCCACATATTTTTCAGCCCCGAGTGGGGTTAACGTTGCCGGGCGAAACTCGAGCCATCGTTTAATCAGTCCCCGGCCCTTCCAATGAAACACCGCGTAATGCCTTTCCGTTCGTACAGCGGCGATCGGCCGCGAGATCGGCCGATCGTTCGTCGTTAACCGGGATTTTAAGGTTTCGCGAGGGCGGCCTCGAGAAATCGAGTCGAGTTCGTGGAAGGTAGTCGAAACGGGGATCGTCTCGGACGAGTTACGACGAACGATGGGCTTTCGAGGCTGTTTGAACCGCGACACGACTAACGGGGGCTTTCTTCGTCGAGTGCTTCGAGGAAAGGGGCGATTTTAAATTGCCCTACTCCGCTAACGCGGCCTCGTAACAAACGGGTGTCACTTTTGCGACACCGTCAACGCGATACGGACTCACTCGCGCCGCGATTAATAGCCCTCGAATTCTGCTCCGGGGGATCGTTTCGTGCCGCACTCGCGATAACCTCGAACAACCTCGTTAATCTCGCGTACCGATACGCCTAACTTTCGCGTCGAAGTCGACGTAAGACGGTCCGAATTCGAATTTTCCGATTCTTCGCGAGGAGAAAAAATTTCGTTTCGATCGCGCAGCTTCGACCAACCTGGTCTATTTCGCGAGAAACGGTACTCTTGGGACAACGTCAACGCGATTGTCACGGGACAAATTCCAAACTGACACTTTGTAGTAAAGGATTCGAGTCGCAATCGAATCACGATTCATCGAAGTTAAGTTTAGCGAGGATTGGTGAGAGTCGCGACGATCACCTAATCCAAACTAAGAAGTTTACTTGAAAATTATTCAGACTGGAGAAATAATGGGTTGAGACGGACAGCGTAACGACGTGGCGACCGGTTGACTTGAGAATACAGACTGCTTTATTCGAGAGCTTGGTGGGTTTATATACAGTTGTTACCTTAAAGAATAGTACAGATGGAAAAATTTCACACGGTTGTTTTTCGGGGTAAGTCTTATCGGAAGAACGTTTATCGAATTCAAGCTTGGGAATCGGGATGCACTGTTCCGGGTAGTCCGACACGACGAAGCCATTCGTAGAAATTAGATATCGAGGAATTCTTGACACGATCCACGCCCAAATCGTACGATCAATCGGCGCGTGGATCGCGATTCTCCACCTCGAAAGAGTTGATTTAATTCAAGGTCGCAGCAACGTTAATTTGTCAACGAGACCGTGTCACTATTGCGTCGCGGCACCATTTTCGACCCAAATCTCCGAATTCTCCGCAACGAAACGGAGTCACTTAATTTCGCGACCGTTTCGTCTCCCTCCGCACGGATCACGCACACTCTGCCCCTTATCTTGCACGTACACGCGCGCGACGTTGTCCCTTGAGTAAAACAAAAGGGAAACGGACGGCCGAAAGGGCGACACGTGGACCAGGACAATCGCTCCAATAAAGAACGTTAATCCGTACGCGCGGGACACTTACTGCCTTGTTTCCCTCGTTTTCGAAGATAAACGTGTAGCGACTAGCTACGCCTCGGCGAAACGTCTGACGCGCAAGTACGATTTGCGTCTCGTGCCTCAACGAAAGCTACTTTCGAGGAAATATATTTTTCCGTGATTTCTTCCAAGCGTGGTGTTGGAATGAATTGCAACAATGATCCTAAGAGTGCCAGATGTCGATAGCGAATGGTCGATAACAGTTTTAAGGACTGTCTCCGTATTATTCTATTTTGCTCTTGGGTTTTTTCTAGCCAGTTCCAAGTCGTTCGTGTAAAGGCACATCACTGTATACTTGTTTCTTCGGACTTTGTATTCTCATATGTACAGAAACTATACCCTGCATGTTATAATAAACTACATATTATAATCTGAACTTTACAACACATGATTACGTAGCTTTCCCGTGCCTGTCTCAATAGCTGATCACAGGTGTCATAAACCGAGGGTTCTAGAAGACACGTGCAAGACCTAAAGGGGTGCAACCGATTAGTCACGAGTAGTTACAGGCTTGAAGGAAATTCCAGTAGGTCACCGAACGTTCTTTTTCCCCACCTTTACTCGTCTTTCGGCGAAGGGCTCGAGGAATAGACAAAAGTGAGGGAAACACTACTCTCTGTAAGTGGTAGATTCTTAACCATATGGCGGCGCTACTCACGCTTGCCACCAGAGGGAAACTGACCACCGACTGTTTCCCGCAAGTATATTGTACCTGCTCCGATTGGTATATATTCGGTCCCTTACCGATCTCTCAACGTCCTGGCGTATAAGACAGGGTCTGCTAGGTTGTCTTACCGATGAATCCACTAGCAGGCCCGAGATGAAATGCTCTACCCTCTTCTTTTCCACCTTAGACATTTAGGGCCGCTAAAACCAATTTTAAACGAGTCTTTCGATCGCGTACAAGAACTAGTGTCCTTCGAGTAGCTTCCGAATCGCGTCAACACTATTCGAACACCGATCGCGGGCATATCGTTCGATGAAAAACCATTGATCCAAGGAACCAATACCGAGAACATCGTTATTGCATATATAACCTACCTACTCTTCGAGCGCGTAAAATAGATGGAATTACGCGCGTAAAAGGAACGCTCGCGAACGCCGTATGAATTTCCAAGTTTTCCATAATCGGTCCACGGAACAGGGACGAGTCGTCGTCGAGACGAGTCGGCGCGTCTCGTCGTTACTCGGAGAGAAGAGCTCTCCTTCGATAAATTGAGCGGACGTCGGGGTTCTTAATAAATCATGAAAACGTATTGGAGCGTGGCGTCGGCGATAAATTATCTCGCCGCGTAGCCTGGACCGTGCGCGCGATTTCGTTGCGAACAATCTGCATGTCGGAACGATAATCCTTCCTTCGTTCGCGGACATCCCGCGTAAATAATGAAACACCCGACGGACGGACGACGGACTGCTTTTCATTATTCAAACGCGCCTTTCGTTGTCGATTTTCCGTCGACGCTCCGGGAATCCCCGGCGGCACTCGCGCAAAGACGTCCCCGCGTTTTCTACCGGTGCGCGGATGTAAAAAAGGCAAAAAGGTAGAGGAGATTACACGTTCGAGCGTCGAAAAAAGAAGAAAAAAAAAAAGAAAAAGAAAAAGAAACGAAAACGAAAAGAAAAAGGAAGAAACGTTTTAACAACCGCCCAATTTCGCCGAATTCTATACGATCCTTTATTATCGACTGCCGTGAAATACGCTTCCCGAATTTGCGAGGAAAAACCGCGTGGTACGCGGGGAAGGAAAAAAGATGAGAGATTAATACACTCGATGGAAAAAAATAAACGATCGGCGTCGACCGCGGGCAAAAAGGGAGAACAAATGTTCCCTGGATTTGGAATATCGTATCGGCGTAGCACGGCGCGAGCCGCCCGCCGATATTTTAACGGACTTCGGTATCGCCGGACGTTCTCCGTTTATCGGAGGTGTTTTCTTTAAGCGCGGCTCTCTTGTTCCTCGTAAATAAATGCGGCATCGATCAGTCGACGAATACGAGCCGGCGGGGCGAATGCCCGGGCCTGGAACTCGTTTATCCTTTCGTGCTCGACGCTCGAAAACACGCCCCGTAAAACGAAGACGAGAGACACTTTCGCGACGAGCGATACGCTCGTTTCTCGCCTCGCCTCGCGTTACTTCGATTCACCGAGAACAACGTAAGTGAAACGCTCTCGAACGACGATATTTTTTCGAACGCGAATAAGCAAACGCTTCGATGTTAATTTCTCGAGAATTTCGAACGAGCCTCCGTTCGGCTCGGTTCTCGAAACGAAACGGGAGTAATTAAACTCCGAGATAAAGGGCGTTTCGATAACCGATTTAACCGGGGAAACCGATTTCGAAGGAAAAATTCGCAAATTCGCGCCATCGACTCGATTCGCGACTCGAGGAACTTTCATCGTGGCGTCTGTTCGGTCTCTACTCGACGATACTCGATCGAAACGCGGTACCGACGAAGGCTTGTACTTTTTACCAGAGTTAACGGCCCGTCTCGCTACAATACGTATCGCGACTCGCGAACAAACGCGGTAAAACATCGGGGAACACGGCGCGGCGCGAGTACTTCGACGTTCGAAACGCCAGACGCGTTCTCTTCGTGGAATTTTCCATTTCCAATTTCTCGACAACCGACCGACCTTCCACCCCTAACGATTTCTTACCCCCAATGGCTTTCTCTTATCCCGTACACCGAGCGTAAAACAGCCACGCTTCGGCCTTCGTTTACGTTCGAACCGTCTCGTACGGTCGAGTCCTCGATTGCTATTGTTTTTCGCCGAACCGGGTCGTAAAGGTACTCCAATTTTCAAGGCGGCTCCGTTAGGTCGATTTCTAAGAGAAACGGTGTGCATTCGCGTGGTTGACGGATACACGGTACCCGAGTGTCGTCGGGTCCTTTCGTTCCACGGTATCGTACGCCCTGGGAAATTAGTCCAACGATCGCTGGTATTCGGTACGGTGGTCTCGAAATGTGGTTCCGCGTGACCAGTATTTTAGGTCAGCGAAAGAGTCGGCCGTAACTTCGGAGTCAGAATGGCGAGAATGCCGACCGGTGAGGGGTAGACGAGGGTAGAGAAAATCGTGGAAAGCGGACAGAGTTCTCAAACGACGAAAAGGTACAGAGCGGTACGAAGCCCTATAAAGAGCAGCGAGGAGAAACAAAAGGGGAGACAGATAGGGGAAGAGTTAAAGAGCGCGCGGAGCCAAAGAGGAGAGAGCGCGCGGTCGTAAAAGGGAGCGGTGCGGAGCGCAGTTACGAAAGAAATATAACGGAGATCGAGATTAGTATAGAGGAGCGTCGTATGGTGTTTCGTTGTATTTTAAACGTACCGTACCGAATACACCGCGAGATTTCTCGTTCTCCGTCGCCCGATTAAATTGCGTTATCAATCCCCGGCTCGTGTCCGTTACGTTCCGCGGTGTCGTGGTACGCGACAGCGTTCGGGAGACCCACGACCCACAAAGATACGGGACCGAATTGTCCTATCCGCGCGATACGGGACCGAGAGGCGGTAGGGGGAAAAAAAAAAAAGAAAAAAGAAGAGCGCTCGTACGTCACTCGTTATCGTTAGTTTTAGGAGGCCGTGTAAAATCGGAGCCTCGCCAAGAAGCTGGTCGACGCTCGTTTGCGTTCACCCGGAACGGTGCGCTGTTACCTGCGGCTGCGATACGCTCGGAATTGTTCCCGCGTACAGGCTGATTCACGAGACCGGGACAGGGTGGGGAGGGGCATCGTTCCAACCAGAACCGGCGGACTTTATCGAGACTCGTTACGGACGAGACCGATTCGAGGGCGTTGCGTCGAAAGCTTCGTCTCGCGAAAGAGCAACGGGATACTTGTAAACGTGCAACACAAGGGAAAAGGAAACTCGAGTCTACAGGGAACGTTGAAATTTAAGAAATTTTAACGAAACGATTCAACGCGACGAAACGTGGAAAGTCGATATGGTTCGTATCGAAGATAGAATTCACGGGTACCTCGCCGATCACCAAGATCGAAAATCAAACATATCTACCCCTTTGTAGAGGGGAGGAGATACCGCTACCAAAGACGTAGCGACTCGAAACAATTAAATTCGAATGATCACGAACGAGTACCAGTATTTCTCTTCGCGATTGCAAAGACGTTTCTCCTCGAGTCCTCTTCGTCGCTAGATTTTAACTCCACCAGAGGCACGACTCCGATTGTTACGAAATCGTTCGACTCTCGTAGAGAAAAGATCGAAACTATTGGAAACGGTAGGCAACATTTTTCCATAGAAATCAACGCGCACGGAGTCGCGCGAGCGGATTCGCGTAACGTGGATCGGCCTGTACGCTCGAGCGTAGCCCGGAGATACATAGAGGGTATATGGGGAAATGGGAAATGGGAAAAGTCCACGTGCGCCGGGAAACTGGGTTATCGGGGGATTTCGACAGGAATTTCTGACGCCGTTTCTCCGCGCTTGTTCGATAATCTTTGATCCACTTTACATTTATACTATCCGTGGATCCGTCCGTGAGGAAGGACGATAAATCTGGATCGACGATATCGCGGAATTCGTCCAAGTTGAATCGATTCCGGGAACGAAGAGGAAAAAAAAAAGAACGATACCTTTTCTTATCTCGTCGGCGTTCCGCGGAAGTCGTTAGCTTCTCGACTGTTGTACGAAGACGCGAGTGCTTCGGCTATCCGCCGCGAAGCTTCGATTCCGTGATCTTTGAGAACGAACGGTCGCGATTTTAAAAATCGACGTCCAAGAAACTACGTTTCGTCTTCGGAACGCGCACGGTTCCGGCCTTGCAATTCGAAACTCGGTCCCGATCTGTGGCTCAAAAATCTACTTCCGAGCGTGGAAGGTCGTAGTCTCGAAAGCCGAAACGGCAGCACCGACTTTGGAAACTCGAGCGCTGTAACGTCGAGAGCGCGAGACGAACGAGAGCTACGATCTCGAGAGCCGGAAGCTAGCGAATCGCGGTTCGAAGCGCACCTCTCGAAATTTAGTACACCCGAAGCTCTTCCCCCAGAATCTTCGAGTAAAAAAAAATAAGATCGATCTCGAAAGCTGTGAAAAACGATCTCTGGCTCGATATCGTAAAGTATCGGCTCGAAGGACGAGGAGCGCCCGTTCGGAAATTTCGTGACACCTCGCCGCTACCGTAGAATTATCCGCGAGTTTACGAGCGAGGGACGATTAATAATCGGGACGTACGTATGCAAAAGCACGCTCGTACGTACAGATTCGAACGGTAACGCGAAAGTGTGGTCCTTAACCCCAGCGGCGCTACGTTCCCGTAATCCCAGCGGCAATACATCACGGGCCGAGCTTAGATTCCGCCGCGGTTGCACACGTTTCGCGTTGTTTGCGTGCGGGAAGAACACGCGGCTGCGTGCACGCGCGCCTCTAATACGCGTGTTCAGCCGTGTAAACGTCGGATACGAAACGACGCGGGCCTTCCCGGCATTAAGTATTTCGCGGCATAGCCGGGGAGATCTCGACGAGAGAGGAACGAACGAACGATCGAGAAAGATAGTGGTCCAGAGAGAGAGAGAGAGAGGCTTCTCTCCCGTTATTAATTCGCCCCGTCGAGCGACCCAGTTGCCCGGAATTGTTATTTTACTGCCGGCGTAAAGATTAGGCGAAATTAGCCCGGATGATTTACCACCACCGGCAGATCTTTTCCGCTGTTCCGCGGAAGATAGAGGGCAGATTAGATAGTGGATACGGCCGGGCCGCGTATCGGCCCGTTTCGCAACGAACCGGTGGAATCTGTGGTCGTTAAGGCCACTCCGGAAGCTTAATTCGGCTCGCTGTACCGTTCACCGACGTTTAAGAGAGATTTCTTTTTTTTCTTCTTCTTCGAAACTCCGCGAAAACGAGTGGAGAAAATTTGCGCTTTAAAAAACCGTTCCGTTGCTGGTAAAGAGGCGAGAAACGAGTGACCGGATCGCCAGGCGAGGAAACTCTTTTCACCGGGGAAGTTTTCCAAAGATATCTCCCCTTCGCGGGAGAAGTCGAGGGTCGTTTAGGAGTCCCTGCGTTTAAACGTAGCGGAGGCTATCGTTCGAAACTCACGTGACAGTCTCTGTCGCGATTGGGGGCAAAAGAAACGTAGAAACGAACTCTGCACTGTTCCGAGGTCGAAAAGTTCGCCACTTTCCACGCACCACATCCACGAAGGATGTCATCGCGAAAGACTGTCCTGATAACGAGTCGATTCTAGGAATTGATCCTTTTAATTAGTAAACAGTTTCTCCCGCTTTGACCAGGAGAAAACATCGGTCCGTCTCCTCGGGGAAATCAAACGACCTATCGAGATACCCCCAAAACGTTCTTTATCGAAATTGCGGTACGATCGATGGAAATTTGATCGTTTCCCTTCTTCTCGACGAGAAGCCCTCCTGTTGATGGGCACAACGACCATTTTACAACGAATAGAAACGAACGTTCTCTCGACGAGAACGTATCGCGTACACCCGAGGGTTAAAAGGTTAACAAGCCGGAGACGTTTGTCCGTTTTAGTTTCGATGGTCGTACGACGCGAACCCTCTTCGATGTTCGCGCGTGTACGAAGATAGTCGCGACGTACGGCACCGAATGCGAAACGGTCGAAGGTCGGTGGTGCACCGAACGCGAAATAGTAACGAGCTGTGCACCGTTACCGGGCAAACTAGTTGCGGTCCGGGCGATATTGGATGCAAAATAGTCGCGATGGGAATAGCGTCGTACGCAAAGTGGTTGCGGTTTAAACGGCCCTTCTAGGAAGTAGTTACAGCCCTGTAACAGTGGACACGGTGTAAACGGTATTGCGGGCGGAGTAATCGCGGTACGAACAATATCTGGACCCGAAGTGACTGCGACCTCGAGTAGGTGATTATAATCGCCCTCGATTGAGCCGTATTGCGCCCAAGGTGGCCCTCGAATTTCCACGAGGTCGCCCTTTCGTCGTCCCGTGCCCCGAAAACGAACGAAGGGACGTCCGCTCGCGAACCGGGCACGCTACTTGCCATCCCTGTCGGGATACAACATCCGAATGCAACCGCGATGTTTCGCGAGTCTCTCGCGCGTGTTTTCGATCGGTCCTCTTTAACGTTCCGCGAAACCAACCGGTCGGTTCTCGCTGAAATTTCGAAACTCCGTCAAACGGTAAATCCTCGTCGAAGCTCGTTCGTAAAAAAATTATTCTCCCCGCGTAACGGGGAGGCTCGCGATTCGAGCGGCTAGTTCGTACAGCTCGCAAGCCCGATTCCCCCCGAAACCCGTGCAATTTCGTCGACGGTGAGATTCCGTCCCCACGCGAGTCTCATTAAACGGCACTCACCGAACTTCGTAGGCCTCGCGTCGAAAGTTAAACGAGCGAAACAACCGGGACGATCCGCTCGCACGCGTGCGCGCGAACGACACGTCGCTCGTCCTCGGGCTCGTTTTAAGTCGATTTCGAGGGGTTTTCGGGGGGAATCGCGGAGTTTACGACCCCCCGTTCCCGTCCCTCTTCACGGGGGATTGAATGGGAGTTTGAAACGCGGCGAAACCCGACGCGAGCCGCCACTTTGTTCCGGTCTCTGGTTTGGGTCGCTTTTGCGACGCGATTTCGTCGGCCATCGAGGAATCGGTTTCGGAGAAATTAATTTTCAAGTAGACGCGAGGGGTTGGCGTTCTCCGCGAGTCGGAAATTGGAAAACGGAGATCGAAAGACCCGCTCGCGGGAGTGGCCATTTTTGCTCGATTCTTCGCAATTTCCTTCGTCACTGTTTCGAAGGCGATAGAATTTTGCGCGTCAACGATACCGCGCACGCTCCCTCTCTCTCTCTGTTCCACTCGACGCGCGTTCAATCAGCGATCCGACGTACTCTTATTTATTTATCGTTCGTTTTCATCGCTCCTCGTCGAACTCGTTTACGAGATCGTTGCTCCTCGAACGGCACTAGTCCAGCCAGCGCGTATCTCCGACGCGGTAAAAAATGCAGCCAAGTCCCGAAGCACCCTCGTCGTGCTTGCTCTTCGAGTGTGTAATTCGACGAGTGTCCTCGATCTCGCGAACACGCACGCGCGCTCTCTCTCTTTTTTTTCTTTTTTTTTTTTTTCTCTTTTTTTCTTTCCAGCTTCGAGACGCTCCAATTGGCTGTCCCAGAATCCCACGAATCGGGGACACGGAGTAATTAACATCGCTCGTCGTCGAAACAATCTCGTGCGGGACGGGGCCGGGGTTTCGAGATTGCCGGAGTACTCGAACGGCTCCTTGCATAATCGAAACGCATCGAATATCGCGAAACCGTCTCGATAAACGTGCCGATCTTGGCCACCGCAGGACGCAAATCCTCGCGGAGAATTGCTCGTGACGTTTTATCGCCGTTCGGGAATAATTTATGAGCTCGTACGGCGACGTTTCTGAGCTCGCTCGTAGCCAAAGATAGCGGACATCGATTTCAGCCACTGGCGGATATGAAAAGCATCGATACCCCGGGAAACGTGACGATGGAACCGTAACGTACCACCGGTACTTGTAAATACACAGCGCACCGATCGAATCGACGGACTCGATGTTTTTCGTAACCGGTGGATTTATCGAAATTTTTCTCATCGATGATCCCAGTAGGCGTCAGTGTGCCACGCGTTTAATTTTTTCTTCGCAGCGCAAATTTTTATTCTACAAAAGAATGCTTCTTCAGGCGTAAGAGTTACAGAGTGATCTCGAAAAATTATATCAAAGAAGAAACGTAGAAAATAGAGGTCCTTCGAGATCGAGAACACCGAGTCGATTCCAGTCAGATGGTCCATTCTGTGTATTCGCAAATAACAATTACGCGAGACAAACTGGTGGAAAAAGACCACCTTAGTATCCCGGCTGTTCTCGCTATAGACTCGCCTCGGTAGTTTTATCCTGAAAATGTATTACTCCGTCAAATTTTACCGTAAAAAAGAAAAAAGAAACTCACCGCGCCAGTTTCGTGAAAAAAAAACCGCTTCCACCCATTGTTAAAAATTGCGAAGATTACAAGAGGGTGTATTTCCCCAGCGAGAGACCCGGTGTATTCCCGAAACATTGAACGCGATTACCAAAAGTCTATTCGTGCCCTCCGGAGTACTCGATCAAATTTTCCCCGGTTTGCTCGTCGTTTCTAACCGGTCGTTGTGTTTTCTTTGCTTTCGCGGCTCGCTCGAACCACCATTTACCAACGGCAACCTGCTCGCGGTTTTAATTTTTGCGCTTACGTCGCGGCGGGATAATGAAAGGGCCTCGCTCTCGAGGCTAGGCGAATCGAGTTACCACCGGAGCCTTTGTTGCGATAAATTTTCGGTTGTTTACGGCTCAATTAGTCGGTTATTTGCGCGCGAAAGTGCACCGTTGGGCGCGAGTCGAGTAGTATATATTTCATAACGAGAGCCCTCCGTCTCGCGCCGCCTCGTAATTCGCGATCGTAAACGGAAAGAATCAAAGGCTCGTTATTATCGTCGGTCGCGTTACCATCTGCGATAAGCACGAGGACTGAACGAACCGCGGTGGCGAACCGTGCTTCGACCGCCTCTATTTTTTCACCGCGATTAAACCACCCTACCGAAGCCGCGTTCAATTCCTTAAACTTTATGCGCCGTAACGTTTATCTTCGCGCGTTTT
The DNA here is from genome assembly GCF_051014685.1 of Ptiloglossa arizonensis. Lineage (NCBI taxonomy): Eukaryota > Metazoa > Arthropoda > Insecta > Hymenoptera > Colletidae > Ptiloglossa > Ptiloglossa arizonensis. The sequence goes on from NC_135048.1 coordinate 34,304,137, forward strand.
TAAACGCCGGGTGCGCGATACCTTTCGAGCGATAACGTTTCTCGAGCGATACAAAATTAAACCCGTAACTAGCGGAGATCCAACATCGAGATAACGTCGAAACGATAGACGACGGAGCGTCGAAAGTCAAGGTCCTTTCGTAATCGTGCGATCGTAGAATCCGATACTTGGATCGTAAAAATATTTTCGACGAGAACAAGTACCCTCTTTTTAAAAAAAAAAAGAATCGCGTGCGTTTCGAAACCGTTTGCAAATTTCACCGCCGAAAACGTCGATACGCTGTCCTCGGATAACGACCACCGTCGGTTGTAATTCAAACGCAGAAAAAAAAATTCCCGAGCTTCGTTTTTCCACCTCGATGCGTAAACGCCCCACTTTTCGTCAAATCGGAGAAAGCTTCGGTTTCGAAAAAAATGTCGATGTTCGCGTTTGCGCACGAGGGGTCGTTTCGCGGCGATATCGCGAGGTTTCCGCCGCGGCGAAAGCTTCGCCCCCGTCCGGGGGTGAGAGCAGCCCCGTGTCGGGCGTAACGTCCTAATGTGCCTTCCATTAGGTCCGTTTTCGCCATCGAGCGGTTCAATGACGCCCGTTTCGGTCGATACGCCGCGTGGAAACGCGTTTCTCTCGGATAATGGTCGCTGAGGCCGCCGAAACATCCACCAACGGCCGGGATTCCGTGCTTTTAAGTAGTAAAGTTTGGTAATTGTCGGCCGCTGGCCGGGACGCGGTTGTTATCGAGTACCCCCCGATTCGAGACGCGAAACGCTCGGTGTCGCTTTTCGGACGAAAAGAGCGCAAACAGCGTTCGAATGGAGACTGGTGAACGTTCGTACGCGTTCGAAACAACAAGCAGAGAGAAAAGAAAGCTCCGGTACATCGCGAATGTAAAGTCGAACATCGCTCGATCGAATCGATCGTTGCTCGACAAGGTTCCAAGTAAATTACATCGCCGTCGCGATTTCCCCGTAACGAGGGAGGTGAGTCCCCGGCTGGTTGGTTTTCGTTAAATAAATAAAACGAGCCAACGGAAGCAACGACGCGGCGGAGGAAAAAGAAAAAACGGAACAACGTAGAAACGATATTAGAGCTCTAACAAGGAAAATAACAAGGCGACGGAATCAGCGGGGAGACGCAGCCAACGGACGAACGTTCGAGAGTCTTGCATTAATTGCTCGTTAATTCGCACCGTCTTCCGCTCGGGATCGAGACGGACTAATTGTCGAATAGCGGGGACTTTCCTTCCGTGGAAAATTATCGTCGTCCCCGGGGCGTCCCGTTGCCGTGGAATCAGCGGTCGCGGGAAAATTCATCGTTTCTGTTTCGTTCCGCGGAAGAATGGAATCCCGTCCCGACGACATTCATTTGCACTTTCCAGATTACTTTCCTCGATATTAACTCTCGATCCGTCCGTCGAGCATCGTTCCCGCGTTTCCACGGAAACCGGAGAGGAGTCCGGACGACTCGAGACAGGGAAGTTCGCCCGACGGATTAATCGAGCGTCCTTTATCGACGAAATGATTCCGCTCGAAAAGACGCCGCGACGGAATCCGTGACCGACGCGTTCGATCGCGGTTACCGCGTACCCGCGTCGAGTACAATGGGGAACGATCTCGCGACGACGATTCGCGGCCAATTTTCACCGCGAATCCTCCCGTCTCGTCCCATCGCCGAGACCGCGGGTCAGCGAGCGTTCTCGAGAAAATCTCCGCCCGGATGCTTTCAGTTTTAACGCGGTTCTGTTTCCGTCCCGAACAATTAAGACGTAATTGAATCGTCCTGGAGAAGTAACTCGACGACGAATCCCCGGACTAACCGGAGGAACTAATACTTTCGTCGTTAATCGTCTACCCCTCGACGACCGTAATCGGCTTATCGGACAATTATCTCGGGGTTAACGTTTTTCGGCCCGTCGTTGCGAGTCCTCGTTCGATCCGCGAGCGGTTCGCCAATCCCGGTGCACTTTCGCGAACAATCGGAGCCGAACCGGCGAGAAGGGAAGCTTTCGATCCGTAACTTCTTAATCAAATTCAGAGTTGGCGGACACGGAAGGTGTTACGGTTGAAATTATAACTAGTTCCTTGGAACGGGGAGAACGTTTCTTCGCTGTATTCGGTCAATGTTTGAGAACGTTACGGTTCATTTAATATTCAAAATCTGTCGCTCGTTCGCTCCCGCTCCCAAGAAGAAATCCAGTCAGCCTCGTTTCCATCGGTCTCGTATTTATTTTACCGCGCTCGGTACGTATTTTATCTCTTCTCCTCGGCGCGTACGTTGCGTCTCGAATCCAGACGCATCGGAAGAATACGTTTAAATCGCCCTTGTAAAACATACGACGCGTTCCGTTCGTAATTTCTCGACGATCGAGCACCGTCCGTCCCCGATATCTCGCCCCTCGCTCCGCGCACCGAGCCTAAAGTTGCTCGAACATCGTTACGTACGAAGCATCTTGCCGGCGTCCATCAACGAATTCTTGTTTGCCATAGTTTTTCAATAAACCACGGTAACGAGTTTCCCTCGCGCGCGTGCCTCAATTTTCAACGCGAATTTACCGCGTTAATTCGTAATGGAGACAGTGTACACGGGCGGTCGCTCGATATCGGACCCGTTGTTCGAAACTGCGCTCTCTTCCGGCGAACGGCTCCCCGTAAGGGCGAGGAAATTCCACGAGAGCTCGTGCCACCGCGTTGAAATCGTCGGCGTCTTCGACAACCGGTACCTTCGGTTTCGTCCGGGTCCTCGATGTTTCCAGTCCCGTCGATCCGGCAGCTGGCTTCGCACCTCCTTCCACCGCAGTCCCATTATTGCGATTGAATGCGTTCGGGATCAAATAACCAGAGGCGGCGGGTGTGCAACACGTTGCACACGGTCGATCCGAAGGCACGCGGTCGCGTTGTTGCGGCGAATGCCACGCCGTTAATCGCTCGTCGACGACCCGCGATGCCGCCCGATTGCGTCGCCACCGAGCGAGCGAGCGAGCGGATCTTCGCCGACGGTGCGTGTTCCGAACGATTAGGTTCTTCGTCGAACGATCCCGATCGCTGGGAACGGGGACCGACGACCCGACACCGAGATCGAGGAATGGACCGACAACGTCGATGTTTACGCTTCGAGGATCGTCCGCGCGTGAACAGAGCTACGGAGAAAGATCGATGCGTCTCGACGCTTGGGTCCGTTTTCGTGGAAATCGATTGGAAATATTCCTCGTGAATTTGCGCGATTCGAACCCGACTCGACCACCCGGTCCGAGCGTTGCTCGTTATTTCTACTCGTATCGGTGTTTGGGTACACCGACGGTGTTATGGTATCCCGTGTTTCAACTTGTTCCGGCCGGCCGATGGATAGGAAAGACAAACGGGGAAGAGATAATACCATCGTTGATGTTTACAAACATCGATGCGGAGTAGAAATAACGCGCAGCGGGTCAGACGGGACGGGAGATTCTCGATCGCGCGGTTATCGAATCGATCTTTTCGTTACGCGACGCTCGAACGGAAATATAATACTTTTTTATTAAATGTATTAAATAATTGACGCGAAGCGAGTCAAAGTCGAGTGAATGGTTCATCGGCCGGAGAGGATCTGGCTTCGTTGTTTATTTTACGGGCGATTTTGGCTTACTGTCCTTCGACCGCCGCTCTGCTGTCCTCGAAGCCGATTCTCACGATCGCCTTCTTACTCGCGGTAACTCGTCCAGTCAAGTGCAGACCTCCGCCGGGGACGATAAACTAGTTCGCCTGTTTAATTACGCGCGCGTCAAATTACGTTTTCGACGCATAGCTATACTTCGCCGAAACTATCCGGAGAGGTCCGCCACACTTCGTTCCACGTTTTCCATTTATTTTCGCGGCGCGTCTAATATCGTTCGATCGACACCAGGATGGAACGCGGGTAAGCGCGGTGAAAGAACCGCGGGCTCGTCCCGCGGGCGTTCAAAGACCTCGCGGATGTATAAATCACGTCGCGATGCCTTCTTCGGCGAGGACACCGTCTTCGATATTCTCGAATCAATTACGCGACGGGGAGGTGGTGCGAGCGAGAAGGGATCGTAGCGGTGGGCCAACGCGGGGAACGATTAATCGCTTCGCTCGTGTTTTTCTTTCCGCGCGGGGGATGAAATATCGAAGTGGCGTCGATCGGACTGGCCGAAACGGAGGCAGGGCGAGGGTGTCTCTCGGGGTTGGGCGGTGAGAACAGGTGCTCTTTCACAACCCTTTTGGGTAGCTCTCCGGGTCCCGTGGATGGCGCGCTATTAATTAGAGCGCGCGCCACTATCCGTTCTCAAACAGACCGATCGCCCCGTTCCATCGACGATCTTCGACGCTCGCCCTTTAGCCTTGGCCGGTTCGAGGATTCACCGCGTCCCGCGCCCTACCGCTACGAGCCCTTCGAGCTCTCGGTTTTCCCGCGTTGTTCGCCCGTATGCCAGACAGAAGCCCGAAACGGGGATAGTGCATCAGCAATGCTAAGTAAACTCCGAACGGAGACGAGGATCGAGGACCGATGCGCGGACCGAGTGGAACGTCTGTGTGTACCGTAGCCTCGGACACCGCGTCGAGGCAACTGGTTTACTTTTTTTTTCTCTCGTTTCTTTTACAACGGAGAAACTATCCGCGGGAAATATGATTTATCGACGTTCCACGGGAGGAGGAAATTATCGCGCGGGTGTACAATACGACCCGGTGCAGCTTCCATTACGGTATTCCGCGCCGGTTTTCACCGGCCGATTAATTGGGCTGTAAATTAAAGATACGAATTATCCGAAAAGCGATCAGGTTACGCGCGTTCGTCGATACTTCGTTATTCGTTCTCGCGTCGAATTTAATTTACGCGTCGATCCCCCTCTCTCCGTTTCTCTCGTTCTCCGGCGTAACTTCCTCGCGGTCGGAGTCTCGCGTTTCTCGCGAGTACGAAACATCGCTATCGCGGCGTTATCCCCGACGAATCGAACGTTACGTTTAAAAGCGAGCTTCGAGCGTGTCCCGCGTATCGAGGTGAAACGTTTCCAGCGTTTCGCCGGTTGGAACGAGGCGATCCGAGGAAACGCATCCGCCGCGAAAGGGCATACCCGTTCTCGGGAGCAGTTGTCATCGAAGAAGAGACGCCTTATCGGCGACTGTCGTCGTCGTTGTCGTCGTCGTCGTCGTAGTCGTAGTCGTCGTTGCGACGCCACCGCGGCGGATTTCCCTGCTCCCGTTTTCGCGCGGCGCTCGTGAAATCGAGCGAAAGGGAAGTTCTCCCGCTCGTCGTCGGCTTCGTCGTCGTCACCTTGACGCAATCTACGACGAGGGTAGCAAGGTGGAATCGAGCGAAAAGAGCGAAATATATTAAAACGGGCCCGGGGAGCGGAGAACGAGAGTTTAACGGCGCTTCGCGACACTCTCGGCGAGGAATCGAGGAAAAGGAGAGAGAGAGGGGTGCTTCTTCGCGAAGAACGAGCTCGGAGAGGTTATCGAGCAAGACGAGGAGAAGAAAGAGGAGGACGAGGAGGAGGAGGAATCGACGAAGGGTTTTCTTCATTTTCCTCGATTCTTTCGCCGCGCCCCTCGGAAACTTGTACTCGTGCCTCCCGATTTCGTCGCTCGGTAGTAACGAGGCACCCCGTCGAGGTTCTTGAAAACGAAGCCAATTGAAATTGCGTTTCCCCCTCTGGGGTCCCGTAGACGCCCCCTTCCCGAGGGATCTTTGTTTCCAGCTTTCGGAATTTCTCCTCTCGAAAACGAGCGAGAACCCGACCGCTTTCTCGATTCTCCGTTCGCGCGGAGAATTTCTTTTTATTTTTCGTCGCCCGGCTCGAAACGGAATTATCCCTCGGCTACTTACAGCGGGGAAAACGGTTAATAAAACACCGCGCGCGCTCGCTCACTCGCTCGCTCGCCGCGTTTGAATTTTTCATCCTCGCGGGTGGGGAATTAAATTTAAAAATTAATTGAAAATAACGCCGCGCGCTTAAAACCGAACCAATTGCGAAAGGAACCGGCCAACGGTGCGGTTCGACCCGGAGATCGTTACGATTGCTCGTGGTACCGAGTACCGTAACGTTCAGTCGACGCAGGGTTGAGAAAACACCGAGATTCCCACGATCGGTGAACGTCGACGCGTTTAAATAACCGCGATACGCGGTTCGAATGGAAATAAAGAAACGAGCCGAACGAAGAGCCGGAAGGTGGACGAGACGGACGTGGAAACGATAAGTCATCTCGTTGGCCACAATGGTCGCGGTACGCGTGAAATATTAATCGGGAAATCGCGAATCCCCCGGAGCGAATAAATCATCGTCCGTAATGCGCGAAATGTGCCGGGATTTGCGAACGCGGCGACGATTTTTATATCGATACATCGTATCCGGGAAACAATTTTGGGCATTTTATTACAGTTTTTTTTTTTTTTTTTTCATTTTTTTTTCATTTTTTTTTCATTTTTTTTCCTTTTTTTCCATTGCCTCGCATAAACGTCATCGGAGCGGCGCGCACGGGCTTTGATAATAATTCCTTTTGTCCTCTCGCGCGGCCCTGCTGCTCGCTCGTCCCCTCCTCGCAACGAAAATATTAACGATTTTTATTACGCCGATCGCGCAAATGCGGTGAACAAATACAAACGTTGCGCGGCAGCCAAACGCTTCGAGCTGTCGGCGAACAAAAATGTAAACCGATCTCTGGTATTGTAAATTGTTTGATAAAACGCGAAACGTTTCGAAAATCAGACCGGAAGTGCGGCAGGAGGCCCGATTGGAAATTTGTTTTTCCTCTTTTTTTCCCATTGGATGGAGACATCGCGCGTACCGAGTGTACAGCATCGAAATTTCACGAATTTATATCGAATTTCGGTATACCATTTTTTTTTTTCGCTCGCCCGTTTATTCCACCGAAACATTGTGTTTTTAAGTCCACGTGTGAACCGATATCCAATCTTTTTTAATCCGGCGGCAAAACATTTTATAACTTCGTATTACCGGAGCGCTTCACTGTATTATCCGAAACGTACGATTAAACGCGTATCGTTGCTTTCGCGCGACATTTTCGCTTTTATTTTCCATCTCGGTCGAGAGTTCTTCGATTCGATATAAACGATAATCGAGCAACGTGATTCGATCGAACGGTACGTCTCTAAAATGGTCGATCGGGACCCGTGTCGCGCGATTACGTACGTTTATCGAACCGGTTGTACCGCGATACTTTTCATCGAGTCGTCCTTCTCCGAAATTCGTGGAAACGAAAGCCCGTCTCTCGATATTTAATTTCATAATTGGTAAATATTCTATTTACCCGACGCGGGCGAGTCGCGAGATGTTTCCTAGCGCGGTTGATGAAGTTTCTCAATTAAATTGAAGAGATAGCCGGGCGCGGGAAACGTTTCGTGCTCGTCGAGCGGCGGACAGGGGCAGGGGGAATCTCGTTTCTCGTTTAAATCGAACGACCCTACTCGCGAATTGTATCGAGAAATATTTACCGAGCTAATACCCGGGATCTAATTATTTTTAACGGCGCGCGGAAAAGCACCGAGCCGCGGATTTAATTCCGCGCGAAAGATTTTCGTTCTTCGTCGAGTCCCTCGTACGTTTTTAGGGGGACCCGGCGCGTTTACTTCGGATTCCGTGAAAAGCTCGTAGCAACGTGGACGTTAACTTTCAAGTTTTTTTCCCCCGTCGTCCCTTTTACTCTCCGCGCCGCTGACGTTAGGGTAATTTGTCAGACGTAGAGATCGGGATGAAAGAGCGGAGGGAAATATTTTTCGTTTCCATATAAAACGCGCTTTACCTCCAAAGACGGAGTTTTTTAATCCGAGAGGCAAAGTTTCCGGACTCGACTTCGTCCATTAGCCGAAAATAACTTGTCTCCCGAAAGTTCCCGTTCGCGTCGAACGAGACGAATGTATTTTCCGCGATTTCTCTTCGTCGAAATCCCGTTCCGGCTCGAAATTGCGGCTCGTCGTTCGACTGCCAATAACACCTTGAACACCTTAACCACCTTAAACACCTTAAACGGTGTTTACTCGATCGTCGGCTCGAACGACGTTATTAGAGTGGGCCACTCCGAGCCTCGATCGTTCTCGAATACTCGTTCCGATTTAACCTCCCGGAATGCCTTTTCGGGATCCCACAGAGACCGAAATTGCTCTCGTGGCGATCGTTTATCGGTGAAAATTAACCGCTATTTTTAACAAGGATTTTCGAACTATTATATTTTCCGCGCGATCGATGTCGAACGAATAGCGAACGTTCTTCCAACGGTGAAGAAACTTGTTCGAAAATAACGCCCGAGGAAAGTCGGTCGTTGGAAGAATTCGGTCGTAAAGGATCTCGATCCTCGACGAGCTCCCGACGCATCTGGCCAAGGTCGTAAACAAATTTACGTTAAGGGAAGGGGGGCAGGGCCACTCGTGTAGTAAACGAACAGTGGTGTGGCCGGTTATTCGAATTTGTACGGTAACGATACTCTTATCGCGGTGTTCGCGAAACGGAGCTGCTCTCGAGCGTGGGGCGCGAAAGCGATTCGTAAAGGCGAGGATTCGTATCACCGTGAAAATCGTTGATATCGTTCGAGGTGTCCAGGTGTCCGTTAAAGCGTCCCGTAATTAGCGATTAGCGAACAGCGGGCCAGGTAGCGCGCTCCGTGTCCCCGGTGCTGAGCGGACCACGACTTTTCCAGCGTAACTTTCTTCGAGCGAGCGGAAACGAAGTTTCGAAGAAACTCGACGTAAAATAGCCACGGGATCTCGAACGTAGTCTCCCCACCGGTTCGGGGCAACCGAACGGTAAGAGGCGTCAGCTTGCTTCTCAGACGCGCGGAGGCCCCGTCTACGGCCAAAGAGCAAACTACTCGGCATCCCGAGTTCCCGGAGGTATGCATATTACTTGGGAAATTTAGTTAATCCTTTAAAGCGCAACGTCACGGAACATCGGTCACTCTCGCGTAAACAGAGCCTCTCGTAACTACGACGTTGAAAAATAGCGAACGTATTCGGATCGTTCTCCTCGCCCGAAACACGTTGTATCGCTTGTACGCGCTTATCGGCCGCGTTTATCCGGCTCCCGGGGTATGCACTTTTTAATTTTTTATCGCCACGTAGAGGGGCCGCGTTAACGACTCCCGGTTTTACCATGCAAATGCGCGAACCTTCCCACTTTCGCGGAACGATACCGATAAAGGACAGATCGCAGATTTCGCGAACCGGAATTTTTATTTTTCTTATCGCCGGCCCGCTCGGATCTACCGCACGTTTCCCGTACGGCGTCGTCTCGCGTCTCGTTAATTCGGAAGAGAAACCGGCGGAAAAAAAAAACACAGAGAAACGCGATCGTATCCGCTTCCGGTTAACGCCGCGATATATCTCCGTTCCGTCGTCGAATGTTTCCATCGCACGCGAACCGTTTCCCGCGGAACGCTCGCGCGTCGCGAGCAAATTAAAACCAAAGTAACGCGAAGCGTCGCGGGGAACCGTGGCCAAGAGTCCGACGAATTCCACGGATTAAAAATTCAATTTGGATTTCCGGAGCGTCCACCCGGTTACGTTCCGTCGCTGGATATCTGGCACGCGCGACGTGCCTCGGAGAACGGAAGTTGCGGTTTCGAGTCCCGTGAGCCGCCCCTTGGAATTTTTTAACGCGCGAGAGACCCCAGACTCGTGGTGTCCTCCAAGAAGAAACTTCGAGTTGCCAAAATTCAACCGTCCTTGGACACCACGGCGAATCGAGAACCTCGAATGTTGCGAAATTACGGAAGATTGCACCGTTTCCGTAATTCGCGTGTCCAATCGTTGGGTTCGTCGCGTCGAGTGGCAACGTTTCTTCGAAACCTCTCGCGAGGAACGAGCCCCGGTGCTCGTGAATTTTTGAGCAACCTTGCCCTCGTTACCGATGCCACAAAATCGAAAGTACAGCCAACGAACCATCGAATATTCATACGTTCCGCGCTCAAATTTCGAACACGTTCGTACTCGAAGAAAATACTCGAACGCGGTTGCACCGTTCGGCAGAGGTGGTTCTTCGGGACGTTCGAACGCGCACACCGGGCGCGAATGTTGCACGATAAAAGTGTATCGATCGCGGATAATTAACGCAGGTGTCGATGGAGTACCGAGTCGAGGGGCGCGCGAACGAAAATTCGAAGCGATAAGCGATGTTTCCGCGACCGACCTTGATTCCAGGGAATTTTCCAGGAATTTCCCGAGCCGCTTCAGCCCGTCGAGAGCTTCCGTCGAGTTTCCTTATCCATATCGCGAAACCTTTCCACGGTTCGGCGCGCGTCTGCGGTTTCCCCGATCGAAGCATTGTGCTCGCGTTGTATCGCCGCGTTTTTCCCTTCCCGTAACCCTCACCCTCCCCTCTCACGGTCCCCCGGCACCGAACACTCTCAATTCGAGCTGATTGAATCGACCGATCGACTCCGCTCCGCTTCCACGCCAGACGAACCGTATTCATCGCGATCCGCCACCGCGCCATTATTCCCTTTCGTTATTATTGGCGCGCGTTACGGTCACGCGGGAAACGCGACGGAATATCGTCGAGTAACGAGGGGACGAGCCCAACTCGATGGAACGCGCTCCAGCTGGAAACCGAAACCGAGACTAATTGTAAGTGGAGATACACAGACGGTAGATTTCGGCGGTCGGTAGACCGAGAAGAAAATCTTCTCGGAACCGAGCATCTAGGATATAATTAAAATCTTCAAACGCGGGAAACAAGGAAATTAGAGAGAGGAACGTCGGGGAGAAGTGGATAATTGATCAAAGTGGGGAGACACGGGGAGGGGATCGACGAAACGTAATAGAAACACGGGTAAACGAACGTCGGAATGAAAAGAAGTACGTTTCGATCGTCGTTCCGAGAGCTTGTTTCCTGCACGCGAGGATCCGATCTTCGACGATTCTTTCGAAACGTACATCGAATCCGCGATCGTTTTCGCTTATCTCGCGCACGAGACGAGACGCGTCGTCGAAAGATTCATCGGTAACGCTTCGCGAAAGTCGAGCGGACTTTCGAGAAATACGCGAGCAACACCGCGAGTTGGACGACCGCCAACCGAAAGAAAATCTCGAGCCCGAGGGGTTAATTGGCTTAATTTCCTTGGAGCTCGAGGAACGCTTAGAGAAGCGAAACACGTTTCCTGCCTACTTCTCTCTCGAAACAAAAATGTTGCTTCGTTTCTGGTAGAGTTCCCGTTTCCACCTTCGGCGAAGCTTCCCTTTCTCGCGGATCTCGGCTCTTCAACGAGGAGACGGACCTCGAGCGACCCGAATCTCGACGATCGGGAAAAAGTGAGGATAAATCGAACGAGCTCCCGCGATCCGAGTCACCGATTCGATATCCATCGGATACGCGCTGCGAACGACGAATTCGCGCGATGAATCGTCTCGATCGCGGGTCTTCTCAGCTCGTTGGAGAAAGTTCCGCGGTAGCCGAGCGACTTACCGATTCGAAGGAACTTTGGACGGAGTCTCGGCGTAAAATTTTTATCGACCCTTTAACGAGCTCTTTGTCTCGGGGAACCGAGAACAGTCGCGGAGCCTGTTCTTCTTTCAGCCCGGAAGATCTTTGTCCGCGTACGGATCCGTCGCTTTGGATCCCACCGCGAATAATTGAAGAACGGTCCGAGGGAAAGCGCGGCCAATTATCGTCCGTGGACTTCAAAGCGCGGCTCTCGCGAAACCTCTGTAAACCGAGTAATTTTCATCGTCGGGGGAGGATACCGTTTTTATTTCGTTAATTATCGCTAGACTCCGCGCGCCCGTTTCATCGAGATGTTTCGCGTCGCGTTTGTACGCGCAAAGATTAAATTTGCCCAGACCGGTTACGTTTCGCGAGGGTAGAGATCCGTGGCTCGCGCGCGATCGTATCGACTATAAATTGTTGCATCGCTCCTCCGCGATAACGAACTCCTCTTTGACGTTCGTTCGGTTCGTCCGGGACCAGTATCGAGATGCCGGTGCGTCGTCCAGAACCGCGTAACCGACGACGGTTTGTCGTTCCGCTCGACGAGCCGACGCAACCAATCAAAGGAGAAATTCCGACGCGGGAAACGATATCCGCGAGGGTTCGTCGAACGTCGACGCGATAATTGGTGTTGTTCGGTCGCGAGACCGCCGCCGTCGATATTTCCAAACGACCGATCGAACGCGACGGGCGGGTAACCTTCGGATGTTCTTTTGTCGGTGCGTCCGCGGCCGCGATAGCCGAACGGGACGTCCCTTTGCGCGCGGATGCACGGGTTAATGGAACACTGTCCGACGCACGTTTCCCGGCTTCAACGCCGAAATATAAAAAAAAGAACCGAAACGACTGGGTCCGCGACCGCAGACTCGAAACCGGCCGATTAAACGGTCTGCTCCACGAAGGAAGTGGAAAACCGAGGGACGCGACCAGACGCGTCGATCCTTTTGTAAGCGAAAATGGGAAAATACGCGACTCGGGGAGATCGAAAGGCGCGTACCGCCTCGACGGAACGACGGGGCGAGGGGAGACACCGCGATAAGTGAAATACGGAAGAGAGAAAGAAAAGATCGGTGATCGGATCGGGGAAACGGCGCGGACCGAGCAACGAAAAGACGAGGAACGAGAAACGTCGCGGTGGAGTGTGCTACGGGAATCGCCGGAAAGGCCCGGGGAAATGAAAAGAAAACATCCAAGATTCGATAAAGAAGTCGCGGAGGGTGGTGAACACGGGACGGTGAACGTGTTCGGGGATAGGAGAAAGGACACACGGGATGCGGGAAGGAAGCGCGCCCCAAACGCGCACCGTTTTCAACGAAACGTCGCTATTCGAGGGTTCAATTAATCCCCGATGTATCATCTCTGCGGGTAGCGGATGGAGGGCATTGCCAGGGTCTCCGAGCTTCGGCTCCTTTTGCTTCCCGTACGGTGCATTCCGAGCGGAGCGAAAACCGCCAACGGAATACACGGCTACGTGCTCGTATCCGTTGGGCCGCCTCTCTCGCTCGATATTGTCTCCTCGTAAGTGCCACGGGAAAATGCGCTTGACACTTATGAGGCTACATTTCTCGAAGGGAAGCTGCTGCTTCTTCCATCGCCCGTTTCCGACCGCTTTTTCTCTCCTCGGTGGCCTCCGGAGGCAAATTCTTGCCTGCGAACGACGCGCGTCTGGAATGCGCCGGCTTCCGCGAGAGAAACTACCGATGCGTCTACTGTTTTCCCCCGTCGATAACAACGGAATTCTTGCCCTCTCGTTCGATGCACGCGCGATCTACGCTGGTCGCCGCGAGATGTTCTCCATCCTCGTACGAGCCTACAAACATTTCTTGCGACCGTGCGGTGCGTTTTTGTATATTTGTGTGTGTTGTAAAGTTCAGATTATAATATCTAGTTTATTATAATATGCAGGGATCCCGCGTATTCAGTGGTATAGTTTTTGTACATATGAGAATAGAAAGTCCGAAGAAACGAGTATACAGTGATATGCCTTTACTTGAATGATGACAGTGTCGGGTGATCTACGTGACTTTCGACTTGGAACTGAACAGAAAAAATAGGCAAAGCGTTGACCGCGTAGCGGATGACCCTTCAACGCCAATATAGAGACAGTCCTTAAAACTGACATCGACCATTCGCTATCGACATCTGCCATTCTTAGGATCATTGTTGCATTCGTTCCAACACAACCAATAGCGACAACACGTTTCTCCCCGTGGTGTTCCAGCTCGCTACGTCTCGCGCGACCGCAACGATACTCTCTCTCTCTCTCTCTGTGTCTCTCTGGAGGCTCGAAACGAAGGTTCTCGAACGGAAAGAAATATTCGGGCCGTTGGTAAAGTTTCGGTGCGTTTCGCGGCACGGAATCGCGAATTCCATTCCCGCGTTATCGTGCACGAGCAGGTGTCGGCCGCGTTCTCCCCTAACCCCGTTCCCGCGAAAGAAACATTTCCGGGACGCGCGAATCGTGCCGGATCGCGATTTCCGTGGCTGATCGGTCGCGTGCGGTAGCGCAAGATTTACGAGTCGCGCGTCGCGACGTCTGTCCACAGAACGGACGCGCGAGCAGCGAGAGCAGCGAGGACGGTGCCGGGAGCAGCGCCAGCACCTCGCGAGGAGCCGGGAGCGGCTTCGGCCTCGGGGGCGGATGCACCGGGGGATGGCGAAGCGTCTTCGGAGCGGTCTCGGGACGAGAGCTCAGGCTCTACGAGTGCGCTCCGTGGAGTCCCGAAGCTTGGGCCTCTCCTAGCATCACGTGTCCGCTGATCGCCACCAGGTGAGTCGACCTTATTTTCAACATTTTTTCTTCATTTTACTCGAGGAGCTGCTCCGATACGTTTGCGCTCGATTGCGTTCAGGAACGAGCGAAGCTTTTCTTTTCAATTTCTTAAGGGAAGAGAATCGATCCGTTTCTTAATTTCATAACCAATGTTGCGCATTGGAGATTTGGAGCGTCTCTTAGAGCGCGGTTCTCGATAACTTTTCACGGGTATCGAGATCGTTGGAATCAAAAGACAAGTCTTGTCGATTGCTGTTCACATTGGTGTATTTGTCGCGTAGCGTTGGCATAAGTTGACAAGTTGACTGTTTTTTTGCTTCGCTTCGCGCGTCAACTTTCTATTTTATGTGTTCGGTTCGACATCTTATCGGTTGATTGGAATCTGGGAGGTGGACAGTCGCGTAGTGGGAATGTTAGCTAGGAACCGGGAGATCTTCGAAGTCAAAATTATTAAAAATAGTAAAATTGGAAAAGTTGGCTTAACGACCTGGCGGATGTTTAGCAGACTTCCAAGAACCCAGGTTACGGTTATCGTGTCGAGGTTAGTTGCACGTGTATGGAGCACATGCTCGGTACCCGCGCTGATCCAACCATAAACGGTAGGGCGCGTACAGACAGCGTGCAGACAGCAACACCTTTGTTCTTAATTTTATTCGAGGAGCTGGTCCGATACGTTCGATTGCGCTCAGGAACGAGCGAAGCTTCTCTTTCAAATCTCGTAAGAGAAGACAATCGATCCGTTGGTTAATTTCGTACCCAACGATGGTAAAATTGGGTCCAAAGTCCCTACTCGACGAAAGAACACCGCCCCCGAATGGATCGCGAGATTCGCGTCTGGCTCGATCCGGTAAAAATCAAACGCGCTCTTCACCGCGCGATTCCTTTTTAGTTCGCTCGAACGCATTGAAATGCCGCGACGTTGTCGCAACGATGCGCGAGAATCCACTTTCGTTCGATGGATCCTTCTCGCGCCGTGCCGACGATAAGAAAGCGCGCTGTCTCGATCGATTCGAACGCGTTCGAAATGATCTCCCGAGCGGAGACGATCCGATTCGTAAAATTTCTCGCCTCGGAGTCCCCCCGAGTTTTCGAATTCCAGCGTCGATGGTTCACCGTTTAGCGCGGACCGCGTCGCGTCGATAATCAGAATCGATAGGTCGCGGAAACGAATCGGCGCCGCGTTTTAGCGGTCCGCGCACGTCCCGGACCCCGCGATACGAATACTCGAGCGCACGTGTAATAGTCTTAATTAAAATAGTGGTCTAACGAACACCGCTAACTGCGGTAATCCGACGTGCCTCATTGGTAATCCCCCGACCGTGCCGGCGAACACGAATGCGTTACGTCGAGCAACGTTGCCTCGGGTACGATCGACGACCGGCTTCGGCCGCGTGCCCTGGACCCTTCGATATCGGCCCGAGCTACGTGCAACCACGCGACGTCTTCTCGATCGACCCTCGATCGAGTATCATCGGAGACGATCGCGGTCGACTACGCCCGTAACTCTCGCTAGTTGCGTGCCACCGCTGGAACACGCTCCGCTCGTCTTTCGTAGAGAGTCTGCGCGAAGAGGAGACGATTCAAGACGGACGCGATCCTCTCGACGGAAGGAATCCAGAATTCTGTGCGAGAATTCAACGAAACGTCATAATACTCGAAAGCATCGCGTTCGAACCCACTGCTACCTTTCGAGTACGATCGGACTCGGTACAGCCTCGCGTACAGAAAATACCCGCGATTTGAAAAAGACGCGATTAAAGATCGCCCCGACGATACGAAGGAAAAGCGGACCGAGTCCAAAGACGGTTCTAGCGCTCCGGTTGCAGTTGGAACGGGGACGCGTTGTGGTTTATCGCGTCGTGTATTCGCCAAAAATTCCAGCGTCGCGACGTTTCCCATTCCTCGTGCGGGGGGACGAGTCCATTTGTTCGGTTCCGAGAGCGTGTAACCAGAGTCCAAGTTCGAGCTTAGGAAGCACGCCGGCGATGTAAGATAGAAACAGAGGGAAAGAGATGCGAAAATGACCGCATTCCCTGGAATTGGATTTCGCTGAGGGTGCTCGCGATCCGGAAAGTTAATGCAGCTCGGGCCAAGGGAGCTCTCGGACAGCTCGGGACTGTGGTTAATTCTACGGTGGCCTGGCTGCGCGCGAATCAAGGACGTAGACCAGGATCCGCCACGGGACGGCGATCCTTTTCGAAGTTCCGATGCGAAAGGATTTCTGAAAGGGTCCCGAACCGAACGTGCGCGTCGATTTCGGTGAATGCGGTTCGACTTCGCCTTTCGCTACGGACTCCGAGTTAAGGTGTATTTTATCGCGTCGGGTACACGGACCGGATCGTTTACACGGGAAAGCTATGGACGAAAAAAAAAGAAATATTCCGCCGGAACGATTTTAAACCCGTCGTGGTTCCTTTATCGAGGAGCGGAGAATTCGGCTTCGAATCGTATCGGTGAAACGACCAGCCGCGTCGCGCTCTCGAAAATCGAGTACGAAAAACACGATGATCGCGTCGCTGGACACTCGTTCGAAATAATAGTAGCCGGTAGTTGGTCGAGAAGTAAGCAAATAAATGGCGGCGAAATACAATCGGAAGAATTGAATTTTTCCGTTGGTGTTTGCTCGCTTAGTCGAACGGAATATCAACGAGCGGGCCGCAATCAATGAACGACGAGAAAAGTGATTCTTGGTGGTCGTTGATTAATATTCGCGATGACCGCGCCGGGCCAATTCGTTCGTGGGGCGAACGTTAAATAAGTAAAAATGTAAACAACCGGTCCCCGATCGATGAAAAATTAAACGCCGACAACCGGCACGGTCGCGTCCGAACGAATCACGGGAAATAAAACGCGCGACGGAAACGGCACGCTCGAACGGAGAACGCGATTGCGTCGCGCCGATAGTTGCGTCTATTATTGCCACCACCGCCCCGAGTAATATTTAAAACGCGCTTCGATCGATGTTTATATTAACGCCGATACCGGGAGCCGAATTAACGAGTCTCTTCGTAAATTCGCCCACCGTAACGAAAATGAACAGCGTTGAAGGGGATGAACTGGATTAAACGATAAATTCCACGCTTTAAACTACCTTTTGCGTCAATTTCTCGTCGAACCGTGGAACCGATTTTTCCAAACTTTCTCCAGATCGCTGCCCCGACGTTTCTTTCTCTTTTTTTTTCGCAATTTACGTCGGTTCTTTGTACGCGGCGCTATTCCCCGAGAAATTTTTTGCAAAATTTGACAACGTCGAAAAGTTCGAATTTAAATCGTTATTGGTGTCCGAGCGACGCGTTTCCGACCCCGCGAGCAATTTTTAAACATTTTTTTATCTCTTCGAAAGTGAGCGGACCGTGCGCGACGCAGTCGTTTCGCTGTTTCTTTTTCAAAGGCGCGTTTTGGATTTCTACTCTCGGTTCGAAACATCGATCGGGTACCCGTGGAAATAAAAATTGTTCAATTGGAACCGGAGCGAAGTTGTCCGCGGAACGTCCGCAATTGCGGGAACGTAATCGTCCTACGATGAAAAGAAACGCGCGCCTCGTCGCGCGTCGACGCGATTGTTACCCGCCGGGGATCGCCTTTGCATCGTGTTTACATCTCGTGCGTTGGCACTCGCGTCGCTTAAATTGCCGTCGTCGCCAATGGGGTGATTAATCGCGCTGATCGTAATTAACGATTTAGCGGCGGTGCTCGCGGAAACTTCGGAATCACGTTTCGCGCACGCCTCCTCGACAGTAATCGTTGCCAAAGTAATCATCGAAATTATCCTCGAGGCTCCGGGAACTCGTTCGGTTATTAATTACCGGGAGAAATATCGCGCGAACGCTTAAATAACGATTTCCTTTATCACCGTCTCCGCGACTCCACGGATTTCCTCGTCCGTCGTTTCGTGCGCGGAACACGAATACTCCGCTCGGAGTCTCCGGAATGGTTTTCGAATTATCCGCGATTCGGTAGAGGCTGTTCGCTCTCTCGGATCACCGAGGACTCGCGGCGATCGAAAATATCGATTTTGAAAGCACCGTGGACTCCGCGAGCATTTTTTTCGCTCTCGAAATTGTCCGTGAATCCATAGAGGCGGTTCGTCGAGGAATCGCGGTGGAAAAACCCGTTCCGATCGCTCGAGTCGATTTTCGAAGAATTTACCCATCGTGCGCGCACTTTTCGCCTACGAGCACTCGAAACGGGTTTCGAAATTATTCGCGGATCGATAGAGGCGATTTATCGAGAAATGGCGTTTGGAAAAACTCGTTTCGATCGCTCGAGCCAATTTTGGAAGAACGCGCGAGCGAGCACTTTCCGCCTCGAGCTCTCGAAACGGGTTTCGAAAGTGTCCATGGATCGGTAGAGGCGATTTATCGAGAAAGGGCGTTTGGAAAAACCCGTTTCGATCGCTCGAGTCGATTTTCGAAGAATATACCCATCGTGCGAGCACTTTCCGCCTCGAGCTCCCGAAACGGGTTTCGAAACTGTCCGGTGGATCGGTAGAGGGGATTTCGGCGATTTCGAACGAGCACTTTCCGCCTTCGAGAACGCGCGCCCTTTGACGGA
The DNA here is from genome assembly GCF_051014685.1 of Ptiloglossa arizonensis. Classification (NCBI taxonomy): domain Eukaryota; kingdom Metazoa; phylum Arthropoda; class Insecta; order Hymenoptera; family Colletidae; genus Ptiloglossa; species Ptiloglossa arizonensis. The sequence goes on from NC_135048.1 coordinate 34,322,892, forward strand.
ACAGCGTCGAATAAATTGGTACAAGCGGGAAGGTGTCGAGAGACCGGTACCACGGGCCGGGGGCGGTATCGTCGCGCGTTGCGCGCGACAGCCTCATAAATCACGGCGCATCGATCGTCGACCGTCGACCGTCGACCGCCGACCGACGACCGTCGACCGTCGAACATCGAACGTTCCAAGATCGTAACCGAGCGGCGACGAGTTCGCGCGGTTCGTTCGCCGCTCGAACGCTTTGAACCGTCGCGTCGTCCCACCCGGCCGAAACGATTAATCGAGGGGTTGATTGTAATTAACCGACCGGCTCGAGGCTTATAAAAGTTAAGGACCGTGACCTTCGAGCAAACCACCGACAGGAGGGCTGGCTGGCCGATCCAGCGATCCGAACCACCCTCCCCTAACCTCCCACCCTGGCTCTTAACGCGAGGACGAAGGCCGCGTTGGAAACGGTCCAAGCTTCGAAACGAGGGGAACGACTCCCTGGTTAATTAATAGCGGGTGATTAATCGTCGAAGAACCGGCTACCCTCGTCAAACAAACCTCCAGCCGGGGCTACGTGCTCTTACGCGATCCGCGAAGGTACGGCAGGGGTTACGGGAGGGGAGGGGGAACCGGTCGAGCAAAAAGGGAAACCCCACGGATATCCGCCGGGCCTTGTTCCCATTGTCTTCGATCCCGGCTCGATGTCTACCGGCAAGATCTATGGTTTTAAACGGTTTTTCGGGTCTCGAGACTTTTCTCAAAGAGATCGCGAAGCGATGGCGCTCGATAATTTCGTGGAATATGAAATTAAACGCGTGTTGCGGCACGCAAAAGTCCGTATGTACCTTGTCGTTTATGGCTGGATCGACACGGGTACCGAGCACGTCCTCGACACGTTTCCAATCCACCTCGAGCTAAGAACCATACCTGGGTTATTGGAGGTCTGCTAAACATCTCGGAGATTTGCTAAACACAGCGGTGTTCGAAATAACATTTCGAACCGAACATATAAAACAGAGGGTTGACACGCGGAGGAAGACACAAGACACAATTTACAAGAGTTCCACACACGAGACAAGAGTTCAATAAAAGATACAAGAGCTCCCAAAATACAAGTATGACACAAGACAAGATACGAGAACTCACAAGACACAAGAGTTCCGCACAAAAAAGAAAACTACACACAAACAGAGTTCGGTGGCAAGAGTTCCGTGACTAGTGTTCGCGAAACATTCAACTTGCCAACTTTCGCCAACACTACGATAAATACAGCATTGTAAACACCCATCGACGAGACTCGTCTTTTAAATCTCCAACGATCTCGATATCCGTAAAACATTGTCGAGAAGCGCGAACGACGAAACGCTCCGATTCAATACTTCTCGTCGCCTAACGCGCAACAACGCGCATTATCGATTCACGAAATCGACAACGAATCTATACCGAAGATGAAACGCGCGATCATTTCTCTTCTCCTCTTCTCCTCTTGCCGCGCGTTACGTTAAATACGCGAGCGTTTTTACCGAGAGAATATTTCTTCCCTTGGCGTGCACGCCCCCACGGCGAACGAAACGCGAAACAGGCATACGGAACAACGGGAAGAAAAAGTGGGTCTTTGGTTCTCCGGAGACCGAAATGTCGGTCGAATCGAAGTTCGCGTCGGAAGGAAAATTGCTCGTCGAGCGAAGACCTCGCGGAATCGAATCCGTCCGGGATACGGAGGAGGATCTCCCTCCCTTTCGATCCCTCGTTAATCCGCGTCGAGCGGTAAAAACGAGGAACGAGGGTTCGCGCGCGGTATTCGCGGCAGCCGAGGAAGGTTTCCAGCTCGCGGGGCGAAACACGCGCCCGATAAAGCGGCGTCAATTCGCGCGCGGCTTCATCCCTGAAAATATAGCCGTCGCGTCTCCGCGTCCTCCCACTCGCGTCGCGTAGGTCGACGCGGAAGAAAGGGGACTCGTTCTCGAACGGGGTTAAACGCTCGTGATTTATGTAAGAAGCTCGTCGTGCTCGGATCCATTTGGAAAGAGAGACACTGGCGAAGGAGGAGAAGACGGAGGAGCGAGGGGCAGGAGCGAGGAAAAGGCCGAGTGACGGTACGTCGACCGAAGATATGGGAATTTCGCGGCATTAGAGAGTGCCTGGTGGAGGTGACGTCTTCCTCCGGCGCTCTTCTCGCAATTTTCGCCCGAGTCCTGAGCGGATCTGCCGCGCCCGGTGAAGAATCGCCCGGCTCGGAAATATCCTCGCACCGCGTCCGAGAGTAGACAAGATCCGAGGGACCGGTCTTCTTTTCCCTTCGCGCGAGACCCGAGCATCCGCTCGTGGCATATTCTCCGCTCGGAGATAACGTTTGACCGTCTACCCCGTGTTTTCGAACGAAATTGAAAAGGTTCGGTGAAACGCAGCGGAGAAATTCGTTTCGTCCACTTTCGAATCTTACGTCTCCCTTGCGCGACAAAGTGCGCAACCGCGCTCGAAACCGGACCGAAATACATATTCAACGAGGAAGGGCGATAAACAACCGTTTAAATCCCGTGTCCCCTCTACCCCGTGCTGCAACAGGCTCGCTTTATCCCTCGAACTTTATTCCCCGTGGAAACGACTTCCGTATCAACGGAACAAACGACGCACCTTCTGCCGGCAACGAGCTTCTCTCCGCGGCCATTGTTTCGCGAGGAACCTGCCCGACCGCGAGCACCACCGATCGTTGCGACGAACAAATACGAGCGACCGTTCGACTTCCAGTAGAACCGGTTCGTAAATTCCGCAGCGTTCGACCGGTCCGCGCGAGAACGATCCCGTACCACTCGTCCGGCCAAACACTCTTCCGTCTCGCTCGTCCGGATGTACGCGGAGCTGTTCCACTTGTCCGCTCGTCGGCGGTTTACTCTACTTCGCGGTCGGACAGGTAGATCGTACAGGGTTTTATTCTACCGTTTCGCAGACACGGTCCGGTCAGGCGTTGCGCTCGGTTCTACCGAGCGGTCAAAGCGGTTCGCGTTCGTCGATGCGCGTACCTCCAACTACGCATTCCCCTTGTCCGAACGGGCGCGCTCCTATTCTACTTGCGCTGTCCCGTTGTACGCCTCGTGCTCGATATACCCGGTTCGTTCGTCGTCGGGTAGATCGGTCGCGTCGAAGAAACGAACGGAGAACGTTTCGCGAAGTGTCGCGGACGTTCGGTCGAGAGCGTTGAAACCGATCGGTGGTCGATTGGATCCGATGCGAGCCGTATTTAAAATCGGATCCGGGTATCGCGCGGTATCGAGGCAGGCAGGCAGGCAGGCAGGCAGGCAGCCGCGTTCGGTCGTTCTCTCCTCGTCTCTGGTCGTGGCATCGCGATAGACATTTATTTTACGGGGCTTTTCGGATTTGACGGATTAGACCGGAGCTTCTCGTAGCCGGTGCGCCGCGAGGATATTAATGCGCGTCGAGAGCGGGAGAACGGGAGGAATGGAACACGGCGGAGGGGAAGAGTTTGAAAAAAAAATATAAAAAAAATGCTAGCGGAAGAGCGGGAGGATGGGAAGGGAAGGGAAGGGAAGGGAAGGGGAGGGGGGCGAACCGTTGGGACCGAAGGGGAGGCAGAGCCGAAGGTAAAAATTGCGGATAGATAAGGGTGCTAAGGGCGCCATTCGTCTGCCTCGCGGCTGACAGCCACGATAAAGTTTCTTTCGCAGCGAACTGCGTCGGAGTGGCTTAACGCGGTTCCTCGTGGACGATCCGCCATCGCGACGGGCCTCGTGCGTCAAGAAGACGGATACCGCGAAAAACGTCGGCTCGGCTTTCGCGTCCCGGCTGGATTTACGTCGCGCAGTGCGTGGGATTTGACGGAGTTAAGGCCGACTTAATTGCGCCTCGTTTCTCCCCGACTGCCGGATTTTTCAATCCTCTCGACGAAACGAGCACGACGTTTCGAGAAGGGACGACGACGCTTGAGAAATCGGGGGTTAGCTATCCGGGTACGATCCACCGTTTGGTCGCCATCTCGGTTTTCCGGAATTTTCAATTCGGAGCGTCGATTCTCACGAAGGTTTCGGGGACGGTATCGAGATCGGTCTCCGACTCGCTCCGCGAGCTCTCGGCGAAGGTGGAGTTACGAGGTCGAAGATATCGGCTCGATTCTCGGAGCGAGTCGGGAGAATCGAGCTCGCGGGCCGTCGCTCTCGAGAGATACGTCGCGGTTTCCGCCTGAAAACTCGAGGCCCGTGGCGCTCGCACTCGCGCGTGCCGCCTCGCGTATCCACAGGTTGGTAATACGGCTGTCGGTGTTTGGAAAATTTTTTTTTCGCGTCATTCGCCTTTATTTATTATCAACCGGTTGGCGCGGGTCACGGCCATCAATTCGGATTAACGCCGGGCGCGGCAGGAGTTTTCGGACCACTGTCACTTTTCTCGTTACCGTTCGCGCCGGTGTTGTTGTTTCGTTACCGGTGAATATGGATTTACGAAACGACGAGTCGCCCCCGCGAATTTGCGATCTCGAATCCCCGCACCGTTTCGCAGCATTTCGCGATTATTTCGCGCCGCGATACCCGCGCGCAACGCCATCGATCGAACCATTAATAGAATCCGAAAAGAATTACGAAGCCGGCGACAACCCCGAAAACCGGAATTACGCGCAACAATTTCCCGCCCGCCCGCCCAACCAGCCTCGGAAAAGTGACAATTTCCCGAATTGCGAACGAAGTTTACAAAATCGCGGGGCAATCGATCGTTACCCCAACACCCGCGTCTCGTCGCCGTGGACAACAAGGAAAACACCCACGCGAAACACGTACACGCGTACACGCGTAGACGTGGCGCGCGTTCGCCTCGAGCAGCGAAATTGCGTTCGACACAGGACTCTCTCCTGCTCCCTTTCCTTTTTCCTTCGATAAAGGGAAGTAACTGTCGAAGTGTGCCGCGGACGAAAAGGGTGGAGCGGAGCGGAGCGGATGGCTGGGTTCGTTCCATTTGCGGATTTTCCATTCTGTCCCTTCTTGAGCCCGTGCTTTCACCCTTTCTACGCGCGTGTCCGCGTCTCTGGCTTCCCCCTTTTTCCGGCCTCTTTCCTTCTCGGAAGGAACTCGATGGCCTTTCTCACGGTGGCCGGAAGAAAAGTGCCCCAGGGTTCACGGGAGAGAGAAAGAACGAGCAAGAAAGAGAGAGAGAAAGAGAGGGAGGGATCGAACGAAACGAAAAGAAAACGCACCGCTCGCTCGAACCCCGGAGAAATATTTCCACCGGTTCGTAATTTATAGAATCTATGCTGAAACGGCAGATCCGATGCCGATTCGAACGGCTTAGAATCCGTTCGACGTAATTGGACGAAGCTTCGCGGCGTAACCTTTCGCTAAATTCAAGACCGTGGATGATCTTTCGTTTCCTTTTCTCGACGTTGAACGGTTAAAGGTTCGTTCGTTCGTTCATTCGTCGCGCCGGGCGACGAATCGTTCGATGCTCTCCTTTGAATTTTCCACGAGCTTCGTCGTTGCTCGGGTCGAGTTCCGTCTTCCATTTCCATTAAAAATTCGTTTCCTTTCGACAGTTTCGCTGTCTGGTTAGACGGGTTCCCGTTCTACTCGCGGCGTCGCGACGCCCGCGATATATACGTATATACCGGTTCGCTGACAAGGCAGTGGCCGGTCCTAATTGTTCGAGCTAATAGGATCACATTCTACCGGCTGGCCAGAGTTTCCCGCGCTAGCTGTCCAACCAGCCGCACTCCCATTCTACTCGCTCGACTAGAATCTAATCCTACGGAGCAAATGGCTGTCGCCGAAAGATCCAAACGGACAAGAGTACCATAATACGGATCTACCTACGAATTTAACGCTCGCGAGAACTTGCAACGGAACGATACCGATCGAGTTTCTTTCCCTTCTTAATTAGCGGACAACGATCGGTCGACTCGACCTTTCGCGCGATACGGTATATGTATCGCGAATCTGTCCTGGTTTTTGTTTTTTTTTCGCAGCGAAAATCGCCTCGGATCGAGAAAAAAAAATGTACGCCCTTGTTTTCTCACGAGTTCCGTCCCTGACTTCCGTTACAGCTCCGTTTCTATCTCCACGTTGTACCGTACGGACGTTTCGTCCATTTCACACTTTTTACGCGATATTTGAACTCTGTTTAAATCCAACCTTTCGTTGTTTCTCATTTCATATCTACGCTCCCGTGCAGATTCTACTTCCCACCGTTTCACCGCGCAATTTCCGCGCAGTATTCGCGTTTTATTTAAATTCCGCTCCCACCTGTTCCCGATGCAATTTCTATCCGCCTATATATTCCGAGCGAATCCTCTCGCGCGTCCATTCGAATCCTATTTTCCACTTAATTTCTATCCGAACTCAACCTTATTTATATTCTACTCGGCTCCCGTTTCTATCAGTTCCCCGCCGGCTGGAGCTACTTAACGAGATTATATCTACGCTCCTTTAAACCGTTTAAATTGTTTTCCAATCGCGCGATTAAACCGCTCGTGTGGCGCAAGGTTCGTGGATAACGCCAAACGATTTCGATCGTTTCGTTTCGATCGATCAACGATCTCAGAATTTCCGTCCCTGCGCGGGCCGGCGTGTTCGTTGCGAGTAATTTATTCGCAACGGTTCGACCCACTTTTTTTCATAATCGATACCGGGAGCGAACGTTACCGTGGTATCGGTAACGATTCGTCGAGCACCGATTCGAACGATGCGCCGTAATTTCGTGCTCGGGACGGTAATGCCGTTCGCGAAAATAATTCATCCTAGATTTCGCCAGGATCGCGATCGCGCGCGATATTTTATTTCGCGAGCGTCGTCCGATGGACGATTAACGTTCGATCGGTTGGTTCGGTGACCGGGTCGAGCGTCGATCTTCGTTAGATCTTATCGATCGCGCGGAACGATGGAACAAAGGCGGGTTACCGTTGTCGGGCAAACGGTATTCGATTCGAATCGGAGCTCGAGCGCCGGGATATCGTGAAAATTGTAACGATATCGAGGAATATTTCAAACGAGGTTACCGCCGCGCGAGTATAATATAATCCGTTAATCGTGGATACCAGGTGCTTTCGAAAAGCGAACGGTTGCCGCGTTCCGGCGGTTAGAGGGCCGCGATACGTACGTTGATATTAAAATCTGTTCTACTCGCGAGCCTCGAGCACGGAATAAATTGCGCGGAATCTCCGTAGCGGGCCGGGCACCGAAGATCGTAGATTTAATAAACGTCGACTACGGGGGATCGGGGATCCCGTAAGGTGGAAGAATCGCGGGACAAAAGGACGGTAGGGGAAGATTCGCGACTTAAAGTCGCGAGTTAACGTCGCTCGTTTAATTCAGCCGCTTCTTCGTCTCCTCGTTTCCAACCCCCAGCCCCTCCTTTCGCTTTCTTTTCGTCGAGGCTTCCTCCAACGGGAAGGGAAGACGGCCGTTTGTTTGTCACGGCGACGGGGGAGGGAAAGTTAACCGTAGCATAAACGCGGATCAGTTTTACGCGAAAAGTTTACTTCGTTCGAAAGGGAGACGCGACTCTCGAACGAAATTGGATTTTCATCGCGAGCAGAGTGCCCGGTTAATTCGCTCGTTTCTTTGTCTCGATTTTAGTTCCGCTCGGGACGATGTTATGAAATGGAGTTATGATAATCTGAAATCTCGCGGGCGTGGGGGACGAGAAAAGAGCCGCGGAAGGCGGCCGGGGAACTCGCCGTTTCCGACTCGTTAATCTTCGTACGAACGCGCCCCGTTGGAACAATACCGCCCTCGGTTTCTGCGTTGTTTCGATAATTCTTCCGGGAGATTACGGTTCGAACGAGGTAATTCTTTAATTACGCCCGGCCCACCCCTCTTTCCACTTCGAGGCTCCACGAAAATATCCTCCGTCGTTGCCAGACATCCGCGCGTTTGGCGGCTCCTAGAGAGGGGATCTTTTTTTCGAAAATCTCGCACGCGAATCGATTCGATTCCATTTTCGTCGTAAAGAGCGCGCGTTGCAGATTATTCGAACAAAAAAATTGTCCAAGTCGTACGTAAACGAACGTGGCCGACAAATTAAATTCCGTTCGTGCGTGCAATTGGAACGTAGCTGCATCGGAAAATGGATGGAATTTTATTAAATGAATTTTTATCGTATCGACTACGACCCATCGGGGCCAATTTTTTAATTTTCAACAATTGACGCGATTGCCCCGTTTTCGAGGCAAATGTGATTACGCGGGAAATATTCCCTCCCAAATATTTACCGATCTTGCGATCACGTTTCGTACGCGCGGAAATGATCGAGCGTGGAACAACGAAGGAAAAAAGTATTCGACCGGTTCGAACAAGGAAAACTACGTAACGAATTACTATTCGTGACCGAGTACCCGCGCTCGGGTGATTAACGCGTCAAACGGTTCCTGGATCCACCGTTGCGTGAATTTTATCTCTCAAAGGAGAAACCGTTTCACGGTTATTTATCCAAAGTCGAGAGAACGAAAGTGAATTAAACCGGTGATCGGTCAATGTTCCGAGGAAAAGCTATCCGTCTCGCGATACGATCGCCGGAATTCCGTGAAAGTTGATGGAAACGAGCCTTTTTTTCCTACGTTCCGTGGACGACGTAACGGTGGCGCGTATTCAACGAACGTGGAACCGTGTGGAAGATGGTGAAAAAAATTGATCGTTCGAAAGGTACTCGAAGGCCGTCGGTCGGTCCTTGGTTCGGTCGATGCTTTCCGAGCGTTCGAAAGCGTGGCGCAAAAGGAACCAGGCAACCACCGCGCCGGCTGCATTCGGCCAAAGAAGCTGGTCAGAGAAAAAGAGATATATTCCCTGGAAACGGTAATTTATCGAATCGCCGTTGGCCCCGGGGAGATTCGAGATTCGCCGTACCGATCGAATCGCGCGCGTCCTCTCGCCGCCAGCGAACGTCTGCTCCAGATATTCCAAAGAGTCGGGGCTTTTCTTGTTCGTCGGTAATATTCCTGTCGCGCAGAGTGCACTCTGTGTGTGTCTATGTGCGTGTGTGCAGAGATCGTTCGGTCCTCGTATTTTCGTAAATCGCTCGAACCGATCGCGTACACAAATCTGGCGCGCGAAACGAAACGAGACGAGGCGACAATTATTCTCGAGAACGAGCATCACGATCGTATAAAATTTTCTCGTTAGCACATTCGACGAACTGTGCTCCAGCACCTGTCGATCCGTCTGCCCTTTACAATCATTTTTCCACCGTATTTAGGATAAATGATCGCGAGTTTGCAATTCATTGGAACTCCGTAGAACAATGGCTCATCGATACGATATTTTTGGTGTCGCGCTATCCAAATTTCTATCCCTCTTCGATATCCTTCTTTAGAATTCGCTACGTACCAAAGACGCGCTTCATTTTCCGAATATACGCGAAGAATTTTTTTCGAGCGATAAACGAATACAGAGATTCTGCTCGTGTGCAATTGTGACCGCTTAGCATTTAAACGAGCAAGGGGATCCGGTCTTCCCTCTGTCGTTCAATTCGCACGAACTGGACGACTCACGATCTACGTCGAGACGCAAAGTATCCGAATTAATAGCGTTGTGCGTTTTACGTTCTACTAATAGTCCACCGAGTGTGTCAATAGATGGAGCAGCTGTTAGTCGTCGACAAGAAGACTAACGAGTTGTTTGACGAGAGTTGCTCTCGAGACTTCAAAGAGACTTCTCGTCGGTCTATTCCTTGTTCGCTAATTTATATACCGATAATGTCGCGAGGAGCTGACAATTATGCACGTTCGGTCGCGATACAACGAATTTGACCCCCCTCTCCTGCTAACGACGATAATAAGTCTTTATCGTATCGAGATCGCGTATATTGTAAAACTGAACAGAGGAGAAAGTAAGTGTACGTTCGATGGAAGAACGAGGCAAGGTTATCCGCTGCTATTAATCGTGAAAGTAATTCGACGGGAACGCGATAGTGTACAATAAGAAGAAGGAAAGTAGAAAACAAGAAACGAAAGTTTACGATCCGCGGGAATAAAAGAACAATCGGATATTAACGCGTTGCGATTGTCTGCCGTGGATGGCCAGGTTTCGCTCCGGGCGAGTATATTTAATTCATAAACCGACGATGGACGATCGAACGAACAGCGTCGAGACGACGCAGGATCAAAGACGAGTATCCCATTTTTCGTAGAGGGTTGTTTGCGTTCGCATTGGTTTCGAGAATAATAAATTGAGAGCGAACGGAGCCACGTGAGGGAAAAGGAACCGAGGAGAGAGAACCGTGGGTAGAGACGAGAAAGGTCAACGGTGATTGGAAAAGGGAAGAGACCGAGAATAGGGGTAACAGAGTGGAAAGAGCACGAATGCAAGTGAGTTACAGGTCAGATGCGAGCACGGAGCGTGAAAGATGGGGTTTCGATAATCGAACGGTGAACCGGATCAATTAAAGCCCCCGGGGTGGGCATTAATTATTGAAGGTGTCGTCGACAGTTTCCTATCGCACGTGCGATCGAAGCGCAATATTCGGGACGAGTTCAGGATTCTCGCCCGCGGACTCGTCTCCGTCCCCCGCCCCCGCCCCTTTCTCTACCCGTCCTACTCGACTATTCTCTACTTTTCTGCTCGCGACGCTCTCCCTCGTCTTTTATACGATCGTCCGGAACAATTTTCCTTCCGTTTTCTCCCAAGAAATCACGACTCGAGCTCTCCTAAACACAGACTCCAATTACAATACTTTACGCGGGACAGAAACGCGTCGCTCGAAATAATTAGAACGTCCTCGTGAGAACTGTGCGTAAAGAACCACCGACCTCGAATACGCGATGAAAAATTCGGCGACGTTCAAGAGAGAGTATTTCCCGAGAGTATATCCCGAGAGTATTTCCCGAGAGTTCCCGTCGTTCGATTAATTCTACGAAATCTGATATTCGGTCCGTTTCGACGGTAGTTCCTTTAATTATTTTTCATCGGCGCGTACGATAGTATCGTTAAAGGTACCCGCTGTCCGAACTTGGATATTTTAACGGGATTGCGCGGAGAGCTTCGTTCCTCGTGGAAAAAAGAGAGAAAAAAAGAGAAACAAAAAGCACGCCGACTCGGACGAAGAATTAATTTTTTAACCGATTCGAGCATCGGAATTACAGCGTCGCGATTTGCCACTCGGTCCGCGATAGAATCATTTCGGGAATGTATAATTGAGTACGCTGCAGCGATGTATCGAAACGAGAAGGCACGCGCTCGTTTGTGTAAATTCCGGTAATAAAATTGTCCAAGGATATTATTACGAGAGTTAAATCGGGCTTTCGGTCGCAAAGTGACGCGGCCGGTCGTTAAATTCGTAGAAAATATTATTAACGCGTATCGCGCGCCCGCGGCCGTTTCGCTACGAATTTCGCGACTGATAATCGACCGTGATCAACTTCGCTCGAGTTTCACGCGGCAAGAATCACGCTTTCGTTTTCCGTACGGAAAAGTTGTTTCGTGTTTTACACCGTGTACAATTTTGTTTCGCGCTTATTACTTTAAACAACTTGTTAAGTGCGAGCTTCAACGATGCACGCCGCATCCAATTATAACGTTAACAACGTGCTTCGAAACGTAACGGAATTTACAAGCTCGCGCGTTCAACGGTAACGTTCACCGAGGGAAGATTACGCGGTCCTCTTTAGAAATTTAATTTCTCGGAAAAGGCCTCGTTCGTTTTCCAAATTTTTCGCGACACGACTCTCCTCTCGTTCAAACGTTGCTCGAAGAGTTACAATCGTCCCCTCTTTAAACATCTTTTTTTATTCGTTTGCATCGGCAATCGGAATCGACACTCTTCGAGTCAACGCGTCGGCGTAGGACCCGGCGACTCGACGAGGACTCTTTCAGACTTCTTTTATCTCGCTCGAGGTCGATCGGTCGGAATCTTCGAGTCGTTCGTTGCGTTGCCGGAAAAGTGATCGCACAAGTAGGAGTTAGAACGAGCTTTTAATTTACCGTGATATTCACCGATATTTTCTTGAATAACGACGAATTCGACGCTAATATCTTCTCGAAGAATCGTCTTGAATTTGTTATCAGGCTGCAGTATCGGAGAGACCAGCACACAAAGTCTTCCATCCAACCGCGATAAAAAAATATTCTACGCTCGATTTACCCCATCGATTACCAAAATCGTTTTTAATTGCACTTGTCCTTACATTCTCGTTCCGAAAGGTCCTCGATGCTCCCTTCTCGACCGTTCCCTTCGATCACCGAACGAGCACCCCCGTGCAACGGTAATCATCCCCTTGTACACCGAAAGCGATCCATACTCCCGTGAGGAACAACATCGAGCGAAATCGTTGGAGCGAGAGGTTCGCGGAGAGGAGGCGTATTTTTCACGGGGCAAATTGGATTCCCCGTGAACCGATTATCGAGCCATTATTCGACCACCGAGCGGGATGGGGGCCGAGTAACGTTCTCAAGAGGAGTGACGTTTTCAGAAAGTTTGCTCGCGCGACGAGAGACGCGGCTGGCGGTCGTACACTCTCGAGTCCACTTTTCGTGGAGGCCAAAAGGAAGAAATCGAACGGTGGGTGGGAAAAAAGTGAGAGTGAGAGAGAAAAGAGGGAAGAAGAGACGGGGTGGAAAGAGGTGAACGGAAAGAAGAAAGCGGTAGCACCGAAAAGCCATTTCCGGTCGAAGGGGTCCCGTGTATCGGGCCCGTGGAACCTACGAAATGGCCGACTTAAGGAAGTTTTACTGCGAGACAAACCGGAAGTGATTCGGCAACGACCGAAACACTTCTTTCTCGGTCGAGCGGGACGGGGCGGGGCGGGGCGGTGAGAGGGAGGTAGACGGGGGCAGGGAAGAAAGTTTGCTCCCTTTGGCTTCCGCTTGGTTCCTTTTCGCCGGGATTACGGGCCTCGGACGAACATCCATTCTCGTTTAACGCCTTTATTTACCGACGGCTGCTTTCCACCACCGACTACCCCCGTCCCGTCACCCTCGCCCCGTTCTTCCCTCCGCAGTTGTATATTTCTCTTTCGCCCCTGGTGGCTTTTCGCCGCGCATCGGGCCATTTTTCCACTCGCTCCTTCCCGTTCGAAACCCTCTTCTTCGAGGCTCGATTATCGACACACGGACAACGGTGCGTCGGAAGAACGAAAACGAACGGGGAGAGAAAAAAGGGCAGGAAATCCTCTCGCGAGGTCTCCGTCGACCCGGTTTCTCGGTCCACGGGGCATCGACGCAGGTCGGAGATTATCCAAGTTCGTCCCGATCGAGCCTCTCGGAACCGCATCTCCCTCGGAGTGCAGCCGCTCGCAACTGCCCCGGGAGACCGTCGAAAGACGAGATTACGAAGAGACCAAGATCGACAAAGACTCGTTTGACGTCCCCCTCGGGGACGCGCCGTGCCCGTCGAATTAAACCCGCTCGGCCGAGGATCGAACACCTTTTTAAAGGGTGTCGGCAACCGTTGGAGAGAAATCGTCGAACGCGGTTCTCGGTAGCGACCCAAAAACGAAGAACAAACCGGACTCGGATCTCTCGAGCTCCCGAGCAACTCGAAAGTCGAAACGTACGTTCCCGGGTGAAAAATCTGTTTCTCTCGCGACCGTGCGAGGGGATCTACGAGAGCGAACTCGATCGAAATTCAAATACACGATCGCCGGCCACAATCGTAGGATCATTACTATTCTCGACCCGTTGCATCCATCGCGACGCGCGAACCTTAATGCATTCGCCACTCCCGTAATTCTCTCACGGAGCCCGCGTGCCATCGGTGTCCCACCCCGGACCCCTCGCGTCGCGGAAACTTTCCCGTTTCGAGGCATCGACTATCAGAAGTGGAAAACGCTTTCCAGGGGCCGGGGAAAAGCCGTCGAACGCGATCCAGGGGGAACGCTCGAGCCCCGGATTGCACCCGGAGGAGCTCGTACGTTATTCGTCGAGCACGCGGCCGCGCGATCTATAGGGTGGCCGCGAATTATACCCGGTCTCGACCGACGCGACTTCTCAACGATTCTCCAGCTCGGTGTCCTCGATCGCGTCGAGAACTCGTTCCGTGAACTCGAGTAGCGTCGCACGGTGAAAGTTTTTTTTCGAATCGAGCAACTTTGTTCCCGTAGTTTCTTAAACGGCCGATAAATACGGCCCGGGGAACAAACTCGACCGGAGTGGACGAGCTCTCGATTCTCCTCGGAATATTTACGAGGCTCTCGACCGCTGTAATCGCCGATAGAAGCGATCGCGATCGTATCCCGTTCGACCGCATATTTTCCAAATTCTCCTCGCGACCTTCCGCTCCTTTTTTTTTACAATTTACGGCCCTAGCGTGCATTTCCTCTCGAAATTAATTCGACGCACCGATCGAACAGTTACCCCTCCTCGAGAGTGACCATCAATTACCTCGACCGAACCGGGCTCGAGTTTTCTCGAAATTTCACGCGACATCGTCCCGCTCGATCCCGCGGACCCGTCAACGAAAAGGGTTCTCGCTGGAGGGGGCGTAGGGGGCAAAACGACGCGCCATTTTTCCACGCGGCGCGGCTACCATTATGCCCGAGCCCCGGCCCGTGTTTTTCTCCTTTTCGCCGCGGCGTCGTCGGGGGCCGGCATTTTTTCAGTGTCCCTCCGAAAAAATCTATAAATCTCGCGGCGTGAGCCGGCGCGTACGTCAGGACCATTCGTCAGCGGGCAGATTGCAGCCGGGGCTGGATTTCGCCCGTCGAGGGGCGTCGAGGGACGACGAGGGACGACGAGGGACGACGAGGGCGAGGGTGGTTCGAAAAAGGCCGGCCGGCGACCCTCCTACGAGCCCTCCGGCCGAGCGCCTCTCTCCCTACCTCCCTCACTCCCTCCCTCGTCACCCCGCTCGCGCAATAAAGCCGCGAGCGATTTTTACGATCGAGGCCGGATCGCGCGACGAGGTAATTTACCTTCGAAGAGAATTCTCAGCACGCTGACGCGGTGGTTACGTGTCGAGCCGGGCCACTTCAACCCCGTCGACGCGAAACCCGCGACTTTCCAACCTATCCCAGCTCCCATCCCCCAGCCACCGGTCCCCGTCCCTCCGCAACGCGGACGTTTCGACCGAGCTAGACGATGGGCTCTTCGGGGGCCGCTCTCGATATCCCGCGGCGTTCGCCTCTTTGTTCCGCGCGTCGATTGCTATTGCAGAAGGTGGTTCCGTTCTTACTCTTCATCGGCATCTAACCGATGGTATATCGATCCGGTCGGTGGTCGGGGTACCTCCGGTTTCTGGTGTACTCCGTTTTGCCAACGGAAGCCGAATCGTCGAGTTCGCGTAACTCCCCTTCGATCCATCCGACGAGGTTATCGACAACCAACCGACGAGATTCTCCCGATGAAAACGAGTTCGAAGACGACCCAATTCGACGGGCACACCGCGATGCCCCGAAACGGCGTAATTAAAAATAGAGAAAGAGAGAGCGGCTTTCGACCCGCGGGGGAAATATTACAAAAACCCTCTGTTTCAGCTGCGCCGACGGAAGAGGAATCCTCGAGTCCCGGTACTCTCGTTCGATCGATTTCGATCTCGATCTTCACCGACACGGGATTATCGCCAAGATTTCCGCGACGAAACGACCCGATCGAGACCGATTCGCCCCGCGACGTCCCTTGCGAACGGAATTAAAAATTGGCGAAGAGGTGTCTCGCC
This sequence comes from Ptiloglossa arizonensis, assembly GCF_051014685.1. Classification (NCBI taxonomy): domain Eukaryota; kingdom Metazoa; phylum Arthropoda; class Insecta; order Hymenoptera; family Colletidae; genus Ptiloglossa; species Ptiloglossa arizonensis. The sequence goes on from NC_135048.1 coordinate 34,338,450, forward strand.
CTGGGGAGAAATTATACGAAAATATAGAAATTGTAACCTCGTCTCGGGATCTTCGAACGCTCTTTCGATCGTGCGCGTTGTAATTGTAGCGCGAAAGTATCCTCGCGCAAAGAAATTCTAACGTATCAACATTCTACCGGGATGAAACGTATAAATACGGTGTAAATCGAAGCCGAGAAAACACAGTCACGGTTCCGCGAACTCGAAGGGCGCAGCGGCTTCGCTCCAATCCGCGTGGCGCTATCCCCTCCCTCTCGACTGGCCGGGTCCTACCACCGCGGTCCGTATAAGTACGGGTCCGCTGGTACCCAGCAGTCAGTCTGCCGACGCGAGCCTTCGTGGAGACGACTCGGAAAAAAAGCTTCCACGCGGATCGATCGAATTCACCGAATCTTCGAAGATCCGGTCGATCGATCGGGACGTACAGAATTATGAAAAACAACCACTATGATCGTATTTAAAAGCCCGAAAGAAACTCTTTCGAAAAACTTCCCTTTTCATTTCTTTTCGTTTCGAGAAATTTCTTCGTCGCGAGTGAAACCGAGGATCCCTACGCGTTGCTCCGACTTCCCCTACGAAAGCTCCGAAACGTTTCTCGGTTTCAACGCGAGAACGGTTTTAAGCTCGTACAACGATTTGTCTTTCTCTACGATCTCGAGATTCTATCTGTCCTCTCTCGCGGAAACGACGCCGTCCTCCCGCAAATTTAAGATTCCGGGCGGTTCGTCGGCCAAGGTAACGAAGTAGAGCGAAGGGGATGATTTTTCACTCGTCGGAGGGTGAAATTCTTTCGTATAGAACCGGTTACTCGCCGTCCACTTACGCGAGATGTTGTTTGCATTGTTTTCAGATTGGTCTCGTCGCCGGCTAGACAAAACGAAGCGGCGAGCAGCAGTAGCGGCGCGACCCAGCACGCCGCGACGTTCGCGGTGCGCGTGGGCACCATCGATGGCGTCGTGACGCATCATCTGCGCGCCGAGACGAGAAGGGACTTGGCTGCTTGGGCCAGAGCGATCGTTCAGGGCTGTCACGCGGCGGCTCACTCGTTGCGCGAGTACACCGTTCGTGAGTAAACATTTTCGGCTTCGTTCTCCGCGATCGTTACTCTTGACCTTTCGTCTCGAACCTTGACTCGTAACCGCGTACTGGAAGAACCGTACCTTCCACGACGATCGAACGAGTGCTATTATCGTTCCAAAGACGATCGATTCGCCGTGTCGAGCAGATTTCATAAAAATCTGCGCGAGTTGTTTCGTAATGTACCCTACAGAGTCGGTGTCTGTATCTCAACCCCTTGTGTCACCGTTTATTTCGAAGCGCTGTTCGGTTCGCGTTAAATTTATTTACGAAAATGTAAAAACCGGTAAATTTACGAAGTAATAATACGAACGTGAAGAAAGAAAGACGTGGGACGTAGACGTTCGCCAAAGAGGCCGAAAGTTTTCGCAGAGGACGCCCGTTCGAAGATCCGTTGCGCCCTTACGCGGTGTTGTGCGCGTTCGAGTACCGTGTCGCGAGAAATGACACCCCGATAACCGAAACTTCAACGTCGGTGATAGGTATGGGAAAAGGGAGAAACAAAACCACGCGGAGCGTAAACTCGAGAGCGGACAGCGGACACCTTCTCGAGCGGATCGCGTCCCACGTATTTCCTTTCTTTCTCGCTCGATTCGTCGAAAGAGAAGTACGGCGAATAAAGCGCGGAATTAATTGTACTCCGAAATTCCAGGCATCGATCAAACCGTCCCCAACCCCCTCCCCAGAGGGAGAAGCGAACAAATATTTTCCTATTTTGTTTTCGAGCGTAATCGTTCGTTCCACGAACACCGCGCGTACGCGCTCGAACGTGAAATAAAGAGCGGGAGAAAAACAAGGGCGAGGGTTTGGGGATCGAGGGCGCGCGCGCATACATCTTCCCGGAGGAAAGGGAACCGGAACACCGGGATATATTCCGATCCTCCTCGTTGTTCTCCACGGGCGAGGAGCGACGTCGCGCGACCGTTCGCTTCGATGAATTTTAATTTCTTTTCACCGTGGACGAACGGCAATAATAAATCGAATCGAAGCGGCGCGCACGCGCACCTTTTCTATTCTCGACCTTGTCGAATCCATCGATCGCGAGATACCGTGGATCCTCTCGGCCGACAGAGAACGCGAATAGACTGCGTAAAAGCGTAGAATGGAATACAGACGATATCTAAAATTTTACTTGGAATTGTACGATATCGAAAATAATTTTTCTCGAATCCTACGAAATCCCTTCGGTCTTCGTCGAGAATCACCGATACGTCACCCTGGCGATTCATAGAAGCAAGTAAATTCATAGTCGTCCGCCCCTTCCCCGAGGTAACGATATCGACGGAATCTAAAATTTTACTATACACGATACACTGTATGAAAATAATATTCCCTCGATCCTATGAAATCCCTAATGTCATCCATCTTCGAGAATCGTCGAGAGTCTAGAAACGACCCAACGATTTACGAAAATAAGTACATTCTACGTTTCTTCTCGAGACGACTGCTAAGTGGAATCGAGCGACGTTTCGACCCTATTTCCGCGCAAAGTTACAAAATGTCCTAGTAGGTAATCGCGTACCAACGCGTCCGATGTACGACGAATCGTCGGATCATGTTGTTCGATTTCCAGGCTGCACGTGGCAAGGTAAAGCTTGCCAGTTGGTCGTCAACCACGAGGACGGTTTCGCGCTGTACGCGGCCGGGACCAGGGGCGTGGGAGGCAACGGAGCGAGTCCCGGTTCACCACCGGCACCTTTATGGCGAAGATCCTTCGACAAACTGAAAATGTCCGCCGACGACGGTGCGCGTCTGCTGTGGCTCGATTTCGGCGGGGAGGATGGCGAGATTGTGAGTGTCGTAAAGGTTCACCGTTGCGGGAATATTCGCGTTTCGTTGGGGAAGATTACCTTTTACGATCGAGGAAATAATTTCGAAAAAAGGACGAAAAATCGGGGATTCGGAACGGTGGGGGGGACAGGGAAGGATTTTCCGGTGAAAGAATTTTATTTTTCGATGCGCGTAGCCACCGTCGCCGAAATTAAATATTACCTCTTTTCTCGCGAAAGGTTCGCGAAATTCCACGAGTAATTTTCGTCCGGTACTCTCGGCGTTCCCATCGCTACTAAAAGCGATTTTTAAGGACCGGGTCGCGATACGAAACCAAGTCGATCGTTTCGGCTCGCTTTTTTTAACGAGGTTCGTAAAGCGCGTACCAGGGAATATTCAACGAGAGCCGTAACGGGCCGGTCGCGAGCGTAACGAAAAAATTACTCGCGTTACGAAGCGCAGGATCGAAGCAACGTTCGAAGGAAACTTTTACCGGAATCGCGGGAAATCGAGAAAGGGAAGCAGCGGTACCTGGAACGGACGTGGCCGATAATACCGCGAGGAACGTAATCGCGATCGAAACGACGCCCATCGCGGAAAGAAAGCGACGGATTCCTTTCTCACCGGGGGCGAACTATTGAGAATTTTAATTGACTCGACTCAGCGGACCATCGAGATTATTATCGTCGCCGGGGCGCGCGCAGCTACCGTGAAAGAGAGAGATTCGCGCAACCAAGTAATCCCATTGTACCCGTCACTTCGAAAGAGCCCTCGACGCGGACCATGCCGGAAATACGTATTTTACATCTTACCCCATCCCGTACACCGTCGTCCGGTACCGTTCAATGGCCATTCATAACCGGCTGGCCGTGCAGGGGGTAAGAAGCCATCGGAGAAGAATTTCCCGCGACGGACGTCTCGATGGAAAAATTATTCCGCTCTCGGGCAGCTTGAAACGAAGCTGCAAATGGAGAATCCGAGGAGTCGTTCCCCCTTTGGAATTTTTATCGAGCTCGATCACGACCCGGGAACTTCCTCCCGGGTTGCTCGATGTCTGCGAGTGTGTACGTCCACGATAGGGAAAAACAATCGGGGGAAAGGGATTGGACCAGAGGCTGGTTCTCGGGATCGATGTCTCGCCGAGAGGCGATAATGGGTTTTTTTTTCCTTTCGTAAATCGTCTCTGGTATTTAAGATTTATCTCGGCTGGAATGTATCTTCGAGGAAGATAGAGAAAATGTCGATCGTCAGAGGTCTCACGATCCTCCGTGGTCGCGTTTCAGGAGCTGGACCTCGAGAGCTGCCCCAAGCCGATCGTGTTCGTCCTGCACAACTTCCTCTCGGCGAAGATCCACCGGCTCGGGCTGAGCGCATAGGGGTACGAGGGGGCCCCGACAGAGGCCCCCGACCTGCCGCCCCACACCACCAGGTCCGTCACCAGCGTCTTTCTCCACTGAGTCCCTCGATCGCCAACGAAGGACGAGGGAGAGAGGGAAGAAGAGGGTGGCAGGCAGGAGAGAGCAACGAAGACCAGAGACTCGACGGTCCGGGACGACGCGTTCGATGTTTCCGGCGGAAGGGGCGCTCGCGCGGAACCCCTTGCTCCGTCCGGCCAGCGTCGAGGTGGTGTTCTTCGAGGCTGGCTCGGTCGCGCGCGAGCGAAACTCCACGGGAGAGAAAGAGACTCTTTTTACGCGTAAAGAAAAGAAAGTATACCTAGGCGACGAGCAACGTCGACGATCGACCGGAGAGAGAAAAATAGAGAGAGAGAGAGAGAGAGAATGGGAGGGAGAGGGAGAGATCGATCGACTCGAAGCCATCCACCGCGATCGCGATTTATCGAGGAAAGTACATCCGTAGGCTAGCGTCCGCCGGGAGACCGGGATCGGGCCGGAGAGAGGAATCGTAACTAATCAACGCGCCTAAGTAACCAATTAAAACTATCTACCTAACGCTAAGTAAGAATAACACGACCGGGGGGAGAGAGGACTGAGTAGAGAGAGCGACGAGTCCAGCTGGTCGACGAGAGGAACGTTTCTCGATACGGAGAACGCTCGAACGCGGAGGCCAACTAGAAGAAGCTAATCAATTACTGTCCAACCGCGCGCTGCCCGTTGGCTATTTCGCGCTACAACTTCTTCACCTGTACGTCGAGGCTACCGGCCATCTCCGACGGAGAGAGAAAGAAAATCGAGCTGTAGGGACCGGAGAACTCGCGGCGAGCGAACTTCCAACGGTGTTCTCCGCGAAGGGACTCGACCGGGACTTTACCGCGAAACTTTCCTCGAGATAACGGTTCTCGTTTTCCAAGGGGCGACGTTTACGCGGATCATCTCGTCCCGGGATCGAAACCCCGCGAATCGTTTCCGAGACGATCGCTATCGCGGCCGATCGCGTCGCCGCGAGCGTTCCCGTTTCACCTCGGAGTTCTTTTTTCGGTGGTCCCGACGAGGGTGACGAACGCGAGAAGCCACCATCCCTATCCAACAGTCTCGAACGAGATCGCGCGGAACATTCGTCGATGTATCGTCGACGCGTAACTCGCGTTCGCTCCGCGACGCGGACCAACGGGCGGACGTTAATAGTTGTTTTGTACGATTCGTATTCTTAACGCGAGTAAGTGTAAGATGCCAAGAAACGTCGATGTGTATACTGGTAGCTGCGAGTCCGTAGCTCGACGAGATCCTCCCTCTCGGGGGTGACGCAGCGATACGTTCACCGTCGCGTCGAAGGACCCTACTCGAGGTCCGAAAACTTCCTACGACTCGCGAGAACCGTGGGCCGCGATCGTTCGAAGATCGAGACACGGTAAACACGAATCGACGAGGCGCCCACCTTCCCCGAGAAAGCTTCTCACCGGTTCCTCTTCTTCCCTGGTGCTTTCCAACCGCGATCGAGACGCTCCGATCCGCGGAGGGGGACAGGTCCCATCGAATACCAACTCCTGGCTGCCAACGGAGTCGATTCTTTTGCGAAAGCTTCTCGTCCGAAGAGAACGCAAACGACTGGTCCAACTCGCGAAGAAAGATTTGCGATCGTTAGTCGTACGATCGCGGCCCGCGACTCGCGAGAACGTCACCCCTGGGTGGCAGGGGAGGAAATCGAACACGGACCCACGATTTATTCGCATTACGAGAGGCTACTCGCCGCGGCCCGGAGCCACGCACGAACTAATCGTAAGCGACGAGCGTCCGCGCGAGACCGGGATTTACTTTCATCGTTACGAATCCGACGAAACGGGGTCGCGGCCAACCGCGGCCCGAGAATTGTCGAGCGTTACCAGAGCGGCCGTACAATAATAAGATTTCGAGATTAAGTAGAACATATCAACGAAGCCACGTACCATTGGATTCGCGTCCATCCCGTCGTCTCCGGGCAGTTCCTTTCGCGACGACCGCGTCCCGAGGGAGACGAGGAGACCGGCTCGGTCGACCCACACACCCCAACACCCCCGTTTCTGTACATAATAGACCCCTCGGAGGATTTTCGAGGCTGCTGCGACTCCGAGGCGACTGTTCGCCGGGTTCGACGACGAGCCGAGCGGGTCTCCACGGTTCTCGGGCTCGTCGAACGCTCGACGAGACTCTCGCGAGAGTTCGTTCGCGTAGGATTCTTCGGAGATTGATCATCGACGAGGGTAGGGAGAGAGGGAGGGCTCGAAGCGTTCCCCTCCGATTTCCACCGGATCGTTACGCGCCAAGTATCGAACGCAGATGCTCGACGATCTCGAAGACATCGGTACGGGAGATTTTGCGATTTTACGATTCGACTGTACCGAGTAATCCGTTACTTAATTTTCTACGCGAATTCTCCCGTACCTTCGTCCCGGGCGCCCCGTGGATCTTTCACCGTGACGTAAACTTCACCGTGTACCGTTTCGCGAGTGTATCGAAGTTCGATCGTCGGTATCCAAAAAGGTGTCGAGTTTCCGCGATTAATATTCAGCGAGTTGCGATCAGGGTTCTCCGCTCAATCGTCCCGTTGAAGCGCGTTAAAATCGGAGGAAGGACAGCTCGGCTGGTTCCCTCGCGAGCGTTGGACAGGATCGTAAGGGGCGTCGCTCGAATCGTCGTGCGTTTCGCGCGCGACGCGTGTCGTCGCCGTGGATCACGAATCAGGGGTTGCATCGCCCGATGCAACGCGAGTGTCGCGCGAAGCGTCGAGTCGGGCGGGAGGTCGTCGCCGGTGATCGCGAAACGCGTGGAATTGCGTGCGGGTTGCTCGCCAGCTAACCGGATGAACTCGACGCGAGGCGTCGAAGAACCGTGGACGGAACGACCGCGGTTGCCTCGAACGATTCGACGCGAGCGATCAAAGATCGGGGGTTCTTTGGGCGCGCAGAGGACCGAGCATCCCCGGTTTCCCGATCGAACCGTCCCTCGGTCCACTTCTCGAGCTCGGTCTATCCCACGTGGTTAAAATATCTTCTACGCTTGAATCGATTACCGTCGTTCGAGCGAATTTTTAAAGAAAATTAGTATTTATCGTCGATCGTTTCGAACGAAATTCAACGTCGGAGCGTCGGCCCTCCGCAGCGCCGAAAGAAACGATCGTCTCGAGAGCAACTAACTATCGTTCTCGCACTTACGACGAATTTTCACCGGTACCGCGATAACGGCGATTCTGGGGGTAAACGATGTCTACGCGCAAACGGTGAAAATCGCAGCCAGGAGCGCGATCCCGACGCCGAGAAAAACAAACGATAGGGATAAATCGTGGATTCGCTCGTGTCGTTACGGAACGGAATTATAAACGGCGGAGCGAGGTAAAAATCGAAGCTGGACGATCGAGGGAAATTGGCGGGACCCGGTTTAACGCGTTGATCGAAAATTACGTCAACGATGGAGAGAAAGAGTGGATGAGGAGGAGAGAGAAATCTGTCCATCGAAAGTTAGCCGAGAGTGGAAACCCCGATCGAGGCCGAAAGCCGGCCGAAGCGCGCGCTGCATTTTCAACGCTGAAATCGCAAAGTAGAAAAACCTGTAAATGAGCGAACACGTCGGGACGAATTAATTTAACGCTTCCGCGCGATTTAATCGACAGAACGAGCGAGAGAGAGAGAGATAAAGAGAGAACGGAGAGAGAGAGAGAGAGAGAGAGAGAAGAGAGACCGCGAAAGGAACGCCAGGAGCGCGCGTTACACGCATTCACGCACACACGCCTAGAGGAACGAAGAGCAACGTCATTAAGCGCGGGATAAGTTCGGAACATCGACGATTCAGTTGAAAGGATTTGCGCGTAAACTGTGTATTTTTCTAATGATTTAGGACGTTCGGCCGGTCGCGGCTCGACGAACGCGCCGTTTTTTTTTTCCCGGGTTACGGGACACGCAGTCCTCTTACGTTTTCATTTTCTCTAGGTTTAAGAGACGTTAACGTGTATATCTATGAGTTACCAAATAAATGAGAGCGGTTAGAAAAAAAAAAAAAAAAAAAAAAAACGTACAGATAAAAATGATTGCGACCCCGACTACTCCGTCCATCCCGACGAACGTTTTGCAATTTTCAGTGACTCGATCCGGACTCGCTCGACTGCGAATCGAACGCGGGAAATTGTGTCCCCGGGAGAGAAGAATCCACGAGGTAAGCGTTTTACATTTTTCCGTTAACAATTTTCGCGAACGCGATACAATCTCGTTGGTAAGACGATTTCCATTGCCCTCGCGCCGACATTTTCCCAAGGAGAAGTCGAAGGTACGGTTCAACTTCGAAGGTAGATCCAGCCACTTCTTCCGCCGTGAGTCCTTCGGTGGACTCGGTTTCGCGAGCTCCAATTTTTCTTTTTCAAATTCACAACGTCGAAGAGCGTAGCAAGGTATCAACCTCCTAGCTTATTCTTCGCCGATACGTTTCGGTCTTCTCGTTCCTTTGCAGTCTGCCACGACGAGACTCGAAAGTTACCGTGCGTTCCCTGAAAGACGATTAACTCGAAAGATACCTCGTCGAATCCGCCCAAAACTCAACCTTCGATCATCCCGTACACCCCAGTGTCGCATCATTCGCTCAGCGATGTTTCCTTTCGAGTTTCCGACACAGTACACGACTCGGACCACGCCCTCGAGGATCGTTTTCAAATCGTCGAACGGTACGTGAAAAGGTCGAAGAAACAACATCGATCGCGCGATAATTCAAAAGACGAAGAATTCAACGAACTCGAAAAGGGAAAGATTCCAAATCGAGCGATCCACGGTTCGTGGACGAGTCGTAAGAGGAATACTCGTCGGTACGAAATTCTTCTCGTCGGGTAACGCGCGAAAGGGCAACGCGGCCGCTCGCAACGGGTGTCCAAGACAAATAAACCGTCCATCGAATATTCATCGACGACATCGACGAGCCCGCTCGCGAAAAGTTCGATGCTCGCGTGTTGACCCGGCGATCGATAAATTCGCGATCGCTCGGCCGGGAAATACGTCTGCGAATTCAAAAGGAATCGCCGTCAGGGCTGGGGGGATCTCGAGGGCGGAAAAGTTCCGAGACTTTGTCATTTTTATCGGCAGAGCCGATATCCACGTCTGGTGATTGGCTCGCGAAACTTTTCTGATCTGTCTTCCGTCCGCCTGCGAGCGTTTCTGGATCCCCTTCGCCCTCGTGCATCGAGCTCGCTGCACTCGGCTCATGCGGCGTATACGAGACACCCGTTGTACGCTTTGGATACTTTTATCTTCCGGTGGATACGAAACCGTTGCTACTTCTACTTCCACCAGAGACCCGACTGCCGCTCCTCTCCTACGACTTTGAAAATTATCGTTATTATTGGAGCGAATGCAAAATGATCTTAAGGGTGCCAGATGTCGATGTCAGTTTTAAGAACTGTCTCCGTATTGGCGCGGAGGGTCGTCCGCCACGCGGTCAATGGTTTGGCCGTTTACCATTTTTGGCTTTTCTTTTTAGTCGAGTTCCAAGTCCAGAGTCAGAAAGACCACACGACACTGTCGTCGTTCGCATCGAGACGTATCACTGTATACGCATTTCTTCGAACTTTGTATTCTTATATATACAATAACTATACTACTAGATACGCGAGATCCCTGCATATTATAATAAACTAGATATTACAATCCGAACTTTACAACAGTTATCGTCCCTGTTTAACAACTTTGTCGCGATTATTCCCCCAATCGAACGAACCGACGTAAAAGTTTCCGAAAATTGTCTACGCGATGTTTACTCGATCGTTCGATAATTGCCTTTGCTCCTCCGAAGTTTGGTGTTACGTTCGTAACGAAACTTGCCTCGATAAAGAAGTTCGAACAAAGTGAACTTGTTTATCTTTTCCCCCTCTTTCTCCGCGTCTTGTCAAAGTGTCGCGGACTGGTATAATCGCGACGTCATTACCGAGAAATTCCGTTAATTATAATTTCCTATTTACGCTTGCTCTATCGACGAGTTGTACGAGTGGCGATCGACGATAAAATACACTTAAAATTCGCGCGTAACGGTAGCAAATGCCCTTCGCGAATCTTGGTACACCGATGCGTACTAGCAACGAACGCAGAGAATGTTATTACTCCTCGTTTAAAACAATATTCGTTCAAGAATTCCTACTCGTGATTCCTGTTCGCTTCGATCGCTCTTAATTCCACTTTCTGGTGCCTACTCTTCGACGGGGGATCTCGGTTTTCGCGGAGAGCAAGCGTCTCTTCGAAGAAGAGAGAAACTTCCCTTCTCGGCGAGAAGTCGATCGCGAAACGAAGTCGAAGGAAGAAAGTACGGCAATCTCGGCGACCGCGTAACTTCCGTGGTTGGTTGGTACGAAGGTTTCGGTAAACGAACTTCTCCGGTGTAACGAGCCGCTGTAAAAGAATCTTTGTTTTCGTCGGCGAGCAACGAGGGAGATATTCGCGCGGAAATGAATTTGGAAAAAGGTTGCTTTCGAAAGGGTTTCGAAGAAGGTTCGTTCGCGCGACACGGGTTGGTGTAAATTCGCAAGGAAGGGGGTCGCGAGACGGGGGGTCGTCGGTACGAGTTCGACGGTTATTCGTTTCGACTCGAGAAATCAGAGACACTCGTAATTTCTATTCCAGTCGTTGCACGTGCATCGAGTCCGTGTTGACCGAAGAAACTGGGTCACGGGAGCCATTGTTCCTACGGCAACTCTATTATCCGTCATTAAACCGGTTCGTCTGTGTTCGTTATTTCGTCCCGGAACACGTTCGTTCTGTTCCCCGGCTATTTTTAACGAGCTCCCGTCTCGCGGTCTATTTGGAATATTTTGCGGCCAAATTGGCGTCCCGCGCGACCTGGAATTCGAAACAAACCGAAATTCCCGGTGAATCCGAATCGACGATAGTTTAGAATACTAATGGATTAATGGAAATCGAGGCAATTTGGCATCGTCCGGGGACCACCGGACGACTCGAATTTTCAAGCACGAATCCAGCAACGACGACATCGACGACGACGACGTCGACGACGATGGTTAATTCGCCGACATAGCGAATTTTCAAGGGAGTCCGGAGAACGAACGTGATTCATCGAATCCGATAATTCGACGAAATTCGGCAATAACGTAGCGAAGCTGCGAGAAACGAGAACTCGCCGGGCTGTAAAATTTACGACGATTCCGAGTTCGAGATAAAGGCGATAATTGAATCGAGATTCGTCCCGATGAAATTTTAGAGCAACGTGCGCGGCGCGAACGATCGGAAATTACAGTTTTAAACGGAACGTTCGGTAATACCGGTACGAACCAACTCGATCGCGTTAAATTCACCGAACGAACGAAGCGTCGACGGTAATTAGAAACGAAACAACGACCCTCGTTCACGGCGAATTCGCGAATTTTCTTTACGAAGGAACAACGAGTCGCGGAAAGGTTTCTTTTAAAAGCATAAATCTGCTTACCCGAGCGAGCAGGAAAATAAGTTTCCCTCGTCGAAGATTATTCGTCGGTAAAGTTTGCTCTTTCCCGTCGTCGTGAAATTTCAAAGGGAGCCTCGGAGCCTCGGAGACTCGGGTCCGCCCTCTCCTCGAGACGATTCCAGTTCGTCGACGTTTCTCGTTCGAGACGTCGATACAACCGGCGAAACAACGCGACGTTTCTCGCTCGAAGATCCTCGAGAATCGAACGACACGCTCGACGATTGTTCGCGCGGATGGTCGTCCGAAGAAATCTCTCGGGCGTTAATTGAAAATCGAGCACACCGAAACGAACGTCTACCCATCGGACGACGAGAACGCCAAGTTTACACGGGGCCAGGATATTTACAAGGTGCCGGCCGCGATAACGTTACCCCCTTCGTTTCGTACTTGCTCGTTTTATTTACCACCCCTACCCTCCTACACCGTCCATGCGCCCGCCCCTTAATCCCCGGGCCCGGTCTCGTTGGAACTGCTTTAAAGATTATAAACGCTGGCTAACAGCCGCGTATAATTCACGTTTGTTATCCCGCATCACGGAAACCCCGTAATGATACGTTGATTCTATAGAATTTCGCTGGAACCCCACCCGAGCCGCCCTACCTTTACCGTAACCCCCTCTCTCTCTCTCTCTCTCTCTCTCTCTCTCTCTCTCTCTCTCTCTCTCTTTGCTACCACCACCACCACCACCACCTCCCCCGCAATTATAGCCAGGGTTTTAGCAACGGACCAGAAATAATAAATTGCTCGAGTGCCTGGAAAGGAGCCTCTCCCTCCTCGGCAGCTGACCGAAGCGCGCGATCCTCCCGGCCGAAACTCGACGCTAGGATTTCGGGTAATTAAAAATCCAGCCGCGTTTCGCGACGTGTAATTTTATAATCCCGGCCCGGTTCAACCTTCTCTCTTTGCCATCAATTTCGCCGTGTTTCCGGCTAAAACCCCGGACAGTATAATGGCCGTAATATCGCTTGCCGCGTAATAGCTCGCGAAAATACCGTTACCGACGAAACGGAATATCTTCAGAGTCGAGAGGAAACGAACCCTGTCTTTCGGTTTCGGTTATTAACGCTGGAATTGGAGAAAATGGTAAACGATTTCCCACCACCGGGGGAGGGAGAAATAAACGATTCGCTCGAGGATTTTAAATTCGACGAATTTCTCGTACGGGGTACACGCGCGCGCCCCTGATACGAATTCGAATAACATCGATCGAACAGTTGCGCGAAAAAAAGATAAAGGTTTCGCTATTCGAAAACTTTGCCAACTTCCCACTCCGTGCCCTCTCGAATTTCATATTCGTCCATCTCGTAACAGGGGAAATTTGTTTTCCGTGCTGCGAACTTTCGCTCGATGTTTCAACAAAAAGACCCTGGACTCCGATCGTCCTTCCCTAGAAAAGGAAGAATACTTCTCAAGATATCGTAACGGACGTTTTCCTCGATTTTTCCTCCTATTATAACACCATAGTCGACTTTCCTCGAACAGATCGATTTCAATTCGGAACACTTCGATCGCGTTTAACTTCGATCCGACATCGTTTCGATAGAGAGCAATATTTTGATCGTTTCTCCGCGAGAAAAATGTAACGGTAACCAATATTCGTCCAGAACATCGATGGAAACTCGTACGGTCTACTCGTCGCGATCGTCCATAAAAACGATCCAGTTGGATACCTCGTTTCTTCGTTGAAAGGCACCTTCGTACTTTCTCTATCTCCTGTTGTTCGACTCTCGATTCTTCCGTTGATAATTTTTCCCTCTTATCGTACTTTGTCCAATCTCCGACTCGGCGTGGAGAAATTTCAATTTCGATTCGGAACTCTTTCTCGTAGAAGAACGAACTCCGGTTGTTCCAACCCGATACCTCGTCGATCGAGTCTCGTTTCGCAATTGTGCAACGACGAGGCTTCGAGGAAAATGTGATCGAGCGACGTGATGCGTTCCACGCGCGTCGGGAGCTTACATCGACTGGCAGGAGGTAGGAGGCTCGGCGTGCGCGATAATTCCGAGCTTTTTGCCGCGGCGGTCGCACGAAGCCCGGCAAGGAACGTTCTATCGGAATGCAAATTCGAAACGAGCCGCAGCCGTTATCGCGAACCAGGCTGCACGTAATTTTGATTTCGCGAAATTCCACTTTATCGAAGCTGATCTATTACCGTCGCGCGAGTTCCCGCTCGAGGAGTCGCGCCGCGTTGCTTCGGAGCGACTGAAACGCGGTTGCACGAACTCGATAGCCCCCGGCTCGCTGCGTGACGACCGTCCTGTGTAATGGGCTAAGAATGTAAATGCAAATCGTGGAAACGCGAATCTCTCCGCGCCGAGATATACATTATTCGCTTCCAAACGAGAGGAGAGTAATTGAAAAAAAAAAAGAAAAACCCCCGACCGGCTTTTCGGAGAGTCGTAAACCCGGAGCTGTTTCCGCAAACCGTTTCGGGAGCTAAGATCTCGAGACTCGATGTACACCGCCGCTCAAAAGTTTCGAGCGCTCGCGGAACACGAAGCTTTGCCTTTTTCTTTCCTTTTTCTTTCTTTTTTTTTCTACGCGCGTATCGATTCGTTAAATATTTGACTCCGTCGCGTCGAAAGAAGATTACCGGTACAACGGAGGGAACTCGCGCGGAACTCGCGGCCAACGGTCGGACTCGTCGAGAATAGGAGCACTCGTACGGAACTCGCCGAAAACAGAAATTACTCGAACCGTTTTACAAACCGACGTATTGTACTTTGCGAGCTTACCGAAGCATTCTTTTTTTTTACGCACGATTCGTTGAAAGTTGAATTCTGTCTCGTCGAGGGAACATTACCCGCGCGTAAAATAAAAATTTTTCAGAGAGACCGTCGAGAGTCGAACCGGAGTGTAATTACAATTTCCGTTTGGAATCGTGGTTAAGCGATGATCAATTGATACGCGAGAGTTACGTATTCGGTGAAACGTTCGCGCGCGTAAAACGTTCGTTTGTTTCGAAAATCGAAGGTTGTTTGGCCAAGTTTCGAGCGGCAGCGTGCAATACCGTGCGCTGCGATTTTATAGGCAAATTTGTTCAGCGTGCGGTAGGATCTCGGATTATCCGTCAAATTTGTTGCCCGGATTCGTGACCGGGAGTCGTAGCTGTTTGTGTTTCATCCTTGTATCCCATTAATCGTGCTCTTCGAGGAGTCAGTTGGAGTTCAACCGGTTCGAACATTATGCGAAGCACTACTATACTAGTTCCCGAAGTTTGATCCGCCATTATGTGGCAATGTATAGAAACCTCGTTTGCCTCGATCAAAGACGATACTTCGTGTACAAAGTGTCTGTTTCTGTTCCCGATACGGTGGGATATCCCCGGACGAACCCAAGACACCGAATACACGTTCTTACGAAAACTGGTACGGAAGATGGACGTACGTAAGACGTAAATATTTTTTCCACCTCCTTCGAACAACATTCCGAGGAAAATTGGTTCGATATAGAATTCGTTCCATATAAAATTGGTCAAAAACAGACTCTCTGTATACTAGGCGACTGTCTCGCTTGTAAAATAAAAGAAAAGAAAAGTTCTCCAGCCGTGCTTTGGGCATCGGTGGTCCCCTTACTCGAACGTTTCGCGATGCACCACTCGTCGAACGTCCGTGAGCGTTCCAACGCCGAATCTCTTCGAACGTCCACGGTGCGCGAACTGCTAAAAATCGCGAAAGTCGTTATTTAATCTTTAACGATACGAGAAAGCAGCATGCAACGTTTCATGCGGGGATCCGATAAATTTGTTACCCTTGCCGGGAAGAGAATAAACTTGAATTTTTTCTTTTCTACATTTTTTTTTCTTACTTTTTCGAGCACCCCAGCTCAAGTCGAACAGTTCGATGCAATATTTTCGCGCAGCGGTGAATCACGTACGAAGAAAGGCGCGAGAAGAGAGGGAAGTGGGAAGGCAATCCGGGGGAACGTTGGTTCGGAAATACGGATCCACATTTTTTCTTTTTTTTTTTTTTTTGCCCGACAGTGGTGGAGTGGACGAAATGATACAGGGTGGGTCGATTGAAATGCAAATCGAACCCGGGGCCGATGGTTATTCCGTTGTACACGCGGCCATGACGCTACCCCGACGCGGCGTTCCAAATTCGATCGTTCCTCTCTCCCGTGGGTGTCAGCCTGCCGCAAACAACCGACTCTCGCTTGGCCAGGGTTGTGCAGAGAGGGAGGGCGGGGAGAAAAAAGAAAAAAAAAAAAAGAAAAAATCTCGCCGACGTCGACGTCCGCGTCGCTCCATCCCAGGATCGTTTCTGCCCGACGAACTCGCCGATTGCGGTCGCTCGCGCGAGACTTCTGCCCACGTCCATGCTGGTACCCCGATTCGCCGCGAATTCTTCCGAGAATTTACGGACGCTTAGGTGCGCACACACCCTTTGCGGCGAGGCTGCACCCCCTCCCCCGGCCACTCCGCCTCTCTCTGCCCCCCGATTCGGCGTCCGAATTAGAGAGATTCGCGCAGTGTTTGCACGTGGAATTCTGATGGCGCACGGCGCAGCAATCCGTTCGATGTTTCGAATCGCTCGTTCGTGTGGCCACCACCGTATCGGGAATTCCGTTCCGTTCTCGTAGAATACACGATTTTTGAAATTCTATCTTCCATTCGGAATCCATCCCCGCGTGACGAGAATCCCGCCAGTTTCGCGGAGTTCTCGTTATTAAAGACCCTGGAGAACTTCCGCCACGGGCTGAGTCTGTCTCTCTTTCGATCTCTCTCTCTAGCTCTCTCTATTCGAGATTTCGGTAGTTCGATGAAGTCCCCGGCGTTTAGAATCTTCTCACCCTTTCAGGAATCCCTTTGCCGGCAACTTTCGGAACATTCCGTGTACGAAAAGTAGAGTGTTCAGTATTTCGGTGAAATTCGGCTTCGGAGGTTTCATTAAAATTCTTTGTATTCTCCGGGCTTTGACGGAACCTTGGCGAAATATAAATTTCCCGCGAACTACTGTATCACTCGAGGATACTTCTGGTCGGTGATGCTTCGTGCCAAAGATTATTCGGAGAGAACGAGAACGAGAATGCATCGATTTACGATGGTAATACAATATTTCGAGAGCGAGAATATTTCGCAAATTCAATCGAAAAATATATATATATATGTATATGTATATATAATTATATATGTAATATTTAACGACGATAAATATTTCATAATTCGGGAAATTCTTAATCGCGAACCGAAACCAAATTATCGTCTCTCGACCTTGTCTGTTCCCAGCAATAAGCAAAGTTCGAATCGAGCCGATTCTATTCCGTGAATAAATTCCATCTCGAATACTTTCGACAACTGTACGCGTACGTTAACGAAGTACAAAAATGTAACTAACAAGAAGGGCCAAACGGTGCACAAGTTTGCGCGAGCTCTCATTGTTTCCACGATCCCTGTTCACCACCGAAACGGATACCACGAGATACGAAACACTCTGTACGTGCTGGGACCGTTTATACGAAGCTAAAAGAAACTCTCGTATTATATTCGCGGGTATGAAAACGTAGATAGCGTGGATATTTTATTCGGTTGGATCTAAATACGTGGCCATATGGCCACGGGCGGAACGAAAGCCTCTAATCGAATTTCTCGAGGGTGTATTACCCCAGGTCGTTCTTACCCTTCTCGTTCGACGATTTTTAATCCGCGCATCCAGCCGCGATCGCGGCGGAAACAAAGTCGACGTAAACGGGTATTTATCCCCGCGAGTTCCGCGCTCGCGCGACCACACCGATATACTCATTTTTCAGAGCTCCGCGGAGATTTTCCTTATCGCACCGCGGCAGACATCCGCCTCCGGAATTCGAGCCACCGGCGAATCCGCTCGCTGGTTATCGGCGATATCTCGCGGGAACGCGCCAAGGAAGGAATTTAACCGGGAGAAAATTCATACGCGTTACAGCACCCGTGACAAACGCTTTGTTTAAGGATCTTATCCGTTTGCACGGGACGACCTCGGATGGTTCTGCGCGAATGGTCCCCGTTCCTCGAGCAGATTCCGACTCTACGGGATCTCTTGACGCATTGTCGACCGGTCACGAGTTAACTCGTATTTTCGTGCTAAAAATTTTGTTGACCAGTCACGAGTCAACTCGTGTTTTCATGTCCAAATTTTCTGGACCGGTCACGAATTAACTCGTGTTCTCATGCCCGAACCTTGTTGACTAGTCAGGAGTTGACTCGTGTTTGCACTTGCATTATCTATTTCAGTTTATGAGACCCAGAGTATAATAGAATATTTCAAAAACTCACCTTAGAACGTTAAACCAAAATTTCAGTATCTATATATACCTAAACAACAATTATCACTCGAAGAAGCAACGATACCACGGAGAGGACGTGTCAGCTTCGGAACGAATCCGACATAAATAACGAAATATAGGATTTTGAAAAACTATATTAAAAGTTGTACGAAAAATATGTCCAAAGTTCCATCTCGATTAATTTTCTACTAATAAGGTTAATCGAAATTTATTCAGATTGGTAAAATTACGAGCTCCGCGCGCTTTGTCTTGGCGATCTTCGTTCGAACTTCGGGCAACTACGTTTCTTTAATCTCTTATCGCGTACGTGTACAACTCTTTCGAAGTTCGGCGCGAAATTGATATCCGAGTAAGTTTCGACCGACTCTCGATGGAAATTAAACTTGGAGGAACTCTTAATTAAGAAATCAGAGCCATCTCGTTGTAACCTATACAGGGAAGAAAATAAAATTTCGCGCACACTGAGCCACCCGTACGTTGCCTTTACGCGGATCAAATTCTACTCGTCTTTGGTTAAGAGCTCGCCGATAGGTAATTTACCCGTGGTGCTCGCGAAGCAAACTTTCCTCCTAATTAGGATGCACGGAGGACGATGCGTTTCGAGCGCCTTTCGCTGCACGACTATCGCACGTTATACCTGTAAAGAAATATTTTCTATCGCGTTGTAATATACTCGCCTTGCGTCGAGTTTCAGAGACGGGAATTGTTACGACACGCCGTAAAAGGTATCTCGCTTTCCACCTCCGTGGCCCCTTGCATCTGCAAGAATCGCAGTATCCTCGCACGTGCTACTCCGGCACGCTTTGTGTTGCAAACGAACGGTTCGGCAAACTGTAACAATGTACGTACTGCGCGGAGCTGAATAGTTGACCTCTGGAAGAAGAAAACGTTTCGGTCGATCTTCCACCGAGCAAAAACTGCTCGACGCTGTTCACGTTGTCCTTACACGTGGTACTACTGTCCGTCAGCGACGAGAAGACCAACGAGCGTTTACCTCCCCACTCTGGTTCACGGTCAATCAATTCCCCTACCATTGGGCGTCGTCATTGGACGCTGTCGATTCTTTTCACCGTTCTCGGTCAATGGTGACAATGGTAGAGGAGAATGCTCAAAAATTGCTCGACGCTGTTCACGTCGTCCTTACACGTGGTATAATACTACTGTCTGTTCGCGATTAGAAGACCAACGAGCGTTTACCTCCCCACTCTGGTTCACGATCTACCACTTCCCTTACCATAACGCGTCGTCATTGGACGCTGTCGATTCTCTTCACCGTCCTCGATCAATGACGACAATGGTAGAGGAGAATTCTGTTCACGTTGTCTTTACACGTGGTACAATACTACTGTCTGTCCGCGACGAGAAGACCAACGAGCGTTTACCTCCCCACTCTGGTCCACGATCCACCACTTCCCCTACCATAGCGCGTCGTCATTGGCCGCTGTACGATCCCCTCCACCGTCACGAACCAGAGTAGGGACGTAAACGCTCCTCTGTCTTCTTTTCGTAGACAGACAGTACATTCCTCTCGGTCCAGAAGTCACCTTTCCCGGTGAAAGCTTCAAAGAGAGGCTCGTGGCCGTTTCATCGCGAAAGATCGACGAAGAAGGCGCAAACGAATCTTGGACGAATCGTTTCAGAAGTCGTTGAAAAAATTGTCGAAAGTTCCATAGTCCCCGACGAATTCTTCCAATTTCCCGGCCGTGCTCGTACCGAGCGTCGGTTCTCCGATCTTCGCAGCGAGGATTCTCGGTGACGTCGGGAGAACGCGAAACAAGAAAAATTTCGTATATTGACGCATACCTCGCGCTCGAGAGACTCGTATTCGACGCGCGAGTGACACCGTGGAATTCTTATTCTTCTTTCCGCGCGGCGTGCATTCCTCCGCGGCGGCGGCGGAGGCGACGGAGGCGGCGAGCGTATCCCGGAAACGAGCTGCGACGCGGCACCGGTTTCCTCTCGCGGGTGTCACGCCGGACGTCCCGTTAACATCGTCGCGAAGAGAAGAGACACGCGAGAAACGGAAGGCAATAGTCAACAACGTGGCGGAGACGGCCCGCTTGGAAAATAAAATCCGAAACAAAAGAGAGAGGACCGAGGGACCGTGATTGGCGCCGCGACACCGAGGGGAAGCGTCGAGTTTCCAGATCCCCAAGAACGCGAAAACTTCAGCCTCGAGGGTTTTCGCGTTAGAGTACCCGTGAAATTTCTCGCTAAACCGGTCTAGGACGTAGATTAACTTGTCCGGTAGAAACGAGGTCAATTTACACTGTCCTTTTGCCCGTGGCACGATGCACCACCCTGGGTATATATTTTTTAACGGATACTCTCTCGGTTGCTCGACACTTTTAAGTACATTTATAACCGTATTTACGCACGGTAAACTCCTTTCGTTAACAATCTACGTACTGGATCGAGCGGATAAGGCGTTACGGGTTATTCTTTCAGAAACCGACGATTTCGTTTTTGCTTTAAATTACATTTTTCGAGAGCCGACTAATAGGATAAAAAGGAGGGTTGGTTAGATCTTTTTTTAAACAAAGGATGGTACGCGTTCTTCGTTACTTGGACAGCTCTTACCAAACCGTGTAACGGTGACTGTCGTTTAAAAAGATCTCGTGACTTTCTTTAATCGCCCCCTGAATCGTTCGAAAGAAAACGATGTCGTGTTCGTTGGTTGCCGAGAAAACACCTTGCAACGCTTTACGCGGGTCGTGGTTTGTATTTAATTCGTGCACACGGATGCATAGTTTTCTAGGCAACCGGACCTTTCGTCGAGACCTCGATACGCGTTAACTTTACGATTTCAAGCAAAAAAGAATCGCGTTGAAGGAGGAACCGACGCTCCTGTACTCGGACAAGCCGCGTCACGTAGCGTATACGCGCGAAACTCGATCGAAATTCTGACACCGAAACCGCGAGGAAAAATTCGGCCCCGGTCCCGGATCCCGATAGATCGACTGTAAACACCGAATCCCGAACAACTATCCCGCGAAGACCTTTTACAAAGCCATCGAACTCGGTAGCCAAAATCCCGAAGCGGAGAGTACTCGTCAACGATACTCTCTTAAAATTCTCCGCGTGCTTCGTTAAATATCCCATCCTCTTCCCTCCACCCTCCCTCCCGTCCCCCTCCCCGCGAGTTGGTCGAATAATTAACCAAATTCCTGTCCGCTGCAACGAGATCAAAGCGGCTGAAATAAATCCGGCCGAGCGGAAACGAGTCGAGCGAGTTGCATAAACGTTGCCCGGTCCCTACGAAACGATGTTAATTAAAAGCTAATTAACGCCGGATTCGCGGAAATCAGTCGCGTCGGTAGTTAATAACTTCGGCGAGCGAACGAGCGAGCGAGAGGGAGAACGAACCAACCAACGAGCGAGCGAGCGAGCGAGCGAACGTTGGAATCGTCTCGATACGACGTCGAAACGCGTTGTTATTAACTCGTACGCGACATAATTTTGCTAGGCGCAGCGGCGCGTGTAGCTGCAACGTGCACTCGAGCCACGTGTGCACGTGCAGCCAGCCGCGAGTAAGTCACTCGGCGCGTTAAGTTTGCCCCCTTTGACGCGCGGCTCTGCCCGCAAGGGAGACGTCTTCGCGGCGTCGGGACGCCCGAACGACGCCTCGACACCGGTGCACCCGGGAATCCGCGACCGAGTCAAAGTATACGCGCGGAGCTTAACGTTGCTCGCGAACCTTTAGGAAACGCCGCGTTACGCCATTACCGGAACGACGAAGACGATGCAATTAACGAGGCGGGGAGGGGGCGGGGGCGGGGGCGGGAGCAGCCCTCGGATTACGAATAACTGCGAAGAAGGGGTGCGAGGGGATGCAGCGTTTTGTCGCGACTCGGTACCGCGTCCCGTTTCCCGAGATGACGTACAAGCTGTCTTTTAAGCGGTGCGAAATGAAAATATGCAACGAAATCTTTCCCCACGGAGCTCGATTTTCGAAGAAATTTATTTCGAAGATTCTTTGACGTTTCACCGTGCTGGGTGTCGTTACTCGCGTCGATCGTAAGCTGAGAGAACGGTACGGTATTACCTTTTTCAACCGATCGAAACGAACGAACGACGATAGAATAGAACGAACAACCCGCGAACAACCGTTCGGGAACACCGAGGCGAGCAAAAACCTGTAGTAATGGCCAGACCCGAATATTCGAAATCGATTTTCTCGAAAACAAAACCACCTACGGAAAAAACTGTTATTCCGTATTTTCGTCTCACTTTTTCCCACAGAATAACCATATCGCGGCTCGCGACTACCGGTTTACCGAGTGGCCCGTACACGGGAATAAAATGGTATAAAAATATTTCGCAACCCGGCTTGTGGGCTTCGCCGAATCAAACCACCCCGAGCGAGACAAATATTTGTACGGGTCTGCTAACACCGGAAGTAATCCTGTAGGAGCGTTAATGCTGGATATAGTTGATGTTATCGAAGCGGTTTAAACCGGGGGACCCTTCCGCGGCTCTCTCGAGAGTTCCGTTCGATTCTCTTCGAAAAGGGAAACAAACGAGAGAGCAAAGTATCGCTCGGTCCGTAAAAAATAATCGCGTACCAAGTAACGAAACGAGGAGAGGGGGAACCGTTGTTCGAAATGATCCATTTCACCGTGAACCGTTCTCAAAGACGCTTATACTTTATTCCAGAACTCCTCGACGCGCTTACAGCTACCTATACGCGTGCTTCGGCTTCCGGTATCTGTAAACTACGTTAACGTCGGCATACATACTCGTATGTACAGTCCTCGAGACGCTGCTCTCGAGAGTTTCTAGGGCGAACCGTTCTCAATGGACGCTTACATCGTTTCTAACCGAACGAGTTCCGTGTATCTACAAAGCGGTCTACCTCAACCGATTCGCTGTTGCAACTGTTGCGTTATGATTATCGCGATAGAACGATGATAGAGTAACGGATCCATTAGGCCTATCGTTTATTGCTACTGTCGAGGATGTCCTTACGATAACTAATATAATACACGTGCGAACGCACGACCAAACCACCGAATTCCGTCCACCGCGCGGTTCTTTTTTCTTTTTCTTTCTCTGTGACGCTTCCGGATCGATGAAATCTCGAGGAACGAAGAGCGGACGAAATTCGGTGGTTTCGCGGCGCACATAGCGACAGATTTCCTTCTAGAAATTGGCACTAAGAATTCAAAGACAGACGAAAGAATACTGTTGGTAAATATCGTTCAACCACGGGCTTCGAACCTTCCTCGTCGGGGCCACTCCTCGCTAACGCTTCCCAAGAGGGCTCTCTTCGAACTCTCGATCGTTCGAGCTCGCTCCCCGCGGTTTCTTCTTGGACGACCGAGTCGCCGTTAAAATCTCCTCCGAGGACCTTGGCAAATATTATATTTATAGACCGCGAGGAGACGAGACGAAACAAAGAAAGAAGTTCCCCGTCGAAGATCGTAGGGTTAAGCGCGTGCCACGGATCAGGCTCACGTAGCGTTACGTGACACCCGTTACGCTATACACGTAAAATCTATGCGTAGATGTATACGGTTAAGATATTTTCAGCCTATCGTGGCCCGAGTTCTCACGGTTGAGACCGTTCGAGGTTTCCGGTGGCGAGCAACGTCCGTCGTTTCGAGCGCGTCGCGACGGTACAACTTCGTCGGTAGTCCGAGTTACGCATTCGTAGCTGTCCACGTTTATCGATCACCGCTCACGGCTTTCAATCGGGAGCGAATAATATCAATTAGAAAGTCTCGACGAACGAACCTCCGCGACTAAAAATAATCTCGACGTTGCGCTACCGCCCGATCCGTTCTCCAACCAGCGTCTCGATGTAAAATCCGTTCAAATTGAATTCACAAATTTCCCAATTACGCCGCAACGGTGTATCCGGCGCGCCGTCATTATTAGTTCGGAAAGGACCGAGATCCGCGCCGGGACGGTCTATATTAAAGACACCTGCCGGCAAGAATTTTTCGAGCTAATATCGTTCGTTTGGAAAGGAAAAACACGAGCTACTCGTGGACAATTAAAAAAGGGGACGCTTCTCCGTATGGCGCCCCGTTTACCGTTGCCGAGCGGTGTTGTTCCCCGTCGACGTTTCAAAGGAGTTTCCACGTTCCTATAAGCTCTCGGTCGTTTCGGTTATTCGTAAACCGGTGTGTCCAAAAGGACGTCGCTCTTGTCCACCGAAATCCCCGAACAGCGTTTGTACACGGTTGTACGTCTCTCTGTTTCTCGACGCGAGCCGGCAGCGGCTCGAAGGTATTTAACGGCTAACGTGCTTACTAATTCGAAAACGTACGTCGACGTGCGTGTACTTATCTACATGGAAGACGAACGTGACTCACCGCGGTCGACGGTGAACACGGGAGGGTAGGAAGAGCGGTTCGAACGTCGACGGTGAACCTCGTTGCGCGGCCGCGTCTCGAACGGCCGATAAGCACACCGTTCCAGCGACTTCCGCGTTGAACTCGCTCAACGGCCGGTGTAATTAATTAAAGGACAAAGTTCAGTGTCCCGCGGAACCCGCTTCGCCGCGAGCCAGACGCCGCCCTTCTAATCTCGATGCGGCGAGGTTCTCCCGATTCGTCGCGCGGACTCTCGGCGTCGACGAGTCCCCGCGCACGTCACCGACGATTCGAATTTCGTGGCGCGTCGCGGCGCGGATCCGCGGCCGTGATACGGCGCGTTCGTACAATCGGTCAACACGGAATAAATAACGCGTTCAAACGTTAATATTACAGGGCTTCAGCTCCATGAACTGATACGGCACGTGCAACGTCGTGTTGTTGTGCTCCACCAGGAGGTGACCGCGCCTGGGGGACGCCCCTACCACCAGAACCGTCTCGCCTTTCAGCAGGACAACCTCTCCTTCTCCCTCCTCTGAAACAACAACAATTTCGGGGGAATTGGGAATGCAGGAACGCTAACTCGATTAACGGGTTGGTCGTGAAATCGTCGACCGAATACTCGAAATCGTTCAAATTTATCCAACGTGGACGATGCCCGAAGGGTACCCAAGAACGGGAGAACGGTCGGTTGAAATTATTATTTTTCAGCGGTCCAAGGCCTGGTAAAGTTCGACCTTTTACCGAGATCCCGTAGCGCGAATGTAAACGGTTTACAATCGTTCGTTGAAACCGAGTCAAGGGGTAACCGTTTCTTTCGAGGTTGAGCACTTTCTTTCACGAAACGAAGTGTCTCTTACCTGGGAAAGGCATCTTCATGATCCTCGTTTGCGGATAACCCAACTTCGTGTTACCTGTCACGGTGTAGGACCTGCTGGGTGGGACAGGAGGCGGTCGTTCCTGAAACAAAGTTCCAAAGACTTCCTCTTCCATTCGACGGTGAACAAAGTTTCAGGTTGAATTTATAAAGGAATCCGAAAGAAACGAGATCGGTGGAAATCCGCGAGAAGCGACTCTTACCAAATCCAACCCAAAGAGGGTGCACGTCTGTTGGATCATCTTCTGATCCGCACACTTCTCCGATGGATCAGGGGGTGGCGTACCGGCGATCGGTTGCGGCCTGGGTCGCGTTCCGGTTCCGGTTCCAGCGGCGGTGGTCACGTTTCTCTGAACGGTGCCGGTGTTGGTCGAGGTCGGCTGTTGGTGTTTCTTCTGCCCGATCCCGGACGTCACGCCTATCGTGGTCTTCCTCAGCGGCCATCTTCTTCGTACTCTCCAACCTCTCCACGTAGCCTGATCATCGGATAAACGAGAGGGGAGTTGACGACATCGAGGTAATCCGATTCGATGGTTTCGCGCGAAAGGGAATCGTGGACGCTACTTTTGAACCGACGTACAAAAAAAAATAAACCCCCCCTCGACACTAAAACGCGTATAGAATTATCTTCAAGGTCTCGTTGAGTTTCACCGGCGAATCGATTCTTTTTCGACGTTTAAACGCGAAAAATGATATCACCTGTATCGCGGTGGCGGCCCTCCTCCTTGTTTCCGAGCGTAGATTCTCTAGCTGCTGCCTGATACCCTCGCTGAGGAAGATGTGCCTCTTGCCGAGCGCCCAGCTGGTACTCGCGCCGAATTTGCTCTTCAATTGTTGGGCGTTCTGTAGAATGAGCTTGGTGTCCTCTACGGCTTGCTCCTCGGCGCGGCGCAGCTGCTTGAAGGGCGCGATCAGTCTGTACCTGGCGTTGAACGCCTTGAAGCGCATCCGATGCGGGTAGCCTGGGGTACGGGAAAGGTTCTCGATGATTGGAAGTTTCTCGATTCGGGTTCGAGTATTTTCGTCGGAATCGAGTCTCGGGGCGACTTCTCGATCCCGATTCACCGTGACTCGGTGCCTACTTTGTCCCGGATTATCGAGACTCCGCTGGGACGCGAACTAGGAAGTAATATCGCGCTCCCGGAGAGACAGCCGGCTGTCTAGCGGGTACGCGGAGCCAGCTCGCCGCCGAAAGAGCAAACGCGAGCTCTAACGTCGCACGATAACCGAGACCTAAGCCCGGACGCGCGCATGTAAGTTCAACGTCCGGAATAGTTTCAAGACGTACCTCCGGCCATTAGATTTACTGTCTCCAGAACTTGAAGGGATCGTATCTGACGCATAGTCACGCCTCGGTCTAGGTGGAGCGGGGTTTCTGTGCCGTTGCTTCTAATGCACCTGACAAAGTGGGGTCTGGCATGGACGAGAGTTCTCAAGAGATTATCCAGCCTCGTGTGGAAGTCCTGAGTCAACGTGGAGATCGGCTCGTCCCCGTTCAAACTGAAATCACGAGCACACAAACACGATCGATCGCCATCCGCGGAGGAGTCATGCGCGTTTCGATCTACGGTTACGGCTCGAACCGGATGTCTTACAGGTCTGTGTGAGACGTCGGCGATATCCTGAAGCTGACGCCCCTGGGCACGGTGTCGCTCGCGTAGAGAGCTTTCAGCTCGCTGCCGAACAGGTGGGTCGCGAAACCGAAGCTGCACGTGTGCTTGTAGAACACGGCGACCAGATCGTCGGGCACTACGTCTTTATTGGTATCTTCGGATGGGAAAAATGTACTTTACAACGAGCGGTAGCGTGATTTTCTTTGTTTTTTGTTTCTTTCTTTTTTTCCTCTTTCTTTTCGTAGAAACAAAGGGACGTCGACGACGGTTTTGCCGTTAAGCGGGGTATTCCCGTATACCGATGCTCCAGAAAATATACGACCTTCTGAATTAGAAATTAAACGTACAGGTACGAATTTCGATCGAGCAAAAATCGAATTGGCAAGCTCGTTGACTATTTCCTACGGTGTGTCGTAAATATCTGTGTCGTTATCTTAAGTAGACGAAAGTTTGAGCAAACGTCGTTGGAAGAAGGATCGATTCGATCGACACGTCGCGCGAGAGTGTCCCCTGGACACCCGCTGTACTTGTACCGGAGGGAAGTGATTTTTTCGTACGCACCCAAGAAGTCCGACGCGTCGTAAGTGACCCTGCCGGCGAAATGCTGTATCCCGAAGGATCTGCAGTCGACGGTCCTCGGCTCGAACAACCGTGGATTCTGTTTGTGTTGCACCTTCACTTTGGCCACGTAGCTTTCGGCAGTACCGCGTATCGAGCACTCGACGTCCAGCATGCTCAGCAATCCGGTGCGCTACGGACGAAACGCGTGGACAACGCTTACGCCTCGCACGACAAATCATCGGCCACGCGTTCACGAGCCAGGAGCGTAAAATCGTTCGAGCGACTCACCAGGGAGGAAATGAGATCGATGCACGGCACGTTGTCGACGTAGTCGACCTCCACGTCGCACCGTATCCCCTCGTCGCGGCAGCTCTCGATCGAGCTTTTGAATATGTGGGTGTTGTAGAAGTGTTGCATCGTCTCCGCGCAGAGATTGATGCACAGGTGCTCCAGCTGGCTGGGTTTCGGGTCCTCGAAGCCGAACATGTCCAGGATGCCGATGAAACCGTCCGTCGCGTGTCTCACGGCGTTGTTCAGCGCGGTCATGCTTCTGGAACCGGTGCCACCTGGACGCGACACGAAACACCAAAGATTTGTAAGCGGAAGACGATGATTGGGTCAACGAGAGCGTCGAGAGCGATCCCGATTCGTTCTTCGTTCCTACGATCGACGCTACTGTCGCTCGATCGTTCAGAATCTTCGAACGGTCCGCTTTGCCGAGCCACTTCGAAAGAAAATCGATCCAGATCGAAGGAACAGAGTCCAAAGGTCGATGGCTCCTTCGAGCAACTTTCGAGGCTAGTGAATTGTACTCGAAGCGAGCAATTTCGCGGAGACAACGATCGCCGGCTAATCGCCATTAACTCGGTCCTCCGACCGAGATTGTCCAGGATCAATAGGATCGGCGATCCGAGTCGGAGCGAGTTAATCCCGAGAAGCTTCTAATCTTCGAGTAAACAACTACGCGATCCTTGTGCACTTGCCTGCGGAGCTCCCAATGGTCGAGGCATGCTGACTGGTCACCTCGGCCTGATTATGAACGGACTCGTTCGAATCGGACGAGAGCGTGCCGAGGGTAGAGCCTAATCTCTTCAAGCTGTTCGCACGCCTGACGATAGTGGCCACGGTGCGGCAGTAGAGCGCTTTCGCCAACGAGTCCCTGGTCATGTTAGACTGCATAAACAAACACCCTTCAACATGGTTCCGGTCCGACAGGCGAGTGTTTGGATCAGATTGCGCGCAACGAGTTACACAGTACCATATTCGCGTCGCAGACGGACTTGACCAGTTGTCCGCGTGCGTTGTGGGTCCTCGAGGTGAGGCCCCTCAACAAGGCCGGTGGCGGGACACCCAGGAGGGCCGCGACCGAGGCCAACTCGTTCTCACCAATCACGCCGACCTCCACGCCCGGACGATCCGTGAAACCCACGTTTCCCAAAATCAGCACCGCCGCGAGGACTCTCACCACATCTAAAAAGGGTATACCCAGCACTCCTGAAAAGAAAACGTAACTGGATAAAGAGACGACTTCTAGTCTGGACGTCCGTTCTAATCGCGAGTAGAGACAAAGAGGGAGGGGGAACCTTGCGTCGAGAACTCGTAATTGGTTCTTCGATCGATAAACGCGATGGAAAAAATGTCGACAAACGTTGCTCGAGAATCGGTAATCGATCCGCGCACCGGGTCGATTCCTTCCGCGACACCTCGCGAACGTATCGAGCGGTGTCGGAAGGAATCGCGAGTACGTACCCAAGCAAGCCTTCCACGCTTGAAACCTGATGGCGTCCTCGGCTTCGTCCTGCCTAGTGTCGCCCTGCTGGAGGTACCTCAGGTTCTTCAAATTGTAACCCTCCAAATTAAGTTTGACTGTTGAGTAAAACACGGACCGAATAAAGTTCGACCACCGTAAATCGGTATCACGCTAAATGTCTGATCGTCTCTACCTCGTTCCTCGTGCGAAAGGCCGGCCAGCATTTGGTAAAATATGTGATAGTTCTTCTCGTCGGGCAGGGGCCTGATGACCCGCGTTTGATCCAAGAAATAACAATGTATCTTCGTTCTGTACAAAGCCCCGTCCGTCACCTGAACCTCGATAAAGTGACCCTAGAGTAAACACGTTGTCGGTGAACTCCTTAACGAAAACACAGTAACTCGTGGTTAAATATACGTATCGTCACGTACTATCCTGGAACTCTCCGAGTTGGTGGCGGTCTTCGCGGATCCCAAGGACCTGAGGACGGTAAAGGCCGCAGCCAGGTGTTTGAAGGCGTCGGTTTCGGGCCCACCGCCGGCAACGTCGAACAACTGCCTGAGCAACAACATGGAGGCGTACGTCTTCCCCGAGCCGCTTGTCCCTGAATCGAACACGGAAATGTGTTTTCTTCCAATTCGTAAACCGGAACCGGAATCTAGAGAACCGTTGACGGTTTACCGGAAAGAATGATGGCTTGAGGGTAACCGGTCTCCGATTGCTGTCTCACGGCCTCCTGGACGACTTTGTTCAGCTGAGGCGCCAAAGGTACGGCCCTGGTGCTCGTCAACGTCAATGGATTCCCCACGTCCGTGTAAGGATTGATACAGACCAGGATGGGACCCACGTTCGTCTGAAATGCGTTTCGATCAACCACACTTTCGAGCGTCGATTCAGCCTTAAAAGTTTACCACGTTTACGTATCGTTTGTCAACGTTCGCGTATCGATACACGGCTTTGAAAATCGCCCTTTTGCACGGGTAATTGAAACGTTTTATCGAACCGGGAAACCCTGTTCCTTTCTCTCGGGAAAAGAACAAATATTAGATTGTTCGGAAAGTCGTTTCGTATTTTTCAAACACGATTCTTTTAGAGTCTATATAAATGTTTCTACGCTCTAAAAAAATCGCGTTTCATTTTCACCGAAAAAAAACGAATCTAGTCCGAACGACCCAATAGAATGCTCGTGTATCGTCGATCGGGTTACGTCGCTCAGATTCTCTCCCGTGGTTGGTCGTATCCTAGGACATCGGACGTGCTCGAGCGACATCGTAGTATCTTCGATGTACACCAAGACGAGGATCTTCCCCTTGACGCGTGTTCTCAATTAACACGCGTTCCACGGTCAGTCGAGAATCAATTTTCCAGCTACGAGAATCCGATCGACTCCTGGTCCGGTGGTACGCCGCGGACGAACAATCGATCCATCCCGAGGCCTGGAACGCGCGACGCCGAGGTTGAAATCGGCGCCAATTCCCGGGCAAACGTTCCCGAAGAAGCATCGCTGTCTGATATTTCACTTCGCGCCATCCGCAGACCGCAGCTTCCTCCAATAACATCCCAGGAGGGGGATAAAAGGAAGCCTCGAACCGTCGAGCGGCGGAGACTTAGAAATCGGGACAGTCGGGGCGGCGTACGATAGGGGCGGGGGAACGGGGGCAGGAGGTGGAGGACAGGAAAGACGAAGGAGAAGACGAAGGAGGTAAAGAGCACAGGGTGGTGCAACAGGCTACGGAGCGGCGAGGCTTTGGCGGGCCTTGGTTCCTATTAGAAGCCCACCTAGAGAAAGCAACGCGCCGGAGGACGAACAAAAAGGTGAAAAACGCCCGAAAGCCGAGTGGAGAGGGAGAGAACCGGTCCCGTCTCGGGGCCCGTTGCTAGCGATGGGCGTTCGAGACTCTTCGTTCGCAGCGTTACGAGCAACTCGTTCGAGATCGTTTCTCGACGTTGGACGAGCGTCCCTGAAGAAGGAACCACGATCGCCTCGATCGTTTTCGGTGCTTCGAATTTTGCCCGCGAACGATTCGGGGAATCGGTTTCGAAAGTCGATCGCGGCCGGTACTTGCGTTACTTGGGCGTTTCCGAGTATCCAAGGTCGTTTTTGAATTCTCAAAGGGGGATCTCGTTTGGTCGCAGCGATCGGTGTCGACGATAGGTCGCGAGCGAGAACGCGTCGCCGTGTTTACTCGTTCGATCGTATCTGAACGCGTCTCGAGTCCGTCGCTAGTCACGGGGCAGCTAACGCGCCGGAGAAGGAGAACCGAGGTGGAAAGGAGACGGACGGGAGAAGGTCGAAACGAAAAGAAATACAAGGAGAGAGAACACAAAGTGGTGGTGGGGCCGCGGGGGGTGGAAACAGGAATGGTAAACTCGACGGAGGAAAAACACGGACGGAGACGGAGACGGAGAACGAACGAGAAATCGATCTACGCAGCTGCGTCGAGCATCCGCGTCGAAAGATCGGCCGGGATCGGCGTCCCGCGCACCGGAAGAAACATCTACCCGATCCGATCGAGGATCGATCGACGCGGAAATTACGATTTCCCCGCGCGAATCTCGCTAATGGCACGGGACCCGACCACGTTAACGCGGTGAATAATAATCTTATCTAATCGATGTCCGTTTCCTGTGGAAACTTTGCGTTCAATGGCACTTTCCCTTGCTCCGGGCCGCGTCCGTTCCTTCGTCATTAAGAACGGGACTACTCGGGCCGCGGTCGGAAAATACCGAGGCTGAAACTCCGTAACGGGTTCCACGTCGAAACTAATTGCTCCAGCTGATTCAAGGACGGAAACGAGGCCCTTTTTGCGTCCATCAGGATTGTTCGCGTAGCCCGATCCAATCAAGCCCGGCGCGATATCTGTCCGCGGTCACCCGAAGACTATCGACTTTTTCACCCGAGGCGTTCCCTTTCTTCTCGGCTCGGTTTCCCCTCGTTTAAACGACCTATTGAGAAACTCGTGATTTCTCCGTCGGCTCCGAGCCGAGCGGGTAGGGGCTATCGGCCGCAAAAGGGGCGATTTTTCGCCCGGGTCTCGCTCGTTTCTCGTTCGGCGGGGCCTCGTTAAACCCGACAACCGAGCGTACTTACCTCGAAAGACGAACACCGGTAGTCGACGCCGAACGACGGAAAAGAAAAACTCGGACGACCCTCGACCGGCCACGATAGCGTCCCGACGCGTCACTCCGCGACCGAGCGCCGTGATTTCGCCCGCGATCGGCAAGAAAAGTTTCAACGATTCTTGATCGCGTTCGCGATACTCGTTCCGAATCGTTTCCTCTCCGTTCGGGATCTACGGCCGTTGTCCTCGAAACGTCGAAATCGATCGGCTGGTTTCTCGGGGGACCGGGAACCGGGAAAGAGGCACGCGTTCAGGAATGCCCGGTGAGAAATTAAAGCGCAGAACACGATAATGGAACGCGAGCGTGCCACCTGCGCGCGATGCCACGCGGACCGAGGAGACAGGGTGAATTCTTAATGGCACGATAGAAGAAGATTACCACCGTCGGTGCAACGAGAATGGCAACGAGGCGGCACGACACTGGAAAATCGTGCCGGCCGCGTAACCTACGCAACGGCGGCCCCTTTCTCGTTCGAACGCTCAAACTTTTTTCATTTCTATCACGGCCTCGAGATCTCTTTCGCTGCGAGAGACCAACGGAGCCGAGGAATCCTACGGGTTCGATCACGGTTACCGAACCGACGCCGTCGTCGATCTTTCGCCGATCGATCGATCGATCGACGCGATCTCCTCGGTGTAACGCGAAATGCAGCGAGTTCGAACTCGAAGTCTCGAGTGTACCGAACCTTTGAGATTTCGAGACCGAAGAGTATCAACGAGTAAATAAATTGTAGACCGTTTTAGGAATAGCTATCGCGGAAACGAGGCATCCTTCGAATTCGGTTGGAACTCGAAGACTCGAACGTACCGAAGGTTCGATATTTCGAGACCAAAGAGTGTTACGCAATAACGAGTGAATCGACTCTGGTCCGTTTTAAGAATCGCTATCGCGGAAACGAGGAATCCTTCGAATTGGACCACGGTTGGAACTCGAAGTCTCGAACGTACCGAACGGTCGAGATTTCGATACCAAAGAGTGTTACGCAATAACGAGTGAATCGACTCTGGTCCGTTTTAAGAATCGCTATCGCGGAAACGAGGAATCTTTCGAATTCGGTTGGAACTCGATACTTAAACGTACCGAACGTTCTAGATGAAAAATTATTACGTAATAACGAGCGAATCGACTCGAATCCGTTTGAAAAATCGCTATCGCGGAAAGAAAGTTCGAAGACGAACCGTGGAATTGAAAGTTACGCAATCCCGTGACACGGGTATCCAGGATGTTTGTTTGCTCGCCGTCAGAGTGTTTTCCGCGCGAAAAAAATGCCCGATCCCGTTGAAACGTCGACTCGTCGAGGAGTCCGGCTTAATTTATCGCTCGCGCGGCACGGAGGTGTCTCCGCTAAATACCTCGCGGACGTATCTCGCGCGGGAATCTCGATTCGGGCGAGCTCGTGGCAAATCGGGCATTCATCTCAATTAGAAGCCACCGCGAAACTTATCGTGTCCGCGCGAGGCGTCGAGCAACACGCTCGCGTCGCTATCGAGGTCCCGGGTGATCGATGCGCCGACGATTCAACGCGGAGGAGACGATCGAGGAACGCGACCGCTTCACGAGCCGGCGAAATTTCACGCGGACACTCCGAACCCGCGATCGTTCCTACGCGGAGCTTGAAAGCATTTCCTGGTCGCAAGGATCTTCCATCGACGACCATTCGTGACGCGTCGAGCACCGCTCCGAGTTTCGGTGCGATCGAGACGCCAAAGTTCGATTCGAGAAACGTACTCGAGATCGTACCCGGTTCGTCGATTCGTTACTCTCGATATCGCGAAAATTTGAATCTCCCCCCTCGAGAGGACTACTCGAAATTAAATATTGGAACCCTTTGAGTGGAAAGCATTTCCTAGTCGCACGAATCTTCCACCGACGACGATTCGTGACGCGTCGAGCACCGCTCCGAGTTTCGTTTCGGTATTCCTCGACCGATGGAGAAGCCAAAGTTCGATTCGAGAAACGTCCTCGAGATCGTTCGCGGTTCGTCGATTCGTTACTCTCGATATCGCGACGATTCGAATCTCAAATTTGTCCCCTCAACAGGACAACTCGAAATTAAATACCGAAACCCTTTACGTGGAAATCGGTTGGACGAATGCGGATCGAAACGGTGAGAAACGAAACAAAGTAACGTCTTACCCGTGAAACAACTAATGAAACGCTATCGAATTCGTTTTTCCTGTTTAGCGAACGTGTACATATTTTACGGGCGATCGAAATCCGTAACCACGAATCGGACTCGTTGCTCGCGAAGTGGTCGGTAAATTGTTTCGAGGCAAATATGTGTATTGCTCTCGAAGCTCGCGTAACGATCGTGGCACTCACGTGATAGTGTTTGGCGCAAAATCGAGCTTGCAGACACTTGAGGACCGCGTCCTCCGTCAGAGGACCCGGTAGGTGAATGAGGTCGTCCAAGGCCGTGGAGCTCGCGGGCCCGGAAGCTGCCGCGGTGCCCTTCGGTAGACATCGATGCTGTCCCTGGTTGCTCTTCGCGTTCTTCACGTCGGCGATGATGCTGGAGATCGGTGGCGATCGCAAACATCCAAGAGCGGTCACGCAGGACACTATACCGTCGTCCGGTATACCATTGTGACGTTTCGGCGAATCCAAGTCTGCGCAGAACGTTTCGTTCGTTCGAGTGAAAAATCTTGTCGATCGAACGTTACCTACCACCTCGAGAATCGAAGTCTCGGCGACGATTTCCGGTAAACGACCGCGAACACGGATATTTCGAATTCGCGATCGAAGAGCGGTACCGCGAGCGTCCCGCGCGGCGAGATACGCGGAATATTCGTGGATTCAAAGAGTCGTCGACAAAAAGTGGAAATTGAAACGGAATCGTCGGTGAACTGTACGCGGGCGCAAATTTCGATTCGAGCGCGACTCGATTGACCGGAAGGAATCAGAGATCGAACGGAGCGTATCGAGCGAGCTGGCCAGCGAACGAACGAATCGCTTTGGGCACGGGCAAATATTTTTATTCCGATGACGAGGAACGAGTCGCTCGCGATCGGGGATGAACCGCGAATCTCACCGGTGAGATATATTTTTCTTCGTTTGTTTCTGCTCGGACCGAACGAAAGTCAACGGAGAACTCGCGGCCCCGAAACTGTTAAATAAATCGTAAAACATTTCCAACGCGAAGGGGAGGAAATACCCGCCGCGTAAACAACCGTGTTTACCGTTCGGATGATTTTGCGGAGAAATCGCTCGTTGGCCCCGGTTATTTAAAATATCGTCCCCGCTCGAAAGCCCTCCCTCCCCTCCCGCCAACCCCCGTGGTCCCTACGCGCGGTCACCGTTTCCTGAAACGCGCGGCGTATCGCGAATTAACGCCGCAATGACGATATTACGCGTCGTTTAAATATTAACAAGCCCGACCGTGCCGGACGTATGTCCACTGTCCACGCGAACCTCCGCGCGTATACGGGGTGGTCCGTTTTAATTCGCGGTAATCGCCTCGGACGCGGCGTCGATTCGAACCCCTCTCCCGACGATGTTACCGTTAATTTACCTGCAAATATCGGACCCGGAGAGCTCGAAAACGATTGCGATAAAGAGCGAACGAACGCGTCGATCGTGCTGGGGGACGAAACGACGATCGACCGAGCCGCGTTTCCAAACCTTTTCCACCGAGCTTCCATACGAAACGTTTACAGAGAGAAACGACGGTCGAGAAATCGTTGGAAAAATTCACCGTCTTCGTTCGAAGCTTCCCACGGCGATACTTAGACCAAGGTTCGCGTAACGTTGAACAAGGACGAAAGCTCGAGACTCGAACGTTACTCCAACGTATTCTCGATTTTTACGGCACCCCGTGTAAGCACGATACGCGTGTCGCGCGTTACTGACCGGATATTAAATTATTAGCCGTGGTCGAGTTGTGGCCGAGCGTGTTCGCGGCCGCATGATTCACGTGCGGATGAACGATCGCGGACGCCGTCAACGTGTGCCCCGAAGGATGTCCGAGACCGTGGGGCAAGGTGGTGGTCAGCGGTAGCGTGGTCCTGGGCGGTACAGCGGGTGCAGGTGAAGACGGCACGCCGCCCTTTTCCGGTCTCTTCGACAGGGGCGCCGACGTGCCGCCGTTCGGCCCTGAATTGTTCGGTGGCCGGCTAACGTGCAGCCGGTTCCTCAGGGTCACCAATTCCGTGCTCAGGCTCCTGAGACGCTGCTGTAGGTGCACGGCTTCGTTCGAGGACGAGGCATCTGTAAAAGGCAAACGCGATGCGTGAGACGTTCACCGAACATTTTTCGTGCGACTCGGCCCAACGGTGCGACGGCAGACCGACGACCTTGAACGGCCAACGATTTCCACACCCCGAGACCGAATCGCCGACTCGAGCTCTACACGAGACCGTCCTTAACCCATTTTTCTCCTCGCGTTCTGTTCACGATGGAAAGGAAAAAAAAGAAGGGAAAAAGAAAAATAAGAAAAAAAAACCGCTTGGAACTCTCGAGGTGGACAGCGCTCGACGAACGTACCAGAAAGCTCCCGATAAACGCGGCTCGAGAAACCGATATTTCCAAAGATACGAAATACGTTCCGTTTCCGCGCGAGTTGCTCGTTTGGGAAGCTATCGAGCAATGGATACGCGTGTATCGTAACGCAGGATCGTCTCGTCGC
The DNA here is from genome assembly GCF_051014685.1 of Ptiloglossa arizonensis. Classification (NCBI taxonomy): domain Eukaryota; kingdom Metazoa; phylum Arthropoda; class Insecta; order Hymenoptera; family Colletidae; genus Ptiloglossa; species Ptiloglossa arizonensis. The sequence continues at coordinate 34,375,287 of NC_135048.1, forward strand.
GGTAACACCTCTCGAAACTTTTTCCTAACTCTTACACGTTAGTCTCCTGAACCGTGTTCGTTACCACTTTTCCGCTCCTCCGTCTTCGAAAAAATATTCTCCGTCTTTGAGACCGTACGCGTTGTTTCCATCCCGCAGGTATTAATTCGAGAAAGAAATCGGGAGAATTATTAAGCGTAAACGTCGAGCCGGCGTACCGTTCGTCGCGCGCGGAAAGAACGTTTCGCAAAGCCGATAAAGCGAAAAGAAAAAAAGAAAAAAAAAAAAAACTTGCGTCCCGTCGGCGCGATATTTCATCGAAAAATCGGGTCGGCTTTGGCGACTGATGTTTGGTCACGCAACACACAGGCCAGTTCGCGGGCAAACGAACTCGCTCTGTGCGCGCGCCCTCGCCGGTATAAAAGGGTTATCGCGCGTTTCGCGAGCCAGGGCAAACAGGGTATCGCAAATTTGGCCGGGGCCTCGTTTTCTAAATGAATTATTTCTACGGCTACGTTGCAGAGAACGGCCAGAGGAACACCGCTGCGTCCAGTGTAAATTTTCGGCCCGGCGACTTTTCGCGGCCGCCGACTGAATTTTCCAACGTGTCCACATTATAGGCAATTTAGCCGGCCGCTAAAGGCGCAACGAACGAGGCGTTTCGCTAATAGCGACCGGGTGGAAAATTACTCCGCGAAGCCTCTCCGGCGAGCTACGAACCCCATGAATATTTCACGGGGATTACCGCGCGACGCGCGACCATATCCTCGAAAACCCTCGTTCGTTGTTTTCGATGTTCCCATGGCCGTTCACGACGCTCCACCGATCGTTTGTTCGACCGAACCATCGAAACGGACCACGGTTCGATCATGGTCGCGCGAGACGACGATCCACGGAAATCGAAAACGCGAAGAATTCGCGCAAAGGCGGATCCGGAGCGTAGATTTTCCACCTGGGGACCGATAAGATCCTCGCTTTCTCTTCGACGAGAAATCGACGAGCACGATTTATCCACCGATTCGATCTACCGGGTGTCTCGAGACAAGACACGAAAATATACAGATCGAACGAAACGAGAGAAACGTATCTTTCCGCGTTCGATGTTGTTGGAATACGACATTGAATCATGCAGTACTTGAGAAGTCGAGGAACGGTGGACGAGCTCGATACCGGCTTTCCTATTTTTTCCATTGGTATGTCGACGTGATCGTTACGATCTATTCAGTTTTTCATAACCATACTCCGCTGCACGACTGTATTACATTTATCTAAAAATAAACCTTCTATTTACATTTTCTCTTGTGCTAAACGATTCCAGAATCCCACAGATGCAACCTGATTTTTCTTCCTCGGGAAGATCTTTTCCGGCTCGATTGGAACGCGAGTTTACAAAGTGGACTCGAGACTCGGGACGATCTCCGAAACTCGCGTGAAGTTACAAACAATCGTCGCGAAAGTAACGATCGATGATAACCGCGAAATAGATACCGCGTGGCTTTGGCGGACTTCGTCGAGCAGTTTCGCGCGCTTCTTTCCCTGGAAGTCGAAGAAGATCTCTATTCGCGCGGCGATCGGTCCGCGACAAGACGCGGGAAACGTACCGTTTTACGAGGAACACTTTTATCGAGCCTCTTCCTTCGCTTCGGGCCGCCGCTCGATCCTCTCGATCCGCTCGTTCCGCTCGTTCCGCTCGTTCCACCCGCAACCCGTCCCTCGGTCACGGAATCGTAAATTCGCTGGCTGCACGGAAAACCCACGGTTTCGAGCGGTCGAGAATCGACGTAAACGCTGAAACGCGCTTGTTCGACAACGGCCACACCAGTTCGACTGGTTTCACGGAATATGGGACACGAGCGAGCGAACGAGCGAGCGAGCTAGCGGCCGGTTCCGTGGTTCACGGTACGCAGATACGCGGTCGGTTTGTCACAGCGAACGGACGTGTTCGTTTTTTAAATGTTCCGATTAGAAACCAGTATATCCCGTCCCGCGAAGAAACGGACCGACCGATAGCGCTGATCCGAGCGGGTTGTCGGTCCCGTAGATGGAAAACAACGATAGACGAATGCCTACGTTACCGAGGAACCGCGAGACGATCGTTTCCCGAATCGACCACGTTCCAGCTTTCCATTCGTATCGTTCCTGTTGTCTCGTCGCGACACCGAGATCGAAACGATTCGATCGTTCTTCTTCCAAACAATTTTTATCTCCACGTTCGTTGAAAATTAGCGACGAAGACCCAGAAGACGGTATCGTCCACGAATACTAGGTTTCTTCTCGAGCTTCTTCGTTCCTCGTCGAGAAAGAGGGTGCTGTCCGCGCGGCGTACCGAACGGATCGAATTCGTACGACCGATCCCTCGTTGACGATAAAATCTCGAGCCAAGGGGAACCCCCGAAAGAGAGATCGAAAATCGAGCGAAAGACGAGCGAAATGTATATCCAGGGATCCGCTTCCAGATCGAAAACTGGCACAACAGGTGTCCTCGGAGCGAAGATCGCTCGCGAGTTCGCGAAAAAGAAAGAAAGAAAAAAGAAAAGAAAAAAAAAAAAAAAAAACACCTGTCGATTTAACGTCGCGAGGTCGGAGCTCGTCGAGGAGCACCTGTCGGTCGGATGTCGCTCGATCGCTGCCAACGCTCGCGACATTTCCGCGCGATCCAAGTAGGAATCCTCGTGCTCGATTTCGCGCGCTTATTCGCGGTACCAGGGACTATTGTAGCCGAGATTAACGGTACCCGTTGAACGACACCGGCGTCGAAACGGACACCGGACCGCGCCTCGGGAATACCGAGGACAGGTGGTCGGAAAGAAGGACGATCTAGCCGGTGAATCTCCGAGAAACGAGCATCGCACTGTTGTACCTTTTTCCTCGAAACTCGGAGAACGAACCGAGCCTACGAACGTTTTATTCCCGAGGAAACTCGGGGTCGAGACGAACACTGGCCAAAACAGCCCGGAAAGAAACCAGTTCTTTTTCACTCGCTACGGGAGCGGAAACATCGAGAGCCCACTGAGAGAAGTTCGCGGTGTTCTCGGCTCGTGAACCGCGCTACGAACAAAGCGAACTCTCGGTCCCAGGCCGAGAAAGTCCCGCTCCGAACCTTTTCCGGAAAATAATCAGCCCCTTCTTTCGAGCACGCTCGACCGAGAAGCCCCGATTTGAAAATCAGGCCGAACGTACGCGCGAAACCTCTTCCCTCGTTCCCCCTCGATTCTCTCTGTTCGTGGCCCGCGAACCACCATCGCCCATTTTCATTCATCCTTCGTCCCTGGTCGCTCTACCCGGACCACGTTCCTCCTCGAACCCGCGACCGAACGATCCAGCCGTTTTCGCTCACCGATTACACGACCAGTGTTACCGAACCGACGCTTAGCTTCTTCCTGGCCAGAATTCGACGAGGGAACCTTGACTTTGACCGACGAAACGACGCGCGACAGGTTCGACGACTGACAACAGTCGCGTCGAGACGTATACCGATGGCTCGTTACCTACCGGTTGTTCGTCGTCGCTAAATTGGACCTATCGTGGATCGTTTCGGTTCTTGGGAAACGCGGAAGCATCTGACGAACCTTTCTAACGTCGAATTTTCGCGAGACGTTCGGTCGGTTATCGTAACGCGAAGGTTCTTCGAATTCGATGGGCATAGGGTGTCCCGAACGTTACCGGTCGATTTACTTTTTGAATGAAACTCGAACGGTTTTGGTAATCTTGATATTTTTGCTTTTATTTAAAAGTACAAACTTGGGAGTTAATAATGGAACAAGATATCTTCCGAATTACCGACTCGGTTTTTATTATCTTTTCCAAAAATTGTTCACGTTCTCGCGCAAATTCGACTTTGCCAATGACGCGTTCGACGTTGCCTCTCGGCTTTGGAATTGTCTCTGGATCGTCGGGAACCTTACTTATGACGCGACTTCGAAGAAAAAATTTCAAAGGTGTCGAGCCTCTTTGAAGAATTACGCGTTGCGGAAATTTTGTTTCCAAAAGTGCCATTGTTTCGTTCGCGCCATCTTGGCCAAAACAAATATCTGCCTAGTCAAGACCTTCCAATTAATGACAGAAATAGCCGGTCAACGTCTCGCGATATCGTTCTCGTTCGCAGTAACCGCTTCGCTATCCTCGTTTTCGAAGAAAAATGGCCCAATCGCGCTTTTTCACCAAAAACCGCACCAAACGATGACTCGATGCTTGCACTGGCAATTGTTCAACCTGTCGTGGATTTTCGGAGCCCTATATGCGACAATTCTGCTGAGAATAATTTCAAAATTTCAAGGGAAACGATTGGGAAGTTCCTGAAACGTTGGCGTTCAAATTTGCGATTTTTCATAGTACGCCTGAATAATTTTCACGCGTTCTTTCACCGTGTACTTTTCCACGATTAATCTCCCATCTGTCTAGATGACACACGTCGAGTTTCGGGTTAATCGGTTCGACGTTTTAAAAATAGTGCGAAATTCAAATCGACCGGTGACGATTGGGACACTCTGTAAATCTCGAAGCATCGCGCTAACATTGGTCGATTGTAAAAATATTGTTCAATATATTTTCCCAAAAAGAACCACGATATTATTTGCTCTTCCAACTTGTTTCTCCGATGGTAGAATATTTTTCACAATATCGGCACCACTTACTGATCTCGTTTTACCTTTTCGGTTTTGGAGTCCCACCTATAGAGAAGGGAACCAAAAAAATTTATTTACGGAAACACACGTTTCAATATCTTTTTAGAATCACAGTATTCTTTACAGCATTTCGAAATGAATCGTAACGAAAATTCAGTTTTGCGCAAAGAAGCGGAGTAAACTTATTCTCGGTCCTTTCCGATGAAGAAAAACCTGGACGAAATCTCGTTCGTTTTTCTCATTGGATCAGATTTTGGGAGACTTTCGACGAAGTATCGAGCGATCGGTTTCTTCTGCGATTAACACAGAACTCGATGTATTTAGATGCAAAAACGGGTAAGTACAGAATTATTGCGCGAGCAATTTTAGCTTTAAGTTTACGTTACGATAACGAGTGAAGCGTAGGTACGGTCTAGATATTTTGTACGCGGTACGGATAAAGAGGATCAGAGTGAGATCAATGTGCGTGGCGTCACTTGCCGTGTATACTGCATTGTACAATAAATTTTGTCGTTTGTTCCACTGTAACAAAATACTACGACGTTTCAACTTTGAACTGTAAATACACGAACGAATCGACGGATCTGCACACAACTTCGCACACGTTCATCCAACAGTAGCACCGTCCTTGGAAAAATAAAACGACGAACCTAACAGCTCCGTTTCTCATCGAACGACGAAGCTTACCTAGCGACCCATTACGTGTTACAGAGCGAGAAGAGAGTGGAAGCTTGCGCGAGAGGAGTAGACCATCTTGTCATCGCAGAAGTTAATTTTCCTGTTCGCGAATTGTATTTTTCGCGTTGTTTATCAGCGCCGTTCGTTATCGTCCAGCGTCGCGCGGTTCGTTATTGTCCAGGGTCGCGTGTTCCTCTCCTCGAGGTTCGTGGATGCGAGATATCGTTCACGGATGTAAGAGACACCCCCCCGAATCGTTGGGAGCGCGTTACGATCGCGAGACACAGTCTATGGCTGGTAAACCAGCTGCATTCGAGAATCCCCCGTGGCTCGTAGGTATTGCGTCCGTTGCCCGTTACCGGGTCGATTATCGGACAGACGTTATTATCGTTCGAATGCCGAAACGATCCCACGTTTGAGAATCGGGAACGCGGAACGCGCCGCCCCGAGACAACGCTCGCCCCTGTAAATAATGCGGTACGCGTACGCCGGATCGCGCGCCCGCTGTTAAATAACTTATCTCCAAGTCCCAGAACCTGTTGTGTAACTAATCTCGTATCCGGAAGTTGGTCGGGCGGTAACGAAACCAGTCGTACGGGCGATACCAGAGCGAGCGGTCCGATCGAAGGGAGAAACGACGTCTATAAGGGAAAAGTAACGCGCCGTGGAGGGTTGAGAGAAAGCGTTCGAGGAAACGGGACCGACGCACGGAGAACCCGTTCGCTCCGAAAACCCTTGGAATCGATGTGGCTCGAAGCAAGGTATCGATTCCACCGCAATCTCGGTCCCGATCCGATCTCGGTGCGTTAAACGGGCCGAAGGATCGATTCGGCCCCGAATTCGGCGCAGTTTAGCGAAACCCTTGAAACCCGACGCGCCATTGCGACTCGAGCACGGCATTAATCGCGGTTCGACGTTGGCTCCATTTCGGTCTGTTAAATAATCGAAGATCGATCTCCCCGTTCGGTCAGAGTTTAGCTCCTCGAACCCGCGCCAACGGACGAGCTCGTTAACGAATTCGTGCTCGATTCTTACCTAGGCGTTCCTCGCGCGAGAAAACCTACCGAAAGGGAAGAAAAACAAAAGGGAGCAACGAAGGGAGAGGACAGCCACGGTGAGAAGGGAAACAGGAAGGAGACAGGAAGGGAGGGGGCCGTGGAGGCCGCGGGACCGAGAGACGGAGAAGTTGAGCGCGAAAGAGAACGGGGACAGGGGAGAGGGTTGCGGAACGAGGGTCGTATATCACAATGAAGTAAAAGTTTAGTGGCCCGTTTTGCAGGGGCAAATGCATCGCGATTCATGAAACCCGACTGCGGGGGAACACTTTCAATTGCGCGGCCGATCGGAACCCAGCCGAGTCTGAAAGCGATACGAACGGTTCTTTATTCGGGAACGATGCATTGTTTACCTTTCAGCCCGGGCCAACCGGCCTCGACTCGCGCGGCGTTCAAGTGGCGCGAAACTCGCGATAAAAATTTATACGCGTCCGCCCGTGTTCGATACTCTCGTCGAACATTACGCGATACGCGTTAATTGAACCGGATGTACCGAAGCTCGATCCCGGCGTCGAAAAAATATTTCCACAAAATCGCGACCGAGCCGCGCGTTTACAGGACGCGACGAGTCGAGTTTTCATGAAAAATTAGTCAAATTCCGAGAACGCCTCTCGAAAAAAAGGCAATCGATTCGCGAAGCGCTGTCGAGCGAACGGGGAAAATAATAAAAAAAAGAGAAAGAAAGAAAAAAACCGATTCGAAATTGTCGAAACTGTAATAGTCTACGGTTTCGACGCCGTAGAACGTACTTTATCCCGCGAACGTTCCGCCGCGTCCATGGAAGACCGATATCTCTTTCGAGCCGGTACAATCAACAGCTGAAATCGATACGACTCTCGAAATAAAAAACGAAATATAAATAAACTCCCGTGTACGATATTCGGTGAACAAACACGCTGGAAGCTTCCCGCGACGACGACGACTACGTCGCGATTGATAACGCGATACGGTAATCCGTGTAAATGGGTTACGAAAGAGAATGGACGAAAGGACGAAACGAAAGGCTCGCGGCCGGTACTGCGTCGATGATTAATTATTCCCGCCACTTTCGATGGACCGTCGCGAGTAAACGAACCACGGGGTAACCAGGGGAGAACCGAGCCGAGGACCAAGGAGAGACAAACGAAAAGGACGCCGAGGGCCCTGGCAGGTATACGCCGCGCGGCGAGCAGGTCCTACTGCGCCGGAATTAAAGCGAACAGGTACCTTCGGGGCTGAACGCTCCTTCGGAGAAAACAGGTTTTTTTTCCTCCTCTTCTTCTTCTCACGGGATCGCGCGTCCACACCCCATTCGCGTTAACTCCCGAGGAGAGAAAGGGGGCCCAGCCCAGCGGTGCGCTCGACGGAGCTTGTGATTTTTCAGCCGGGCAGCTCTTCAATGAGATCCTTCGGGCCGCCGGGACTGTTACGAGATACCGGGGACGCGATGCGAATCGGTTAACCTCGAGCTTCTGCTCTCGAACTTCTCTTTTAGAGGATAGTCGACCGACTCCGGTTGCACCGGACCCGTAACCGCGTGTATAATTAGGTAAAAAAAAGAAAAACCTACCGGACGAGATCCGATTCGATTTACGAACTAGCGCCGTAGACGCGACGCTCGATCGCCCCGGGTGTTGGCTCTTCCTCGAAAAAATCTTTCAAAGGACGTTTCTCGGACGTCTCGCGGAGATTTTTCATACGCGAAACGAGGCTAGGTTGCGTAACAGCACTCCGGCTCCAGAGCTCGCATCGTTGCACTTTCCTTCCCTTCGTTTTACCGTTGGTCCCGATCTTGTTTTCCTTCCTTCTCGTCGCGTGTATTTTATGTTCGCAAAACGTACGATACGAGCGTACCGATAAAGTAAATAAACGAATAAAAAGGACGGTTTCGAATCCCGCGTCATAAATACATCCGCGTATTCGGCCGCGGGGAAGGAAAAAAATATACGAATAAATCCCGACGCGAATGAAAATCAACGTTTCCACCGCGGTGAAAATTTTTGTTTATTCCCGAAAGTAAAGGAATCGCGCGGACGACTTGCCTCGAGTGCCTCGGCCCGTACGAATCAACGCACGAACAAACATACGGTACGAGTGTTCCACCAAAGGGGTTGATTTTTCATGGCCGAGGTACGTTTCGCCTCGGAATACGAACGTTTCGTTCTCCCTCTCGCTCTCGCGTTAGCGAGCGAAAGAGGGAACGAGCCACGCTTTTATTCGCGACAAGGGAGACATAATGTACCCGTTCGAGGATCTTCTCGTTATCGCGGTGTATTTAAATTCTCGTTGCGTCCGCCGCGGGGAATCGATCCTCTTCGCGGTGGCTCTCACCGACTCTCACCGCGACGCTTTGTACGTACGCGGGAAACGGAGGATCGTACGGAACGGAAGGAGCGCGACACTCGCGGGAGAGATAGGTGGAACGAAGTTGGAACGGGAGCCACGAGGGCCTGAAAGTGGAAATAGGGAACAAAGAAGAGCAACGTGGAATACCTTCGAGGTAATTGTTGCGAATTTTTCGCCTCGTCCGACGCCGCGTTGATATTTCGTCAAAGGTTTCGAAAGTTTAACGAACCGAGAGCACGCGGACGAACTACGAGTTCGATACCGAACGGGTATGGCTCTTTTCGCGGCCTAAGTATCAATTATAGATGTACGCAAACCGTACGCGTATCTCGCGCGCAACGATACTTCGAAACCGAAGGAACGTTGCACCGAAGCGTTTGCCGAACGTTGTTTGTTAACAACGCAAACGGTAACATTCGGTACGTTACAGAGCGTAGCCCGCGCTTGTAATCGGAGCTACGGAGATCGGTCCGCCGACGATGCAGGAAAATATTCGTATCGCTGTTCGAGTAAATAACAATATTTGACGGAGAGCTCGGGTTGTTTCTCCTCTGGGCATCGAACGCGCGGCTCGTTCGCGATCGAAGAATCGAGAGCGCGAAACGTTCCGTAAATTTTCGACGCTCCGAAGTTGAATTCTTGTCACGGACTCGAAACGGCCTTCGCGGCGCTACGGGCGGGAATAGCGGGAGATTCGAAACGGAAAACAAAGCGCGCGAGGCGAGGCGAGGCGAGGCGAGGGTAAGCGAGAGAAAGATGCGAGGAACCGAGGACTATCTTAAGTACGCCTGTTCGGCACGAGTGGCCAGATAAGGAGGAAGACGAATCGATCGGACGAGATATTCCGCATTCCTTCGTGCGCCTCGCGATTACTGGATCGCGACCGAAGCAGCTGCCGGTTATTTCGCGTACGCGTGTACGATTTAATAGCCGACCGCGACTAACGCGTTGCGCACGCGTTCGATAGACAAACTTCCTAATACAGTGTTTCTCAAACCTTTCCCACCGTGGCCAGTATTTCACGAGGAATACCTATCAGAGACGTATTTCATAGACGAATCTTTGGCCAACCAAAGTGTACGCATCAATCTCGCGGCGATCGTCGCGAAAGAATCGATCTCGACGTGGAATCGACTCGTAAGAAAATTCGTAATCGTTTCCCCCGGTCCGCAGCTAAAATTCGTCGCATTCGACTTCGGGTCACGTACGAGCGGAAGAAACTGTAGGTCGATCGCTTCGAGAGAGACCGTCCTAACCAACTGTCTTACATACGAGAACAGCTCGTTCGTATCTCCTGTTAGGACGGTCGCGCGCATTTTTGCATCGTTCGCTTCCGATCGGCTGCAGAGAAGAGGAAATTACCGCGCACGCGGGTGCTCCGAAGCCGAGCGAACAGTTTCCTTCGTTCGTGCATTATCTCGCGCGAAACGGTGACGTCGAGCCGAGGGGAACGCGCGTACCTTCCGAGAAGTCGAAGAAAGTCGACGATACGCGTCGATGGCTACCTTTTTCACGACCTTTCGAGTGAAACCGAAACTCGTGCGTCACCCCTCTTCCTCTTCCTCCTCCTCGTCCTCCTCCTCCTCGTCCGCCGTCGCGTTGATACAAAGGGGCCTCGAAGAAAGAGACGAAACACGCGCGTGTACGTGCGTGTACGTGCGTGTACCTGCGTACGCGCGGCCGTGTAGGAGCGTAGAGAGAGCCCGGCTCGACCTCGGGGTCTAATCAGATGCGGGTTAATCCCGGCTGTTTCTCTGCCCTGAAGGGTCGTCCACACGTGGGAAGAGAAGCTGCGCGCGAGACGATCCTTTGTGGGTGTTCGAGAGGCGCGAAGATTCGACCCGGCTCGAACGAGAAAGACGATCGAAGCGTTTCGAGGTTCCCGTAGGGCTTGGAACCGAACCGAGAACGTTCGTCCGCGATAATATCGAAGATCCGTCGCGTGGTTTGCGAGTCGAATTTGGAGAACGAATTCAACGAAAGAATAAAATCGTCCGAAGTGGTCGCGACTGGACAAAGTTTGCGGATCGGTAGGGCGTACGGTGAAATTCGCGCGGAAAGAGAGTCGAGGAACCCGGAACGGGCGAATTTAGTTGAAACGAGTTAATCGCGCGACCGGATCGGTCGCTCGGAAAACTGACCGTAACGTCGTCGGAATTGGAGAGAAAAAGTCGAAAAGAACTGGGAACGAAAGTGAACGGATGGGCGGACGCGTCGGCCCGTTAACGCGGACGGATCTGACGCTCGTTTAATTACACCTTAATTTCCCGCGGCGGCGATCCGCTTTCGAAATTTATAACAGTAACGCCTGTAACCAAGTGGCAATAAGCGTAACGACCTTGTGCGAGCCGCGTTATCGAACCAGGAAGCCCGAGTAACGGCGATCAAGTGCAACAGCGCGCGCTGCAACGCTCGCGTACGCCGAACGGTTCGTTCGCTAATTAGTTTCTGTGTTTTACGAATCTGTCCCGACCGGCGAACCGTCGAGAAGTTCAACGAGAAGATCTCCCGCGACAAGAACTACTTGGAAACGAGTACCCCCGCAGCGAAGACGATCGTATCCGTGCCGGAACCGTTCGCGACGGAGACGGCAATTTCCGCGTAAAAGTAACTTCCACGCCGAAATAATAAATATCGAGGAGAAACATCTCTCCCCTTCCAGCGACTGCGATCACCGGAGAATACTCTCTCGCGGAAAACGACGAGAATCTCGGAGCGACGACGTCCAAACGGAGTGTCTCTCTGTACGCGAAACTCGCCGCGGTTGTAAAAACCGCGGAAAGATGCGGTTTTCGGTATGAGCGCCACTTAAACCGAGCCGCGCGGAGAAAAATACACAGGCACACGGTGGTATCGTGGGTTTGCGCGCGTCCGCGGAGCTCGCGAGCTATCAGCGACGGGACACTCGATTCCGTTGCGCGCCGAGTTCGCGAGCAATTCGATCGCGACGAGCTTCCAAACGGAATCGAGCACTCGTCCCGTGGTCGAACATCGCGAATACCTATCGGTCGAAGAGTTTTCGATCCGACAGAATCGACTTGACCGTAAACGCGGAAACTATCGTCTCGATCCGTCGATCCTCGAATTCGAGCCGAGTCGGATCCAAGGAAGCTCGGTCCGCGCAACGACCTCCTTCGGCGACGATCGAAGTCGATTCACGGTTTTTACGATTTCATCCGAGCGATCGAGGGTCGAAATCGCGTCCTCCGTGAAACTTGGATTTATTCGCGCTCGTCGAGTCCCAGGGAGCACGGTTCCTGAAACATTGTCCCGGGAAGGACCTCGCGAGGTTCGCAGCGCTAGGAACAACGCTTCTCGAAAGGTTGGCGAAACAACGAATATCCGAGATCGGAAACGGGGATCGATCGTCCCGGCGAGCGGTTCGAGGCCATCGCTAGCCGCTATGCACAATACACGCGTCCGTATTTACTCGATCGTCGGTGTGTACACGTATCGCGGCCGCACGTGGTGCACACCAGCCTGCACGAACCGGACAGTTGCAGTGGATGCACACTCGCTTAGGCCGTTGCCCCGCATAAATCCGAGCGAGAGGATTGCGAGATGCTGCCGGGAGTAACCCCCCGGTTCCCCTCACCCCCTGCTACGAACATCGACTCTGCCCGCCGAGTTTATTCCGCGAACTTTCGAAGATGGGTCAAGGGAGTCCACTGGGAGAGCCAGCGCGGAGGAACGTTTCCTCGCAAAAGGATGTCGCAAACTTGGACCGTCCCTCCCGTCCCTGGGAATAAACAGATCGAGGGACCGCCGTCCGTTTGTCAAAGGTTGCGATTCTCGATGCGGCCGGCCCTTCGAAGAGGTCCTTTGGGTTGGCGAGACTGTTACGAGATTGCGGACTAGACGCGAACCGAACCGGTCAACCTAGAACGCGCGCGATTCGCGTTCTTTCTCGGACCACGTTGCTCCCGTGTCGAGAACCGCGTTTCGAGCGACTCGGCGCGATACCATGGAACGCGGACACGGTTTTCTCCGCGTATCGGTCCACGCGGAGAACAATCGTCGCGAAATTTTCAAGCTTTCTACTACCCGCCGGTTGGATATAACCGCGCGGAAAGTAAAGTTCTCCCGCGATGCTCGCTCGACGAATACGAGAAATACGTTTCGAGGCGTTGGTACGCGGTTCGCGGAGACGGTGCCGAGCGTGCAGCTCGGCGAGTCGGTGCTATCGAGGTCTACCGTACGACGGTGTGCTCGAGATTCGCGGAATACGTAACGGTGAAATTTTATACAACGCCGAGCGTCTTCTCCACGCTGCCAATTGGAGAAAAGATCCTGCGCGACCTCGAGAGTCGTTCTCCCGTAGGGAACCGTGGCTTAAGGTCACGAGAACGCGGGCGGTCGACCGGTTGCCGAAAGCGATCGTTAACGATCTCAAGGACACCGGCAGACCCTCCGATGAGTTTCGCGCCAGCGAGGGAACCCTTCGTCCCGAAAACGTTTCGAAACACCTTCGTCGGTCCACCGACGAGCGTCCCGCGCCACGATTCGATACCCCGAAAGAGGACTCCGCGGCACACGTCGCTCGTAATCGATTAAATTATTCCCGTACCCGCCGATAATTCCTTTGAAACGGACCCGGTACCGCTCGATGCTCGTGGAAACGGAAAAAAAATACAAAAAACAGAAAACAAAAAAAAACGAGGAACGGACCCACGGGGAACTTTAACGACTCGACAAAAACTATTAATTACTCGGAGACCGGGGGGAAAAATAAATCCGCGAATAACGCGCGGCACGGTGCAACGATAACTCGAAAGATCTCTCACGTGCTTGGGGGACAATTATGCGTGGCAGCCCGCAAGAAATGTAATTACCGAGCCCGAGGCCCCGTAACCGTTTCCTGCCCCCTCCTACGTTTCGCAATTGAATCCGTGCATTCGTTCCTTTTGTCCCCGTAATTGCGACGCGCAATCGGGAATCCGTTCCCCGACGACGATATCGGAGACCACGGAGTCTCTGTTCGCGGACGATCGATTCCCTCGTCTTTCGAATATCGAGCAACTTTCGCGAGTACATTGCCGCGAAAACGATACCCGCTACGAATCAAACGTCTTCGTGCGCCGACGAATCGACGTTACTCGTTGTCTCGCGAGTACGCGAGACGCGCGTTCCTTCTTTCCCATCGCCTTATTTTCCGGACGGTTGTTCGAGACGCCACTGAATTTTTCTCAAGATTATGGAAACAACGTGTACCGCGTCCGGAGTAGGTTTCTCGCGCTAGAATCGACGAAGCTGTGCCCTGTACTCTCTCTCTAACCCTCCGTAGAGGTGTCCGGAACGTTACGCGCGGTTCGAGCGACCTTCGACTGAGCGATGCACGCGAAATCCCTCTTTCTATGATAATTAGCGTTCGCGGAGGATCGCGATCGTCGCCGTTGGAACACGCGGTTCGCTGGAACAACCGTCGTAAATCACGTCGTTCTCGAGCGTGCACGTGTTCGAACGTTGCCGCGAGACGCTCGATTGGCCAATACCCGTGCAGCGCGCGTGTGTTACTCAATAACGGAAACGGAGACGGAGACGGCGCGGTTTCCACACACCGGTGTCGATTTGTCCGTCGTTTTCGCGACGCGGTCTCGCTCGCCGGGGAACGCCGCGCGAGCTACGGAGCGTTTCATCGACCACGTAAACAAAAGGTTCGCGAGGAGAGGAAGCGGGACGCCGAGCCGAGCGTAGGCGTGAGAACAAGTGGGCCGATTCCGTGCACGACGACCACGAGTCGCAAGATTCGGGAACAGGGTTCGAGAGAACGAATCGCGCTCGAGACCGGCCAGTTGCGCAAGAAACCACCGTGAAAAGAGGAGAGGAGTCCTCTTTCTCTCTCTATCTCTCTCTCTCTCTCTCTCTCTTTTGCCGCCGCCACCGCCGCCCTCGGCTGCCCCCCTCGTCACCGTGATTCAGAGAGTTTCGCTTTCCTGCTTCCCACTTTTATCCGGGCCGTTCTCCGTTGCGCGCTCTAGACGCGTTTTGTGTAACGAACGACGCAAGAAACGCCGGGCGAAACGATGATGCAGTGCTTAATGTTTCAGCGCGCGGTTTATGAGAGGAAACAATATGCCTCCGGGGATTAATGTACAAAGTAAGAATTACGATTGCTATCGCGCGGGGAGGAGAGAGAATAAACCGTGATGAGATAATAAATTTCGTTAACTGCGCGCGGAGAGGAGAGGCGCGGTTCACGGAAACGCAACGGGGCGAACTCGAGCCGCGAGCGAAAAAAGAGAACCGAACCTTGCAAAGGAACACCTCCTCCTCCTACCTCCCTCGACGCGAGGGTCGAGGGTCGCGAGTGGGAAAACGGGTGGAAAGCTGCGAGACGAAGCGTACACGGGCATGGAAAACGCTCGAAATTTTAATCGCCCTCGCGTCAAGGAGATCGCAACGACGCGTACGTGACGCGAATCGCGGTAAACCGTAGGAGAAATAAAGAGAACGCGCGTTGGAACAACGACGGACCTCTTAGGTTCGAAAAACGACGTTTCCCGGATACAGTGGCTCTCCACCCGTTGCAATCTACGATCCGGTGAGCGTTCGCGGGGTCGTGGAAACGCTCGGCTAAAGGAGCAACGGGAGAGCAATCTCGAGGAATTCGAAAAATTGGCCGGGCAACCGGCGGCCCGTGGACGAACGTAATTTAGGTTCGAAGGTGCGGTGGAGAAAAAGACGATCGAGGGGGGAGCTCGGAACGCCGATCGAACGGCATAATCTCCGAGTATCTCGTCCCGAGGGTGTCGCAAAATAAGTGGGTGCAAAAAAGGAGAGGATCGTTCCGATCGAGCGTGGAACCGAATCGAAATTGCGAAACGAAACGGTTCCGCGGTGGCGCGTTCGTTCGCGAGGAAATCGACGCGGGAAATACGCGGGGCACGCGCGAGCCCCCTCTCGACCGTTCGTAAATAATGTATCGATGCGACGATACGCGAGATACCGTAGCATCGTTCCAACGATACCGTCCGAGATCGTAATTGCAAATATCGTGGAAAGTTTCGCGCGCGTCCCGCGTATTTTCCAAACGGTTCCTCTCGAGAACCGAGTAGACGCGAGGTAACTCAGTTTTCGAGCTTCTTCGCGTACTTTTCGGCAAAGAATCGTCCCCGATCGGCTCGAAACCGAGAACGAGGAGCGATCTCGACGACGAACAGCGACCGCGAAGCTCTAAGAAACGCGAAACGCGTTTCGAGATGAAAATCTCCCGCGATTTTCACCGTAGAGGCTTGAAACGTCTCCGGCCGGTGGCGTACGAAACCAGCGGGGCAATCAGCGCGAAGAAACCGCGAAGACTGTTTTAACTGTAAAACGCGGATAAGTTGTACGGCGGGGTAGCCGCGCGCGTACAGTGGCTCTCGGTTTTCAGGTGGCAGGAGCGTAGCGAGGTCTCGTTGGCGCCCTTTCCCCTTCCGTGTCGTTAAAGCCGGGCAATTCCAAAATACCGTAGCCTCGTAAAGGCGAAGCCACTTGTAACTTGATTACGGTTAGGACGTTGAATCGAGTCCCGCGCGACGAATAAAGGCGGAGCTGCTTCGACGACCGCGTAAAAAGAAACGAGGGACGCCCGCGGACCGAGAACGGTACCCGTGGGTAGGGGAAACGCCGCGAGTTTCTCAACGGCTGTTAAAAATTCGCCCTTAATCCGTGGAGCTCCTTCCGCGTAGAGCTCGAGGCGCGAAACGCGTCCGTGCACGGAATCGTTTCTCCTTTCCACGGACGCGATAATCTTCTCCGCGGCGCGGTTGCTCGACGACTCGATGGAAGCTTCGCGATGCTCCCAGCGTGTCCCTACCCCTCCCCCTCCCCCTCCCCCTCCGCTCGGCCGCGTTTAAATCGTGCGGCGTCCGTGAGATCGACGCTACTCGCCAAAAAGGAACATCACGAGCGAACGAGCGAACCAACGAGCGAGCGAGCGAGCGAGCGAGCGAACCAACGAACCAACGAACGAGCGAACGAACCAGCGAACGAACCAGCGAACGAGCGACCGCGCGCGCGGCCCAGTGGCGTACCTTGCAGTTCCTTCTCGGTCTCCCAGAACTTCTGCAGCTCCGTGAAGTACTTGTCCAGTATGAAGACCTTGGAGAGGCCCAGGGTGGCCATCTCAGGCGCTCGGGGCTCGTTATCGGCCAGAATTTTTCCACGGCTGCGTTCGTTCGCGCCTTGCCTCGCGCGCAGCGCACCTACCGAGCACACGGCACTCGCGTCCTCGAGCGATCGAAACGCTTCACAGATCGCCGAGACTCGTCTCGGCGTGCTGCCAGGTCATCGTGTCCTCGGCGCACTCGTCACCGCACTCGCACATCTTCCCCGTTCGTGAGCCTCGGTCGCGACCCGAGAACCGGCCGGCAACGGAAACGTCGGTGATTCACATAGCACTTGCGTCGCGACGGTTCACCCGGGCCACGGGTCACGAATCTTATCGGCGGCGGTGAGAACCGTGGGGACGGGGACGGACAACTTCGATAAAACCAGGGAACAACGCAACGTCGGTTAACGCGCGGGGGAAACTTTTCCACGATTAATTTCGAACGATACGAAGAACGCGACGCGCTCGAGCTCGTCGCCCACTCGGCTCCGGGTGCGTGCGGTGGTGGCCGCTGGCTTCCTCCACCCTCCTCGGGCCAGCTATCCGCGATCGTTTCACGGAGGACGAGACTCCCTTTTGCGGTCTCAGTGGCACCTGTCGAGCGTTTCGTAACCGCAGAACTTTCGGCGTAGAGTCGCACGGGCCGCGTTTGCGGGAGCACGAAGAGTGGCGACTCGCCGAGCCGAACTGGGCGTCATTGTTGGCTGGAACCCACCTCCGTGGCCGGGGCCCTATCTCTTCTAAGGCGGCTTCGAGATAACTCCGGGAGCCTCGGCTGGCCGCTGGCTCTGCCGAGTTAGGTGGAAGGCACCACGGCCGTACCGGGGTCCGGGATGTCTGGCCGAGCAACAGGTCGTCGAGGTGGGGGCATCGGTCCCCCGACTGGACCGTTGCTCGTGGATGCTGCGTGGAAAAATGGCTGGGGCCCTAGACTCACCTTAGGCGTCTCTCTCTCTCTCTTTCTCTCTCTCTCTTTCTCTCTCTCTCTCTCTCTCCCCCGACACCCCGGACCTCCTCGACTCGACGCGGATCATCGCGCGGCGAACTATTCCGCTCGAGCCTGGCTCTCGTTGGATACCACCGCGACGACGCCGACGCTTCTCCCGCGTTCGATGAACCGTTCGTTGTTTGTTTACAAATAAGCGATCGGGGCTACAACACCGTACCGTGAATCGAAGCCTCGACGGTACGACCCAGCGACGCGAGACCGACGACGCACGCCTCTGCCTTACGAATTTCACCGACGACCGTATTTACCTTTTCGTCTCGATGCTCCGTCAAGGACGCGCGGAACGTTTTCCCTTTTTACTCGACGCCGTGCACCGCCACCGTTCGGGAAAACGATTACGGGGATCCGTGCGCGCAGGTTGGCCAACAGCGCTCGTCGTTACTTGGATTTTGTTTACGGGTCTTTCGGAAAATTCACGCGTAGCTTCGCTCCTCGTGTCTCCGTCTTCCGTTCGCACGTGTACTTTCCACGTACCATTGCCAAAGGATCTTTCCCGTTGGGATAATAACACCCGCGCTGAATCTCCTTCACCGATTCCTATCTTTCTCGCGACGACCAACAACGACCCACTCCCACGATCCTTTCTCGTACCGCGAGTTTTCGATGTTGCTCGAAACCGAAATCGCTCGGTTCCCAGGAACCGAGACGTTACCGAAAGCAACGTTAACGCGAACGTATTTCTCCGCTGGCGGCCCGCACGATACGATCTCTCCGCGTACGTTTGCGTTCGTGCTTCAGGTGCGCGGAACGGTGCCCTTTGAACGCGTATTTTGACGAGAATACGTAATTCTCGAGGGAATAAATTTTTCCGCTCTTGCGAGAAATTCGTACCGTGCGCGGAGCGGCGAAGAATGGTAGAAAAATTTGCGTAGCCGTCTCGGTGACCCGTTTCCTCGACCACGGAGAAGACGAATTTGGAATTTCCATTGGTTCCGTTCGAGGGAACGCGAATATTCGATAGAGGAAACAACATCTGGCGCGGGCGATACGAGCGAGCTTCCTCCTCGAAATTCATCGTTCGAGCTCTCGCGATCCGATGTAAATTGCGCGAGCCGGACGGACACTTGTTTCGTTGTCGAAACTTGCGGTCCGTCGCTCGACGGACGCGCGCTCTCTTCATGAATCTCAACCAGGGGATTTAAACCCTCGAAAATTTCCAAGACCAAAGACCGTTCGGTGTCGGTACCCTTCCGCGAGTAACCGGGCTCGAGTCGATAATCGATTTCGGCCAATTAACCAATAATACCGGCTCGAAGCGTTCGCGATTGCTCGTTTACGGCTGGAGAAAAAAATATCTATATACATCTATATATATATATATATATATACATTCGACGTACGAACGTTCCTTTTTTCCGCAATTGTTAATTGGACGGACAATTAATAATTTTACCATCGATCGCGAATATCGAGAAACGTCCTTCTCCCGCGCTCGGTCTCGCTTGCTCGGTTGCTCGGTTGCTCGCTCTCGCGCCGCCGCGTAATTGCGTCCGTTTTCGTTTTCGGCTAGAAGTCGTCGATGCGTAGAGATAATTGCTACCTAAGTCGAACGTCGGCTCGTTGTTAATTGCTCGTTACCCGTATATACCGGGCGGCCCTTTCGTCGTGATTTATGCCCCTCCGAAACGGTAAGCGCGGTTAAAGTTAATGGACGAGAGGCATTACGGCGCGGTTCGAGAAACCTTTCTTAAAAACCTTTCGGCTACGAAATATCCTATTCGAGGAACGTTTCGTAACCGTCGCCGGGCCTCTCGCGCGAGACAAAGCCGCGCGGAAAATGGTACACCTCCGGGGGGTCGTATTTTAGCCCCGAAGAACGTCGTTTACAAATTGAGCCGCTCGAAAACGTTTGGAAATCACTTCCGCGAACGGTTCGCCGGAACACGAGGGGGATGAAAGGAATATCGTGTATTTGATGCACCGAGCCACCTCGGCGGTAGGCACCGAGCTTAAAATGTCATCCACCCTTCCCCGGCACTTAAACGTTCTCTGCGACGAGCAGGAAACGTTAAAGCGACAACTACCTGTAAATACGCCACTTTAACTTCGCGCGTCTTGGAAGTTCCAAGTCTGGCAAGTCTGCGCGAAGTCGCGCGGTGTTCCCCTGGCTAAACGAGCGATTGCGAACAAGCGCGAATCCCAGGGTGCGTCGCGAGTGGGTTCTCGAGATATCGAACACTCGGCGAAACGATAAAGTCCCTCTACTCGACCCGAACCGCGCTCCGATGGTCTTCGGGCGTTACGAGGTACACGGTGATCGATGCACCGCGTTCGAGGAACCTCGCAAAAAGCTCTCACCGTCGCCAACGTCGCCACCGCCAACGCCCCCAACCCCCGGCGGACTCGAGCGACCGAGTTCGCTGCGAAGCGACACGCGATACGCGATACGCGTTACCCGAGACGTTCGACGAACGAACGGTTTCGCGAAATTCGCGACGCCCGATCAGGGTCGTCGTGCAAAGCACCGGATGCGACCCGAAACAGGATCGAAGGTGTTCTCGTTTCGTCGACGAGCCGGACTTTGCTCGAGAATCGGGAAGGACGAAGAACGGAGAAGAAGGAACGACAACAGTGGGAAGGGGAGGAGGGGGGAGGGGGGCAAGACCGAGGAGGAAGAACCCTCCGATCGGGCTATCTCGAGAGGATCCCGAGCGGACGTCCCGAAGCGTGTCCCGCCTTATAATTTTGATCTACAGCGACGAGAAGAATCCAACATGGCCGTGGCCGCGGCTTACCCTGTGTCGTAAACAATACGGCGTCATCGTCGTCCGCTCGAGCGCGCGATCTTTCTCCTTTTCCCATTAATCGACGAGCGATCTCTCCGGCTCGCTCGATCCTCGCTCAAGGCTAGTCGACGTGCTCGAGTATCAACGTCGCGAGCGTTCTCGGGAATCTCGTCGTCGTCGACGATCCTCGAAAATCCATTCGAATGGCAAGTTTTCGGAACCGATCGAGCCAAGCCGCCGAGTGGTCTCGAGGTTCTCGAATATCCGTACGTTAGAGGCAACGAAAGTTCGCGCGAGCGCGAGTTCCTCGAGAAGTTGGAACGCGCGAGGGACGATCCTCGCTACTTCTAGCTGCCGGTGCTCCCCTCCACGCCCCTGTTATCCCCACCGAGCTCCCTATCCAACCGAGCAACCACGCGGCCTCCCACTCCGTGGCCCTCCTACGACCCTTCGCGAGAGTACGATCCCAGCCTCCGCGACGAAGCCGCTGGGAAGACGAGGAGAGCCAGTAGGTCTCACCAGGGGCCGACGACCACTACCGGACCCAACTCTACCCCCCACTACCTCTCCGGCCTCTCCGAGCACGATTATGCGGAGATTAAACTCGGCTCGTTGCTACACCGTACAGAGAGATTCGGCACGGAGTTTCGCGTCGAGGGTGCGAGAAACGCGCGCTCCCTGCAACTTTCTTCTCGAGAGCCGACGACCAGCGGACCCTTCGCTTATCGATACACTGAAAAACGGTCCCCGAAACACCGCGTACTCGCGCGCAGATGAATACCACGCGGACCGTTTCTATCGAACAACGCGCATACCCCTATTCGTATCCCAGATTATACTCCGAAGATAGAAATTTCGTCGGAGCGATTTCGGGAACACCCTGTAGACGATACGGTCGAAACGTCGATTTCCGCGATAAAGACGTCGCCTCTGAAATATACGCAGGCGGGTACGGTGGGCTCGACGCGTCGAGTTCGAATTGATTTCTGAACGCTCGCCAAGAGACGCGATCGTTCGAGTAAGTAGGTTCTCGTTCGTGGATCAGCTGGAAAGAGGTTACCCGAAGGGCCGCACGGTTGATTAACGAGCGCATGCTCGAAAAGTGTGAGAGCCCGAATTTCGAGGACGCGTCGGGGGCCCTCCCAGCGTGGCCATCGGAGCACCTGTCGCGCGTGACATTTTAAGAGGGCGTTCTCTTGCTTCGAAGCGGCCGCTGAAACCTTCGACGAAACCGATACGAGCGCGTCTACGAAATTCGATCGTTGAGCCGCGTCGGGAGAAATCACGATTCCTCGGAATCTCGAAACGATGCTCGAGACCGAGAGGAAAATCTCGGTAACGAATCGCGAATCGCGTCGAGAAAATATTCCTCGAGAGAGAAACGAAGAAACTTGGCCGACGATAAACAGGGCTGTCGGAAATACGGTACGCCGTGTAATCGTTCCGAGACGCGTAAAACCGCGGCGAACGAAAACACGGGACCGCGTGCTCGAGGAAACGTCGGGCTACCCTTCGCCTCTTCGTTGATTTTAGGCCCAGGGCCTTCTCTTCGATCGGAGGAGAAAGGCGAAGGCGGCGAGAAGGAGGAAGAGGATCCGCTCTTTGCGGTGAAATTCAAATCTCCACCGAGAGATCTCCCGTGTACGCCCCGCGCGAAAACCGGTTTCGCTCCGATCGAGTCTACTCGGTGCTCGGGTGGGGGAACCGGGAGGCCCCCCTTCGTACCCCATTCGCGCTAACTCCTTGCCGATAAAGCAGGCAGCGACGCGCGGGCCCACGGGCCCCGTGTACCTGCAGCACGATCTGGCGAGCGAGTCCGCAAATCCTCCGCGTCGATCCACGGAGGTACGTTACCGATCCTCGAAAACGGGGCCCGTTCGAGGGGCCTCTTCGAGCTCCGAGGATGCGTTACCGATCCCTGAGAAAGTCGACACCGTGGATACCCGTGGATGGTTCGCGGTGAAACCCAGCTATCGTTCGAAGAGCTCCCTGTCGCGAGTTCCCGCGTAACAGGTTCGCGACTTTCGGTTATCGACGTCGTCTAGACTTTCCCGCGCTTCCTCGGATTTCGTTCGGCGAACTTTCCGAGTGGATCGAGTCCCGAAGTTATTAAAGTTTAGAGCATTATTGGCTCGATCGAAGGTATACACAGCCTCGCCGGCAACACCTACTCGTTACCGAGCCAGACTCGTCGAAAGGTGTTACCGGCGATGATTCTTTCGACTTGCCAAGGTAAAACGTCTCACTCGAGAGACGAGGTATTTCGGTGATTTAAACGCGGTGAACAACAACCGAGGACTCCTCGACGGTTGAATTTTCCTCGTGATTTTCACGACGATAAGGTTCGAAGAGGAAAGAAAGGGGAATGCGCCCAATTCCATCGAACCTCGCTAAATCGTTTCATCCACCCGAAGGAACTTAATCCTACGACAACCTACCTCCACCATTCGTCCGCCGGAAGGAATTCGAGCAATTAAAGAATCGAATCTCGCGGCGCTCGGATATTTACAGCGATTCGACCGCGCCTCGCTCCCGGCGGGCCCTTCGTTTACCTTTTGACCATCGACGTACCCTTTCCTCTCTCCTTTTCGTCGCGTACATTCCGTAAGTTACAAATCACGCGGAATACGATCGTTCGGAACACGGACGAGCCGCGAACGTCCACGAACGAGCGATAATCGTGTAGACGATTCGTTTTCCATCGCTCGAGTTTTTCTTGCCGGTGTTCCACTCCCCTCCGTAAGCGAGCGGTCCCCGCCGGGTGCGCGCGTGTTAATAAAATACAGACATCGAACGAGAGAGCCATGCAGCACGATTTAACCTTCGATTAAGGGAGTCAAGCTAGTCGTGACTTACCGTAATGAGTCGAGCGCACGTACACACGCTCGCCTCGCATAAATCGAACTTATAGGGACGAGATGATTCCGAGCGATGCGAGAGCCCCGATATATACTTTCCCGCGAAAGAACCGTCGACGAGGATTCTGGGTCGATAATTTACTCGCCGCGTCGACGAGTACCGTAATTTCGTTCTAGCCTCCCCCTCGTCGTTAACGCGAGTCTTTTTCGCCGCGTTTTAATCGCCGAAGACCCGCTACGCGACCATACGGACCGTCCCTCTCGCGAGTTCTCCGAACGTTTCGCGAAACACGGGTTGCGCGACTTGTCCGTGACTAGAAAAAATTCATTCGTTGAATCGAAGAAGTTCTCGCTGTTTCTGCGAGTCGAAACGCAAAAGGTGATCAAACTGTCCCTGGATGAACCGCGATCGGGCCCCGAAAATCCATGAACGAGCCTCGCTTCGTCCGAGTCGAGCACCAACGATTCGGTGAGACGTTTACAAGATCGTTTCGCGATCGTCGTCGACGCAACTGCTCGTACACTTTGCGCTCGCGTTATCCGTTCATCGGTGAGTGTATCACGGCGATGGAAAGTTGTTCGTTAATAATCTTCGCGCTACCGGTCGTTGGTTCGATTCGTACGTTTCTCGAGGCAGGTTGGAAATCGAACGGGCCGATAACGCGGAGGAATCGGTGCGAATACTCGAGCTGGCCGGGCACGCTCGAACGAAGATTGGCCAATAATCGGAGGATAACTAGTCGCGCGAACCGCCGGCCCTACGAGTACGCGGGGAAATAGACGCCCCGAGGCGTAATCAACGATCATCGTGTCGCGTAATCGCGTTCGTAAAGAGCTTCGATTTCCATCGAGTCGAACAAGAATTTCTTGATTGTCGGCCTCGTTAGCGCGCGGATAAACATAGAGATAATTAAGGTGACAAAGTCGCGGTGTGCCCGAGCACGTTAATTAGTCACGCCTCCGATTAGACGTTCCGTGCGACGACAGAGATCGTTCGTCGTCCCACGGCCGCGGAATAGGCGCGAAACGATTACATTAATCGGCGACGATTACTTTCCCGCGACTCGTCTGTAAAGAACCGAAACGTTTCCTAGTATATCGCGCGTGGCGCGATAAGGTCGACGTTGTTATTATCGCGTTCGAATCTGTTTGGAATTATACCGAGAAACGCGACATTGCCCGCTTGAGATATAGACAGGCGCGTGGCTACGGCGAGAGGCGAGCAGCGAGCGCGGTAGCCTCGATAAATTCGCGCGGAATATCTCTGGTCCGTGCCGCGTCTGGTTCGTTCGTCCGGCGACGTCCCCGTACGCGTCGATTATCTCGTCATTGAAAATCTCTGTCCACGATCGAGCATCGAAAATCCGCGAGGGAACGATAGCCGAAATAACGAAATCGAAAGAGGACGATCCACCGGACGGAAGGGGGGCAGATTTCGGATAAAGGGATTCGAGGCTACGAGGGATCCTGGCAGCGAGTATTTTAATTAGGCCAGGCTTTTGAGATCGCCGATACGCGGAGCATCGAATGCTCGGGCGTCGAGCGATCAAGGGGGCGCAGAAAACTGGATTAGCGACCGTTCGCCTCTATTTCTCTCTCTCTCTGGTTTTTGTCGCGGCGCTTATCAGCCGATAAGTCGGGGAACAGGGACGTCCCATTTACGCCGGCTGCGATCCTTTTCCAGCGCCGCTTCTATTATCGGTGAACAACGTTGGCTGCCCTCCGCGCGAACGATGACGCGGCCACTTTGCGTCAGCAAGCGTGAAATAAAGTTCGATCACGGGCCGCAGTTCCGTCGCGGATTTCGCTCGGCTCTTCGTTTCGCGCGTTCCGCGATTCCGACCGGGACGTTTCGACTCGTCGAGAGGTTCCCAACGATTGCGCAAAAACGGTTGCGCTTCGAGTCGTTCGCGAGACGGTCCGAATTGAGCGCGATGCAAACTCGAGCGATCGATTTTTCTCGTCGATTTAAAGGTGGACCGACCACTCGTTAAACTGGTTTAGACTTCGAAAAGGTGCGTTAACTTCGATAAACATCGCTGTCCGTAGTTAAGGCGTATCGAACGGGTAAACGTTTAACGCCGACTCGACCGATCGGGCAACCATTTTTTCCGCGAGTCGATCGATTCGTGCGTTCGATGTACCGGGTGTTTTAAACGGTTCGGCCAAACTTTCGGGAATATCGTCGACGTTCCACGTTCCCGAAGGGCTCGAGTAAGGTTTACTTTTAAACGTCGCCCAAACGCTCGACGATTTACGGTACGACGTTGTTCTTGGAAAAGCGATCGTCGGAAATGTCGTTTCTCGCGACGAAAACGATCGTCCGGGCGATCTCGAAAACCGCTACTCGGTTCCCCCGATGTCTCGATCTCTCCCCGTTCGAAAGGGGCCGAATTTCACGATCTCGGATGTCAATATCCGCGAGAAGGTATTCTTTCGAAAACAAACCGGTCAAAGCGAGCGGGAGTCCGTCGATTCCGGCGAGATCCCGGTGACGCGGCGCGGCGCGGAGCGGGTACGAATTTTTTCCGTCGGTTTCGTTGGCAGGCCGCGCGGGGCGGCGAATCAGAAGTCGGCCAGAGGGGGCCCGAGAGGGAGACAAAAACGCATCGGGTCCGGTGTCAGCGGGTGACGGATGGGCCCGTGAGCCCGTCCAAGGTCTATCTGGGCCCCACGAAACCTGGTCGCTGCGCGCCACGTTGCTCCGGTCTCTCGCGGTAAACTCGCAGACCGCGAGGAGCGTACGCTGCGCCGAGCGGAACGAGGCCGATCGAAGAGGACGGGGACCGACCGGCCGTGTACAAATCACCGAGAAGAGGGATTCCTTCGGGTTGGTTCGCGCGCTCGCGCGCGCGTACACGCACGAGCACGCACTTCTTGCCCCGTTCTAGTCGAGACGCGATCGATTAGACAACGTTTCGTCCGACGAGTTCGTCGCCGCGTTCCTCGCTCGAACTCGAGGACGCGTAACATCGTCGAGCATCTGTCGTCGCCGCCGCTCCAATTATACCCGAAGAAAAATGCCCGGCGTATCAACGTCGCGAGGCAAATTGATCTATCCGAGGCGTTCCGGGTCGACGCGCGGAACGCGACACTTTATAACTCACGCTCACGGACGGCTGAAATAACACGTGTCAACCGGGCAACCAACGATACTTTCCGAAGAAAGTATCCGTCGTCGGCGTAACAGGATGCGAGCGAGCGCGGCTTTCCAGCTAACCGCAGCGTTATTTCAGGATCGCGACGCCGAGTGCCGGCGCAAGTTTCGGTTTTTGCTCGTACCCGCTGGATTCTGGACGCGCGGGGGCCCACGGTCCCGGAGAGGGAGAGACCGAGAGGGGCCCTGTACTCGACCGAGAACGGAGCCAACGAAAGACGCGCGGACAACGACGGAGAAGATCAAATGCCGGGGACATCTTCTGGGTGATGAATTCCTTCATCTCGCGTCCGCTCGAGATTCCAACCTCTTTTCCTCCTCCTTCGGCCCGTACCCTCCCTCTCGCGACCGTTCTCGTTCTCCTCTCCTCTCCTCTCCTCTCCTCTCCTCGTCTCGTTTCGTTTCTCGCTCTCGCCGAGTTAAGACCTTGCTACCGGTGTCTCGTCGTGTGTCGAATTTAACGAAACGTGCTCCGGTTAAGAAGCTCGAGCGAGCGCGCTTTCTAACTGTTTACTTCGTTAAAATTGCTCCGAGACGCCGGAGACCCGAGTTCCGAGCGATGTTTTCGGCGCACCGTATACGAGCACGGAATACCCGCCGTTATAGTTTCGACAATCGCGGTTGCTTTCGATTCGATTCAATAACGGATAGAAAGGGGCCCGTATTGTTCCAGGGACGAATTCGGTGCAGAGAGGTGTACGCGGAATTGGACCGTGCAAACGCCGAGAGATGGAAAAGCCTCCTTTAACGTTTAGCCGGGCCGTGTTTCGAAAAGAGGGGCGAGGACAATGCGAGAAACGAACACGGTGAAAGAATAGCTGCGGGTCCAAGTGTAATTATACGGTACCGCGGCCTTCGAGCACCCGAAACAAAATATCACCAGCCTAATTAGGAATTAGCCGATGGCTAATTATCCGACGCTGCTCGCGGACCCTCCTCCCCGGAATCTTTTCTCACCGTTTTCCTGATACAGACATTATGCCGAACTCGCTCCGCGTTTCTCTCTCCTCTCTCTCTCTTTCTCTCTCTTCCCCTTTCCCCGGTCTTTCTTCTCCCACTGGTCGACGTTTAATTGGATGGATCGAAGAGACATCGACCCACGAAACGGTGGGCCGCTGTCGCGTAACAATGGTGGCCCACCCAACTTTTTGCGCCGCGGCCACGGTGCGACGCACTCGCGGTGTGGCCTGGCCCGTAAACGCGCGCAAAAGGTGAGCACCCGACGGCCTGACGAGCGAAACCGTCCAACGACCACGCACGATCCACGGAAAAATGATCGAGCGATCTTGCGTGAAAATATACGGGGAACGATCGGAGATAAGCGATCTCAAAGGTGCTTTCAACTGGTCCCCTTATTTTAGCCTCGACGGGCAAACATTGCGCCGCCTCGAGTACGACTAAAGCCGGATTCACACTCGTCGAGCGAAACAACGGGTCGACGATCGAAAACATCGGACCTTGACCACCGCGTGCGTGTTCCATCGGCTGGAATCGCTACTTTTACCTCGCGGAGCGGAAAATGAAAAATTTCTCCTCCTCCGCGAATTTTGGAACACGATCGCCCTCGACTCGATACGAGTTACGAGCGAATCTCCCCGATTCGAATCTCCTCGAAGACGGTTTCGAGGGACCCTCGTCCGTAGGGACAGCGTGAATCCACCTTAAGCCTTTAAAAAGAAAAAAAGGAGATCCCAGCGTGGTATCGGGATCGGTGGAAATCGAGGCGATTTTTTCCAACGGCGCGGATCTCGTGCTACCTCGTTCGAGGCTGCACGCGCCGGGAGGCTGATTATTTTACGGACACCTCGCGAGATCCAATCTTCGGTATCGCGATCGAGACGATGCGACGGAGGAGACGCAGCGTGTCTCTTTTCGCGGGGAACGCGTGGCGGCGACGATCCTGCCCCGTACCCTCTCGCTTTATCCCGGCGACGACCAGACCGACCGGGTTTACAGCTTTTCAATATCTAATCGAGCGAACAAATTATGCCGGGCCCGTGTAGCGCGGCGCACCGGTGACGCGGAATGATGGATCGTTCGCACGCCGGCACCCGTATCGCCGGTGCACCCCGAGCGCCGAAAGGAAAACTCCGATACCCTTTTACTTTTCGACGAACAATTACCTATTTTCTCTACGTACGCTCGACTCTCCGCAAATACGAACACGCGACGGATACTCGAAGAAAATTTTATTTCCCGTAACGAGCGTGGTATAGATCGCGTACGTATCGTCGGTGCATCCCAATGCACATTGTAAAAGATTGTGTACGTATCGTCGGTGCATCCTGATCGTCGAAAGAAAAACTTTAAGGAATCCTCTTTTACTTCTCGCCAAAAAATTCCCTACTTTTTTCTTCGTTCACTAAACTATCCACAAATGTGAACACGCGACGGATACTCGAAGAAAATTTGATTTCCCGTAACGAGCGTGGTATAGATCGCGTACGTATCGTCGGTGCATCCCAATGCACATTGTAAAAGATTGTGTACGTATCGTCGGTGCATCTTGATCGTCGAAAGGAAAATTTCAAGAAATCCTCTTTTATTTTTCGCCAAAAATTTTACCATTTTTTCTTCATCTACTAGACTATCCACAAATGTGAACACGTAACGGATACTCGAAGAAAATTTTATTTCCCGTAACGAGCGTGGTATAGACCGCGTACGTATCGTCGGTGCATCCTAATGCACATTGTAAAAGATTGTGTACGTATCGTCGGTGCATCTTGATCGTCGAAAGGAAAATTCCAAAAAATCCTCTTTTACTTTTCGCAAAAAAATTCCCTATTTTTTCTTCGTCCACTCGACTAACCGTAAATATAAACACGCGATGGTTAGTCGAATAGAATATTATACCGTGTAATGCACATTATAAAAGACCGCGCGCGTATCACAGATGCACTGCAATCATCGAAAGAAAAATTCCAAGGAATCCCCTTCTACTTTTTGCCAAAAAATTCCCCACTTTTTTCTTCGTCCACTCGACTAACTCTAAATATAAACACGCGATGGTTAGTCGAATAGAACATTATGCCGCGTAATGCACATTGTAAGAAACCGCGAGCGCATCGACGATGCGCACAGATCGTCGAAGGAAAAAGTCCAAGAGTTCTGGTTTTGCTCGTCGCAAAAAATTCCATCGGTTCTCACTCTTCTACAGTACTGTCCGCGAAAGCAGACGCGCGACGCGTCCTCGAGCAGAATTTTATTCCGTGTAACGCGCAAAGTACGAGACTCTGTAAAATTGCGGCGGTTCGGTGATCGAACGATTAAAGCAACGTTGATACGGGAACGAAGTAGCGAAGATTCGGCGATCGAAACGTCGATACGCGATGGAATCTGGCCCAGCGTCGGAGGTATAATGGAACGTCGATATAGAAACCAAGTGGAAAAGATTCAACGGTAGAGAAAACGACGGAGAAACGCGAACCGGTACGAACGCAGAGGTGGAACGTTCCGGTGCTTGGGTTTTCAAAGGTGATCGGTTCGGAATTCGTTCTCGTACTCCTCTCTGTAGGATAATATCCCGGTTATCGATCAAATTTGTTGCTCGTGTTCGCGATCGGGTGTCATTCCCGGCGGTGTTTGGCTTTCCTCGACCGGAGGGAACTCGGTTCGGTCGGTGTCCCGTTCGTTGTCCTCTCGTCTCGATAAAAAATTCGCTAGCCGTGCTTCGCGTATCGATAATCACCGGTCCCGATTTTCGGACACTGTACGAGAATCCGCGCGATAAACTCTCGAGACAATGCTTCTCGAAACTCGGCGTAATTTCTCCCGATCCGCGTTATCGAGAATACGGGCGACGAAAAACGGTGGCCGTGGTAGGGTCGGGTGTTCCGAAAGTGACGAGAAATTGCACGACGATCGTTCCTCGAGCGTTTAAAACGATGCTCGTTCACGGACGGAACCAAGTCCACCCAACGAGGGTAAGTGACTAAAACGCCGCGAAAATTACGAGACAGCGCGCGCCGTGCCCGATCCACTTCGATATCTTCGATAGCCAAGTTCGCGGAGAGCGCGCGGAGATCCGGCGTGGCGGTTATCGCGACGCGGAGAGTGCTTTGATATTTACCGCGTCCGAGGGTGTATCGCGGATTACGAAAATTGCCGGGAACGATATCGAAGAGGGGCCCCGGGATCCGGCGCGCGGCCCCGCTATTAATATTACGGCCCGTTTCGACGAACGTGCCTTAGGATGCCTCGAAACGATCCAGGCTTATCTGCGGCTCCCTCTACTTACGGCGTTCGCGAAGACTCACAGGCGCATCCTTAAGATTCAACGAGTACACGGCTTATCTCGGTCAGAGGAGAAGCTATGGCGGCCATAGGAGAAAATGAGATTCGTATAGCCACGGTTCGAGACGCGTCTATGCATAGTGGATGGTCTCTCGGCGGGGCCCTGCCGTAGCCCCTCGTCGTAGCCCCTCGCTGGTCCCGATGATTCTCCGAGATGCATGATAGGAGATTAACCCGTTGCACGAATCGTGTTACACTTCGCGATTGTTCCGCACGGTTTTTAATCCCTCCCCGATATCGCGCCGGATACCGGGTGATTTATATGGAAACGGCGCGGGTACGGGAACTGGCCGCCCGCCAAATTCATTCGTTTTTGTTTAAACTTTACGAACGTGTCACGCAGCCGTCCCCGATGATACCGTTAGCGGTGGAAACTAATTTCGCCCGGGGAGCCGAAGTTTAATCCGCATTCGATTAAGCGTGCCGGTGATTTTGGGCACCTCGAGTGCCGTTTCGATCGCGCGAACGACGCTTCTTGCCGCGCGCGCCGGGATTTGACGTACGAGCGCCCAACGGTGCGCCTTTCAACGGGCCGAATTAACGCCGACGAGGAACATTTTGGACGCACCGGGACCGGAGTCGGAGAGTTTCCGATTGTTCCTCGAGCGAATTTACGCGCGATGCGCCGAGTAGATTTCGTGCCGAAACTTACGCCGCTTGCCGCGTACCTCGAACCGAACGACGAACGTTTCGAACCCATCGATCGAGTCGAACGTTTACCCGATAAAATCGACGAAAATTCGCTAGCCTCCTCGACCGCGAATTCGATTCTACTCCAGTCGATTCGAAGCACTAACACCGTCGTATCGCGATGTCCTGGAAAAAAAAAGAAATCCCGCAACGTCAGCGGGCACTTAACGCCGAGCAGCCGAGAAGACATTAACCGGGGGACAAACTGCCGGTCGCGACGACCATTCCGCGAGACTGGTAGGTACAATTAGCCGCGAAAGCGTTCTC
Source organism: Ptiloglossa arizonensis (assembly GCF_051014685.1). Taxonomy (NCBI): domain Eukaryota; kingdom Metazoa; phylum Arthropoda; class Insecta; order Hymenoptera; family Colletidae; genus Ptiloglossa; species Ptiloglossa arizonensis. The sequence goes on from NC_135048.1 coordinate 34,407,044, forward strand.
TCGCGAGAACACCGCCGGTCTGCGTCTCCTTTACCCTGCGATAACAATGCCGAGCAGTTTTCAACGCGGAAACGTTTCCCGCGACGCGACGCGATCGACCGAGGAAAGAAAAGAGCCGGTTACGTGTTCCCGGGTGAAACGACGAAGCCCCTGGTACGTTAGCAAACGTTCGACCCGCGTTCGGGGGGACGATACTCGAACGGGTACGGGTGATCGCGTGCACCGCGGGGGTACACGGTTTTCGAGGGCTTCTGCAGCCGGCGATCGCAATTTTCGAATCAATTAAGAGCGAACGTCGAACGAGCGTGGCGACCGTAGTAACGAGGTGCCACCGATCTGATAGTGGCGCGCATCGAGCGCGAGAAAAGGAGATCCCACAACGGGGCGAAGCCCTTACGTGGTCAGCCACGGTGGCCAGGAGCGTGTACCATCGCGATAGTGATTTATATCTGTTCGACGGCGGCGCTCGCGGTGTCGGTAATGCACTCGGAAGCTTCGCGAGCGAGCGAGCGAGCGAGCGAACGAACGAGCCGAGTCTCTCCCGCGCGTATGCAACGCGTCCACCGCCTCTTGTCTCGCGCTCTAATTATAATTTATCGGGCTCCTTATCTGGGTACGACCCCGGCCCGTACAATCGTAATAAGCGACGGTAATGACTAATGACCCGGCGCGGAGCCGCGAAAAGACCCGTGATTTATTTTCCCGAGTTTCGCGCTACCGGTCGCCGTTTCATTGTAAACTCGATCGCGTCCCGCGCATCTTCCTCCGGTCGCTCCCGTTCGACCGGTGTAATATCCATCGAGCGTTAATTAATTATCGCCCGTGGTCGGGCCCTGTCGATAAAAACTGCGCTCCTCGAATTCCGATCGGCCCGGTGAATCGTTTCGTGTTTCGCGATCGCGGCGAACGTCGCGCCCGAGGGTCGTTCCCGGTCGCGTTCGATCGAAAAAACGATCGTCCTCGCGACCTACGGTAGAACGGGGTCCGCGTTCATCGGTGAGGATCCTCGACGATTCGAAATATCGTCGAGAGGACCGGTAATTCCGAGTCGAAGATCCGCGCGGTTTGTTCCCCGTCTACGGATCAACGGGGTTAAAGATCCGTGTATCTACGAGCGCTGCGCACGGAACTTTCTTCGATGTAAATTTTTACTTCCAGCTCGTATCCCTCCGGGGAGTCGGTCGTGTTAAACTTCAACGGGGCAAAAATCGCGAACGGAGTAAATTGCTCCTTGCGATTCCCGGAGACTGGAATCCGGAGTCTCGACGATTCGAACGGGAGGTGAAACCACACGGCTGCGATGGACATCGGAGGGTAGCTACAGCAACGGTTGGTGATCTTTGAATCCGTCACGGTTGCGAAACGTCCGAGACTCTGTACGCGCGAGCGCTACCGCCTTCAATCAGTCGCGGGAATTACGACTCGTATCGAACGTAACGTTTCGACGCGTCTTCGGAGGCCTACGACCGAGCAAAAGTTGCTCGACGTTGTCCACGTTAATTCGAACGAAGCGTTTCCCGTAATGCGAGTTTTCCAGGAATCGTTCGCGCGTACCGAACCAAACGCGTAACGTTCGTTCGTCCCTGAAACGAACAGAGTCCCCCTATTCGCGAATCCGTGGCCGACCACGAGATTCATCGTGGCCCTCGTCCTCGAGCGGCACGGAGACGGCTCGAGCGGTTGGGTAGACCGAACGGAGAGATCCCCCGAGTCGAGACAGCGATTCGGCAACGATTTGAATAGAAAACGGCTCGGGAAGTTGGATACTCCCGCGAAGTTTTCTCGTACGGCCGGTTCGCACCGTGTACGGAGGAAATTCGACGGTAGAGACGGAGAAGGCACGCGTTCTGGAAGCGAGCTACTCGACAAAAAGCGGGCATCGTTTCGCGTAAGAAGGAAGCGAAGGCGAGAAGAGGTAAGCAAGGGAAGTTCGCTCGGTCGCGCGGTGCACACGGGCCGAGCGAGAAAATCATTAGGAAGGCGAGTCGAAAGAAAGGGCTTCGATGGAGGCTTCTTGCAGCCGACACCGAGTCCTCCTGTATCGCCTTACCCTTCGTCTCCTCTACGTTTAATTAAATTCCCGGGACGCCGGTGGCTCTCGCCCCCTCCCTCCCTCCCTCCCTCCCTCCCTCCAGCCATGCAAACCCCCGTCCCCCGTTTTTTCCACCGCTCCCCTAACCACCACCTTGGCTCTCGTTTCTTTTGTTCCCTCCTTTTCAGCGCGGCCGAAGGATCTCTTAGGCGCGAACCGCGCGCTAGAGAGCCGCCGCGCGTGCACGCACACGCGAACCTTACACGCACACGTATCGCCGAGCCGCGGCAGCGTTGCTAATTGACGGATGAATTAATTAGCGGGAATGATCGATCGTGCCGGCCCGCCCGCCTACCGACTGCATTTATTTTCCATAGGAACAACACGGACAGCTACCGGTGCGCCCTGACCCGAGAAAACTGGATCGCTCGGCGATCGCGGAGCGAACGGGAAAACGAATACCGGCGCGTCGCGAACCAACGAGGTAAAGAGAACCGCTCGCGTCGATCGTCGATCGTCGAAAACGAGCAACTCCGAGCGGAACGATCGAGCGATCGAAGCACCGGACTTGGACGAACGAGACGCGATTCGCGAGAAATCGACGCTGCTGGCAAACCGAGCTCGATCGTCGAAAACGAGGGACTCCGAACGGAACGATCGAGCGATCGAAGCACCGGACTTGGACGAACGAGACGCGATTCGCGAGAAATGGACGCTGCTGGCAACAGAGGTCGATCCGAGCTTTCCCACGAGTCGATCGATCGTCGATTTCGAGGTCTCCGCGTGACGCAGCGGAGAGAAACGACGATCGAATCCGAGGAGATCGGGCTCCGCGTTATCTTCAACGGACTTCCTCCTTTCCAGCCCTCTGTGTTTAAGGGTCGTTCGAGGGCGGACGAAGCGATGGTTCTCCGATCAATCGTACGATCGCGTGAGACACGTACCGAGAGAGAGGGAGTTTGGCACCGCATTAATTACCCGGTTGCCAACAATGGCATACAATAATTAACAATTACGCAGTTTGATAATTATATACCTCCTGGCTGAGTTATCGGCCGTCCCGCGGAACCCGGTCTGTGTTTCGTCTACACGGATAGCGGTCACGCACGCGTACACGCGCGAGCCGCACCACCTGCGGGCGCATAGAAGGCAATAAATATATGCGCGGATCCGGCGGGCCAACGATCTAATTATGCCCGGAACAATGGCGGCGTATCGTTCGTTCGGTCGGTCGGTCGGTCCGTCCGTCGGTCCGTCGGTTGAAAACCTGATAAAACGGATAAAACGCGAGAACCTCGCGCGTTGCTCGCCGTTACGGCTAGAGGCGCATCGAGCGCGTTACGAGTGCATCGAGCGCATCGGGCGCGTCGAGCGCAGGGTGCAGCAGCCACGGCACACGGTGCATCGAAACCCGGAATTCTGCTCGCGTTACTCGTACCCGCGGAGATTTTATTAATTATCACCGTCGCCGCGTTGAATTATCGTTACGGAACAATGAATCCATTGTCTACCGCGCGGCGTTCAACGAAAACGAAGAAAATTCCGCGAAAGGGCCAACGCAACGCGCAACGTACCCGCGAATCACGGTCGTCGGTCGTTGAAACGCGCACCAAATGGCTCGAAACGTTCCAAGGTGAGACGGTGGCGAGTTTCTTCCCGGAATCGAGCTCTCGTATCTCGAGCCGAGACTCCCCGAATCTCACCGCGCGATCGTGCGACGACACCGAGCGCAACGGTGCGTTACCACCGATGCGAAAACCAAGAACGCTCGTCCGTTTCTCGGCGTATCTTCGCGAGAGTATCGACGACGGATCCGCGAGAGTCTCCCGACGAGAACGAGCACGCTCACGACCGTGTTCGGTCTATTTTTCCACGAATTTAAGGAACTATTTTACGCGCGCGTAAATAAAAAAAAAACGGTTCGGACGAGGTCGCGTTCGGGCTCGTTTTCAACGGGAGAATCTGCCGATCGGTCGACGACGCACTCGCGAATATACGACGATGTGGAATAATGGTGAACACAAGAGAAAAGTAAATGGAACGTTTATTTAAAGAGTAGAAGATAATAGAGTGACGCGACGGGGCATGGCGATGAACGACCGACTAGACACTAACCGAAAAATATCCAAGTCGGTAACAACACACTCCCTCGTGTCTTCACTTCTCAAGGGCTGCATCGATCCAAGTCGTATTCCAACAGACGAGAAATGATCAAATTTTCAATTCCCGTTAACCGTCGTTGCGTCGATGGGAATCGCTCGAAAGTCCAGCGAGCGTATATCTCGCTCCGAAGAACGCGAACGGCCACGCGGAAGATTCGGTTTCGTCGAGGTACGAACGCGACGTTTTAACGAGGAGCGAGCAACGCGCCGCGGTGCGTCACCGTGAGCTCGATGCGCGCCTAGCCTTTACGTTCGACGAATTTTAAAGCGTCTCGCGGGCCGGAACTGGCCGCCGGTGATTTATCTCTCCACGGCTCGTAGGAGTCCCTCGGTCCGCGCGCGTTGAATCTGTCTTGATTTATAACGAAGCCACGGCTCGCATCGATGCCTCATAATGCCTTGTAATTACCGGAGGTTCGCTTAAAAATTACGCTGTCCGAGATAAGGTTCTGCACGGGCGACGAAAGTTTCGTCCTCCGGCACCGGTGATTAACGATCCGGGACGACGCGCGTGGGACCCGCGCGGAATTCTTCGCGCGAGAACCCGCGAAACGGAGGGAGCGCGGCGAATCTCGAGTCCGCGTTCTTGGATTTATCAGCGATTCACCGACCACGCTACCGCTCGCAAACTCCGCGCTCTTCCTTCTCGAGAACGACGCGTTGCGTTCCCTAAACGATACGCGCCGCGTACCGCTCGAGCTGGTTACGAGGAAATTTGCAAATTCCGCGTAATATCGCGATTAACCGTCGAATAGAGTACACCGCGCGTTTCTCTCTCCAATTCGGTTCGTTTTGGTATTTTTCAACGTACGCGAGCGATAAGTAACGTCGTGTCCCGCGAACCTTTCTCACCGTTCCTTTTTCTCGGTCGCGGAAACGCGCGAAAAATTCGCAGCTTCGGTCGCGTGGTCGCACGGACGGTATTTTTCGGCCGCGGACGTCGCGCGTCGATACTAATTCAATTATCGCGTAACGAACTGAATCCTCGTACCGCGTCGACGGGCGCACCGCCTCGAAATTTGCTGATTTAACGCGTCGTCTATGACATCCTCGCGTTCCGCGTTTTTTTCCCCCGCGACGGGGCCAACGACGCCGCCGGAACCTACGGGCTGGCTGCCCGCCCCCGTAATGCAAATTTATGATAACCACGATAGAAAGTGTCTCTCCCTCTCTCGCTCGTGTGTTCGCTACACCGTCGTGAATAGGAAGCGGACGCTCCGTCGCGTAAATAGGCTCGCCGGTGTAATACGTTCGCGCACGCTCCTCGCCGGTTGTACGAGACGACGTTGCGCGAAAGAATTTACAGCTGGACGAGAGCCAGTGCGGCGAGTACGGAACGAGAAGAAAAATTAAGGGAAAAGGGAAACGGAAAATCGATCCACGGCCCGAAAGTGCACGGAACGTTGCTTCTAAGGCGTTCGCGAATTTCTTCGTAAGAGGTTTCGAGGGGTTGTCCTTTTCGATGCGATTTCGATTCCGTAGGGGAAGACGAACCGGGGATTTCCGCGTAAAAGTTCCCTAGACGCGGAAATGGAAAAAAATTCTTTTTTTCTTTTCAAATTAGCAAGAGGACGACGAAGACGAGTCACCGGCCGGCTGTCGACCGAGACGAAAGAATTTGGCCGCTCAAGGTCGCTCCCGGCGCTCGCTTCCGCGCCAAGAGAGAAACCTAAACGCGCGGTGGTCGTACTCGCCGCGGAATATTACGCAACGGTGCATACCCGAATTAGGCATGCAATCGTCAGCGAAATCTATACCCGCGGCGGGCTCGTTCTCATCGCGGTGCATGTTTTATTTATCGTATGCATCGATGGCCGATGCAACGATGCCGCGCGCCGGCGTCACGACGAAGACTGAGAAAGGTGGTACGTACACGACGTGATTTATGGGTGCAACACCTGACGGCATTTTGTTCGCTTTTGCATCGGCGTTGTTACGTTGGCAGCCAGTTCCGCCCTTTTTTGCCCTCCCTTGCGGCCCATTAGTAATGCCTCGGTCATTACCGAGCCCCAGTCGATTTCCCGTGGCTAATAAATCGCCGATAAAATTTCCATCCTCTCGTCCCCTCCGCTTTCCCCGCTCCGCGGTACCACGCTCGTCTCGAGGTACCCGTTGCGAACATTCCTTGGACCTCTTCTGCCCTTTTCGCGAGTGGGAGTCGCTACCGCGCGGTAAATACAAATACGGAAGTCGCGTGTCCGCGAGTCGAGACATCCGCGATACCATCCAACTCTCTCGACGAACCTACGGAAAATATTTGCTCTCGTCGTTTGTTTGGAAAAATTAACGAAAAAAAGAAAAATACAAGAAAAGTGTTCACGCTGAAATCTTTCTTGGATCTTTTCCGCTAAAGTACAACTGTACTGGATCGTCTCGTTCGTTGCGTACTCGAACCGCGTTTATTCTCGTCGGGGCAGAGAGGTATCGGATTCGTCGTTGTTCGTTTTCAGGCGATTCCCTTTCGCTCGGACGAGAAAGAGCGCAACCGATTCGTTTCGCGGCGATAAACCCTCGCTCGGTACGGCACCCCTTCGGAAGTCAATGTTTCGGAGTGAAATTAAAGCTCGGGTTCGATAATGAACCAACGACGCGGAAGAAACGGTGAAAAAGTACGCGGAACACCGATCCGCGAACAATTTAATCGCGTAATTACACTGCCGGCCGCAAACACCACTTTTAATCCCGCTCCTCCGACACGTTATCAAACCCCGAACGAAAGAACCGGGAGCACGAAGAGTCGGCGTCAAATATTTAACGCGACCGGAATTCTCCGCCCTCGATCAATATTATTCTTAGCCGTTGCCGGCCGCCGCGAGTCTTTCCCGCGATATTTTAGCTTCTCGCGGAGACCGGGCCGCGGAACAGGATAATCCGGGCCGGTGAAATTTTTCAAAAATACCCAACCGACCAACGTCCGCTTCGAGCAACGATAACTCTTCCGGCTTCGCCGCGATTACACGACGGATTGTTAAAGTCCGCGTGGGCCGGGTCGTTAAACGCGCAACGGAAATGAAATTATTCCCGGCGAGGCAACTTCGATTCCCGATCGCGATCGAAACGATCTCTCGTACGAGTCGTTTACCGATCGTTACCGACCGTGTTCCCTCGCAATTCCCACGATCGTTAAGCGGAATTGCGAAGAACGAACACCGGGTCCGCGATCGTCGTTCTTTACCGTGAATCTCCAACCGCGGAAAACCGAGAACGAAATTTCACGCGCGACGAAAGAAAGCCTCCGTTTCGATTCCAGCGAGTTCTCGTATCGACCACGACGACGACGACGATTCGAGCAAAAAGCAATCGCGAACGAATCGGCAATCCTATAACGGAACCGCTCGATTCTGCCCTATCCCCCGCCGGTCCCCTCCCGCGATATCGCGCAGTTAAAATAATTCACGATTCGGCCCAAATAATCCCTGTTCCGCGTGGCCACGAGCGAAACACACTTCGTCGAGCGGGATAAACGCTTTGTATCGACGCGTTTCAATTTAACATCGGATTAAACACGAGAGTTGTTTTTCATACGTTCTCCCGGCGATCTGTCTCTCCATTGTCCGGCCGGTTCTCCGACCGGGTATCGCGCTCGGTAATTTCTGTCGCGCTACTTTCAATTATTAAACCGATCTACCTACTAGGTATCGGGGACCCCGTTGTCCATATTTGATCGAATAAATAATCCGAATGTTCGACCGACGTCTCTTTGCGTATCGAAGCCCGACAGCGATGCCGCGAAAACGATAAATAGAATATATTCGCGGAAGATTATCGTCTTTATGAATTATCGTAACCGTGAACGATTCACGGGACGCGAATCGGTAGGAAAAATCCGGGAGCGTCGCGAAAAGGCCGTTCCCGCGTCCATTCGCGCGATGGTTCGACGCTCGCAACGCTCAATGGACCCGGAAATTGATTTTATTCGTCTCGGTTCCGCGCCGAAAGCGCGGGCGCGCGAGCGTCAAACGGCCCCGCTGTTCGCCATTTGCTGAAAATATCAATTTTCGTAATAAATGTGTCCATAAATTTCCACGGAATAAATAACAGGAATAAACGTACGCGATGCTTAGCCGTAATTTAGAGAGACCGCGGGAAATGATTTATCGCTCCGCGAGTAAGTAAATTCGAGGCGGTCCGTTGAGGAGCGAAAACGAATCGCGTTTCTCGCGTCGGTGTTGCTCGGCCAATTTGCCGACGATTTCTCACGTCCATCGTGCGCACTCTATCGATACACTGCGCGTAATTTATCAAATTAAGCAGCCCGTATCTCGATACATCCTCGCGAGGGAATCGACTCCTCTCCGAATCGCGGTGCGTCCCTTCCCGTTTCCTCGGATTTCCAAAATGTTCGCGCTTTCGACGCGAGTCACTCGCTTCGAAGCATCGCCGGAGAATATTCACGAGGAGAAGGCCCAAGCTCTGGTAAAGTTTTTCGTCGTCGAAGCTGGTACGGAACTATGCGTTAGTTTTTCTATCGCGATTACCAAGAAAATCGTTCCCAACGATCCGAACCGAGACGAGTATCGGTTCACAGACCTATAGTGCCTTCATCCACCCGCGAAGAATTCTCCGAGGCCGGTGAGCCAAGACCCTCTTCCTCTTTCGCTGATCACGAAGCACCAAAGCGTACGCTCCTTTCAATTACAAGACAAATGACTCTTTTGTGCTTTCACCTACATTCCAGTGAGCCCCGGTTGGAAGGAAGCGGCGTGTAGGATGCGTCCAGGCGCCTCTAACAAACGGACACCTCGCGATCGTAATAAATCAACGTGCAACCTAATTAACCGACGGCCCGGCCCATAACGGAGGCTTCATTACCGCCGAGTACACTAATTACGCAAATCCACGACCGACGCGAGGCTGAACCTAAGTACACGCGGTCGTTCCGCAAGCCCCGATTTCGCGTTATATTGTCTTCGAGCGCTGATCGTTTCCAGCGAATCTTTGCCAATTAGGCTGTACGTGCGCGTCCTCGATGCTACCGTACTGCCGTAACTCCTACGATCTACGAAATATCGTACCGTGCGAAACGTGTATCGCCCTCGACGCGGAAATTTACCCGCAAAGACGAGAAAACGATTAGAAGAGTGCTCAACGATCGCGAGAAACGTCGCGCGTAACTGGTCTCTCGATCGCGTCGAAAAATTCGATCGTTCGGTCTCAGCGAACGATCGAGCGAACCGCGCGCAAGCTACGATAGTTCGAGTAGAATCAATTTCGCGAACCGAAACCCGTCGGATATCTCAATGTCCGCGGGCGCAGACGCGTCAGGAATATTCAATGCGCGTCGCGCTGTAAAATTGCTCCCGCTTTATCAAAGTTTTTTGCAGCGAGCTGCGCCGCTACTTCCATTTACACGGTGTCTGGGCGTTCTTTTATCGCGAGTGCCAATGCATGAACGCAATTTCGTCCGCGTAACTCGCTGATGCCGAGCGAGGCGATACGGAGACAACGAATGGAAGAAGTTATATGAAGAAAGTTAAGCGAACGAGAAGCGGGCCGTTATCTCCGCGGAACGGATGCATTCGATTCCGGGACGAGCAATAAACAAACACGGTACCGGCGAACAGGAACCGGTGTACACCGGGAACGGATCCGACCGAGCGAAACGTCGAAACGGGGCGCCTCGATTAATATGATAAAACCGGGGCCCCGGCCCGATATACGTGAACGTTAATTGTTCGTTTCGGAGAGCGGGATGCGATTACGTTGATTATAAAACACGGTGTAATTTCGTCCCCGTAATTACGCGGCCTTTATATTCTGATCTGGGACCAACAAAGCGTCACGACGGAATTTACTCGTAATTGCGTATTCTGCCCCGGTAATCGACCGTTTCCATTTTCTTTCCAATCGAACGCTGGAATTGCTGGAAACCTATAACGCCGATCGAATCGCGCGACCCTATCGATCCGATATTTAATTTTGACCTTGTTCGTTGGCGTACGGGTCGTGGGTCGTGCCGTACGCGACCCGTTTCAACGTTTACTCTCGTAACCGAGGACGAGGATTACGAACGAGCCGAAAAAAATACCTGGATCGAAGTACGAATCTTTGACGAATCGTTTAACCCTTTGCACTCGAGGCTTCTTTCCTATTAGAAACCCACGCCTCGAGAAAATCCTCCATGTCGTAAAATTAACCCGGAACGGAACATTTTTATATACTTTATATGCATGCGTTTACACTCTAGAAGAACGCGATATTTAAATTCCAATTTGAATTCCAAACCACCAAGTTTTCCCGGATCGAAAATAGTACACCGAAGTAGGTGGCGAGCAAGGATCTCCTCTCGAGTCCAAAGGGTTAACCCTTTGCACTCGAGACTTCTTTGCTACCAGAAACCTCGAGAAAATCCTTCGAGTCGTAAAATTCATGTGGAACGGAACATTTTTATATACTTTGCGTACATTTGTTTACACTCTACGAGAACGTGATATTTAAATTCCAACTTGAATTCTAAACCACCAAGTTTTCCCGGATCGAGAATAGTACACTGAATTAGATGGCGACCGAGGGTTAACCCTTTGCACTCGAGGCTTCTTTGCTACCGGAAACCGACGCCTCGAGAAAATCCTCCAAGTCGTAAAATTAACCCGGAACGGTACATTTTTATATACTTTATATGCATGCGTTTACACTCTCCAAGAACGTGATATTTAAATTCAAATTTGAATTCCAAACCACCAAGTTTTCCCGAATCGAAAACACTGAATTAGGTGACGAGCGAGAATCTCCTCTCGAGTCCAAAGGGTTAACCCGTTCAACCCTGTTTCCACGATCCTCTCGTTGTACCGCGAGAATCAAATCCACCGTTTCCGTAGCGGGAAAAGGTTTCGCTCTTCAATTTTGAAGCGTACGGTCGAAAGGAGGAACGACTCGAGGTTAATTAATTCCGAAGGATATCTCTGCGAAAGGAACCGGCCGATCTTGCGAAGAATCAACGGAAACGGTATAGACGGGTTTCCGCGGGGCCTCGAATCTACGCGAAAGATAAGCGGACCGTGATGCATCCGATGATTCGATAGTTAAGAAACTTTTCAACGAGAACTCGAAACTTCGCCGGGGAGGCAGAGTACAAGCAGTTACTTCGTACGATTAAAGAGACCTTCTGTTTCTTACCGGGCTGAAAAGAAAAGTTTATCCGACCGTGATTAAAGAAGAGAGAAGTTATCTCCGTGATCCACGCACCGGGCGGAATCGCTCGTTGAAACGGGAGTTCAAAATTGGAGTAGCCGTAACGAGATTCTAAATTAAACTCGACCCGCGGGTGGATGTATCAGTTCCGTCAGAATTCAAGAGAGATCCCGCCGCGTATAACGCGGAGAGACCTCGCGATCTTTCCCCGGTAAGCGATACGTTACGAAGTCAACGACGACGTTTCCAAGTACCCGCGATCGTTTTCGTTGGAAACTGGCTGAACGCTGTTCAGCCCCTCCCGCGTTTTAATGATACAAAACCCGGCGCGGAACTTTGCACCGTGCACCGAGCGTGTATTCGTTCGACGCGTCAGACAAGATTACCGCAGATGCTGGCTGCTACGTCCAACTACATAGTTCTCTGATACGTTAACTCGCTTCGCGATGACAACATAAGCGCGACGTACTACTCCGGTCTTAAACTGTTCCGTCAAAATAGACGATGCGATAGCTCGAGGTGTCGAGTTCCATAACTCGTTACGTTCGTAGACAGGAAACGAATGAATCGTTTCGCGAGCTACCGAGCTAGCTAGCTACCTACCTACCTAGCGAGCGAACGAATGAACGAACGAACGAACGAACGAACGAACGCGCTCGCGCGCCGACGAATCCGATTACGAATCGTCGCGATGGCTGAAATTAAGCTCCGAACTCCGCGATGGTTTATTCCGATGATGGATCGGTTTTAAACCCGTGGACAATTCGAATTGCTCTCGACTCTCCGCTTTAACTCGAGCGACGCGTGTAACTTCCACGGTTCGAGTCGGCCGCGCTCGTGGATACGCTTTCCATCGAATATTTCCGAATTCGTTCCTACCTGCTACACCCGTTACGCGTGTTCGCGACTCGACAAATTTTCCCGGTTATCGATACAAATACGCTCGACGCGTATTCCGATCCGTCGGTGGAAAAGCGAGAGACAGAGAGGGAACGCGGACCGTGGTGGGGAAGAATCGAGCGGAAACAAATTTCGTTGCGAAAGAGCGCTCGGCGTCCCGAAGTTGACGCGCGCAGCGGTCGCTGGGGGCAAATGAACTTTCACATTCATAATTTAGGCGGGCTTGAATGGCCTCGATTAATGCCCGGCATTAAATCAATTGCGCTAACGCGCGCAGCGCTGCATAAATACGCGGGGCTCGTTAAAAACAAAAATTAATGCCCCCCGGTAGCGCGGCGTTCGGCCGCGAAATTCGCGCGTTTCGAACCCCTCCTCCTCCTCCCCCTCTCTCTCATCCTCCCTCCCTCTTTGCCCCTCGATCGTTAAGTACGCACCGTAACGAAATTATCGGCGCCCGGTCGAAATCGAAATTAACATCAAACGCGGGCCGGTCGTATCGATCCGCTCGCGTTGCAAAAATTGCCAAACGGTTCGCGGACGTTGGAACGACACACGGTTGCGGAAATCGAGCGAAACCCACGGAATCTTTTCGACGCGAGTTCGCACGATGGATCGTTACGCGGATTTAATTATTTATTTCCGTCTCACGATGATTCGTCGCGCTTCGGTGAAGCCATTTCCTCTCGTTGTCTTCGCTCGAATCGAGGAAGGGAATATTTCAACGAGCGCGTCGACCGACCGAAAATTTCGAAAAGAATTCGCGAAGGGACGTCCTTTCGAAACGCGTTATGAGAATTTACGCGCAATTTGTACTCGCGGGTCGATTTTCCGCTCGCCGTGTATCATCCACGCACCAAACGATGATTCGTCGCGCTTCGATGGAGCTATTTCCTCTCGTTATATTCGCTCGAATCGAGGAAGTGAATTTTTTAACGGGCGCGTTCACCGACCGAAAATTTTGAGAAGAACCTGCAAAGGGACGTCCTTTTTCGGGTCACCAATTCTCTTTGGAAACGCGTTAAGAAAATTTACGCGCAATTTGTACTCGTGAATTGATTTTCCACTCTTCGTGTATCATCTACGCACCAAACGATGATTCGTCTCGCTTCGGTGAAGCTATTTCCTCTCGTTATCTTCGTTCGAATCGAAGAAGTGAATTTTTTAGCGCGTCCACCGACCGAAAATTTTGAGAAGAACCTACGAAGGGACATTCTTTTTCGAGTCACCAATTCCCTTTCGAAACGCGTTAAGAAAATTTCCGCGCAATTTGTACCCGCGAGTCGATTTTCCGCTGGCCGTGTATCATCTGCGTAGCAAACGGTTTTTGGCCGCGCAATAACGATACGCGTTAGTCGCGCGAGAGGTGTACGCGATACGAATCGAGGGATTAAATAAAATATGATGCGCGGAAGTTACGGTGGAAAAACGAGGTACAACCGTACGGTGTTATTAACCCGGCGCGGAGTGCGGTGTAATAAGAATACACGACGCATAAATCTCCGGGGCGGGAGCGTTTGATTGGATTCGCGAACGGAAGCGCGTAAATTTCGGGAAGGGGGTAACCAATTACGCGTACGATTCGTTCCATTGCGCGAAAAAGCCTCCGCAACAAAATAACCGAGCGAAAGTAACGAGAAACGTCGATTTAACTGCTCGTGTCCGATCGGTCAATTGAACCGTTCCTATTCCGAGCGCGCGGAACAGCTTGAAAACGGTCTACGCGTTGCTCGCGCAAATTGTCACCCGCCTGCCGAACGCGTCCCGGCTCGACCCAGGACCGACCACCCACGCCGCGTGTTCCTTTTCCCTCGAAATCTGTTTACGGGAACGCGAAAACATGCCCGCGGCAATTGCGTCGCAGATCGGTCGAGAGATCGTTATTTTTAAACGCGTCGATCGGGAGGATCGACATCGAGCGGCTCTACGCGGTCCAGCTGAAAAGCAAAAAGCGAGGGTATCGGTGACGGGACTCACCGGAGGACAGCTTGGACCTCTGCAAGAGCCATGTCTGCAAGGCGAGACGCTCCCTGTGCCGGCAGAAGAACTCCGGCCTGATCCCGTGCCTCTTGAGGAACTCGTCGCACTTTCGGAACGCGGCGAGCGCCTTGGCGGCCTCGACCTCGTCGATGTCCGCGAGAACGTTCGGGCAGGAGCTGCGTCTCGAGGACGAGGAACGTTCCTCGTACGTCTCGTCTGGCAGAAGCATGCCCATCCTCCCCGCGCGATACGGTCTCCCCGGCCTCCTCGAGGGCTCCACGATCCCCTCGTCTTCCTTTCGACAGCTGTCGTCGGAGTTCTCGCCGGTCTCGCAACTTCCAGCTCGCGGCACTCGTCCAAAGCACATATTAATCCCGGCCCTTTGCCTCAGAAAAGCGTCTCTAATCGGCCGGGAAACGAGTCTCGAGCCGCTTCGCGAGCAAACTCTCCTCCAACCCCTCTCTCTTTCTCTCTTACACGCGGGCGCACACACCGGTCGCCTCGGTTTTCTTCCTGTGGCGTTCGTGTGTAGGCGAACACGGTTAATATACCGCGTCGCTCGCGACGGGCCGCTTCGCGAGCTTCACCCCCGGACTCGAGGGACCCAACGCTCTTAATGAGACTTCATCGCGATTAATAGGATTCTGTCGCGGAAGGACTCGCGCTGTAACCGGCGCGCTCTCGCGCTCTCGCGCTCTCGCGCTCTCGCGCTCTCGCGCTCTTGCGCCCCCCACCGGACACCACCGTTCAGGGCTTTTCGGAATTTTTCCCCTCGGTGGGAATTTCAGCTTCGCGGAGAGCCCTCCGGTCGTTGGTTCCTTCGTTAATTGAATCGAATCCCGAGCGATCGCCGTCTCGCCTGCGAGAGCATCTTCGATGGGGGCCGATAGCTTCCGGAGGCTTCGAGAACCGATCGGTTCCCCTCCCCCCAAAAGCTACGTGGCTCGAATTCGTAAGAGCCCCGGTTCGTCCTTGTAATTTCCGCGAGATTCGAGACCCAAGGAACTTCGATCTCTAGCGATCCCGGATCCTCTTCCGCCGCGAAACCACTGGTTTTCCTTGGCTTTCGCCCGATTCGATGCTACACGCGTCGATTTCGACCGTGAATCGATCACTGTGGCTGTGGCTGTGGCTGTGGCTGTGACTGTGTCCAGGACCGACTTTCCAGCGGCGTTCCCTTGGCATCGGGACACGCTTCCGCGCCATGGTTCCCCAGGACCCAACGACCGGTTCTCGCGATGTCCTGGAAGAATATTTCCTTTATTATTTACCGTCTTCCTCGACGCGAGGTATTCCGCACCGTTCGTAATATTCGCGCTTCGTTCGATGATACGCCGCGTAATTTCAACGTCCATTCAACGATCCCGACGACGCAATATTTTTTAATACGAAATTTCTTGCGCGATCGCGCGCCTCGCTCGACTCGACGTCGTTCGCTACCCACGCGTAACGGTATTCTCATTGAGAACGAATTGGATCGAGAAATACGAGAAAAAAGGGAAAAAATGTAAAGCAAACGGAAGGAGGGATATCGAATCAAAGAGCTTACGGAGGAGAAAGCGCAAGGAAAAATCTTTACGGATACGTTAACGGAAGGCTAAGAAATTCTGGATACAACCGTAAATGTTACGTACGCCTTTTAGTCGGAGAGAAACGGAATATTTAACGAGACGGGGAAAAGGAGGTAGCGAAAAACCGGCAGCGAGAGTAAGACGCAAGAATACCGAGGAATGGAACAAATACCGATTGGAAGGAGCTACGAGTTGTCCAACGAAGGTGGTACGGTAAAGCATATGTCGGAGAGCCGCTTCGACAATGGTGGATGTATCGTTAAAATCGTTATTATTGTTCCATTTACGGAGTACATACGGATCCGATCGCAACGCCACGGGCATGGAAGGCTACGCGCATAGAATACTTTGAAAAAGTGCACTTAACCGAGAACGCGTGCTCGACCGTTAAATTCGTGCCGAGTCAATGAGGGATGAAATGCAGCGTGGATGTAATTTTTCTACGTAATAAAAAGGAAACTTCTTTTACGACGCAACGGTAAAAAAAAACACGGTTATGGTTAATAATAGGGTGCCTCGGAATTCTCCGCGCGGAAATTGATACATTTTCCCGTTTATGAGACACGAATAAAACAACAGCACTCCGAGAGTTATGGCGGATATTCATGGATTATGGGGAGACAGCGGTACGATTTAATAGCGCGACCATTTCCATTTTAGAGGTCCAGCCAACAATAAACATATTAACGGTTCTGTTACCACTACAACGATTAACAATACACCTTTTCACCGAACAGCTGCACTTTATCTTTCGGTGTATTCCATTACAGTTATAACGCGCCTTTATCTTCGTCCTTCGAGCACTTAAGTGCTCCTCTAATTTTTCCACGTATATTTTAAAAGGCTCGGGACGCACAATTTCCAGGCAATAAACCTGGAACGGAAACGCGTCCAGGGGACTCGTTCCCATGATTTCCAAGAAATGACTAGCACCGCGAACGATATCGGTGGAATATAAGGGGAGCCTAGAACATTAATTAACCAAAACACGCCGTCGATTTGGTCGCGAAAGTATCGCGACAAGCCGCCGGTAGCGCTGACGATCATTCGACACGCGAACACGCCGGAGCTCCAATTAATCCTGGTTAATCGTCGATAAACATTGTCGTCGACAGGATCCTCTTCGATATTTTAAGGATCGCTCACAACGCGACGAACTTATCGACGAAGAAAAAACCACCGGGTCGGGGGTATCGAGTCCCGCGAAACGTTCGACCCGATCGGTATGCGCTTAACCTCGAAATATTTCTATATCGTCGCGGTCGGTTTTCACCGTACGGATTTCTTACGACACGCGATACTTACTGTACTTTATTCGGCGAGACGGTAGACCGTGGTAACCGAGCCACGTGGCTCCCGAGAAAATCTCATTGGTCAACCGTGTCTCCGGCCAGGAATGTATCGCGAGTTCGTCCGGCGTAACGTGTCGAAACACGAAAAGATTCCATCGAAGATTGTCTTTCGTCTCGCCGAATGATGTACGGCACGAAATTCGTTCGCGGGACGGCTCGATTTTTCTTCTCCCGAACTTTCTAAAACCCGCGAGGCAATCTACGCACGGATAACGACGAATCGGAGACGGATATCGCACCGAATGTCCCGAACGTCACGAGTTCGGGTTCCGTTACCGTCGACCGACACCGTCCAACGAACGCAACGACACAGATGTCGCCTCGTTATCGCGACGATACGTTCGTCGGAAACTCCCGTAAGCCTGATTCGAGATCGCTGTGAACGGCGCTTAATGGGATGCATAAAGAGCGATGAAGTAGAGGGAAGAACGGTGACTCGACACGTGCCACCCACGGTGAATTACAGTATTCGCGATCGAGGATCCGCCGGCGACACGATCACGAGCCCCGGTAGTTGTATGCACGAACCAAGATCGGAATTCTCGATCGGTCGGTCGGTCGGTTGGCCGGCTATCGTCGACACCGGGAAATCGTTCGTCCCCGCCGAATCGATGCTTTCCTTTCCCTATCTCTCGCGAAATCTACCCAGGCCAATACGACCGAATCGCTCGTGGATCGCGGAGCAAACTGGGTGGCAATAGTCGAGCGGCATCGATAAGCGGTGCTTCGAGCCTTATCCATGCGAGATATACGGAGACGTTCGCGTACGGAAAAAGATTCCCCGATTGCCGCCCTAACTACGTTTCGCGTAAACAGAGCTCGCGAACCGGCGAGAAATTTACGCGCGACGCGAGTACCGACCCGATTATCGTCCCTGACTCGCGTCGGTGTTATCTCTGGGGGCAAAACGAAGTAGTCGGTCGGATCGCAAGATTTTAAGGGGCCGGGAGGAGATACGTGTCGCTGGAAAATTTATTTCGGAGGTTTCGACCGGTATCTCGCGAGGCTCGAATTGAATCCGTGTACCCCGGTATATTGCTTCCACTTGGAAACGAGTTACCAACTTTTCTCTGACCCGTATCGTTCCCCGGAGACAATGATATTTATGTAAATCACGGTGACAAGTTTGAGCACTTCCGCTCTGTACATTATCCCGGGAACGGACGAGAGGATATACGGCGCTTGAAAAGTTTCGGGATTCCGAAACGACTTTGCTCGCGATATTTATCACCATCCATCGTTGGCGATCCATCGTTCTTTTCTCCGGATAGCGGTTAGTCGCGCTTGTTCGCGTACGCTCGGGAGGAAAGTTTACGTATTCTTGGAAATATCGTGGACGAGTTTCTCGGAGAGATCGCTGGCGAGGGTCCAACGTGGCTCGCGATCGATTCTGAGCTCGATCGCGAGACGAGAGATCGTTAACGGGGACCACCTGTACGGTACGATTGAAAAATCGAGTAGACGAATCGAGTCGACCCGTCTTTTCAGACTCGTAGGATTAAAACGCGAATCGAGGGGGATCCCCGGCTCTTAATAATTACGGCACACGACTAATCGTCCATCGTATCCGTTCACATCGTTACGCTCGTCCCTCCGTTCGCCTTTTCTCCTCGCTCGAGAGGCAGCACCCGAGGCGACAGCGCGGGAACCTCACGGCCGTCTGATAAATTTACGCCCGATGAGCTTAAAGCGCATTAGCGCTCGATATATTTCGTCTCTCGCCTTCTCGAACACGGTGCCAACCTAGCGCCTGTCTTTCGACCGCGATCTCTATCTTTGGCTGCGTTACGACGACCGAAAGTCGGGGCGGTTCAACATCTCCAAAACTCTTTTCGTTTACACGCGAGAGAGAGAGAGAGATTTACGACGACCAATGATCGTCGTTATCGCGTTTTCGATCTTTATTTTCCTAGCCGGTTTCATCACACGATCGATGGATAAAATTTCCGCGGCTGGAACTTGTCGTACATCTACGATTCACGATTCAGGCGAACGATCCTGGATCGTCGATCGAACGAGCGCGAATCGACCGTGTCGAAACGCAGTCGAGGCACATTTCGATAGACCGAAGCTCGCGATTCGCATCAGAACTGCATTTAATTCGATTCGATTCGAAATGCTCGATGGGTATCGCGCGGTCCACGGTACGGATCGAACGTTGCCGATCCGAATCTAAAAACGATGGTCTCCGGTTGAAACGCGCGTTTGGCACGCCGCCAGAACACGAGAGCCTTTTAAATCGAAATTATTCGCGGCCAGCTTCGATTCGGAAACGTTCGCTCCGCACGAGTGTCGAATTATGAGAGTACTTTATTTATTTAACAATCGGCGATACGGTTTCTCTGGTCGATCCGTGAACATCGAACGGAAGTTTCGCGTTCGCGGAACATTGTCCGATGATTCGAGGCGTTTCTCGTTTTGTTCGCGCGCGAGGAGAAAAAGGGACGATTCGTAGTTTAACGTCGTCTCAAGGACGCTGGAACGAGACGATCCTTCGATCCTCGTAAATCGATACTCCCGCGGCGGTAAAGAGCGAGGGAACGAGAGACGCGCCGGCCACGCGAAACTTCGTTTAACCATTCCCTCGGACGATGAGAGAGATTTACCTTAGAACGTGGGCCGCTCGCGATAATTTTATTTCGTCGGCCGTGTAAGCCGTTCGGCATATCCATCGCGTGCGTGTAAGCCGCGTGTGTATCGCAACGGGCGAGCATATAATATGCGCCCTGGACACGTGCATCCTCCTCGTGTGAGCTACGCAACCGACTACAACGCGTGCACGCGCGAGCGAGCGCGTGTACACCCTCGTGTATGCGAATCGCGAGAGATACCGTGCGGACCGAGCCGAAGACGATCACGAGACGAAGGAAAGGGAACGATCGGAGCTACGAAGAACAACGAGGATGCGAACAGAGGGGGGTGTGATCGAATCGTAGGTCCGGGACGCCAACTTTTCCACTTTCCTTCGAATCGTCGTTACGGGGATGGCTCTCCAAACTCGGACCACCGTTCCCCGATAGTCGAAAATAACGATAGGAGATAAGACGGAACGTAACTCGATTCCAAAGGGGCGAGTTTCTATTAATTTAAAACGGTGGAAAAGTATTACGCGCGCCATCGTCCCGTATACGCTCGGTTTAGAACGACGGTTACAAACCGTCGCGCTAACGACGCGCTTAGCGAGAGCGACGGATAAAAATGCGAAGGGTGGAAATGAAGAAATTAAAAGGACGGAGGATAAAAAACGGGGACAATGGGCCAGAAGTTACAGAAATGGCCGGTGAGGGAAAAAAAGAGGAAAAGCGAAGAGACGAGGCGTGGAGAGGAGAGGAGAGGAGAGGAGAGGAGACTCAACAGCGTCTATTTAAGAACGTACGCGTTACTCGGCTTTTAGCCGGAGCGCGCTCGTTCGAGGAGAACGCATACGTTCTGCGTACGGACGAGGGCGAGCCTGTGATTAGGGGCCCGGTTGGCCCCTCGGGGCCTTATAACCGCCCACTACAACAGGCAGAAGAAAAGTCCGGGGCGGGAGAGGGAGAGAGAGGGAGAGAGTGGAGAGGGAGAGTTGTTGGCGAGACCGCGTGGGAACGTATCGGCTCGTCTATCATCTTAACCTCCCTCGAACTCCGCGCTGCGTCTTCCTCCGGGTTAGAGGAATGCCGCGCCACCGCCCTCTCCTCGCGCGAGCACACAGCCCGATTATAAAGTACTTATCGCGCGAGGATCGTGTTACGGGGCCATTCGATCGGATTTGCCCGGACCACCTAACCCAGCCACCTTGTCGTCGACGCGGTCTTATCTCCCGGGATCGAATGAAATTGTAATTTTAACCCCTGGCCGCGGAACGACGATAGATTTTCCGCGTCGAGCGAGACCAGCGTTCGGTTCCATCCCGCGGTGGATTATCGCGGCGATTGTTGCTCGCGTCGATTTGTTTTTTTTCTTTCTTTTTTGTTTGTTTTTTTTCGTCGACGAACGCCCCGCTCGCTCTCCACGGCTCTCGAACGTCGATCATCCGGCACCGCCGAATCCCCCGGTTGCCTCGTTAAATTCTTATTAGCATCCGAGTCGCGAGAGCGAAAACCGTTGATGAATCGCTTCGGTTCCGATGTATACGATTTTTGAATCACCGGTAACACCATTTTTCGTACGTCCACGGATCGATAAATTCGATACGAGGTATGTATAACCTCCGACACCGGATACACCACGTGGAATGCATCGATCAATTTTCACCGCACCGACGCCGCTCGTAAATTATACGGTCCCGTCGATGCGCCTTAATCAGTTCAATAATACGTCGACCCGACGGGAATCAATTTCCGCGTTCTATTTTTTCAACCGAGCGTTGCGCCGCGAAACATTCTCAATGGGCGCGGTTTACGGGACGCCTCGTAACGCCGAGCAATATCGACGACTCGCTTCGCCTCGACTCGCCTCGCTCGCTGTGCGGTGAAAAACTTCCGCTCGGCGAAGCCGGCGCCAGGCACCCGCGATCTCGCACAATGAAACCAAGGAAGGAAAACTCCGTTGCCGGAAATAAAGCGTTATCTCGCGCCAGCTGGCGTTTGCCACGTGCTTATCCACGATGTTTCGAAGCCACCGTTAAACGGTATCTCCTTTTCAAGGACAAGATTCGGGCGTACCCAACAGTAGGGCCGAATACAACGATGTCTTCTTCTGTACACTTTGTTTTCATCGCGAACCGTTCATCGAAACTCGGAATTCGATTCGTGCGCGTTTTGTTTCCAATTTGCCCTCGACGTTACGAGCGAACGTGTAAACGACCTCTCCGCTTTGAAACTGTTCAACTTCCGATAAAGTCGATACGACAAAAATCATGGTCAGCCGTATACACGTACCAATCTTTCGGAAGATTCCATTCTACGGATACGTAGAATACGATACGATGTTTATTAAAGGAAATAAGAGTTTGTCACCAGGAACGAGCCTGGATTCGCAGTTGGTTCGAACGCGCGCGGAAGATATATCCTCAGGAATTGAAGAAAGTTCGATTTATCGTTAAGATAGAAATACCGAGCTATTATTCGATCGCGATAGAATAAAATTCCGATAGAAACCACGCTACGAGCTGTCTTGAAAATTTCGTCTCGGTTCTCGCGCGTCGTAACGCGACGACAAAGCTCGTCACCGAAGCGCCGTTCGAACGTCGTCTCGTGAAATTTTCGAACGAGATCCTCACCGGAGTTCGAAGAATTCTCGTTCCCTTCGAACGGTCGAGATCCGCTCGAGGTCTTCGAGAGTGTTTATCAATTCGAGGCGAGCTCCGTTTCGAACACCCGCAACGTGAGAGCAACCTGCGGCTCACGGAACAAAATGCGGCCGCGTACGTGTATAATCAAACAGGACGAGGGGAGGGGTAGAGGGGAGAAAAAAAAAAGAAAAAAAGAAGAGGCAAGGGTAAAAGATCGGCGTGCGTGAGGCGAGCGGTAAAGTGGCGGGCCGTGTGGTTGTACACACTCGGCGTCGATGATGACGTGCTGATGTTACGGTGCTATTACTTAGCATCCCCTTTGCAGCAACGAAGCCAGCCGGGACCCTGGGTCACGGAAAGGTTTCGAGAAGACCTCGCCGGAGACCGGAGAAAACGATTCGCGCAACCTGCGATTCATCGTGAGAACGATTTCTTTTTTCTTTTTTTCTTTTTTCTTTTTTCTTTTTTCTTCCGCGCGGCTGGCTCGCGATGGATCGTTTCCATCTTCGAATTCTCGTTTCTTCGCTTGGTCCTTTTCGGTGGAACTCGTGGAATCGACGTCTCGTTCTTGGAAAAATTCGCGACTCGGCGCAACGTTGGAAACTCGCGCGCCAGCTTCGAGCGGAAACGTTCCTTATTGTATCACGCCCGAGGAACAATTCGAACTTTATCGACTCGTTAACGAACGAGACTACCTCGAGAAAATTTCGATCCGCGAGATTCGAGAATAAGTCCGATTGCGTTCGAATTTTCCAACGATCCGATTCCACCGGGCCGTTGTAACGAGAATCCTCGTCGTCTGGTTAAAAGAGATTCCTATTCGATTCGACGTTCCCTGTTTCCGGTGCGGAGCCAGTTCTCCGGGAAACGAATCCTCGGGATGGTCGCTCGATTCCGCGCAGCCAATAGTCCGTGGGATTAAAATCTTCGCGGACGAGACCGATTCGTATTCCGCTCGCGAGGCACGAAAATCTTGACGTCGGCCCCCGCGGAGCTGCCGAGTGTACACCCGTTGCACCCTCGCGAGGTGCGCGTCTCTTCCGTGGCCGCGGAACCGGCGGAACCGGCGGAACCGGCGGAACCAGCGGAACGCCGGAACGGGGATTCAGCGGGTGGGCAAAAAAGCTTAATTAAAATTCCAGTCTCGCTAAGTCTGCTCGCGTCGAGGAAAGCGTCTAGGAACGAAGGGGGAGAGGGTGGACGACGGGAGGAGGAGAAGGTGGAGTAGGAGGAGGAGAAACCGTGGAACGGTGCGCGGTTTTCCTTTTGCCCCTTCTCGCGACGTCTCGAGAAAACGCAGAAATAAATAAGCCGTCGCGCACTCGGAATATTTCAAAGACCAAACCCCTGTTCCCGACGCTGCTCGCGGCCCGAGCTTTATTCCCTGAAAACGCGCGACGACGTACCCCTCGTTCGAGAGGCTTTTCGCAACCCCCCCCCCCCCCAGCTCCGTCGAGCGGAACTTTCATTAACTCCACGCGACTCGAACGCGCGTAGAACGAACCGCCTCTCCGAAGCCATCGACGGACAACCTCCTTCGATTCTTACGACTACCGACCGACCCGAAACAACACCTCTTCGTCCCCTTTGTTGGGAAGAACTCGTTTCGCTCAAAGTATATTGTTGCAAGAATGTCGAGTATATTAGTAAGTATATAATTGCGGTAATGTACTTGCTAATGTACCGTGTATACCTTGCTCCGTTACTCGGGTCTTTTTCTATCCATCTTGTCCTCGACTCGTATCGATTTTCTACAATCGTCGACTGTAGAAAAAAAGGAATATTTTTTTCGACACCGTAGAACGGAAGAACAATTTTTCGCGGTATAATGTTTCTTTTCGCAGGTAAGAAACATCCTGGAAACGTCTCCTTCGAGACGACGGAAATCGCGCGGCACCCGCTGGTACCGTTCGATTCGTTGAAGAGAAAACGGTGGCGCAGCGGCGAGGCAGGTGAATACGGAGCGGGTGATTAAGCGTCGCGACACCCATCGAGCCGGTATTCGGGAAACGAGGGACGTCGCGACACGACTATGGCCGATCATTGTCCGACGAGGAGCACCGAAGCGCGAGAGATAAGCTTCCAGCGTATCAAAGACCGGGTGTGTCCGTAAGACGACACGTCGATTGGGATTTCGTTTTGTCCCGAACGAACGGTCGTTCTCCGCAACAGGTGTCACCGCGGCCAGCGGACCGTTAAAAAATAGAAAACTGCCGACCGGACGGGCGACTTTCCCCTCCCCGGTCCCCTGCACCCCCCGGATGGCTGAAAAATCTCTCGGCCCGATCGAGTAGAAAATATTTTAAGCCCGAGGTTCGGCCGGCGCCCGCGCGAAAATTTATAGTCCCTTCGAAACGGTACCGATGGATAGCGAAGGAAGATGGCGGACATCGGAACGTATCGGGGAAAGATGCCGCGTACCGAACTGTTCGCGCAGGTCCCGTTTTGCATAGATAAGGGACGAAACGCTGGGCTCGCGAGCATCTGGAGGATTTAAAATACGCTCGTAAATCACGCTCGAGGGAGACGCCACGGCCCGCGCGGACGAAATTTCCGACAAAACCACGCACACCGTCACCGTAAAGGGGAAACTCTAATTTTTATGCAAAAATCTCGTTCCCTCGTTGCGTGGCGCTCGCGTCGTTTCATTAGGAAAAATTATTGCCGAGTCCTGGGAAACGCTTGTTCCTTTCCTTTCTTTCTTTTTTCCGTTCTTATTAAGTTTGTAACTTCGTTTCCCCGTCCGAATCGTAGCGAGAAAACTAGAAACGTTTCGCGCGGAATTACGACGTTCGTTCGCTCGTCCGCTCGCTCGCTCGCGTTTCCTGCAACGGACTTTATCGTTCTCGATATCATCGAGACGGCGACCGACCGGCGACAACGTTACGGAACGTATCGGAATGTTGCGTTACGTTGCAGAAAATGGAGCGTAGAAAGTACAAAGTACGCATTTCGTACCTTTGACGAAGCGAATCGATACCCTCGGATCGGATGACGCGGTCAGATACGAGCAACTCCGTTGTTCCCGTTTACGTGGAAACGACGCGTACACGATGTTTATTATCCGCGTCGCACGAAGGTCGCCGCGATCACGAGCGTATTCCCGAACGCCTCGAAACCGGCCGATCGAGCGATCACGATTTCATCGAACGGTTCGTTCGAGCACGCGAACCGAACGAAAAAATCGCTCTTTGCTCCGAATATCCACGATGGCGAGCGAAGCGTACACGCCGGCCACGGCGCGCGAATAATTATTATCGGACGGTCGGTAAATTTCGTTGCCGGTCGGCTACCCGCCGCGAAAACCTGAACGCCAATATGCGGCCCGGCAAATTTTTCGATATATCTCCTGCTGGCGTGCTCTCTGGCTCTCTGTAACCGTGACCTTCCGACCCGCGTTCACTCGGTACACGATGTACCATATAATTAGAGGGTCAGACCAGTGGTGGAGGTCCCTCCCTCCAAACTCTCGACGCTCCCACATCGACCGGTGAAAAACATCGCCGAGGCCTCGGCCTTCGACGAAGGTAACGAACGCCGAGAGAGATCTCCGGGCGGATCTTTTATCGTTAATTTATCCATCGAAGATTTCACTTAATTCTTTAATGAGCGACCGTACCCCGGGACCACGAGGCGGTCGCGCGCAACGCGAACGCGCGCAACGTCTTTCGATGAGAGAGAGAGAGAACGCGCGCAAAAAAAAAAGATATCGCGGGACGCATGCGAAAAATCGTGTCCGGGACCGTTACGAGAGGATCGTTGGCGTCGATTCGTCGGAGGGCAATTTCGCGATAATAAATTACGATCACGGTCCCGGTGACTTTTGGACGGGTTTCGGCGATAACACGGTGGCTCCGTCGGCGGTTGGAATTCAACGCGCGACGAAATTCCTACGCGAGTACCGCTCGGGCGACATTCGTGTCGCATTATATATTGTAAATAATTCAAGCGTTCGGGTCTCGCGCGTCCTTCTATTCTCGGCGTTAAACCTGGACGGATACGTACGTTCGAGAAGAGGGGATTAATTAAAGCCGGGATAAAGGTTCTTTTCTTCCTCCTCGGCTCTGTTATCGGCCTCGACGATCTACGTGATCGAGCATCCGTCCGAAAATCCTAGCCCGTAGTTATTCTTTATGGGACTATCGTGTTCCCCGGTCGGGTGGAATTTACATCGGTGAACAGTTTCCTAGGAAGTCTCGGGTTCTTCAATTTCGAGAAATCTCTCGCGAGAGACTCGGTGACCTAATCGCTCCCGAGGCTGGATCGCGCGGGTACCACGGCTCGAGTGCAACGCGTTCGTGACGCAACGCGCTCCTAAAAGGGAAGAGAGTTATAAAAAAAAAAAAAAAGAATCGTTCTCCTTCGACGATTCGACGTCTCGGATCGAATAAAAGCGCGAATTCCGTCGAGGGAAGACGAAGCTCCTTCCCCCGATGACAAAGACACCCTCGGTGACGATCGAATTCGAAATTTAATCGGAACCTCGTCGCGTTCCTCCGTTCGCGTTCGTTCCCTTCGTCGCGTTCTTTATCGGTTACACGATCGCGACGGACTCGCCGGTCGCTAATTCGACGCGATATTTTTCAACGCCCGGCGACCCCTGACCCCCGTCCCAACGACGGAACCCCCGTACAAAACCCGAACGGGCGATACCGCGCGGAGAGGACACGCGCGATCGCGCCGAGGACGTCGTGTGGCGCGACTCTAGACTAATTAAATCTCGATGTTTCACGGTGTCGGGCAACCGCACCGGACGATCACGATCTGTCGGCCGATAAGCCTCGGCCAGAAGGGATTAAGGAAACACGCTCGACTCGGTGTCCCCTTCGAGGAAGAAGGTTCGATAACTCGAAAGCCCGTCTTCCCGCGGGACGAAGCATACCGGCGCTGTCCCCCTGGCTTCCGACCGGCCTGGGACACCGATAGGCTCGAGGCGTTTCGAACCTTAAGCCGCGTGGGACGTAACAAATGTTACGAAGCGGATAGAACGAGACGAATCCGTGCTATTTCTACCGCGGTGTCGGAATAAATATTCTCGAAGCCGGTATACGGAACGTAACGATCATCGGTCGCGGTGCGTCGCCGGCGCGTTAATCGCCGCGAGTCGAGCGCGGATAATGGCGTCGGTTCGTACGGTCGCCATTGCGCGGCAACCTCCGATTGTTCGAAAGAGCGTAACAGAAGGAACCGTGGCGAGCGGCCATCGCTAGCCGAAGCGGCGAGGGGTTCGGTACCGCGGCAACGCGCGGCCTTAAAACGACGATGCCACGATAACGATACGTATGGGGCCTCCGACTAGCTAAACGTCTAGCTACGTTCGAGAGAACGGGCATACGTGTACGCGCGCATCCTGGTACACGGGACGATAGCCAGGATCGACACGGGGGAAAAAGGGGAGGGAAGTAAGCGAGACAGCCACGGTGCCTATTTACCAGCCCCATATTTACACGCGTACACGAGCCCCGTACCTACGCTCACGGCCCTCTCTTTACCGGCTAATCTCTCATCTTAGATCGCGTCCGGCCGGCGCACGAACCCTTTAGACTCGCTCGCAATTATCGCAGCGCCGATATTCGGCTTCAAAGAGTATCGGGGGAAGGACGGCTCGAGAGAATGCGAGGAGAGCTCGTTCCGCGGAATGGGAAACCGAGTGAGCCGAGTCCCTCCAGGCTGTACGAGGGACGCTGCTGCTGCTGCTGCTGACCGGCTGGCTGGCTGGCTGGCCGGCCGACTGGCTGGATGGCTGGATGGCTGGCTGGCTGGCTGGCTCGAGGTTTAGCGAACATTCGTTGCCGCTGGATGACGGGAAGAGGGATACCGCGCGTTGAGAATCCCGACGAGGGACGACGAACCACCGGTTCTACCGCGACGATAAAATACAGAGTGTAATCGTAATACGTGGGAGCCGTTTCTTCGGATTCGATTGAAATACGTTCGTCTCCGTATCGCGGACAACTTTCAATAATCTCAATCGATTCGAACGTTCCCAAGATCGTCGAGCAATTTCGATCCGTCCCGTCCCGACTCAACGCGGTTGAAAAAGCACACGGTTCGCGCGATCGCGTGAAAAAATCACGAGTAGACGAAGGAGAACCGAGAAGACGCGACGCGGAGAGGGACGAGCGGAGAATTATCGGTGTAATTTGTACCACATCCTCGAGAGTAGAGGCCAGCCCGTAAAGTAACTTCGACCGTTTGGAACGTGACGTATCGCCGCGGGAAGTTTCAAGGAGCGTGGAACCGTTGATAAACTTGTGTCTGGATGATCGTCGAACAACTGGAAAACGGGTGTCGCGAAGCACCGTCGAGTCCAGAGAAGAGGCAAAGCGCCGGTTAAACCGAAGAACACGTAGGCGACGATCAACGAGGTCCCCGTTGATTAATCTCTCTCTCTCTCTCTCTCTCTCTCTCTCTCTCTCTCTCTCTCTCTCTCTCTCTCTCTCTCTCTCTCTCTCTGTCTCGCGGATCTCTCTAACGAGCGTCGTTACGAAACAACTCGTTCCCAAAAATGAATCCGGGCGTGCGTCGAGCGCGGCGCGAAAGCTCGCGAAAAGAAGGGGAAAAATAAAGGAAAAATGGAACAATCGTCTCGCGAAACTTTCTCCGTCGCGAACACTCGGTAGAACGATGTTCGTTGGTACACGTGAACGCGGGATCGGCTTTCCGAGAAAATCCAACGCGCGCGTAGATCGAGCGGCAAAAGGCGGGCGCACGAGGGAATTACAATTATCGGAAAATTATTGCCTCGATATCCATCTGATTACGTCTAATTACCCTCGAATAGCGTCCCAGTTCGCCGATAGCGGGTTAACGAGTCACGCGTAAATTTCAATTCTGACCATCCACCTCCTCCTCCTCCTCTTCCTCCACCTCCACCTCCTCCACCTCCCCCTGGCCGGTATCCTCTGGCTCCTACCTCTCTGCCTCCCACCTGCAGGTTCTCCTTCCTCCTCGCCTCGTTTACCGATCCCAGAGCCCGCGGTTCGACTTCTCTGGAAGTCACCGGTTTAAAAGCGACAACCCCTGCAGCGAATCGTGATGCATGCACGGCCGTTGCACACACGTGCGTGCACGTGCACCGCGTACCGCGTAACCCTCTCGTACTCGCTAATCTACCATCTTAGATCCTTAACTGCATTTGCATTTAAGACACGACGATGTAACGCCGACAATTACGAGACACCAGAATTACCTCGCCAGCGATTGTAGTAATTATCGCTGCGCGGTCTTCCGCCCCGTTACCGAGGGGGTGGGCCCTCGGTGATTTGTCCGTTTTCGGCAACCGGACATCTGCATCCCGATCGGTTCCCGTCCGTTGGCCTTCGTACCACCGAAGTAACTCGCCGCGCCTCCCACGCCGCGATGCCTCTCACCGAATTTTCAAACCAAGCGTAAATCTTCCGCGACGTCTACCGGTGCACGATGCATCCCTTAACGAGTCGAACGTACTTTGACGTTTCGTAACGCGACGGGGGAGTGTAAGAGGGATAACGAAACGCTCCCGAGGAAACGATTGAATCGAGGACGCGCTCGATCTCGGTTTCGTTTTCGATTTCGGAACTCGCGTTCGGGAACACGAAACACCGAAACAAACCGCCTCGAACTCTACTCGCCGATTAATTATCAACAACCTCCCGCGGATATCTATTCCGGATGCGGCTACTAATCGCACGGGCATTGTTGTCGATAAGGACACCCTGTAGCGTCACGCAACACGAACGCCGGTGCCGGTCTATGGGGCACGAAAGGACAAGGTTAACATAGAAAGGGGTGGCCGTGGCTATTGTATTGTAATACTGTTTAAACTCGGCCAGGTAATAGGGCATGCTTACAAGTATTTAGAATGTAACGGGTGTACCGATCGCGGCCGATGCGCTCCAGAGTTCCACGCATTCTCTTACAAGCGTAATCTGCCGTGAATCTCTCGTCGTTCCTCCTACGAGAGCATGCCTATACCGAATAAAGAAGCGACCGGTAACAAAGTAGAGAACCAACGGGGACTGGGATAGTAGCTGCGTGATCGTATCCTATTATACATATTGTTGTACCACCGCTGGTATACCGGGTGAGAGTCGCGGAAATCCATCTCGATCTCGAAAGGAAACTCTCGGCTGGCCGAAATATCGACCACCGAGTTCTTTATCCACGATATCGTTTCCCATCCAGCTTGTTCGTTGCCTCTTCGATAATAACGGGTCGCCGTTACGATCGTAGCACTCGACCGAAATACGAATACGCGACTAGAAACGTGCGATTACGGCGCAAAGACGAATAGATACGAGCGTATCGATGTTGTCGAGCCAACCCAGAATATCAACGACGATTCTCCTTCGTGCTCGATACCTCGCGTACGGTTCCTAGTCGACGATAATTCTCGATTCGGTGTAATTCGCGAGGTAATCTCGATCTACTAGTATGTTTGTATTCGAGTCGCTGATGTCCGCGAAGCTGAACTCCGAGCGCGCGAAACTCGCCGGAACAACGACTAGCTCTAAAATATGCGTTCGATTCCCGATTCGCTTCGACCATCGGCGAAACCACCCGACGGGACCACCCGTCTTCCAAACTCCACCGATTAATACCCATCGAGATACGACAGTTTCCGTCAAAATTAATCCCGTGACCCCGATTACGTATTCTCCGAGCGAAGCTATCGGCGAGAATCCGGCTGAACGTCGACGTATTCGTCTCGAGAGAGAGAGAGAGAGAAAAAAAGACGAGCGAGTAATTTCTTTTGTCCGTGTACCGGGTGTCCCGCGAACGAAGAAAGCGCCCGCCGCGGCTTTGTGCCAGCCAACGAAACCGAAAAGGCCTTTATGGTTTTTCACGCGGTGAATTCCGACGGCGGACCGTAAAGATAAAGCGCTAAGTGCGGTTATTAAGATGATCTCGGGATTCGTTATGAATCCCTGGTGGCCGGGGACCGCTGCAACACCGTTTCCTCGTTCCATCGTTACACGGTCCCTCGACCTTCCACTTCCCGCACGGTGAAAATTAATTTCAAAGGGATCGGGAGACGCGGCACCGGCCAGAAGAATGTACTTTGCGCGTGGCGGTTCGTGTACCCGCACAAATTACGCGACCGCTTCGAGGAATCTTGAATCAATATCGCCGTACGGCCGGAGACAATGGCCCGAAGCCACGATAGAGGTGATTAACACGGGGAACGTCGTGAATTGCGAATCGCGATGATTCATCACCGGGGAACGATCGACACCGACACCGTTACCTTCGCGAGTTACGTCGTACGCGTGTTACACGGTGCAACGCGCCGAAAACGACCGAGTTTTACGAGCCTCGAGTCTCTCTCGAGCAAGGATCGTCTCGATCCAACGAAATCGTAACGAACGCGTAAACGCGTGGCTCGCGACGAAACATCGTCGGATCCTCGACATTCCGACGGCTCCGAGCCAATTCGTTTCCACGGGTTCGCGATTAAAATTCTCCGACGACGTCGTTCCATCGAAACGGAACTCGGGAACGATAACAAGATCGAACGAGTCGCGCGTGAAAACCATACGATTCGTTTAATCCCACGGAGTGGGCAGGTAATGTTCGCAAAAAGCCTAGGCTCGCTACCTCGAGAAAATATCTTAAGTTTCACCTCGGAGTCGGGTTCGATCCTCTTAAAGGCCGGTTTCCCACCCCGTTGTAGCCAGCGATGGCCTCAAGACGCTTCGAGTACGCCAATTGGTCGACGTTGCCGACCATCGACGCTTCTAACGCGCTAAAATACTATACCTTTACAAACGTTCGGTCTCGACGACGAGATCGGGTGCACCCGAGACGGGAAACATCGATCGAAAAAATACGGTTGTTGTTCGTTGCTTCGAGCCAGGGTCCAAAACGGTGAACAACGCCCGAGAAGTTTCGCGACACTCTTCGAAGAAAGCTTTTCGATAGTTTTCAATCGGGAGCGAAACCCGGTGCGCCGACCGACTCGCTCGAAAACTCGCAACGGGGAGGATCGAACGGCCATCGCTACGCGCCGAGGGACTTGTCGCAACACGAAAGAAAGAAAGAAAGACCGATCGTAAATCGACCCGCGAATGGAATTCCGTTGGTTTTCCTCGGCGCGCGGCTGGCGTCCATCGCCACGGTTAATTGTGACGGATTAGAAATTCAAATGGCGGCCGACATTGTACCACGTTCTCGATCGCTTCCGTCTCGTGGCAAAACCAATCGCGTCGATGATCGATCGAACGTTTCCCGAGGAAAAAGAAAAAAAAGAAGAAAAAACGAAAAGAAAAAGAGATCTGCCCCCGAAAGTGTTCCTAATCACGGCCAGTGGTAATTCGATTCCGTTCACCGAGTTGCAAGGACACGCTGCTCGCTTCTAGAGAACCGATATCCCTCGTGTACGCTAGCTAGCGCTCGCGCGCGCGCGAGCGCGATCGAGCGCGAGCCCCTTGAATATAAGTCATGAATTAAAGATCAGTCGGAACGGATTCTAATTAGCTGGGTACACGGTGAACCGGGATTCTTGGTTCACCGTGAAAACGTATCGATTTAATTGGAAAGGAGTTAAGCGTCTTTCGTTGGATCACTCGAGCGTCCTCGCGCGGGTTTCGAAAGAGCATTTTTCGAGGCCGGAGAGCTCGTTTTACGTAGAAATCCACCGCGATACATCCACAGTCCGAGAGATCTTTTTCGCGAACGTTAATAGTTTTTTCTCCTCGAGCGAACGCGCGATTCACGATTCCTCGCGCGTTGCAACGACCGCGCGGTATTATTCTACGTTTGTTGCCCGACGAGTGAACGCGGTACGTTCCCGCCGACAACCCGTCTTCGCGGAACAAGAATCGTTCGGCTCAATTTGGCGAGGGAACGATCCCCAGGTGGTTCTCGGACGACGTAACCTATTCGTTCGCCGTTATTTGCTCCAATTCTTCGTCGCGTTAAACGGACGGAGCATCGCTCCCGCGTAGAATCGATCGTTTCACCGTGCAGAGTCTCGACGAGTTACACGTACGTCGAACGAACGTCGCGGTATGAATAGGAATCGTTATACGGCGTTAACCCCGAAGTGGAAACCATTATCGTCGCCGTGTCCTCGGCGTGGTTGCCGGAACGCTCGTAACGGGCACGCGGTATTCTTCCGGACACGAGTGTCAAAAACACGCGAAACCGACCGTGCCGCGACAGAACTCTCGCTAACGACCACGTACGCCAGCGATGGACGTCGAAAATAAGGGTGTTCGCGAATGAGCAGCGCGAATCGCCGCGATACGGACGTACGCGGCGAGCCGAGCTGACACCAGAATGCTTCACGCCGCGCGCGTCTTTTTGCAACCCAACGACTACGCGCGAGGTGTCTCTTCCCATGAAAGGATTAGGAACGCGCGGCCACGAGAAGCGACGTTTTGCCGCCGGTTCGTCGCGAGAACTTCCACCTCGAGTTGTTCCGTACGTTGTCGCGTTTCGTCGGCCGAGTGTTTCGTTTTTTCCACATTTTTCCTCGTAACGTCTCCGGTACTCGTCGATCGTCGAGAAGAAACGAAAAAGGTCACCGTTAATGTTTCGATTCTCGTCGAGCGTCGTTCCGCGCCGCGCATACGATCTCCTCTTCCGCTACCCTCGAGCGCGTACACTCTCCGCTCACCGTCGATCGGCAAATTCCCAAGCGATCGAGTCCTCGCGACCCACGGCGAGTATTTTTGCGGCACGGTCGTTCGCGAAGCGATCGCCTGGTACGTAAATATCGTTAAAACGCGAGGAATCGGTAGCGATGCTCGCAAATCTCGCCACGGGGCGGTTAAGGAAAAAATGGTAACTCACGCGAACGACGGTATCGAGAGAGTCGGCGCGGCTGTTGCGCAAGTTTTTGCCGTCCACCGAGGAGCATCGGGTGCCGTTTTTGCGGCAATCGACGAATTACACGATTCTATTAAAGATTAAGTAGACGGCCGCGAGTACGTGTTCCCTCCCCGTTTTCAAGCGCATCGGCCCGTTTCCCTCGTACGGCGCGTCGTGACCGTTCTCCGGTAACCATACGGGTTTCACGGTCACGAGGTCTTATCTTTCTTAAACTCTCCTTTCTCCGACGCTTCTATGGGCCCCGTAATGGGCCGCTGGGTATCTAGTTTCGTACTACTTCGAGACGTTTACCTCGAACGAGGCTTAAACGGCGCACACCGTCCCGAGATGACGCGGAAAGATATTTCGGTCGAACCGTGGACGCGCGTCACCCCGGGTGGATCTTTTCATCGACGATAACGACGCTATCGACGTTACGGGACGTAGACGCGAGGCGTTTGTAAATTATGGCCACGAAGTTTCCGAGAAACCCCGATAACGACGATGGAATTAGTCGTATACCGTGCCACGTTCGTACGCAAACTTCGAACGCGTCGACACACTGGGGACTCGTCCTCTACGATACGAAATGTGAAAATTCGCGAACGAAAAGTTTTCCGAGAGAACGAAAACTCGAGCGTAAACGAAATCACGAGCAAACGACACAAGAGGGGACAAACGGTGGAGAGGAGGATCGTTCGTACGCGACTAATTCCATCGCGATTGTATCGAAATTTCAAACAAGCGTCTTACCACCGATTTATTTACGAGAGAGACTCTCGAGTTTTCCAACCTCGGAGGGAATTAAAGTCTCGCGCGACCGGACAAAAACTTCTCGCTCGGAGAAACTCGAAAACCCGATAGAAACGAACCGAGTAAGAACCGCGCCCCGACGACGCGGTGTTTCCATTTCTAACTTACATTTCCTGCAACCCAATAACCTCACGTTCGACCTCGCTGCTTCACCCCGCGAGTGTTCCCTAATTTCCTACGCAGCGTCGTTACACCGTCGATCGCGACGAAAATTCAGTTCGAAGCTCGTCCGGGCGATTCGAAGGGGACGAGAGGAAAAGAACAGGGGCCGAGAGGAGGGCACAGACGGTGGAAAAAGCCAGCGGCACGGAATGGATTCAAATGAACTGGAAATCGAGAAGGCGCGCGCGGAGAAAAGCGGAGAAAAGCGGAGAAGAGCGGAGAAGCGCGATCTCTCGAATATTTCCCGAGGTTTCTCGCGTGGTTGTCGTTCGGTCGATGGATCGACGAGACGGAAGTTCGCGGAACGAAAGAAAATCGACCAAGGGGGAGCAATAATTAATCGAAAGTTCTCTCTTTCTCGACCACTCGAGCGCCGTGCGTCGCTCCCGGAGAAGAAAATGCTCGACGCCGGCTAATTGATCGCGAACCTTCGCTTTGACTGATCGCTTAATCGGGTGGAAAAAAGGAGGTCGACTACGACGACGACGACGACGACGACGACGAAAAGTGGTTCGATCTAAAAGTCTCGCGTAGACCGCGCTCACGGTGAAACCATTGTTGAGCGTCGAGTCGCGTCGCGAATTTCTAACTTCGATCCCGCATCGTCGTAGAAGCTCGCCGCGTTGTCGAACGAACGAGAGGATTACGCTCGAGTAGACGGGGCTCGCGTAATTATACCGGCTTTTCAACGCCGAGGGCAACGCCGACGATGATTATTCATAAGCGTAATTTCCGTTATCGTTCGTCTATTAATTGAATCGGATGGCGAATCTCGAGCTAGCTCGCTCGCGCTGGCGCACCTTCTATGTGTTTACAGGTGTCTTAAGCGATGGATAAGTTTCAGTATGTCAATGAATAATAATAACCTACAGGATGATTATAGAAACTGGATCGGGCCTCGTTCTCCCGTAAGACGCGACGAGAATTTGCTTCTCGCATACCGCGTGCATTTTTGCAAAACAGAATCGCGCGTCTTGCGTACCTACGCTCGAACCTTCCGTAACGCTCGCGCTGCATCTCCTATCGAGCGTAAACGAAACCTCCGTTACAAGGATATCGAGTCAAAGGAGAACCGTCGCAATTTTTTGCACCATGTTTTTGCGCAGTACCGTGTCGCAAGGGGATCGAACGTGCAACGTTTCAGCAGCATCGATAAATACGTTAGGTCGCAAAATACTCGGTTCTTCGAACACTTTCGCTACAGTGGAAGAGTCTCGCGACCGTTTCCCGGTATCGGAACGAACGATTCGCGTGCACTCGCGAACCGCCTCGCGTAACAGGAAACAATCGAAAATGCTAAACTCGTCGAATCCGTGGCGCGAGCGGGAGGATTAATTTGCTTAGGGAACCGGGTGAACCGGAACCGGGGCAATTTCGAAGGTTCGATCGACGCGCTAAACGCGAGACCAAGAGGCCACCGATGGAATAGCAATGGGGATTTCGAGCTTCGAGTTATTGGATTCGAGACGATGATTTCTACGCGGGAGATCGTGCGTGCGCCGGAACCAAATCGCGTCGATACGCTCCGGTCGAGGTCCGCGCGAAAACTTCGTTCTGAAATTTCTCGCGCCGTTCGTTCTGAAATTTTCTTCGAGAACCGTTCCACTTTCCGATCCTCGAGTTCAGTTTTTCTCGTTAAACGCGTGGTTCGCACGGTCGACGAGGAACCTCGCGTATTTGAACAGCTCGTCGGGCAACGTTCTCTCGGGGTTCGACGACCAAGTTAGCCGAGGGTGGCCCTCGGAACGAAAAGGATCACCGATCGAAACACGAGCCCCAAAATAACACACTCGAGACGAAGGATGTTTGCGGAACAGCGACGTACCTCCTACACGCGTTATCCGATAAGATGATACGCGCGCAGCGTTCCCGCTGCGAAGGGAGACGAATTCACGGACGAACGCCGTGCACCGGGCCAACAGCGATCGAGCAACGCGCAGTCCCCGGGCTCAAAGTCAACAATGATATGACGTTGATTGTGATATGCAAATCGGAGGATCGGTCGAAAGACGGAGAGAAGTAACCGCCTAATGAATATTTACTCCGACCCGGGGACACTGGAGCACAGCTATACATCGGGAGCTACCTGCGCGTCGATTGAACGTATAATTTTCGAATTAAAGCGGCGATCAAATCGTTAAACAGTTGTCTCATGCAAATCGAAGGCGGTCCCGGGCGATCGCCGCTCTCCCGATCCTTTTGCCGTGGAAACGCTTTTACTTTCCCCGTGGCACTGTTCTCGCAGGGATCTCGCGCGCGAAATTTTCAGTTTTCTCATCGAAGACTTCCGCCCTGAATTTCCGTCCTGGAGAATTTCAATGCTCTTACCTTTAGCGCGATCTTCGACGAGTTATCCAAAACTGTATCCTCTGTCGGTTCGGTCGGGCACTTATCCGAAAATTGGCACAATCACATCTCGCGTTGCGTTCGCGTCGCGTTGCCGGCGTTGAAATCACTGACACGGTCCCCGATGGTTCGTGAAACGCGAGAACTCGCGACACCGTCGGTTCGTAAACACCGCGTGGACGATCGCGATTCCCCCAGGAAGCCGGGTCAATCGGCGTACCCCATTGTTCGCCGAAACAAAGCGTGCAAGCGTCGCGCGCGCCTTCGTTCGACGACCGTTCCCCCTGGTTTTTTTCCGTTCCGGACCGTTAATCCATCACGGTTCACGGCGTCGTCGGGCAGAGTAGCGGGGAGCGCGAAGAAAACCACGCGTGACAAATCGAAGATAGTGGCCAGCCGGCGTAAGAAGTTGCATTAATTTAACACATGCTCCGCGGGCTGATTGCACGTTGACAAATGCGTCGCGAACGCCGATGAAAAAGTTCCGACGACGAACCGGAAGCCACCTCCCACGATGCGTCCACGTGCCGTTGCGTTTACAAATTTTCCGTTACGTTCGTGGTGACCACGTTGCGCCTCCGACGCGATGGATACGGGGTACCGTGTTTCTTCGAGGTGGATCATCTTCGATCGACGAACGTCCGTCGCCCGTGAACTCGAACGAGTATTCCGTTGCCTCGAGACGTCCCGTGGGTAATTCGCGGAACGATCCCTCGAGCGGAAGGACGACACCGTTTGAAAAAAACGATCGCCCTCCCACCCTAACCCCGACGAACGAGCAACGAGCCGCCAATTAACCAAGATAGAGACACGTTAACGAGTCGCACGAGTCCCCACGTGCTTCCTGGTCCCCCGACACTTTCGCCATCGGGTGAGCGCCGCGGTGTCAAGGTGACCACGTGCAAACGAGACGTCAACCGGCGTTGAAATCGAACGAGGAACGATCGTCTCGGATCGCTCCGTTAACTTTGGCTCCGTTTCTCGCGATACGTGCATCCCTCGCGTCTATTCACGAGGTTACGGTTCCACGGGATAGAGTTCGCGTCACGATTTTCGCGCCACTGTCACGACGGTCTTGTCGGCCGCGCGTTGAGACACACCGAAAAAACGCTTCCTCGTGGATCTCGGTCGTCCAAGGGGAGAGGAGATTCTTCTCGCAGGACACGCCGAACTTCAAGCGCGGCGTAAACGCAAAGGAGTCGGGATGTCGCGTGTCTCGTAAATCATTTCCACTCCTCCAGCGGCGGTTCCTTGTCTTCGAACGGTAGAGATCGATAACGTCGTTAAACGGTCCCGACGTTCTCTCTCTTTCTCTCTAGTTCTTTCTCTCATACATACTCTCTCTTTCTCTCTCTCTCTCTCTCTCTCTCTCTCTCTCTCTCTCTCTTTCTCTTTATCGCCCTCGCCGTCGCCCTCACCCTCGCCCTCGCCCTCTCGCTCTCTCTCTCTCTCTCGGTTTCTGTGTGTGTGTGTGTGTCGGTCTCTCTCTTTCGCTCTCTCTCTCGCTCTCTCTTTCTCTCTCTCTCTCTCTTTCTCTAGCCCCGAAGTTTCACTTGCAACGCGAGCCTCGAAGGACACAACCCGACGACACGACCCGGTTGAACCTCGGCTCCCTGTCCGCCCAGGGAATTCTTCGACCGAGCGAGTCACGCTTAAGTTCCGGAAGGAACGCTCACGTACCGCGTTACTTCATCGAGCTGGAAGAATAGCAAAGGAGGTGGAGTGGACGCGCGGTGTTCGCCGGCGTAGTGGCGGCTGCGAGACGACGTGCCGAGCAACGGTGGTGGTGGCGGCGGCGGTGGTGGCGGTGGCGGTGGCGGTGGCGGTGGCGGTGGCGGCGGCGGCGGTGGCGGCGGCGGTGGTGAAGAAGAAGAAGGAACACAAGAGGAGGTGTGCTTCGCGCGATCTAGCCGAGAGTGGTACCAGCGGCCACTGAAGAAGAAGTGGCGTGTGCGGATCGCGCGGCCGGGGCGAAACGGAGACGACCGCCACGAAACGGTAAGGGACAGAGCGGAGAGGTCCGAAAGAGAAGTAGAAGGAGTAGGAGGGACGTGGAAGGAAGATAAGAGAGGGAGGAAAGAGGCGAACGCGCGGCCCGAGGAAGGAGCAAGATCCTCGGGAGAGAGAGGTCGTCCTTCTCGGAGGGGGAAGGGCGGACGAGGTCCGTCAAACGGTCCCCGCGCACCGAAACCAAGCCGGGGCCCGGCTGAAAACTCTCCCGGTCCCTTCTTCGTTTACGTTTTGTCCTCGCTATCCGTACGACCGCGGCATTAATGGGGACACTTGACCCGTCGCAACGGGAACGAGCGGCGGCACCGATCGCACGAGTCCCGCGCCGAACGGGATTCGGATTCGAAAACGAGAAAATCGACACTCGGAGGGATCGGGGACGTTCCGTTTTTTTACAACGCCGGGAAAATCGAGTCGAGAACGACCGAGAACCTCGAAAGAGAACCGCTCCGAACGTATCGCGATCCGAACTCGCGCTGGAGTGGATTCTTTCCGGTTCGGGGATGTTTCTTTTTTTTTTTTAAATACTCGAAAGGGCAGTGTTTCGAGTAAAGGGAATCGTCGTTTACGGGGAGTTAACCGAGTTGGAGACCGACGAGAGGAGAAGGTACCGGTACGCCAGAAAGAAAGAAAGAAACGAAACGGTAATTTGCCAAATATTTCGAGCGGAAACTTGCAAAATTCGCAGCGATACCGAGGGGCACGGTTACGAGCCGCATTCTCGTATAATTGCCAAGTACGAAAGCATCCGGGACATCCGCGAGAGAACGAAAGGCGAAGAGCTGACTGCAGAAATCACGTATAACGAACGAGATGTTCCAAGATTTCCCACTTTTCGACGTCTGAGAAGAAGCAGTTGGCAAGCGGCGCGCTCTCGCTTAATTTGCAGACGTGCTCGTCGACGACGACGACGACGACGACGACGACGACGAGTCTCCCTTGGTTTTCTGTCGCGAGAAAGCTGCATACGTGCGCCGTTTCAACCATCCACGACACTCTCGCTGCGTTTACCAACCGGCGAATATCTGCTCTCGAATGCTACGGGAAATTGTCCCCCGTCTGAGTGCGTTTTATTAATATTCAGAGACTTCCGTTTCATTAATCGCGAGCTCATTGTTCGCAAAAAAAAGGAACAAAGCCTGTTTGCCGATATTACGTTTTTTTCGTCGATCGAGACCTACACCGTCGAGTTCAATTCCCTTTTGGAAATTACATCGAAATCTCGCAAAAATTGCCGTGACCGTGCTCGTCGATCTTCAATGACCGGCGGTTTTCGATCGACCTACGAACGAACCAAAAAACGAGATAAAAGTATTTCCAAGGTTCGTGTTGCGTTTCCAAGGTTCGTTCGTACCGGCCGAGAAATCAGCCCTTTGGCTAGCGGTAAATCAAAAGAAGCGGGACAAAATCGTTCTTTGGAGTCCGCCGACCCTCCGATTCTATCTACCTTGCGTTCATAACAGCCGTAACAAAACGCAGCGAAGATCACGCTCGCCACGGGGAACTGTAAATAAACCCGATAACCCCGTACGACCGGCGTCTCTCGCGGTTTTCGATCCAATTATACCGATTTACGACGAACCGATCAACATTCCCGCCTTTGATGATACCCCACCTCCACCGGAGATAGCGAAATCCCACGTCCATCCGAGCCGTTCTTTCCTCCGTTTCGCCCGTCTCCGGAAAGGTATCTACATCTCGGCACAGTTTCCAGCAGGTTCTCTCCTCGCCGTGGCAACGCAGGCGATCGTTCTTTCCACGTCGTGTAAAAGTGGAGGGACGCCTCGTAACAGCGTCTCGGTACAGCGCAGGAGGACAGAACCCACGACAGGATATCGCGTGTCTCTCTGTTCCGCGTCCTTTAAGCCCATAGATCCGCGGCCGTCCGCGACGCGCTTTTCACGGTCCTCTGATGCATTGCTACCGTTTCGAGTAGGGTCCCCGGCATCCTCCGCAGCTACGACTGCCCCTCAGCGAAGGCCTTGTATTATGGTAAACGAGACATCGGAGGTAGGCTGCCAGTCAGGAGTACTCCTTCCACTTTCCTCCGATTTCCTCCTTACCCCCCCGTTTTGCCGTTGTTCCCGTCCCTACGGTGTCCTCCTTCCTCGCTCGGTGACGACCGTTCGATACGTCCTCTCTCTCTCTCTCTCTCTCCTTCTCGTCGTCTCTCTCCCCGTCGCGAGCTTTCGAGCGACTCGAGGGGGTATTCCGATTTAAACGGTTCCGATTTTCGAGACGACTTTTGCCAATTAAACCGAGAACCATCGAACGGGAACCACCGAGGTTTTTGCGCGAGTGTCTCTCCCCGCGTTTCGTACCGAAGAACTTTCGAGTCGTCTTCGATACTCCGCTCGCGGTACCTCTCGAATTTAAGAAGACGGGAGGATTCGAAAAATCCGGAGAACGTAATTTCTTCGTAGTTCGATCGTCAAAGTTTCCGAGGATCTCCCTATCGAGGACTCGAATCGTCTCGAGGCCGTCGCTACTCTCGAATTACTATCTTCGAGGTTCGCGATAGTAAACGCCCACGAGGCCGTTTCGCCCCGTACCGACGCGCGCGCGCGCGCTCGCGCCGAGGGATCGAATTTAAGAAAACGATCGGGTTTCCGAAAACGCGGAAAACGGTGCAATTTCGATCCGGTTCGATCGATAAGGTAACGAGCTCGATTTTCTCGATTGTCGAGAATAAGCAAAGTCGACGCGCCGACACGGACCGAGACTCGGATCGTCTCGAGGCCGTCGCTACTCTCGAGCCTTGTGCCTCAATTTCCCGTCTCTGTCGCTCGTTTAATCTCGTCCCCTCGCTCCACTCCGCTCTGTCGCCCTCTCGTACCGGCGTCGGTGCTCTCCTTTTCCATCCAGCGTGGTCCTCGGTCTCCGTACGCGTCTCTCCTCACCTCTCCTCACCTCTCCTCACCTTTCCCCGGCGGTCTCGCGTTCTTCTTCTTGGTCGATGCTCATAGAGGGATGGGGAGGGGGGAGGGGGGTAAGGGCTACGGCGGATCGTTGCGTTCGTTCGCTTCTGTCGCGCGACGATGCATCACGAGGCCTCTAATGAAAGCCTTTTCTCCGACTGCCAATTAACCCCCACGCGACACCGACCGACGGAAGAAAGCTCGAGGATGACGCGTGCACCCGTAAGTACACGCCGCGACCGAGCGATCGACTCCTGCAGCGCGACGGTCTTTAATTGTCCGTAGCGAACAGTCCCCCGCAGTTTTACCCTCCTCGTGACTGCTCGTCACGAATCCCCCCTGAAAACTACCCGAAACGATCGTGAATCGAACTGATTTCAGTTATCGACGGTTACCCGTTCTACGCAGAATCCTATGTTTTTTCGACGACGAGTTCGTACGGAACTCGCATCGAACGGGAGAACTCGTACGGAACTCGCGACGAACGGCAGAACTCGGCCAACGAAGAACTCGTTTATAAAGCTAGCTTACCGTAAATACACGCGCGGGCGCGTGCGTGCGCGAGCGAGTACCATAGACAATCGACGCAACGAGTTCTCTTTCGACGATGAATTACCGAGAGAGGGTCGCTCGCTCGCGAAAAGAAACCTCGCATAATGGACCGTTGATAAATTATTAATAATTTCCGCGATAAACCCGTTAAACGTTTTCCCAGCCGTTTTGGTAGGATTCCAACGAGGCCGCGTTGAAATTTATCTCGCGGCGCGACACCTCGATCCGCTTCGATTCGACCAACGTCGTCGGAAAAGTTGATCCAGGAATAATTACACTCGCGGTTATTAGACGGTAATCACCCCAGCTTAATCCTTTAAGCGTCTCGTTCTCGATGGACGAGCGAAATCCCCCGTACACGATCCCCGGTTCGCCTTTGACGTTAAAATTACGCGGTGGAAGCCAACACGGGACGGAACACGTTTCTTCGTTGCCGCGGACAACGTTGCTGCATTCGTTCGACGAAAAACGCGCTCGAGTGGTAAAAAATGGTCGGTCGGAAAAAAGAGAATTCTCGCGTGATCGTCCAGTTTCTCCCTCCCACCGTTCCCTCCGTCCTTGTCGGACGCTAATCCGACGATAAATACGCTCGGTCACGGGTTAAGGGGAGCGTTTTCGCGATTGACAAGTCAAACGAGTTTCGCGCGATCGCGCGGCACGATCGATCATCGCGTCGGATCCCGAGCCGGCGGAAAAATTTCGCGCGACGCGCATTCTATGGCGCGCGCCTCTCTCTGCTCGACTAACCTCGTCCCTCCGGCTTCTACCCCTGGTGGGTGTTAAGACGTCGGGGTAACGAATAATAAATAGCGTTAACGATGCGAATCGCGGGCCCGTATCGCGCCGGTTACCGACCGGGTTATTAATTCTCTTCATTCGTCAAACGGAGCTTTCTTTCTTTCTCTACTTTTTTCTTTCCTTTCATTTTTCGTCCCACCTCCACCCCCTCCCCCGCCCCTCAGTTAACCGCGCGATCCACGACCGAGCGGAGCCACGATTCGATAAATCCGCGCTATCCCCCGACCGCGAAATCGGCCGCGAGGGGAACTCCGGTGCATCGAGCGGCGGGGGCCTCGATAACTCGAAATCGAGAGGATGACAAAACGACCGGCGTCGAAACCGTGCCGAGCGTCGCAATATTGTCGCCCCCGCGCGCCGGAAAGATCGACGGGAGCGTT
Source organism: Ptiloglossa arizonensis (assembly GCF_051014685.1). Taxonomy (NCBI): domain Eukaryota; kingdom Metazoa; phylum Arthropoda; class Insecta; order Hymenoptera; family Colletidae; genus Ptiloglossa; species Ptiloglossa arizonensis. The sequence continues at coordinate 34,451,159 of NC_135048.1, forward strand.
TTTCGCCACGCGGGGGAGAGGACCGTTCGCGAAGGGTGATCGATAATTCTGATTGCGGTGATTCGAGGATCGATCAAACTGTCCGGAGACAGCGGGAGGAGGGGGGAGCGTGGATCCTACCGGTGGGTGTAGACGCGCCGAGTCCATTGGGTGGGGGGTAGGGTGGAAGAGAGGGGGTAACGGTTACCGGTGTGTACATTTACACGGGCGACGCTGCGAGTGTGGATATCGACGCCGATGTAGGTACACGGGAACGGAGCGGTGGGGGAAACGGGAAAGTGGTCGTACGCGCGAGTGTAGACCTAGACCCCGTACGTTGGTGTACGTACGCGTCGGTTACAGAAGCACCCGGCGAGTGTGGGTTTACGCGTCGACGTACACAAGTAGACGTAGAATCGAGTGCGTACGTTGACGCGGGTATGATCGTTAGGGTGTATTAAGCACAGGGGCGATACGAGATCGAGAAACGCAGACGCGAGTGTGTAATTCGACTACGATGTAGTAGCTGAGCGAGAACAATGTGCCGGACGAAACGGGAAGGCGATCGTACGCGTAGATTTAGATACGGGCGCAAGGCGTTGATATAGAAGTAGACGCAGATGTAGACTCGGCACGTACGCGGACGTGGATGTGTGGGTCGGAGCGTAGGTATACGGACGATACGAGATCGAGGAGCACGGTGGCACGGGCGCGGATGCGGCTGTAGAATTACGAATGCGAGCGCGGGCACGGGTGTAGGTATGTAGATGGCGAGTTTGATACAGAGAGTGGGTGTACAACCCTGGATATAGAAGTAGATACGGAATTCGAGTTCGCGTATTCGAACCGGCGTAGATGTAAGTACGAATATCGTTCACGTGGACGAGACTGCGAGCTTGCGTGTGATTTTAACGGATGTACATCGCCGCGCTCGAAACTTTCAAGTACCCTTGGATCTTTTAAATAAATAAACTCGTTTCGCGTAAACGGACGAGCAAAAATATCGCGCGCATCGATTCGAACGTAATTCGAGGACGAAACCTCGAGTACGGTTTAAGACGAAAATTTTAATCGTGTTCTCGTCATCGAATTCGAAACGACACGAATAAGCGATCGTCCAAATGGACGAACGTTTTCGATAAAACGATCGAATCGATTACTTCGTCTCTCCCCGTGAAAGAACAGTTTCTACACTCTTTTCGTTTTTCGAAGAATATTCGCGACGCACAATTTTTCGTTTTATCGCGGTGTATACGTTTCCCAACGAGACGGGTGCACGCGTTAACGTTAACCTACGCGTCGTTGCGTACGAAATCAATACTCGAACGGTTTCGAAATTAAAAATCGACGATAAAGAGAGGTACCGGATCGGGCCCGTGCGCGAAGAAACGCGCGGAAACTGTCCACCGAACGATAGAACGATAAAAAGTTTGTAGGTCCGTTGGGTCCGAGTTGGGCGCTAAACGCGATTAAAAGCGCGGAGAGAAGTCGAGCCCCCGGAACTCGGTGTATTCGAAACCGACGGTAAAAAAGGATAAAAAAAAAAAGAAAAAAGAAGAAGTTTCACCGTCCGAGTAACAAGACGCGATGAAAACGGCAAACACGAGAGGAGCTCGGTTCTCCCCGGCTCGGTGAATCCTCGGTCCGTGCTGGGACGTTGGAGCGTATCAAAGGAATCGCCGGCATACAAATGTTTCTATTGTATCGCGGGGGCCGCGCTTAGAGCCGCGAAGAATCGCGTGGATCGCGTTGAACTTCTTCGTCGGTGAACGGATCTCGGTTGCGCGCGAAACGCTCTCCGCCTCAAAGGAATCGAGATGGGCCGAGGTGGTTCGTTCTCTCGCCGCGGCGAGCGAGGGCCGCACGATTCGCAACAGTGTGCGCGAGCGAGCGAACGAACGAGCGCGTATAAATACAGGGGCGCCGCGGTGAGCGCTAATTAACGCCAGGGGAAAAAAATGATTGTCCCTACCACGTTCGTCGATATCTCTCCACTTGCCAAGAGTAATTACGTTCGGAGAGGCTCGTACGAATAAAAGAGAACCGGCTAACAGCGTGCCGGGAGACCGTTTAACTTTGTATGTTTGGGACCGCCTGCCAACGCCCCACTTGCGCTGGGATTGTGCCCCGCCACTTTCTAATTTGCCCTCGAGCGCCGCCGGCCGACAACCTGCAATGTCGCGGTCCTACGCCCGGCAATAATACCAAATCTGACATATTTCCTTGCAACGATGCAAATCTGTTGCGCGATCTCCCGTACGTAACCTCCGCGGAACCTTGCCGGTTGCTACGAGCGACCGTGTCGAACATCGATCGGACTTCTTCGAAAGTCGGCTCGCGAGACGAACGCGACCTAAGCGGTGAAAAACGAACGGAAAATAACAATGTCGGGGCGAGTTCGGTTGAAAAACAAAGCCCCGAGATCACCCGCGATACAACTACGAAAAAAGAAACCTAACCTCGGTCTATCCTCGACTCCCGACTCCCCGCTTCTACGCTCCCCCACTTCTACGCTCCCCACTCCCCGCTGCACACTCCCCGAAGAACCGGAATTATCTTGCGAGTCGAACGCTGTACGAGTAACGATACCGGGAAAAGCCAGGGAAAATAAAAGTATCCGAGCTCGGTTTTCCAAAAACGGGGCGCCAGGATCGTCCGCGAACGAGTGTCCGTCGATCAGTTACGATTTAGTTCGCGCAATGTCCACCGTAGGTCGAACGCGACGCAAGTAGAGGGCAGCGACGAAGGAAAATAAAATCGAACGAGCTTGATTTTCCAAAAACGAAGCCTCGTGATCGCCCGCGATCCAACCGTGAAAAAAAAAGAAAGCCAACCCCGGATCCGTCCCGACTCCCCACCGCCTCGAAGAACCGGAATTATCGCGATCCTATCCGAGGTAGACGCGACGCGCGCGCTAACCTCGCGTGTTCGAACACCCGTTATATAAATCTGGTCGCCTCAAACGCTCCTCGAGGCGAAACTTTTACGAGACACGCATTCGTTATCCATTAGGGTAAGTATAGCACGTGTGGTCATCCCGACGCGTATGTACACGAGACCCGACGATATTCATGGGCGCGAGCTATTCAGTCCCGTGTGTAGCCGAGCGTAATTGAATTATCATTGGGACTCCATGAAAGACAGCCGAACCCGTCCGTAATGAGCGAAATACGCGTTACGGTGTCGTCGGGGCGGTTTCAAAATAAACCCCATCTGTATATTTAAACGACAATGGGACGGCTCGATAAAAGCGGTCCTGATAATTCCCGAGTTATCGGCATTCAAGGACGGAGCACCGTTACCGAAATTAATTCGCGATTAATTCTAATACGTCCACGGTACACGGCCGAAATGAACTACGCCCCGCGCGACCGACCGATTGTTCCGTTGTAATTCGGATTTTGATGACGCTCGAAAACTCGTTGCCGCGGTTTCGTTGATTATCGGTCGGAGAACGACCGCGCCCCTTGCTTCGATTCTATATCGATGACGCGCGAATAAACAGCCTCGGGGCTAACGCGAAACGTTTTCGAAAGGTACACTCGTAACGTTCGCGTGTCGCTAGATGGCACGCGGGACGTGTCACCGAGGCGAGTCGTTCGGCTTTCTTCGGTCGATACGTGAGATATATTCGACGAACGATGCATCGATTACCGCGCATAGCTAAAAACGTTGAACCAATGTCCAGTGATACGCGCGCGTCTGCACGCGGCGTGAATCTCGTAAAAATGTTGTAGACGGTGTTCGAAGAGCGGCCGTTACTCGGCGCTGTCCACGAAATCCGCTCGTCGTGGAACCTCCAAGGTGATCGCTCAGTTGCCAAGGGGCCCCGGAGTTTCGCGCACACCCGATACCCCCCTTCCGTAAGTGTTTCTTTCGCGGGTTTCGGGCATCGCCGCGTGGCCGTAGAATGGAAATGACACGCGGTGTAAGGTTACACAGGGGAAAAAAATGGCGGTGGTCCAGCTGCTCTCGCCCGGTCCAGATTGTAATCTTCGCCCAGGGGGACGAGAAAAAGTAAGAATGTCGTAATCTCGATTCAAACATCTGTGAGAAGAGACTCTCCGCCGCGAGGGGGTCGCAACGCACGGTTAAGAATTTTTTTACACCGGCGAGAACCGCTCGTCGCGCACACGAAAATAATATAATATTCCTCTTCTCGTCGAGAGCTCGATCGTTCGTATCGCGTCTACCGCGTTGTCGATCGATCTATCGACACGTGTTCTTTGTACGAGCTTTCCGATCCGTTCGTTGCGTCACAATTTCCGCGAAATACGAATTAAACGCTGCGCCGCCAATCGTTTCAGGAAATCAACTTCGATACGAACGGACGGGCCTGCCACCGAAATTAATCGTACTCGATATTAACTAGATCAATTACTGGGTATTATTAATTAACATTATCGCGCGCGATTGAACCATCGTTAACAAAATACCGGGGACTGGACTCGACCCGTTCCGAACGGTATTTTACCCTTCTTTGTGGAAAACTCGATTCTTTTCGATGACATCGTAGATCCTATACAAATGTTAAAAATAAACGTTTTTCGCGAAGAATCCATGAGAAGGAAAAGGAGTAACGAGGCTCGATAACTTTCCCCTCGTACGGCAAGAATCCGTGCGATCGAGTGTACACGGAACTAAGAATACTTCCAATGTTACAATTACCCTGGCACCGATCTTAAATTTTCCAAGCCCTGTCTATTCTCGGATCTTACTCTACGATATCTTATATTCGAAGGGAGGAACCCTTGAAAATTTAATATCTCTTTGTTTGTCTGGTAATTTATGGGAAAACAAAAGAGAGAAGAAAGACAGCTGTTTGCTTTACCAAGAATGAATTTATCGTAATAGATCCGAGTTACGTTTTCCATCTTGAAACGATATTATATTTATTCTTATAACCCGAGAAGCTGTTCCAAGTTCGCAGCCGATTAGCTCGGTATTACCCGTGACGAACGCGATCCTTCGTCGCGAGTAATGCCGATTACCTACCAGGTCTCGCCAGGAAGGAATTACTGCGAGTTGGAGGCCCGAAGAGAAATAGATGGAATCAAAGTACCATAGATCTTTCTCTCTACGTGCATTAACAATCGAGATCACCAAACCGAGAATATAGAAAGAATCCAACTCTCTTTGATTGCTTTACAACCGAGCGATTACATTGTCGGACAAACGAGACGCAATTGCGAAGAAACCGTAGAGTTGGTCCTAGTCCCTCGGTCCCGTTTCCTCTCGGTTAGGGAACTCGATTAAAAAGAAAAATAATCAACATCGCCTAAACAGGCGCCACGTTTTAACGAGAGTAGACCCGACTTGAGACGTCTCGATATCAGAGAAGGTCCTAAGCAGTAAACGTTTTGTACAATGAACAAAGGTGAACGAGTAAATTACAAAATTGAAAAGAAGACGCTGGAGAAGTTTAAGCAGCTCCGAGCAATCCGTTCAACTCCACGGCTCCAGGGAAAGTGAAAATTTTCAATCGATCGAAGCTCTATTTATACTTTTAACGAGGTGTAAAGTCAACGAAAAAGAGTTCAATTCAACTGACATAATATTTACAATCATATATTTATTCGATACTATTGTGAAATATTAAATATTGTGAACAATGATCCGAAATATCGTCCAATGTAAATTGTTAATAATGATAATGAATAAAAATGAAAAAAAAGAAAAATTTGTAAAGACTGAAGATTTCGATAAATTTTTATTCCGAACCGTGATCGTTATTACTGTGTACACATTTTTTAAATGTTAATGTTACGATACGAGCATTATTTGTGCATTATAAATTGTTAATTAACGTATATAAATAGTTCTTTTATTAAATTTTAAAATAAAAGATAGTTTTGATCGATAATCGATTCGAGTTATCCTTGATAATGATTTTTTTATTTAAAAGACAAATAAAGTAAATATGGAGTAACATTTTTGTTAAATTTTTTCATAGAAAAAAATTCATTTTCAAATAATTGTTTACAATAATCTTAAAAGATTGAATATCGTAAGTAGTTAAAACCGGTGAAGAGAACAAGTATATATTGCCATCTGTCCAGCATACGTGAAAACAGAAAAATGTAGAACCATGTCGGTGCATTAGGTAATGCTTCGATAAATCTTTCTCCAGCGTCTTCGTAAGTTAATTACGCGTATTGACATTTCGAAGTAGCTGTCGCGTGTTAGGTACCTTTGTGGAACATAAATAGTACAGTCGCCTCCAATGTGATTTTGTGCTTATACGAATGCTATGTGCAAGATCGATACATAACGCTGGAAAGATTTGAAATAATGTTTGTGTCAGTGAAATTGTAAAATTACTCTCGGAAATTTGTATTTAATAACAAACGATTTTATATTACAGGTATAACGCATACTCTGTCGTATAATAATTTATCTATAAAACTTTTAGTAACTATATATGTATATTATATATTTTAATTGTTAATAACTTTTGGAAAATTTTGTTTCTCAGAAATTTACTTCGGGTTGAAACTAACGGGCAGTGAAAGCAATTGTACAAACTGGTAGTAAACAATATAATTGGACATGTCAACTTTGGAAGATAAACTTTTGGGAGAAAAGTTACATTATTATTGTAGCAGCTCGGAGGACGAAGGAAACGATTCGGCCAACTCCGATAAGGAATCGGACGATGAAAAGTATCAAGGGCCAATTACAGAGCCCATAGAACCTTCGTTCTCGGAGTGGGGTGGAACTTCTAGTAATACTGGACCAAAGGGTGTCATAAAAGTAAAATTATATTTAAAATTTTTCATACAAATTTGTAACTATTGTATCTGTTTCAACATGTATCGTATGTATTTCAAGGACTGGCAACGATATAAACAATTGGAAGCGGAAAAAAGAGACGCGCAAGAGAAAGAAAGACTTCAATTGATAAAAAAACTAAGTTTAACATGTCGTAGTACTTTAGACGAAGAGAAGGAAATTTTACAATCCGATCCAGATCTAGCTGAATTACTAGCCGATGAATTTCTTCTGGAGTATCAAAGGCAGAGAATGAAGGAGATGCTTTCAAGGGCGGAGAAGCTTCGTTTTGGCAGAGTTCTTAATTTAGAAACGACAGATCACTTTCTAGAAGCAATTGACGACGAAGACGAATCTGTGACAATTATTGTTCATATTTATGAGAATAATATCCCTGGTTGCGAAGCTATGAACGGATGTTTAATATCGGTTGCGGAAGATTATCCCTTTGTAAAATTTTGTAAAATTTTAGGTTTGATTTTCAAGCATTATATTCTCTTTATATTGCACAAATTATTATTATAATATCGTTTATTATTAATTACAATAACTTATATTACAGGTTCAGTGGCTGGTCTTAGTAAACACTTCAAAAAAGAAGGAGTGCCGGCTTTATTAGTTTATAAAGCAGGTCAAGTAATAGGGAATTTCGTGCATGTAACACATTATTTAGGAACAGATTTTTATGCATCCGAAGTGGAAACATTTTTAATCGAACATGGTATGCTTACGGACAAAAATTGTGTACCTACCATTATTTCGCAAAATGACAATACATTATCGGATAGTGAATAAATAGAACAGATAAGTCTTTTTCATAACATTCAATATTCTCTTCCTAGTGTATCCTAAATAAGTTTATTAAAAACATCAATGGTAAAAGTGTACATCTACGCGCATATTTAACTTTCATTCGTCTCGTTTCTTCTATTCAGCATTATCAAGAGTGATTATAATACTTCCTTGAATAGCATATAAGTAACAAAGTATTTGAGAATGGCATCATTTTCATTTCTCATAAAAAGAAATCTATTTATGTATTTGATCGAAAAATGTGAGAATTAAATATTTATATTCATTTTGGTAAAAAATATAAATTTATGTATAAATACTTAAAAAATTTGTTTATTTCTTAATTTATAATAAATTTACAACTTTTCTAATATTTGTTTCTTCGTTTTAATAACTTTGCACAAATGTAAATAAGACTTCAAGACTTCATTATATTCAGGATTTTGTAAGCTTTCGTACTGTTTTTTTAAATTTTCCTTTTCTTTGACTTCGTTCGCTGTTATAAATAATTTTTCAACTACGGCTTCATGTAACATTCTGTAAGCATCAATTGTTACTGGAGTTTCCTCATACATTCTCTTGATACATGTGAGTTTTGTAATTTTTGCTTGCACTTCTGCAACTTGAGCTTGCAATAATATGTATTCTGCTCTTTCTAAATAAATTTGATTAGTATCTTCATATTTAAGATTGTTCCATTTATTCATCAAAGTTCTACATTTGACAATATCAATTTCATATTGTGCACATATTTCTTCTATCTTATCTTTCCATTGTAGCATTTGTACTTCATGATTGTCAAATGTAGATTTACGTACATTACATTCGGTCGACCTTGTCACTTCCTTCATATTTCCTCCCAAATATTCATATCTAAAACGTTACAAGTCGTTGTGTATTTGTAATTTAAAAATGTAATAAATGCCAAATGTATCAAACCTTAATATAAACTTATGTATCTTTTCTCGTAACAGCATTTCCACGTAACACTTAATATCTATTATCTCTTCACGATTAAGAACATATTTTGGTAAATCGGTAATCCCCAAAACTGTTAATTTTTCTTGTATATTCTTCAGTGTAGATGGCAAGTGCATATATTTATTAAACTCATGAATCAAAAGTAATCCTTTTAATTTACTAATAACATTTTCAGATAATATTCCCTTTTGATTCAACGATGCCTCCTTTATGCATGCTAGAATTATTTTGCTTTTTGCATGTTCACCTATACTTTCCTCGCACAGGGTAAGACTCTTTGCAATTTTTTGTAAATGATTCGTTCCCTGATTGCTGTTTGTGGTATTTTTACTTGTATTCAATGTAAAACTGCATTGCTGCTCGGATGTATTTTGAAGAAAATCTATTTTGCCCATTAATCGACTACAATTCACACGTGAAATGCGTGAGATGTTATTTATATCTAAAAACAAAAAACGTTACATTATAATTTATACTTTATATATTGTGACACATTCAATTAATACCACTTGCAAATCCACAAATTAACAATTATATACCCGATATCCGACTTAAATCTTGCAAACTATTCATGTTGTCGGTTTAAAATAATATTCGGTGCCTTTAAAATTACAAATATTCATTAGACCGTTCACACAAGCATTCAAATTCAAACGGTGAAAGAATACTTAAAGTGACCAGATCACAGATTGTGGTCCTACACCATCGTGAAATTTCCCCCACCACTAGCATCTAATGCAAGACCGCGCGTCTGTGAGCTCGACATTTCGGACAGCTTCGGCGAGTCGAGAAAGAAAAAGAGTGTGAGACTTTCTCTCTCGTACTCGAAGATCGAAAATACGATTTGCGGGCAGCCGGCTTAACTGACTGACCATTGTTTACGTTTGCGAACAGAATATTGCTCACGATTCGTATAACGTGGAAAACGATTATAAGTGACGAAAAAAAATGTCAAAAAAAGTTTGTTTCCACTTATTCACCCAAATGAAACTTGAAACATTTAAGCATCATGGTATTAAGAATACTTTTAAAGTTACAGTTACATACCTATACCTATACTAATGAAATCCCAGGTTCCATTTATTCTCAGATCCCTATACTGCCTAATATGTATATCGCATATTCAAATGGTTAAATAACACTCGAAACCAGCATATCTCGAAGACCACATGTACTACTCGAAATTCAAATTCTTGTGTTTCTTATGCGATAGAAAAGTTATCTATGTTACATATGATACTTCTTTATAGATATCTAGTAAGAAATATTTTATAACTCGCAGTCGATTAGTTCAGTATTATCCGCAACGAACAATTCTTCGCCGCGAATAATACTAATTACCAGGTCCCATCACGTAGAAATTGCTGCGAGTGGAGACCCGGAAGGAGATATTAGACAGCATAAAAATTCCATCGATTTCTCTCGACATGCAATACAAACAAAATTACTAAACCGAGGAGACAGAAGGAATTAAAGTTCCTTAAATGTTTCAAATTCTACCTATGCGAATGAATGGAAAGAAACTTTCTTTGACATTTTTCTTCGTCACTTACAAACGTTTTTTATATTGTACAAATCGTGGGCTATGTTCTATCCACAAACGTAAACGATGGTCGGTCAAGTTGGCTGCTCGCAAATCATATTTCCGATGTTTCGAGAACAAGAGAGAAAGTCTCACACTCTCTTTCTCGACTCCTCGAAGCTATCCAAGTGCCGAGCTCACAGCACAGCCTTGCATTAAAATTTGTAGTGGTGGGGAAAATTTCACGATTCGGTAAGAACCATTATCCGTGATCTGATCACTTACTTCTATATAAGAAAGGGGAATATGTGAAAATTCCCTACATAAAGAGTGCATTAAAATGATTTATTATAATAAAATAAAATATTTTATAACAATTATTATCGTTATAGATAATATTTTAAATATAAGTGTACCATGATACAATTAAAGTCATTATAAACTATAATATTATCGAAAAATTTATCGTAACTAATTAGACAAAAGGAGTAGTGTGTTACTTTCAAGATAGCGGAAAAAGTTAAATTTGGAAGTGAAAAAGAGGGAGAGAAGAAGGAATTTTATATTTTATCCTTGAAATCTGTCTTTAGATGCGAAAATGTTTAAACGTGACAGGATTATACTATTTAGAGAAATTAAATATTATACTCTAGAGAACTTGAGAGAATTGCCTATTACTCGTAGCCCTCTAGTATTGAATCTAGAAGGCTTTTCCCAGTCGCCACATAAAGGTATACGATACGTACCTCAGTGTGTTCATAGCAGTAGCGTCGTTAATTGAGATAGCTGTTTTTTGTATTTAACCTGAAAAATGGCGGCTAATATTAATGGTGTGTTTAATAAGAATTTACAAAATGAAATACTTCAGAGTAAAGTTCTTATTGTGGGTGCTGGTGGAATCGGATGTGAAATATTAAAAAATCTTGTCATGACAGGATTTACCGACATCGAAATCGTACGTATGATTATAAATTGATGTGCTTTAACGTTGTTTTAACCTACATATTTTCCCTCCTTTATTGGAATTTGTTGGTGGTTGAAATTTGGAACTTGCATTCGTTTTATTGTGATCTACAATTACATCTTATTATCTTACAGCAATTAACATCAGATCCAAATGAGTACTATTTTAATTTTATTAATTATACTTTAATCGTATAAATAGTAAATAAACATAAATTGTTTTCAGATTGATTTAGACACGATTGATGTTAGCAATTTAAATAGACAATTTTTATTTCAAAAGAAACACATAGGAAAATCGAAGGCAGATGTTGCAAGAGAAACAGCATTGACATTCAATCCTGATGCAAAAATAGTCCATTATCATGACAGTATTACATCGTAAGTATTTTTATCTTTTTAAAGTAGTATCATTTTCTAATCAACTACATATCTTTATCTCTACAGTCCTGATTATGGGGTAACATTTTTTAACAAGTTCACATTAGTTATGAACGCGCTTGATAATCGAGCAGCTAGAAATCATGTGAATAGAATGTGTTTAGCAGCAGATGTACCTTTAATAGAATCTGGCACTGCTGGTTACGAAGGACAAGTGGAACTTATAAAGAAAGGAATGAGCCAATGTTACGAATGTACTCCAAAAGCTGCACAAAAGTCCTATCCTGGTTGTACAATTCGTAACACACCTAGCGAGCCTATTCACTGTATAGTATGGGCAAAACATTTATTCAAGTAGGTTTTTGAATTGGTATTCCTCTAATAGCTTATGAAACAATATAAAAAAGAACTTTTAAATTTTATATAGTCAATTATTTGGCGAAGAAGATCCTGATCAAGATGTCTCCCCAGATACTGCTGATCCAGAAGCAGCAGGTAATTGTACATACATAAAAGACATTAAAATGTTGTTACGTACATACATATATATATATTGAAATTATAATTTATAGACTCAGCAGGTAAAGATGCTTTAAATTCAGAATCAAATGAAAAAGGAAACGTTAACAGAGTTTCGACAAAAGCTTGGGCCCAGGCATGTAGCTATGATCCAGAAAAGTTATTTACAAAATTGTTTCATGATGATATAAAATACTTACTTAGTATGGATAATTTATGGAAGAAAAGAAGGCCACCTACTCCTTTAAGTTGGAATGGACTACCAGATGGAGGTTTGTAAAATAGTTGAATTTTAAATTTATATTTAATTAGCAATCCGAATATCTTAATTATAATGTCATATAATGTAGTACCAGGATGTAGTAAGGAAATCAATGAACCTGGTTTAAAAGATCAACAACGTTGGAGTATTTCTAAATGTGGTGTAATATTTGCTGAATCAGTAAAAAGTTTAAGCAAAACCTTAACTGCTTCTCAAGAAAAATCGCCAAATAACCATCTTGTTTGGGATAAGGACGATCAAAATTCAATGGACTTTGTTGCAGCATGTGCCAATATAAGAGCTCACATTTTTGGTATACCTCAAAAAACAAGGTTTGACATTAAATGTAAGTGACAGGTAACTATTTATAATGTTTAAAAAATTAAAAAATTGTTAGCACTAAGTTTTTATATATTATTTCTTATAGCAATGGCAGGCAATATAATTCCAGCAATTGCAACTACAAACGCAATAATTGCTGGTATAGTTGTTCTTCATGCATTTCGTATACTTGTAAATAATTTAAAAGCATGTGAATCAGTGTATTTGCGTTCAAAAATGAACCATCGAAATCAATTACTTGTACCAGAAAAGAATGTTAACCCACCAAATCCAAAATGCTATGTATGTGCACCCATGCCTCAAGCTGTACTAGCAGTTGATACATCTAAAATGACAATTAAAGAATTAGACGACATAGTGCTGAAAAATAGGTTAAATATGATTGCACCAGATGTCATGATAGATGGTACAGGAACTGTTGTTATTAGTAGTGAGGAAGGAGAAACGGAAGACAATAATGATAAACTGTTAGAAGAATTGGGAATCAAAGATGGTACTATTCTTAAGGTTGATGATTTCCTGCAAAATTATTCGCTAACTGTGACTGTGGTCTATAGAGAGCGACCAAACTTAAAAAGTGATAGTCCTGACTTCCTTATCCTAGCTGATGAGAAAGATCTTAAACCTAAGGAGGATAATGATTTAATAAAACCATCCACTTCAAATGGCCAGGTGAGTAGAGCATTTTTTTAAATACATTGTATAAATACAGAATTTTTTTCTTATAACAAATGCTTTTAAATATTTTATAATCATTTAAAATTGAATAATTTATACAAATTAAAAATTTGATTCAGGTGGAATATCAAACTGATGACAATGTAATGATTGTTGATACTGATGCTGTTTCATCAGGCATGGCGAAGAAACATAAAATTGAAATTTCTGATGCTATTGCATCTCCGAAAAGAAGAAAATTGGATGTTAACGATACAGATGATAATGATATTTCTATTATTGAAAATGACATAAATAAAGATACTATCCCTGATAACAAAAAATTAAAATCCAAACGTAAACTTTCAGAAGACGATGACTGCTTAATTGTGCATGATGATAATATGCAATCGTCCACAGTTTCACAGTGAACGAAATAAATAAACTGAGATACCTTACTCAAACTTGGAAGCAAAGTATTGAGGGGAAAAAAATCAGTATACTAATTTTGTCTAAAAACGTATGTTTGTACAAAATGTATACATACATACCAATTCCAGTAGTTGAGTTGTGAATTCGTTTTTGCTTATAAACTTTCATACAATTTTATTAATATTACAATTCATTATTAACATTAATAAAGGAGAAACGTGATTGTTAATAAATAAGTTAAAGGTACGTGTGATGACATGCTATAAGGATGAATGGGTATGTATAGTAGTGATCTAATCTCATTGTCGAAATTATTTTCTAATGTATTTTAACTTTTACAAATATTTATGAAAGTACATAGTATTGCGTTTGTAGTATGTCATTTCATAGAATGTACCTATACATTTTTGTATAAAAAGAAATAAATCCTTTTTTCGTACTGCAAACTATTATTTCCTCTGTTTAAATTAATATACAACGTTTAAGTTCTCTTATCTGCACAAAATATATATCGATCCAAATTATAATTGTACATTTCAAAGTCGATTTTATATCTTTGGTATAGTCTGAAAATGATGTCTTGCGTCAAATTCGCAAAATATTTACACGTCGTATCGAAATCGGTATATCCACCATGTGTTCGCTCTAATTTTTGTAAATATGCTGTATTCTTATCCAATCCAAATTTTGATAAAATATAACTAATTTCTCCGTACATATAATTATCTAACTTTAAAACATAGTTATATCGCACATCGCATACGGCACAATGTGTATAATATCGATCCCAATGAACATCATCTTCGTCAGAATTTTGCAAAAGCCATATCAAAAATTCTTTAAAAGTCGGTATAATCTTTAATCTTAAAAAAAGAAATATCTATATTGAAATTCTAAGTTTAATCAAAGTATTTTCATTACACTATATCTATTGTACCTTTTATCAGCAGTAAATACTTTTTGTTGAAAATTACCAGTTGTAGTATTGGAATGAAAAAGTTCGGGTCTCGTAAGACGAAATATCTTTTTAGTATAAATCCAAGCTTGTGTGGTGTATTTCGAATTATCTTCTATACGATCTCTAAAATGCGAAAAATACTTTCATTAATACTTTATTTTTATATTATATACATAAAATGTATATAAAATTAAAAATATACCTGTACGACGATACAAGCCTTTGAAAAGGATGTCGTACGACTAAAAGTTTAAAAGTTTTCGTATCATTTGCATTGCGGCGTAGTTCGTTTAAAGTTTTTGGCGCTAAAACGTCAACTTCTCTACAAATAATTTACAAATAAAAATATAAATCGTGTATAAATCATAAAGTTATAATTACCTGTAATAATTTCGTGCGGTTCGACGATTTTTCATGTCTGAAAATAATTTAGTAAAACTTGTGGAAGCCACTTTTCGAATCCAACAGTACATTGATTTGTGTTTAGAATTATATAAAAAGTGTCTTCTTATTAAAGGAGTTTTTAAATTATATTTTGCACATGTATTTGAAATTTGTTGAAGCAGTATTGCACCATTCTATTTAAAAATGTTATCAATGCTACATATACATACATTTGAACAATTTAGGTGTTTAATTGCTTACCTGAAAGTTTATTGATTGTTCATTCATTTCATCACGTTTTAAAATATTTATTTCTAAATTGATTGGTGTTGTATCGGTTTGAAATATTGAAAAATTTTGCTTTGTCTGATTATTTTTTATTAAAAAAATCGAATTTCGCTGTTGCGTTAAATAAAAACCTTTTCTTATCTTTAACAAGAGAGAACAAACTATGATATATAAAATTACACACAAAGTCCATTTTATAAATTGCGGTCTGTGTGACATAATTAAAACTAAAGTCTGTATTCTGACAGTCGAGCGGTGAGATTAAAACATCCGTCCGTGAATTGTCTGTGGAGGTGGAATGATAGATAATATTTATCTTCTGATTCTATTATTTTCCATTTTTCCATAAAAACGAGAAAATACTATCTAGAAAGGTGAAAAGAGAAAAAAACAAAACAAATATATTTATTTTGCACTTTACTACGAAATGGCGCCAAAATCATACTATATAAATCAATAATTTCAGTACATATACACGACGTTAGGCTGTTCTGTAACTAAGCAATAGTGATCGTGACAAAAATATTCTCTTTTAAAATGGAAAATTATTACAAACTTTTGTTATAAAATTTTTATCGTAATAACTGGAAGAATTATTAATGTTAAGCGATTTATTTATACTACGTTATCTTGGAGTGCTGTAAAAGTAATTTTTTTAGTTATGACAATGATCTATATTGAAACGGTACATTATCTTATCAAATTTGATTACGGAAATTTAAATATTAATACAAAAACACGATTTTATTAATAATGATACTGATTCACAATTGAATGTTTTATATATAAACAAATGTGTCAGATATCAATATATATATATATTGATATATATATATTGATATATATATATATATATATAAGGATTACAAAAACTATACTGAACTGATGATACAATTTATTCTTCTTTGTTGTTTAATGCAAATAACATAAAATTTAATCAATTGTGAATCATTGTTCAATTTTATAATTTTTTTATCTTCCATATATTCATTATTTACTTTCTTGTATTGTTACACAAAAGAAAAAGTTGATAGAACTAAGTATCCAATCTTCGTTTATAATTATTACACATACGAAGCACTTAAATGCTTCTTAATATATCATTTTTATTAAAACACAATAGTGTTTCAATTACGTTAAAAATTACATATTCTTCAAATGTATATGTATATGATAAAACTTCAAACTATTTTTGTTTTTATCATTAACATAAAATAATTAAGTGATTAAACATCTCGTGTTGCATGATTGTAAGTGTTGCGATACCTTCAAAGCCCTTACAATATGTGCATGAATTGAAAAATGAAAAGATAAATGGATGAAGACAATATTAAAAAATTTCTTATCTACGATCTCTATATCTATGATGATCCCGAGAGGATCGATGATCACTATGTCGACTATGCCGACTTGCCGTTCTCCATAAAAATTCATCTACACTTCTTTCGTAGCTGCGTTTTTCAAGTGCAGAAGCAGCTGCACTATAATCAGGTGGTAATGGTAGTCCATCGTAATACCTGGGTGGTGGTGGTAGTGGAGGTAGAGAATCATAAGGATGAGGTACAGCATACGGAGGTAATGGAGGTAATTGATGTTGCATAGTACGCATGTAATCCGCGACGTATGCTTCAGCTGCTGCAGCTACACCTAATCCAGGGCTACCATATCCCCTATAAAATTCATAATTACTACGAATATAGTGTTAAGTTTACGGTAACAATAATTTTAAACATGCACTGTACTTTGAATAAGGAGAATCGCCTCGATTAAACCAAGTAGCATATCGATGATGATGATCCCTCGATCCTCTATGATCATTACCAGCCAAGTAAGATCCCCTAGCTAAAGAAGCTAAACGAGATCGTGAAGTTAAGAAGAGTCTACGACCCCTACCACCCCTTGATCGTAAAAACCTGGAACTGTTATTAACAGCTCTATTGTCCCGATATGAACGAGATGACTTCGTGACATGCTTTGCTGCTTCCTTAGATTTTCTCAAAATTGGAGTCATTTCAATACCTGAAATATTTATTACAAATTATAGAATACAGTATTTCGTCTTGTTTAGATAGAAGTTGTATATGAGAATTCTAATTTACCTTCATCCTCTGGAAACAACCTACATAATTCTTCTGCAACTCTAGGCTCAATTTCTTGTCCATCTCGTCCAATTTTTACTTGCTTACCGTCATTCCATGGATTATATAAGTGCAACGTTGCTGTAAATGGTAATTCTTTCCTACATATCCAATCCACTTTAAATACACCACCTAAAGCTTTAGCTGACAACCCAGGAGGTAACACCTAGAATTCACATACATTCTCTTTGTAATAATAAATTAGAGATTTTCTAAAATTACTTTTATTAAGTATGTATACAAACCCAGGAAATAGGTGCTCCATCTCTTCTAGACTCTGTGCTAAGTCGTGCAAATCCAGCAAATTTTCCCGATTCTTTTACAGAAAACACAAGAAGAACATTTCTTGATTCCCTATAAGCTTGATTT
This sequence comes from Ptiloglossa arizonensis, assembly GCF_051014685.1. Lineage (NCBI taxonomy): Eukaryota > Metazoa > Arthropoda > Insecta > Hymenoptera > Colletidae > Ptiloglossa > Ptiloglossa arizonensis. The sequence goes on from NC_135048.1 coordinate 34,468,897, forward strand.
AAGTTGGCTTCATTTTGGGGCAATGTACTCCATACACCTTTGGCCTTTGATAGCGTGACATTCTCGGCATTATTCGATTTGATGATGAAAAATCTGATAAAAAGAACTTTAAGACATGTTCTTGGCATTTACATTAATATACTTATATAAACATTTACAAATACTTATTAAAAATGCTAATTCACAACTAAAAAAACATAATTTGTAACAATTATACATGAAAGGTAAAAAATATACACATGAACAACCAAAATACTTGTATTTCAAAAAGCAGCCAACCTTGCATCCCTAAATAAGTAATTTAATTTTGTAGCATAATCATAGCTCTTAGCAATTCCTTTGCTCTCCTTGGATCTTGCACGTTTTGTATCAGGACTAGATGATTTAGAATCTCTTGATCTGGCACGCTTTCCCCTATTCTTCCGATTACGCTTATTATCTCCACGTGAGGATTTTGTTGAAACAGAGCTTATACTGGGTTGACTAGAATCAGAATTTGAACTACTGGATGAAACTTCACTACGTGTATCGTATGTTTCATCAGCAGCAATTTTTAATTCATCTACTATGTCATTTTCTCCACAGCTCAAATTTAAGTTGTCTCCATCTGTATTATTGTCCATAATTTCACTTTTTATTTGATGTTCACTTTCACTAAGGCTCAAAAGTTTCTCGTCATTTGTCCCGTCATCCAGGCTTTGTATCTCTGGATTTTTCGGGCTTTCTTGCGCAAAGCCAATGCAGTTCTGGCGCCTTTAAACCTTTTCTGAAACGCAAATATAAAAAAGGACTTACTAGATGGATATCCAGTATGCAGTGATACTTGTCCGAGAACAATATCATATTTGAACGGATCTCGTACGTCTTACGACAATTACACGGTAGAAAATAATGCATTAACGTTTTTAGTATATAAGAAGAAAAGTTCAGAAGGTTGCACATGAAATCCGATTTAAAGTCACTGTGGTAAAAGATTAAAAAGTCCATTCGTCAAAAACTTTGACGTTAAAATTGTCCTTATGCAGTTTAATTAAAACATTTATGAGTCTCATAGAAGTTTCCAATATACATCTACTATATTCACAAGACTTAGAGTACTTCTTGCTTCAGGTAGATACAAATTATGCCTAATAGTGCTAAAATTTTTGTTTCGGTAGAAACAATGTTTAGCAAACGAAAACAACTTCTTTTTTTCTCTTTTAGCAATTCACGAGTATATATGTCCTTGTATAAGTTAAAAATAAATAATACGCTTTAAACCATGGAGGTTTCCTTTTTTATAATTTAACAGTGTAGTACACAATTCTTGTTGCTCTATGCAACGCAAGTATCTCTTTCAAACTTCGTATATAAAAGTTTATGGTAAAGTTTATTACAAGCAGACGGTTCGATCTTGCTAAAGTGTGCTTATTTTTAGCCTGTTAATGTATGAAGGCGAGGAGTCTTTGATGTTTTTCTGTGTCAGACAATACAACACATCGAACTCGTTTGACGTCTCTATGCAGTCTTTTGAAACGCGATGGCTATGCCTAGGAAAGTCCGTTGTAAATAGTAATTTTAATAGCAACATCAGCACCACAAAACATACTCGAAACCATCGTTTCCGTCATTGATTTTATCAAAAAAGTTCATGGTTTGCAACATAAGTCCTTGATGTTAGAAGCCCTTTTAGACAGCTCGTACACACTTACGTGCACACTCGTTCTTCACTAACACACTTCGCACCTCACGCAAGAATGCTCAATGATTATCATATGGGTTCAACAACTATTTCTACTATTTCTCCACACGAAATACACAGGAGACTCGCACAGGAAATCCTGCTTTTTTTTCATGAAAACACAGTAAACGATTATCTCCTCACAGAAGAGTAAACCACAGCGTCCATTATGTGACGTGTCCTACGATCGATAAAAACGATCATAACTGAAAACCCCAGGCATAAAGCTTTGACCAACCCTAACCAAATTCGTTGTTATTATTTTTTTTTATTCTATGCATATGAATTTCCTCGTAAACGAGTGCTAAAAAAGCATAGTTTTTCAAATGCGTAAAAGAACATAAGTTTAAATTAAAATAGCAAATTTTTTGTATTAATATTGAAATAAATTTTTGAAATGTCACAAAACTATATCTCTATTGTGTTCTTGAATTATCTTTTATGCAGTGTGATTACTCCGCTGATAAAATCACGATGCATCCAAATGTAAAGTAATAAGCGTGTAAAGCAAGCAAAATGGACTAAAAGATATTTTCTATTCAGAATTTCTTGAAGTTAAAGTCCCTAGTACCGTACAAGGGTCGCCATCTTTAAAAAGGATGACGACCATCTTGGACCATTTTTCACGGGTTGTTGACACGGGCAGATCACAGCCGGTTGTGAAAGTGTTTCGCGATGTAAAATCGTATCGTAATTAAGTCGGAAATAAGTAGTGGTTGTTTAGAAACCAGAATTATAAACGATACCGGTTCACGCGTTTAAGATTATCATGCAAGAATTATTATACATGAAAGTGTAAAAAAATTCGCGGTAACGAGCGTCTGTCACGAATATAAGCGATCTTGACAGTGACGAATGTATAGTCTTATCGTATTTACCCGAAAATTTTTAAAGAAATTATTTTTTCGGGTGTGTTCTTCCGTATGAAAAAGAGCCGACTTATTAAAGTGAAGAAGATACAAAAACATTGGAAATACATCTTATAAAGAAAAATGGTTTCGTGCACATGGTGACACCTCTGGTTAGTTTATGCTTTTTATAAACAATTTGACATATTTTGTTTCAAAATAATTACGTTCGAACGCGAGTATTGTTTCCACCGTGAATTGAAAATCGATCATGAAATTGCGCGTTGAACAAAGGAATCTCTGATTAGTATTATTGCGAAATTTTCGCAAAGCTCAAATTCACTGGCCTGCACCTTTCAATGGCGAAATACAACGTACGTTTACTTGAATTTTTATAAATATTATTAATTACTGGTAATACATTATAAGCATTTTATAGTGTCTGCAGTTACATTTTTATTTTTATATCTGCGCAATGTTTACCAACGACTTAGATGTGTATTTATCCATCGAATAACGTTTGTAACTTCGTTTTTCTATTGCTGTTCATCTCCAGATATAAAATAAACGCGTTATCGTGATAAATATTATAAAAAGAATTTATAGAAATGAGATATGTTCTTTTTTAATCGAAAAGATGTTAGATAGTTTTATCTAATGACATGAAAAAGGAAGTGAAACTTAATATTATATGTAAGCTTGCAATCAAATATAGAAATTATTCCGCGAATCAACAAGAATTTAAAACAAAATTACAGTTTATGCATATTTATTAAATCTAGTTAATACACTGGAATATTAAAAACTCTTAAATCTAATATAATTAGAAATATTACTGTTCATCTAATGAACAAAATTATCTTATGAATGTGTCATAAGATTGATACATCATGTCACATTGAAAGATATGAACAATGTGTTGATATATTATTAGAATTTTAAAACATGTTTGTAAAAGGTTCTCTTAGGTATTCTATAATAAATATATATCATCTCATAATCAATATAATGATTTATTTATTCTAAATGGGCTTCATTGCAGTCATAAAAGCATATCATGCTACATTTATAATTGATTACAAATATTTCAAACTATTAACAAGAGATAATACATTTAAATTAATGGACAAATATTTTAATTAAAATGTGAATCCTTATTGAAAATTTAATGAATATAAATTATCAAGTATACAGGGTGTATAGTAAATTTTTATAAAGCTTATTAATTTATTTGAATTAATGAACGAATGTTTTAGTATTTATTTAACAATAAAAAGTGTGAATATCAACATATAATTTTAAGTTAATTTGATTTGTTAGTGCAACTATATATTAATTTAATTGCCATGAACTTGTCATATAATTTTATACAAAGGCTACTAACATTTAAGTACAACAAAATGAAACCATCATATTTGAATTTTACATTTAAACTGCTGTAAAAAATTGTGTAAATGAGTGAAAGTTTGCTACATTAGCTTCATTATTTATTTTAAGCTACATTTAACTTTAACCTACTATTACAAAGGCTTACACATTATATACAGAGCATATAATATAAGATTATAACATGTGCATGCTTCCACTTTTCATACTTCAACTACAGAGAAAGGATTCAAGTATTGATTGCAGGAGCATGGTGTGCTATGGCAATGGGAGGAGGGTGAAGCCCAGACAAGACCCCACCTCTATATACTATGCCTTCCATTTAAGTCTAACTTAAATCATTTCAGACAATCACAGACAGATATACCTAATGTAATCCCATAATAAAATGCTTCACTAATGTTAGAAAAGGATATAATTAGTATTGTAAAGATGTATTTTGTGTGTTGACAGAGTAATAACCTACATAAATGTTTAATAGCTGTAAACATTAAGTTTATGAACCTTAAATGCAAAAACATATTAATAATTACAACCAGTGGCAAATTATACTGTTGGATTAATTTATGTAGAATCCATTATTATTATATATTATTATCATGTTTTGTTTTCAGATCATTATAAAAAATGATTAATAAAAGAAATACATGAATGACAATGGGCTGAAATATACCAGACTTTAAAACTCTTATAACTTTTATACACGAGGGATCCAGGTATTAATATTGTACTATATATATGCATGTGTACGTGTGTGTGTATATATATATCTTTCTTATGTTCTTTTCTAAAAATTATTGTTAAATTGCAGAAGTAACAAAATAAGTTGATCTGAGTACTTTGCAATCACTTTTCAATGTGTCAAATAATTGACTTTTATATTTATTATATAAGGTATAATAAATGTAATATTATGTATTATTTTTCTATAAAGGGAAATAAGTCATGGCAACAGTGGAAGAAAAGAAACGAGTTGGCGGCTCAAAAGTTTCAGCCATTGCAAACATCTTTCAATCAAAACCACAATTAGACAATTTAAGCCATAGAACTAATAATATTCTGTCAGATGGTTTCAAGGAACCAGCTGTGCCTTTAAAAGAGTCTCCTACACAAGTCACAGTTGTTAGAACTGAAAGTCACGTAGCCCGTTTTAATAATGCACGAGCACTTTTTGAGAAACTCGGAGAAGAGAATAAACCAAATAAACCGTAAGTACATACAGCAGATTTGAAAAACAAATACAAGTAAAGCATACAATGTGTTGTAAAATTGTTTAAAAATTTTGTTTAGGGCCGATCGAATTGCAAAACCTAGCAATTTGCATGGTTTGAGATCGCGTTCTAGCTCAGCAAATTCTGGATCAGGTTGCACATCTCCAGCTAGATCACCTCGTCCTCGGTCTCCATCACCTCCAGGAACCAGAGACCATTTGAGTAATTGGAGTGCAAGTGTACCAGCCTTAAATGCTGAAAGACATTTTGAAAATGGTCACAATCATGGTTTGGATAATATGGCAGATAAACATAAATCACGTGCAGCGTTTGGAAAATTTGATAAAAATTATGGCAAAGAAAATCGTTTAGATGATCGCCCAGAGAAACCAGAAAAACCAGAAAGGAGATTGAATTCAAAGGAATTAATTGAAAAACAAAAAAATTGGACTAGCCATTTTTCTAAAACTAGACCAAGCAGATATAATTCAGATCCAAATAGATCTGTGGTTCAGAGTTCTTTAAATCAGAGTGCAAATAAAGTGAACATTGAAACTACTTGTGTAGGTAACGCACAAAATGTAACAAGTATTGATAATGAAGCAAAAAGACCCACAGATATTTCTAGTAATCCAGCAACAAGATCTGCAAGCTTTTGTTCTATTAGATCATCTGCAATATCTCCACCTCCACCTCTTCCACCAACAAGAAATTCTTCTACTTCAAATGCAAAGAAGGAAAGACCAGCTAGCATTGCAGCTGTATCTCCTTTAGATCTTCCTAGTAGTCCAGAGTATGCTACTATAAATAAATATTTTGATACTTCACCAAGTATACCGGAGTATGCAGTTGTACAAAAAAATACAAATGTACAAAATAAACACTTCCAAAGAAACCAAGAACAACGGGAAGTTTTAAAAAATGCAGTTACTCCTACACCAGAAAAGGCACAAGAAGTGTCTGTACCAGAATATGCAGTTGTACAAAAAAACAGTGCAGGCAAAGTGCATTCACGAAATGCGGACATATCAAAAAACACATCTGTTCAACATTCAAAAGGTTTCAACAATGCAGAAAGTGGTTTAGCTTCAAAAAATGCCCTTACAAGCTCAAGTATTGATATTTATTCACAAACGAAATCACATATTTCCTCTTATGAAAGAAATTCTGATATATCTAGTCCGACGCGGAGTATGTCGATTGAGAATATTCCTAGTATTGCATATGAAAGTAAAGTAAAAAAAGATAGTGACCTACTTGATACTGTTGAGTATTTAAATTATCCTTCAAATGCTATACGTTCACCGCCCAAAACTTCTGAATGGAGAAATGAATGGTTGGCTAAAAATGACGAAATTCTGAAGAAAGCAGCAGATTTGAAAAATTCTAAAGAAGTTTTAGATGTAGAAGTTAAAAACGAAATCGTTAAACCTGATCCAAGACCAGACTGGGCCAGACCAAGTGTAAATACTGTAAGGAAGAAAGATAATTTGATGGACGAAAGGAAAATAGAACCATCAAAATCTCCGGATCCAGAATTAAGACCATCTTCTGGAGGTACGGATAGTGCTTCTTCTAGTATGAGCTCCCCTAGCTCCCCTTCTAAGGATAGTAAAGAAGAGAAAGCAGATAAGGAAATGTCTGAAAAATTTCAAGCGGGTATAGTATTTGTAAATTATTCTCAGATAATAAATTGACATCTATAAAACGTATGTAACATTTACATCTTATACACGTTTAAATACTTAACTTACCATGAAACAGGAAACATATATACAAAACACACAAATCTAATTTAAATTCGTTAGTGAAGTTTGCTTTTTGTTTTGATTATTGAAAAATAATTCTGCAATAATATATTTAAATATTGTTATTTTACTGTGGCAGTGTGCCAAAATACTAAAAAGTAAAAGCACAGGAAGAAACTCTCTCCTCCTTCCCCTTTTCCTCCTCTTCTTGATCTTAGTTCCTCCTACCGGTTTCAACAGTATTATTTATAGAAATCTCTGTGTATTCTGTTCTACCTCTGTCTGGTTGTACTTTACAGCATTTCTTCAGAAAAGTATTTTACACATTTCAATTATCTTTTTGTCAGTGTTTAGAAAAAAAAGAACTTTCATTAAAAATTAATTATTATCACCAAAATATTTATTTTATAGAAAGTGAATTTATAGAAAATAGACACTAATGATATATAAATCAATCTGATTTACTAAAAATAATTTTTTATGAAATAAACGAAACTTAAGTGTAATTCAATGTTCTCTAATATACTTTTTGAATCTTAAATTTTTTTAAAATATTTTACAATATTAGTGCTTCTCAATAATTCAAATTTTAATTAAAAATTTTGTTTGTTGAAATAATTTACCAAATATGCAAATTTTTTAATGATATAGCCTAAAAATCTTTTGTGTAAAATATGTATATCACTTCATGTGTTGTATTAAGTACATTTTTATCAAAGGTTATATATATTACAAATGTTGTAAAGTATTTCAAAATATTTACGCTTGTAGTGTTTTTATGAAAAAGACAGTATTTTATCTCTTATTGTGCATTTTCAATTCTCTAAACTATTTATTATTCTATATACAAAATATTCAAGTATCATGTGTCTACGACTACTTTGCATTGATTGTCGAGGTATTTTCTGTTGTCCTTTTTTGAAACTTTATTTATACTTTATTTATATATCATACTACATGTGAATTTTACAATATTATATAATTTTATATTTTAATATTTTACTTCAAGGTCGTAACAGTTATGATTTGGAATCTGAAGAGCAAGAAAAACCTGCAACATATACAGAATCTATTCCTGAGAAGGATATTTCAGAAAAAAATTCAAGATTTAATGAACCAGACACTACCACAGTTATTCGACGTTCTCATGTACGTGTTGACCTTCAAGCTGCCGGTCTGGGACACCGGCCACCATCTGTTATCAGTTCAGATCAAGAATATCCACCGTTAGAACATAAAGATATACCAATACCTTCACCATATGCAAGGAAAATACAACAAAATCAAGAAGTTTCTACACAAAACAATGAAGGTAAACCTCAAATGAAAGCTAACATAGAAGAAAATGTGTTGATAAAAACTGACTCAACTAAAAGTTGCCATAATAAAATATCTCAAGATAGTAATCACGATCATGCAAGAGCGAATTCAGTGATCACAGAAGTAAATCAAAATGTAGTCTTAGATAATAATAAGTCAAAATCAAATATTACCAATGAAAGGCATACATTTTCTGAAACTGTATGTCAGAAAACTGTATCTAACGCCAAAAATGATCAAATTAAGATTTCTGTGCGAGAAAAGCTAGCAAAAAATAAGGAAGAAGTATCTGGGAAACGTTCAAGTTTTGCTGAAGTTGATAATAGAGTAGATCAAACAGACAAAGCCATTTTAAATACAAGTCAATGTCCAGCAATTTCAAATACTCACGGTAGTGAGAATTTATTAGAGAAACCTATTAATAATGAAGCCGAATTAGATGAAGCAGTATACCCAGCAAATACATCTAAATTTGTATCAAAAACTGGTAGTCAGAAGGAATATATAACACTAGCAGGAAATACAATACCATCGTCTAAACCCACTTCTCAAACAATAAACAATATTTTAAATAGGAGTATAGAAGAATCTGATCAACCTCAAACAACTTGGGAGCAGGAAAAACAGAAAGCTGATCAATTGGCGAAATTACGATTACAAGAAAGTACCTCCACAAATGCTGTTCAAAAAACTAATATACCTCAAAATGTGTCACCTGCTGTTATACCTCAACAACATACAGAAATGAAGCAAGTGAATGAACATATTACATCTGAAAGTAGTCTTCATGATGACAGTGATTCCAGTGACACTAAAACTATTACAAATTTGGAATATGCACCAGTAATGGATGTGCAAAATGTTAGTGAACAAAATGTCTGCAAGACTGCGATGGAAACTCCTAAAACTAATGTTAATCAAACAGTTCCTATAACACCAGATACTATGACAGCCGATGAGGCAGAAAACTTATTGAGTTCTCGGTAAGTTTATAAACTAAAGAATTTATAATATGTTGCCAAATATAAATTGTTATAATAATTAATACAGTTTGTGTTAATATAAACAAAAGCCTACATAAATATAATGCACTAAAATTTTTAAATAGATTTTTTTTATACATGTCTATATTTTATAATTATGATAATTCTAGTTGTGTAGCAAATAATTTCATGGCAACTTGCAAGCAGCTTAATAACTTTTATTTCCTTAGTTTAAATTCTAATATTTTCTTCTATTTGTGTTTATTTAAATGTGACCTTGAACAAACTTATAATCCATTGGGATGAAATGCAGTATCCTTGAGAAAAAAATAAGGTGAGTTCATTGAATGGTTAAATGTCTACTTCATTGATTGTGATATTAAATTGTGAAAGAACAATATGAATTATATGAATAATCAATTAGACAAGGATCAGCTTTGTTGTCGGATGAGGAAGCACAAGAAATAGCAAGGCTATTATCTCCTACTACAAATGCTGAAGCTGTAAGTGAAGAGAATGCTATTGATAAAAATAAAGAAATGGACAAAGAGAGGGAGAGGGAAGATCAAGATAACACACCAGATTGGCTGTCTGATGTCCTGTCTGCACCTGATACCAGTCTTATTAATAGCACCACTAATGATTATAGGTGAATCAGTTTGGTCTTTTACGTTTCTTATGTTCTATAAAAATATTTTGCAGCTTGTGCTATGTATTTATTTTGATTAATTTCATTAATTGCACATGCGTGATGTGATTTAGCACAAAAGTGTAATAATGATTTAGTATTTAAAAAAAAATTAAATTTTTGCGTTTTTTAGTTTGTCCCATAGATCACGTAGCGATTTAACAATAGACTCGTTAACGGAGAGTCAAGTGGGTTCTGTAACAGGCAGTGAAAGTGGTCTGCTTGGATCCGTTAGTAGTTTAAACGATACTCATGAAACTAATGACGATACAGAAACTGAACATCAAGATGAGTATATTCCACCAACGCCCGGCAAAGTTGTAAGATCGCACACAGATAAAACCTGTTGGAATTAAATTTACTTCAAAGATATGGTAGACACGGTAATGTTTATTCAGGTGCTTGTGGAAAATGGTGTACATTATTTTGAAGACGGTCATTTTTGGATGGAAGTTGCTGGAATACCAGAATCGGATGAGGAGAAAGAGGATTATCCGACAAATTTACCTGTTAAAAAAATGACTAAAGTTTCATTCGACACGGGACCAATGAAAGTTTATTCAACACATTCGGTGAACGAGTATGATCGTCGAAACGAAGATGTGGATCCTGTTGCTGCAAGTGCCGAATATGAACTCGAAAAACGAGTGGAAAAGATGGAGGTAATTGTTTAACATCACTATTGATCAACTGAATACAATATTTCATTATACATATACATGCAATTAATAAAAACAATTTATTAGGTCTTCCCAGTGGAACTTATGAAAGGTCCAGAAGGTCTTGGTTTAAGTATAATTGGAATGGGTGTTGGTGCGGATGCAGGACTTGAAAAATTGGGTATATTCGTCAAAACCATCACAGAAAAAGGCGCAGCTGCACGAGAAGGCAGAATACAAGTAAACGATCAAATCGTTGAAGTGGATGGAAAATCTTTAGTTGGCGTTACACAAGCTTATGCAGCAAGTGTTCTTCGTAATACTTCAGGTCTTGTGCGTTTTGTGATTGGCAGAGAACGCGACCCAAACTCTGAAGTAGCCATGCTAATTCGACAAAGTCTTCAAGCCGATAAGGAAAGAGAGCAAGCTAACTCTGCAAGGTATAATTGATGATGAATCAAAAAATTAATATGAAATTTTGTTAAATCAATTCCCAATGATGGTTTATCCTTGCTCGCCAATGCCTATGACGACAACTTATGGCCACTTCAATGACGGCATGAGGCCTCTTGGGGTACTGAGGGAAACGAATTTTTTTATAATTATATAGTATTATTAAAATCGTTTAAAATATTCTAATGTGAATGTATTGTTTGTTATTTGTATAGAAAACTTAATTTTTCGGACGCTTCGCCCGATAGTCAACGAGGTGGTGAGGATGTATCTGTTGGAAGCATGAGTGCAATACCAGGTTCTCCAGCTATGTCATCATGCTCCGAAGGGGAACCTCCCCAAAGTCCTATAGAAAATTACTTGTCTGCTTCCGGTCGGAGTAGATCTCCTATCATTAGTTCATCAATAGCACCATCTGCCACTACACAAAGTGATGTTGACAGTTTAAGACTGCTTTTACAAGAGGTATCGTATTTTTGTCAATAAGAAAGAAGATATGTAATATAAGAAACGTGTGTATAAATAGCTTGTTTTGTGCATAGTAATTGAAGAATTTTATTTAAATATTTTCTTATTTCTAAGTTTTTTTTTCACTGTTATAAGAATTGTTAATGAGAAACATTCACTGTGGTCTCGTTACTTATCATTAAGTAGTCTTAGTTGTTTTGTGTCTTTAATGTTTGTGCAATTTAATGAGACAAAAAATTTTAAAAAAGAAAATCAGTGACTTTATCTTAAGTAAAAGATATTATGATTTTATATCAGAGCACATTTGTTACTTTATTATTGCACGAAGTATCTAGTACCATATTCATTTTTACTAGTTTTTATGAAATATTACTATGTAAAATGTAAATCTGTATGGAGCTATGCACTATAAGGTATTGTATATATGTATATATACATATGTTACTTAAATTATGTTGCTATTTTATGTACACATGAGCACACTTTCATAGGTTTATAGGCGTGAATATATTTTTGGTTTTGCTTATGCACTGTGTTCGTTGTTCGCTGCTTGCAGAGTCAATATAAACTAGCATTAGCAGATGGAGAGGTGGAAAAGCTCAAAGCTAAGGTAATCACATGAGATTTTTCACGAAGCAATTTTATATTATTATTTCCACGGCAAGAAATTATTTTCCAATGTATAAAACAATTAATTCTTGTTTGTAACATTTTTGTGTATATCACATGCTTCCTTTTATGAAATTTTGCACAGCTTAATGAATACTTTTATTATTTTATTGTCTTTTTATTATTGCACATACTGTATGTCCAAGTATTTGTCAAGCATTTGTGTATATATACTTTATCAAATTCAATTGTGTCATTTTATGGTACAGTTGTATTTTATTGCAAAATTTTTATTTGTAGCTTGTAGATTTGGAAAACAGTGGTGCGGGTAGTGAAGAATATGCGGCAAAATTGCGTGAATCAGGTTTACGACTCCATGAATCTGAAAGAAACTTAGGCACTGCTAGACAGGATTTGGCAATGACACGAGAAATGCTTTCTCAAGCAACAGCACAGAATGCTGCTTTACAACAAAAATATGCACGAGCAAGGAGAGCAGCACGCGAATTGCGCGCGGATATTGCGGCTCGAGATGAATTCTATCAACAGTTGTTGCAAGAGAAGGACACAGAATACAATGCTCTTGTTAAAAGTTTAAAAGATAGGGTATGTTATCGGTTTTCATTAAAAAGATAGGACTCAAAGAGCTTCATGAATATGAATATATCTGGTAAATGATGAATTATGAATAATTTCAGGTAATCACGTTGGAAGTGGAACTAACGGAAACGCAAAGAAGGTTTGGATTACCAGTGAGATTGCCGTACGATGTTACAACAGCTAGGATAGTCACACCACAATTATCGCGTCGTCAGTTACCTCCTCTTCCTTCGTCAACTAGCTGCCAGCTTTCAGACACAGAAACATCGGATCTCAGTAGTCCTGATGATGGTGATAAAACTGCAACAGTGGAGAGAAAATTACCACTTCCATTGCCAGTAAAAGAGGAATTAGACCGAGCAGTACCTGCTCATCGACTACTCGACAATTCTGCTGGGAAAAGTAAAGCTGAACTTGCTAGCAGAGGAGGACTTGCAAATCGACAACTTCCTAAACGATCCGGTGGCCTTAGCAATAGCAGTTCTGTACGCATGCATTGTTTATAATAAATGCAGAAAAGGTGAATATTTTCTGAACAAAATTATTCTTTAGGATTATGGTTTGGACGAATCAGGTGATAATACTGACGAGGATTCATCTTCGAAGCTTCTTTCTCAAGACACTAGTAGCAGGTCTCCAAATGATTTGACATCGAAACAATCAAATTTGAGTTCCTATTCCAGTAGTTCTTCGATTAGTTCACTGAAAAGTAAACATATGGAACCTACGCATCCAACGGCAATCCGACAGCATAGTACTATTAGCTCTCAAGTCAGAGCTATGACAGAACAAAGTTGGCCACAGTCTCAAAAAAGTACTTTCCACTTCTGTAACTAATCTATGTAAAACTTTAAGTATAAAATGTTTATTAATTCTCCATAGATTTAACCGGACCACCAGCATCGTTAGCCGAACAATTAAAGCAAGTTTTAGCAGAAAGAGAAAGACGACTTGGTGGAAATGATATGTCTTCATCGAGAGAGAGTTCTGGTGACTTTAGTGATTTGAATAATCCACATAATAATGATCCAGCTTTGGTTACCCATCATTTAGTGGAAGAAATACGACAAGCTGTAAACGAAGCCAATCAGAGAGGTAATGTATTTGACAATTTAATTTAATAAGTCCATGCTAATAAGGCTCTTTGTAATGTATTGTATATCTTCACAGTAAAAAAAGTTACTATTCCTTCGTCAAATATAATTGGTAGCAGCGCCACACCCTGGCACCATCCAGGTAGTTCACCTTCCAGTCTATCTTCTGGTGGGTCAGTGAGCCCACCTGCTGTTGATCCTAGTCCATCTAAAACAGGTATTACAGGTGTCAAAATACGGTCCAAACAATAAATGATTCTTGATCCCTATTTTTATTTTTTTACACATTTTGTTTATCATAATTCTACCCCTTCCATATATATAAACATTACGAATTTAGATACGAGTGAAGTTTGGTTGCCTCCTCATCCAAGCGACTTTGGTTTAGGTGACAAGAAATCTCACTTTTGGCAGAATGCACCAGTCACAGATTGGTCCAAGGAACAAGTAAGTCATTCTTACTTAAAAATATCTTATAGAATTATGAACGAAAAGACATCTATTAAAAACATTATCTACTCTTTCATTCTTATAAGAATACTACTCGTAATTTAAAAAATTGTATTAGGTGTGTCAGTGGTTATCAGGAATCGGTTTGGAACGTTATGCACCACGCTTTTTGGAAACTGGAATTAACGGTGGAAACCTTCTACGACTTGAGTCACGAGACCTCAAAGCTTTTGGTATTTATGGAGAAGAGAAGTCTCATTTGAAACGAAAATTAAAAGAACTTAGGGCACAGGCAGACCGAGAACGTAAGGAAAGGAAAGAAATTGAGCGAATGCGGCGAAAAGCGGAGAAGGCTGCAAGGAAAAAATAGTCTGTGCATACAATTATGTATTTGTGTCCTTTATAAAATGCAATAGTATTGCACAAAAAGTTGGTGACGTATGGAAATCTTATGTACGATATTCCAACGATGTTCGTAATGTATTTTTTCAATTCTTCCATCTGTATTTAATTCGCTAGTGCGTATAAGCATCCACAGATAAGTAAATGTTCTCTTTCGGATTTCTTATTATCCGAATTCTTAAACTTTAATTATTTATACTCAGTTATAAAATTTTGATCTTTACATTTTTGCATTTATTTATAATCTTTGTATTCATGTTGCTTCATTGTTCTTGTAGTATTTGTATTAATTATTAATATTTATGAAGTGACAATGAATGCAGCTCGAGAAAAAAGCATGTATAATTGTGAAAACATGCCTACTATGCCAGACGTATATACGTGATATGTATTGTATAATATTCAAGCCATTTAGATAAATTGTAATAAAACTTTGATTATATAGAGTTTTTTTTTTTTTATAATTGTAAGTATATACATTGTAGTGACAGTTTCATGTTACTAGAACACATTATTTCTGTATTTATTTTTACTATCGTTTTGATCGTGTAATAACAATTTGTCACAACGGATAATACAAATGCTAGTGAAATAGGATTCTAATGTAACTATTACTGCAAGAAAGTGACTGTTCTTTAGTATGTACATCATTGAACTATCAACGAATTTGTAATTATCAATACGGTGTGTGTTATAAATTTCATTGTAGATTGATCGAACTATAAAATAATTATATTCATCTGTATTTATTCCATCTAAATTTGCTCAGACTATATTTCACGACACCAACAAGTTATCATTAGCATTTCTTTTATATGTATAAATGAAATATTAATGAGATCATATTATGCCACCGTTTTTAATATATTAAAATTTTACTTTTAATCTTACGAAATTTGTATTATGCGTATCAAATAATAGAAATCCGCACAACGTCGATTTTATTGCAACAATAATTTTTAAGTTATGTGATGAATTTCTTCAGCGTTTTGTATACTTTAGACATTCCATGCGATTTTATAGTTTTATCTTTATTAACACACAATTAGAACAAGTACTACAGAAGCTTTTGTGCTTCGAACGATGTCCCTATACATGCGTGGATATTCTACGAATACATTGTGTATTAAATAATGTATGTGAATATAAGATTAGTAACCAAACGAGAACGCGTACTGAATGTTTATTCAAATAATTATGGGACCCCCTTGGGTATAATGTAGACAAACGTACCTTATTGTACGTAAACGTATTTATAATAATGTTAAAGGTTTTGTACAATGTTAAGTACTTTGTTTCAACTTTGTATCGTTTTTTTTTTCCTTTCAAGAAGAGTATGTTTCTTTCACGTAGAAAAATTAAACAAACAAAGTATTTGGCATTGATACATATTGTACATATTACATAATGAACGATCATCACTAATATTGTAATCTACAGAAAATGAGTATGATGTAAGACGTGTAAAAGGCATAACTATAGTGTCATAATATCTTTATAGAAAATAGTTTTTCATTTCCTAATTTAAGCGTTTATCAAAAGTCCTCCATTTTTTAACAGTACTATGTATTACGATACCTTAAAAGCAATTAATACTTGTTATTTTTGTTGTTATGTACAACGAAATGTGGGAACTGAACTCGAAAGAAACAACAAATTATAAAAAAAATTCTTATGTCTCAGGGTAATCCTCATCAATATGTTTCAAAATACATATATATGTTCAATGAATAAAAAATTCTTAAGGATCAGAACGTCCTGCAATTCGTTTTTAAATAATATTGCAATTTTGTAGGAGCAGACGTTTGATAAAAACTGACTGATTTACAATAAGTTTTTGTAGTTGATTTTTAACGAATGGCTTAGGTATGCGACTTAACGAAACAACATTTGTCCAAAAGTAATAATCTAGCCCAAGAACCAAAACTTATACACCTTTATGGAACTGCATAATATCTGAATGTTTTTCATACGTTTTTCAATAATTTTAAATTATTGCTCATAAAAAAGGAAATTATGGTTCCATAGATAAAGACGGAATATCACAGTTGCGTAAACAGCAGCTTTTTAATAATGTCTGAAAAGTATTGTCAACAAATACTCTTAAACGTTTTAATTAAAAGTAATTCATACAGTACATTCGTAGTTTGTTTTTTACCTAATAAATTAAACACTGTGAGAAATTTTAATTGTAATGTACATTGTATATGTATCCAAACCATAAATCGTAAATACAATAATAGAACCTTATGTATCGTTGTATTTTTTTTTTTTTCATCAAACTATAACAAAACGTCACTCGGATTTAATTCATCAAATACATGTATATTATGTACATATGCATTTCGTTGTCACACGTTACTGATATATAATATAAATTGTTTAATCGATATTGTCCGTTATACAATAACCACAGTCGCGTAAAGTAAAGAAGGAATCGTGTCGACGATCATTTAGATTATTATATTTGTCGACTTTTCTGAAATTTGTTTCACGACCGAAGTGAAAAATGCCGGCTATAGTTATCAAAGATTATACTTGGCGACAAACGTCGCAATTCGTGTTGTTAAACATACCTCTGAAAGGCCATCCAACAAAGGTAGACGTGTTCGTAATCGATAATTACGTGAAGGTATCGGTACTACTTAATTCTTATTTGTGACAAATTACACTACTTAACTACAAATGATAAGTGACAAAGAATATCGTTCGATACAATAATAGGTCAGTTTTCCACCGTTCATATTGGAATTGTTCCTCTGGGCTAATATTGCAGAAAAAGAAAGTAAATGCATTATTACCAATGCAGAGGCAATACTTTCTTTGCAAAAAATAGATATTGGCCAAGAATGGCCTACTCTCGACAAACAAAATATAGATAAAAATATTCAACAAGAATATCGAAATCGAGCTTTGGAACGTTCTCATGCGAACGCTAAAGAACGCGCAACACTTAGACAGGGTTGTTACAGCTTTACGTTATAGCGCTGTATATTCAAATTAACTTGAACTCGATTAATTGACCCGTAAATCACAATCATTTTTAGAAAAGCGTCAATATTTACAAAAAGAAGCGGTGAAAGAACAAATCAACATTAATACTAGAATGCTGAATAAGATAGACGCAATACGGGATTCTCACCGGAAGGAAGCTATGAGGGAATTCGAGGATTGGAGATCGAAAGCTGAAATACCGTTTCTTTCGGACGCTGACGGAGAGATACAGGAAAATAGAAAAGCTTACAAGTAACCGAGCTGTGAACATTATAATTTCAATTTTCAGTATCTTTTTAATCGACTAACGATAATCGTCTACGCGTCCCTTTTCTTACAAGACCACCGTTAAAATGGTTCAAAGACAACGATGATGTGCTAAAATCTCGACCAATGACCAACGATGAAATATTCGACAATATGCCCGACAGAAAACTTCAGTGTATTGAATTTCCCGTACCGGAAGCGACAGAAGCATCAAAGAGTACGGATAAAAAGGAGAATACGGTAGATGATAAACAGATTCAAGAGGATAAGAATCCAGAAGTTAACGAAAAAACTAAGGTGACCGAGAAAGAAAGTAGTTTCTTCGATAGCACGGACTCTAGTTCCGATGATTCTGAATCGGAGGTTGAATATAAACTACATAATTTCGTCAATGAAACGAACGGGAAAGAGTTGCGTAAGTTTCGTGAGAAAACGAAGAACACAAGACCCGGATTAGCATCCGTAAAAGCTGCTATAAATGGCAAACCTGTGAGAAGAAACAACATATTCGAAGAGCCTTCAAAGTCAGTTCCTTTACCGAGAAAGAATTGTACCATTAACGTTACGTTTTCGGAGCGAAAGTTCCCTACTCCGGCTAGAGAAAGCTCTCACCTCGAAGAACAAGAAGTATTTTTTTCTTTTTTCAATTCTTACATCGACAATTTGAGTCGATATAAACACAGAACAATACCGTTGACGTTCGTTTAATTGCAGTGGCTGAAGAAGCAGGCAGAAGCGAGGCGCAAAGTTGGTTTCGACACGGAAGATTTGCGTCCGGAAGAACGTGATCCGCAATGGTTGAAAGACAAAGGAGAGTAGGTTTAACGCTTTGCGAGAGCGTCTTTTCAATGTTACTTTAATATTATTATAATAATATCAGATTATAAAATTATTAATATTATTATATCGCAATGATAATGTATCGCTACGATCACTCGGGCGACGCAATCTCGTGGCAATAATTTCTCTGACAAACTTGAAGCGTTAACAAAGATGGAAATTCTCTTAACGAATTTGAAATCGACGAATCATTTATCTTTACGTTTCAGTGAATTTTTCAAAGTCGGAAACTACTTGGCTGCTATCAGCGCTTACACATATGGAATTAAGATTAGCAATCAAATGGCATCGCTTTACGTGAATCGATCGGCAGCTCAGTATGCTTTGGGGAATTATTGCAGATGCATGGAAGACTGCTCCAAAGTAAATTATTCGAACGATAATTTAATTTATAAAATTATACTAGTCATAAACTGCTCGAAATGGTTCATGTTTCCGAACAACTTAACTTGTACAAGTACTAACATTTATAAGATGTCGTATTTGACAGGTTCAACTAGTCTTGTGTGAGAAATTAGGGTAATTTGAGCAAACAGTTTAACATTCTTCGGCATTCATAAGTTTTATTTGTTTCAAGATATATCGGTGTATCTATAACATATGAAATCTTTTAAGATAGTGAATATTTCCTTGAACGATAAAGTAATTTCAGTTCGTGATTCTTCATTTATTTCGAGTAATGTAATATACTTACCTAAAATTTCAACGATGGATTATAGAATACGCTATGAAATAGAAAAAGATAAATTAACGGTACTCTTATTCGTTTCGGAATGTGTAATAGTTGTTCTCGAACGAATCGTGTACAGTTGAATTTTTCCCTTGTAGGCGCTGGAACTAATGGTGCCGAAATGCGAAGGCAATCGAGAATCGAGGGCCAGGTGTCACGCTCGACGGGGCGCAGCACTCTGTAAATTGTCCTCTCCTCAGCATGGCATTCCTGAACTAGAAGCCGCCCTAAAATTGATGCCGAACAACGAAACCATCAAACGCGATGTGCTAGCCGCGAAACAATACTTCGATATAAAAGATTAAAATATAAGTAAGTAAACCAGATCGTTGGATGAATAAAAAAAACAGATCAAAGTATTGTTTATGCGAGATAATTTTAAGGAAGATTGAATATAAAAAACGTAACCTTACCTAAAAACATCGATCGTTTATTAATATCGTACAAAAAAGAAAGAAACAAAATACAATACCTTACACTAAATTAGAAAAAATATCACAGACGGAAATCCTGAAGGGTGATTAAATCGAGGAACTCGTGTTACAACTAAGCTTACAATTCGCATTCATTTTACCGCTAACTATACCGTTATTTCGTCACGCACTTGTAAACATCATTTTGGTACCCTTTAATCTTAACGAAATACTAAGAAACTATTTTACAATATTCTCGTAAAAACGGATGTAAATCTTTCTCGGGGGGGAAAATATCGCCTTTAGATCCGTTTTGCGTCGCGATAAGAAATTTCTCCGTTAGGTGGAATCAATCGAATTTGATTAATTTCTTATCGACGCATCCGCACTTCGTATGCTCCAAAGCGTGTATCACTTCGTGATGTCTGTCCCGTTGTCGGTCGATCGTGTGCTTCACCATAAAGACAAGGCTGACGTTTCTTGTCTCGATAGGCGCGCAAATCTGTTTGGGATCTGGACAGCATCCAGCACCGTCGCAACGCGTCAAAACTGTTGCAGCGGGATAGAAGACCTCGTCGGGGCTAGGACCAACCGTTAAAAGCTCTGTCACCGGTACGGCTCTCGGTTGAGGCGAGGAACAGCGAAATTCGTGCACCAGTTGCACGTGATTGAGAAACCCGCTATCCCTGTACAACAGTGAACGATCGTTTAACGTGTACGTCAAAGTCACGTGTGATTAATATTATACAATTAAACGTTATATTACGCGTAACACAACGTTACCTGTGGTGTCGCCCGATCGTGGCAGAAGCAAGATGAATGGAAAACAACAGTAAAACGAAGCTTCTCATTTTTAGATTGTTTCTCATCGGTCGGTGTGTGTTGTCTCGCGAACGGAACGTTGAATCAAGAAACCTACTTCTGTTGGTGGTTCTATTCACTCCGATAGATCAGCCGGGATCGCTCCGGGGTCGAAGACTGCGACTCTCTTCTGCGATCTGAATTCTTTCTCCCTCTATATATATGTAACTTTCATCCTCGGCCCGGTGCCCTCTGCGTCCCCTCCATCTCTGATTTCACTTCGTCTCTCCTCTTCCGATCTACCACTCACCGTATCGTTTTGTCCTGTACCGCGGCGGTTCGCACTGTCTCCCTCTTGTTTCTCGGTAAACTCGAAGGAGGGGTCGAAGCAAAGCGTTCCGAGAACATCGTGAAGATAACTATAATTACAACTAGTGGGTCCTGCCTCCCGTTCGAGCCGAGACCGTGTTACGTCGCGTGACTAGCCATCCTTTCCTCATCGATTGTCCCCCTTCTTTCTCTCGTTTTCTCCTTTCTTTTTTTGTACTTTGACCGCGCCAAATTTCCGGCTAGTCGTCAGTCAAACCGATCGTCCTCGGTTCGATTTTCTTTTTCGTGCGGCGATGCATCGCGCCTAATTTTCCTCCTTTCCAGCCAATTTTCTCGCAATTTTCTCGCCGATCTCTCTCCCATTCAACGGTAAAACGTGCACGTTGTTACCCTAAATAATTGAAGGATCGCTCGATCGAATCCCTAATGTGTTCGGTGGTCCCGAGAACCTAATCCCTTGATTGCTTCGAGCGGTGCACCGTTTCGCAAATATTTATTTTTCCGTCGAGCGGTTTCACGTTCAATATTCATCGAGAAAAACGAGAAGAACTGTAAAAATTCGGAGGTGTAATACGAAGAACTACTCGAGCTAACTGTATGACGTAAAGTGCTCCGTATATCCTTCGATCTGCGGCGTTATACGATGCGACAGGTTGCAGTGAGTCATCGCGATGCAGCCGTCTGCCGAGTGTCTGGTTGCGGCAAGGTTCATTCATAACGTTCCTCTTTTCTTTTGTTCGTGGTTTTCGCAAAATACCATAACGTCGTACGCGACAATCTCGTGCGTCACGAGACGGGGCACGTCCGCGTAACGAATATACTCCGTAAACGAAACGCGAGAGTGGTCATCGATTGCTCAAATTGGGGCCCGGGTTACACGAATATCCGTTAACAGTACGATTCGTGGAAGTGACTCAACAGTATGCGGTGTTACGAATAATCTATGAACCGTGGGCGAAATTTCGTGCGTAGGTGTACTCGACACCGATCGGTGACCTTGAAATTGCCGTAGCTACTAATAATAACCAACGATTCGACAATTCCTTTCGTTTTGTTTCTATTTCTGCTACGTAACCGATAATTCATCCGTTAACCCCTGGCTGTTGGGGTGAAACAACCGTTACGCAACCGATAAAGTGGAATCTGTTTGTGGCGCATAATGCAATATGTTAATGCAATATGTTAATGCAAGATTAATCTGTTACGAAACGAAACGTAAGCTAATTGAATTTATTGTTTGGATAATATTCAAAGACTGCCTAATATTCAATCGCCTGGACAGACGACTGGTCGATCAAATATATTATAACGCTCGACAGAACGGTGCAAAATAGCTTAGAGGATCGAGTCGTTGAATTCTTTGGGTCGCATGACTCTCGACATCTACGAACATTTGAACACCTAATTCTTATTTAACCAATACTCTTAGAACATCGAGTTATCGTAAATTATCCCATTCTTACATTTAGTATCCGTAGACGGTTAAAGAAATTGAAGAGTATGTAACGAAGTTCTATTTATAGCGGAACAATGAATCAGTGGCTTACAGGAATACGCACGGGAATAATAGCATCAACTCTGACCACAATCAGAATCACGAATAGTAATGGTCAATTATTTCTCCGGAGGGATATCCCCGATACGTCAATTGAATCGCTCGTTGTGTAAAGTAATCCTGTTGCACTATTCTACTATTAATCACGCGACTTATAATAGTAATCGAGATGTTGCAACGGTGCACTGGAAATCCCTAAAGGAGTGTCCAATTCTACTTTCCTTTTATAGAGGAAGTCGAGATGGAGGAGCGTCCAATCGTAACAATCGTAACAAAGTATAACAAGTAACTCGCTACTTGATCAATTTCTCGTTAACTGGCGCCCCGTGACTTTATTTAAACTAAAATGTTTCGTATAACATTAAACTCTAATCAAACTCTGAGACTCTAGTCCTCGGTTACCAATGACAAAACTTACGATAGTATTCTTATTACTTAATATATTTAACAATTGTGTTCCTCTATTATTACGATAAATCTACTTTGCGCATAACATACAGAGTCAAATAAATGAAAATGCTTGAGTGTACACGCGAGAATACGAAACACGATCTTAATAAGATCGTAAGACAAAATTGAGTGGGTGGCGGATTGCCAAAGTGACTTACGAACTTCTGCTCACGCACGAGGAACCGCTAACGATCTTGAAGCAGAACTGGTCGGCCGATGATTCACGTGAATCGGCAATCAAACGTGACTGTTCCTTGCTCGATGCATATTTTTAGAATATAAAAGATTCCTAACATTCATCGTTGACATGTTCTCAACAGAAACTTCACTACATCTACGATTTCGTAACGCCGCACACTTTCTTTCGATTCTGCCGCTGTTCCGTTGCTCTTTCTCAGTATCGGAAACGTTATTCTGTAATCGAAGATAGTCCAGATGCGGGTTTATTAATAATTATAAGGTCAATGTACGACACCCCACGTGTGTAAGTGGAACAGTGCACCTAATCAGCTCTATTCGACCAACAAACCTAATACACGATGAACATCCTTGCACGATAAACAAACGATAGCTAGAAAATGGTACAAAAATTGAAGAGTTTTCAGTTTAATGTCACGAAAACTGCGAATGAATGTCATCTGGAAAAGCACTAGGAAACTGTTGATATCAGT
This sequence comes from Ptiloglossa arizonensis, assembly GCF_051014685.1. Classification (NCBI taxonomy): domain Eukaryota; kingdom Metazoa; phylum Arthropoda; class Insecta; order Hymenoptera; family Colletidae; genus Ptiloglossa; species Ptiloglossa arizonensis. The sequence continues at coordinate 34,492,587 of NC_135048.1, forward strand.
GTTCATAGATTTTAGTCGGCACGTTGAAAATTCTGTGAACAAATGCAAGAAATTTACACAGGAAGTACAGACTGGTATGACACAGACCAGTGACGCAAAAATCGGAAGTACACTTTCATTGCAAGTAACCTCTTCTACGGTTACTCACTTCTTCTTCCAGATCTAAATTTAGATCCAACTGTCTTCGAAAATATTTTCACTATCATTTTTAAACCAGTCTTGCTTCTTAATGCGTGATGCAACACGAACATTGTATGAAAGTACATTTTTCACTCTATGTTTAGCGTTGGCCATTCATATTACTATCAAGTTCAACTTTTTTGAAAATTTTGCATCGAACCTATTGCAGTGACTGCTCCTGCGTCGAATGCATTGCACGTCGTGTATCAAACAAAACTATAAATTTACATATTTCTATTATTTTTTTTTTTTTGTGGAGAATAACAATCGTTTATAAACAAAAATTATTTGGACTCTTTCCCAGAACAATTGCTGTCATTAAGAGAACAAAAGGAGATTGCACAAAATATTAAATTTGATAGATTAATCGATTGTTTTCCGAGATAATTATTAGTTATTATTATCATTGGTAATTATCAATACAAAAATATTAATTAGCGATTATAAATCCTTTTATAGGACGGGCCATGTATTTTTTGGTAAATGGTCCAAGATTTTTGCACGGAACCGCATGTCAAATAATTTCGCTCGGAACGTCATTCAATAATACTTGTGTAAAGCTCACAAATATCTGTTTAGTATTTCAGGATAAAAACTCATTGAACTTGTCTCTCGATGAATCACGATAATATGAGTCAATTTTAATTACCAAGAACCCAGAAAGAAGTGATAGGTGGTGGATCTGGATGCAAGCGTTCAAAAATTATGATAACGGAAAATTAAACAAACGTCAATGAAACGAAATCTCCGTTTCCGCGATTAGTATGATCTCACTCGCGGAACGTTATCGATACCTCATCGAGTATAAACAATACTATGCGTATACTGCCCAGTTGCCCGATAAGGGGCCATAAATTTGTATTTCAACTTTGGCGTACGAGCATGGTAACTGTTAGCGTGACATATCAATAGAAGAGAAGTCGAAGTTCGACTTTGATATAAACGCGTTCCCTCTCCTCTTATCAGAAGCTTAGCCGATCGCGTCGACAAAACGTGTCGGGAAGACTGATGGACTGTGTGAATAAAGTATGCAAATCTTTAGGGTACATTTCGAATCGAATACCGTTCGTGTCGCGGTGATTCCGTTGTTATTTGTTAAATCGAACCGAGGAACCTGTTATCGTTTCAAAGTATCCAGAACTTCGGAGACCGATGTAATCGATCGTACTTGGAGTGACGGTGGTCTAGGAGTATGCGATCTTCGACGTACACCAAGGAGATCGTGACAATACCCATGTACCAGGATATCCTCTACAGTTCGGGTACGATTGCATAAGCAAATATCACCACGGAACTGTAGAACATCGGATTCTCAATGTGCATGAATCGATGCGTGTGCACCTCACGCGTGGAGCATGTGTGTAAGCTCCTCCACGTATAAATACTCTTCTGGCAGCAGGAAAGTCTCAGTCGGTCGCCTCTCGACAAGACTTCGCGTCGGTGGTGCGTGTAATTTGTCTAGAGAAGACGCGGCCAGAGGGTGTTTATCAAATATCGCGCGACAAAGTTGGAAGAACATCGTGCACATGACTTTGAACGAATTCGATTTTCGACCCGTAGATCCGTGGAGATAGCACAAGTGACGGCAACGCAGTTCGATCGGCCAGAATCAACCTAACAGAAACAAGGCATGAGAAATAGATCATTAAGGACCTCCCTATTAAGGTTGATGATAATCGTCCCGTTGACCCTGGACAACATGGTCCTATCGGCGGCAGAGAACGACGATGTTCATCATCATCGTGTAACCAGGAGGATTCATTTACCCCGTAACGTGGACATATCAAGAAAGTTCGCCTGCAGGGAACCACAATCTCGAGCGTACAACCTGAGAGATTTAATGCAGGATGTTCATCAAAATCCCGGGGAGAGCGCTATCCAGCCAGTCTACATCGTCCTGAAACGTTGCGACGGGCATTCGGGGTGCTGCACGAGCCCGGACATGAGCTGTTCGCCGGTGGAGTCCTTGATTTATTACGAGGAGATGGAGATCGAGATATGGAGCCTCGAGACCAACCGCACGAGGAGGCAGTGGATCAGGATAGAGCAACATGGAAGGTGTTCGTGCGAAATGACCACGATCAATGATCGACATCAACAGGAACATCAACAGCCTAACGCGATACTTATTTGATGGTAGCTAATCGGAACACGTTCAAATGTTTCAAACATTTTACGAAGTTTTAACGAATATGAACGATAAATGAACAACATTATCGATGATTAATACAGGGGTAGAGGAGAAGACTACCAATAGAACAGACTAATTGAAGATAGTTCGTGCCCGTCTTTTCTGATTTTAATGATTACATGTGCGACAATTCAGTGTACCGGCTCAGTTGAAGGCGAGCGTAACGCGCAAAGAAAATTGGCTCGTAGCCCAACAACGTGACGGCTAACTTTCCAAAGTCAAAATGTCGGAGAATCGTTAGCGGACACCTGTTTTACTCGGAAGTAACACAAATGTCACCGTCTCCGATGAAACGTTAAAGCCACAGAGCAAATTAATTCGTAGAAGGATCAAAACATCCGATAAAACATTTATATTCAAAGAGTGAATTTAGGAGTATCGTAATAGTATTTAGGAAACGTTGAAATATAATGACAATTACAATGTAAAATGGCTCATTTGACTAGTCATATTTATCACTTTATCTTTTAATCACTTATAATAGTGTTAAATAGAATGAAGGGGACCAAAACGTATTACTATTTTAGAAATCACTGTGAAACTCTTTTTAGCAAAGAGTTTGATATTCGCCATTGTGATATTATTTTAACGATATGATAACATCAAAACTGATATTAAGAGATTTCATTTTTGTCGTAATGAAAAATGTCTGAAGTACTTATTTGAATTCATTATGATAGTTTCAGTATTCATGTATATTTGTCGATAATTCAGAGTGTTCTCTCGAAATAATATGAGATATTTAAGTATTCAAAAAGTATTAATCGGTAACAATACTTTAAGATGACTATAGCTGGCAATCTTAAATCAGATAAAAGACTGAAGTATATATGAAATATATTATATTTCTATGTGCGTTTTCCGATACGTATTTTAGTATCTCGTATTTATTCTAATAATAAATTTCCTGATAGATATCAAATTGTTCTCGAGTAAATATTTGTAAATCATAGGTATTTATTTTATAGTATTTATTAATATTTATCACTGATACGTGGAAGTCATAGTAAGTATATTATGTTCATAGTATGTAATAGTATGACTGATGAAAAAGTTAATACAGTTCAACATATTTACTAAATCTACAAAACACTACGAAATAAAATCGCAATTTGAAAAGTAAAATACTTCTTGTACATCATGACAAACATTTTCAACAAAAACGTATGTGATGTGCCCCGTTTAAAGTATGACATTGTTCTACATAAATGTATCCAATGATTCATGAAAATCAAATTATATAAAAATTACTTCTACAAGTAAATAAATAGGACAACTTAAATGCTATACTTTCGATAGAATTTACTAACTTCGAAAACGAACAAATTCGACGAAAGGAATGTCACTTTTGATATGAAAAAGGTGTAAACGAAAGTGGTATTTCGATTATTAAATTCCGACAAAGTTTCAAATTTAGAAAGATAGATGTACGTACGCTGCCATTACAAGAGCGATATCATAATCTCATCTAAGCATGTAGAAATAACAAATGTCGTATTGACAAATCTATCTGTACAACATAATTACCGTTTAACGCTAAATAAAAATATTTTCACTTTAAAAGTTGATATATTAACAGCCAACGTTCGTTACACCGTACGTGCACAAAGAGATAGCAATGCACATTTCTCACGTGACTTCGTATACAAAATCATCTTCCAGTCTTAGAACCGCGCGTATGGAAATTTAGAGCGCATTCGGCGTCTAGTTCCTCGTCCTCTTCCGGTTTCATTGTTTGCCCCTCTCCCTGCATGTCCTCCACGTACTACAGCTTGACCTTTAAAAAAAATTTATTTTTTTTTCAATAATAAACATGTTTCTACTTTGTACCGAAAACGCTGTAAATACAGCATTATTGCGATTTGTTCTTTACTTACCCCTGCCAGATTGACTTTCCCAAACAATAGGTGTAGGCCGAGTACCACGCGTTGCCCTAAATGGCGATCGTGATGATCGTCGTGCCGTAGCACTTCTAGTGCCGTTTGCCGCTGTTGCAGCCGCAGCCGCAGCAGCTACAGCCATCATTCGCCTTTGACGCGTGTTACTGGACGGAGATGCTTCTGCTTCACGATTCTCTTCTTCTACTTCATCCTCTACTATGTCACTTCCCGGTTCTTCGGTACCTTCACCGGTGTCAACTGCATCGTCATCCCCAGAAATTAAAGGACCCGCCTCTTCCGGACGCTTTTCACTCTCTGAACTAGTTCCTGCGCACATATGTAAATAAATGATTATCTACTTGGTATGAGTCATTTCCGACCGATAATTTGAGGAAAATTAATGCATGTACCGAGTATCACAAATTGTGATTACCTATAAACGAACGCAAATTAATATAGATTTTATGATCACTACCTTCGGTCGGTGTCGTACTGATAGATTCTGTGATTATTTCAGTTTGACTATGTTGCTGATCATCGACACCGACTACACAAATACTAGGTATCGCAGGTTCTTCGCTAGTTTCACCAACAGTGGTACCTGTCACAGACACTGGTGTCACTGAAACTGGTGTTTCCTGTTCTTCGGATGGTCCACTGCTTGTCTAGGAATAAATTACTCGATTAAATAACGCATACAGTACTATTGTATATAGTAATATTTTTTATAACATATATAGTACTATTTAGTCATTGTTTTACCGAAGGTGGTAAATCAGCAGCTGGTGAAACTTGCAAAGGCGTAGTAGGCACACTACGACCAGTACCACCATCTTCTGATTGAGCAAGATCCATTCTTGTATCATCCATACTTTCTTGAACCACTTGGGCCGCACCGGAACTGGATGAACCAAATATTGTTCGAGCTGCTGATCCAGAAGGAGTTGACAAAGAAGGAGTTGATGATGCTGTCGTTGGTGCGGATGAATCTCCAAACGTGAAACGCCCTTGAGGAACCTGAGGTGAACTCACAGCTTCTCCGAATCCATCTCCTCGACGGGGAACGAACAAAGTCGGAGTGCTTGGCACTATACTATCGTCACCCCCATCCTCGTATCCTTGCTGTGGCTAAAAATTACAGATTTTTGACATTTAAAATTGCTTTATTAATAAAAATGTATTTTTTCTTGCTATCATGCGCGAAACGAACCAAAAGAAGATGTTGTTGCTGTTGTTGTCTAGGCATGGGTGCAATTCCCCGTGATGATCGAGTTGCAAACGACGTAGGCGGTTCTCCCGTTGGACCAGCGCTACTAATCGCTTCAGACTGTTGCTGTTGTTGATTTGTGGGTACCGTAGCTTGTGCTTGCCTTGGTACTTCTACACTCGTAGAATCTTCACCCATTATAATCTCAACTTCGTTATTATCTCTTTCTACTTCTACCTCAACTTCATAAGGCATTTCCTCTTCTTCTTCCATCTCTTCGTACGGATCATTATCAAATTCTTCTTCTTCCTGCGTTTGATGATTACCTCCTCCTTCACCTTCATCGCAATCTACTACAACTACGCACCCTTCTTCTACTTCTTCGTCTTGATCTCGTTGACTCGACGTCGGTACCTGAACATTAGGTTCATATATCGTATTTTAAATATGTATTTATCAGAGTTGGATAGATTTTATTTGAAATAAGATAATAAATAATCATTTAAAAGCAGTAATCCATATTAAATCTATGTGTTGTAAAATTTCTTTAAATTCATTTATATGTCGATCGAATACATTACCAATTTGTCTTTGTAACGTTCGACGTCTGAAATGTCTTAGTTGATATTGAGCAACTTATTATATATCTTACTTGCGTCCTAAACTTGCATACGTGAAACATTATACGGAAATCTAGATTCCTAACGCAATTGATAATAATATCATGATAGAGTTAGAGGGTATGTATTTGAAAAAACATTTGATTAAGTAAAAAATAAAATGAAAAGTTATTTCATTTAAAATTCAAATAAGAAAATAATTTAAAGAAAAATCACTTGACTGTTCAAATAAAATAATACAGAATAATTCTCCCACCAATGAGACACCTCAGCGACAATGCCGTGTGAATCTCATTTTTAATTCACAGACGTTACAAATACAGCAGTTTCGCTATAGTAATCATTGTCGTCGAGCAGCCGATAACGCAACGAGGACATCGAATACTTCATTATTATATACAAACACGGGATTATCGCTATGGTGTTTAGGCAGTGGCCTTGTTCTCTCTGACGAGAGAAGATTCAATTATTTTTAAATTTTTTAAATTTTTATTCGAGTAATGTCTAGGTCTGGTAATTACTATCTAATATATTTCGTTTCTCTGTAATTCAAATTTACCTGGTATTCGACTTCTGAAGCACTTGCACTGGCAGTGGATGCCATTTCTTGCCTAGTTCGTTTAGTTTTAGGGCTAAGAACTTGTTCCTGTCTGCTATGATCTACGCCCTCTACAATTCCAGATCCCGATGCCGTGGAATCGAGCGTCCTGGGACGTTTATGTCCTGTCGAAGCTTGCGACGTGCTCACTGATTGAGTTGAACTACTGGCCACAGTTTGCTGTTGATCACTGGCTGCAGCTTGTTGTTGTTGCTGTTGCTGCTCCACTCTTGGACTGACTAATGCAACAGTTTGTTGTTGTTGTTGCTGCTGCTGCTGTTGTTGTTGGCATTGCTGTTGCTGTACGTTGAGTGTTTCCGCACTTTCTGGATCTTCTCTTTGCGTTGACTCGGCTGATTCGCTTAATTGTGGCTGTACAACAAGTTGACGTAAAGTACTAGGTGCTGTCTGCGACGAGCTGCTAGTACTAGCCGGTTGAAAATCTGGAAGACTACTAGTTGGAGAGCTTGTTTCAGTAGTGTGTACTACTTGTTGTTGCGGTTGTTGTTGCTGATGAGGTGCAACCATAACCGGTGCACTAGCAGTTGTAGGTAAAACAGCAGCTGTTCTAGATTGCACTACTACACTCATAGGACGAATACTTGCTAACGGAGTTTCAGCACGAGCAGACATTGGCTTAATATTGGCTGTTGGTGGTTCTGTGGTAGCGCTAACGCCACTAACACCAGCCAACTGTCGCTGTAGCTGAGTAACTCTTTGTGAAAGACTTTCTTTCTCCGCCTGAATTTCTGCTTTTTCATGTTCAAGACGGGAGATTCTGCCTTCCATTTGAGATTTAAGAGCTACCAGTCTAGCATCGTGCTCGGCAGTATCCGATTCAGTAGCGCCAGCTTCAACTTTTGATTTCAAATCAAGCAATTCTTTTTCGCAAATCTTTTTCGATTCTGTCAATTGCATGATCTTTGTTCTTGCACCTTTTAATACTTGCTTCGCACGCTCTTCCTTTTCTACGCTTGTCTTATTCATTGTATCAATTTCTTTCTTTAACAAATCAGCTTCATTTTGTACAACTATCATTTGGCGGGACAATTCGTCGACTTTTGATGTCAACTCTATGTTCGCTTGACGCAATTCTGTTCGACCTTCTTCTCGCAATTGATCCTCACGTTCTTGAGATACATAAGTATTATCCTCACTTCCTGAAGTACCAGCCGCCGTTCGAGACTCTTCGGTCCGATTTTTCTCTTCCTCTACTGTTTTCGCAAGTTCTTCAAACTGAGTCTTATATTTCTTCGCTATTTTTCTTATTTGAATCTCTTTGTTTTTAATGTCATTCAAGATTGCTTCTTTATCGCTAAGTTCTTTCCTTAATGTAGCTAGATCTTTAGATTTAGAAGAAGAATCAGCAAGAGCTTCGCTCAAATCCACGCCTAACTTACGTGCTTCTTCGGACACTTTCTGAACTTGGTCTCCTTGTGCCTGTACTTGTTTCTGAAGTTGTACTAATTGCTCTTCTAACTTAATTTTCTCCATTTTCAACTGATTCAATTCTTCTGCGCGTTTAGCATGCATCTCGCGTTCGGAAGTGAGTAATTTGCTAAGATTTTCACGTTCAGTTTGCAATCTACGCCAATCTTCCGGACTTGTCTTGTTAGCTCTTTCTACTAAGGCGTTAGCTCTTTGCCTCCATCTAGTTGCTTCTGCTTTAAGGCTTGTATTTTCCTGCAATAAAGCTTCTATTTTTACTTGCATGTCTCGCGTCATGTCTCGAAGCGGTACTACTTCTTCCGAAAGTGCAGCAACTTTCGCAGTAAGTTCTGAAACCTTTGCACTCAGACTGTCTCTTTCTTCTCTCAGAATTCTATTAGAATCTGTGATCGCGTTCAATGTTTCAACTTTTCGTAGCAATTCTGCATGTTTAGACATGGTCACTACATCAATTTCTGATTTTTCTCTTTCTAAATTAAGAACAGCTTCACTTTCCTTTAGTCTCTTCTCTAAGACCTACATTAATGAAGAATCATTGTCAATAATATGACAAAGGAAAATTTTCATGTATATAAATTTTGATAAATAAACGTAATACTAACCTCTACTTGAGATTTTAATCTAAGATTCTCTGCCCTTAAAACATCAAATTTTGTTACAGCTAAATCTTTTTCGCGTCTCAAATACTTCATAACTCTTAGTAACTGTTCTGCAGATTTAGAATCATCTTCAAGTCCACTAAAACTACGATTCATTGCTTCTAAACTAGTATCAGGACTTTCCTGACTACTCATTTTGGTTTGTTGACTATGCATGATTGCAGTTTTATCACTTAATTCCTGAATTTGAGTATGTAAAATAGCATTTTGCGCATCCAAATCATTTACTCTTTGTTGCATTTCTTGCATTTCTTCGACCAATTTTTTCCCCCTTTCTTGACAAGCGGCTCTTTCAAGTTCTAAAGCTTCTACAGCGGAATTTCTTTCTTGAGTTAAAGTTGTTATCTTTTGGTCTACCGCTTGTGCATCTTCTTTTAACTTTGCTAATGTCTAAAAGTAACACAATTACATGAATTAAATTAACTTCGAACATTTTGCACTTGAGTAAATAACAAAAATCAATTATATTTACCTGAAGATCTGCCGAATGCAGTACCATTTCTCTAGCGTATTTTTCTTCTGCTTCTTTTGCAGTTACTGAAGCAATATGTAAATCCCCTTTTATGATTTCTAGTTCTCCCTTAACTTCATCTAATTCTTCAAGTTTCCTTTCTGCATCAGCCAATTTTTCTCTTAATTCAGAATCAGTTTCTTGTCTACCATTAGAAACTTTCGCTAATTCTTCTACTAAGTCCTGTACTCTTTTTTGTAGAGACATTACTTCTACGCGTGCTTCTTTTAAAGCAGTTTCTAATTCTTCTTTACACTTATTATGCTGCACTGTTAATTCTCTTAATTGTGCCTCTGCACTTTCAGCTATATCACAATACTGTTGACTTTGTTGTCGCGCGGCTTTGAGTTGTTCCGATAAAGATTTCGATTCTGCTTGTGCTGTTGCAAGTTGCATTTCGAGCTCTTTTAATCTCTTTACAAGATTTTCATCACCTACACATTTAAATTTGCACACAATCTTATTTATAATCATCAACTATCTAAGTATATAAAAACTTAACTCCGTATTATATACATACCATTAAAAGGTTTTGATATTGAATGAGTAACCGCTTGTCTAAGTTTAGTGTTTAGTTCCTCTATGCGCTGTATATTTTGGGAATCGGATTGACGAGCTTGTTCCAACTCTGTACGAATTTGTTCAGTTATATTACGTTCTTCAGTCAGTCGCTCCTGTGCTGTTGCAAGTTGCCTTTCCAAATGGGCTGATAATTCTCTAAATCGATCTTGTTCTTCTTGCAGTCGTCGTCTCAAAGCCGCGCATTCCCTTGTGGCATCATCTAAACGTTGTTCGGCACGCAATTGACCCTCAGCTTGAACGCGTTCCAAACTAGCTTTAATGGATTCAACATCGGCTCGTAACAAAGCTTGCGTTTGACGTTCTCTTTGATATACTTCGCGTTCTTTCAAAAGACGTCCTTCAGAATCACGTAAAAGCTGTCTTTCCTGTCGTAAATTTTCCAATTGTACTTCAGCTCGAGACAAACGCGTCTGAGCAGCTAAAGCTTCATCTTTTAGAATCATTAAACTTTGTTCGTGCTTGCCTGTAAAATAAATAATTGCAATAATTATATTATTTTATATATCTTTTTATATGATATTTTTAACAATAACAAATATCCAGTACCGATTGTCACGTTATAGTTAAAACATTTCTCCTCGAGAACTTTTATTTGTGATTTATAAGAAGTAACATTTGCTTGTAAAAGATTGAACCTATCATTAGCCGAATCTAATTGTGCCTTTAATCTGCAACAGCGAGCTGAACTTGCTTCTGCTTCTTTCCTTAGTCTTTCAACTTCTTCTCCTAACATTCGTTCGTGTGCTGCTCTTTCCTTTCTATAAGTATCATATTCATCTGTAACTTGTTTTAATTTAAATTCACATTCTATTAACTGCTTTTTCAATTCCTTTTCTTTATTAACATCATCCTGAATAATTTTAGTTGATTCATCTTTAATAGCTTTTTCTCCATCCACTTCTTTTGTACCTTCTTTCTGAGTAGAAGGAAGTTCTTTCTTTTCTGATGTATTTGTCTGTTTTAAACATTGTTGATACATATTTTTGTACATATCACGTTGTCTTAAAAGACCCTCTACCATTTTTGTTTGCCTGTCTTGTGCAGCTTGCATATCTTCCAACTGTTCTAAATACCTGTTATAATTTTAGGAAAATAAAATACATAAAACAATTTATAAAAATGTAAATTACTTTTAATAAAATTATAAACCTGTCTAATTTCTCTTTCATTTCACCAGAATTTATTTCATCAGTTGCTCTTTCAATTTCTTCCTGTCTTGATGACAATGTACGGACTATTGATAATAATTTTTGATTATTTTCTTGCAGTTCTTCAATGTCTTTAAAAGTCACAAGCTTTTTACTAATAATTTCAGATGAAGCAAGGTTATCCATATCCATTGAGTTTGAAAATTCACTTGAATGGACAGTTGTACCACTTCTATTTTCTTGAACTTCTTTCAAAAGGAAACACACCTGAAACAAAACATTTATACATTGTTCTTTACCAAGTCATATATAATTATGTACAACCATAAAATATAATCACAAGTAAATTCCTTACTTGTCTTGCTAAATCTGATAATTCTGTTTTCAATCTTTGATTTTCTTTAGTATGATGTTTAGCAATACAATTTGCTTCATCTGCCGTTTCTTGCAACTTATGATTTTCTACTAACAGTTCATCTAATCTTGATGTAAGAGTTGCAATATTAGTCATAGCTGTTTCGTAATCTTCACGTTGTTGTTGTAAAACAGGAGCTTTATCTTCTAATTCGCGTAAAATAACATCCATTTGAGATTTCAAACGTTCGTTTTCTTCACGTTCCGAAGTTAATTCATTTGTTACATCAACTAACTGTGTATAGATCTGGGTAAGACTTAAGCCTTTTCTAAGCACTCGGCTAGCTATGGCTGCTGTTGGTGCAAGTTGTTCAACAGCTTGATCTAATCTTTCTATAAAAAATTGTATAATTAATAAACAAACAGAATAAATGTTGTCAAAAGAATTGCTTACCTTGTTTAATGTTTTTAAGTAATTCATTTGCGTGATCCAGTTCTTTTGTAAGTTCATCTATCTTTTGTTCTTTTTCTTCTAGATTTTCTTTGTGCTGCAATTGAAGTTGATTATGTGTAGTTTCTAATGTCCCATATTGCTCAGTAGCATGCTCTAGTAATTCCTGAAGTTCTTTGACTGCATTACTAAATTCTTCAGCTTTTGCATTTGCTTCATCAGCTATTCCTTTATAAAGATCTGCTAATCTAGTTTGAGCACTAATTTCTTCTCTATAAGAAGCATGCATAGAAATTTCATGGGAACGTTGTTCTTCTAATTTCTGAGTGAGTTCATCGCAGCGTCTTTGAATTGATGCATAAGATTCCCGCAGTTGTGATGTTGACTCATTAGCAATACGTAATTCTTCATCACGTTGTGACAAACGAGTGTCCGTTAAAAGTGCTCGAGCAGAAGCTTCTGCTCTTGTTGCTTGTAATTCTGATGTTCTTTTTGCTAATTCCTCTTCAAGACCTGCCATTTGTTGTGAAAGCAAAACTCTTTCTTGTTCTAAACGCTTTTCCCTGAAAAATTCATTGTAATATATTTGTTGAAGAAATTTATCTTTCACATTTATTTAAGATGCGTACTTAAATTCAAGAGTCATATCGCGACTTCGAATTTCCTCTGTTTCTGCTAGAGCTTGACATTTTGCAGCAACAGCATTTTGTAGCTGATTACTTAAGGAAGATAATTCAGTGTGCATTCTTTCAATTTCTGTATCTCGTCTTTCAACCTGTAATTGCAATGCATCTCTTTCATCCACAATTGTGTCTCTATGCCTGCGTAAATCTACATTTTCTTTCTCTAATCTGTAATATTAAATATTAAATTAGATATTACACGTTATGACACATATATTTTTTTAAAATACCTTTTAACATTGTCTTGTAATTTTTGTATTTCACTCTTAGCTTCTTCTAAATTAGTCTCTAATTCACCATTGTATTTCTCTGTCAATTCTAATTTTTCCTTGCAGCCTTCAAAATATGATTTTTCTTCAGCTAAGTCTTTTTGTAATTTATCCAAAGTTTGATCTAAAACGTATAATGTATAAATACATTGTAATGCATAAATACACTTAGATAATAAACCTTTGGAAAATAAAATCGATTTTCTTTTAAATTCTTTAATTTTAATAATGTTTACTGAAATGACATACTTTTGTATTCAGTAATCATTTAATGAAATGAAATGATCTTTTATTCGCAAAAAAAATTGCCTACATTTTTAATAATCACTCTGTGTAAACTATTCGACGGACGCGGCATTTCCTTACGAAGAGAGGTTAACCCTTCAAGTAAATAAACCGGGGAATCGTTATTATAACAAAAAGTGCAAAATTCAAATAAAATTTACCGAAGTTTTTCCTATTAGTTTCAAAAACTGCTTTGGCTGTAATGTACTGTTCAAATTTTTCATTGAAATACGTGTTTAATTTTTTAACGAATCCTTCCGGAATTTGCTTTAATTCTTCGTCATTTAAAACTTTTCGCAACGCATTGTGTTCATTCTCTTCTGTTTTTTCCATCTTTTTTGTTGAACGTAATTTATAAAATCGAGCAAATTTTTCTTCAATATTAAACTTGTGCTTCGTAAATAGTTGTGTGCGATCGAAGACACATTTGATAACACATTCAATGATTCAATACCTATCGCTTTCCTCTTCAAAAATCACTGTGGACTTTATCGAACTGACGCGACTCACTGGAAACTATAGCGTTCTGATCAGCCGTATTCAGCGCTAGTGTGCCATTTTACAAATAAGATGTACCAATAATAAAATTACTAGTTTATCTGTTATTATTTTAGATTATCACATACGTAAATAATTACTTCTATTAATTGAATTTTAGTTAATTCAAGAATATTTTTCTATACATTTTCTTTAACTAAATCTTTTTGTTTTCCCTCTTTCCTGAGAACAAGATAGATTGAATAAATTTCCACTTTTATTTTACAAAAATGATTACAATGGTAAGAAATGTACATTTATTTCATATGTACTATAATCATGTATCTCTGCTTTTATACAATTTGTTTTCAATAATATCATTGCATTTTAGGTAATATACACGTTTTGATATGTAGTAACTATTAACGAATTGAAGGTGATAAATATAGCACATATTTACGACTGCTTTTAACAAGTGAAAGAAGGAACATTGTACACAAATCATATCCTAAATATTTATAAGTGAAAAATGATGTATTTCTCATTAATTTAACAAAAATTAATTACTATATTTAATAGGTTGTTAGAGAAATGAATTTTTCTTTAAAGTCAAAGACCTGTAAAGGTTATATCAATAAATATATTTATTGTATCAAACAAGAAAAACAATGCATATCAAAGCTATACAGTTATAGCAATGATACAAGTATTAAAACAAGTTATTTGTGCTCATTGCCGTATAATAACAAAATTAAATTTAATAAAAATGGTCCTCTAAGCATGCAGATTAAAGATCTGTTTAATTGGCCTAATTTACATAGAAAATTGTGTACAAACATTGTAACAAAACCTGCTAATGTTTTTGGAGATATTTCATATGAAAAATATGACAGAATTAAAATGGATGATAAGGAATTAGAAGAAGAAATATATATGGAAAAATACGCAAAACCTCCAAAATGGCAGGAAAGGAGTTCTGGAGAATATGTTAATCTTATAAAATCTTATTTACATAACAAAGATTTAAATCAAGCATTAAGTGTATTAGACTTAGTGAAAAAAGATCGTCACAAACCTAATTTGTATATGTTTCAAATTTTAATTCGTGCATTTGCTGTACAAGGAAATATAAAAGTATGTTTCAAACTGTACAATAAATTGAAGAAATATGGTTTCACTGTTAATGATGCAGTGTATAATTCATTAATCAATGCTTGTGCTGAATCAAAAGACAAAACCCTTGCATTGCGGTACTTGCATTATTTGAGAATAAATTTTTATCGAACTAATTATATTTTAAATGAGGTACATTATATAACTTTTATAAAAGCTTATAATTGGCATAAAGAAATTTCAATTGCTTTTGAAATAGCAGATGAAGCAAGGGATAAAGGTATTTGTACACCTGGCCTATATGCTGCTTTATTTCATGCATCACTCAGTGATAAAAAATGTGGGTTAAGATATGCTTTAGTTTTGTGGCATCAAATGAAAAAAAATAAAATAAAACCAAATGTAACTCATTATAATCTACTTTTGGGAGCAATTAAGGATACAAAACTTGGAGAATCAAATACAGACAATCTCTTGAAATCAGAGTTAATAGGTGCAGAAATTCAATTTAACGAAGTAGGAGAATCAGATTTGTTAAATTCCCCACCACTCTTAAGTACTGTATTTCCTAAAATAAATAGAAATGATTTATTTCAAAATGAGTTTTCAACAATTAAGAAACATAATATTAATTCAGAGATAATTGTAATAGATAAAACTGAACTATCAGTCCAATATTTAAATAATGTATTAGCAGAAAATAGATTATTTTTATTTGGAGGACTCTCCCAATTATTAAAACGGATGGAAAGTGATAATGTAATACCTAATATTAAGACACTATCATTGATCGTGTTATTAATTCCATCTTCCATAAAAATAGAAGAATATTTTCTTAACTATGTTTACAAGAAGAAGTTTAAATTAGATACTGATTTTTTTAACATGATTATTAAGAAACGAAATATGAGAGGCAGATTTAAAGAAGCAAGAGTAAGTTTTCATTTATTATTATTAATGAACAATTCATAATGCAGTTTAAGTACTTTTTAAATGTTATAACATTTAATTTGTATTTTAATACAGGCAGTTCTTAATGAAATACAAAGAAATAATCTTTCACCAAATATTTTAACATTTGGTGTATTAGCGCTTGGATGTGATCAATTTCATCATGGGAGAGAACTTTTAGAACAAATGAATAATATTAATTTTGAACCTAATAAAATAATTTTGGGAACACTTCTACAAAAAGCATGTTTCCACAAAGATTTTAAGTATGCGTCATTTTTAATTGAGTATATGTCGAGAAACAACATTAAACCATCTGAATATATATTGAAAACCTTAACGAATTTTGAGAAACTAATATTAACGTTTCTAAGAAGCAAGGTATACAAATTATTTTTAAAGACATTTTAAACCATATGTATGTTATAAAACTATATTGTGGTATTTATTAATATTTTAGACTGTGTATAAAGAGAATGAAATAAGGAAAGTTTCTTATGAATTTAATAACTTTAAAATGCTATGCAAAAAATGTAAAATAATGGAAACATTAAGTAATCAACATTCTTACAAATAGTAAGTATTATAAGTAAACAAGAAATTAGTTTTAAATTATGTTCTTTAATTTCAAATTTGAATTAATATTTAAAATATGTAGAATTAAGACTTTCAGTGTTTCTTGTTTTATATTTTATTTAAATGGTTTTATTATTAAAAAAGAAGCATTTTATACAAAAATTACTGTATTATATATTACATTTATTATTACGAAATCTTTAATTTCATTGGAAGTGACAAATTATAAAATCAGAAATATCGTTAATGAGCATCATTTCTTCCTAACTAAATTTAAAATTAACGGAGATAAGGAGTTCGTGTTTCTTGTGTCCAAGGTCTGCTTCTCGTTCCTGCATTGATCGCTCGGGAAGGACAGGTTCCACGGATACTGAGTTTATTATAACCTGTAGGTCCTGTTGGTTGTGCTCCACATGTTTCTAACGCTACGAAGTCGTCGACGTGTAGAGATGGAGGTCGTGAGGTGTTTGGTGGTCTAGATCTGAACGGATCTGCGCCTCTACCTACACCTCCCACTACTGGACCACCCCTTAAAGAATTGGTAAATTGCGTCCTACCTCGCATAGGTGTAACTACAAAATAACAGAAGTAAAAATGTTAAATAAAACATGATTCAAAGGTGTCTTTAAATGTAAATTGTTTTTTTAATTCAATTTTTAATGCCTGTTTTATTATGTAATATAATGTAATATATGTATGTATATATAACTCACCAAATGGTTGTTTTACTTTAGAAACAGGAGATGTTGACTGTTTTTGAATGTCTCTAGTTTCATGATCATCAGCTTGTGTTTTTGATTGTAGTGGTTGAGTAGCATCATCAGGAGGTGCCTTTGAACACAAACTTTGAGCTTCTGTTAATAGATTAAAATCAGCAGGAAGCAATTCAGCTGCAAGAGCTAACAAATCCACTGTATTTTCATTTGGTGCTTGACTGGGTGACTTAAATGCAAATTTCTTTGGTCGTTTAAGAACAAGATCTGGAGTTCCCAAACATCGCTGAGAAAATTGATTCAATAGAGCTTCTGGAGTTGGTAATAACGGTTCTAACATTTCTGGAATAGGCTCTTTTTCTTCTTTATCTTCAGCAGTTTTCAAAATTTCTACTAGTTCTTGTGCACTTTTTATCTTTTCCAGGGGATGATCATTTTTATCCCATGATATTAGAGATGCAAGTTGCTGTATACGTAGATACAAAGATCTTCCCTGTGATTCAGATGCAATTAAATTTTCTAAAAACATTATAGTTAAATCTACAATAGCTTGAGCCTCAAGATCTTCTAATACAGAAATTTGTTCTAATAACGATCGTAATGCGTCAGGATTATTTTCCAAACAACTTTTTACATGATATAAACCATAATTATGACTGCTAAGAGACAGAAGTATACGAAGTGTACTTTGTAGTATCTCAGGTTCAAATTTTGTACTAGTTGCTAATATGTCAATGAGTGCAGCCAAAATAGATAGGAGTGGTTCCTTACTTGGTACCGAATGTGTGAGCCTTTTCTCAAATGGTTCATTTGCATCTTCTTGCATAAGACTCAGTGTACAATCACATAATGTTTCAAAAATATCAAGAAGTTCATACTGTATCCGAATATTATTTGTATTTTTAAGTACTACACACATCATCTCAATAACAGGTGGATACTTTTGATCAGATTTCACTTGTGCTCTAGATGCGGGGCTAGTTAAAGTTAACAAAGTAGCTTTCATAGGTGCATGTCTTGCAAGCTCACTAAGTAGTGCAAGAATTAAAACATTATTCTCGAGAGGAGTCGAAGCTATTATTCCATCTAATAAACATCTACCCACGAGTAATGCTGTAGGTGCTGCCAAATCACTTAATTGTTTACATACTTTTGAAAGAAGAAGAAGTAAATCTGTATTCCAACTGGCACAAAGTAAACGTAATGTTTCAATTAAATTATTAGCTTGAGCCTGTAAATGAGCAGACCATAATTTTCTAAAGCCTAGAACACGAGCAGCATCTTCAGTTATCGTTTCTTTCAAAGTCAAAACAGGTGGTAATAATCTTGTTAGAAGTTTTAAACCAGGTCTAAAGTTACACGGACTTAGGGAAACCATTTTGAGAACTTCACCTAACATTTGTGTCCACAATGATTTTGCTACATTTCCTGATCCATCCGAATCCACAGCTTGTGTGAATACTAAAAGTGTGCCTACTATTTCTTCAGATAATGTTTGAACAATTCGAACAGGAGGAATGGCTTCAACCAATGAATAAACACCAAGAAGTGGTACCACAGCTGTCAAATCTTTAAAATCTGTTGCCATACATTTCACAAGGCGTTCCAGCAATGCCCTTGTTAATCTTACACATGGAAGAAGTAATGCAACTAATGCTAAGCCCCTCCGACCTGTTAAAGCTGCACGATGCAAAAATGGCTGTTCATAAAATTCTGAAATACTTGCCATAACTGCAACAAGAGCTGTTAAACCATCAGCAGCAAATAACTGAGTCAATGCATTTCTATACTTTAATTCAATATAAGGCTCCATTGGATCCATATCATTATTTGAAGGAAAAACAAGGTAATATAAAATTCTACAAGCTGTAATTAATTGTCCTGGAAGAGAGGCTGCTTTATCTGCACTCTTCCTAATACATGCAACAAGCTGAGAAACATCTCCATAATTCCAATGAGTAGATTGTGCTGCTGTTGTCATATATGATGTAACATCTTTTAGGACAGCTTGAGCTCGCGACTTTTCTAAAATAATTGCAGCACGATTTTGAAATATTTCTATTCGATCAGAATAACGAATGGTTGCTGATATAATCTCTGCAGAGAATTCGCAAAGATTTGGATCTGAAAGATGGGGGATTAAAATGTCAATAAATTCCCCTGTTGGAAGCACTGTTATTATAGCTTGTAAACCTTCAGGAAATATTAAAAAAGAATGTAGTTTCTTTAAGGCTAACCAATCAGAAGGTTGATATTTTAAACGTAATAAACACTGTACAACTTGAAGTCGCCAAGCCAAAACTGATCCTGCACCAGGTAATTCGTATTTTAAAGCTTTTAAAATTAATTTGGTAACTTCTGGCTCTTTCAGTAAATGTAGTAATCCTTCTTTTGTATCAGAAATACGTAGAAGAAAACGTCGAGTAGCTTTAATTAAATTCAAATCTGACTTTGGGGAAGTAAGTGCCACAAGAATGTGATATAAAAGTTTATGATAGTCAAAGTATGCTATTAGATGACATCGAGGATTTCGATTTTGCTCTCGTTCAAATTCCATTTGTGCTCCAGCTGGAAGCTGACGTTTTGGTTGAGCCATTAGTGTCGGTGCACATATGTACGTATTTGTCAATTCAGTTACAGCGAATTCATTGAGTTCCTTCATTTCGTCAAGAAATTCATAAGTATGTACTTTTCGTAACAACGAGCTTAAAGCATATTTTAATCTTGCTAACTTAGCTGTGTCTAACATCATTAAAGCATTTTTATATAAATTACATTTTGACTTCAGAAACTCTTGAACGATTATGGGACTTATCAATGCAGCATCTAATGTACGAAGAGCAGAAAGTTTCACAGGAAGTGCCACGTTTTCCCGCATGCACAATGTTAATAATTTATAAGGAGCATCTACTTTTAACAATATATCTGGACCTTGTGAAAGTTTACATAAAGCTTCTGCTAATCGTACACCAACTTTGACATGACGAACTTTATAAGCTGGCTGAGGTTGAGCACGAGCAAGATCCATATCTAAACCTGCATTCACAATATTAGTCAAGTCATTAAAATCTGTGCTATTTAAATAAAAAGGGCTAAGTATTGCGCATAAAGATTCACAATTATGAACAAATGTCTCTTTCTCTTGACCTGATGCATTATTAAAATGCAAAACTGATTTTGATAAAGATTGAAATATTTCATGTATCTTATCCAACATTTCATTGTTATTAGCATATTCTTCAATGATATTCACTGATTTTTCTAGTTCCAATAAATCAGGTGGAGTTAACGAATAAATGTCATCTAATTGCACATTTTCACATTCATATTCTGTAGTAGATGGTATATCATCTGCCATTATATCTTCATCGGATAATATAGGTTCAAATGGCTCTCCTGTTTCTTGGTCACCACCATCTTGTTCACCTTCTTCTTCTTCAGCCGATATTGATTCAGGACTTAAAGATACCAAAGATTCAGAAGGTGGTGAGGAAGGACGTTTCACAGATTTTAAAGTACCATTTGTACCATCTTCTTCCCAATGTCCTACATCTGTTTTTCCAGTATCTGATGAATTTCTGGACGATTCTACTGTTTGAATCGGTTGTATAGGAGGTGGTGGTGTTGCTGCTACACATGTTTCCTATGAATTTCATGATAATATTGTAAGATTATTACCTCTGAAATAAATTACATAAATTTACAATTATGTTTATATTATTTACACTTACACTTGAATTTGTCTGTGCTTGATTTTCATAATACCACTCAGATTGTTGTTCAGAAATTTGAGTAGTATTTTCTGTAACTTCTTCTAATCCACTTGCACAAGCTGCAGACCCAGCAGCTGAACTAATAACTTCTTGTGGATTATTCAAAGATTTTGTCAATGTTCCATAGACGGCCAAAGTGATGGTAGTATACCATCCTCTCAATACCAACCCATCTGTGGGAATTTGTTTTCTCTCACATTCTAATTGAATATGAATATTTTGTTTATAATCTAGTTCCCCAAGAGATTCAAATGTAGATGCGCCAGGTTTACTTAAATCATTTACAAAAAATTCAATGTCAAATTGAGATGGATTTGTTGCTCTGAAATTAGAAGGAAACAATAATATAAATAACATAACGTTGTATTATTTTGACATAAAACAATTTCAAAAATACTATTAATTACCCTAAACGAACACCTCCAGGAAAATCTGCTTGTACCCTAGCACCTAATGGAATAATCCTAACTTCGCTAATATAAACAGGTTTTGGAAACTGGACTAAATCTAAATTAAGTTCCTACAAAGTATAAATAATATTTGTCAAAATTCTCACATGTTTCGTTGTGTTATACGGAAAGTAAACAAAGTAACCTTACTTCTGAAATGTCGTGTGAAAATGTGTCAAAGAATAATAATTCTGTGTTATCCATGTCTTGCTTATTTCAATATAGAGAAATATTTTGGAGTATCATTTTCCTTAAAGCGATAAAAATTATATTTACATTATTTATTTTCATATATAAAATATTACTGTTTACGAAATGTAATTTAAGCTTTGATATCAAATTTATATTGATAAACACTTATTTTTCATGCAAATCTACAAGAATTGAAACGTTCAATGGTAAAATGAACTTGAAAATTAAAAATTTTTTAAACAATTCGCCGCTATAGATTGAAGTAGCACACCACTCTTCATTGCTCTTTTATATTGGTGTAAGTTTATCCAATTTAAGTAACGCCATCTGGTTTCGTGTGTCACGTACTTTCGATTCTATTCGTTCTACATCGTTATAAGAGAAATTGGAATGACTAATACCTGTGCAATTTTTCCTGAGAGAAAATTTTTCCTTCTGTTGTAAATTATTTTGCTCGCAATAGAATTTAGATTTCGTGTATTTTATACATTCACCCGATTTGTATGGGTGCTTTTTATATGTATTTTATAAGTAGTACTTATTGAATAGCTGTGATAACGACATAACTCATCTGCGTCACTGGCTGCGTTCTTGATTATTTGTAGATTTGTTTTGAATCGTGATATGGCTACAATGAAGCAAAAGTTCTATTAGATCAGTAAGTGTGAGGAGAGCTTTTGTCATAATTCACATTGTACAACATTAAATCACTGTAAACATCTTAAACATTGTTATTAAAAATTGATAACACGAATGTTACCTGTCGCGATAGGATCTTATGATGTTTTTGTAACAATATGTACGGTTGAATTTCATTTTTGAAACAGGTGAAAACTTTTGTCAAAACTATTTTTAGATTCTGTATCGTGCACGCATATGTTCTGAACTCTTGAGGAATAAATGGATTACTCTTGAAATATTTAACGTTATTACTTGTTTCTTTACTAAACTGTCATTTTAAATTTAAATGATCAAAAATCGTTAAAATTTGGAATTTTACATTTCCGTTTAATCTTTACTTTTGGACCTCAAGAAATTAAATACGCCTATTTATATACAATTGAGCAATAACAAAAAGGGATGTTTAAAAAAATCAACTGTGATACATGTCTGCTTTCAGGAATGGTAGCTGCTGGAGCCACAGTTTTAATGGCAGCCAGCGAAAAAGGTTCTTTAAACAGAACAGAAAATAATTCCACACGATATGAGAATCAGAATGTTTGTTCTCATTATAATGAAATACACAATAGTCAACAGATTGTAGAATGTCCAGCAAAAAAGAATATAACATCTTGTACTGTGAATAGTAAGTGAATCTTAACATTTTGAATCTTTCAAATTTATAAACTACATTTGAATTATTACAATTTATTCATACAGAAACAATTGCTAAACAATATATAGATTTGTAGAATATATGCAATGTACTTCAATTTGATACAAATGTTTCTCAATGCTCTTGTAACAGAGAATAAGAGTCGCAACTCCATGCTGGAAAAAAACAGTCGTTTAATTTCGAGGTCAGAAAGTAAAGAGAGTAGTAAGAATCTTACATTGTATAAGACAACAACAATCCGTGAAACTAAAGCTTCCAGATTAAGGGCTGCTTCAATAACATCGCCTAATGGTAAACTGTAATTTTTACCTGTAATTTAATATTATATTTCAGTATTGTACTTTACACTTCATAATATTTAGTTTATTTATATAGGAGGAACATTAATATCAAGGAGATTAGGTATGTCAGATGCATCTGCTTCCTTAGGTCTCCAACCCAGCACTAGTTTATTAGTTAAGGTTGTAAGTATTTACTTTTAATGTGTGATTATAGAGTTTGTATATAAAACAATAATGTGGAGCAATGTATACAGGAAAATTCAGTATCAGGTAACAGTAGTACTATAAATCCTGTAAGAGAAAGAGATAAAAGCTATAAGCGGAAATCATACTTGAATCGATCACTTAATATGGAAACAACAACAGGAGATCGTATAAATCAGTGTAAGTAATTTAACATAATAATTATTTAGTTTTAATTTGTAAGATGTCAATAGTAATGTACTAAAAATTTGATACATATCTTCAGCTGAATGTAATGACAGACGAACCAGAAGACAATCAAATAAGCAAAGCTACATATCTGACACAATATCTACTTCCAATTCTAGTAACCAGCGTCAAGTAACAACTAATTTAAGTAAAAAGTCACTTGACTCAAAAACAGTTTATCAGAAAGTTAGTACTCAATATGTTACAAATAATCCAAAAATCTCTACATTGCCTTCTGTTAATCCTCTTGCAAGCACTAAATATTCAAATATACAACGAACTAGGTAATGTTATTTATTCATTTTTGCAGAATATTTATGTGTATATATGCTTGTGATTTATGTTGTAAATATGTACTTCTATTATCTTATGATTTGCTCTTTAATCTCTTATTATTTTGGCATTGATGTCCAAAACTAATACAAAATTTTATTTTATGGCAGTGGTGGTCATAGTGATTCAGAAGTTTCACGAAGAGTTGATGCATTAACAGCATTAACAAAATCTGCAATAGAACGTGTGGAAAGACTTACATCACAGGCAAATTTGTCTTCAAGTTATGGACCACAATTGGAAAACCACTTGTCTAACACATCTCAAGGAAATTCCATTAATAACACAGAAAGCAACACAAGTAATGCACAAGTGTTACAATTATCACCAAGAAAACCAGTTTCAATTCTTAAACATAAAATGTCTGATGGTGAAACAGGTCAAAATTTGTCTAATTCCACTCATACAGTTTTGCCAGTGACATTTTCACCATCTGTAGTAGAACCAACACATAAAAGACATGGTATTTTAAAGAAGCGTAGTAGCTTAGATGAAAGTGAGATACTCAGACGCCGTAGCTGCTCACCAGACATCTCTTTTGCTGATAATGCTTATTCTGAATTCAGGCCCATATTAAAAAATCAAAGGCGATCATCTCTGGATGAAATTATTAAGAGGGATCAAAGTCCGGATCCTCAACCTACTTCCATATTAAAACGAAAATCGTCTAGAGAGGATGATAGAGAAGATCAACAAGTTGGTTCTTCGGAACCACAGGGTATACTCAAAAGAAAATCCACAAATAGCCTACGAACAAGTAGTGTTAATCATCACGTGATCATTACAATGGATGCAACAAGTGTGAGTGGTCCTGAAATACTTGATAGTTCTGAGGTGAGGCCAATACTGAAGAAAAAGCACAGTCGAGAGGAATTGTTTGGTAGCGATCTACCGTCTTTGGAACCACGACCAATATTGAAAAAAAAATCAAGCACAGAATCAGATGAACACGACGATAAACCCAAAAAAACAATTTTAAAATGTACTCGTAAAAATTCACAGGA
Source organism: Ptiloglossa arizonensis (assembly GCF_051014685.1). Taxonomy (NCBI): domain Eukaryota; kingdom Metazoa; phylum Arthropoda; class Insecta; order Hymenoptera; family Colletidae; genus Ptiloglossa; species Ptiloglossa arizonensis. Next base: position 34,517,284 of record NC_135048.1, read on the forward strand.
TGAATGTAATTACGAGACAGAATTAACGTCACCGAAGAAGTTGTCGATGCTTAGAAATCGTTCTTTACAAGGTAGAGTAAGTGGAGCGTTGGAAAATGATTCTGTGCGACCTATATTGAAACAGCCCAGCGGTAGAGACACCGAATCGCGAGTTCGTTTGAACTTACACGATGAAGCAATAGTTAACGATGAAGTATGTACCGAATCGGCAGATTTATTTTTACGAAAAAGAGCACAATCTGTAGGGCATGTGCAGCCTTCCAATATTCCTAATGAATTCACTGGTGTACTTAATAAACGAAGATCTCTTGAATTCACATCAATGAGTGATGTGTTACAAGAAAAGTTAGAAACAAGATTAATGACCAATAGTAACTATTTAAAGACAGACCTTTCTTTGGATGGTGAGAGTGCCAATACTTCTGCTATTTTTTCTGACACGTTAAATAGGTATGTGATGTAAGTTTTATAAGTTTATATATATTTTTAGAAAATAATTTACAATAGTAGTGTATGTTGTAAGTATTTGATAATTCAATAAATGTGATATCTTTCAAGCAACATTTTTTTAAAATTAAGGATTTGACTATCAGTATTTTAAATAAAATTGTAATTTAAAAAAATGTCATTCAATTGAACAAAAGTAAAGTAACAATTAAAAATTGTATTGTGCAAAATAGACTTAATCATTACTATTCAATATAAATTTTTTCATTAAGGATACACTAATATTTAAACAGTTTGTTTTCATCTACCAATGCCATCAATTTGTAATATTCTACAGTAGATATTTGTTTACACATTTAGTTGGTATAGTAATATACAAGTTTGGTAAGATTTTGAATCTGTGCCAAGTTTAATTATAGATCACCTAGCAATTCTGAAAGCTACCAGAAAACAGAGAATCAGAACATGCACACAACCTGTACATCTGTCTAAAAGTTAATTCAGACTTGAACTAGTAGTACTTTAGTATTTTTTGACAGAATTTTTTATCTATATAAAAGGCAATCTTGTGTACTATTAAACTAAACATATTTTTTTTGTCTATACTTATTCTCCTCAATGTGCATATCATTAATTTGAAAAATTTTAGATATATGTATGTGAGCTAACTTGTTATGTTAACTTTTATAATATTTGTAAAACGAAAGCTGCTACTGTAAAAAATTCGTAAGTCCCTGAAACGAGTGTTGATTAAACATTCTGGTATGCATATATTTAGATTAGAAATTACAACTTTTTGCATTGAAAGAATAACAATAATAATACGTTGCTATTAAATACAGTAGTTCATATAAATTATAATAATTATATTTAAATTCAAGAAAACATTTTAACAAATCAATTTTGTGTTTAATTATAGCATAATAAAAGAAAAACCTGCAGAAAAGGAAAAACAGACTGTGACAGTATTTGAAGGTGAAGTAGAAGATAAAGTAAATTTACATGAATTCTCTGTAACTAATAGAATCGATAAAAATATTACACTTTCTGACGGAATGACAGATAACAAAGAATGTGCGAGTGATGAAGTATTGTGTACACATATAAACCAAGACATTACAGACACTCAAGAAAATAATAGTGTACATCATAGCAGCAGTGTTTCTAAAATGGCACTGCATTTCAAAACTTTGCAAGAGAAAGCAAATTCTAAAGATAAAGATAATTTATCTCAAAGGACACCAAACAAGGGCTCGCGTAGCATACAACGTTACAGAGAACGAAAACTTCAAGGAAATGATAGATTTAACACTCAACCAGTAACGTTCCAAGAAGTACAAGAGGCAGTTTTACAAAATCAACGTAAAGCTACATCGATTAGAAGATCAAGTTTAACGGAAGGCAATTCAACTGCAACTGATGATGAGTTTGATCCTTCTAAATTAAGTTTAGCAGAGCGAGTGCGTTTGTTTAATCAAAAGATTGATACTGAAAAGAGTTCAGTGTCAAACAACATGCCACCAGAAAAGCATTCACGGAGGCGACCAGCTACTCGTTATAAAACACAACCAGTTACATCTGAAGAAGTTGAAGTAGCATCTCGAATACCTCCATTGAATGCAGTTCAATATTCATTAGATAATTGTAAGTACTATACACTTGTTAAAACTTGTTAAATTAGTTAAGATAGTAATATGCTTTTAATATTTTAGCTGTTTTTCAAGAGCTTCATGGACAAGTTACATCTCCTCAAAATGATGTACCAAAAAGCATTTTAAAATCTGTAGCATCCCATATACATAGTGCGCCTCGAACAAAAAGTCCTGAACTTGAAGGTTTGAAAATGATAAAATCTGTACTTAAAAAGGAGTCGGAAGAATCAGAACAAATGTTTGAAAATTCCGATTCACCACGTTCTATCTTAAAATCTAATTTAAAATTGGAAGAGAAAAAGGTTGGTCACAATGTTTGGAACACAAAAGATAAACAGTAATTTTAATGGAAACAAGGATGTTCATGTTAATGTAAAATTCGTTTACAGGTAGGAAGCTCAATGGAAAACAATTATTCTACACAGTGCAACTTGGATTGTGCTTATAGTATGGAAAAGGATAATTGTATAGAAGGTAGGCAATATGAAGCTAAAAGAACACATACAGTCTGTTTACAAAAATATTACTCACAGTTAATTAAATAAAATAAAAATCATATCTGCATTAGATGGCATAAACAATAGTCGAACTGAAATCACTCCATCTAAAAATGATGAAGAATCACTTGAAACATCAGATGATGAGGTGGCATCTGGAAATCGTGAAGTATGTAACATAAAAAATGAAGATGTACTTTCTCATCGCCATTCTATTTTTTCAAAACAAACCAGGTAAAGGATTTTATATTAATATATTTATAAATTATATTAAAATAATGTCTTCTGCTAAACTTGAGCATTGAAAACCTTTAAATTACTAAAATACCTACTCTATTTTTGTATTATTGAAATAGATTATCAAGTGTGAACTAACAATGATCTTCACTTATTATTACAAGTACTGATAAGATTATGCTATTATCAAGGAGTGGAGATAAAAACATGTACCTCTATTATAATTAAGTACTTACAGATACACTTCATTGTTGAAAAGCGCCAGCCATCACGCAATTAGCAACAAAACACACGAAAGTGAATTATGTGGTGCAACAATACAGAAACAACATGCTGTAGCACTGCCAGGATTATATCGTAGCGCAACACAAGCGATACCGACTATAGATACTAATGATGGTCCAAGTATGAGTATTGCAGACCGATTAGCCGCACTTCAGCGCAGCGGTAGTACAAATTGGAAACGACGCATAGCGTCCGAATCGTCTAATATGTCGGTGAATATTTTTGTATGCGTTGTTAGTCCTATTAATAATCCTATTAATAACCTTTAATAAGTCTCATTAACTACCATAATTGAAAATGATTGATTAGGATGGATTGTGTGCTGGTTCATCTAATAAGGAAGAATTGAGTATCAAACATGGTGTACTTGCCGATTGCCTTGGAAAGTTAGGGTCTGCCACAGAAGGATGGAAAAAGAGAATAGCTGCATCGGACGCAACGAAGTTTACCGTAGCAGGAAAAATGAAAGTAGAACAATTGGAGAATTTAGAATCGGGACCATCTTCGCCACTTATCGAAGTTACAGGAAACATTGCGGATCGAAAAAAGAAAACTCCTCGTCCGGAACGATTTAGAGCGAAAAGGGGTAAAATTACTTAAAATAATGTTAAAATATTTGAGAATTAAATTAGTAGATTAAAGAATATAATTAGTGTAAAGAAGAAATAACATGCTTTAAACGCAGATACATTTTTAGGATATATGAAAGATGTTGTATCTATGCCAACTAGTCCAAGTATGGATTCATACATTAAATCGCGGGGAAGCTTTTCCGAACCTACAAGCGATGATAGTGGTTAGTAGATAATTTTTAAAATTTTCTTCATCTTATGTGATAACTAACTTAATCTTATTGATATTTATTTAAGAATATTATTTAAATTGTATCTGTATCAAGTTTATACACTTTACAGGGGAAGAATATAAAACAGGAAAAAATCTATCACCTACTGTGTCAATTCCCAAGATAGATGATGAAACATTCACCTCCTTCTTTACTGGAATTTCATTAGAGAAATGTGAGGCCGAATCTGTTGATTTAAATGAAAGCGATTTTGATATTATTACATCGCAATCTGAATTGTAAATTTTCTCTTTTTTAATGGACGATATCACTAATTATATCTTAAATAATGATTTTAATGATAGATTCATATTTTTACAGATTAGTTCAAAAGCGTAATATACGGATACAACGACGACGTGTCATCTCTAGAAATCCTCTTAAAGTACTTGCAGCTCGCACTGATTTGAAATCAGAATATACTGAAGTACGAACTGGTATTGCGGAAAAAGTAATGAAACAATTGAATGTTGAAAAATGTAAGGTGTCATATTGCATTATTAGCTATCGCTTTATTATATTAAATTAATAGAAATATTATATTACAGTGGCTAAAAATTCATCTTTGGCCATGGAAGCCTTAGCTGGCTTGGCTTCCACCGAAGACTTTAGTAATGTAACACTAAGGAATGTAGCAGAAACGAATGTTTCAATAAATAAGTTGCAGCCATACAAAGACTTAATGTTAATTTTAATTAAAGGTAGACGTCATGTACAAGTGAGATTAATCGAACCAATTGCACAAAGTATAAATAGTGGTGATAATTTTGTTTTAGTAACAAAGTCAGAGGTAATTAAAAAAATGCTATTTTATAAAATTCATGTTAAAATATTATGATCAATTAATGGTTTTTATTTCAGGTTTACAATTATGTTGGAAAATATTGTAATGTTATTGAAAAAGTTCGAGGTGCAGAAATTGCAATGAGTATTCAACAAAATAAAGATCTTGGTTCTCAAGCATTTCAAGTTATCACTATTAATGAAAATAAAGTGACTTGTTCGAAAAGTCAATTGCAAAAATTTTGGAATTATCTAGGTGTTGAAAATGAAAAAGTGGATGGTATAATAATACATGTATATTATTAATAATATATTAATAATATAATGTAAAAATTAATTTTCTTTCATTAACTATAGTTATCGATGGTGGACACCCTGATGAGGATGAACTTTATGAAACAGCTATGATAGATACAAATATGGTGTATGAAATTAAAGGCGAAGAACTGGTGCCTCTTGAAAAATATTGGGGTGCTATACCAAAAATTGAAATGCTTAATCCAAACAAGGTTTTTTTTTATAATAAAATAGTACTTTCTTATTACATGTATTCTTCTCCACGTAATTGTAATCAATTGTACTTTTTTTAAGGTATTGGTGTTTGATTTTGGTAGCGAAATGTACATATGGAGTGGAAAGGGAGCTTCTTCTGATAAAAAGAAACTTGCAACACACCTTGCTACAGAAATGTGGAAAGAAGGATATGATTATTCCGAATGTGCAATATGTCCAATTAGTTCAGAATGCATGATTGGTAGACGCACAATATCTCAGACGGTCTTAAAATCTGCTAAAGTCAGACCCAAATGGTGCTTACTTGCTAAATTGACGCAACATGTGGAAACGATACTTTTTAGAGAAAAGTTCTTGGACTGGCCAAATGTTTCTAGGATTATACGAGTTCGAGGTAGCAAAAGTAAAGAACAAGTCGATGGAACTATAACTATAGAAATGTGCAATATTAATACTTTACTACAAGAAAGTATCACCCCCGTTGATTTAGTCCTTGAAGGAAGTCATTTGGGTAGAGGTACTGGTTGGTATGACCCTGAGGTAATTATATTGCTAAATACTTTTATTTATATGTAGTTCAATTACTTAAATAGTTTAAATAGACATTATCTTGAAATAAATTCATTTTACAGTTAAGGAAACAATATGTTGTTACAACAACAAACGTGAAAGCATGGCATATTGACGAATTCTCACATACTCTTCTGGGTGATTCATCTGTCGGACAATTTTATTCTGGGGATAGTTATATTATATATTGGATGTATTCTGTTACAATTACTGGTAAGTAGGTTTTATCTTAAGTTCTCCCTATTTTTTATAATACTAGATTGCTTTGTTTTTTATACAGGTCGTGAGCTTAGTGGTATGCCGTCGAAACATTCTGCGAAGGGTCGTGATCGTTCGGTTTATTTTATTTGGCAAGGCCAGAACGCGTCTTTAAACGAGCAAGGTGCTGCGGCGTTACTAACTATCGAATTAGATAATGACCAAGCACCTCAGGTACTTTTTGATTCAGCCTAATTGGAAATTGATAGATAAATATTATAAATTCATGTACATTTTTTATAGCTTCGCGTAGTTCAAGGACATGAACCAGCTGCATTTCTGAATTTATTTTCTGGAGGAATGATTGTGCACTGTGGCAAAAAAACGAATACAATACATGACAAACGGTGGCGATTGTACATATGCCGAGGTACTTTAGAGTCAGAGGTGTCTTTAATAGAGATTCCTTGTAGTACTCGTCAATTAAGGAGCAGAGGTTCTCTTATATTGCTAGACACTAAAAATGACAAAATATATGTGTGGCATGGATCTAATGCATTACCTCATATTAAAAAGGTATTTTTGGTTAATTTTGTATTACAACGATTAAAACAATAACAAGGAATTTTAAATAATTGTATTCGCATCCAATTTGTTCCATGACTTTATCGTGTTTTTTGTTCATATCCCTAAAATGATTTTGAAATTTAAAGTTGTTATAGATTGTTGTTACAGTTTTGTGTGTGTATACATTCATGCACAATTTAAAATTATATGTGTGTTCGCGCGCGCGCGTGTATGTATGTATGTATGTATATATGTATGTACCTACGTATATGTACGTTTAATGGGAAAATGTTTTTAGAATGTATGTAGTGCAGCGAAAAAGTTACAAGAAAATCGGCCCCAAGAAACAGGTTTATCGTCTGAAGGCAATATAGAAATTTTTGAGTTCAATGAAGGAACTGAACCAGAGGAATTCTTCAATGGTAAGTGAAAATGTGAACGTTTAATATTAGTGTATGCAATATTAAAGTATTTAATGATATGTTTTCTGATATAGCATTAGGAGGAATGAATAAAAAGTTGTATGTATCGTTGGAAAAAGACCAATTACAGGAACATACTCCGAGACTATTTCATTTATCAAGCATTTCTAAAGAATTTAAACCTATAGAAATATTGTGCCCCCATCGTGCTTCTTTGCCAACTCCGTTTCCTTTTCTACAGGAAGATTTATATCAAGTTAATCAACCAGGTAATTTATATTTTTGTAGTACTAATGTTAATTTACATGAACTGATATACTTATTATTGTAGCTTTATTTTTGCTGGATAACAAACACGAATTGTGGATATGGCAAGGCTGGTGGCCTGATACTGGAGCAGAGGATCAATCTGGCAGTAAAGCAGTCAGATGGCAAGCTGAAAGAAGAGCAGCCATGACAATGGCTATGCAGTATTGGCAAAACATTTGTTCAGAATCTACAAAATTTCCAATTTATCTAGTCTGGGCTGGTCTTGAACCGTTACGATTCATAAATTTATTTCCTACGTGGAGATATCGGGATGATATTGCAGAATTAAATATAGAGGTACTTTTTTTTGCAATTACCAAACTTATTAAATTTATTTGAATTACACAAAACAAATCATTTATGACTAGGATGGTCGAAATCCTGGAGAAGTATTGACCGTAGAGAATGAGTTAGCTCGATTAACGAAAAGTACGTACCCTCCAGCCCAATTATTACAACGACCTTTACCAGAAGGAGTTGATCCTACACATTTGGAATTGTATTTATCACAGCAACATTTTCAAGTTAGTTTTGTTCGTTGTACTTTAAATTGTATGGAACAGAAAAAATGTATTAAACAAATTGATTACAACTTACAAAAGATATGTATTTAATACGTTTGGTCTGACAGGATCTATTAGGAATGAGTAAAGAAGAATTTCAAGAGCTCCCAGTTTGGAAACAAGTGAACCTAAAAAAAGAAATAGGGCTTTTTTGATGAAACGCCCTTGCTGCCGATCCTGCAAGCTATAGCTGCCCCTGTAAAGCGTTTAATAAAGTTTTTGTTAATTGTTTTATGATGTTCATAACTTCAAACTTTTTAACTTCTTGGTATATGAATTTGCGTTTAAAATACGCCTAAAGTTGCCTATCAACCGAAGATGAACTAATATTATAATGCAGTTGAAGATGTTTATTACTATCTGAAATATAATATATACTACACAAATGCGCGCACGCGCGTGTCACACACACATACACACACCCACACACACCAGATAGGTAATTATATATTTTTAATACATATTAAACATAAATTGGCTTGTGAATATTTCCTTTATATTTGTATGGGCTTTATATTCATTGATAATACAATATGTTTTAGAATGGCTTATTCTTACATGTGTAACATTTGTACAAGAGCGACTGTATTCTTTACAACGTACTCTGTGTTTTTGAACAGTATTCAATGAAATTTCTCAATGTTGCCTTGAGTCTTATTTTATAGTCCTTCATAATCCTTAAACATTGCATAGATTTCATATTTGTTTTATTTGAAACGATACTTTTTACACTGTCCTAACATACGTATGCATCTTTTTAAAATAATTTTCTTTTAGATTCTCTTTGCATTTATATTTCACGTGATATCACAGTGAAATACATCGTTTGTATTGTAGAATAATTTAATTACTTTCAACAAAAAATATATCCAATATAAATGCATCAATAAAAATAGAATTCTGTACACACAATTATGTATATATCGATTATTTGCAATACTACAAATAATCGGTATAAATGAACGTTTTTAACGGAATTACAATAATGCATAATTGTTAATAAATCAAATTAAATACTACTTAAAAGCAATTTGGCATATTTTAAACATTTGTAACGATTAGTCAAATATGCTTGTACTTTTGCTTTTGCGTGTAAATTACAAATATCTTTCTCTACACCTAGTTTCTTCTACTCTTTTATAAATTGGCCAAGGCACAACAGTACATTGAGTATAAAAGAATCAGACACCAACTTTAAATGTACAAGTTGAGATCGTATTCTGTTCAAAATTTGTCAATTGATGTATTGTATATATATATATATATATATTATATTCTTCATAAAGAACATAAATTCACTACAATGCTTATGATGGTCGTTTTTTTATTTTAATCTAACAATAATAACATGTTACGGAAAGTATTTATGTATACCTACTGTGTGTGTAATGTTTATATACATATATATGTGTGTGTATATGTATATGTATATATATAAATATTACACAAACACGCGCACGCACATATATATATATATATATAGTGTAATATTAAAATAGTCGATCTGATTGAATGATTTAATAATTTTACGTTTTATCTTAAAAATAATCGTGCGTTGATGCAAAATAACACACCAGAGTCACGAATTCTTTTCTCACTTTAATGTCTCCCAAATTACTTATTTGTTATTATTCTCCGTACCCGATTTTACAATACTAGTTGTAGTCTTGGCATATGTTGCTAGTGCTTTCATTTAAATCGTTGAGTATCTGTAGCACATAATTGTATTTTAATTTTACCAAATTGTTATTTTTACATGTTGGCTTTTTAATCAACAATTTTGTTTTACATTTTTAGTGCTGTAAAATAAGTAATAAAGATTAAACAGGAGAAAACACGCATATGAAGAATAATAATGAGCTACGTTTATTTTGTGCCATTACAAATGTGAAAACTAACTGCAAAACAACCATTTTAGTAAGAAATAATATATTGTACAACTTCATATACAAATTATATATAACAAATGACAAATATGTATTTACATTTTGCTATATTGCTATACACGTTATAAAATTTTTACCACTATATATGTAGTACTCCATCAAAATAATTATCCAATTCATTCTTATTATCCATAGTACTTTTTTTCTATAGAGAAAGTACAAGTGATGGTAGCTAAATGTACAGAAAAAACATATTATTACCATTTGAATGTTCACTGGACTTTCCCGTCAATGTAAGCCTTTATGGCAGTTTGACATTCTGCGGAACACCAATGTTGGATCAACAAATACGTCTCCGATTCTAATGCCGCATCCAACTTTTTTCGCAAACTGTGACGCAGCAAAGCCTTTGTAGCTTCCATAGACTGAAAATAAATGAATAATAAAGAATCAGTAGTAGTTTAAAACGCATGTACAAATGGGAAAATTCCGGATATATATATATAAATATTAACTAGTTTCGCATGTACGTAACGTGACTGACGTGGGTGCAAGAGTGGGATATTCTATTGTTACTTGTGACACAATTTTGATTCTATTAACTACTGTAAAGTACAGCGACATTATGAAAATGTTTATCTTAATTTATTTTCTATTATTCTTAATAACTAGGTGTTTCAGTTCTTACACCATTATCAGTAGCAAGTTAAGTAATGTTACCTTCAAATACATGGACAGTGTAAGTATATTTACATATCATTCATAGGAAAAACATAAAGAAGAAATAAATGTGAAACATGATGTATAATATGTGATATTAATACAGATTAATGGAGAAAGTGATCTGCACGAATGTGGAATTAATGAGGCGTGTAATGTGATTCACAATCGATTTTGGGTATCTAGCTTAACGGAAAGATTGTGTCGTTGTCCTAGTGGAAAAGAGTGCCCGTGGCAATGGATGAAACAGCTTGGAAATTGGTCTCTTTCACTAAATAATAGATCGTACATGGAGGTACGCCAAGATACAAAGTGTACATTAAGAATTGTAAAATGAAAATTTGCTTTTCCTAGTTTTGTGGTTCTATAACGGAGATGAAAGCATGTACATATCAAAATGAAGGCATCAAAGTACATGGTAAAAGCGATACAAATAATTCTCATTTGATACCATATAACGTAACGTTAAACTGCTTCTGTTCACAATCACATTATTGGAGACTTCAAAAATACGTATATGATGAAAACGATCTTATTACACAAACGTTCAAGTGTGTCAAGGTATATCTTCAGGATTCATAAAAATCAATATTTTGAATTTAATCTCGTGTATGTTTTACTAAATTTAATTATTTTACTTCTTTGATATAGAAAAGAATGTGTAATACCCATGAGTTTTGTGGAAATATAAGGTCTGATTTGTATTCAACGTATTACAAATGCACTTGTCCAGAAGATCATTTGTGCATTTTTAAAGATAGAAGCATAGAGAATGTTCAAGAATTGCTTTATTCTGGCCCTGCTTATAAAGCTTACTGTCTTCCATTTAAAAAATTGTAATATAGAACATATACCTGTGAAGATTGTTCACTCATAGCTTTTAAAGTTGGTAATAATTCAACTTGAAATCTATCAGGCCACAGAACTCGGGTAACAAGACCAGCCCTTAATGCCTCACTGGCTGTTAAAGTTCTACCACCCAAAAGTAATTCACTTGTCTGGAACATAAAACACTTGGTGCTTATATCATTAAGTAATAACGATAATATATTATTTTTAATATGATCAGTCTATATCAAAATAAATAATAAAACTAAAAACCTTGCACGTATTCGTTACACTTACAATTGCAGTTCCTAATATATGTGATAAAGTAAAAACAGCAGCACCTTCAGCAATCTGTCCCAGTTTTCCATAAGGAGTACTAAATGTTGCTTTATCACTAGCTATCACAAGATCAAACAAAGGTAGCATTGTTACTCCAAGTCCAACTGCAGCACCCTGAACTCCAGCCACAATGGGTTTATTAAACGATGCCAAACTTTTAATAAAGTCTCTAAATTGACAAAAGAGATTAGCTTTTTAATGAATTAAATATATGTATTAATTATATACACATGATAATAGTAGTTACATACTTAACTGCGTTTGCCATTTCTTGAGCTCGAACTCGTCGTTCTTCTTTATTTGTGTGTAATAACATGGAGAGTTCAAGACCTTCACAAAAACTACTACCAGTGGATGTTAATAGAACAACTCGACAATCATCATCTTTTTTTAGAATTGATAATGTTTCACGAAACTCCTGCATCATCTAAAAATATAAAGTGAATACTACTGTATGAATAAAGACTTATATATTTATAATCAAATACTAACTATTAAATAATTTTATCCAAAATTTTGTTACCTGAAGTGTGAGAGCATTTCTTATTTTTGTAGAAGATGATGGAGTGAGTATTAATTGCACAAGATTACCATGTCGTCTTACATTGATTTCTTTATTACTGAATTGACTTCGCGTTTCCGTTTTTGTTTTATTATTATCCAAGTCTAAGATTTTAGTGATATTCATATTTACTGGAAAATATTTATTTATTCAGTATTCTATATTTTTTATGTAAATGCGCAATTAATATTGTAGTTTGTTGCAAGTATATTTTAAACGCAAGACAAGCTATTTACAAATATTCAAAATATTCTTAATACTTTTAAGCAATTGTTTTCACCTTTATTTTTACGATTTGCTGTTGTATTTCCAGATCGATTTCCAGCACTGACTACTGAAAGGGCATTTGCAGCTTCTGCAAGACAGGCTGAAAGTTCATCTTCTCCTTTAGAAGATTCTTCACTATTATCAGGTTCACTTGTTTTAGCAAATGTAACTTTGCTCTTTGCAGATTTTTTGGTTTTTGATGTTACCTTACCCGTAGTTGTACCGTTCGACCGTGTAATAACTTTACTTGAACTACTAGTAGTTTCATCTATTAAAATAGTATCTGATTGCTTGGAATTTTTATCAGATTTTTTTGAATCTGATTTCTTATTGAGACGAATCACTTTATCTTCTACAACATTAGCAACTATAGTTTCTGTATTAATTTTTTGTATAACTTTCTTCTTATTTTTTTTTACATGTGTCCCTTCATCTTGTGAAAGCCTCCTTTTCATAGATCTCAATGAATGAGAACCTCCTTCATCAGTTTTAGTTCCTTCAGCTTTTTCTGGACTGTCAACAGAAACTCTGGGACTTCCAGATGCACTGGAAAATGAGCTAGACGAATGTCTTCTGATAATAATAGATGCGTCTGCTGCATTCCTTATTTTTGCAGGTAAGATAAACTCTGGTTGAGTTATTACGTTTGATTTTGTCGATGTAATTTGTTCTCCACTTTTTTTATCCATCTGAATATCACTTAAATGTATAGAAGTTCTTTTAGACCTTGGAGAAACTTTTGACACACCCACTGTTGCAGTACGCAATCTTAGTACCGCGTTACGTACTAATTTCTTTCTAAAATTAAGTTCACGCTGAACTTTTTGTATATCCATAACTTTTGCTTGGGACTTAGTGATTGGAATTAATCGTTTCTTATCTGGCTGTTCAACATCATATAATAAATTTACAACACCTTCGTCTTGAAGTAATCTATCTATTTCATTTATAATCTTTTTCTTTGGTTTAGAATCTCCAGAACTACTTTCTGTAGATCGCTTTGATTTTGAAGTTATTTTCGATCCAGATTTTTTTGACGATGTATTCAATTTTGCTTTCAAAGCAACAGCTTTCTTATTGGAAGACAAATTTTGTTTCAATATTTTTTTCACTACCATATTTTTCTTAGAAATAGATTGTGATCCCCTTTTACTAAGACTTTGTTTTGGACGTTTTAAAGATGTACTCTCAGGTTTATTTAATGTTGTGTCTGTTTTATCTGTAAACTGTTTGTTTGTTATTTCTTTCGTTATTGTAACGTCAGCCTCACTATTTGTAGTACTAATAGGTGAAGTATTCTCCTTAGATACATGATTCTCAGTGGTTTGGCTAGTATCAATCACAGTTTGCACTTCATCTTCTTGAAGTTGTTTTTTATTCAATGAAATTTTACTTTTATATACTTTCTGACGTTTTACAATACTTTGTTGTTCTTCGTGTTCTCTAGCTTTTTCTGTAAGTTTCCTTTTTCTACCTGATCTTGATTCATCTAATCGTACATCTTTTGTACTTAATTCTGTATTCTTTTCTGGAGTACGCTGCTCAGTGATCACAGGGGATGGTTCCAAATCAAAAGGCCTTGTATCTTTTACAATTGGTTCTGTAGAATCATCTATTAAATCAATATTAACAATTTCCTTTTCTACTTCAGATATAGATGTTACTTCTGCTTCCTTAGAAACTCTACCGGGTGCAGGTTTAAATGTTTTCTTTTTCCTTGAAGTACTTTTTTTAACTGATGTAACAGGTAATTCCAAAAGCTGTTTCAATGCTAATTCTCGTTCAACTAAAGGATCAAGTTTTGGTGGTGTATTGTGTCCAGGTTGTTCAATGTTCACTGGACCTTTTCCTTCTTCTGTTAAGGTTGGTGGTTTTAAATTTGACCAATCAGGATCAACGTCACCTTCTAATATCGCCAATAATTCTTTATTGTCAGAGCTGCTTTCTTTATTACTTTCTGTATTTACATTATCAGCTGATTTTTTATCAGATTGAATAGAAGATTGAGTAGTAGGTTGAGGCAATGGTATAAGTGCTGGTAAAGAACTTACTGGGCCACCTGCTAATTTACTCGATAATCTCTGAGTTAGTTTTTTAACAAAAAATATATCAGGTCCAGGTGGTGCTTCTACAATTTTCTGTTTTTCACGAAGTCGTTCCTTTAATGCTTCTGTTACTTCAGCTGGCGAAGCTATTTGGCTAGTTAAATTACGACCACGATTAACAATGGTTGTTATTTTTGTTTGTGATGATGTTTGACTCAATGCCGCTGAATCATGTGTTGTATTTTTTACAAATTTTCCAAAATTCTGTGATACTGAAAAGTTGACTTGGTCTTTATTTAACATTTTTATAGTATTTTGATGCTTTTTTATACTTTGATTATTACTTGTCTGTTCTTTTGTAATTGGCACCTCTTTATTTCTGTTGGCAACTTCTAATTTTTCAGTGATTGCTACAGTCTCTTTTTTCACACATGTAATTTCTTCTTTAACCAGCACTACCGCATCTTCTTCTATCATTTGAGTTGTCTTTGTATCATCTAATAAGCTTTTTAATTCAATTTCCACTGTATCTTGCACTTTAGATACTGATTGATTCTCATCCTCTGCATTCTCGTCACCCCAGTCATCAAAAATATCTTGAAGTACACTTCTTTTCTTAATTGTTACACCCATTTTATTCACTTCATTTATAGATACATTTCCTTCTTTTGGAATATTTACATGCATAGGAGAGTCAGTAAATTTGCTATGAACAAGTTCTTTCTTCATATTACTTTTATCTGAACTATCAGAACTTTCAGTTTTGCCTTTGTCGCTTGTCTTCATCAATTTCATATCGCTTTCCTCATTAGCAATATGCTTGCTTTGCATTTTATCTTCATTGCCACCAATGTTATCTACAATTTCTTTAGTGGTTGAAGTTACAGAATCTATTTCGGAGGTGGTATGTTTGAAGATTTCATTATTGTTTTGCTGAGTACATGTTTCAGAACTTTCTGAATCTACAACTTCTGTCGAAATTACTTCTATAATAGTTCCATCACTTTCTTGACTATAATCTATTAAGTCAAACTCTTCGTTTACAATTTCAGATTTTGCAGTTTCCTTCCCTTTTACTGAAAGATCATTTTCATCGGAATTCACAACAATATCATTTTCGTGTACAGTCACAATAATATTTTCTTCTGTGGTTTCATTTGAATCATTAACAGGTACAGTTTCTACTGTTACTACCATAACTTCTGAATCACCATCGACCAATTTATTCAAATCCGCATCAGTATCTGCATCTTCAACGTGCAAAGACTGGTCCTTACTGTCAAAAGTCTGACTAAGTGATTTAATCAATGCTTGACATTGAGCATTAGTATCATTGACCGTATCTGTGTCTCTTACCAAACAAACATCTTTTTCAAGAGTTTGCTCATCTTTATTTGTACCCGTGCTGAGTGTTGCAACATCATTAGAAAGTTTTGTACTTTCTTTATTTACGGGTGCTTCTTCTATGCATATTACATCATCTTTAACTTTAACTGATTCTGCAATATCGTTTTGTTTCTTTATCATATCATTATTTATACCCTGATCAGCATCAATTTGTATATCATTATTAACCATTACTTGTGAAACATTATTAAATGTTTCTTTTGCATCATTATTAATTGTTTCTTTTGTATCATTATTAATTGCCTCTTGCGTATTGTTATTAACTGTCTCTTCTATGTCACTATTACTCGTTCCTTGTATACAATTATCAACTGTCTCCTGTACCAACTCATTGATGATATCAACGTTGACCTTTTCTTCCACTATTTCAATCTCGCTTTCAACTTTTTTAATCGAATTATTTATATCACATTCATTTATCGATAAAACAGCTTCAATTGCATTGTCTGTACAAATTTTTGTATCACTTTCCTGATATTCAGGAATGTTTTCTACATTTGTCACATGATCGCTGTTTGACTCTGATTCTAACGAAGAAGATAAATCTACTGTTAGAACTGGTTGTATTTGAACAGTAACAATCTGTACTTCATCTACTTGTTCCATGGTAAAACATCAAGTTCATTACAATTATTTAAGAAACCATAGATTGTCCTGTTAATTAGAAACAATGATTAGTGTCATCAATGCTTAAAAGGTTATAAACAAAGTAGTGACCCGATAATAAATAATTATTAAAGTGTACTTGCTATTTATAAATAATTCAATGAAAATTACATCACTACACAATTAAAGATAAAGATAAAATAAACAATTATTTAAATGTACCATAACCTAATACAGATTTATAAATTATATAAAATGAGATTTCCACTTTACTCATTTTTTTATCGAGTAAAATTTAATTGCAGAACTCACGTATAAAAGCAAGTTTAAGAGCATTATAAAAACAAAGTTTTAGTTAAAAATTACAATAGTACGCTTTAATGACTTAATGTATCGACGACTTATAAAGCCACGATAAATGATACGTCGTATAATAATTTAAAAAGCGTATACTTTACTTTCGTTATCCAAATATACTTTTATTTGAAATTTGTTAATTCGAGTTGCTTTATTTATATTCTTAGACTACATAACAATAATTTTGTTAAATACATAAAATGATTTTAATGGCAGAGTATAAAACTCACCAACTAGGACTGCTGTGTCCATACTGTGTAGATTCCAGAGAGAATCACATATTATTCAAGCTTTAGAAGAATTCTTTTATTATGGAAAAACTCCATTAGTTAAATACTTTTGATAAATGATATAAATTAATGTATTTTACAAGGAAAAACAATTACTTTCTTAAATCTAAACACAATGTTTACAAGAACGAAATCAGATGTATACACTACTGTCATCAATCTAACAAGTATTTTTCATTAGGGTTTCAGTAAATAAATACATGGATATACCATGCAAAATATGAAACTTCGACATAAATTTAAAACACGTCATGCATTCTATGCCACGAAATGAAAATACAAACTTTTGATAACTACAATCGGTAGGTACTAGTAATTAATTAAGCAGGATTATCATTGGTTCTTCTTATACAGATATGTTAGTGCTGAAATATGACAAATAATTACCTAAATTGAAGAAGAAACGTTTGGAAAATATTTTTCTCTTTTAGATTACTGTTTCGATAAATAATTATATTGTATCAACAATAAAATTATATTCCGATACATTGTTGATAATAATTCATTTTGTTTGAGGGGAATATACTTTGCCTAATACATTCATTCTGTTTCACAAGTTTTTAGTTATTATCGCACAGCTAATACTCTAGATGGCGTACCTGTAACTAGATATCTAGTGACTTTAGGGACAATGTTTATTTAAATATAAACATAAAACTGTTTACATGGTTCACACTTATTTGTTTATAGTTTCTTTCCAAATTGTTACAATCAATATTTAATCAATTATTACTCGATCCGTTTTTCTTCTCGGCAAGTATTTTGGTTGGTAAGAAGCTGTTGATGATTTTCCTTTTTAGAGAGAATAAATTAATTCTTTCTTCTATCGTATCATTTTATATATTTGCAATGATCATAAATAGACTACTTAAAATACTTTTTATATTATTGTATTCAACAATGTATCTATATGAACACTGTGAACATTTTAATGTTAAGATTGAACCGGAGAAACGATTCTGAATCTTTCCATAGTATGTTTTTACACAAACCAGTGGCGCCATCGATTGCCAACAAGAAACAGACTATTCCTCTACAAACTTGGGTATTTTGTCATAGATGGCGTTAATTTTAATCGTTCTTGATATTTATTTGCTTTCGAAGAGAAATGATGTTCTTACGGACAAAATAATATTTTATATGAAAAATGTAACTTGTACGCATATCTTGTAACTAATACAAATTGAACAAATGTGGCATTAATGTGTTTAATAAATAATAATTATTTTCTGTTTTAAAACTTGACTTATTTAGGAAATATTTTAATAACTATCTATTACTTTGAAAGTCAATCAAAATTTGTTTAATTAATACTGATATAATATAATACATAATATAATCAGTATATTGTCATTTAAAATTCGCTAGCTGCAGTATTTCATTTCGATATCACTGGTTATAATTTGCATTTATTACTATATTATTATCCAACATTCAGAATATAGATACAAAAGATTATATATGTTCTTTTTAATTAAATGAAAGAATTCGTTAATATAAATATTGTTTAATTAAAAGATTTATTCGTACTCCAATAGATGACACTAAAATAACTTTCCACTATATCTGGTTCTTTACATATTTACGTTCGTTAAGTTTAAATGCTATATACATATGCACATCAAAAGGATTTTTTACGCACTGTATCTTTTACTTTTCCCTTTTTTATTATTTTCCATAGTTGAATATATGATTGCGAGTTTAAATTTGTTATAATACATGTATAACTTGAAGTACGTTTGTTTGTGTGGTGAAATATGATGCGTACTTTTGACATAAAATGACTAAAGATAAAAGTTTTTTTTTCAACATTAACCCTCTACACTACTGTTTTAATGTATGCTATTTTAACATTACTTATTTAAGTTATTTTATTACTTTTACCATTGAAATGTTTTCTGACTCATCAAATACATATTACAGTTAGGTTAAGCTCACAGTAAAGAAATTATTTATCTTTTCTTTGATTCATTAGTCCTTGTGATAATTGCGATAAAAGCAGATAGTACGTTTTAATCGTTTCAGTCCGACAATGTTCTTCATGCTTCTCTGGCAAAGAAAAACAGTTTCTTTGTAAAAGTTGTTACATAACCATACAAATATTTTCCACTTTCAAATTTTCAGTGTTAGAAAATGTCTCCAAAAATCGTGATTGTTGGTTCGTGTATGATTGATTTTACTTGGTGAGTGAAAATAATAATTACTATGAATAGAAGAAAAGTTTATTTTACAATTTATATAATCAATTCATTTCTATTTAACAATATTTGTTAAAACAAATTTTATCTTTAGTCGCTGGATACGGTACTTACCTGAGATAGTTTGTATAAAGCCAAGGAACAATATTACTAATTAATGGGAACAATAGTTTTTTAATAATTAAGTCAAAGTTGTTCGAACAACATAAATTTATTTGACAGCATTTTCTGTATAAATAACATTATTTGAAACAGTTGGTCTTGGTAAAGCAAATGCGGTTAATTATATTCATACTTTATATCCTTTAAAACATAGGTTCTTAAACGAAAACCAATTATTTCATTTCGATAAGGATATATTTATGTTTTAGCTTTTCTCCTCGTTTACCAAAACCTGGCGAGACCATAATTGGTAGTAACTATGAAATAAAATATGGTGGCAAAGGTGCAAACCAATGTATGGTTGCTGCCAAGCTCGGTGCCTCCACAGCAATGATTGCCTCAGTACGATTATTTAATCTTATTTACTCTGTTATAAAAGTTACACGTGTAATAAATTTTACTTGAAACAATTATCCGTTAGACTCGTGTACAAAGATATCTTCTATCGACGATATCGAGCAAATTCTCTATTTTAATCAATTTTTAATACAGTTAGGTTCCGATATATATGCACAAGAGTATCTAAAAATATTTAAGGAGGAAAATGTAGACATATCTTGCATTCGTGTACAAGAAGATCAACACAGTGGAATAGCACATATTACGGTTGCTGCTAATGGTAGGTAACGACTTTCAATTGCAAACTAATAAAATTTAATATATACATTGAATAGATATTGAACAAATATCGACTATTATTCAATTTCAAAAAGTAGTATCTAGATCGTAGAATCTTCGCTACTTACCGTGTATTAGGTTTGTTAAGTTATGCATAAAGTAGCGTATAGAGTCCTCAGTACGATGTCCCTTTTTAGGTGAGAATAGCATAGTAGTTGTGTTAGGATCGAACGCGTCGTTGAGTTCGAAACACGTGGAGACATCAGCAGAGATTGTCAAAGATGCTACCGTTTTATTGTGCCAATTCGAGACACCTCTAGAAACCACTCGGTACGCTTTAAAACTTCATAAAGGGCATGGTCAGTTGCGTCTGTTAATATCTCGCTATATTTTCATTGAACGATGATAGAACCAGTTTATATGAAATGTAATGCGATAGGTCTGTCGATTGTGAATGGAGCGCCTGCCGTGGAGAACGTTGACTCGGAGCTCTTGTCACTATGCGATATATTCTGCGTCAACGAGCGCGAGGTATGCTGATCCTCGAACGGTAACCATTGTATTTCATTGTCGAGGAGTTCTTTGAAAATATCAAAAATTATTAACGAAACTATCGACGCTCGGTCGATCGGTAAACACGTACGAAGTTACTCGTCGGATACGATTACGCAATCTCCCGTACTAAGCGTTCGAATTTTAGCACTGAAATGATTAAATGGACGGATTTAACGAGAACTCGAACGCGCACGTTTGCAGGCTGAAATTATGACCGGAGTGCACCCTTTGGGATCGTCGAATATTCAGAAGGCTGTCGAGAAGCTCCTGGACAGGGGTTGCAATACGGTGATCCTCACTCTGGGAGAATTGGGAGCGGCGTACGCGTCTCGGGAAAATAGAACCGTTACAATGGTTCCCGCCAAGCATGTTCAGTCCGTGGATTCGACAGTACGTTTACACTGGTCAACGAGGAAAGAAACTTGAGACGATTTTTTATAAACACACTTTTTACGGAAAGATCACGATCTGGAGAAACGCGGTTCCGATCTCCGGCGCAGAAATATCCATGACGCTACTACAGACGGTAAGAAAGGCATCGCGCGCATAACGAGCCGATCTAGGACCCCCTTCTTCGCGTCCACGTTTCCACACCTCTGTAGCGATGGAACAATATTTCTACGCCGAGTGAATCAGGCCCAAGCTGTTGGACCATTACCGGCTAATACGCTCTTGTACGTGATTACGCTTATTGGCAATGACGTATTAAAATTCGAGGAGGCCCCGAGCGTAACCCGATAACCCGATTACCCGATTACGAGGCCCTTGCGTTACACAGACCCGAAGCACGTGCTTCTTGCGCATGCGGTTTGATCCGTTGCTACTCATTGTCCCCCTGCACTTTAAGCGCGGTTCCATTAAACGCGTTTGTCCAGATTGCGATCTCCCATTGTTGGACTCGACTTCATCGAATAATCTCACATGTGCGCTAAACAAAATCCTCTCTGGTGACAATTAATTATTTATCATTTTTAATTTTCAGTTTACGAGTATCGTACTCGAGTTGCTCGCAAGGCGAGAGGTGGTCGAACGGTCCAATTTTTGAACGGACAAAAGTTTCGAGCGATAATCAAAAGACAAACAACTCTTTGTCCGTTACTCGTCGAATAAAAATTAGTATTCGAATCGTGGAGTAAGATTTCTCAACCAACGAATAGAAATTTAACTGCCAGATAAACATTGCGAATCGTTCTTCGTTCGTACTCGAATGTTTGTCAATAAATTTACGATTCGAGAGAACAATAAATTACCGATCGCTAATAGACTTATGTATCTATGCACAGGGAGCCGGAGACGCATTCCTGGGCGGTCTTGCGTACTTTAAAGCGTATCACCCTGGGCTTTCGATGAACGAGTGCATTCGAAGGGCCTGCGCGATTGCCACGGAATCCGTCTTGAAGTTCGGCACGCACGCGAGTTTTCCGACCAAGAGCAGCCTGCCGCCCGAATTGTTTACATGAGTTAATCAAACGTTCTTGTTCCACCGTTGACGTATTTTCGCGTCCTTCGATAACGCATTTATTATTTAATTGTAACGGTTACACGCGCACGTTTACTCGTTGCACTGTACTTTCCGATATTTTCTTCTTAAATCCACACCTCCTTCGTGTCCCAAAAATTTGAATAAACACACTTCGGTGAACATTGGAACTCGAAACTTGGTTTATTTCCTCGTACACCGTTTACGTTGCGTTCGCGGAACAAGTGGTTTACGATAAGAAGTTGGCTCGATATTTTCATCGATCGTTGTTTTTCGTTCACGGTCGAAAGACGAAGCACAATTCCCCGCGTTGCGTCACAACTCGCATTACCAAAATAAAACTAGTCCTTAGGCGGTGCCGAAGTGCAAGGTTGCGATCCGTGAAAGGTCAATGAGGTTTTTGTTTAGGAACGACTCGCGTGTGTTCTTCCCCCGACGAGAAACGGGGGAAAGTCGTCATCCTCGTCAAAGTGGAAACGGTACCCGCACGTGACTCACGTAAACGGGAAAAGAAGGTTTCGAAAGCGTTTCCAGGGATATTCGTAAATTGGAATCAGTTCCGATATTTGGCGATTGGTCAGAGATCCTTGTTCGGGGATTTCGATCTGAACCACGCGGTACTCGCCCGAATCGTGGATTTCCAACGAAAAAGAGGAAACCTGCTTCGTTGGAATTAATCGCCGCTTTCTACGAATTTTTACAAAGCATCGTCCCGTTGCGTACGCATTTCGCGGGAAATCGAAGAATTTGTACCGGGAACGGTGTAAGAGATATTCCGATGCAAAGTAACAGATTTAATCGGCACTTTCTAGTCATAATTAATTACGTCGATCAAAGCGTCATCGGTGATCGCGAAGCTGAGCAGTATCAACGTCACGAGTATCTCTGTCTCGAACGAGGATGGAAAAGAACGAACGTCGCGGAGTTTAATTCATCTCCAGCTCGGGCTATTCGTTTTTAAAACAGCATCGTTTTATCCACATCGCGCGAGTACAAGAATCTCCGCCGACGACGGATAAAGAAACATCGGCATGCAAATGAGGAGACCGCCGATCACGGCGATTCGAATACCATCGGGTGATTTAAATATCATCGCGCTCGGATCGAGCGTGTTTAGGCAATCGCGTTCGGTGCGATGTTTCTATCGCGAAGTACGGCACGATCGAGTATTCGTTTTCGAGTGACACGTATCGCGGCGTGGCGTATCGTCGAGCCGTCGGTCGACGATCGTTCGTTGGTTCGTTCGACGTATAATCGTCGGTTAGAAAATTTCTCTCGGGCTTCGGGTGTCGGGAGTACCGTGCGTTCTTGACTCATCGTCGGGTGCTAGACGCAACGAGCAAAACGAGAAGACGGACACCGCGTAAAGATCGATGAGCGGGCTTGAGTAGCGGTCGCTCGAGAAGCCCCGCGTTCGAGTACAGTTTGCGCAAGAGAACGGGGGCGAGAAAGATGGTCCCGGCTCCCTCCGGGAAACGGGCTCGCGCGAATGACGCGCGTCTCCGGTCGTTATCCGAGGGACACGCGACGCGGATGGAATCTCTGGGTGACTGCGTAAGAGGAGCTGCCCGGGCGAACATACGTGTCGTGCGTAAATGCCAGCGGGGAAAGGAGTTTGCCGCGTGTAACGCTGGTATCCATCATCCCGGCCGTCCCCGTGTCTCTCCCCTTTTCTCGTGTTCCGCGAACTACGGTGTTCCGCCATTTCTCTTCCTCCGCAGACGCGAGCGGTGGCGCGGGCGCCTCGGTGACGTCCGCGGCTAATCGGTTGTAAAATTACAACATTTAAGGGAACGCGCGCGGCGGCGGGCGTTCGCCGCGCGGAGGAAACGGGGCCCGGTGACGTCAAAACATCGGGAGAGGACGGTTGTCGTCGCGACCGCGAAGGAAGATGCTGCATCCACTCGATGGGAATCCAGGCCCCCCCCCGATTCACGAGGGGGGAAAACGGCCACGCGCGGACACACATCGAAGTGGGGCACACCACCCACGTTTCAGCCGCGCAAAAGGATAAAAAATCCTTCGGGCACCACTGAACATTCAGTTTTGAGCAAACCATTCAACCGTGACGAGCCGACTAGTCGAGCGTCTCGGTACGATTCGACGGTTTACCCACGTCCCGAGATCGTCCCGTATCGGTTCGTTTCGGGGACCGACGTTCGAAAAATTCCGTAAGAACGTATCGGTTTCACCGCGACAAAGTCACCGGACACGTTCGACCAGACCCGGCCCGTAACGAGTCGCCGGGAAAGATCTCTCGACGAGGCATTCTCGTCAAAGCAACCAGCCGTGACTATTCTCTTTACCCGTAATTGCCGAGTCCGTTTGGCGTCGTCCGGGGGTGTCTCGGTGTTTCGATTTCAATTGTATACGTAGCAGCCGAGAGCCCACCGAGCCATTCAGGGTCTTAAGGTATTTTAAGATCGCTAGAAGAAGGACCGACCGGGTGACTCTATTCACGAGCGAGTGGAAAGAGGAGAACGGCCAGTGTCGAACGGAGCTCCGAGCAATTATTGTCCCTTTGTATCGGGGCAACTTTGTTAAACAAGAGGACGAACAGGAGGGAAGAGAGGAACCGTAGCGAGGGAAAAGGAGGTGAGACGGAGCCGGTCGAGGCTTCGGGTGTTTCGTGAAATTACAATGTCGTTGTATATCGTCGCGGTGATCCTTTTCTCCGGGGTGTTGACCGAGTTTGTCGGTACCGTGGTACCGACGAATGCCAGGAGACCGCCGAAGAGACACCAACAGCCGTATCATCGTCGCTGGGGGGACCACGAGCTGGTGGAATCGGTTGGATTGAATCGTCAATGGAAATCGTTGGATCCGTTGAACGCGAACGAGGAGACGCGCGTAAACGACGTCGACGATCGGGGAGAGCTTACGAGACCGTGGCGACACGAATTCAACGTTCGCGGGAACGCCGGAGCTTTCGAGACGAGGAAGAAACGACACCACAAAGATATTTCCAAGCACAAGATCGGGAAGAAGACCGGGAGGGCGATAATCTACGCGGACGAAAAACCGTTGAACTTCGAGATGTCCCACGAGCTGGAGGAGAGTCAGGCGCAGAACGCTTCGATTTGCAATTACACCGTGGAGCCGATCAAGGACGAGAACGGTAACTGGATCATGAAACACTTGAGGCACGTCAAATGCAATCACGTTGGTAGCAAGTGCCACAAAGAGTGGCCACATCGTTGCAAGCAAACCTACAGAGAGATCGCGATCAAATGCGACGATGACGATTGCACGACCAACAACATGATCAAGATCTACACCGGCTGCGTCTGCGCTCTCGAAACGGAATCGAAACTGGGCGACCTTTCGGGGGAATTGAACGATTGAAAAGCCTCCGATCGCGCGAACATTGACACTTTCGTTACCGAACGCTCCAAATAGACGCAACTGTTTAGGAGCGACGAGAGATCGCCAAGCACGGTAGGACGTATCCCGAGTTACGGGCTCGGTACACCGTGGTTAACCACCTATACGGTAATCTCGTACGAATGTTGCGTTAAGGGTCGCTTTTAAGAGGCGCCGCGCATCGAACGGACGTCCTAAATTTGTTCCACGCGGAACGGTCGTTTTAGAGATACAGATCGGTTACACGCATCTGTCCTCTTGTTTTATAGTTTGCGTTAACGGTAGGCCGCGCGACTCGCGATAGAACCGCTCCAACTTCTTCTTTTTACGACGCAGAGTATAACTTTATTCGCGATCCGAACGCATCTCGTTATATTATATTTAATTTTACGAGGAGATTGCGCTGTACTCGGCGCCGAGGGAACTTCGTTCTCGATGGGTATCGATCACCGTTCTCGTTCTTTGGTGATCTTTTCGTTCGAGAAGCGTAAATCCAAAGGAACCAAGATCGCAATCGAAGGGGTTAATTTCGGCTCGGACGGTTCGCAAGGGACCAACCGTGAATCCTTTCGTCGATCGAAGTCGTCTCGAATTTTACTCGAAATCACGTCCCTCGTGATTCTTTCCATCCCTTTCGAGCAGCGACTTGCATTATTCAGCGAACGCGTAATCGCGACGAGTTTGCCCAAGAATGTAACTTACGCACGGATAAAGACCGCTCGCGTCGCCGATGCTCGTCATTTACGACAGTTGGATGTTGTAACGCGGTCGAGCATCAATTATAAAGTTAAATCCATAAATAAACCGAAGAAACTCGTTTGTCGTGCTCTCGGTGACGACCAGACACGGGAAATTTCAATTTGCTCAATGCTCGATATTATATAATAAGCTATTATTTCCAAGTGTTTACAGAACATCTGTGTTCTGTTGCCAAACAATGTGATAGACAACATTTATTCTCGTTTATTTGTAATATTTATTTGCTTATTTATTTATTTATTTATTTATTTATTTATTTATTTATTTATTTATTTATTATTTATTTATTTATTTACTTATTTATTCGTTCGTCCGTACAACACGAGAGAATCGCCACGCGCGAACGTGGATGCGATAAAATAAACGTTTAACGAAGATTTGATAATTCCGATGTACACGGTGCGAGCGATTTTAGATAGACTTTTGTACAAATGTAAATACGCGTATCTCTTTTTTTGTACGAAATATTTTCTAATTGTACCAAAAGAAACCATTATTGTATCGTGCAATTTATACGTAATAAGGTTTTATGATAATCGATACGGAAATAAAATTTTTACAAGACGAAGCCACTATTTTTAACGTATCCCACCCTTTACGATGTATAAGTCACCGAACGATGCTCGGGATCGTACATACGTACGTATATGCTAAGCTAACCGAAGCCTCGAAGCACATAACTGATTTAATGGTTCATTCTTTATAGCAGCTTTAAAACGTTAACGATATATAAATTAGCTTCCGTGGACTTCACAGGGGCATTTCGAGATTTTATCCTTCCAGTGAATTTTAAATCGAAAATAAAATGTCTCGTTTGCTTTCTATATCCCTCAGTGTTTCACAGACTGTCCTGTGCTTTTTAATTTTCCACATTTCTGAGCATCGTTCGTTAAATTATTCCAATGTTTCGTATATCTTTCTATACTGCCGATAAACTTCAAGTACTTAACGTTTTTACGAAGCTCGAAATTCCATTTTTGAGTAAATCGTAATAAATCCTGCGATTAAAATCTTTTCGTCTGCAGCGATCAATTCCGGTGTAAAAAATTATCCGCCTCGATGTTCGAAGCGTCCCGGTTCGATACACGCGAGTATCGTGACGCGTTCGAGAAAAATTGTTCGCACTCGCTTTTGCTATTTTCTTCGCCGTCTACGCGTACCTAAGAACTTCGATACGCTTACAAATTGTTACCGCTTTTCTTAATGATCTCCTCGTTCGAAAGTTCAAGCACGACTATCTTGTACGATTCACTTTACTTAAGTACCGTTCTACTTTCGAAGCATAGAAGAACAGCAGTAAACCGATCGTAGCCCAATCGCGTCGAAAAGAGTAACGAAAGCGAGACTCCTCCGCCCGAGGAAACTTCGGAAACCCGGTGTCGAGCGTTCGAGTATTACCATAAGCGAGTAACAAGAATCTGTCATCAAATCGGCGCGTTAGCGGTTCACTTTCAACATAGGAAAAACCTGAGAACTGAATCGTAACCCATTTATACAAAAGAGAATAAGGAAACCATGCAATGGGAATTCAAGATTCCTCGGGCAAAGAGATTTCACAAACCCGCGAATAATTATTCAAGCACGACGCTCGAGTCTCTATCCTCAAATTAGGGGTCAACGGTTCATTTTTAATCTGTAAAACACCCTCCGGTCCCGTTTCAAAATCCACTTACGGCAAACCGAGTAAATTCCTTCGTCAAAGAGATTACGCGAGCGGCACTCATCGATGATTCGAACCCGACAAAGTAACTCGGGCTCTATTATTAGACCGAGGGGTGTCGCTATTCCATTTTCGTACGAAAAAATAATCCACGACGCACGGTTCGTTCCCAATCAACAAATTAAAGAAACGGAGCAACCGAGACTGGTGTACTTTACCTTTTGGACCCGTAACACCTTGGTGAACGCGCGTCGTCCGTATCAAATCGAGTAAGAAAATTAAAAAATATTTTCCCGCGCAACGAACGCTCCGTGCGAAACGCTCGTGTCGTAAACTTTTTCATTTTCGAGGCGCGCTGGTCGAAAAAATATCGTAATCTTATCGCGTCGAAGAGGTTGCACAAGATCACCGTCAACGACACCCGCCTAGCAACAAAAGCGATATTCTATCGATAAGTCTATCGAGTGTCCGTCAGGGACGCGTGGATCGTTTCGTTGATGTCGCAACGTTGCGATGATTAACGTAACGGCCGCCGCGGAGAATCCAACAATACCGATGTCCGTTACGTTTTCCAGGAGGAAGAAGGTTCTGCGGCGAAACCCTGAGAAAAATCGGCCGGATCGCGCGTAGGAAGTCTCTCTTTTCCTTCTGATCTCGAACGAGTTCTCGCGGCGCGTTCGGCGCGCGCGTCACGTACACGGTCCCGGTGTCGTTGCACGCTGATTCACCCGCGATTCCGCGTACACGCGTGTTACACACGGGATTCCCTGATAGAGCACGCGAGCCGCTCGATCGCGGTGTATCGGTCGTTAGCGACAGCAGGTGCGCGTGTCGTAACTCCGTGACGATGTCGAGCCGACCGAAAGCGTTCGCCACTCGGGACACGGTCGAGAAAGGGAGGCAGATTCTCCGAGAAATTAAGCATTCGCGAATTCCCCCGTGTGTCACTGCCGGGGAACGTTTCGGACCGTTCGACGATCACCGATCCCCCACCCATGTGAATCGAGACTACTTTCGAACGAGGAAACGATTCAACGACGTGGCGTTTCGCGAAACTATGGAATCGGATTGAGTCACGTCGAGCGAGATCTCGAAGAATTTCGGTTAACCGTGTCTCCGAGGTCTTCCCCACCGTGTATCGTGTTTATTCGAACGGTTTTTTCTTTTCTTCGCCGGAGAGTTTGCAAAGTTTGCGTTCGTCGTCACTTCTTACGCGCATTCTTTCGCGTCTCGACGATACGCGTGAACTTTTCGAACGAGAAACGATCGAACGAAGTCGACGCCGCCACGATCCGTTCAAGCGCGCCTCGCTTACGGAAACATCTTCGCGCGGCTTTCACGATTCCGAACGTTCCGATTTATCGAAATAAAAGAACCACGGGGAGATTCCTAACGAGCTTGGCTCGTAACGAAAGGAAAACATCGATAATTAAAAATACGGGGACACTTTGAAGTTCCGTCATCGATTATTTTCTCCTTTTCGTGCGATTTCCTCGAAAAAAATTAGGGCTTGGTTCCGTCACGGGATCGAGGTATCCGATCGTCGTCGATTTTCCTCGCGAATTCTTTGATTTTGGGAATTCGGACCGACGTGTCTTTCGAGACGCAATTTTTTCGGAGCTTCCAACGCGGAAGATCCACTTCTCAACACGGTGGAAATGATTTTTTTTTTTTTTTTTTGGTTAGAAGACGGACGAACTCGTCTCCGTTTCTGGCGACCGAGTTTGCTCTCGTTTACGTCACCTTGTTCCACGGAGTGTCGTTTCGTGGAAATTCGCATGTTCGCAGCGTGCGAAGATTGTGTTTCGCGGGACGCCCGGTTACAAGTAAACCGCGAGAGGAATTTTTCATAGCGTCGCGTAAAAGTCGTTCGTAAGGGCGGTAATGAAACTCGCGGAGAGGTTCGTATTCGAGAACGTTAACCCTTATTGACCCGTTCAACCGAGTTAACCGATCGTTTTCTCGTGCCGACGGTGAACGTTTCAATTTATCGAGACGTTCTGTGCGACTTCTCTCGGATACTGGCACGGTCGTTTGCATCGAAAAGATGCCTAACGAAAATAAAGTTGCTCTTATCGATTACGCGGCCGAACGTTGCGTTTAAAAATTCTATTTTCGGGTATTTGGTTAATCGTTGTTACGACTTTAAACATTGTTTTCATCCGGCTTGGCAGTCTTATTCGACTCGATGTCAGTAATATTTTATTATCGCTGTTATTGTTATTATTATTGTTATTATTATTATTATTATTATTAATATTATTTATCGGGCACGGTCCGCTACTCGGTATTTTCCCACGTTTAAACTCGATCGTAACCGATCTCGTCTTATTACTCTAGTAAATTAAAAGGCTTGTTCCGTTTAATAACAAGTCAGCTGAATAAACCGTAAAATTCCCGTGGATTGCGCAAATAGGGGCGTTCCGGGGAGAAATTTCCATCGATTTTATTTCACATCGTCGTTGCATAGCGAAGAATATTTTCAATTAACGGTATACAGGGTCGAAGGTATCGATAGGGGGAGAGAGTTTTTCTGGTATCGGATTTCGCAAGAATAATGACCGGTAAAGCGTTCATAACGAGCGAAAACGCGAACGGTAGTAATCTGCGTTTTTTTGCGAGATGGTACACTGAAATTTTATATTTTTCACCGGTGCAAATAAGAACGCGAAATTTTCATCCCCGCTAGGCCCGCTCCGGACATACCCGGCGAGGTACACGCTTCAATTAAAACTCCTGAAATACCGTTTATTATAATTTTGTTTAACAAAGAGAACCCATCGACTGGCCCGTAAAGTTTACAAACGCAAAAATGGAATTTCTCTTTAATTATCCGGCTTCTCTTTTAATGGGCCGTCGGTGTGTTTTGACGTTCATAGAAACGTTACGATGCATCCCCTTAATAGGGGGGGAAAAAAAGCGGAAAAGCTTCGTATTTCTAAATTGGAACGAAATATCTGTATCGGAGGGAAATTCCTTTTCGGAACGGCCACGAATACGGAAGAGGAGAAAAGCTCCGCGCGACCATTTTCAATCTTTACTCGATCTTAATTTGCTATTTATATCGTTGCTTACTCGGTGCGCGATAAAAGCGAGAAAATATCTCTCGTCGGGAACGGCGGGCGGCGAACTCAAGACGGTAAACTTCTGTCTCGTTTCTCCGGAGTGGAGATCTAGGTGCGCAAATGCGATTTGAAGGGAACTCCTCTCTTTTTTCTCCAATCGGATGCCATCGAATCGAATCTTTCGCGGACCAGCTTTGACCAAGGGAGAACGTAATTGAAACGACGAGAGAAAGCAACGAACGAAACTCGGTCCGAAAGTTTTCGAAGATTCCGTGTTATCGCGGTGACAAATGTTTATGGCGGTAGTAACGCGCACCTTCCCGAGGATAATCCGGACAATTGACCAAACGAGAAGGAAGGATCGCCGTAAAACGCGTCTGCGCGCGGCTTTAACATCCAGAACCGGAGAAAAGTTGTACGTCGCGGCGGTTCACCTCGAACGACACGCGTTCCGCGAACACCGACGTACGATTTATTAATTAGCTCGGTTTCGTCGCCGTATACGCGCTCGAGGATCGCGCGGAACCGACGGACCGACAATAAGGACTCCTCGAGATAAGATTACCCGGTGGTTCGCGACGTCAGAGGTTACCGCGTATTTCCTTTCTCTCGGTTCTCGCGATAACAGCAACACCGACTTTCCAGCGAAAGCGTCGTTTGGAATTTTCTAATCACCGTTTCAACGACGAACCGAGGAGCCGCGTTCTCCTCGACTCGAGCTTCGGTGGAGTTGAAAACGGTACGGTGTACCGGTTAACGACGCGTAGTCGAATCGATCGGGATTTTTGCCCTCTACGGACGGCGTACGTTCGTAATTTCTTTTTCGTTGTTCGCGGGTTTCTTTCGCGCCGTAGCCCGAGAGGTTTCGAGCGTCTCCGGCCACGCGACGAAAATTGTCGGTTACTGGAAGTCTTGCGTATACATATTTATGAACGAGGCTCGTTTACTTTTTATTACGGGGAACGTGATATCCCGCGAGGACGCGGTGCTCCTTTGTTCTTGTAGATTTTTTTGCGCAGACCGCGAGCCCCCTGCTCGTCGTATTTCAATCTCCGCGGCGAATGAATGCGCGGGAGCTTCATAAACATCGAATCGCGGTTTCGATATTAAATTTATCGCTGGCGCAGCTTACAATGCGCGTGTCACCCGGTTCTCAATGGCTAGAGACAACACAGCGGTGGACCCGGAGTGCGCTTAATTCTTTATGTTTTTATCAGGTAGTTATAGTTGGGTGTATGGAACCTCCGCGCCGAGCGCCGAGCGCCGAGCGCCGCGACGCGTTCCACGCGTTTCTCTTGTTTCGTCGCTTTGTGTCGATCTTTCGCGGCGAGTCGATCCCGTCGATCGCTAGAGAGCCGAGGACTCGAAAGCGATTCGTGACGCGGTGAACGCGAAACGTCGAAGAAAAAGCGAGCCGGGCACACTTTTTTCTAAATCGATCGCGAAACGTTCACCGCTGACGTCAAAGTGAAAACACGCTGTCGACGCGTCTCGGTATCTGATTAGCGAACAAAACGTATCGAATGACGTCAAAGGATCCGCGAGCTTTTTCTTTTTTCTTTCGAGCGACGATCAACGCTTCGTATTTTGAAAATGCGAATGTAGGTGGGTCGTGAGTGGCGCGTGGGCGGTGCACGGGACACCGTCGACCGACCGGAATATTAAACGAAAGTGACCCAGGTAGCGATACGGGCTCGGACGGGATGGGAACGCCCAAGTTTCTTTTGCCTTCTTTCGATTTTATCGACGATTCCTCCCGTTCCGTCCAACCTTCTCCGAAGACAGAGGGTCGAGAAAGTCGAACCGTGGGGGATGCTTTCGTCCGGTAAATAAAAACAGGATCGGAGTACGAATCGAATTTTTCGGATCGAGTACCCGGCAAATACACCAAACCGGACGGATACTTTTCACGAGTAGTTGGCATTTCACCGAGCGCTACCGTATTCGAACGCTGCATCCTCGGCAACGAACGTCGCTGTTCGAGTTCGACGAACGCGCGAACTTTCGAACACCGTAACCGAGAACGAAACGATTCGAAAGATCTCTTTTTCGGCGCTCGGAGCAACGGAGGGCTCGAGCGGCGTCTAATTAGTCGGAAGTTTCGCGTCTCGGGAGCGAAGGTATACGACCGTAGGACGGCGGATAAAATTTGTCGTACGGAGTATCGGAAATTTTGACGCCGTGGAACGAGCTGCGTTTGACGTATCTCGAGACAGCATCCGGGAATTTTCTTGCGTGGAAACGCGGGCCGCGTTACGACGCGAGATATTGCGATACACGTGGCTACACCGGCGTACAATTTACCGGGAGCGAAGAGGAGCCGAGGGGAACGGGGATTTAAAGGGAAGCAGACCTGAAACGAGGTTTCAAGATTCACGCTGCTTAACCGGATACCTCTGCGGGACTAATTCGTTCTGTCCCGTCGCGAGCGAAAACGCTCGACGTTGTCGCGGTTTGCCGAAAGCGTCGCGGGCTGATCGTCCCCGTGTTCTCCACGCGGTCGCGGACGAAGTCACGGCGCCTTACCGCGATCGTTTCTTCGGTGATCGGGTTCCTCCGGTTCGATCGTTTCGTTGTTGGTTTCGGGAACCATCGGCGTCGGCTCGATCGTAGCCGTTCCCGTGGATCGGTCCCGGGCTCGGAATCGATCGGTTGTTCGGCGTGGTTCGCGAGCGGCGATCACGGTCGTCGGGAAGGGCGGCCGGTTCGGTGCAGCCGAGCGACCAACTCGAACGATACCGGAGGCCCTCGTTTTTTTTTTTTCTTTTTTTTCCCTCGGACACCGCGATATAGGTAAAAGTAAAGGGCGAGAAGGGGTATTCGGGGCGAGCGTCGGTCGTGACCCAGCCGAAGCTCAGTAGGACGTAATCGTCCCTGAAGGGGATTTCGCATTTATCGTACACATCCTACAAGCCCCCCGACGCCCCCTCCTCTTCTCTCGCACAGTTCGACGTACGAGCTACGAAACCGTACATAGTCCCGGTGCCCGTGTACACGGTCTCGCTCGCGCGCACCGCCGGTATGTACGTGCACGCTTCGCGTCGGGCGACGTACTCGTGGAAGAAAGCCAGTGCGGGTACCGCCGGGATGGGCGGTAGGTACGTATTTCGAAGACTATCAATCATTGGTAACCTGTAAAGGATCTAATTATCCTGGAGCTGACTGGGCTCCGTTCGCTGCACCCACCGCTCGTCTTGTCCACCCCCGGTTTGGTACCGGCCTGCTACCTACCCTTCCCCTCCCGCCCGCTGATCCTCCGGCCTGTTCTACCCACCCCAACCACCTCCACCGGAGGCCACCCTTTTTCGCTCTAGCAACCACCCTTTTTCAGGATAGAAGAAGAGTGAGAGAGCGCGCCGGCTGGTGGCCACGCAGGGGGTGGGACGAAGACGGGGTAGGGGGCCGAAGGGAGGAGGGTGGAGGGAGGAGGAGGGTGGAGGGAGGAGGAGGAGGAGGAGGAGGAGGAGGGAGGGTGGCGCGGACCACGTTGGAGGGGTGTGGGGTACGGGGTGGGCGAACGGAGGAAGAGGAAGAGGAAGAGGAAGAGGAAGAGGAAGGAGGAGGATGGGTTGCTCGGAGACAGAGGGAACCGGAGAGAGACAGAGCGAAGAGAGCGAACGAGGTGAACGCGGGTGGGTAGGGTGGAGAGAGAAAAAAAAAAAAAAAAAAAGTGGGAGGAGAGAGAGAAAATTCGGTGTGTACGTGTTTGAGTGTGTAAGAGCGCAAAGAGTGGCTCCCACCTCTGGAAGAGAGGTTGGCGTCGGTGTGGTGCCGGCTTTTTTTCGTACACGCCAGCATGTCTACCCGCGTGGCCCGGGCCCCGGTGTGTGGGTGCGTGCGTGTGGCCAGGTGTATAATAGTGAGTGCGGGTAGTTGGTTAGGTGGCCCGGTCGATATATCAGGGCTCCGCTGCAGCTGTCTGTCAGGCTCGCGAACTCAGCGCTAGACGACTCGGGCTCGGGGTCTAGAGAAAAAACCGCTCGTCGTCTGTCCTCCTCTCTTTCGCTCTGCCCCCCCCTGGTCCCCCGGACCCCCTCCCCGGCCCATCGCGGTCCCCTCCTCCCCCGCGGCGGCACCGTTCGGCTCTTCGTTCCACTGGCTCTTCGTTCCACGCTCCCGTGCCGCGTTCTCGCGGTCTCGCTCTCGCTCACCCTGTCTTCGTCCCGCGACCCTCTTTTCCCTCTTTCACCCTGCTTCTGGGTAATTTTTCATCGTTGCAGCGGACGACAGAAGCGCCGCGACGGCGGAGGCGGAGGAGGCGGCGCTTTCCCATACAGCCCCGCGAAAGCACGCACACGTGCACCTTGCACCGCGTGCACCTACAGGGGTGGCGCGCTCGCGTTCGCGCTCGCGTTCTCTCTCCTCGCACCCTCCTCGCAAGTAGAAGCACCGGCTCGCATGTGCAATACCCGCGCACAAACTCGCCGAGCCAGACCACACGAGGCCGTCGTGCACCGATACACCCACACTTGCGGGGTACAGTGCACACGGTTGTTGGATATCGTCGGGGGATCAGGAAATTTTTGGCTCGCCAAGAAATATACGGTGCCGGTTCGCGGGGGTTCCGTCGTGCCGGGGGATACCCGGTCTCGAGAACCTCTTCTGCATCGGATCGCAACGTTTCCAGGAGGTGGAAGATTGTTTCGGTACGCTCGAACGGGACGCGACAAGGATTACGATGCTCTCGTTTATGGACCTTCGTTGCTCTCTTTCCTTTTTTTCTTCTTTCGGTTTCGTAATAAAGAGATAACCGCGAGAGGGACCTCGTCGAAAGGCTCGATAAATCCGACGCGATTCTTTTTGCGCGGCGTTTCGGACGAAACGAAGCACGCGATTACGGAAAGGTCACTTTATCGACCTTTGTTACGACGTCGCGTACCGTTTTTTCAAGAGTTCGAAACGTTCGCCTTTTGCTCGCGAGCCGTGTACGTAGCAGCCTGTACGTACATCGGTACGATCCTGTTCTTCGATCGCTCGGCACCGATCCCGATCCTTCTTCCTTTCCCGCGGCGAAGTTTTGCGCTCGCTTTCGAGATCTTTGGAGAGGTTTTATCGACGAGAGCAACAAATGGCCGTTTTTAAAACCGCTCCGAACACCGGTAGCCGGTGCGTCCTTTGTTGTTTTACGTTCGCCGGTGAAAATCGTTGATAAAGTAAATGACGTCTGTTGGCTCACGTGCAGTTGAGCGTAATTATCGTTTATCTCCCCCTGTGCGTACGCGAGCCGCGCGTCGCGTCGGGTCGCGTCGCTCGCAACTTTCGATTCGCCAAGGAATATTAATCCCCCTTTCTTTTGCGGCGAGGGAACGAATATTTTTAAACTTGGACGATTATTCCTGCGCCGCGTAACCCTATTATTGATATTAGTTTAATCGGAAACGAACTTTCCGTTTAACTTTCGGATTGTTCTCCGCTCTTCCTTTCCTCCCCTTTGTAGCGGGCCTTCGTACCGGGGAAACTCGAGAACAGCCGGCAACTCGAGATACTTTCGAATTCGCTTGCTCTAAATATTTTTAAATCGTTCGCGTCGAGAGCGAATTCCGTCGGTAGCGACGCTCCCAAGTTTTCCGAAATCTACTCGGTCGCGGAAGGGGATTGCGCATTTAAACGGCACGAAAGTCGATATCCTTGTTCGAACTGCCGAACACAGAAGCCCATACCGGATGACACGAAGGAAAAAAAGATAGAACACCCGTGTTTGCTCGATAGCTCCTTTTATTTTTCTTCCATTTTATCCGGTTACGTACACCCTTCTTCGCGCCTCACGACCCGACTGTACCTGCTGGAAGGAATATAGCGAGGTACTCGAGGCACGCTCAAGTGGTATGGAAAGCGATATCCTTAGGGTACAAAGAGACAAATGTATTTTTCGCCTCGTAGGAACGCACAGCTTCGCAACGCGTACCCCCCGTGCGCGCGGCTCGAGGTCTCCGATAGGTCCGAACGCGTTCAAAATTGTTTCGCGGGTCGACCGGCGCTCGTTGCCGATTTCGCGAACGTTGCTGCGTCTCGTCTACGGAACGAAGAAGAAAGTATCCGTTTCGAAAGAAGGCGCGAGTCGAAACTATTCGAAACCGTCCACCGATCTTTTCGACGCGCGATCGAGTCGTCGATCGAAACGCAAAATTCTCGTCACCTGCGAGAATTGTATCGCGCTTCGTCGAACGTCTCGAGCTGGAAAGTTAACGCGGCAACGACAACGCGTAGCGATCTCGGCCCGGCGACCGTCGAAATTTCGAGCGGAATTGAATCACGCATCCATCAAAGTCGCGTCTCCGCGAGCGGGGCTTCGCTTTCTCCGCGAGTTTCGACGCGCTGACACCGTTTCGCCTTCATAAACATCGCGAAAGTGAAGACGCCGCGAAAGTTCGGGGCGTTTACCGTCGTCAATGGGGTGTACTGTACGCACACGAACGCTCGCGTACACGCGCGAACGCACCTACGCACACACACGTTGCGCCACCCTAACCACGTGGACCAATACTCGCGCGCGCGGCCGCACACAGCGGGAGCGGAAAAAAAAAAATTGTCCAAGGTGTACACGGTCGCAAGGGGGTGTGTAGCGTGCAGTTGCGCGCGTGTACGTGCACGTATACGCGCGCGCGTGCCTTCGCTGGGCCACACGACCACTCTCGAAAAAATCCGTTCAATCGTACGCGAGCGAGCGCGCGCGCGCGCGGGCGCCCACACGCACGTACGCACGCACACCTACCGAGGACGACTACGACGACCACGACCACGACCGCGACGACTACGACGACTACGACCACGACCACGACTACGACCGCGACTACAACTACGACGACGACGACGACGACGACGACGACGACGCGGAACCACGGACGCGCGAGAGAAGTCGCGTACGAGCGCACCAACACGTCGACGAACGCTCACGAAGATTCAGAAACGCGGCTACACAAAGACAGAGAGGGTACGTAGGTAACCCTGCAAGCCTGGTCCCCCTCCCACCGGTGGTGGTCCTCCCCCCGACTGCCACCCCCGTAGCCCCATCCTCTCATGGTTGCGAACCTCTCTAGGGGAAAAAGTAGGAAAAGAGTGGGGAGGATCGATTTTTACTGGGGCAACCGCCCTCCTCCTCATGCACCCTCCTGCATCAACTACCCCTCCTCTCACATCCTGTACTTTCCTGAGCTAGCCATGCCATGCCCTGTCCCGGTCGTAATGCACCGTCTCCGCCCCGGCTAACACCCCCTTCGCCACCCACATCTATCCCACACCATCGCCATCACCCACCAACCACCCCCCCCCCTCCTCCTCCTCCTCCCCGACCCCCCTGGCCGCGTACCCTGCCTTCTCGTCCTCTTCCTCCTCTATCCTCCTCTTCCTCCACCTCCTCCTTCTCCTCGTGTTCGCCCTCCGCGCGTTTTTCCTCTTTTTATTCTGCGAAAATATTCAAAAGAGTTTCGGATGATGGTGCATGACGATCTTTCACCGCCGCGCTTGCCTTCCGGCTCGCGTCGCGATGCCACCACCCACTTTCGACCTGCCACCCCCGTACACCCACCTCTCCCACCTCTTCGACGGAATCATGGGGGTCGTTCGGAAACGATTTAGCCCCCCTTAAGTGGCATCGACGAGCGCCGTTACTCGGATTCTCGTTCCTCCTTCTCCTTCGTTCTTTGTCCGTCGAGTACGCGCGCGATTCCTTGGCCTATCCGATCGTCGTAGTCGCTTTCCTCGGTGGCTCGGGCTCCTTTCCGCGCCTCCTTTTCTTTTTTCTTTACGGGCTTTTAATTTCGTCGCGCGGAACGGTTTAATCTCGAGTTAACGAGGCCGATGGTTAATTCGTTCGCGCGAGGGGTCGAACGGATTTTAACGACGATCGTTGCCGAGTTGTCGGGACCCGTTAAAAGGATAAGTGGATTTCCCCGCGGATAGGGCGGTTGTAAACGCGCGTGTCGGGCGTCGCAGCCGGTTTTTCGAGACGTCTCGGCTCGACTTGGAGCTTTTTCACTTTTTTTTTCTTTTTACGCTCTTCTTTCTTTTCCTTTCGTTTTTTTTTTTTCTTCGCTTCGAGATCGATCTCGCGTTCACGCGCGTCGAGTCTCGGAGCTCGTTCGCGCGGAAGATCCCGTTGTCCGACGGTTCCACGTTATCTTAACGGTGCGGGAGACAGTTTCGTTTCAAGTTCGAGGCCTTCCGCTCGGTTATTTTTACTTGGCGCGCGGCCGGTGCTGGGGCACTGGAACGATTCGGCGAGCTGTCGCGATTCGATCGACGAACGGGGCTGAATTCCGGGCATTCCGTCAACTTTCCTCCAACTTTCAGTCCCCGCTACCGAAAGCTCGAATTCCGTCTTCTCTTCCGCGGTAACTTTCGTCGAACGCCGATCGACGATCAACGACGTCGCAAAGAATACCAAGAGACAATTATCCCGAGCTTCTCCACGCCGTCGGGGGAGAGCGCGATCGAAAAGTTTTCACGGCAACGAGCCTCGAAAATCCTCCACATCCGGCCAGCGATAATTGGTATGCTGCGGAGAACCGATAAACGACTTAAACTGCTTGCCAACTATTACGTCGTCCAGGGACGATAACGCGAGACGAGGCTCCTCCGATCGACTCTCGGTGTCCACGATGAAAACGTGAAAAACCAACGACGAATTTCCACCCTTGGGAATCTTTTCAGCGACGCGACTCGCGATTCGGATTCGCCTCGTGAAAGAACGTTCGATCGAACGTTTTCTTTTCCCCAAAATCGAACGCAATCCGGATCAAAGGACGCAATGTACACGTATCCGAACCTCGACGTTGAAGGGCCGAGAAATACGCGTAACGTCGGTCAAAGGATCCGAAGGGAAAGAGAGAGAGGTAGCTTTCTGCGAAACGCGTCTTCGCTCTCGATCGACGCGCAAAGAGTTTCCGTGCATTGTAATTTTCGACGCTCGTCGAACCCGGAGCGAGGAAGCTTAATTGTCTCCGCGTTACTCGCGCGAAAGCGGTTTCGATCGAAGATTGCGAACTTTCTCGAAAGTTACGCACCGTCGTTAAAGTTCGAGGGAAGAAGGAGGACGTTACGAATGCACCGAGGGAACGGATCGGACGCAGGAAGCGAAAAAGCAGAAACGAACGCGAAGCGGAGGATCTCGGGGAGACGAGGTCACCGGCCGGTGTAGTCGAAGACAGGCAACCCCGATTGTTGAGGTTACGGATCGGTGTCAAGTAGGCACCCTATGCCATGTGCGGCGGCCCATTCAGTCGTTCGTTCATTCAGAAATATCCTGCCTCCTCTCTCTCTCCTCGCCATTCAACAAGTAGATCATCGAGCCTATGCAGCACCCTCTACCGTCGGACCTACGCAACTTCCAAAGGTTACGAGCCGACACGGGGGGGTTGTTATGCAATAAATCCGTGCTCCCACGGGCCTCCTTCGAGGGACGCGTCCTTCGGGGTGCGTCGCTATTCAACGGGACGGAGTCGACGACCCCTGGCCCGACGGAGGAATTTTGAGGATTCGATTACTCGCGGGAATAGGGGATCGTTCGCGGTGGGGGACCAGACGCGCCAACGTGTTTTTCGGATCGGTTCCCTCGACGACCACTCGCGGGGAGGGAATCCTTGAACGTAATTCGGGATCGGAACGATCGAGCGAACCGGTGTTTCGTAATTGGACTTGGATCGTCCTTTCGAACGTCTCGAAAAAAAAAAAAAAAACGAGCCTTTCGCGAACATTGTCCGAGAAGGGATCGAAACGTATTCGTCGATTTTCAGCGGATGAAACCATCGAACGAGTTCGAGACGCTTTAAGGACGTTCGTCTTCGAACCAAAGCGGTCCGAGTTTCGAGCACGAACGATTAAAGCGGGTTTTCGAGTTTCCGAGTAACCGTTTTCCGGACAGTCGGGTTTGTTTCGAGATCTGGAACGAGTCCGTAAAAACGATCCGGACGGAACGCGAAATTTTACGAAAGGTTCTTTCTCCGCGGGTCGAGTGTTTACGGACACACGGGAGAGCGAACCTCGTAGCCGTAACTCGCGCGGTCGATCGCTCGGTCGAGCGTTCGAACGTCACGACGTGTTTTCCATTACGACGAAAGCTATAGATAGGAGAGTTCGTCATCGCGGTGCGTCGAGGACGAAAGGAGAACGAACGAACGGACGAAGGACATGTTTCGCGCGTGATTCCCCGGTATCGTAGCTCGTACGCGTTTCAACCCTCGCGGTGAACCGAAGGACGTCGGCCTCGGAATCGTGTTCGGCGAGGGTATAAATTGCCTCGAGATATCGCGTTACCTCCCTCGATCGAGGAACGGGCGTAACGAGGATCGGGAAACGCGTAGATAAAATGAAGGAACGGTGGGGGAACGGTCGGTGTCCCTGCCGGCCGAAAGGGTTATCTCCAGGCATCGAATAACATTTTTTTCTACGTCGCGACGACGCTGAACGACGTTCCGCGTCCTCCGTGGACGTCAGGCGGGAGGGAGGGATGGGAGTTGGTCGCGGCGTCGGTATTTTTAGAATTCAGCATTAATTAAATAGCTTAGCAGAGAAGAATGAAGCCAGTGAGCCGCGACTGGCAACCATCCGGGCGATGTACGAACGAGCGGGCGATTTCGCGCTAATCACTAATCAGAGCGGCTCATCGGGATAGAGCCGGCCGG
This sequence comes from Ptiloglossa arizonensis, assembly GCF_051014685.1. Taxonomy (NCBI): domain Eukaryota; kingdom Metazoa; phylum Arthropoda; class Insecta; order Hymenoptera; family Colletidae; genus Ptiloglossa; species Ptiloglossa arizonensis. Next base: position 34,558,957 of record NC_135048.1, read on the forward strand.
CCAGCCAATGGTGCTCGGCCCCCAACCACCGATCGTCCCTGTCCACCGCCCCCGCTCCCTCCTACCCACTCTTTTAGCACCGATGTCAGCCATGGCCAACAACAACAACACGGTCGGCATGATTATAATAAGTGATCGCTTGGATACTCGATGTGTGCCAAACTGGAAAGCTTTCTGCCAGGTGGAATAATGGGCTGCCGCACAGCCGACCGACGTCATTGTCACTCATCACGGTCTGATCACTGTCACTGTCTACTCTCGACAAAGCCCTTTTGTCCGGCAGCCGATGTAACCGGCTCTCTCCTGAACCTAACCGGAACCCTACATTCCCCAATAACGAGGCGATGGACGCCGCCTTTTTTCCTGTCTTTCCTACTCCCGTTCCTCTTTTTGCCTTTTAATAGAACGCAGGCGTACCGTAACGCCGAGGATTATGGTAATTCCTGGGCCGCGGCTGCGACTCGATGCACGCATCCCTCTCGCTCGCCACGCGTTTCCTTCCCCGTACCACCGACACGCTTTCGTTTCATCCAGCCACCCTCTCCTTTGCTGGAACGGCTCGAAAATCGCGTTAGGCTCTTTTCTTTTTTTTCTTCTTTTTCCACCCCGCGCACACCCCTTCCAACGGTTACGGGATCGCCGTTAAGAGCCGGGACGCGGCGAACGCGCCACGAATCTAATAGATTCGAGGTAAGTCGTTCAACGACCGCACGGAACGCGAGGTCGCGCGGACGTTTTACAATTACACGATCGCGTATCGGTCCGTTCGAGGGAATCTTGACGCGACTCGTTCGCAACCGGTCCGACACCTAGCGTTCGCGTAGCTCGCTCGAAGCTCCAAAGTTACGCGCGACAGCGTGCTCCGTCGCGCGAGCGGTTGCATCGTTACAGGCGTTGGTCTCGTTCGGTTCTCCTTCGAAGGTAAATTTCAGCACCCGGGTTAGGTCTGGGTTAGGGTTCAACGAGTCCTTTCGTCCCGTTCGTGGGTTCCTCGCGCGGGAAATTACGGATCGAGAGTGTAAGAAGCTCGGGTCGTGCAACGAGCGAGAAACCGAGAACTCGTTTCGACTATAATTGCCGACACGGCGGGTACTCGCCGGCTAACAGAGGGCAACTCGAATCCGCGCGAGCGGGAAAGTGTAACTGCGCCCGCGACCTCTAATCAAGAAGTATCGTCCCGCGTAAATCATCTCATCCCCGTGGGGTAGGGGGGTCTTGAAGCCAGTTTCGAAGTTACGGGCCGGCACGGCGTGCCGGAAGAAAAGCAAACCGTGAAGCGTGGGTGCGAACGATGGATACACAAGTGGGCAAGGGTGGCGAGAAGGAAGCGAAACGGCCACTGGAGCAGGATAGAACCCGGTGGGTCGGTTACGGGGAGGGTGCTCGCTACGAAGGGAGAGAGAGAGAGAAAGGGTGGCCGTGGCAGGAGCGGGAGAGGGCTGTGGTGGCGAGGGGAAGGAACAATCGTGGCACTTTGCAAATGCATAGGGAGAACTCGGCGGTAGACGCGAAGAAACGCAACGGCGAGCAACGGGACCGCAAGAGAGGGAAGAAGTCTAGGCCACTAGTGGTGAAAGCACCCTCTCTCTCTCTCTCTTTCTCCCCCGTCGCTCTTTCTCCTCTATTTCTCATCCTCCAGCATCCTCTCCCTTCTCCTGTTCCTCCTCCTCCACCTCCTCCTCCTCCTCCTCCTCCTCCTTCAACTTCCTCCCCGTCCCCGGACCCCCCTCTCGCTCTCTGATTCATTCAGCACAGTTGCCTCTGTACGAGGCTCCTTTGCGGAGGTGGAAGCAAAACAACTCGAGTGGCCCTGAACTCCATAATGGCAGCGGTCCATTTTTTTCTCTCTCCTATCGCACACTTTTCCGCGCATTGTTCGGCCGGCGAAGGGAGAGCGAGCGGGACGGGAAAAAGGAAAAAGTAGATCCTTGGGGGGAGCTCGAGGAAAAGAGAGAGACTCCTACCCCCTCCGTACCCGTTTCGCGGAGTCGTCGTGGTCGTCGTGGTCGTGATCGTCGTCGTCGTCGTCGTCGTCGTCGTCGTCGTCGTAGTCGTCGTCGTCGTAGTCGTCGTCGCCGTCGTCGTCGTCGTCGTCGTCGTCGTCGTCGTCTGTTCACCTTCGTTCATCCTGCTGACCAACTTCGCCCGAGTTCTCCCGTCTTCCCTCCCCCACCTCCTCCCTCCGCGTAGCTGTCCGGAATCTTTCTCTGACCCTCTTAACCCTTTTCAACCCTTCCGCTCGGCTTCGTCGACGATTCTTTTGAAGGGCTTATGAATAACTTCTACCGCCGCGTTAAATGGAAAAACGACCGGCATTGTTTACGGAGAAAGGGGTAATGCCTTTCGTTCCGGAGCCGCTCGTCGTTGATCGTCCGCTTTTATTCATGACACCAGGCTTCGCGAAGTACCGCGAAGAAACGGACGGAAACACGAGGAAACGCGTCCTCGAGGTCCTCGCCTCCTCCGTTTCGTCTCGGACCGTCCGATATTTACATTTCCGCGAAACCAATCCGAATCGACTGTTTTTCCAACCGACGAACACCCAATGCACTTGTACGCGTTCCTATGGAAAAACGTTGCGTCGCGGAACGTTACGAATGGTTTTCGAATCTTCGTCGATACGCTCGGTATCGCGAGATCCTTCCCGATCGAGAACTTCGGACTTCTCCCCGGGACGTTTTAATTTTCGATAACGACGCACAATCGGGTTACGTCCCGAGCAGTTTCACGGAAAGTTCCGGAACGCGATAACAATTCGCAACGAGAAAGTATCCGTTTTACCGGGCTACTTGACGCGATAACTTTTCGCCGTCCATCGGGGAACTTTGCGAATTTTACAAGCATCGGAGCGTTTGCGCATCTCTTAAGAGTGCTCTCCTTCCGTGGAACCGGAACCGCAAACTTTCGAGGACGGTCTGGCCACGGTCGCGGCTCCGGCTTTCTAATTACAATTCGATCCTTCGAAGCTCGCCTCGTTAACGACACCGCAAATTCTACACACGGGACGCGCGGCACGTTTCTCCTCGTGGAACCGATCCCTCGACAACGATCCACTATGAAGAAAGAAACAAAGCCGGACGTCACCTTTGCGCGTCAACGTCGGACGAAATCGACGAAAAGTTGCACGAAGATTCGAAAGATAGAGGTTCGATATACGTAAGCGACGCGTTTCTCCGTATGATCGAACCGATTGCGTAAACTTGTCGAAAACTCGGGTATTTTTCTATCGATCGACTCTGGGTCGCGTCCCGACATCGAGGAGAACGTCGAGGTTTCGTCGAAGCGGGTAGATTCGCGCTACGTCGAAATCGAGTAATTAAGAGACCGCGTCCCTCGCAAAGCAAGCCATTTTGTCGGTACAATCGAAACGGAATTGAACCGAACGAACAAATATCAATTTTGCAGCCCGTTGTTCGCATTTTCGGCCCTTTCTTCCGAGCCACATTGTTTTAAAAATACATTTGGTTCCGAGCGTGTTACACGTTTTGGTAACAACGAGGAAACAAGTTGGACCGCTCGACAACGTGTACGATTCCACTGGAAACATTTCTACGGCGAATGGAAACTTTCGGATGCACCGCGCGCGTGCGACTGGCTGCGATACGAGTCGGTAACCCAATCCGTACTTGATTTAATCTAGTTTAATCCAGGTCGGACGTAGACTATGCACAGACTCGAACCCGAGTAACCATCCAACGATCATCGGGAGCGACGTAACGGTAAATTAATCGTAAAAAACGATCGAACGCGCGACGATCCGAGAGACCGCGATACGGGCCCTTCGGTGCGTATCGAACGTTTCTCGAAAATCGGCCGCGCTCGAGTTCGACTAGTCGCGACGTATCCGCCAAGTCCCGAGCGACGATCGATCGATCGCTCGACGGTTCGATTTCCGCGCGGTGTCCCGGTCCGCGTCGAGGTCGCGAGAACAACGCGCGGATCGTCTCCGGTGCTACGAAATCAACACCTCGAGCGGCACGTTTCCGCGCGGCGATCGTGGAATCGACTCCGTATCCCGATCGTTATTTCCGGAGCCCGATTCGCGACGAACGCTCGCGACGCATCGTCGTACGCGTCCTCGGCCGACGTCGCGAGTTCGCAATCGACACCGCGTACGCGATAACGCGATACGTCAAGAGTCGCGTTGCAACGGGAGTTGCGCGCGCAACCGAACGAAAGGTGTACCGGTCGGACGCGATCCGTCGAAGACGCGAACGTTACCGACGAAGACGCCGAGGGAAACAAGTTCGTCGTGCACGCCGAGCTACCGATCGCGATTCGACGAACGCGTCCGTCCATAACTCGTGATTTCTACTTGGGTCGGTGCGCGCGAACGTCGCGTCGACGCTTCTCGTTCTTCGTCGGTCTCGCCGTCTCCGACTACTCGGGACCGGTCAACGATACCGTATCGTAATGTTTACGAATTACGAGCCAAGTGGAAACAACGAGCAATAGGTAGACGGCTCGACTCGTTCGATCGCGAGGGTATTCGACCTACGATCGATACCGAGTTTCTCGAAAACGGAACGCGGCATCGATCGATTTGATTTCCGGTTTTCGATTTCGTTGTTGCTTCTCTCACTTCCAATACTCGTCACCAGAGGGAAACCGACCGCCGATCGTTTCCCGCAAGTTTCTCTACCAACTCCGATCGATATATAATAGATTTTTCGATAAGTTTGGTCGTTCGATACAACTTATTGAACAGTACTGTTCAAAGTATTGGGGTTGTTCGGAAAATCATTTCGTTTTTCTGGTGAAAATGAAACACGATTCTTTCAGAGTGTGTAAACATTTTCTTAAATCATACCTCCATTTTGGAAAACGTGAAAATGAATCACGATTCTTTCAAAGTGTATAAACATTTTCTTAAATTATATCTCCATTTAGGAAAACGAAATGACTTTCCGAACAACACAATAGTATTGTTTAGTGTTTGATAAAACTTATCGAACAATCTAGTACACGATTCCTTACCGATCTCCCAATATCCCGGCGTGTAAAGCAGGGCCTGCTAAGAGGATGCCTTACTCGACGAGTCTGCTACCAGGCCCAGTATGAAAAACGCTCTCCCTTCCTTTTCCTAATGTTGGAATACAACGACTTTAACCGATGCAGCCCTCGAGAAGTCAAGACACGGTGGAGGGGGTCGTTACCAACTTCAATATTTTTCGGTCGATGTCTCGACGTGACCGTTACCCTCCAGTCGGTCGTTCATCGCCATACCCCGCCGCACAACTATATTATCTTCAACCGTTTGAACAAACGTTCCATTTACTTTTCTCTAGCGTTGAACAATTCCATTATTCCGCACCTAACATCGTGAGATTTCAGTGCGCGAAACTCGGTCCACTCGGTAGCCGAGTCGCGCTTCGAAAGCGCGAAAGATACGTCGCGAGGCCACCCCTTGGAAAGCGCGCGACGATTCCGCGGGACGGGAAACGTATTCCCGTGCACGCGCGTTCCAGTTTTCCTCTTCGAAGCGAAGAAAGAAAAAAAAGAAAGAAAAAAAGAAAATAGAAGGAATAAGAAGAAAAAAAAGAAAGCAAACCACGGTCCACGGCCCGTGTCCGTCCCGGCTGACCATTCACCTCTCGAGAACGATTTGCATACGCGACGTATCTCCGTCCGAAGCCGGGTGGGTTCCACGGAGAAGGGTTAAACTTTGCACAGTTAGTCACCGTCCACGCCAACCGTTCGGGAGGTTGATGACATCTTTCCTCTCCTCCTTGGTTCGCTCACCTACCCGTTTTCTGCCCCGTCCTCCCTGCTACGATGCGGCTCGGCTCGGCTCGGCTCGGCTCGGCTCGGCACGGCGCGTTACGTGCGCGTCGGTCGAGCGGCCGGCTCGTCGCGCGGCGCGCGCCGCGGCGGCAGCAGCCTCCTTTAAATTTCGTTCCGTGCACTCGGCAAACTTCGAGAGCCAAGAGGAGATTATTACACGCCCGTGCCCCGCCGGAAGAACTTTGCCCGCCGTCGCTCCCTTTTCCGGCTAATTGCGCCGTGTTTCCACAATTAGGCCGAATTTCCGCGGGACGGTCGTGCTTTATTTTCGACGAGATACCGCGCGCGGTAGGAAGGAGGTGGAGTAGCTGGAGGAGGTGGAGGAGGAGGTGGAGGAGAACGAAGCGGTGGTGGTGTAGGAAGGGAAGGAGGGGGTGTCGGGACGGAGAGACGGAGGATCGGTGGTGGCGAGGGACGGGAAGGGAGGGAGGTATCTGTTAAATTTAACTCGTCACGGGCCGGGGTTTTCTGGTATCCCCCGCGTCGGCCGGTGTTAATTGTTGACGGAAAGTTCGCCCCGCGCGATTATTTGACTTGAGAGATGAAACGTCGACCCGCGGCAGAGTTCGACCGTGTCGAATTGCGCAGGGAGGCGCCCGCGCGACCGACCCGCGCGAGCACGCGCGCGCACGCCCGCTCCCTTCGAACACCGCGACCATTCTCTACGAGCCTCTCTCTCTTTCTTGCAAGCGAGCGAGAGTTCTATTTTTCGACGAAACCGATGAAAACGTCGCGTTGGAGTTTCTCGCCGCTTCTGCATCGAATCGAAATCAACGAGAGGAAGCCTCTCGAGTCGACGACGCGCACCGAATTACGCGCGCGCGCTCGCTCGCTCCTTCCTCCCGAGAGCCACGAAAACCGACCGAGAGACCTCGTCTCTCGTCTCTCGTCCCGACCTTGTCCTCCGCGAAACGGTATTAGTCATCGGTCGGAGAAACGCTCGTTAAAATTTCCTTCGGATCCGATGAGACAACCAACCAACGTTTCGTCGAGATTTGGCACGGTTGTTTGTTTTTTTTCGTCCGCTGACAGCCGTTCGACGATACGATCCGGTGAATCGTCCACGGTCGATCGTTCCGAGGCAGAACTTAACGAGAAGAAACGAACGCGAGTGTGCAACAACAGGGATAATAATTGCATCGGAGTGACGATCCTTTTGGAATTCTGTTACCAAGATGTTACGTTCGCGTTACGAATTCGACTTCACATCGAGCATCGAATATCCCGGTTTCACCGGCCGAGCAGAACGCGCGTCTATTCTCTTTCTGTCTCTCTCTCTCTCTCTTTGTTTTTCTCGTCGTGCGACGACATTCACCGCGCGCGCCTAGGAAAGCAACAATGCGTCATAAACGCACCGCACCTGGGCGAAACGAGCGCGACCGAGCGGTGAATAGAGACGCGCAGGAAACGCGAAAGCGGTTCCCGATCATCGGTGGCCGGCGATGCGTGTCATCGAGAACGATTATCTCGAGTTTGCGCGGGACTCGTCCAACGGCGAATCGCATTTCCTACGACGCGCCGCGGCGCTACCCGTGGACGATCGGTCGTGAAAATAGAGAGGTGAAACCGAGGAAAACGAAGAAAAACGAAGAAAAGAAACATCGGGGAGAGACCAGGAGCGATAGATCGAGCAACATTGTCGGTTCACGGAACTACGATTTTCCCTGTTATCGGTATTTCGGACGAGTTGCTCTCCTCTCGGTCGTGGCGCCCGGTCGATCGGCCCTGACACGGCCTCGGCGAGACAGGGCCCGCGAACGGGCCCAACGACGACCCGAGAACGACCGACGAAGGGCAGAGACGAGGAGATCGCCGCGCGAGACCCGCTCCGAAACTTTCCGGACACGAGAAGTCTATTCGAGGTGCATCGGTAATTTATAGCGGCGTTGCACCGTCCGCAGCTGCGAATTATTCTTGCGAGTTTGAGCGTCGCGACGGGACGCGAGGTTACGCGCCCGCTTCGATCGCCGATCGTACGCGGGGAACGAATTTCATTCGGGTCTTCTCGCGCTCGAGTTTCTCCTCTTTTTTCTCCTCTCAGAGAGGACGATTTCTCGTCTCGTCGAACGAGGGAACATCGAGACCTCGAAACGTGGGATTCCGAGGATCGAGGGAACCACGACTTTCGTTCGTAGCGTCGCCAGACTCGAAGATCTTCCGGATACCGATACGAAGCTCGATGTTTCGAGTTTTCGACCCGGATGATTCTTCGTCTCGCGATTGCTTCCGCAATTTTGTCGCGTCTTCCGACGCAAGGGACCGTTCGGTTCGTACGGTCCTCCGCTTACCAACGATTCTATTCATTTTCGGCCGGTTAGTTTGCGCTTTAGACACGCGTTGTTAAGGAAAGTGCGCCATTACGAGCCGGCCGTATAAAACGACGGGCGTTTCGACGAGGTCGAGAAGACCGGGGTACTCGTTGGAAATTTTTCGCCAAGTTCAGCCCCTCGCTTACTTCGTTCTTCCAAAAGTCGTGGAAATAATTCATGAATAGCAATTCAGGCCGGCTGCAAATGTCGCCGGTGAATTCATTGCAACGTTAAATGGCTTTATTTAAGAAGTGTGGCGTTCCAGATTCAAAAAAACCCCGGCCCGAAAGAGAAGAGAGCGAGCCAGCCCAAGGAAGAACACACCGGAAGATCGTGAAACGAGCAGCTCGCCCGGGCGCTGTTTTACTTCCGCTTATCTTCGACTTTGGACCATCCGTCGTCGTGAAATATTACAACGGGCAAATTTACTCCGCTCATGGATTTTTCAAAGAACGATGCGCTCCGCTACGGAGGAGCACCGTTCGAATCTTTCGTAAACAATGCGACGTTCACCGTACCGTTTCTATTGCATCGTATGCGCGCAAAGATCGCGCGGTTTCTTCCATGACCGAGTGTACTCGAGAAAAACTCGAGTCGAATCTTCGACGCTCGGTGCGCCGCTGGAAATAAAAGAAACATTCGTGGAAACGTAAACGAGCGTTCGGAAGGTGGCGAGCGTGCGTCTCGATCGGGAACTGAACGGTGAAATTGTGTCGTCGAAGGGAACAACGCGTAAACTCGAAACGACATTCGAAGAGTCGAAAGTGCGTCGAGTCGCGTCGTCTCGTTCGAAATAGAGAAGTATCTCGGAGGTTGATTTCGAGCGACTCGTTCCCGTAGTCGCGTTCGCGGTCTCGCGCGCGACCGTCGACTCGTTTACCCGAGAGGAACGTCGTTTTGCATTTCAGATTCGGGAAAAACGCAGCGTCCGATTCGGACGGGACGTGCCGCGAACTTTGGAAAAATTACTGGGAACTTTTCCTCGCGAATCCTTTCCCCGTTGTCCGAGAAGTTTTTCGAGCGCGAGAAACGCCGGAACCGACGCGTAAACGGAAACGCGAAGAGACAAAAGCTCGCGGTGTACCTCAAGGAGGGCGGAACGAAGCGTTCGAAGACAGAGGAATAAAAATAGCGCGGGTCCACCGCGAGAGCGAAACGTTTCGAAAAATAAACCCGAGCGGTGAAACGCTCCGAGCCGCTACGAGGACCCCAGCAGGGAACGAGTTCTCGAAAGACGGAGTGACGCGCACCGAGACTCGGAAACGGAGATACGAGGGAACGAGAATACGAAAGTAGGAGATACGGAAGCTCCGAGGGAAATCGAGGGACCCCGAGCTACGAACGTACGGAACGTAACCGACGATACGAGCGTGGATACCCTTCGTTTCTTTTCGAGGAGAACAGCTTCTGTACCGGGTACCGCGTACTCGTCGCGTTCGCAGTGTTCGAAGAAATGGTCCGATCGCGAACACAGGGTAGCGAGAGAACTCGCTGGAAGAAAGAAGGGTCCGAATTGGCTCGAGGATCGGTCCTCGATCCCATCGATCTGGATCGGTTGACGCTCGTATTGGCAGAATTCCGTTCGGTGTGCGGAGAATCTGGCGGCGATCTGCGAGTTACGGAGCGGCCGTAACGGCGAGGGCGGGCGAGAAACGTTGCCCGGTTTCTCGTGCCGTAAATTAACGAGACGGTACCCCGCGCAATCTCCCGATCTCGCGGTCGAAAATCGTTAACCGATGCTCGCGGATCCCCCTTCGGCAAAAGGCGCCGCCGCGATAACGGAGCTAGGAGGCCGCGTCGCTGCTTCCAATTTTCAGCGATATCGTAAATTTCCGCGCGGAACGGGGGGCCGTCGTTCGATGGAATTAGTCGACCGCCGATGATTCCCGGCCGAGCCATTATCGAGCATTATGTCCGCAGTCCCCGTCTCTCGGTTGCATTTATTACGTTTTCGGTGTTCACGGTGCTCTCGCCCTCGCTCCGTCGTTGCTCGAAAAACGGCTGGTACCGGCGCGCACTCGGTACGCGGAATCGCGAATTCGACGTTTCGCCGTTTACGGATATCGTCGAGTTCGCAGGAAAGTTGCCGCTTTATCGAACTCGGGGAGAGTTTTCGCGATCGAGCGGTCGGGGTAGGTCCTCGTTTCACGCGGACGTCGCGGATTCCGGATTTAAATATCGCGGACGCGAGTATCCGGAGCTCGAAGTCGCGAGAGAACGCGAGCAACCTGTACGGGAGTTCACCGTGGAAACTCGCGAGCGATTCTCGGCGAATTTCTTGCAAAGTTCCGCGAGTCGTTTTCGCCTCGCGAGCGTAAACGACCAACGACCGCAGTTTCGTGGGATCTCGTCGCGAAACGCGATCGATCCGAGGAAAGTCGTCGAGTTTCGGTCGTTAACCAGCGAAAACGGTGTTCGACGCGCGTTTGGGACATCATCGTCCTAATATCGCGCAGTCGCGGCGGTATTATCAATCAGGTTTTTACGAATCGGTCGAGCGGTGGTCGCGCCCGCCTAGGGAGAACCGGTACCGAGAGACCGGGGGTGTGGGGGGCGATACATCGTGGCCTGAAATCGGGAAAAAAAGCGCGTAACCCGTGGAAAAGCCCTCGCGGTCTCCAGCCGCCGTGTCGCGCGTTCCTTTTAATTACTTTTCCTACCGCGTCACTCGAATCACGCCGCGCGCCCCTTCTCGCGCGATCTAATTATTTTAATTAAAACGCTCGGGCGTACGCGGGGGACGGGGCGGTTCCGCGGGACGCGCGAAACGATAATTCAAAGTCCGTCCGCGCGAATAGACGCGCGAAAAGGTCGAGCGGGGAGCATCGAGGAGGATTCGCGATACATCGAGAGAGTTCCCGTCGCCTCGAGTCGCCTCGAGTCGCCTCGAGTCGCGTCGAGTCGTCTCGCACCGGAAGAAACGAACGAGAGAGGCGTCGGATAATTTTATCGACAAACATCGAAAGCGCGCAGCGGGCGACGCTACCGCGCACCGTGCTCGTCCCTCTTCGGTTCGCCGGTCCATCTCGGCGGGCACCGGTGTCCGACGAGAGGAGTCGACGCGCCGCGAGATCGAGAACACCGGGAGACGGGAGCGCGAGGGACGGAGCGGAAAAATGGACCGAGAAAGAGGGCCGAAGAAAGATGGAAAAAGAGGGGAACGAACGGGGAGAAGAGGCTCGACGGTGGAACCGGCGCTACGGTGGTTCTGCTCGCTGGCTAGCTGGCCGTCGCTACTATCGTTGCTGGCGCAAGCAACGGTGGTAGCGGTGCCTGCCGCTGGTGCTGCTGCAGGAGCAGCTACGCGCTCTCCTCTGAGCGCGCGCGGTAAACAAAAACTCCACGGCGACGTTGTCGGATCTTCCCGCTCGGGGTTCAGGGCCTTCCTCCTATTGGCCACCGCCGGATTTTTGTCCCTCTCTCCTTCTTTCTCCCTCGGTTCTCTCCGCTTCCTCCTGCTACCCCTCCGCCACCCCCTTGTCCACCTGCTACCGCACTCGAAACGGCCCCACGGCCGGTGGTGTAAGCGCGTCTCGCGCGCACCCAGCTAGCGAGCGAGCGAGCGAGCGAACCGACGAAACGACCAACCAACGAACCAACGAATCGACGAACGAACCAACGAACGACCGAACGAAAGAACGAACCTACCAACGAACGAGCGAACGAAAGAACGAATGTACGAACATACGAACGAACCAACGAACGAACCAACGAACGACCCAACGAACGAACGAGCGAGCGAGCGAGCGAACGAACGACGCGTCGACGTAGCAGTGCGAGGAGGAGGAGGAGGAGGAGGAGGAGGAGGAGGAGGAGGAGGAGGAGGAGGAGGAGGAGGAGGAGGAGGAGGAGGAGGAGGAGGAGGAGGAGGTGGAGGAGGAGGAAGAGGAGGGACGGTGGTCGGGTAGAGGCGCGGAGGGAGAGGCAACTCTGAGGGCGGAGCAGGGGGACGCAGGAATTCCCTCTCCCCTACTTTCCACCCGGGTTCGCGGCGCGGCGTGGCGCGGCGTGGCGCGGCGCGGCGCATCGTCTCCGACACGCGCGCACACGCGTACCGCGGTCCGGTAGTGTGCACGCGTGCACACGTGCGTGTTGTTGGCTCGTGTAGCTTCTACGTGGGTATCGGTGGGTGTTGATGCACACCCTACGCACACGGTTCGCGGGACATCTTGCATCGTCTCCCTGACACGCGTCCATGGCGTTGCGCGCGCGTCTACATAGGCGAGCATATGGCCGAGTGGTCGGCCGAGTTCGGCGGGTATTGCCGTCGTATCGGTTCACACGCACACCACACCCTGTACACCGCGCTAATCCTCGCGGCTCGTCCGTGCGAGCGCGCTCGCACACGCCACCGATCGTGTGCACGCGGCTCGCTCGGTGAACGATGCTTCGAACGAAATTACGTGGGATTTTTTCGCGCCCGACGATCTCGTCGGAACGTTCACCGGGATTGATCAACGAAATCGACGATTCGTACGAGTCGTTCGCGGTTTCCTCGAACCTCGTTCGAAATAGACGCGCGAGCCGAGCGGAGACTACGCTCGGGTAATTGGTACGGCGAGAACGATCGAAAAAACGTTGAAACGACGGCCGGGGGAAAAAGGAAGCTCGCGATACCGAAATATTCCGCGGAAAGCAGATCTTCGGCCTATATTTCTCCAACACGTGCGTCCGCGAGCGAGTCGACTTCGCGCGGGAAGAGGCCGAGGTATGTGCGCGCGCGCACCACACCCTGTACGGCGCACACGTCGGAGGAAACTCGCGGCGTGTGCACGGCCGCGCTCGCGCGCGCACACGCGAGCGAGCGAGCGAGCGAGCCAGCGCGCACATACACGGTCGCGCGGAATCGCACACGGGCGGACACAGCCGCGCACGATGGAACGAGTCGTTCCGTCGGTTCCATCGCGTCGCCTTTCTTCCCTTCTCCCTTTCTCACCCTGCCACGGCCGCCTCTCGTCCTCGCTCGTCCTCCTTTTCCTCCCCTCGAGCGCCGACCGACCGCTCTCTCGCTAACCTACCGTGCACTTTTGTATGTTTAAATTGGGTTGCGTTCTACGCTCGCGCTTCGAGCGTTAACCGAATCCTTAATTACTATTCTGATTGCGTTCCACCGGCGCCCAGATATCTCCGGCCGCTCTTAATATCTAAAAGCGACCCGAGAATTTTCGGGTCGTTCCGGCACGGTGTCGCGCGCTCGAGTTTCGCTCGACCGCCTCTTTCGCCCGACGGTCCACCGTGCAACGAAAATATTAACGCTCCCCTCGATTCTCGCGAATTCTCGAGAAATCGAACGCGCGTACCGCGATTCGTCTCGCGACCGACGAGAACACCGATTTCCCGCGACGCGAAACCCGACGAAAAATCTCGAGAGAGAGGTCGTTTCGTCCGTAGCGTTCGCTCTTCGTCGAATCATCGAGTACCCGATCGACCGACGCGAAACAAGCGAATTTGGTTCGCGTAGCCGCGCGAGAGTCGCGATCTCGTTCGCCGAGGGTCCTTTGTCTCGCAACGAGCGCGACGTAGTTTCCGACGGAACGCGTAACGGAAATCGTTTCGGTACGCGGTTCGAGCTGGAAAAAAATCCGCGAAACGACCGACCAAACGAACCGTAATCGGGAACGAGATCAACGACGAGCCGTTACGACGCGCGTCGATTACCGTGATTACGATTTCGGTACGTGCGCGAGGTGCGGGGGGATAGCGGGGAGGGGGAGTAGCCGTTACCGAGCCGGTAAATCAAAACGCCCGCGTTATGTCATCGATCGCGTGCGAATTTAAGGATCGACCGGACCCCCGGTTACGTCGGGTGAAATCGAGAAACGCGGTTGTGACACCGACCGATACGAAAATTACACATCCTGGCACGACTTTTAGTTGTCCGCCGGCCAAGTTCCGCGTATGCGTTCGAAGTAATTACACAGGTGCGGGAAACTGGAGTCGATGGAAACATTAAAGTGGATGGCCGAGGCGTTGACCAGCCCGAAGTGGAATATTCTTTTTCGACCAGACGAGCTGCCGTTGGTAACTCCGCGAACTTTCGGGAAAAGGAATTTTAAACGGTGCTCCACCGTCGCTCCGAAAATCTCCGTAGTTTGGCTCTCGGGAGGATTTGTTCGATTTTGCGACCGGTACGAGCGCGTTCGCGTTAGAAAATGGTTCCCGGTCCGTACGAAGATTTCAACGTAGAATTTGCCCGTGCTCGTTTCGCCGGTTGCACCGACGCGTTGAGGATTCACCGACTCGCGTCCGCGTACGAATCGTTTACGAATCGATCTCGCGTTTGTGCTTCGATCGCGACTTTTACTCGACACCCGTTGCGTACGTCGACGTTTCTCTCGTTCGGTGGCTCTGCGAAGTCGAAGACGACACGGGTAGCGTTAAAGTTGCGCTGCCAGGCATTTCTCGAAACCGATTAAAAGCCACCCCCGCGTGAAGCGTGCGCGGCGAACCACGAGCGGAAAGACGGAGAACGCGGCAAACGAGGAGAAATATTTGATCGATCGACCGTTAACGAGAAGTCGTTTGCTCGACGAACGTACGAACGATCGTGCGACGGTTCGCGCGGTTCGGGCAATAGGTGTACACGGTGTTTACCCCCCGTGAAAACCGTACACCGACGTCGGTGTACCTTGGAAAACCGTGCGTACTCGTAGACGCTAATCGTAGGAACGTGTAGCGAACGATTACCGGAGCGGTGAACGAAAGTTCGTTTAAGTCGATATAACTTCCAGCTTCGCGGCACTTTCGCGAAACTATTTAGCCACTTCCATCGACGGCCAAGAAAGTGATTGGATAACTTCGTCGCTAAACGAGGAACACAATTAAAGTTACAATTAAGATACTAATCGAACTGGTCTCTCCCGCGCGATTCGCGCACAGGGATTTCGAGGAACGATCCACCCGGTTCCGTGGCTCGTCCTACGATGAAGACGAAATCGGAAGCGTTGAACACCGTACGAGACTCGCTAGCAACGTTCGCGACCATTTTACGAAATTGGGGTACGGGAAAAAATACGAGAGCGTTCCAACACTTTCCATAGCTGTTAAATTATACATAGAACGGTAAACCTAATCGAAGCTTCGAAAGAATCTTCTTACAGTTTCATCGACGTGCAACCCTTCGACCGTTGCGTTTTCATCGACGTTGACAACGTTAACGATTTGAGATTCGTTCGATTGCTCGCGGTGTCTTCTAGATGTTTCGCGATCTTGAGCAACCGTTATTGTTCCAAAACGATCGTCGTGCGTGCACGAAAGAGTTATTTGTCGATAAAGGATAATCGTGGTCGTTGTCGTCGGTTTAGCTTCGGTGTTCCGTAACCGTGGCTAGTGCTGCGCGAAGGTGGAACGAAACGAGTCGTCCGTTATAAATACGTTCTTTTATCCGGTTCGGTCGCGTATCGGGGATACTTTTGCATAAATAAAATCACGGATATCGGACGAAAGATTCGAAGAACTCGGCCGGACGTCGGAATTGCCGATGTCCGAGTCCGATGCAGCGCCGCGAGATTAACTGAAAAGCCCCGATGTCGTGACTGCGTGTCGGACTGCTCGAGCGAACATAATCGAGGCGATACGCGATCGACGCTCGAGCCACCGAAACCCATAATTATGCAAAGCTACAACAGCTCGCAATTAGCTGTCTGGCGAGTCCTAGGTAATCCAACGTCGCGTCTGTCGGTTAACGCTGGTTTTCATCCCGTTTCGCGGACGTCGTCGATCGTTCGACAAAAATTTTCCAAACTCGTTCGCGAGCATCCGTGCGCGCGAACGTACGCGTCGTTCTCGGTGCGCAACGCTTTCGCGGAGTCGTCGAGTCGCAGTGACTTCCGGTGATAAGAATAGAGGAACGGGGACGTGTCACGGACGCCGAAGCTAAACGTTCTTTTTTTTTTTTCGCCTTCTCGTCGAACCATCGTAAAACCGTACCGTCGTTCGTCGGTTTCGAATCGCGAGTCTTTGCGCGACTTGCACGATTATTACCTTCTCGTCGTTACGGGCGAGATATCTCGCAAAAGAGGAGCGATTGTCCTCTTGACTCGATTGTCAGAAACGATACTGTTGTAAAGTTCAGATTATAATATATAGTTTATCAGGGATCTTGCGTATCCAGTAGTATAGTTTTTGTACACATGAGAATACAAAGTCCGAAGACACAAGTGTACAGTGATACGCCTTGACGCAAACGACGACAGTGTCGTGTGGTCTTCGTGGCTCTCGACTTGGAACTGACTAGAAAGAAACACCAAAAGGAAAACAACCAAATCGTTGACCGCGCAGAGGACGATCCTTTCGCGCCAATATGGAGACAGTTCTTAAAACTGACATCGACATTTCACACTCTTAGGATCATTGTTGCATTCGTTTTAACAGATACGACTCCACGAACGAAACGCAACTCGTGGGTAGCAAGGTGTCTCGTCAGTGGCAACGAAAGGGTCGAGCAAGCTGGACGTCGATATCGGTATTCCCCGCGAACGTTGATCTTGAACGGCGAGTCGAGTACGCGATAGCTCGGAAAATACCTTTCGATGCTTTCGACGTTACCGTACGGAATAAACAGCGATCGTAGGGCCTTCCTCGAACGAACGCGAACGTGGAAACATCGAAAGGCATCGCTGCCGGCGTTCGAGAACAAACGACGCATCCAGTTCGTGCAAAGTTCCGGTGACGAGCATCCACGACGAGTGAACTCGTCTCAAGGACAGTTTCGACTGTCGTGAGATCGGTTTTAACGAGCTCGGGTAGTTTTTTCCAGGAATTTCGGAGCTCGTATCCCCCAGCTCTCTCTCTCTCGAGTTCAAGCTCATATCTCCGAGCTCTCTCTCTCTCTCTCTCTCTCTCTCTCGTATTCCCCAGCTCTCTCTCGAGCTCTCGAGCTCGTCCTCGTGGTATCAACATCTCCTCGTATTTATTAATACGCGCGTTTCTCCTCGAGTAAGCGGTGGAACGCGCGCCTTGTACGAGTTCCGGGAAGAATTCGAACGCCAAAAGGTAGCGGGAACGTCGATGGCGTTCTCGTCGATATTTCGCCGGTCGGAGCGAGAGAAAGCGAGAGAGAAAGAGAGAGAGAGAGATAGAGAGAGAGAAAGTGTGCAAGAGAGAGAGAGAGAGAGATTACGATCGAGCGGCGAAGCTCGAGGCGACAAGCGAGTCGCATCCGAGGGGACTTCTGGAAATCCTCGTGTTCGAGTAGTCGCATCGATAGCGCCGATTCCCCGACCGACGGGAGGGAAGTTGGCGTGGCGGAAAAGAGGAAGGAAACGTCTCTTGACGTCTGTCGAGGTGACGATCGCAATTACCGATAACCGATCCCCTTAAGTCGTCCAGGATAATTTCTGGCCCGATTTCCCCCTCCTCCCCCCTTTCTCACCGTTTTCCGCGCGCGTCACGTCGCGCCCTGGGACGCTTCCGCGCTCGCCGCGACTTTCCGGACTTTTGCTTATCTACGAACGAACGAACGAACGAACGAAGGAAGTTCGGAAGTGGGTAAACGTAACGAACGACGCGAGCGTCGCCGTGGAATAGCAATGGGATGCCCCTCCCCCTTGCTCCCTCCGGCTCTCGCCGACCGTCTGTGCCGCGTTACGAGCTTTTTACGCCGATCTAACCGTATTAGAACGACCGGGGCGAGAAAAGTTTCCAGAACGGATACGTCGAAAGAGTCGAAGACGATACTACCGTTATCGTTGCAACGTCGATCGATCTTCGAGCGGTAGCATCGACGACGACATAGTACTCGTTCCAACCGAACGGAACCACGCGCGGCGAGAAATACGTTCCCCGCGATAATCTTTCGCGTAAACGTCCAAGAGCTCCCCCTTCGCGGTAAAGTGGTAATTTCATCGAGCGGTGAATCGAGCGCAAACACCGGCTCCGGCACAAAGGATACAATTGTTCGACGTTCCGTCTGCATTATTAATCGCGTTTCCGTTTTTACGTCGAGCTCGCCACGGACTCGCTCGAGTCTCTCTCCCGCGCGCAGCCCGCGGTCACTTCCCTTTGACGACGTGTTTGCGAATCTTCTATCGCGGTAAGCGGTGGTTAGTAACGCGCGAAAATTTCGTCGATCGGACGAGTAACCCGCGCGCGGGTTTTCGAGATTGCTGGAAAACGAGCGAGCAAAAGGTGGAGAGGTTTCGAATTGTTTCGTAACGGGGCCCGTGCACGGTAATTCGGTAGAATTTTCCCGCGTCGAATGAACCTCTCGATGCTCGAACGAATCGCGAGGCGTATCTCGGCGCGCGTTCACGCGTGGATCGTCGTGTACACTGTACCCGTGTATTCGAGACGCGCTCGCGTCGTTCGAACGCGTTCGCTTCGTGTCTCGGGTGCGAAAGTCCAGTTCTCGAAAACGTGCGACGTCTCGAAAATCGAACCGCGATTGTTTCGATCGGAGAATTTTTTTACCTCGTCTCGTGATTTCGACGAGGTACGGAGAGCGTTCGAGCTTTGTTCTCGCAGCCGATCGAGCTTTCGAAGGAACGCGACACAGCGAATCCGTGGAAAAGAATTTCGTATCGATACTCTCGCGGAACTGTACCAAGATTCGTCCCGAGAACGCGCGGAAAAGTTTCATCGATCTCGCGAGATCTCGCCGTGCTACGTTCCTCGCGAGTCTCCGTTTCCGCGGAAACGATCGGCGTCGCGACGCTGATGCAATCGACACGCCGCTTACGCGATCGCGAGCCGATTACGATTACCGGGGAGGGGTCTACGACGGGGAACAATTTTTTCTTATTCTTTTATTTCTTTTTTTTTTATTCCCTGGCTCGCTGTGCTTGGCACCGGCTGGTAGATATTTTTAGATTTCGAGCGTGAGTCAACGGCAACGATTCGACGCGTAACGCGTCCCGTTCTCTTTTACGCGGGGATATCTGTGCAAATACCGGCGACCTTGCACCTTGATTTACTTTGCGTCTTTTTTATCCGGTTACGAGCCCGCCACCGTGGCCGCCCCCTGTTTCGCGAAGGTAACGATAAGCGTTTCCACGCGGTGTTAAGACCGGAGCGGTTCGCGATTCGTTGGAATCTTAATGGAATCGGAACAAGAGAGAGAGAAACAGTGAGAGAGAGAGAGAGAGAGAGATGCGCAATTGTAACCGCGATAAATAAGTTTCCCGCGCGATTACGAACCGAGCGTTGCGCAAGAAACCGGGAAAGAGAGGATCGTCGGTCCCTTGTGTCTCCGTTTAATTCGCAGCCGTTTGTTCATTTTAAAGGGACAATCTCGCGGTGTAATGGAAGCCCGCGGACCAGAGCGCAAGAACGGGTAAACGTTGCCAGCGGGGAACAGATCGGCGCGCGTTTCGTTCGAGGAACGATCGCGCGGACGATTCGCGTCTCTTTGCGAAGTTAGTTCGACGATGAACGATCGGTAACGATGGGAACGCGCGAGCACGCGCGAAAGGAAATTAATTCGGCGAGAGGAGTAACCATCGGCGATGGTTCCGGTCGAGTACCCACTCGCGTTGCTAATTTCTCGTATCTACCTCGCAGATGCAACTCGCGGAATACGCGATCGAACGTACAATGTTGAAGATTCTGCATCGTTGCCGTGTAACGATTTAAACGCCTATTCGAAGACCCATTATCAATTTCTATTCCTTTTAACGGGAGCGAGAAAGCGTTTCCGTGCTTCGAGATAGGCCGATAAATCGAGGCGAGAAAATAAAAGTGAAAATGGATGGAAAAAAAAAGGAAAGGCGGAGGGAAGAGGTGGAAGAAAGAAAGAAAAAAAAAGAAAAAGGAAAAAAAAAGAACCGCTCGCGATTTCGCTCAGCCCGCGAAGCATCCCGTACGCGCATTTTAATTGTTTTCTGCGCAAGAGAACGCGCTCGAGCTCGTCGCGCTGGTAACGATAGAAAGTCTGTTCACTTTGAGGCGACTTCGATGGCGGAGTGCCCTCGAGGAGTCCGCCTTGATTTAAATGCGTACGAGGACTTTGGTGGCGCTGCGCCGTGCACTTGTATGCGTGCTACTAGAATAGCAATGGTGAGTTATTTTCAGGTGACACTTTGGAGAGGATTCGTGCGAGTAATGTCACTCATAGGCGTTCGCCGCGAAAGCTAAGCGCGCAGCTTTTTCGAGGCTTTAAAAACCTCGCGTAGCTGGATGCTCCTCTCCGCGCGTACCACCACCGATCGATCCGGTATACCGTTTCCATTTTACGCGAAAATTCGTCCGAGAGGTCTTTCCGAACGAAAACGCGCGATCGAAGGAGAAACCCGTGGACAACGATCCCAACGACCGATCGAACCGATTTCCGTTATTTTCTTTCGAGCCAGTCGAAAACAAATGTCGGACGATCGCCCTTTCCTTTCGTCCCGTTCTTTATTCGCTGTTCCTCGAAGCCGCGCAAACGACAACAATTTTACATTATCGCGGTGGTGGTCGCCGCCACCGCTTTCGCGAAAAGTCAAAGCTCGTTACCGCGAGTTGGAGAAAGTTGGCGAGAGCGAAAATACGCGACGAGTCCCTTTATTGTCGTCGATCCTTTGCAACCCCGCGCTCCAACGAGTTATCGCGAAGCGAAACGTCGCGCGTCGAGTCGCGTCGCGTCGCGTCGCCTCGCGTCGCCTCGCGAGAGAACTGGTCCCCTCGACAAATAATAAACACCGATTAAAGTAAAAGCGCGTTCGTACGAAACGATCGCGGTAATTAATCCGGCCGGCTAATCCGGCGTGGCTGCGGCGAACAAGAGAAAGCATTTCTAGAAAATGCACCGAGTCCGCTCGAATCGCGTGTTTCTAAAGGGAACGCGCCCGGCCGAATACATAAATGCAAATAACACGTGATGCCGGCCGGAGCGTACAAGTATCGCGGGGACCTGTTGCGCGTCATTCATTTTGGTACTGATCCAGTCAACGTTTGTTTCAAAATCAATCCGCCGCTGGCCAGCTGTTGGAGCTGACCAATATTTGTAACCGGGATCGCCCGTAACCGGGTCGGGATATCCGTGGAACGTTTTCACCGAACGGAGAGTGGAAATCCTCGATCGCGCGAAACCTTCGTCAAAGGCTGCGAAAATATCTTTCGAACGACTCGACGTTGTTCCTAGGATCGATGACTCGAACCACGGATCGACCAACGACCGGTAGCGTTCGTCGAGCGTACCGCGTGATCTTAATTATCGGCTCGTTCGATCAGTTTCGTATAGGTTTTTACATTGTAAAAGAATACCAATGCTTCGACTTTGAAGTATACGATTGTAAGTGTACGAACGAGTCGACGGATCTACGCGAAATTTTACACGCGTTCGTTGAACGGTAGTACCGTCTCTGGAAAGATAAATACAGTGGATTTAAGAGTGATATTTTGTATGGTATCGTTCTTCCTTCGCTACTCCTGTACGCGTGTACTCCGGTGCTCTTGCGAGGACCATCAACCACTTTCATAACCCAAACACCAGGATCACCGATAATCGAAAACTATGTATATGAACCACCGTACGCTGAATAAAGATTCATTCGTTGTGCCATCTTACTCGAGTTTGAATCGCTGCTCGTCAACCGTCGCGTACTCTTACCGATAATTACGTCAATATATTCTCTACGAAGACTATCGCTAAAACGGTAACTCTTTACAGAGACGTTTTCTAAATGGTAACTTTTGGTCATTACCTCCTATTTCTACGGAATAGGGAATAAGTAAAGTTACTATTATTTTAATATATGCTCACGCGAATCGTGAGTCAAAGTGCGCTGGTGAAACGACTTTAAACGATAATATTTTTGTTCCGCGATCCGATACGATGGTCCAATCCACCCGGTTTGCGATCGAGGCTCCTCATAAACGAACGTTTCAACGATCGAGGCTTATCTATTCTCCGAGTTTCCGTCTTTCTCTTGGAAATCGAACCGCGAAACGATCTCGAGAGATCGAAGAACTCAAGATCGCGACGACCGAGCGAGAAAAGCCGAACGGAACCGATAACGAGATCGGAACTCTTACTCGTGAGGGAGTCCTCGGTCCACGGTTGTTCGATTTGCGAGGCAACATTGCCCTTCTAGCTTTCCACGGACTCTGTTCTCGCATCTCAGCTACGTAGGCTCGTCCACGTCGTCGGTGTCGGGACAGGAAAATTACTCTCGAAATAAATTGCCCGTGATCATTCCCGCAAACGTGTTTCTAATCGTTTCGGCGTATATTTAGCGCCCGGCGGGTCTAATTCGGCCCCGGTTCAACGAAGAATGACTAATTCGATGGTCGGTAGACGCACGCGAACGCTGTCGGACATTTCGAAGCGAGGATCGGGAAGGGGAATTTGACCCCTTGAACTGGATAGTGGTCGCGAACAGAAAAACCACGCCGAGTATCGGAAGCTTTGGCAGTGGCTCACGGTCAAGTAGATCGGAAAAAAGTCGCGGTGCCCGGTGGCGAGTTGCCAGAATCACTTTTGCAGCGTTAAATTAATTTCGAGTTACCGTAGCAGTCGTCGTCCACCGTGCCGTCTCTCGGCCCGTTTCTTTGTTCGTCGCCCGTTTCTCTCGTTCGGTACCGACCCGGCCCGAAATTCGTCTCCGCGTAAACGCAAAACGAGCAACATCGAACTCGCCCGAAACGTCGTTCGTTTTTGCGTTTCTTTCGAGCCGGATCCGTTCGAAACGAGCCAACGATCGCCCGGGTTGACTCGAACGCGACGAAACCTCGCGCGTTTACCCAGAGATTGGAAACTCGCGGATACGTGTCACCGGTTGCGAAATTATTTACCAGATACGAACGGGAGCGAAGGTTCGATACCGAGAGTCTTCGACTATCGAATCTCGGGGGTTCGAAAACTCGTACACGAAGAGAGATCCTTCGACTATCGAATTTCGGAGGTTCGAGAACTCGTACACGAAGAGAGATCCTTCGAATATCGAATCTCACGGGTTCGAGAACTTATACACGAAGAGAGATCCTTCGACTATCGAATCTCACGGGTTCGGGAACTCGTACACGAAGAGAGATCCTTCGACTATCGAATCTCACGGGTTCGAGAACTCGTACACGAAGAGAGATCCTTCGACTATCGAATCTCACGGGTTCGAGAACTTATACACGAAGAGAGATCCTTCGACGAGCGAAACACGGGCATCTGTAACGTTCTTTTTCGAGAAAAGAACTCGACGCGGATCATCTTCGTCTTAGGCGAAAGATCAACGGTCCCGTGATCGTAAATCGCGCGTCCGGAGAACGGTTTAATCGGTAGCGTCCTTCGACCGGAAGGTGTCGAGATAGAGGTCACGGTAGCACCCGGAGAAGCAGGAAAAGGGATCGGGGAGGGTTGGAGGGAACACACGGGGTAAAACGGAAGGAAGAATCGCTTAATTCGCGCGGGCGGGAGGGCTGGAGGGAGGGCGGGAGGGCTGGTGCGCGCTCCGCTCTCTCCGCTCGGATATGTAAATTTAATAACGCCAATTTGGTGTGGGTGCACCGTCGTGCAGGACGCTTTACATGTGCTGGCTGTGCATTATGCATGCGTATTGTGTGCACCTGTTGCCCCAAATCAAGGTTCGCCTCTTGCGGAAACCTAATGCCGCATAATTGTGCTTTGAACGCAAACAACAACGCCGGGCGACAAAAAGAACGACGCGGCTGCGCGCGCAACGCTCCGCGTTATCTCGCTCATGCGATATTAATGAGAGCTCATTTTCATAAATGCCTCTGGTCCGGAGCATTAAAATTTATATTACTAGCGAGCGGCGACGATCGCGCGACCGACGCTTCTTCCTCGACGGTTCCACGTTGGCGCCAACCGAGAGGATTCGGGGAACGTTCACTTATCGAGGACCAGGGGATGTATTTCCGGACTGACTCGACCAACGACGATAGAAGTTACTCGCTGGGTTGTCGGTCACCGACCAAGATCTCGACGAGGTAGCGAATCGACGAATCAGCACCGCTGGAGAACTCTGGGAACTTGAATCGCGTTCTGGACCCTACTTGAACAGTTTCGATAGACGTCCTCGTTGCAAAGATTACAATGTTTGCTTCGTTGCAATACACAGGGATCTCGTGTACGTTAGTATACATCGTACGGTAATATACGACGATTTAATCCTAGTGAGAAGCACAGTGTCGCTTTTCTCGACTCTCCTGAGTGACCGAAGAAAACCAAAGTGTGCTGGGATAAGTGCAACGATGACTTGGCTAGTGTCACGTGTTGGTAACGAACGGTCCGCGTTGAGTTTTGGATAACTGCGTTCGTTTCGACGAGAACGACCGTTACTTTCTTTTGCAGTTTTCCACGGTCGGTTACTAGCAGAGAGCAATCGAGAGAAACACACGACGCTGTGTTTTGTCGTTCGCGTAAAATTGAATCACTGTGTTTCCAGATACGCGAGATCTTTGAATTATAATCTGAACTTTTGCAACGGAAAGTAACGACCGTATCGTTGACCCTTTTGCGGCAATACGAGTACAGTTCTTGAGACACAACGTGGATCGTTGATCGACAACACGTGACACTACACTTGTCCCAACAAATATAAAACTCTTCGCTCGATAACGGACAAACGGTTAGCGGGGAATATAATAGGTTGTTCGATAAGATTTGTCGATAAGAAACGGAACTATTAGGTTTGTTCGATTAACAGGTGCAAAGTTTCGCGCAGATCCCTCGACTCGTCAATGTATTTACGGTTGTTCAAACGTTCAAGCGTCGTAGTACCTTTTTGCAATGGCAAAAACGACGAAACTTGTTATCCAGCGCGAGAACAACGACGCCTCGACCGGGGTACGTTTGCACGCTCCAAAGGTTCAACGTCGAGACGGCACGCGCCGCGTAGGGCAGTTCTTGGACCCGGTGGGGACGAGAAAGGACCGTAAAACAAGCGGTACCATCGCGGTACGACTTTTGGAGACTGCAAAGTACCGAACGACCGGTCGTTGCGCACAAACGCACCGAGTCATCGTCCAGGTGTTTAAACGTCTTTAAAACAGTCTTTAACCCTTTGCACTCGAGGCTTCTTTGCTACCAGAAACCGACGCCTCGAGAAAATTCTTTAAGTCGTAAAATTCATCTGGAATGGAACTTTTTTATATACTTTGCGTACTTGCGTTTACACTCTAGAAGAACGTGGTATTTAAATTCCAATTTGAATTCTAAATAACGAAATTTTCCCGGATCGAGAATAGTACTCTGAACGATTTGGCGACCGAGGATCTCCTCTCGAGTCCAAAGGGTTAACCCTCCGCACTGGAGGCTTCTTTGCTACCAGAAACCTTGAAAAAATTCTCCAGGTTGTAAAATTAATCTGGAATGGACTATTTTTATATAGTTTGCATATGTACGTTTACACTCTACAAGAACGTGATATTTCAATATGAATTCTAATTCCAATTTGAATTCTAAACCACCAAGTTTTCCCGTGTTGAGAATAGTACACTGAACGATTTGGCGAGCGAGGATCTCCTCTCGAGTCCAAAAGGTTAAAATCCTCAGTTCCCCGCTGTAGCTCTCTCGGCCGGTTAAAAGGACCAAGAGTTTCGCGAAACGGGGTGTCAGAAGCGAAAGAAAAAGCTCGCGGGAGAGTCTCGGTGCAGGAACACAGTTCCCGCGCGAAGCTTCGGTTTTCCGGTAGCATCCTCGCAGAGTTTACCGCTGTTCCTCGAGTTTCCGGCGTCGGTCCCTCCGGCGTAGGTCGGCCACGAGTCCGTTATCGGGATCGAAAACGGTTTCGAACGGTGAGCGTTGGATTCGATTGGCGAGGCTTTCGTCTTAGGACGATGGCCGAGGAGTTTGCCACTTGGCCGACATCGATGCCCCGGGACCGGGCCGTTTGTCACGGTGCAATGAGTTTCGCGGCCTGCGCGCGTACGCGAGCCGGAGCCGAGCTGCCTCGCCCAGATCGCGCGGAATTTCGTTCGATCGGTAGCACACTTTTCAGCGGAACGCGCGCGTACCTGGATGGCACGCGGTTTAGGTAGGGGTGAAAAAATCCGCGCGGTTCGCGATCCATCGTGGATCGAGCGGCGACCAGCCGCGCGAAAATCGACGCTAAGGATGCGCGCGTTTCGTTGGGCTCGGCGCGCTCGTTCGACGATACGAATCATCGGTTTCGCGGTCCGACGAAACCCGATTGATCGCAACGACGATCCACGAAGCCGCGTATCCGCGAGCATCGAGGCTATCACCTCGAACGAAAATTTCCCTGCGTCGCGGAGGACTCGACGCACTGGTTCTCCGTGCGCGCAACGAATCGCTCGGATTTTTTCCGCGACGCGACCTCCTCCCCGATCGTACGAACGAAGCAACGAACGGGCGTTACGGAACGAGGTAATTATCGGGGCCGATAGGATCCAGCGTCGGAATTACGGGCGTTCGAG
Organism: Ptiloglossa arizonensis; assembly: GCF_051014685.1. NCBI lineage: Eukaryota > Metazoa > Arthropoda > Insecta > Hymenoptera > Colletidae > Ptiloglossa > Ptiloglossa arizonensis. The sequence goes on from NC_135048.1 coordinate 34,585,362, forward strand.
AGGGAGTCGACCGTGAGCGGCGAAGATTAAGGATGCGAGAGGTACGCGGCCGGTCGGTCCGCGGTCGACGAGCGCTCGTCGTGGCTGGCGCGCACAGGCGTGGTCCAGTGGCACGTTTCCATCGTATCTGGACGGAAGTTCGGCCCGGTCGGCGCTTTCTCGTCTTCGTCTTCGCAGCCGCTTACCGGACCGTCGTCCCCGAGGACGCGTCGCACCGCGACTTTCGATCGAGCCGCCGCGAGGAAAGTCGAGAACCCGCTCGATGGTACGCGTTCGCAACGGTGACGTCACTCTCGTCGGTAGAACGAATTACGCGACGACGCGACGTCGATGAAAGAAATTGGCCGCAACCGGTCGCAACTGTTGCACGGCCCTCGAGCGATCCTCGCCGGTGGAAGCGATCCGGCCGATAGCTATTCGAACGATTCCTCGTCGACGAACCGGTAGGTCGTAATCCGGTCTCGGTCCGAGTCGCGAATCGCCTCGCGTTTCAACGTTCGGTGATCGACGGATTACGGGGGTTTCGCGGCGAGTCTCGAGAAACTTACGAGTCGCAACGCGAGGCACGAGTACGCGATTCGGGCCCGTACACCTGTATTCCGAGGCAAATGCGAATTATACGGGCAAACGGAGCGTTCCGACGGTTAAAAATAAACCGGCCGGAGGAGCTGGTGGCAAAAACGCAGAACCGGCAGGATTCCATCGTCGATAACCGGGGAGGGAAGGTTTCTGGTCGCGCGGCTATGATTAATACCGAGGAACGAGAAAACAGTTCCCCGCTAGGCGGTGGTAAACCGGGGGATAGCCGGTACCGGCGAGCGTTTCCACGGGGCATCGGTTCGGAGCGGTGCGGAGCGGAGCGGAGTGGTGCTGAACGTCTGCACGGACCTCGAGTTTCTGCATACCGTGGCGACGCGTAGCCGGCGTGCGCGCGGAGGGAAGATGCTCGGACGAAAGAAAGCCGAGGCAAGGCTGACCGGCAGTCCTAGAGCCGGTACACGGTTAACGCGTATACGAGCGTCGGGGCCGGTTGTGCGCGCCCGTTGGCTATCTAGAATCTAGACGATGGCAGTGAGCTTGACCGAGTGGCGCTTCGCGAGGCCGGCCGACGCCCTTCCTCCTGCTTGCTTGCTTGCTTTTTGCGCAACCTACACTTATAATCTCTCCCGTTCCCTCTTCTCTCTTTCTCCGCTTCTCCCGCTCCTCTTTCTCTCTCTCTTACTCTCTTTCTCTCTCTCTCTCTCTCTCTCTCTCTCTCTCTCTCTCTCTCTCTCTCTCTCTCTCTCTTTCCGTGGCTCCCCTCTCCTGCGACGTTCATCGCGTCCACACCTGAGTACCATTATATTTCCCTGCGTAGCCGTGGCTCCGGCCGTAATCTCGCCGCGGTATTAGTTTTCATATTGGTTCGTACTTAGAATATTAACGCAATATCGCGCACAGCCGCTCCCCGTATTACCGTTTTATCAACGGTGCCCGGGGATATTAGATCGCGCCCGATTCTCGCCAATCGAAATCGCTCCTGTTGCGAAACGCAACGCCGAACGTACGGGTAATTCGGTTCACGGAACACCGAGAAGGTCGCGCACCGCGCTCCAGGAGAGTACTCGATACCGTTCGGTCCTTAAAGATCGTTTCGTCCCGCGACGTACTCGCGCGAACGATTTCCGCGTTCGCGCGCCCAAGAACCTCGCTTTTCGAAGGTTTTTGCGCGGAGACGATCGCGTTCTCCCGTCGATCTCGCGATCCTCTTCGAGAGCCGACGCGAGGAGGTCCGGGTGCGGAAGTCGAGATACGCTTTATCGTTTCTGCCGCTTTCTCGTCGAGGAAACTTGGATTCCGGTTCTCTCGGGGTTGGCCAGCCTCCTTGGATACCGTTTTCGCGCAAACGTTCCGATCGCTCGAGTCGAAAGCCGTACCGGGTCTAGGGAAGCGGAACGACGTCTGTACCGATAAACCGTACCGGTTCTGGCGTCGCCGTTATCATTGGTTCCTTTCGGTTCGCGAGCCGAAACACGTAGACGTTTCCCCTCGAGGAACACCACCGTGGGGGTAAAAAAATCGTCGCTGGTCGTTCGTCGCGAGTACGCGATCGCAGAGAGAAGAACCTCGCGCGTACCAGGTCCGAGAACCGAGGGACACCGTGTCGTCGTCCGAAGTCGCGCGGACCGCATCGCCCCCGGCTATACGGCACACGGAAGCGCTCGCCGCGCTCGGCTCCTGCACACCGCTGCCCGGTTCTAGGATACGGCCTCGGTATTCAGATTTTCTCGGTTGCATCGCCGCGAGAACGACCGTCCTCCTCTATTTGTTCCCGGTGTACTCCGACGTCCGTTTCGCGGACGAGCGGCTCGCGCGAACGTCACCGCGAACTACACCGCGAGCGAGCGAGCGACCGAGACGAGACGAGTTTTCGTCCGTTTCGACCCGGTGAGCGTGATCGCGCGTACAAACACCGATTCACCTATGGTTATTCTTTGGTTCGTCGCGCTTCTTCGACTCGAGAGGCGCGGCTCTTTTCTCGCGCGATGCGTAACTAGTCGAGGATGTCTCGGGTTTCTCGGCGTCGGTCCCAACCTCGTCGATTCCGCGATAAGAACCGATGCGCGTCCATCGCGGGTGATTTGTAAGTTTGCTCTCGGGCCGGGAAGGCTCACAAATTATCGGCGAGCGCGATGAGTATCGTTACGTCGCCGTGAAAGTGGGCTCGCTCGTTCGCTCGCTCGCTCTCTCGCTCGCGGTGCTCGTTTTCCCCTCGCGGAGAGGCTCGGGCAAGAAACGGATTCTACTCGCGGCCGCGTTCGCCGTTTAGAAACTCGAACGCGTCCGCGAACGATCTTACGCCGCGACGCGCGCGCCTCGACGAGGAACGAGGGACCGGGTCTCGTCGAGAGGGTGATTTCGTACTCGAGTTGGACAACGGATCGTGATCGGCGAGGGGACGATCGAGCGTCGCAAGGACGCTCGGCGACCCGGGGCGTGAAACGCGAAGCTGAAATTACGGTAAGTTCATTAACCATCGAGCGGGCGATACTTACGCACGCGATCGGCTCGGGCGCACCGCAAGAAACCGATCTGTCCCCCCCGGTCGTCGACGAGCAAAAAGTCACCCGGAGAGACAGAACTGGCGTAGAAGAAGAATAAGACGAAGCGCGCGAAAGGGGAACGGGCGAGAGAGGAGGAAACGACGCGGCGCGGCGCGGCGCGGCACCGGGGGAACGAGAAAAACAAGAAACCGGGGCGGAATAAGAAAACGACCAAGTACACCGAGGTAAAGAGCCAGAAGAAGTGGAAGATAGGAAAGGATACGGTGTACCTTGGGCGTCGGAGCACGGGGAGGGATAAACGCACACGCTCGTACCGCGCGCACACCGATCGGCGCTATAATCCACCGACCGATTACTCGGTCGTGTCGTACCCGCCCATTCTCCGGCTGAATTTTTCCTGCTCCCTTTCCACGCGTACCCCCTCCCCCTCGTACCTCTGTACCAGCACCCCTCTCTCTCTCTCTCTCTCTCTCTCTCTCTCTCTCTCTCTCTCTCTCTCTCTCTATCGTCCTCCCGGCGTTCCCCGGGCGCGCGGCTTCGACGGTCTTTTTTCTTCATCGCTCGGAACGTCGGTGTAACCGTTGTAATTAGTAGCTATCCCCGTTTAAACGTCCGTGGCCGTGTGTACATATACCCGACGAGTGCGCCGGTGGCTCTCGTCGTTGCTCCGGCGTTCGAGTCCGAAAGGGGGTGGCTCCGTCGGTGGCGAAGGGGATGGCGGGCAAGAAGAACGAACGACGCCGATGGAAAGAGAGGAAACGCGGGCGAGCGGAAGGGTGGCGGCGATGGCGACGGCGACGGCGACGGCGACGGTGGTGGCGGTGGCGGTGGCGGTGGCGGTGACGGTGGCGGTGGCGGTGGCGGGCAAACCACACGGCGTTGTAGCCGCTGCATAACTACGCGCTTATTGCGCTATTTTCACCGTGAGCCGATACACGTGTGCTGCCCCCACCACCGCGCATGGCGCGCATTTGCCCGCTTCGCAGGATCAAATAGGAGGGCACGGAAGATCGACAGCCCGGATAGGGGAGGGACGGGTGGGAGGGGATGAAAACGAGCCGAGAAACTCGCCGAGTCGTGGAACGGGGGCTGGGCGAGGAGAGGGGAGAGCTAAACGTTCGTCCTGTCGAAGGATCAACAGGCGTCGCGGACGCGTCTTCGATTTGGAAAATGCGCCGAGAGAAAGGGGAGGGACGCGGGGATCCCGTGGGTAGGGGGAGCACGGTTTCCGGAAAGACGCGCCGCTCGAAACCAGGAGCGGAGCGCGAGGGAACGTCGGACGGGATGCCGATTCGTTCTTTTTCCTCCCCGGTTTTCTTCTTTTCCGGCTTTCCAACGAGCCGCTCTCTCCGCGTCTAACGGAATATTCTCGTTCCTAGGAGGGACGGTTCGATCGCGCGGGGTCCGCGAACGTTCGCGTCCTCCGGGACGGTGTACGCGTTCCCGGAGCGGTCTCGGGATCGGTTCGCGGTCGTACGCCGCGAGGAGGATCCGTTTTATCGTTACCGCGGAATCCATCGATACGGTGGAAAGCGACGCGTCCGAGAGAGACGCGCGTGCGAGGTCCGCGTCGGGCCATTGGGCGTGGAAGTGATTCATCGAGGACCGGCGCGCACGAGCCCGCGTATTATCTAGATAACGACGAGTTACGTTGCTCGAAATCTTCGCGTAGGTCAGGCCTGCGGATAACGGCTTACTCTCGCGGCGAGCCGGAGCCGCGAACAGCATCGCGGCGCCCGATCGCAGAAGTTCATTAAACTCGGTAGGCGTGTCGGGCTCGAAAGGCTTTACGGTTAAGTACGACAATGCGCTAGATTCAGCTGGACGCGATCGATCCCGCCCGATCGCCGATCGCCCGATTTACGAACGATCCGCGACTCCTCGGGAGCGAGCGGGATCGGTGTCGCTCTCTCGCTCGCTCGCGCGACCGAGTTACCGAAAGAAAAATAAAGGAGGAGCAGCGCGCGAATCGGAGGAGCTCGGCGCCGTTTCCGCGGCCACGGTGATCTCCGCCCATGGATTTATCGCGACGTCCGGCGAGGGACGGTTAATATCCACCGGGTCGATTAAAAATCATTTTTCCAAGATCGGTCCCGCAGCCGCCGGACGATGTCCAATTTACTTCGAAGCTACTTGCCGCGGTCATAATTCAAGGATAATTGCTTAATAACGGATCGACCGACGCGAAACGCTCGCTTTACGATCCGGTGGAAGCGTCTACCACCGATCGCTGAAACCCCCTTTCTTTCCATCGTGCCGCGGCCACGCGAGCTCGACCCTAATTTTCTCCGTTTCCTCGGCGAACGTGCGCACCGCCGTCGCGTATCAACCTCCTCCCCGACGAGGAGAGCGACGCGCCTCCGATAGAGAGGGAACAGGAAAGAAGAAACGAAAGAGGAACGAGAGGACGCGCGAATCCGTTCGAACGGGACGGAGAAAAGTTCCATCTCGCGGAAGCTCGATCACCGTGCTCGATCGCGACGGTTAATAATTTCCAGTTGCGATGCTCGTCGATACAGCCGCTCGTCATCGGATAACGCTATCTCAATTCCGAGGGCCAGTCGAGCGTACGGCAGCGGCGATTCCGCGCAAAAACTACGAGCGCGTGTATACGAGCGAGCGCGAGCGCGAGCGCACCTTCGGCTCGCGAACGCGCGTATGCATCGGGATGACCGATCGTCGGCTTCTTCTTTCTTTTCCAGCGTTCTCTTAACCGGCTTACCACCCTGGCCGCACCGACACACCCGCCAAGTAGCTCGAACCATTACTAGAGAGAAACCCGGGGTCCGCGGTCCACGCGCATCGACCGTGGATGATCGAACGCTCGTGGATACGAGTAACAGTCAGGGACGAACGAACGCTAGGCGGGGCCGAGAGCGCGCCGATGCGAGTGAGTTTGACGCGTGCACGGGTTGCGTCGTCGACAACGACGATGGCCGAGAGTTCGTCGAACTGGAATAGAATTCCATTCGGACTGGTTTCTAGGGGTGGATTCTGACGCGCTCACCGCCGCTTAAAATAAGACCGCGCGGCACCGGGCTGAATTTAGAGACCGCCACGATTGCCGTAGGTTCAGATCCGCCAATTTTTCTCGCGACACGGGCTCGGGTTCCGGACCCGTTTCGAAACCCGCGCGCGATCCACCTTACGCTTTTTTCGTCCTCGGTAGATCGATCGAGCAACGATCGCGAGATCGCGGGTCCAAAGGTAACGTTTTCGAACGAGAGTCGCACTCGCGTATGAAAATTCAACGATCGTAATTACGCGCGGTTGACGATGTCCGCCGCGAGGATAACTCGCGGTACGACGCGATACGAAAAGTCTCCGCGCGCGGAGGGTTAAAGGAGGAAAGCTGGGCCGCGGTGGAGGGAAGACGGGAGAACCGAGTGCCGCGAGGGGGGAACGCGGGGGGAAGAGAGTGACGTTTCGAGAGATAAAGCCGGAGGGAGAAGGGTGGCGAAGAGATATTCTTGGCAGCGACTGCGATGCAACAACTGTCCCCATCCGTCATCCACGAGGCAGCGCGAGAGGCCCCGCGATCGCTCGGTGCGTCCCTCTTCGTGGTTTTCGAACGCGGAGAGGGACGAGAGGTGAGACCGGGAGAACGCAAACACGCGAGAGAGAGAGAGAGCGAGTGTACGCGCACACGCGCGCAATCCTCGAGATCTCCACCAACGACGACACCGCGGCGACCGACTCGTTACGACGTCGTCGTACGACGAATTTCCCTCGCACCGCGAGAAAATCGCCCTCGCGGGGAAACGGGCCGATCAAAGCCCACGAAGAACGATCGAGGACCCTAGAACGGACGTCGAGCGGACGTCGCGCGACGCGCCTTTGAATCAACGAACCAACCAACGAACGAACGACTCCGTCGCGGGACGTTTCGGGACGAGATCGTTGCTTCGAAATAGACACGCTTTTAACTCCCGAGAGCTAGCGTCGCGAATTAGCGCGGGCAAACGGATCGCAGACGTTCGTTGCTCGTTGTCGCGGAATCGAGTCGCGAACGTCTCGTCGCAGACCCCCGAAGAATCGAAAATTTCGCGCGTATCCCCTCTCCGTCGTTCCACGCGGAAAAGAAACGAATTCGGCGACGCGAACCGTTACCGCTCGGGGTAGTTTCCGGTGTCGGATCGGGTGAATCGGTAACCGGCGTTGCTCGAACGTTTCGAGAGAAATCCGCGCGATACGGGAGCGCGAACGCGCGTACGCGCTCGTGGCTGCGTTTCGAATATTAACGAGTCTCCCGTATCGGTGCACGCTGGACGATCGTATCGTGGCACCGGTTGAAAGTAATTGGCCGCCGCGCTAGGCGTTTTCCTCTCGCGCCGCGGCGCCACGAAAAGCAACGCGCGCGCCGTAATAACGATTTCGTGTAATATCGGCATCAAGACGGGGGCCCCGTTAACGTCTTCGAACGCCTCGCGGTTTTTTTCAGAGATACCAGCCACTTACGCTTAGCAGAGCAGAAATTGTGTTTCGGTTATCACTATGATTTATCGCCTTTGAATTTTTTCGCTAACGAGCGTCAGCCACGTAATTAACTTTGTAGAGCGGGAATACCGGCGCACGGAACTATTGGCAGCTACCGCTTCTTCTTCGTCTTGGTTGCGTACCGAGTTGCCGCGAGCGCGAGACTCGAACGCGAGCGTGTTTATGCATCGCGTTGCCGTGTCGAAATACGTACGCCGGTTTCCGAGTCTCCGCGCGGCTGGCTACCAGCGCCGGCAAACTTCGCGCCAACGAAATTGACGCTCGCAAAAAACACCCTCGACGCTCGCCCGGGAAACGATACCGCGCGTCGCTCTCCGCCTTCTCCTCTTTTTTTTTTATTCTTCTTTCTCTCTTTGCCTTCTCTCTCTCTTTTTTTCTTTCGTTTTTCCTCGGTGTTTCTTTCGCGTTTTCGACGCGGTCGAATTTTACGATACTTTGGAAAAGAGCGAACGCGACGTTCGATTTTCGATCGCGCGGACCCGAGAGAGAGAGCGGGGTTCGTCGACCCGTGGATATTCGACGACCTTGACGACGCGAGAAAATTAATCGTCGAGCGGGTTTCTCGACGTCGCGAGTTACGCGCGCCGCGAGCCGGCTCGCGAATACGAATTTCCGCGAGTGGAACCGTGGCGATCTCGCGAAGGAGAGCGACGCGGAACGGAACGGAACGGAACGGATCGGTCGATGTTTTAATTACCGGTGCGCGGTCGCGTTCGATCGAGAGTGGGCGAGGTCGAGAGAGCGCGTTCCGGCGTCGAACGTCCGAAAATCGAGGATTAAAATTCATTTAGCATTAACAACGACTCCCGTCGAGTGCACTCCGCGTCGAGGCTGCTCCCTGAATCTATATCGAGCACCGGTTCCACCTCTCGGTTACCATAGCTAGCCGGAGAGCTAACGGCTTCTCGATTTTTGTGGGATTTTATCAGGGAGCGGGCAGCGGAGCTACGCCCGCCGATGCGTATATGCACGAGCTTGCGCGAGTGCAAAGAGAAGCAACGCGAGGAAAAATAATAATAAAAAGAGGGGAAAAGAGGATACGAAAGCGAGAGAGGTAGACGGAGAGAGCGGGAACGGGCGCCGGGTAGGGAGAGACGGTGAAAAAATGGAGGAGCAACGCGAAAACAAGAATCCGTGCGGCTATTGCGGCTTCCGTTACGCCGGAGAGATGCTGCTGCTGCTGCTGCTGCTGCTGCTGCTGCTGGCACTGCTGATGCTGCTGGTAGTGCTGGTGGTGCTGGTGGTGCTGGTGGTGCTGCCGGTGTTGCTGCCGGTGCGTTCGATTCTCCGCGCCCAGAACGAAACCCAGAGCGCCGCCGCTGCGAACCGGTTTCGAACTCCGGATCGCGTAAACTGAGTGACAGCCTTTTCGAAACAGGCCTTCTTCCTTCCCGCCCTTCGACGTCGCTCGACCGCGAAACGGTGCACGCCCGTTAGGATAAATCTCTCCCTCTCTGTTACTCTTTTGCGATCGCGGCTCGACTCTTATCCGGCGTATTTTTCGCTACCGCGAAACGATATCGGCGCACACCGGTCCGTGGATAAGATCCGCGCACGCGATCGCTAGATCTCTCCGACCGGTCGACGGAGTCGCCGGTTTCCGCGGCCGCGGGCTAACCCTGTCCACGATCGCGATTAGAAAGTCGGATCGCGTTATCTCGCCGAGCCGAAACATCCTGTCGCGGGTAATTGCTGGAACTCGATTTAATTAGGAAAGAGATCGCGTACGCGCCACCGCCACCGCCACCGCCGATCTAAATTAACCACGGAGCTCGCATCCTCCACGGGACGAGAAAAACCGAACCGTCGTCGTCGAACGTCGATGATTTCGCGTCGCTCGTAGCAGCGCGTTGCTTCTTCGTTTTTCCACGGTGAGCGCCGCGCGTAAATCATCCGCGTGGATCGCACCGATCCGATCGCACCGATCGGCAATAACGGCGGTAACGAGCGATCCGCGACGATCGACGCCGCGTGTCAATCGGCGCGAACCGGGGCCCGATCGAGCGCGGTTTCGAGCCGAGGAGAGATCGATTATCCGTTCTGGAATCGACCAACGTATACTTATCGCGGGGATAATTTCAAAATTTCCTTCCGGGCGATCAGTCGAGGACTATTGCTCCGATTCCGTTGCCACCTCGCCGTATCGCTCGGGACGTGCGCGTTTTCTCCGACGGGAGAGAGAGGAGACGAAGAAGAAGAAGAAGAAGAAGAAGAAGGGGAAGAAGAGGAAGGAAAAAAACAGCTCGCTTAACGAGCCAACGATCGTTCGAACGACCGAGAACCGTTCGCGATCGCGCGCGCTACGCGTCCGCGTTCGTCTCGTACGAATTTTTCGACGGTCGGTCGAGATCGGTGAAAAAAATGTGAAAGTGCGAATATCTCGGTACGAGATAAGTGGCATACGCGGTGGCAAGTACACGGTTCGAGGAACGGCAACGATGATGATGATGACGACGACGACGACGACGCAGACGACGTAGACGATAATGATAATAATAATAGGAGATTCGTAATTACCGAAGTTGCGCAAGTTCCGCGAAGTAGCGAGGTGCGCGAGACGAGACGAGACGGGACGCGACGCGACGCGACGCAACGCGCACGGTCCCCGATCATTAGAGAAAATGTCGGGTAATCGAGTCTGCCCCCTCGTATCGGCGCGTCGCTCCGTTTCCACGCGAAATAATTTCCGTCGATCGGGTCTAGCTCCCGATCACCGGCAAAGTACACCGGCACGGCTACCGCCGCCGCCGCCGCCACCGCGGTAAGAGTCGTATCGACGACACGCCGAGCTTTCTACGTAATTACTGCTATCGATTTCGGCGTGTTACCGCCGGGAAAATGCATAAACGCGGTTACGCTCTCGCATCCCCGGGATTCTTTTTTTTTTCCACGCCGCGGCCCGGAGCACTGCACCAAGCTGCGGCATTACGCCCCGCTCGGAAAATTGGAGCAACAACGCGTTCGAGACGCCGGTGGTTTCCTCGCGGTCCTCGCGACGCACCGCTCGACGATTATCGTCGAAACGACGGATACGATCGGTCACGGATACGTCCCGCGGTGTCGCGTAGACCCACGTTCTTCCCACCCTCTTTGATCGCTCGCGAACTTTTCCTCGAACCGAGAACACTTTGGCCAACTCAAAGACCAACTTTCCTCCTACCGGTTATTTCCAACGGGACAGAGATCCTCCTACCTGCGAAATTTGCCTACGAACGAAACGAGTTTCGAAGAACGGAAGCCAATCCGCTCTCTCCGGCGACCAAACGTTTCGCGACCGACTCGTATCGAAACCTGCCGATCGAGATCCTCGAAAGTTGCACGTTTCGCGCGGTACGAAATACCGTGTTCGAATTTCAACGTTTACCGCGCTGCTAGCACGGCGCAAGACACGCGCTCGCGCGCGCGCGCGGTCGAGACGAAGAAAAGGTCCGGACGACGATCGCCGAACGAGTCCCTGCGAAGTGTGCCAATGGAGACGCGCAGCGTTCGAGAAGAATTCGCCCGAAATGTCGCGCGTGGTTACCCCTTTCCCCCCGTGTTGGCTCGGCAGCCGATAATTAAAGAAGAGTTTATTCATATGAGATGCGCGCGAGTTAACGAGGAACATGGATGACGCTCCTCGCTAATCGTAAGCAGCGCTCCAGATAATGATGCTGCGCATCGGTCTGCGCCGTTGCGCGGTTGCCAGCGCTCTTCCGCTGCGTCGGTGCCGCGGCGCGGCGCGGCACGGCGCGGCACGGCGCCGTTACACGCGCCCGGATCGGCCCCGCATCTAGACCCGAATGCGTGTATGCACCTAGACGGGCCGAACCGACACACCCATAATCACGGCAATTATGCACGCGAAGCCACCACAGCGTCCCTCTTTCTCGCTCTTCTTCCGTCCACTCTCCCGTCCAACCCCCCCCCACCCCTCCTCTCTCGCGTTCTCGAACCCTTCCCCCTCCCCGTAACCGTCCGTCTCTCGGTTGGCGTTCCACGGACGACCACCGATCGTTTACCCCGATGCGATTTAATTATTGCGCCTTTGGGTTTCTTTCGCGTCGCGGTCCAACGAATAGAGAGATCGGGGTGGAACGAGGGGAACGCGGGGACCACGGCGAAGGGGACCGACTCGAGGCGCGCATGCGTCTCGGTCTCGGTCGCGTTTTTGGCGCGCGTTTCGATACCGCGTTTATCGGTTATCGGTGACGCGTCGCTGCGATCGCGCCGACCCTCGACGCTCCGGGACCTATCCGAGAACAGTGGACCGAGTTCCAACACTCTGCCACGGACGCGGACGGAAGTTCGATACTCGAGCGAGTTTCCCGCCGGACGATCACCGGACGATGATCGCGCGCGATCGCGATGCGGCGTACAGATCGAGAACGAGGAAACCACAACGGGAGAGAGAGAGGAGCCGGGTAATTCGCGCGCGGTCATCATCTTAATCGGCGGTACGAGCGGCGAGCGTGCGAACGCGCGGGAAAAATAGACACAATGTCGGAATACGTAAACCCGGGCGCAGCCACCGGCGCTGCCCAACGCGGTTCAATCTGATTGCGAAGTTAATGAGCGGTATTATGCAACCAGTACTGGAACGGAGCAAAAAAATCCATGAATATTGCAGGATGCAATTGTAAAGGAATATTAACGGTATATTATTACGTGTTAATTATCACAACACGTCAATCGTCTGGTTCGTCGTAATAATTTACACTTCGAGACCGTGCCCATTTCCAAGCAACGACCGCGGCAACGCGTTCCGCGCGTCGCGAGACGCGGTACCCGCACCGGCCTCGACGTTTATTCGCCGGACCAGAGGTTATTAATTGCGTTTGTTAAACGTATTAACGGCCATTAATTACGAACGCAACTCTTCGAGTGCGCCGACGGCGGGGGCGAGGGAAAGAGCGAAAAAGTGGTAAAGAGAAAAAGAGAAAAGGTGGAAGAAAGAGAGGAGGGAGAAAATAGGGACGAAGAAAAAACGAACGAGGAGGGAAGAAAGAAAAAAAGAAAAAAAGAAAAAAACGCTAGGAGTGGGCGGAGAAAAAAAAAAGAAGAAGGGGGAAAAAAAATGAAAAAACCGGGGAGCAAAATCACGGGTGCAGCGCGGTGAACGTTGCACCGACCGCGGCAGAATTTTCTGGCGCATTAAATATTACTTCGCGTCAGCGCGCGGTCATAATTTTCCTTCGTTTCGTCGTAGGGCGTATCTTTCATCCGGCGTAACGCATAACGAATCTCCTATGCCGGGGCTCGGCCACGATTTCGCGGCTGCGAGAGCTCGGCCTGCCCTGGCCTGTGCTCGGCCTGCCCTTTTTTTCTCTCTCTCTCTCCCTCTCCCTTTTTCTCCTTCTCTTTTCAACGGCCGCTTCTTTTCACTACCACACGCTCTAAATTCGGTTTGAAGCGGCAGGCAAAACAGTTCCCCGGGTGGTTCGCTCGTGAAGTCAAAAAACTCGCGAACGAGTCGAGCGGGGCCGGCCGGGCCGAGCCGAGCCGAGCCGAGCCGGGTTAAGCCACACGTGGCCAGACGGGACACAGACGCGCGAACGCCGAACCGCCTAACCTAACCCGCGGTTAGGCTCGCCTTTAAGCCCGTACCGCGCGCCCGATACTTACTTTCAATTTTAGGCCTCCGCTCGCCGACTGACCCAAAGAGAGTCCCGAATTCTTCCCTTCCTTCACCGAGAATTATCACTCGATCGACGAACCCGTGCGCGAATTTTTAAAAAAATCAACATTTCCTCCGGTAGTCCCGGATCGCTCGCGTCGCGAAATTTCCAGCCTCGTTGCAATTTTTCGACGAAAACAATGCCCAACGACGTTCACCTAGCCAATGAAACGATAAGTGTCCTCGTTCGATAAGAAACGGAGCTACCACCTTCGTCGTTTCATCCTTCCAGAAACAGTGCTACCGTTCGACGAACGCGTATAAAGTTTCGCGCAGATCCCTCGACTCGTTCCTACATTCGCGATTATTCAAAGTCGAAGAGTCACGGTATTCAACAATGAAAGAAACCACGAAACTCATCGAACGACTCGGTACTTTGCCCGAGTTACCGGCTCCTTGGCGTACATTCGTCCAAAGAACGAACGATGATACGCGTACCGTGTAACCGCGCTAACGATATTCGTCGCATCGAGTTTGCGTTTCGACGCTATCCCGCGTGGTATCGTTTGCAAAAGTTTTTCCATCCGTGAAAGAACAACAGAACCGCGACGTCGTTCGAGCGGGCGATTCTCCATCGCATCGAGTAGACGCGCGTTAGATTTCGAACGTTCGTTCCTCGTTGGTGGAAAGTAAAATATCGTCGATCGCGTGCCCGTGGCACGAGACGCGTCTTTCGATCGACGCTCGCGCTTTCTCGAGGCCCGCCGGTTGGCCCGGGGACGGAAAAAACGAACGGATCGCGAGCACGGTGTCTCGTCTCGAAACGAAATAATTGTACCGCGTGGGCGAACGATTTAATTAGTTTGATTAATCGGCCGCACCGGGATTGTCCCGCGTTCGCGTTCGCGAAAAACATCCCCGTCCAAGAACGGATTTAATTTAGTGGCCGTGTCTCGCGCGCGGGACGCGATCCTCTCCGCGATAATATCGCGCAACATTGTTGCCTCGCTAATCATCGTAATTAATGCCCGAGACTTCGCCGAGGCGTCCGGGATATTACGACGAATCGTCGCTTCTTCTGGTAATTATAACGGTTGTACGACGATACCATTCGTTCGTAATGACTTCGTAGGAATTATTAGTATTCCGTTGCCCCGTGGTTATCGTTTTTCTCGGTTTTTTTTTCTTCTTCTTCTTCTTTTTTTTTCACAATCCACGCAGCGGTCTTCGCCACCGTTGCCTCTTACCTTTAACGTCGCGGGAAAACCGGGACCGGGGATTTCCACGGGAATCGAGATTCGCGCAACCGTCGACGTAACCGATCCGTTATCCCTGGTCTCTCGTGTAATCGTCGGTGATTCTTGTTTTTTTTTCTCTCTCTCTCTCTCTCTCTCAAACGGAAGACTTTCGTTTTTCATTTCCCCGTGGAACGAACGCGCGATAGGATCGAGATTGCGTCCGTCAAAGTTGCCCACGGTGCTCGAAATTCGTATTACGAGACCGGCGGCGGAAGGAGTGCCAGTTTTCTTTTTTTTTTCGTTATTCGCGAGTTCGAGGAGGTACCGAAACTCGAGTCGCGACTCATCCCCCGATCCTCGATCCGGCGGTGTTACCGAGCGTCGATCGCGCGACGAAAATTGTATCGTTCGGTTGCCGCGAAACTGCTCTCGCTCGGCTCGAAGGATGGAACACGGTAAACAGTAGCGGAGTATCGCTAATAGCCAAACAGAAGCGACACGCAGTCGCACTCGCGCGCCGCTTGTAAAACTCTCCGACGGTTTCGACGGAGAGACTCGGCGTGTTCCTCGCGACTGTTTTCCCGGCAGCTCGTCGAAGCGGTGGTCCTCGCGGCCCGTGGGCTGGACCAGCGTCAACGCCGTCGCAAAGGAACCCTCGAGCTCAACGAACAACAACGTCGAACGTACGCGTCAACGGGCCCGTCTAATTTCGCGAAACGCGTTCTCTCTTTCTCTCTCACTGTGCGTGCATCGATGATTAATACAACGTCGCGACAAAGCCTTCCGCACGGTCGTACGTTCGAGGTTACCGCTTTGACGAGCGCGAAACAAGTTTTCGGCGAGCGGTATCGGTGTTGCCGCGATAAGATAGCCACCCGAGAGCGCGTGGCACGTTGATGTTGAAGAATTCGCCGGGGGAGAACGGGAAAGAAAAAAAGGAAAAAAAAAGAAGCACCGAGGCAAATTCGGCCAATGCACATTTCGCGCGAAATAACTTGCTCGCCGTCCGATCCGTCCCACTCCAGCAGCAACCCTCACCACCGCTGGCACAACCCTGACGTCTCCCCTAACCCCTCCAACGGCACGGCCGCCACCGCCACCGCCACCGCCACCACCATCGTCTACTCTACCCCACTTTCGTGCCTCCTCCAATGTATTCCTGGCGTTTCGCACTGCAAGGTCAACAAACTTCTCCCCGATAAAAAATAAATGAAACCCAGGACTGTTTGAAATTGTAACAGTGGCAACCTGGAAGGAGGGGGAGATTGCTCCCGATACTTTAAAGAGGCACGATTCCTTCCGTCGTCCTTTCCTACCAACGTCCGACGGCTTGTCATTTTTCTCACCCTCCTCGTCCTCTCCTCGTCTTCCCGTTCTCACTCCCTCTCTCTCTCTCTCTCTCTCTCAGTCGTCGGTTAAGGCGATCGTCCGGAGTCACGAGCCATCGGGAGAAGCGGAGACGTACACACCACCACCGAACGAACGATATTACTTTCTCGACGGCGTGGTACGCGAAAAATGGCGCGAGACTCGCCTCTCGACAAACGGGGGGGGAGGCCGCAGAGGGCACACGGGGTTCCGCGAACGCGATCGGTACGCGAAACGCGCGCGAACGTGTACGTAACCGGCGCGTATTTACACGGGGACCGAAGCTAGGAATATCCGGTCCCGATACGGCAACGTCGAATTCAACGGTAGAACGCGCGCGCGGATCGCGCACGGGCGAACTTTCCTCGTTTACGGTCGCCATCGGAAACGCGACGGAAATGTTTACGATCGCCCGGCTACGAGCCATTGCCCCCTTCTTTTATCCGGTAATAAGCGCGACTGCTTAATTACCGCTAATCGAATACGTCGATTGCCAGAGAGAAATCCGTTCCAACACCGCGGCACCGAGCCACCGAGGCATCGAGGCACCGAGGCACCGGCCAGCGCCGAGAAAACCGGAGTTTTGGTCGTAAATAACGCTCGAGAGGTAAAAGTCGGCTGGGCTCGTTAATGGGAAATACTGTGCTTCCGAGAAACGCGACAAGTTCGGGTCGCGGACGTTCGGGGACGAGAACGATGACGGAACACCGATGATTCCGCGGCTCTCTCGAGCGTGGAAGCGGTACCGGTTCGCGTTCGGGCCGATTTACGTTTCATTTCTGCGGCAGGATTCTTCGATCGCGCACGGCTACGTATCCAGTGTACGAAACGGAGAAACAGGGTTGCTCGACGTTTTCGCGAAACGCGAGTCAGAAATCGACCGCGACGTGCTACACTCGGATCGAAACGCGATCGTCGCTCAAGGCCACCACCGCGCTCATCCGCTCGTAAATCGCCTCGAACGCCACACGCACGCTTTTACGCCATCGCGGCTCCTCGAGATCGAGACGGATCCGCGCGAACGGACGATACACGCCTCGCCCGATGGATTCGACTCGCGATCGACGAAAATCGGGGAAACGGATCGGACGTGCGTCGATCGGTAACCCTGTTTCGGTGACGCTCTTTTCCACCGAGCTTTTTCTCTCTCCCCTTTTTGTTCTTTCCTTTCGCGGTCGTTCGGTATCGCTGGCTCATTGTCGCGAACGTAATTTCCCCGCGCAATACGTGGAATTCGTATTAAACCCGATGACCCCGCGCGGCCTGGGTACCCGCGGCCAACGAATCCGCTCGATATAAGAACGCAGCTGCGTCCGCAGGAAAAGCGTTATTAATCGAAAGGGAGAAAAAATTCGTCGTTTCCGCGATATCGAGAACCGAAAAGAGAACACACGCTCGATCGGGAGAAATAATCGAGCGTAACCACGTAATCTCGCGATTACGCGTTATTTTAATGCCTCCCCCCTCCCCCTTGTTTGCCCCCGCTACCCACCCCCCGGCCCCCCCTCTCTCTAGAAAACCCGTGGCGATGCTCGTCGACGCGTCAACGACGCCGGAGAAGGAACGTTGCGCGTCCGTCTCGCGCGCGAGTGGCGGATGTCGTAAAATTACGGAGGCCGGTGGCGTTAAAATCGAGAGATTCCAAACTCCTGCCGGCTACACTGTTGGAAATTATACATCGTCACGCGAACCGCTAGCCGCGGCTAAGACGCTAACGTGGCTGTTTTCTAGAGCGGATTTAACGGGGCATGTAGGACCCGCGTAGAACAAAAAGTGAATGGTAATACGCGACGAAGGATGTTATGGAACCCGGCGACCAACACGCCCGCCTCGTGGTCCACTTTTTGCAACGTCGTATGAGTTCTCGATCCGTTTCGAGTTCCCTCCCTCCCCCCTCTACCTCCCCCACGCTCCCTCCCTCTCTCTCCCTCTCTCCCCTCCGCTCTCGCTTCCTCTCTTTCTTTCCCTCTGTCTCGCTTCGCCGTACAAGTTCATTACGGACGTTTCGAAACGAAGCGTGCGAGCGATCGTCGTTGTCCGTTTACGAATTTTCGACGCGGCACCCAGTCGGGAACGCGTACCGGGGCGAAAGAAGCGAACCAAAAATCGTGAGCGCAGGTAAGTCGATCGGAGAGAAAAATCAGCGTATCCCGGTGATTAGCCGGCGCTAGGCGTTAACGTTGCTCGGAGCAGGTTTGGCGGGGCCGCGGCGAACGAGCGAGCGAACGGGCGAACGGGCGAACGGGCGAACGGGCGAACGGGCGGGCGTGCGAGCGAGCGAGCCAGCCAGCGAACGAACCAACGAGCGAACGAGAGAGGGTGAGCGAGTATAGCCGCGGATGGGCGAGCGAGCGAGCGAGAGAGAGAGCGAGCGAGCGAGCGAGCGAACGAACGACCGAGGAACGGAGAAAGAGAAGCGGTCCCGGCAAACAAGAAGCGAGCCGCAATGCATTCGCTCTACTCGCTAGATATAAATACGCGACAGAGGGCAAGGAACCAACCACGCCTGCACCGACAGCTACTGCCTAACGACACGGACACGCACACGCGGTCGCTCATTGTGATAAAGCAGAAGAAGGAGCAGAGAGAAAGAGAGAAACCGGAGGGAGCGTGGAAGGAGGACGAGGGAAGAGGGAAAGAAGACGAAGAGTCGGCCGAGGGGAGGGGGAGCGGTTGACAGAGAGGGAGCGAAAAGAGAGGTGTAGGCTGCTCCGAGGCTGCGTTCGTTCATGCGCCCATCCGCGCGCTGGAAGTTGGGACGAATGTGGCCGGTCGAGTCTCTAGAAGACGCAGCCAAATATTGCATCCTCGGATAAATATAGGCGGCCACGGCTGCACAGCCCGCGCTGCTAACGCGCACTTTTCTCCGCTGCTCGTCTTTGGGACGGCGCGCAGCCATCTAGCCACCGACGGCATTCCTCCTACGGGCTCTCTCTCGCTCTCTCTCGCTTTCTCTCTCTCTCTCTCGTTCTCTCTCTCTCCATCTCTCCATGTGCGAGAGCGATCGTTAAATTCGTTTCGTGGCCGAGAACTTCGGCCGGCACGTTGCCCCGGTGCTTTCCATTCTTCTTCTTACTCGTTTTCTTCGTGCTCTAGCTTCGGCGTTCTTTCGTTCTTTTACACCGAAATATCTGTACGTAATGGGAATCGCTCGACGAGTTTACCACGTACCGAGCGAGACGATCGCGAACACGTTCGAATCGGTTTTCTTTCGATCGGGGAACCAACCAACGAGAACGAAGAGCGTCTCGCGAGCGGTATGAAAATTTCTCCGTTCGATCGAAAGCCCGTAAGCTCGAAAGTTCGCTTCGAATCGCGTTGTTATCGTGCCGCCGGTCGCGTTAGGCGATAACTCGCGATCGAGTCGGTACACAACGGTGCATTGTCGAGTACCAGGGAACGTCACGACGCACTGGCGAGATTTCTCTCGATATTCGTCTCGCAGCTGCGCGAACGGGAAAACATCGGGTCGACGAGAGCCGCGGCTCGCGGAGAAATTTTCCCCGAAAGAAAGCGAATCCCGGTGCGCGCGGTGTTCGATCACCGGCAGCGAGTCCGGTTGACACCGTTCAACGCGGCGATTCGATTCGAACGCGCGGCAGGATAACGTTGTTCTTTGTGCTCGAGCACGCAGTCGAATCGAGCGAAGCGCAGCAGCCGCTTTGTTTTCGCAGCAGGCGTAACCTTCGAGTCGGCGGGCGGCCGGCCGGCCGCGAGCGAGTGAGCGAGCGTGTCGCGCTGGTGCACGTGGCCACAGGCATAGTCAGTGAAAATCATCGTGCGCGGACATTGGGTGGCGGGAAACGTGCGTGACACGGGTGCACGGAGGGAGGCCCTAATCAACCTAGCGCGTGAACCTAACCTAACGCAGCGTCGGGGAAGGCGGCGTGTCGTCGTCCCGCGGCGGAGGCGGCGGCGGCGGCGGCGGCGGCGGCGGCGACGACGGTGGCGGCGGCGGCGGTGGTGGCGGCTGCGGCGGTGGCGGCCGAAGCGGCCGAAGCGGAGGCGGAGGCAGAGGTAGAGGCAGAGGTAGAGGCAGAGGCAGAGGCGGAGGCGGCGGCGGCGGGGACAGCCGGCGAGAGAGAAGAGACGGTTATCGCGGAAGTTCGGCAATTATAGGTGCCGAGTCGCTTTTTTTTTCGACGACTGATATTGATTTGGGAGAGGCAGTTCGTATTCGTGGCACGAGCATACCTTGTGACTCGCAGAGGCGGCCGGCAGCGCGATGCATCACGGCGCAGCGCGCATCGAGGGGTACATCGGCCGGGGAGTGAGAGACGGAGTAGGGGCGGGTGGAGTCAGGGGGGAGGAAAGGCGACTGGAGGATCCCCCACTCCGTTCGTGCCTCTCCGCCGAAACTCCCCCCACCGCGAGCCGTGCTGTCCCCTCTTCGACACGGTATCAAATCCCTTCCACGGCCGTCCAACGGACATAACTTCCTCGCTCCGACTCCTCTCGGTCCTCTCCCTTCTTCAACCTCCACGCTCGTTCTCCCACTCTGTCTCCCGCACGCGGTGTATCCTCTCCACCGTGTCTCGTTCTCCTCCGACGCGGTCACCGCCGTCGCTACCACCACCACCGCCGCCGCCGTCGCCACCACCCTTGGTCCTGTCCGCCAGGGGCGGAAATTTCGCCGGCCGTGGATCCTCTCGTCGATTTCTCGACCGATCGCGTGCGCTCGCTCGGTACCGCACGAAACGTCGACTCGACGTTCAGAGACAACGAAAAGAACCTTCCACCGACCGAGTAGCTCGCTCGCCGATTTTTTCAACGAAAAATCTCCTTCGGAGGGATCGCTCGTTCGAACGACACGAATCGAGCGACGATTACCGTTTTTTTTTTCTCGCGAAGCGAACGACTCCGGAACGAGTAGCAATTTTCGAAAATTACTCGAAACGCGCTCCGTACCCCCCGGGATCCAGGGACCGACGAGTCCCGTAATTGACTCGCGAACAAAGTATAAAAATCCGTTGCCATCCAATTAACGACAAGATCGAGAGCTCGTTGACCGGCAATCGTCTGCATGCGAGCGTCCGTTCAAAATTTTGCCCGTCACGCTACCCCAATTTGGCTCGTACCGGCGTACGAGGAGGGAAAGGGGGATCACACAGAGAGAAAGAGAGAGAGAGACGAGAGGAGAACGAAGGGTCTGCCAGTAGGGTTCTCTCCCGCCTCGATCGTCCTACGAGAGAACGAATCTGAAAGAGCGCGACGGAGGAGCCCCCGGAGTCGCGTGAATCCGCCCCTGCCGCCATCACCACTCGCTCGACGCCGGCACCTTCTCCGCTCGTCCTCTCCCGACGACGGTGTCTACCATCCCAAACCCGACCCGAACCAGTCCAGAAATCCCCACTCCGCGGCCGCGCACCGCGGCGACGGAAGTGTGGCAACGCTGCAGCTCGCCAGTGTCTCGGTCTTGGCGAGTTACTCGGGGGGGCTCAGGCCGAGTCTACCGAGTTTGTGTCTACCGGCGCGGGTAACCCGAAAGCGAGTGTGCCGAGGATTAAAGTCGCGGGCCTCTTGCCGGCACGCGAGACCGTCTCGCTGCTCGAAGGCCGTAAACGGACTGAACGTAAATATCGAAAAGGGAGGACCGGTGGTAACGTGGAGAGGAGAAGTTTTCCAAAGTTTTTCACGGCCGCGTGAACGGAACGATCTCAGGAGGGATCGCGACGTAAAACGAGAAGAATTTAAAAAAGAACACCCACACGATACACACACGCGCGCGCACGCAGGGACACGCACACGCACACACATATACACCGAGAGACAGACACATGCGCGCGCAAAAGAAAGGAAAACGAGCCGACGACGGGACACGTTTCGCGCGTTTGTCGTTCATCCGCGTCATCTTTGCCCGCCGCCCGTGATCACGCGAACGTGCGCCGTATCGAAATCTACATACCTTGTATACATACCTACCCGCGTACATGTACACGCGTATATATATATAAATATAAATATATATATACGTATATCTATATATAAAATAATACATACACGGTGATCCACGCGCGACCAAAAAACAGTGTAAATGGCGCTCTCCGCACAGAACCAGTCGACGTCGTACGTGAACTTGTATTACTCGATCGTCCAGCGTGCGGCGACACGCTACTTTAAGGAATATTACAACGCCGGTGAGTACCAATCGTCTTTTTCTACGGGATGTATACGAGTCGTTGAGGTCCTACCGTCGATCCGAGCGTTCTTCCTTCCCATTCGTCGTCGTTCGAATCGAAATCACGTCACGCACCCGCTTGGCCACCTGTGCGTCGTCCACGTTTTGCCAAAACGACGACGTCATCGCAAGCGCGCGCTGTGTGTACGCGCGGTTTCGAATTTTCCCGCCCTCCCTCCTTCCCGCTTTGGCTCTCTCTTACACGCACACACGACCTCGCACTCTGTCTCCGTCTTTGTCTCTTTCTCTCTCTCTCTTGGTTTCTCTCTGTCCCTCTCCCTCCTGATTCACCGCCTCCTCCACAATGTACACACACGCGTGCACACGTACAACGTACGGGGTACGTACGTACAACGGGCAGACAGTCGAGCCGGCACCCACTAGCAGAAGTGCTCTTCCGACACCGATTAAAACACGCCGCTGGCTAGACACGTGCCGCTTCTAAACTCGTGTGCGCACCACGCACGCTACCGCGGAACCACGCCGAGCGTCAGCCGTCGTGAAAACAGTGCTTAAGCCCCGCGGTTTCTCGTCCGATCGCCGCTAAAGTTGCGCTGGACAAGGTCAAGCGCTTAGATAGGCGACTCGTCCGAGTGTACCGTTGAGCGAATCTCGACGATTCGAATCCCGGCTGAAAAACCACGCTCCGTGCTCGTAGCTCCGCTGACGGAACGGAGCACCGGTTAACGCGAACAAACAACAACAGTACGGCGTTAGGGGAGCAGGGGTGGGGGCATCCGGGGGTCCGCGCGAATCGACCGAGATAAAGAAAGAAACGACAAGGGGGACCCGTGGAAGAATCTCGGTGTATTCGTCGTTCGTTGCGATCGTTTACTCGAGCGATTTGCAAAACGCGCGAGAGGAAAAAGTGAGAGGAGAGGGGGAGATAGACAGCGAGCGAGAGAAGCACGGGAGTGGGAGATAGATAGAGACGGAAGGAAAGAAAGAAGCAAAGAGCGAGCGAATGCGAACGAGCGAGAGCGAGCGAATACGAACGAGCGAGCGAGCGAGCGAGAGAGATAGTTAGAGAGAGAAAGAAAGAGAGAGAGAGAGAGAGAGAGAGAGAGAGCGCACGCTGATCCGCAAAATACGGTCTCGTTCCTATCGTCGGTGTTGGGTCATCTAATCGCCACTGAAATTATCGTCTCGCCAGTGCAGATTGACGAAACGCTGCTCT
This sequence comes from Ptiloglossa arizonensis, assembly GCF_051014685.1. Classification (NCBI taxonomy): domain Eukaryota; kingdom Metazoa; phylum Arthropoda; class Insecta; order Hymenoptera; family Colletidae; genus Ptiloglossa; species Ptiloglossa arizonensis. The sequence goes on from NC_135048.1 coordinate 34,608,460, forward strand.
CTCTGGCCGGGAATAAGTTTTTCGTGGATACTGTTCGGTGTCGCGCGACGATTTCTCTCTTTGTCCGTGGACTCGCAGCCCGCGAGTCCTTCGGATGCTGATCGTTCTGATCGCGTTAACGCGTGTCCCGGCGTAGTTGCGTCGCGCGTCGTTCGTCGTTGGTCGTTGGTCGTTCGTCGCAGGCAGCCCGCGTGCGTGCACGCTCGTGTCCGACGTGGTCGATCGCGGCTACACACCGGGCCTGGTCAAGGTGAACATTCGCTGACGGAGGAGAACTAGCGACGATCGTGCCGCTCGTGACCGAGAGAACGGCCCTCGCGTGAGATCGCGGCGAGCACCGAGCAGTAGCACCGACGATGATCGCCGATCGAGGATCCCGTGGACCGTGCGAGCTCGCGCCTCGCGATCCCGGCCGCCTTCGTTCCCGATCCGACGATGCTCGATCGTGAGAGAATCCGCACCGTATTGGCTACCGTAGACGTGGACGAGCGGATCAGTGACCAGTTGCGAACGGGACGCTTTCGTCGCGATTCGATAGTTTTCGCCGAGTAGATAGCGGGCAACCGAGACTCTCGACATGTGAATCGCGCTCGCACGTTCCTCGTTGCGATCGGCCCGGCGAACGTTAGTCAGCTCGAGCCTCGACTCGACGACGATCATCGTTCGAACGCAGCGGCTCGCGTTCGCGTTCGCGTCGAAACAACCACGGTTTTCTTTCACCGTGCGCGAAATTTCGGAGCGAACTCGCTCCGATGTAATTACGTACGCCCCAACGCGTTCTATCGCTACGGTCCGGGAACCGCCGCCGCGTTAACGCTCGCTTTGTTCGCCACAATCGCGACACTGCCACGCGATCTTGCCGCCACCGACGCCGACGCCGACGTCGACGCCGACGCCGCGTCGAAACGTTATTTTCGCCCGCGATAATTTCGCCAACGACGAGCAATAACTTTCCCATAGACGATGGGACAACAACGTCCGGGAAGCATCGAGGAACGACGCGGACCTGCGACGGAAATCTCGCGCGGAGAAACGGAATAGAAAATCGCCGCGGCTGCCCAGTGAGATTCCCTTGTTTCCGTTCTATGAAGCGTCGAATTGTAATCTAGTTTGAAACGGAGGAAAAAGAAAAAAAAAAAAAAAAAAGGGAGGGCTATCGACCGGCAAGAGCGAACGTTATCTCTGGCTGTAGGTTTATCGCGATATTCCTCTTCGGCGTCGTCATCGAAACAGGATCATTTTCGCTGGTTGACACGACGAGGATATCGGCTGGTGATCCCGGGATCGTTATTGGACAGTATAAAGTCAATCGCGCCGAATAAAACGATTGGTTTTCGTTTAGCCCCGCTGAACCGGCTTTCCAACTTGGACCACCGGAGCTACACATGATCGGTCTGTGGAACTTTGCTTATTTCAGAGGTACTTGTCACGCTAAATTTTTCGATAGATACCCTACAACGAAACCGTCCGACGCGTCGCGTCGCGTCGCGTCGCGCGGCCTTTTTCCTTTTCCCGTTAAATAATTCCAAACACCCATCGACCGCGTCGAACGCCGCGTATCGGCGCGATAAACTCTCGCGCCGAACGAACAATTGTCGCGAATTCCGCTCGATCGATCCGCACCGAAAAACAACGCGAAATTACGATCGAGATTCTCGCGTTCCGGCTAGTCGCGGTTTAACATTCGTACGTTGTGTTTTTTTTTTCTTCTTTCTTCTTTTTTTTTTTTATTGAATAACTCCGCGACGACGAGGAGAGAGAGAAGCGCGTATATTTGGAGAATAAACGTCGACGGGTTTATCGTGTGACTTCTGACGATAAGAGCGCGCGAGCGTTGCTCCGTATCAACGAGAACGTAAGAATCGACGCGGCGGAGCCAGGGCTCGTGTTTGCGTGCGGAAAATCAGCGATCGTTCGACGCGGAGAGAGCTCATCCGCGTTTTTCGCGGGGCGCGAACGTCCTCCGTCCGCGGATCGGGATTCTGTTGTTCGCTCGTTGCGGATCACGGTGAGCACGGCTCGCTAGGCTACGCAAGTCGAACGGAATAAATCGTTGATTTATCTTCGCTCGTACGGTGCCAAGACTCTATCCGCTTCCACGATCTCGCTTAACCTCGCCCGGATTGAAAGTCGAAGCGCGCCGCCGCCGCCGCCGCCGCCGCTGCCGCCTCTGCCGCCTCTACCGCCTCTGCCGTCGACTGGCTCTTGTATTTTCGTTTCGCGTAACGATTCGGATAAGCCGACGTTGACGATTTCCTCGCGCGTTAAGAAACGCGCGGAGGAATAAAGTCGCCGCTCCTGGTAGACGTCGCGTTCCTAGGATAAAACGGGGCTGATCGTCGTCCTCCTCCTCGTCGACGTCTTCGTAGTAGTCGTGGTAGAATCCTCGCGCAAGCTGTCGTCGATCGGAGCCGCGCTTCCGAAGACTATTCAAATTTATTTCCGCTCCGTAAGTATCGCGTGCGGAAGGTCGCCAAGGACTTCTTATCGGCTCCGAAGACGCGACGGGGGCGAAAGGACGATCGATCGCGAACCAGGGTCCGTTCGTCGGGCGACGACGACGAGTATTAAAAAACAAAGCGTCCACCGGGGGTTGGGAATAATAAAAGATGAGACAAAGCCGAAAAAAGAATAAAATAAAAGGATCGGTCTCGCGGTGGCGGTCGCGCGACGGGTTTCGGGCTTCGTCAATGCGTACTACACGGGGGCTAGCAGCGTTAACAGCGGCGCCCGTCTCGTTTCTGTCTATTTTTCTGAAAACAAACATTCGATCTGACGAGCTATATAACACCGATGGAATACTAGAGAAGGACCACTCGTTTCTCGAGCACCCTTCGCGCCGCCATCGCGGAAAGTTATGTTTTTGTTGCGCTCGATTCGTGTTTTTTCGTCTCTTTGCCTTCCGCGCCGCCGCTACGCCTGGTCCCTTCGGCGCTCGATACGAAAATGGGCCGCAGGTATTCCCTCTGACACTCGATAAATAGCGGGGAATGTTTGCTCTTGCAAATGAATGTATTCCGCGAGCCCGCGAGTGATTTTAACTCCTGAGTGCCGCGTCGTCCTGCCAATACGCTTCTTTTTTTCTCTCTCTCTCTCTCTCTCCCTTCTACCCCTCTCGCGCGCCCTCTTTCCAACCCCTCGAACTCTTCGGGGACCGAGTCGACGAAGAACGCAACCGACCTCCTCGAAACGATCCGCGAAATCCAACGTCGCGAGAACTCGAGGACCGAGCGTCTCGAACGCGGCTGGCTCTCCGTTATCCGCGAAACCTCGCGAACCGAGATTCTCGGACGGTCGTACACCTCGCGCGATTACTTCCGGATCACCTCGACGGTCGATCGGATACCTCGAACGATCATCTCGAAGGAAACGTCGCCGCGAGTTTCTCGCGAGTCGTTTTCGCAAAAGAATCGCTCTCCTTTTCGAAAATTCGACTCGTTCGAAAACGAAAGGATTCGCGCCCAGAATTACGATCCGTCGACGAAATCGCGTTTTATTCCGCGACTCGCGAACATCGCCGATCCGCTCGCCGAACGTGCACGCTCGGTTAACGCCACGCGGTCTTTTCTCGAGCTTTCGCGAAAGCTCCGAACAATGGACGCATTCTGGCGCCGCTTTATCGCTAAACTTAGCCCCGACGTGCGATCGTTCCGACATTAAAAGGGACTTATGAACGATTCCTTGTAAATCATCGTTTCGCCCCGGGTGTTGCGATTTGCACGCTGTCGCGGTAGCTTTTACGCGTGTGCGCGTTTCTTGGCTCGCAACGGACGAGCTCGAAATTTTCATCGCGCGGAACTCGATCTTCGCGCGCGTTACTCGAACGAACCGGAGCATTCGAATCGAGGAAAAAGAACTCGTCGAGAACTCGCGAATCCTCCGACGAGGAAAAAAAAAATAAGATACAAATATGAATATATCGTTGTTGGAACCGGAGTCGCGGATAAAGCACCTTTTCTATTTCTTTCGACAAGGCGAAAGTTCGATACACTCGGTTCAACGACCCGAGAAGCGTACGACTTGGGCAAAATTCTCGACGAGGGAACGCGACGACGCTCTCTTTTTTCTCTCTCGTTACGACACACCCTCGTTAATTAGACTATCCCGAGACGTTCGACACTTTGGAAAATTCGAGAGCACCCCGACGGGAGCCTCGAAAGCACGCGAGAAGCCAACGCTTTGGACGCAGGGAACTCGTACGTACGTAGCCTCTCGTTCGCGAAATATTTCGTCTCCGATAAATACCGTCGTTCGATTCCTCGGGACGGGACGAGTCTCGAACGAAACATTAATAAACATATACGTAGGTCGGTTGGCAGCGAAAAGGAGAAAAAAAGAAGCGGATAATTTCTCGCGAATCTGATATTTCCTCGACGGTACGTGTCTCCGGCTCGCAGGTGTTACGGAGCGATTAAGCCGCCTCTCGAATCCTCTCTCCAACAAAAGAGGAAGAGAAAAAAAATATCTCGCGCCTTCCCAGCCGGCGAAGAAGAGGCGTTATCGGCTAAACGGCCATTTCTATTTCTTCTCACGACGCGAAAGTTCAATATGCCCAGTCGCGTGCAGCCGCGGGTATTGTTATCCGCGTACGATTAAATCAGCCGCGTTCCCGGAGAATCTTAAGTCCGCGGCTGCGGAGCGGACTCGCCGTGGCCGTGCAAGGACGCGACGAAATAACCGATCCTCCGTCGATTCGGAATGGGAATGAGCCGCATCGCGTCCGGTGTACCAACGAGGGGACCACATGCACTATTCCGCACCGATCTCAATGAAACTCCGTAAGTAGGTAGAGAACCGAATAATATTAGACTCGCGCTCGCCCGTGCGCGAAACCGCTCGATAGTTTACGAGATACCCGACGTCGCAACGTTTTTTGCCGGAAGGGAATGTCGCCGGGAGGCGCCGACCGTAAAATCTTCCATACCTCGTTTACCGTTACTCTTACGCGAGAAACGCGTACGACGAAACTCCTCGGGAATCGAATTTCCAAACTTTTTCGCCCCGTACGAATTTTCGATGGGAGTTACGGTTACCGAGATATCGGACGTAATCTGTCCCGTTGATGCTACGCGAGTCCAGAGTGAACGTCGTTGGTCTCTCTCTCTCTCGTATCGCGGGAAAGAAAAAATATTTCTCTCGTAACAGGTTGCTCGATAAGTTTCATCGATCGACGAGAAACGTAGCTGTCGGATCGGTCGTTCGATCGTTCGAAAAGACGGTGCGCCACCGTTCGGTGAACGCGCGCAAAGTGTAGATCCGTTCGCGTATTTACGATCGTCGAGAGTCGAAGCGTTGGTAGATTTGAACGCGAGTCGGCGATTCGCGTACTCGAGATCGAACGGTTCGAAGATGCAGGTTCCGTTGCAAAAGAACCGAGCGTCGGTCTAGCGTTTTTTCGTTTCCTCGTAGCGAGCCGGGAACGCTCGGTTTCGCGCGGTCCCCTCGCAAGTGGTAGCAGATACGCGCGTCGGACGGCTGCCGATTCAGAAGCGCATTCCCCGATGCAATAACTCATTCCTATTGCGAGCGCCGCGGAGAGCGCGAGCATTACCGGGGGAGAGGCTAATTGAATGGACAAACCTGATGCTTTCACTCGCCGACGACGCGTCAATGAACTTTTTCCTAGTTCTACTCGCTGAACAGTTCTCCCCCCTTTTGTTTATCTTTTTCATTGTTCCGCGGGACCGATTGCCGCTCTCGCGGAGGGAAAGGAGCTCTCTCGTCGGAGCGACGAGATTCGTCGCAGGGAACGACGCGTTTTTTTTTTTTATTTCCCCCCGCGGGTAACGTGCGTCATCGTCCAGTTCCATCGTTCCCTGTCCCGTTGTCGAACGAAACGCGACGCGTTCCAACGAGCCGGGACCTCGCGATAACCGAACACGCGAGCGAGTCGAGCACCGCGGACTCGTACCGCTACGGGAGCAGAAAATTTCGTCGCCGAACTCGGGGATCGCGGGATCGTCGCGATAAACTGACCTTAATCTTCTCATAAAGTTTTCATGAGCGTTAAACCAACGGCAACCGTGGCTCCGGTACGTGTTGCTCGAAGTTACGAAAACAGTCTTTCTACCGACGCCACCGCGTACGAACGACTCGCGAAACCATCGTACAATCTCTCTCTCTCTCTCTCTCTCTCTCTCTCTTTCTCTCGTTCGATCTCTCTCTCGACGAAGCTGCGACGAATAATTTGTCCGGCAGCGAGGAAACTGGGCGTCTCGTCTAATATCGGCGAGATCGGGTTTTCTCTCGGTCGCTGGAGCAGCATCCGATGTTTTCTTTTATTGCACGCATATCGAGACAGCGCCTTCACTTTGAGTGGCCACAAAGTCGCTTTCACTCGGTCAATTAAGCGCCCGCGGACTTTCGAGCAAAGACATTCTAGCGATTCGCGATTTTGCGAGAGCTCTCCCGTTGAACGAAACCGAGTTCGTCCCTGGTGGATTCTATCGTCGTCCATCGAGCCACCGGCCGCTCGCGATGCGTCTCGGTCCCGGTTAATTGGATCTTCGTCGAGACGCGCGCGCCAATTATCGAAAAAGTAGCCAGATTCGAGGCCGCGGCGTCGTTCGCGCGTCTTCGTACCGGCTCTCCTCCGAATTGTTCTTCCCTGGTGCAAAGCTCCTTTCTTCGCTCGGAACCGGATCGAGCTTACGTGCCGCGCGATACGCTCGGGGAAAGATTCAGCGACGACACGGAGACTTCGTAACCGCGTTATACGCGGTGTCGAATCGGAGCGGTTACGAGCCGATTATTCGATCGTCGTTGCGTTTCAATTCGCACCGAGACGGTCCCCTTATCTCCTCCTCTTCTTCTTCTTCTTCTTCGTCTTCTTCTCTTTTTTTTTTTTTTTGCACGCATTTAGAATTAATCACGATAAGTGAAACGCTCCGCTCGGCGCACGTATCGCGGCGAGCGAAACTTTTAGCGAATATTTACGCGCCGGACGAATCCAGAAACTCGAGCAGGCTGCAGATGAAAACACAGAATATCATCGGGCTTGGAGAGATTCGTCTCTCCACGGTGGATGTACTTGGACTCGGTACGCACCGTTTGGAAATTTATATCGTACGAATTTCGTCCGATCAATTTTTCAAAGTCGTCCATCGAGAGACTCGGCTCGAAAACGCGGCTCCGTTCGAGCGCGTTCGACCGAAAACGAACGTTTTTCTTCGTCGGTGGATACAATCCGTTTCAAATTTTGTCGCGAGCCCGTCCTTCGTACTTTTCGCGAACACGCGACCATCGTCCAGAAACATTTCGAGACTCTCTTTCGAAAATTCTCGCAGTGGCACGGATTCACGAATCGTCGCGAGAACGACGCGAACCGTTTACCGATATTATTCCACGTTCTTCTTTCCCCGAGTTTGCTTCGATTATCTCGAACAGTTGTTCAAACGAAAGTTACTCGACCCGATTCGATATTACGAATTACGCGTTCAGCAACGCCCGTACCCGGCCGAATTATTAAAGGCGACCTTCGGTCGCTCGGTGCCGGACGAATCGCGATCAACCGCCGCCCCGAAGAAATAACGAAACCTTTCGAAGATATCCACGACTCGTGCGCCGCGTTCCTGTGCAAAGGACGTTCACCGAAACGAGTCGAGGCGTGCTCGAAAATGAACGCGTCGCGTTCTCGCGAGGAAATTGATTCAATTGTCGAAAACCGACCGAGAACACTGTCGAGAAACGGGCCCGGAGTATCCGTTGGAAAACAAGAAACGCTTGAAATGCGAGCAAACGGTAAACCCTAGACGGAATCTCGACGAAAAATCACGCGGTGGTGTTTCCGTCTCGGTGGAAATATCGCGAAAAGGAAAGAGTTGACCGGTTTTCGCGGGATGTTTGTTTATCGTTACGAGGGAGTGGAGGAAACGTATGCACGTTGGTACGTAAAGTTTGTCCCCTCGCGTTAGGAACACCCTGTATTCCCCGTTGAAGTGTGCAAACAGCTTTCGTTCGTCGGTGAAAGAGGCCTTTCGAATCGATAGCGGAGCGTCGGAATCCTGGCACTTTTTGCAAATACGTTATCCGAAGGCCCCCTCTCCCCCACCACCTCTCTCTCTCTCTCTCTCTCTCTCTCTCTCTCTCTCTCTGTCCGTCCACCGTTGCCTTTCCAAAGTGCCACGCACGCTCGTCGGTGACGAATTTCAAGGAGCGAATTAAAGGTACGGAACGGTGGTACAAAAAAAAAAATATTCTCGCGTTGGTCGCCGGCAGTGGGCGGCGCGCGCGTTGTAACGAAGTGCAGGCGGTTCGGGGCATTCGAGAATCGACGGGATCGACCCGGCGACTTAAATCTGCAAGCTGCTACGGGAGGAAAAATCTTTAAAAATGCTGTCCGACGAAAAAAGCGCGCATGCGTAACCACGAGCCATTTCCTTCTTTCTCTCTCCCGCACTCGTTCCTCTTTCTCTTTCTCTCTCTGTCTCTCGCACTCTGGTTCCCTCTCTCGCGGTCTCTCTCTCGTTCTCTCTCGTTCTCTCTCGTTCTCTTTCGTTCTCTGGCGCGTTCCCCTCCGTGTTCCGCGGGCTCTTCCCCTCGGCGGTCGGTTCCCTTTCCATTCGCTGTTCGGTTGCCGCTTTCTTCCTCCTCGTTTCTCTTTACGCGTTCCTCGCCGCCAAAACAAATCGTAAAGACGCCTTCTGCTACGTAATCGCGCAGTCATTTCCGAAAAATCAATGATATCGTCGAGAGAGCACGCCACTTCGCTAGCGAGTGCGCCAATATATACACTCGAGTGCCGCGAAACTTCTCCGCAGAGCATAAAATCGAATTCGAAGACGCTCGTGCTCGCTTCTTATTCCGTTTCTTCCTTCTTTCTTCGCCTCCTCGCCTCCCCCCTGACCCCCCGCACCCCCTGCCCCGATGGCTTCGCCTCTTCTCGCACCGAAGCTCTTTGTAAAGCTTTGGGACGCTCTCGTTTTTTTCTTTTTTTTCTCCACCCGGTTTTCTTTTTTTTTTTTCTTCCATTTCTTCCTTTTTTTCTTCCTCTTCTTCTTCTTTCACTTTTTCTCCGCTCCCCGCTCGTTCGAGTTCAACGATATCGTCGAGGCGGGCTCTGTGTCAAACGGGACGCTTCTTGCGTTGCCGAGGAGAGCCCGAGGTGGGGTTCCGTGTTCGCGTGTCCTGGCGGGAAATCGAATTCGAAAATTCACCGCATTCGAGTTTCCTCGAGAATCGTCCGTTCCTCCGGTTCGTCGTTTACCCCTCTCTTCGTCGTTCCTCCAACGATGAAATTCCATCGTCGTCGACGAGACGACAACATCGTCCGGTCTCTCGGGTTCTCGAACACCGAATCGAACCCGCGCAACTCGGCAAAGTTTCACCTGCGCTCTTTCGCGCTCCGGACTCTAGTTCTAACGTTCGTTTTCGTTTTTATTTTTCCTGTTCGGTACGAGCGTGCCAGTTTTCCCCGGTTCCGCGGCAAGCGAAGATTTTTCGTCCGAGCGGGTCGCGAACGCTTTCTAATCGACGCGCGAAATACCTCTACCGAAGTCCTCCGCTTTGTCTCCCGATGGCAATTATCGCGGGGCGTTTAGCATTCAATGAACTTGACAGGGCGTAGCGTAATCGTTCGCAACGAAAAGGGCATCGGGCACGTTCGATCGGGCGCAGGTGCGCCCCGTTCGAGAATCGACCGTAATTATATCCTTGGAATAATTCATAAGCCGATTGTTTTAGCCGTAGGAAAGCCCGATGAAAGCGATAAGCGAGTCTCGTTTCGGTTGATAACCGGACAAACGAACCAGCCCCGTGGATCTACTTTCGACGTTTGGAGCCGAGTTCGAGCAACGACTCGCGCTCGTCTCGGTGAATTCGGAGCGCGTTCGACGCGGTTCGCGAGCCGGGTTTCAAGATTTCCGGGCAAATCCGTCGACGACACGAGCCCACCGACGCGTTCCAGGGCTCGAACGGTGTTCGATACGGTTTCATCCGGTGTCGAACGTAAAAGCGATCGAAAGGATCCGCGAACGTTTCCCTCGAAACAACGGAATCCATCGACCGGCCAGCGACATTTCCCGACAGATTCACCGCCAGGTGAACATCCCTGTTCGACGTAGACTCGTGCAAAAGTTTAACGAAGATCGAGGAGACGAACGGAGCTTACACGGACCGGTCGTCGCGCGTGATTTCCAACGACGAGCGTCCGTTCGCTCGGTGCTCTCTGGTTCCGTTTCGGGTGAACGAAAACTGGAGAACGAGGAACATTTTTCCATGGTACGCATTCGAAGCGAGCGAGTGACGACGCGAGCGGAGAAAACAGGCCCTCGTGGACTCGCGATCACCGACCGCGGTGAAACCGAGACGGACGGAAGGAAAAAGTTTATTGTCGCTCGGTGACTCGGTGGACCGAGCGATAAATCAACCAAGGGGTATCATGCGGGAACGTAAACTTCTCCGAAGCACCGCGATATCTCGCGTCTTATCGTTCGAGCCGATGTTTTCCATAGGAGGTTCCACGAGTTCTGGAAACTCGCGGGAAACTGCCACCAGTGTAATTCTTCCGAGGATTTCCCGGTAATTGAAACGGTCGGACGCAAGTACGGATGGAGGAACCCCGGTTTCGCCGAACCACCGACAAAAATTCTTCTCCTCTCGACGGTGAACTCGGCTCGAAGCCGCTCCGACGGCTCTAACGCGTACGCTCTTCGAATTCGATCGGTCTCGGGAGCTTTCGCGAAAAGTTTGCCAAACTATTCGACGGGATCGAGTTACCCCTGGTGTTGTTAATCGCGCGCGCTCTATATGTTCGATTTTGCGACGATGCGATGTAACTTTGACGAAAATCGAGCACTCTTGATCGGGGAGGGTCCGATTCCAATTATTTTCCGATCTTGGATTTATTTCCTCGTTGTCGAGGTAACGCGCAAATTTATTCGAATCGAAGGAATCGAATACGGTTCCGATAAACGTTCGCGAATTCGAAAACGGAGAAACGTTTAACGAAAATTCGAAACCGTGGCGCGAGTTTAGCCGCGAGTTCGATGCGATTCGCCGTGCGCTGTCTCGAGACTCGACTCGTTCGATCGTCCAATTCATCTCGTTAACCGCGGCTCGTACGTATATACACGTACGTCTGTTCGCCGAAAGATTGCGGCCAACTGCGGCACGACCTTTGCGTTCCCGCGAAAAACAATACGCGACGGAACGACTCGCGAAATCCCTCGATCCGTTTCGTTCAATTTTTCTACCCCTCCTCTCTCTCTCTCTCTCTTTATTTTTCTCTCTGTCTTTCTATCTCTCTGTCTCTCTTTCCTCCCCCGATGGACCGCTTCATTAGCGGTGATTTCGAATTTATAAGGCGCAATCGGAACGAATACGCAGCCGCGATAATCCAATGACCGCCAACGGACTCTGCCAAATTTTCGCGTCCAATCGGTGCCCCGTGTTAACCGTGACTCGATTAAAACCGGTAGCGATAAAAACGCAAGTTGGAAAAAAAAAAGAAAAAAAAAAAGGACCCGGGAAGCAGCGAGCGCTGGTCGTAATGCGCTCGAATTTCCAACACCGCCACCTCCTCCTCCTCCTCCTCCTCCGCCGACCCTCCGGAGGCAAGAGCGAAATTTGCAAAATCAATGAAACGCGAGAAAATATTAATGTCCCGCGACGAACGTGCCGCGTTACCCGCTCGGAATCTCGTTAAAGAATCATCCGGTTTGCCCACGGTACCGGAGAACGATCGTCAACGGGATCGGGCCGGCTCGCGCGACGCTCGAATCGCGGATCGAATCGTCGAAATAACGGCCCGACGCGGACGAATAAAATCGCTTTGTTTCGTCTCGTCGAGCGTAGCGGGACTCGTACGCCCGAGCTGTTTACTCCCGGACGCGCGAACGGCCCGATCGACCACTTTTCAACGTTTACGTACGAGAACGAAACTATCCGTGACGGAAAACCACGTGGAATCTTCGAAAAGTGTACTCGATGAGGTTCCCGAACGATCGAAATGGTCGGAAACGGGAAGAACGCCGCGCGAGTAACACTTTTTTGAAACGCAACGGAGCCTCTGGAACGGAATACCGGATACTTCGTCGAGCGCCAAAGTTTCTCGAATCGAGCGCTCCGAGTACCGCGGTGAACGCTCCCTCGGATCCGAAGTTGTTCGAAATTCGAACGCGACGATTTCCCTCGCGGAGCGTTGCACCGAACGCTCGGTGCGTCCGTCTCGGTCGCTTTCGATCGGAGAACGGTGAAAAGGTTGGTCGCGCGGGGAACGCTCCGCTCGTCCGACGCTCGATCTCCTCGACGAAACAATTTTAACGTCGAGGTTGTCCAGGAACTTTGTTCGCGGAAGATTCCGAACGTTTGGAAAAAGCGTGTACCGTGGCGCCTCGATGCGGCGAGAACGATCCCTTTTCCAAGAGCGTTCCACCGACGGATAAATCCGAGGAGCGAACGTTACGGCCGACGAGCTCGTTCGGGTTTTCCGGATCCAGGAAGGCCCGAGACTCGCGACCACGTGTCGCCGCGTACGAGGACAAAACAACCTCTCGTGCGTTCTCCGCGAATCGTGGAAACCAACGAAAGAACCGCTCGCGCCCGCCTCCCGCTGTTATCTCCGAGTTGTACGCTTCCAAGTCGATAGTGCCGCGTAGCCGGCTCGTCGAGCCACAAGTAGTAAAGATCAACGAGAAACCGAGGGTTAATAAAAGCGAGTCGTTGGAACTTATCGGAATACGCGAGCGTCGTTGGTCGATCGGTGCGGAAGAACGCCGAACGAACGTCGAACGAACGCCGTTCGTTCTTTACGACGAAAGCATCGCCACGGTCTTCCAATAGCACGGCCTAATGGCGTTACCGGGGTTTTCGCGACAATAAAATCGGGCCGGCCGGCTGGCCGCGTTGTTTCGTCTACGCGCGCACGTACACGGTACCGACTAGGAACGAGCGCGCACCGACTTCTTTCTTTTTTCCTTACCTTTTTCTTTTACCAACGCGTCGAACTCGAACGACCGAGTCGATCGCCTCGCGTTCCCTCTTCCAAGAACCGGCGTTCCCTTCGCGCCGCTTCGAACCACGGCCAAAAAAAAAGTGGAACGCATTTCGCCGTGAATAACGACGTAGCGGACTTTCACTCGCCGTGATAATGCTCTCGGGTCTCTGGGTCCGGATGAAGTATCGATACCCCGGCTTTATCCGGCCGACGATTCCCGACGCGTAGCTCGTCGCGTCGTTGTTCGTTACACAGGGTGTCCCGGTTGGAGAGCGAGCCGAACCGGTTCGATATTTTTGCCGCTCGCCGATCGTGGAACATCGAAACGGTTTAACGACTTCGCGAACGATGCGCACGGTGGCGATAGTTTCTTAATGGACGGAGGCGTAGAGGCGATTACGGAGGTCAATTTCGTCGTTCGAAATTGTACGGACGGAACGTTACGCAATTCGCCACGAGCCCGTACCACGGTGCCCGTTTTCGTTCGAGCGTTCCTCGCTCGCTCGCTGGTTCGCCGCCTCGAACGAACGCGACGGAAACCGAGACGCGAGTTTCGCGCTAGCGACGATCGTGTCTCCGCCCCTCATGATTTCGGAGATATCGGTGCCCGATTCGTTCGATCCTCCGTCGGTAAGGCGTACTCGAAACGACTCGCGTCGCGAGCTACTCGACCGGTACGACGGTCGTTCGTTCGAGACTCGCCGCAGCTCGTCCTTGATCCGCACTCAAACTTTTCGTTGATTCAACGTTACGTCGAGTTCCGGTAATCGCGGTTCGGTGAAACGGTAATCCGGCGTAATCCGAGAGGAGACCGTGCGTCGTCGGTGTCGTCGTCGTCGTCGTCGTCGTCGTCGTTGGACCTCTCGCGTCAAATTGACCACGACCGTTTAGGCGAAGGACCGATTATTAATTTACTCCCTCGTATCCAAACGTTCGATGAATAATTCAATGCTCGCGGTGTTGGCCGCGGTTAATTGGCCCGTTTTCGCGATCGCGATAACACGGTGAATTACGTTTCAACGGAAATCTTTCCTTTTATTTACGATTCGGTCGCGCTCGACCCGAACCCAACCTAGCAATTAGGTTAATTTTATCGTCCCGTAAAGGGGAGAACATGCTCGATTTCGATCGTTGCTAGGATCCGCGAAGAAGTATCCTCGCGGAACGTTTCCGCGCGACGCTCGCTCGCTCGCTCGCTCGCTCGCTGGTTGAAAGTCCCTTTCCATTTCGCCGCGTTTTCACCGAATTTGCGTCTCGTTTTCCGTAACGGGCCACCGTATTTACGGCGTACCGGCCGACCGGTTGATATTTATTTATACGACGATCTAGAACGAAAGCCTTCTAATTTATCGGCGAGACGGCCGAAGCCGGGTCATATTTTTATCGCGGACGTTTAATTTCGTAGAAATTCCTTTGCTGGCAAACCGGTTGCACGCCAAAACGTCAGTCAGAGAAGAAGGAGGAAGACCGGCAGGGAGGAGGGGCGCGCGGAGCGGGGCGGGGGGAGGGGGGATGAGGATAGTCGGTGAGAGAGGCAGAGGGGAGGGGGTACGAGCAAAGGGGACGAGGCAGAGCGCGCGCGGGGATTCCCCGGCGGACGTATACGTCTCCTTTTGATCGTCCTTAGCAAAAAACGCGATTCCGTACAACAGGTACTGTTCCGTGGCCGTCGTCGTTGTCGCCGTGGTTGTCTGGTACGCAGCCACGGGTCCGTAACGATTCAGACGAGAGGAATGTGTCGTAACCGAGTGACCTCCGAAACCGAGTCCGGAAAATATGTATCAAAACAACGTTAAAGGAAACGTTATTGGTCGTCGCGGCGGGAATCCTGTTTCTCGGGCCGGCCGCTAGCGGCGTTTCGCATACGCGAAAAATATCGCGCTTCCCTCTCGCCTTTTCGCAATTAAATTTACGAGACGGGCCGCTTATTTTTACATCGCCGGGACCGCGGATTCCACGCGCGGAACAAAACTCGTCCACGACCACGACCACGACTACTATATGTCCACGACCACCAGGACGACGCTCGAATTTTTCGTTCATCGTTGGACGAGTTCTCGCGCGAGCCACGAGACGCGAGCGGGACGGAAGTCGAGAAATCGTCGAATTCCTCGTTCCACGATTCGTAAGGAAACGTGTTTCCGACGTTGGCCCACCGTCGCGCGAATAACAACCGAGAGATCGCTCGCACGGAAAACAACAAAGCCTTTCCACGGGCGAGGTGCAACGTTACGAACGTTCGTGTTTATCGACGCTCGTAAACATTTTAATCGAGCGACCGGTCGGAAAGCGTCTTTCGGTATTTTTACGAAAACGACGTTTACGGAATCGATCGTTTTTTTTGTTTTGTTTTTTTTTTTTCACTATTTCGTTCTCGTTCGCGCGAACGATGGCGAAACGATGCTCGAACGATCCGTACGTTCGTCGATCGATGAGGAAAAGATTCTTACTCGCTGAGCTCGCGGTACGTTTCACCGGCGACGATGCGATAAGAAGAAAAGGAGCAAAAACCCGGATAAATTTGTACTTTCCGTCGGACGGTGGGCAATTACTTTTGCGCAGTCTGATGTATCGCAGAGGAGGCGTGCGCCTCGAGAGAAAGCACGGATAGATACTCTCGGAATACCGAACCTCGGATACCGGATATTGTAAACCGACCTTCACCGCGAAATCTGTATATCAACCTTCGCCGCGGCCGGGCAAGAGGCGGCAGGAGGCGGCAGGAGGCGGCA
Source organism: Ptiloglossa arizonensis (assembly GCF_051014685.1). Classification (NCBI taxonomy): domain Eukaryota; kingdom Metazoa; phylum Arthropoda; class Insecta; order Hymenoptera; family Colletidae; genus Ptiloglossa; species Ptiloglossa arizonensis. The sequence goes on from NC_135048.1 coordinate 34,624,126, forward strand.
AGAGGCGGCGCGAGCGAGCCTTCGTTTAAAATTGCACACGCTCGGTCGGCGAGCTCGCTGCCAATGTCGTTTAAACGCTAAGACCCGTCGAGACGCGAGAACCGCTCTCGCGGCCGGCGAACTAGCTCGGTTATCGGTAAATTCGGGAAAAATTCGAGAACCCGTTTCCGTTAGGCGACCGTGCACGCACCAACGATGCTCGATCAACGTTGCACGACGCGCAGTTTCCCGCGTGTCTCGGTAAACGACGACGAAATTTCCCTTACGTTTCTTCCTCGAGGAAATCGTTTGCTACGTACTCGTTCGGGTGGCTCTTGGAATTTTTTCGAATACTCCGAGAGCTTCCAACAATCGAAAAATTGGTGTCGCGCGATGGAAAGTACTCGCGCGAACGATAGATACAGCGTCGATGGAAACAAGCTCGAATTTCTCAAGTCTCGTTCGACTCCGGAACGAAACAGACCCACCGAGTACCGTTATCGTTCTTCATCGGTGCGGAAGAAACGGAAAAAAACGGAAGAAGAAATTTGTAACGAGGCTCGTAACCTTGGCCGAGCGTTTGCGCTGAAACACGGGCCCGGGAACCAGCGAAACGGCGAAAGTATTTTCGATTTAGCTCGGGTAACGCGTACGTCGACTCGATCGTCGTCGTCGATCGAACTCGATTCGTAGTCGTCGATCGAACTCGATTCGTAATCGTTCTCGATTCTCGTTCTCGCAGTAACGAAAGAGGAGTCGCGTTTCCTCGTAAACCGTTCGTCGAGAACGAGCGAAACTCACCAACGAGAAACTGTACCAACGCGGTCGCTTTTGTTCGCTCGGTCTCGAAGATTCGCGAAACGATCGCTGCAAATTCGAAAAATTCGCGTTTCGTTCCCGCGCGAACGATCGACGACACCTTGTGTACCCACCGTTTCGAAATCACCGATTAACCTTCAGACGAACGAAAAGTGGGCGATTACTCGGAGGTCTCGCGGGCATCGCAAAGGAGTTTCGAGACTCGGGGATCACGCGTCCCGAAATCGTTGTACATGTTTATCCTTTTAGTGCGTTTCCACGGCACTCGGACGAGAGAACGCTCCGACATAACCGCGGAGTCGATACAAAGAGCCGAACGTTACTTTTCCCCGGTCGGTCCTCTTCGTTCCTTTTCCCCGAGATTCTACCCATCGGAGAGACGAAGAAACAACTGCGAGCGGTTACGTCGCGTTTCTCGATCCCCGAAAGCGTCGGGCGTGTATCGATTTAACTCGAAGAGTCGTTCGAGCGTCGTCGACGCGCGCGAAAAAATAGAAGAAACCGACGAAAAGGAAGACGAAGAAGAAGAAGAAGAAGAAGAAGAAGAAGAAGAAGAAGAAGAAGAAGAAGTGGAAGAAAGAAAAGACGAAGACGAACGAGTAGTAGAAGTGGAAGAAGAAGGAGAAGGAGAAGGAGAAGGGGAAAAAAGAGCACTCGAGAATCGTTCCGCCCGCGAATTCCAGTTTCCGGTTCGCGTCTCTTTAATGCAAATCTCGCGTCTTGTTTATCGATTATACGAAACACATGTACAAACATACGTCTACGATCGCGCGGACTCATTAACGTAATTAATGATACGAGAGAGAGGCCGTTTCAGCAACAGCCGGGCCGAATAAATAAGCGATAATATTATGTAGATGCGACCGATCAATCCTGACGTCGCGCGATAAGGAAGTGAAAAGAACCGGGGTAGGGGGCCTCGAGGGGGCCTCGAGGGGGCCTCGAGGGGGCGAGTGGAGGGAGAGAGAAAAATAAATCGGTGTCGGACGTTCGCGTACACCACCGCGAGTCGTCCCGTCTCGAGCGTGGAAGCGTTCTCGATAGAGCCACGGATCCGACGATCCGCGCGAAAATTATTTTTTTCCTCGCCTCGCTCGAGGGACAGTACTCGACGAACCACCGCTTCGAGTCCGCTCGGAAAAGTTGCGCTGTACGCGACTACGGCGAACCGACGATCGATCGGATCGTCGGACGATTTCGAGGACAACGCTCGCGACTCCTCCCCGGAGATCGTTTTCGTAAAGATTCGTTCGATTCGCCGAGGAAAAATTCTGAGGAGCGTAACGCGACGCTTTGGTTCCGTGGATCGACAATGGAGATCTTCCAAGCGGGTAAATCGAACGGATTTCTCGAACGGTACGCTCGGTGATCGTGGAACGCGCGACGAACAAGCGCGTCGAAAACCGAGCGCGATAAACGTTGGAATCGTTCCTTTTCGTACGCGCGTTAGAGAAAACCGAGCTATTCCTCGCGAGGAGGAAGATGAGCTTATATTAATCGTGTGGCGCGTTAACGATCGTTAAAAAAACCTTCCGTTTCCCCGTCGAAGCAACGAAACGTTGAAACGAGGGACGAACCTCCGCGTCGGGAGATCTCGCCTCGAATTCGAGGGAATATTAACCGACGTCGATCTTTGATCGATCGTCTCGCGATCACTCGCGGTCGCGCGTAAATCGGCTTCCTTTCGAGTAAATATTTCCCCGGTTCGAAGCTCGTTCGAGCTCACTCGTGGCTCTCCCGTCTCTCCGCGATCCACGAGACTCGTACAAAGGGAACGCGTACGAGCGAGAAATACGTTCGAGGTGCAATCGCCGGTGACGATCGTGTCCAGTACGCGGTCGAGTCGCATCGATCGTATCCCAGAGATATCGGCCGATGGCAAAAATTGTCACGAGAGAAATGCTCCCGTGGCTCGTCCCGCATCGGCGCGACGACATCCGACGCGATCGTCTCGACGACTGGAACGAGACTCCGGAACGCTCGGGACGCGTTCGGTCCTCGCGAGCGGGAAAATTTCCGAAGGAGAGTCGCGTTCCGAGTAAACGTTTCCACGTTGTCGGGTACGAGGAACGCGGTTCTCGATGTCTCGCGTACGCGGCGAGCGGTCGAAACTCGGCGAGCGTCGCCGCCGTCATCATCGTATCTTTTTCCGCCCCGGGGTTCAACGACACTTGTCACCGCGGCTGCTGAAACGTATCGTCCGCGAACGAGCAACAAAAGCGAGTGCGCCCGCCACGGAGATACGTATCTTCCCTTCGGAGCGACGGGGGCGGGGAGGCGAAAAAGTGGATGTAAACGGGCGCGGAGCGTACGCAAGAAAGCGTGCTCGATATTAATAAACGGAGGAACGAAGATAATCCGTCGATGCGTCATACACCCGACGCAAAAACAAAACCAGCCTGAAAGAGCCCGAGCGAGTTACGCGTACGCGAGTAGCGTTTACCGCCCGCTAGGGATAAACGAAAGAATGGAATAAAGAGCGAGGTAATTAATCCGATAAAACGGAATACTTTGTGTACGCGTTGCATAATGGGAATTCCGTAATCGCGAGATGCGCTCGCGCCCGCGCCCGTGCCCGTGCCCGTGCCCGTGCCCGTGCCCGGTGCTAACCGCGCGGATCGTTGTTCGCCTCGTAACGCGAGCACTGTGCGCGATTAGCCGCGATCGGTCACCGACGCACCGACGAATCCGCGGGCCCCGCGCGAACCTTTCTTTCTTTCTTTCTTTTTTTCTTTCGATTTCGAAGGAGGTTCGATCGTCCGTTTCTTTCGAGAAGAAACGTAACCGCGCGGAGGCAAGAGGAAAGAGCGCGGTCCCAGGTGCGAATTACCGGACAAACGGTTCGAAACCGGATCTTCCGCTCGCTTCGGTTCCCCTTTTGCCTACGTCTATTGTTTCGAAGGTTGGACGGACTCGAGCGAGCCGACGCGACAGGTGCGCCGATCGAAACCGAAAACCACCGATACCGAAGCTACGCGATCCCTTTGCCGAAGATTCGAAACGATCGCGAGGACGCGTCCTCGTTCAAAGGAGGATCCTTCTACCGCGCGGTCGATACTCCAATCCTCCGCGAACGAACGAACGAACGAACGAACGAACGAACGAACGAACGAACGAACGAACGAACCAACGAACAACGCTCCGAGCGACTCCGAGTCGATTCTAACGTTCGAAAAAAAATGCTCGCCACCCACGATCGCGAGAAACACGAAGGAGAGAAGCAACGGAGGAGACGCCGAGCGAACTTTTCGCGCGAACAGAAGGGCAGAGAGATTCGACATCGCAGATACACGGGAACACTTCATAAATCATTCGCGCGGACGTGTATCCCCGCGTGCATCCGACCTGCATAACAGCCGTTGAACTTGCGAAGCTCGAACCGGACGTATCTGACCATGCGTGACCAGGAACGTGGTCGATTCAACGTGGTAGAAAGTGTACACGCGGCGAACCGATCCGATACAATGTTTTACTTGCTCGAAAGTCTCTCTCCGCTCGGAGAGGGAACGCGATTAGCCGTTGCCGATCGAAGCGATTCGAGGGTTCGTCCCGTTCCTCGTAACGACGACCACGACCGCGACGACCACGACGACCACGACGACCACGGCGACGACGATCGTCGCGACGATACGTCGAACGCGCGAGATCCATCGTTTTCACCTTCGTTTACCCGTATTATAAATCGATCCCGTCGTCTCGAAATTTTACGACCGCGTCGAATCGAACACCGTGCGAGATCGTTGCTCGTAACGTTCGACGCGTGTCGACGATACGGCCTCGTTTCCGTTACCGATCCGATGTACCGGCTTATTACCGCCCGGGGATATCAATTCCACGGATACGTTTTGCGTACGCTCCGAGCATCCACGGAGACGCAAACTACCGAGCGTCGAAACGAACTCGAACCTCGTGACACCGCTCCCTCCTTGTACCTACTGGCTTTACCGAAGAAGGAACCCGAGAAACGAAGAACTCGTTCGATCCTAGGGGAGAACTCGATGTTGCGCCGGATAGAAAATCTCGTACGAATCGATCGAAATCCTACGAACGACGCGAAACGTTCGCGAGTACGGGCGCGTGTAACGCGCCACCGAAGCGGAGTAACACCGTGCACGAGTAACCTAGAAGCGCGGAACGGCCCAAGCTCCGTACCGGAAAGTCCTCCCAGGGTTCAATAACGATCGAGAGTCCAATCCCCACCGATCTCCCGTTTACCAAACAAAGCAGGCGGACGCTTGTTACTTTTCACGGGCACGCATCGATAAAGGTTCGTTCGACTTGTCTGATTCCAGATACTGGCGCGCCCTACGTATTATACAAGGACAACATGGAGAGACCCCAGGGGCAATGGGGCCCGGGGCCGGGATCTCTCCAGGACGGGGGACTGTACCCGCAGCAACAGCAACAACAGCAACAGCAGGGCTCCTCCTCGTCCGGCAGTCCACAGCAGGCCTGTGGTCCCCCTGTCGAGGGAGAAAGCGGTCCCCCGCCTTCGTTGGCCTCTCCCGTGCCCTCACCGTACCCCTCGGCACCGCCTGAGCCTCAAGCCTTAACCCCACCCGACGACGATATACAATCGAATCAAGCCACCTCTCAACAGCAGCAACAGCAGCAACAACAGCAGCAACAGCAGCAGCAGCAGCAGCAACAACAGACGCAACAGCAAGTGCAACAACAGCAGCAGCAACAGCAGCAGCAGCAGCAGCAGCAGCAGCAACAACAGCAGCAGCAAGTGCAGCAGCAGCAGCAGCAGCAGCAGCAACAAACGCAGCAACAGGATCACTCGCCGCAGCAACAATTGACGCCGCACGAGGTAGACCGTAGCGATTGCTTCCCGGGTGCCGGTGAGCTGCAACAGTACCCGCAGCATTACTTCAAAGAGGCCAGGCCCCATCCGTCGCCGTCCGTGCCACCTCACATGCTAACGCCCGGCGGTTTCTCCGCGTTACACTATCTGAAGCAACCGGGAGTGATGCTGACGTCCCTCGGTCAAGGGGACGGCGGGCCGAGTCTGGACGCTCACCAGTACGCGAGCCCCGGGGCACCGAACATGGCGACCGGCTTGCCGGACATCGTACAGCAGAGCGGCAAGTCGGGCAAGGGCGCGAACAGCGATCTACGATTGTTCAAGTGTCTGACCTGCGGGAAAGATTTTAAGCAAAAGTCGACACTGCTGCAACACGAGCGGATCCATACGGACAGTCGGCCATACGGGTGCCCAGAGTGCGGGAAGCGGTTCAGGCAACAATCGCACCTAACGCAGCACCTGCGCATACACGCGAACGAGAAGCCGTATGCTTGCGTGTACTGCGAGCGTACGTTCCGGCAGCGTGCGATCCTCAACCAGCATCTGCGCATCCACTCGGGTGAGAAGCCATACCAATGTCCGGAGTGCGGAAAACACTTCCGTCAGAAGGCGATCCTGAATCAGCACGTCCGCACACACCAAGGCGAGCATTTCTCTCTGCCTCCCAGACTCCCAGAGGGCGTCCACCACAACCACACTGACCCATTCACCGGTTCTTACTGTTACTATCACCACCGCCACCGTCGTCACCATCGTCATCGTCTCTTCGTCGTCGTCATTCTATATATACATACATATATTTGTTTAATACCGTCGCCATCTTTATCCTTGCCGTCGTCGTGCCCTTCTCTTTCGCTCTCTTTCTCTCTTTCTTCTTTTTTCTTTCTCTCCGTTTTACCACTTTTCCTCGTTCGTCGACAGAGACTTTGTACTAACAGTCATCTCGTTCGTTTCATTTTTTTCTTCTCTCTTTCTCGCTCGTATCCGGTTCTTTGATCCGTCTTGTTCCTTGGCTTGTTCCTTCGTCGGTTCCCGACGGGCGGAACGTTCCGTCCCCTCGTTCGTCCCGAGCGATTCGCGGACGAAAAGATTCGTTCGACGTCGAACGAGGTATCGGCCAACGCCGACCGAAACATCGAGAACGGTCGAGCTGGACGCGAGAGCGCCGCCGAGCCGCGAGATGGAGGAGCCTCCCTCCTGCGTCCCGTCGCCTCTTGGCCGTCGTACGGCCCCGATCTATCGTAGAGCTTTCCTGGTCCATGGTCGTTCCGTCCTCCGCAAGTACGTTGCATCGTTCGAATTCACCGCGACGTTTACGCGATTCTCGCGGACCGCTCCAACGCCGAACCGAACCGAACCGAACCGAACCGAACCGAACCGAACCGAACCGTCCACACGGTAACGTTCCCATTGAACGCGACGATCGTATCGCGGACCGTTCTCGCGAAACCGAAGGAGACGACGAACGTTCGCGTTGATTCGTCGTTGGTATCTCGTCGACTCGCGTGGATGGGAAAAGAAAAGACGAGAAGAGGGTAGCTTCTTCCGCAAAGTTGGTCCACGATCACCCGCCCCCCGCCCCCCGCCCCCCGCCCCCCGCCCCCGTCCCCGTCCAATTCGTCGACACCACCGTAGTTAGTTGGCCTACTCTTTTTCTGGTCCGTGGTACCGTAGTCCGGGCGACTAACAAAATATTCCTCCAACGATCGCGCACGGGGTCGGCCGTCGATGAACTGGTATTCCGTGTTTGTTTCAGACGTGAGCCCGCATCTGATCTTCAAGAACGGGATGACGCCGACACTCTGGCCCCAGGACGTTCCGTTTCCACCGGAGGAGGGTAAGGAGGAAGTGGCGTCGACGTTCGGGGACACGGACACACAGTCGGGCGCGTTCAGTCCGGCGCCGGACGCGAATTCCATCCAATATCCCGCTTACTTCAAAGACCCGAAGGGCGGGAATCACGCGGTGTTCGGCGCCGGTGGCACGGGCAGCTTCGGTGCTCTCCAATACATCAAGCAACAGGGCGGTAGCAAGGGCTGTTTGCCGGACGTGATACAACACGGTCGCTCCGCGGGGATGCCGCTTTACGTGCGTTGTCCGATTTGTCAGAAGGAGTTCAAGCAAAAGTCCACTCTGCTGCAGCACGGTTGCATACACATCGAGTCACGGCCGTACCCGTGCCCGGAGTGCGGCAAGAGGTTCAGGCAACAGTCCCACCTGACCCAGCACCTACGCATCCACACGAACGAAAAGCCGTACGGTTGCGTGTACTGCGGCCGTAACTTCCGTCAGCGCACCATACTGAACCAACATCTGCGCATCCATACCGGTGAGAAACCGTACAAGTGTCAACAGTGCGGCAAAGATTTCCGTCAGAAGGCGATACTGGACCAGCACACGCGCACCCACCAGGGCGACCGGCCGTTTTGCTGCCCGATGCCGAACTGCAGGCGGCGTTTCGCCACCGAGCCCGAGGTGAAGAAGCACATCGACAACCACATGAATCCGCACGCGGCCAAGGTGCGCAGGAACTCGAGCAGCGACACCAAACCGTCCGGTACGCCGGCCGGTCTGGGCCCGGTCCCGGTCCCGCGGGGACTCACGCCCACGGTGGTCAAGCCCGAGCTCTATTTCCCGCAATGTTACGCGCCGGCGTTCAATCATCAGCCCCCGGTCTCGACCGCGCAGTTCCCGGGACAAGCGAACGGGGTCTCCGTTGCCGGCGAGTTCAAACCACCGACCGGTCTGCCGCCGCAGTGACTAACCGTCCATCCTGCCGCCTACTAGCAAGCAGGAATACCGCTGAGGTTTCAGCGATGCTTCGGTCACGCGTTACAGACCGACGCCACAACGACGGCGTCGAGCGTCGCGTCGCACCGATGCAGCCAGCAGCCGATCCAGCAACACTACCCGTGACATTTATCGTACATTTACTCGTGACTTTCCTCGTTCCATTGCTGCTTCGCAGAGCCTCGGAACGCGTCGCCAGCTAGTCGGGGCCTCGACGATCGCAGCGACGAGCAACCGGTCGACTCGCACCGGTCGCCACTTGTCCCGACGCGATTCCTCGAAACGGACGCGACGCCGGTGTGCAATAATATTATCGCGGAGGGGAGCCACGTCGACGATCGCTCAATCGACGTACGACGCCGGTCCCGTTTCCGGCTCGTTCTCTCCGTCTCCCTCCCTCTCTCGAACCGCGTTCCGTTTCCAAGGTCCCGTGCTCGTCGCGGACCGATCGACGATCGCGGTTCCCCCGAGCCGCTCGAGGACCACGGTCGGATCGAGACCGCTCGACCGCACGGGCCCGCGTTTAACCCCCACCGCTCGTCGAATCTCGCCGCCCTGGTGGGGGTAACGACGCTCGGCGACCTCGAGCGGCCGGCCGAATCGACGAGCACGCGCGATCGCAAGGGGTTACGGACGGACAAGGGCCAGACCGCGACCAGACCCGTTCTCGTCCTCGTCGTCGTTCCTCGTCGAGATCCCCGCTGGCACCGAGAAAGCTGTATCAACCAACGAAGAATTCTCGTCTATTCTCCCATACGTATTTTTTATATTAATGAATTAACGACGTACCTACTCGCGGGTTTTTTTCGTGGATATGCGAATAGCTCGAGAGAGTTCGGTGGTTCCGGGCAGGCAGGCCGTCCGAGGTGTTGTCGTTTGTCGCACCGTTCACGCTCATTCGGAACGTGTTCCGCCGCGAACACGGGGATTGAAGATGTTCGATTTCGACCAGACTTAAAGCAAACAAACAAACAAACGAACGAACAAACAAACAAACAAACAAACAAACAAACAAAAAAAAAAACGATTGTGATACGAATATTTAACTTGCCTATGTTTAAAGAGACACAAAAAAAAAAAAAAAAAATAAGAATGGGAAGAGATGTGATGATGATGATGTTGATGGGAGGAAGATACGTTGCCTCGAGATGGGAGGTGAACACACGACCACGAGAAGAATGCCTGTAAATATGTAAAGCCGTTCGCTCCGACGAACGAACAAAACAAACAAACAAAAAAACCGAAATGGCGCGAAAAAGGAGCAGGAGGAATATGCGTGCGTGGTGCGTGAATGGCGTTCGTGTGAAAGAGAGAAGCGAGAATGCGCGTTTGCGGAGTCGAGGGTGGAAAAGAGAGAAACGGAGGATACGCGAGCGGGTAAGGATCGCTGAAGGATACAAGACGGGAGAGAAAAAAAAAAGAAAATGTTGCAGAAGAAGCAGAGAAGAGGAGAACGAAGAGGACAACAAGAAGAGACGTTAGGACGGGTGAGTGCGAGGGGGTTACGAGGGTAGGGATAGCAGGGGGTACGAGGGTTGGGGAAGGGGCAAGGGAGGGGTGTACGGGGGGAGGAGGAGGAGGAGATGGAGGAGATGGAGGAGACGGAGGAGACGGAGGAGGAGGAGGAAAGGAGAAAAGGAGAGGAGAGGAGGAGCGGTTGAGAAGGAGAAGAGAGATTAGGTAGGATTTACGAGGACGACGCGGTATCCCCCCAAGTGTGCTGAGCCATAGCTTTCGATACGACAAGTTGACGATGACGATAGTTGCGCGAGGGGAGGTATGACTCTTGTATACTATAGTAATATTTGAATGTATATTTATACGACAGGTTATATTATTCTATTAACTATAATGATGATATTTTGAATCGGTTTTAAAATCAGATTGGTGCTGATATAACACTAGGTAAGCGAAACGAAAGAGGAGGGAACGTGGAAGAAGGCTGAGACACCGTAGAGTAGCGTAAGTAGGGTAGTCGATAGAGTAGCTCAAAAGGGAAAAAATTAAACGAGTAAAATCGGGAAGATGAGTAGCGCGGGGGGTTGGAGGGGCGGGGGGGGTGGGGCGGGGCGGGGTAACCGGGAGGGTGGGGGAAACGGGCCGGGGGAGAAAGACTTTCGATGGACCCTCGCGGAGTCCGCTCATTCGGAACTTAATAATAATAAATAATAATTGAACGCTATCGTTACACCGCCTCGGTGAAAAGAGAATGAAAGATTATTTCGTGGCAATACTTAAACGAGACGAGATAAAGGAGGGAAGGATACGAGGAAAATTTCAACGTACTAGAGAATAGTCTTTTAAATTTCTATATTAAGACGTGTGATCTCTCTAATTATTGTACATTATATATATATATATTATAACGATCTATACCTATAGACGACGGAGATGCATAAGTATATATATATGTATAATTACGATTATACGTATATTAGGCGTTCTACAGTTAGTCTTTTATCATAATTAGACACAGAGATGATCTGAAGATGAATAATTGTGCGGCCATATTCTCTGTGGCCTGTTCGTAGTGCCTCGGAATTGCTGCTCGCGGCAGTGATTTGACCGTATTTTAGGATGGTATATTAATAATTATATTGAGAACTGCAATTATCGATACTCTGATACAGTACTAAAAGGAGAAAAAAAAAAAAACGAACAACAAGAACACGAAGGAGATTCAGGTGGAAGAGGACGACGAAGCGAAAGCGAAGTTTGACGAATGAAGGATCGTGTCGTAAACCGTCACGTTAATCGACTCATTATTTAATTATTAGAGATGATCTACTTATACCGCGTTTAAAAAAAAGCAAAAAATCATAAGAGAAACGGAGGAAGAAAAAAAAAAAAGAAAGAAGAAGAAGAAGAGAGAGAGAGAGAGAGAGAGAAAGGATAAGGGGGAAACGATAAGACGCGCAGGAGCGCTCCGGGAACCGCGGGAGAAGAAACGACAACGATGTGATCGTTTGCCGATATTGCTCGTCACCGACGTTATTTTTTATTATTTCCTTTGTTACGCTTTTTCTTCGTTCTTTCTCGTTCGTTGCGAACGGTGCGCGAGGATTCGAAACGGAAGTGGGTCGCGAACCGGGAAACCTTCGAAAAAAAAAAAAATAAACGAAATCTCCTCACCGACGTGAACCTGTTTCAATTGTTTACCATTGTTTACGAACGTTTATCATCGAACGATGCCTTTGCGCGATCGTTCGCTATGTATCTCGATCTACTGGAACCAACGCCGATCCGGTCCCTCTCTCCACGCGCGTTTTCAACGTAGGCAATTTCGCGGCACTCTCTTCGTGTTACCGCGTCTCGCGATCCGGGTTAGCGAGTTCTCGCGGTTACATCGAGACGGTGAGCATCGTCGTTCGACGATACGACCGCCAACGCCTTTGTCGCGACGTTGTTTCGTTCCCGTGTCTTACGGCCGCGATTGATCGATCGCGGCCGTTTAAACGCGAAACGAACGAACGCGTCCCGTCCGTCGAAAAACGCAACGCGCCACGTGCGAAAACAATAATCCAATCCAGCCGTGCCGCGTCAGAACGACGGAACACGCGGAACCTTGTTCGCCAATGAAACGATAATTGGCTTATTATGCGCCGGTCGACGGTCGAATATTGTCGCGTTCTATTGAGAGACAATCATTCGTTGTAAACGCGCATTAACGATCCACGGCCGCGCGGGTGTCTTAATTAGTCGTCGTTCCGAGCACCGCGCACGATTCGATACGAATTTACCGAAATGTTCTCGCTCGAGAACGTTCGGCTCGTCCCCTCTTCGCGTGATCCACGTGTCGATCTTTCGATTCCGTTGATCCCGTTTTCCACCGTTTCGCAACGCCGAAGTCGCGTCCACGTTACGTTTAATAATTTATTATCCGGTTTGTTACCCGCCGCTCGTGAAACGAGAAAGTAGACGGAAAATAATAGGACTCGAGCCAAACTCGCGCACAGCTCGAACACCGATACAGGGGAACGAGTATTCGGGAACCATTGGAAAAAACATTTCCAGGAGTTTTGCGCGATAATGTCGGGAGAATGAAATTCAAAAGAGAACCTCCGGCTCGTAGATCCGAGCGGATTCACTAGCCGGGACAGAATTAGACAAATTAACGATGAAATCATCGAAAGTGTATACGCGCGAACGGGTAAATATCGATCGAACTTTCTCTTTTCGGATAGAGTCGAATGTTCGTTCGCGGACGCGTCATTGCAAGGGATGAGAAGGGGTAAAGAGAAAGACGACAAAAATTGTTGTAAACAAAATGTAGATACGAACGGAATCTTGTTTATTGTTCTAGCTCGTCGTACACGATGTAACGATGTATCGTCTCATATCTTATTATTAATTATTATTATCGCTATTAATTATTAATTATTACTAAGTTTCTTCGTGAGAGAAAGGGAGAGAGAGAGAGAGAGAGAGAGAGAGAGAGAGAGAGAGAGAGATTTTACATACGGTGCAGTGGTTAGTTTCGTTCTTTTTTTTTTTTATAAAGTTTTTCACGTTTCCACTCTAATATCGTATATATATTTCTTTTTTTTTTTGCAACTCGCCGACTGCACGAAACCGTACTCTTTTACACTTTTAATGTCCGACATTGTTAGACGTTTCTCTCGTTGTTTTTTTGTCCCCCCTCCGTAACGGACTACTTCTTAACGCGAAGTAATCGACTACTAATGCTTATGCTTATGATACTCTAATCTCGCAGTCAAAAAAATCGACCGTGTGATATGTACGTACATGCATACCGTATACAGACTGTTTCACAAAATGTGTGCACAATTCGAAGGACGAATACGACGCGCAAAAAAACAAGGAGAAAAAGTTGCCGCGATCGTTCGTCGCGTCCGTCCTTGTTCCCGAGTTACAGTAATTCCCAATGTTTTGTAATAATTCTCACTTCGGAACGAGATAGCGTAATAATCGATTCCACTCGGTGTTTTACGAACCGATTCATCGTATCTCGTGCACGATTCGTGCAAGCTATTTGTAAACACTTTTGTAATACTCTGTATCGAGTTTCGCGATAAGCGTAACATGTTTCGTTGTTGCAAAGACGCGCGAGACGCGACGAACGAACCGCGAGAACTATTTTTTATCGTTTCTTTATTTTTTTTTTCTTTTCTTTTTCGTACGCTAAATTTCTCGCCAAAGTTGTGCCTGCATTTCCAGAAACACCCTGCATACATAGATATATTTATAATATATGCCGCGGTAACGAAGAAGGAGACACGAGCGATGTCGGATTGGTTTTAAACTGTTTAATCATTTTTTTTTTTTTTATATATATACATATATATATATATATAAATATTTTATACTTTTTGCAAAAGTACATTGCAAAAGAAAGAGAAAAACTAAACGATAGCCAGCTGATCTGGCCCGACGACAGGGACGCGTTATATTTTTTACTTTTTAAGTTCCGTGTATACGTACTCCGGTCGCAGAACTCGTTGCGAACTGCTGCGAAACTGGTTTCGGGTGGTTGGACGACGTCAGAGCCTTGTGTGGTGCCATTTCGATCGACGGAACACTCTCGCGAGCGTTTGCAGCGTGGTAAAACGGTGGCGAATACGTAGTAAGGTGCTGTGATATCGATTCGGTGGCGATAAAGTGGACGAAACGCGAGAAAACCGAAACGAATCGTAAACGCGGAAGTGTATCGAAGGAAAAATCACGTAAACGCGCGTGTCGCGGGACGATCCGGATGATTCGCGGGTTGTTATCGTTGTAATACCGCGTCAACGTATACGATGTTATCATACGTTTATTTATAAGCGACCTTTTTCTATTGTAATGTGTACAGTGTACAGCGCACGACGAACAATCGTGTTCACGGATCGTCTCGTCCCGCGCGGTTTCGAGAACCACTTCCCTCGACCATCGCCGAAAAAAGAAAAAAGAAAAAAAAAAAACAAACAAACCAACCGAACCGTTCGAGGACCAGCGAGTTCTCGCCCGGTTATCGACGGGGTATATCGACTGAAGAACGACGAGTAAAGCCGCGTCGATCGAATAACTATTTCGCGACAGCCGACGTCCTCCGACCGCCCTTTCGCTGACTTGTTACTGACTATTTACGCCTATCGATGCATTTATTATTATTTCTCTTCCTTTATTTATCACTTGTTGCGAGTTTCATCGTGGAAGAAGATTTCTTTTTTTTTTTCTTTCTTTTTTTTTTTTTTTTTTTCAATGTTACGAAAGAAAGGGAACGAGAGAGAGGGAGAGAAAGGGAGAGAGAGAACGAGTGGGAGAGCAAGTGCGAGAATGTGAGCGAGGGTGAGAGCAAGAGTGAGAGGAGAATTCATCGCGCGCGGGTCGCAACGTTTTTCGGCGACGGAACGCCACATCACGTACGTTTGTATACGTAAATGGAAAGATGAAAACAAAGCGATCTGTGTTTCTCGAATTTTGTTTTATTCTATTATAATTATTATAATTATTATTATTATTATTATTATTATTATTATTATTATTATTATTATTTCTTTTGTAATTTTGTAATTTTGTAACGTTTATCTCTTTCGTTTTTCTTTGAATTTACTCGGTTGTGTGCTTTCAGACGCAGAGTCCCGCGCGGGTCGCGTCACCCATGTCGTCCACCGAATGCTCAACATAGATTAGGTTTAAGCTTTATATATTACCTAACGATTATGTAAATTATTGTTTTTTTTTTTCTCTCTCCCTTATAAGACTCAGGGCTGCGGCTCTGACACGGGCCAAGCCTCGCGGCAGGGTGACGCGACCCGGAACATCTCTCTGTAATTATTATTTTTTTTTTTTATTTTTTTTTTTTTTTTTTTAATCACGATTACTCTCTAGTTACGGTTCTTCTGTTCGTGTTCGGTTTTCTTTTCTCTTTTATAGAACGGGAGACCCATCGCGACCATCTCCGTCTCCACCTTTTTTTAACCACCCTCCCCCCACCCACCCACCCACTCCAACCCCAAGCCCTATACGTATATTGTTAATTTATACCGACGACGAGCGATGCATCCCCGGAACCGGAAGACGCGCGTTCGACCGGGGGTTCTCTCGTTGCGCAAGCCCTTCCCCCTTCGACACGAGAGATCTCGCTTTCAAAATTTAGCTTTAAAACTTCCGATGCGGACGCTGACGCAGGTGCAATACGTTACAGATGCGCATACGTACACTTAGGATCGTGCCGCGGTGCGTTGAAAACCATGCGAGTTTCCACGGAGAAAGGAAGAAACTGTTCCCGCGCGAAAAAAAGTAAAAAAAAAGAAAAAGAAAAAAAAAAATGAAACTTTTTCTCCGTTTTCCGCGAGCCCGAGCTCGCTCGTTCGTTCGTTTCGATTACGCGAGCGAAGGATAACCGAGCGAGAAGAAGGAAATTTCTTTCCTCCCGATTTCGTTTTTTTTTTTTTTTTTTTTTTCTTCCTCCGTTTCTTAGTGCGTTCTCTCCCCTGCCCCCCACCCTCCACCCCCTCCGTTCCAACCCGTTTGTTTCTCGACTCTTTGCGAAACCAGATTCGCGTGTACTTAGCGTTTCAACGCACGCGTAGCTCGCGTCTTATTTATATATAGATTTTTATATGTATACATAAAACCTGCACGATCGTGAACGAGAATACCGAGATCACCCTACCGGCGCCCAGCGTCGGCCGGTATGATGCACACGACAATTTTATTTTACGATTATACTATACACGGGAGCAGCGAACCACTGAGCCAAGACTGACCTCTTTGTGTTTTTTTTCCTTCCTTTAATTCGCGCGAACTTTGTATTTTTTAGCGACGAAATACGTTTTTCGCCGATACCCTTTTGTGTTTCTTGTCTCTCTTTGGTCACGGCGAGGATTAACGGCGCTTAATCAGCCTCCGATGTAGCACTGTGACGAAAAGCGAAACAGAAAAAATATATAAGAAAGCATTTACAAGAAAGAGAAGGAAAACGGAAATGAGAAGGAAAGAAAAAAACGGAGAAGGAACAAAAAAGGAAAAGAAAGGAAAAGAAGAGAAGAAAACGAAAAAACAAAAAAAAAAAAAAAAAAAATGGAAAGTAAAGGGGAAAAGAACCTTTCTCGCAAGATCGCAATAAATTTTGAATAAAATCTATTTTCTTATGTACTCTTTTCATTGCGCTTCTTTTTCACTCGCAATCGCTGTGCGTTTCTTTCGATTGTAATTTTAAGTTGGTGTTCGCCATCGCGAAACAGCTTTCGAGAAGACGAACGAACGAACGAACGAACAAAAAAAGAAAAAGAAAGGGAAAAGAACGTACGAACGAACGAGCGTACGAACGAATGGTCGATTCGCGGCACGAGAGTAATACGGTTTTTCGTCGATTTCGTTTCTCGTCGATAATTTCTTTTGTTTTCGTTTCGTTTGGTTTGTTTTTTTTTTCTTTTCGTTTCGTTTCGTTTTTGCGTTTCTTCGTCCGATCGATTCGAGAGTCGAGTCTAGGTCCAGTTCTTGTTGCTGTTCGATTAGAAGCAAAGTTACGGCGGAACCAGGTTCCTAATAGTAATTTAGGGAGCGGGAACGAGCGAAAGATATTATTCGTGTTATATTTTGTGACTGACGAGTGACTCGGTAGCGCGGGTCCGATTCGGCTCGAACTCGCCGAGCACCCAAAGATACCATCAGAATTCCTGCTCCGTTTCGATTCAACCTCGCCTCTTCCTCTCCAGCTCTTCCTCCGCTCGGCCCACCGTCCGTCCCACCCTCCACGGCACTCTCTTTCTCCATCTGTCCGCGTTCAATCCCATTCCCCGCCGCGGCTCTCTAATCCACGACCACGGTCCCGATGATGTATCGTGCGCGTAGATCGTAATTAACCGAACGCGCGACAAGCGTTCGTCGAGCGCGAACCAGGCCCGTGCGCGCGGACCCGAGCGTGTTCTGTTTTTTTTTTTTTTTCATTTTCACTCCTTTTTTTTTTTTATACAATAAAACTTGCAAAATAAAACCAGAGGCGCAACGTCGCCGAGAGAGAAAAAACCCTCTTTATTATTTTCCGACGTTATATCTAGACCCCGGTTAACAACTCGCGCCGAGATTCGTTCGACACCCGGAACACAGAAATTTAACCAAATCGCGATCCAACGACTCCGATGGAATTCGAACCTCGGCGTGCTGCACGTTGCAGCGAAACACTCGCATCGCTGGGAACCGTTCGACGTTAGATTTACCAACCGAACGAAACCACCGGTTGCAACTGCTCTCCTAACGAAACTTTACTTTAAATCGCACGTTTTCCACGAGGACGTTGCGACTTTTACAATTCTATACGCGCGATCGATTTTAGAAACTCCTCTTTTGTCGAAGAAATTGATTTTTTTTTGTCGAGATACGTACAAAGTATAATTCGATATTACGAAATCTGTCGGTAGGTTTAACGTCGAGTGTCGCGCGCCGTACGCGAAACACGCTCGCGCGGACCTCTCTCGACGCTATCGACAACGTTCGATGGGTCGAGACTATCGTCGAAACCCTGCAAAGCTCTCGAAAAACAAAGTAAGGTTCGATCACGGTTTGTAGGAGACAGTTTCGCGTTCGTGTTCCGTTTTACCAGATCGTCTCGAAAAAAGTATCCGGTCGTCGAACGAAAGTTTCGCTGGATGATGGTGAATTGTTGGTCCCACGTGGCAGGTAACAGCTTCGAGCGCGCGTGGGAACGCGGCTTTAGGTTGCTTCCATTGTTTCGTTCGGTTCGCGCGTCGCCCAGTCGTTCGTTTCGGTTTCGATCACCTTGCTCTTCGAACTGTCCGCTCGTCTCTGGTATCGAGTCGTTGCCGCTCCAGGTTTACCATTTTCGCGCGCAACCGAACCGATCGAGGAACAAAGAGGAACGCAAATCCAACGAGACGGGCGTCCAGCTCGCTGGAGACCCAAGATGGCCAACTTGGGTATCGTCGAATTCGATTCGCCGCGACGAGCAGATATCCAGCGTCGTGAATCACGGGGAATGGATCTCTGATCTCGTTCCCTCGCGATCCACGCGCGAAGTTTTCCTCGATCAGAACGCGCGTACACGATTCGTCGTTGGTTGTACGCGAAAGAAATGTCCAAACTCGTAGCTCGAACGTGGAGAGACGTTCTCTTTCGTAGACGTCGGTAAGCGCAGAGTAGGTTCTTCAACGAGTACCGAACGCGGGAAAACGCGAGCGCACGGATCTTGTTTTCCAGCGGCAAGCTTTTCATCGGGGAACGGGAGACCATCGGCGATCGTAATCGAGGGAATATTCCGATGGACGATAACCATCTCCCGTCCCAAGGCACAAATGACGGTACCGGGAATTAAACCACCGTCGAAACTAGCAATTACAGGGATTTTTTACGAGTGGTACGACTGACCGTGATTCTCCAACGTGGGTAATTCCCCCGTGGAAGAAAATAGAAAACGAATCGAATCTGCGGATCGAATGTGTGTGTTTTTTTTTTTTTTTTTTTCGCCCGCGAATCGCTCTTCGAGAACATCGAGAACATCGCTACTAATTCTCCGGTACCGAGCTCGTTTTTTCGACAAACGGCGATTCGTTTCGAAGTAGACGCGAAATTATCTATTGAAATAATTGTAAAAAAGTCGACCGAGAAAAATGATCTTCGATACCATCGAAATGGGTTCCGCGTTTTTCGACAAACGGCGATTCGTTTCAAAGAAAACGCAAAAT
Organism: Ptiloglossa arizonensis; assembly: GCF_051014685.1. Taxonomy (NCBI): domain Eukaryota; kingdom Metazoa; phylum Arthropoda; class Insecta; order Hymenoptera; family Colletidae; genus Ptiloglossa; species Ptiloglossa arizonensis. The sequence goes on from NC_135048.1 coordinate 34,643,167, forward strand.
TACCTATTAAAATAATTTTAAAAAAGCCGAACGAGAAAAATGATCTTCGATACCATCGTAACTGGTCCCGCGTTAAAATCGTACGCAGACTTTGTATCCCGTGACTTGTAATCGATTTTCTCGAAAAGGTCGAAAGATCCGCTCCGCTCCGCGCATTCGGTCCATTGTTTTCGAATCTCGCGACGCAGGGACGATTCCCTCTTCTCGCGAAAAGAAAGCGGTCGGAAGATCGCACGAGGAATCGTGGAAATCTCGCGGAAGAAGAGGAAGCGATACGAGAAAGTTTGATCGGTCGATCGTCGAACGAGAGGAGGCGAACCGCACGGTATACGGAACGGTAGGAATCGAGGCGCGGTGCACGCGTCGATCGATCGAAAAGCTCGAGCGATTCACGAGCGCGGTGGGGCATAACGAGTTTGAGAAACTCTGCCGTCTGCGAGGAGCTACGCGACTGCACTTGACTTTCCAACTTCGCGACCGCCGCGCGGCTACAAAAGCGAGTCTCGTCTGCGCGAGGTCTGGGCCGGATACGGGACGAAAATCGTGATCGGTGACACGAACTCGAAAAACGAATCGAAAAAATGTCTCGAGATCGAGGAGCGCCTCGAACCGGAAGCGTTGCGCGAATCGCGAGTCGGGGATCTGCGCGTCGCGATCACGAATCGCGGTGGGGAGATTCATCGATGATCGGTATTGGGAAAAGGGAAGAAAACGAAACGAAAGCGAACCGATGAAACGGAAAACTGAACGTTCGCCGCGATCTTCGTAATCGGTACGGAGTAAAAACAACCCGAATCGCGAAATTGCTGTTATCGCGCGGTTCAGATTGTGTATTCGCGACTCGGTTGGCCTCGGTTTCGCAGTGGCGCGATAAAGCCCCGCCGATTACGGTTCTGGCCGATCGAGCGAGAAAGAAACACGGTTTCAAGAGCGAAGTCTGAACGCGATAAGGTTCGATGACGATCGATCTACGGTTCGCGAGTCTTCGCGGACGGTCTCGACCTCTGACACCGGGTATGGTAAAAACGCGGTGATAACGCTGGGTTTTCGGTCCCGGCTGCAACTCGGCCAGCGCGGTGCGTTAATGTTGTTATTGCCAAAAATGACGGGGAACGAGTTTACGCGGCTCACCGATCGCCGTACCATCTTAACCAGCCGCACACCGAATCCGGTTAGACCGGTTCGGCGAGACGTTAGATTTTCGCGTGATCGCACTTTCGGTTTCTGAATATTGTGTCCTTGAATGGAGTCCAGCTCTCAGGGCCCGGTGTGGCCAGAAAGGTGATGCAAGAACGAGTGCACCGAAATTTACGGGTGAAAAAACGAAAGAGAGCGAGAGAAGGAGAGAGAGAGAGAGAGAGAGAGAGAGAGAGAGAGAGAGAGAGAGAGAGAGAGAGAGAGAGAGAGAGAGAGAGAGAGAGAGAGAGAGAGAGAGAGAGAGACACGGAGGTGGGGGTGAGGGGGACACCAGAGTAGGGAGGAGAAAAAAAAATGCGTATCGGTGGTAATTACCGGAGCCTTTACCGGTGTTTCGCTCGGATTTCAATGTTGCCCGTTCCCGTCCACGATTACATCGCGGCAGGTTCGTTTCACCGATCCGAATTTCGATATCGGGATTAAGCAGAAACGTTTCGTTTATAAACGAACGGTCGATGTTATCGTATCGATCCAAGTCCGTAGATCGGTCCAAGTTCGTTCGAGGTTTCGATCGTTGAACGCGCAACGGGACGAACCCGTGCGAGAACCATCGACGAAATCTCGACCGATCGAGGAGCACGATCGCGTTCGAGGTGAGTTTTTCGACTAGCAACAGGCCCGCCTGATCGATCCACGATTTATTCGCGTCGCACGCGAGGGGAACCGGTTCCGTGCCCGAACCGCTCTCTCTCTTTGAAAAAGAAAACTCTATTTACCGCGATTTATAGATCACGGAACAGAAACGTCTACCGAGCGAAGCTTCGAACGAGTAGCCAGTAGCCGATTCGCGACGTGGAAGAATCACCGTGGAAGAGAGGAGTCGTAGGACAATCGCGGAGAGTGGGCCGATATCCACGCTCGGTGGTGCGAGTCCGTGTACGCTCGAGCAACGCGACGCGGAAAAAACCGCACCTCGTCCTACGGGACCGTTTACGATTCGCCAACTCGAACCCTTCGCGAACCTAGCGACCATTTTACCGTGTCTCTTCGAGTTTCCTTTCTTTCTCGAGGTACCCGCTTTCGCGGATATTGCGAATCTTTGAGCTACGAGGGAACCGAAACGAGAAACGAGATCGCGAACGAACGTTTAGAAGCGGGGATGATTTCCGCGGGAATCTCGCGGAAACGATGCGCGTCTCGATAGGTCAACGAGCGGTACGAGATTGGCGAAAAAGAGAGACGCGAACCCGGCTAGATGTTTCTCGGTCGGTGGTGCACGCTCCGGCGCGAAACGCGAGCCGAAGGACAAGAACGGACGGAGGCATTGGAACGGCGCGAAGAATGATGGATCATCGTGCATGCCCGAAAACCCGTTGGGACTCGACGGCGATGAAGAATGTTGCCCGGGGAAGAGAAGAATCCAGCCAACGAGAGAGGTAACGTCTCGCAAACGATATCGGCAATCGGTGCGCTCGAAAAGCGGATTGATTGGGCAAACGAAGGACGCACGGACGTTTTTCTCGACGCGGTTGTCACCCGGCTCGGCTCTTGATCGATGATGCGACTCTCTCGACGAAATTGCGTGCTTTTTTCCAACCGCGGCGGGCAACATTGTATCCCGTCGGGGTACAATTTCGCGATTATCGACGGCCCGAGACCCGTCGTTATCCGCAACAAAGTCGCGAGCGACCAACAGGCCCCGCGCGTATTCCTTCGCCCGAATCTCCAGTAAAAACCCACCAGCAACCTCGTCCTCTCCTACCGAGCGAGCGAGCGAGCCTCGAACGAGTATCGCGAGAATCCGATGCAACTGACGCGATAACGAGATGCATCCAGAGAGACCTGTCCCTCTGCGTTCGACATCGCGAATCTTTGCGAATCGAAATTGGTCGTCTAACCACCGCTCCAGAAATGCAAACCCCGCGCGGGATGAGAATCGAGCAAGAATTCGGCCTGGGCTCCCCCGATGAATACGTACGTGTACGAAGCGATTCGCTTTACGGGCTCGAGAGCGGAACGGAACGAAACGGAACGAAACGGAACGGTGGCCGAAAAGAAGAAACGCAAAGGACGACGGTGCACGCTGCGGAGCAACGGAGACGCGCGAACGTCCCGAGCAAGGAGCTTCTTCCGAGAAAGAGTAACGAGAGGAGAAGTGCGTGATAAATATACCGATCGGTCCGGGTGCAACGGAGAGAACGATTAACCGAGTGTAAGACGCGCTCGCGCTCGCGCGCATGGTAGAACGAAAGGTAGGAAAAGGGACCCGCGCAGCCCTACCGTGGGCCGCGACGAATGAGAAAAACGTGCGCGCGAAACAGCGAAGAGATTGGGAAAAAATTACGCGATAAACATACCGAGAGAAGCCGATAGCAAGAAAGGGACGGGATCACCCCGGAGAAAGACTCGGGCTGGCCGAGTCGGGTGAGGAAGGAAGGGGCACCTGACAGTGGGACCGAGAGGGAGATGGAAGGGAGAAAGAGACTCCGTTGGATCTCCCCGACTCATAACTCGGCAGGTGGTGGGGGAACGCCCTTGACTCGGACTCTCGGTTGGCGGGGGAGGAGTGGGACCACGATGCGGCCTTGAGTCGGCCCGTCTCGTTCTTCGACAGCGTTTCTCAATCTCTCAGTCTCGTCGGGGGTCTACCGGCCGGGCTCCGTGACGTTTGCGGCCGAGGAAACTTGTAATCGACGCGCGAGAAACGGAAAAAGAAAAAGAAAGAGAAAGGGGAACGGAGAGAGAGACGGAGGGAATGGGACCGAGGGGATACACAGGACCGTTGGTAGGGGTGCCGGTAGGGTCAGGTGGCCGACATTGTTTTCGTGACATTCCTGTGCTATTCGTGTTTTCGCGGTCACGACTCTCTCCTTTTCCGTCTCTGTCCGTCCCTGCGTCGCCGGCGCGGAGATGAGGATCGATCGTGCACCGGAGATCTCTGTTTTCCTGCGACTCGGTGAGTCATCGGGCTCCGCGTACCCGGACGGTTTAACCCTGTGACGTTGCTCGCCGACGGAGTCGACGTCGAAGCTCTCGAACCTATCGGGTCTCTCGTCCGCCACGATAGATCGGTCTCGGTTACGAGAGTACGGAGCGACGAGAAGTAAACGAACGAAACGTGGAGAGAGAGAGAGATCCTCGAATCTGGTCGCGAAGTACCGACACCTCGTCTCGTAACGATCGAGGTGGTCGATTGACCGCGAACGAACGAAACCGCAGTGTATACGAAAAGCATCGACGAACCTTGAGTCGAAAGCTAATCATCCCCGGTACGGATCGCCAGTCACGCGGGCCTCTCGAAACGAGTCGATGGGCTTAAAGAAGGGTTCAAGGTTCGTGAACTTGGCACGACGATCGTCGCGACGGCTCTTACGAGCGAGCGGCTCAGAAGTAACGAGAAGCCTCGCGTTGTACGGTACTGGTTCTTTCTCTCGTGTCGTGGGTCACGTGAGCGAAATTCCTTTTCGACACGGGAACAGGCCGTAGAAGCAGCATCCTCCTCGAAAAAAACATTCCGATGCGCTGATTGCATCTACCGGTGCATCGGAGGCGGCCGGAGGTGCTAATCGGGTTACTCGAGTCTCCTTGAGGAGCGAACAAATGAAAGGAACCGCGCGTCGTGTCGCGTCGCGTCGAGTCGCGTCGAGTCGCGTCGCGTCGCATCGCAACGCATCGCGTCGCACCGCACCGCGTCGCATCGCATCCCATCGCATCGCATCGCAGCGCATCGCGTCGCGTCGCTTCTCGGACGCTGCGACGTAAAATAATCCGTATCTTGCCAGGGACACGTGGACCGTAAACACACCTACGGACGGACAAACGATTCTCGAGAACGTCCGGCCGCGAAAATTGATCGGTCGCGTAATTGGAACAATCCCGGAGTCGTTACTATTCGGATGGTAGCGTTGAATTACGCGCGGACGGTTGGGTCCGATCGGGAACGCGGAGAAATGCTTTTTCGCGTTCGCTTTAGCAACCGAACGGGCCAACTTCGATCCCTGTCATTTCGCTTGATTATCGCTGGAAACGCGGGGTACTCGTTGCCAGACAGATACGATCGTGCATCGCCGCGCGAAACGTGTTCGCTCCTCGCGAGCAATACTCGATCGAAGCGTGCGCAGTCAGTTATTATCGCCGTGGATGCGCCGGCCTGTATTCGTTTGCCTTTTCGATGCGCCGCGTTATCGTTTTATAAATACGACCGATCGGTCCACGGTCGGTTAACGTTCCGCGCTCGGAGGTGGTAATTGTTCGTCGTTCGGGGTCTAGGGGATAGAAGGTAACCGTGCTCGTAAACTAATTACAGTCATCGGTGGCAAGAATTTAAGAACTAACGGTTATCCCGAGAAACGAGTTCCATCGTTCCTTATCTTTCGACATCGACCAACAGAATCCACTCTGCGCGAAGGAAAGGAAAAAAAAAAAACGAAAAACTCGCGGAGAAAAAGGAGCGAATATCTTGGTCCCCGGAAGGTGAAATTAAGGAAGTTGAGAACAAAACGCGCCTCGTCTGCCAGAAGCGTCTGCAAGGCTAAAGGAGCGGGAGAGTGTATCGTGGAAAAAGGAGAGGCAACGGGAGAGTGGACGAGCGCGAAAGGAGACGGAGATTCGAGAAGGAGGGACGAACCGAGGACCGAGGAGACAAGGAGACTGGCAGACGCAGCGAGATAAAAGGAGAGATTAAACGGGGGAGGGACGAGGACGTACGTAGCGTGGAAAAAGGGAGACCGAGATCGAGAAAGAGGTGAAGCACGCCCGAGACGATCCAGGAGGCGAGAGTGGGAGAAGTTGGTCCATACCGGCGTACGTATATACGACGCACCGAACACCCTTTATACTTTATTTTGCCTCCACGCGAAATACCGGCTGACAGTTACTCCCTCGAACGAAATAAAAGGTGGCCATCCTTCTCTCGCGGAAGAGAGGAGCAACTCGGAGGAACTTCCACTTGGCCTACTACTCCACTCCACGGAGCTGCTCGCCACGGACGAGCTACCGGGGCTTTTCTTTTTACGCGAGCCACTTCCTGCTCGAACTTTGTTTTTCTTTCTTGTCCCTCGCCCCCGTCGGCTGGTTCTTCCTTTCTTTCCCTTTCTTGTTGTTGCTCGAACCGGGCCCCGGCCACGGGATTATGCAACGCATAACGGAGAAATCTAAACAAGCAAACGACCACGAAATCCACCTAGATCGCCGCCGTCGCGGACGGATGTATTCGCGACTCCCTTGCGTCGCGCTAACTTCCCCTCCCTCCCTCCCACCCTCCCCTCCCCTCCCCTCCCCACCCCACCCACCCGGCCACCCACCCCACCCCTCTGTTCGCCAGCCCTCTTCGCTCCACTCTACGCCGCTACGCTAATTCTCGTTGGATTTGCGTTTCGAAAGTGCCGCGCGCTAAACCGACGCTCGAACGAAGTTAGCCTTAATTCGATCTTCGGACCAGCGGGTAAGTTTGTTTGGAAACGCGATCGTTCCAATTGCATAAATTAACGCGGCACGAAATTCAAACGGGTTAAGCCGACCCATTACGGATATACACGGTTTGCGTACACGTGTATATGCATAAGCTTTCTAAGCGTTGCTCAATTAGAAAGCAGCATCCTCGTGGACCCGGCCGTAACTCGTCGAGTTCCGATTGTTTACCGACGTTTTTCATTCTCGAAATACCCATTAATAGATATTTTGCGACGCGCGACACACCGTAAATCGTTCGACCGTTTAACATTTGCGATTCGTTACCGGCCGCGATTAACCTGTTGCTGCGGATTGTTCGTCGCGGCAGGGAACGGCCGATATAAACTTCGATAGGTTTAATCCGACGACGCGCAAAACCTGGCGAATATTATGCGAAGGTTCTTTGTACGCCGCGTTCCCCCATCGAACGGAGAGGAGTCGTAACAAGTTCGAGCGCAAGAACTGTCGCGCGAATCGTGTGCAACTAGATATTAACGCGAAACCCACTCCGTTATCGTCGCGACCTTGCAAAAGGGTTAGTCGGTACGACGACGATCGAATCGTTCGTGAAAACTTCGTTAAACGTGCTCGGCGATTAATTTGGTTTCTTAGATTTTTAATACCAATTTGACGATCCGTTCGTTACGTTCTTGTTTCCGTGGGAATCGAAATGGCGGGAAAAAGTACGCGCACACGTATACGAAATCCGAGCTCGAACACTCGAAAAGGTACGTTCGTTTGACACACTGCTGTAGGAATGATACGCGTACGTACCGGGTGTGACGTTCAAAACGGTGCCTCCAGGTGTCTCTACTACTTTCGCGGATACACGTATCTGTTCGAGCAGGCGAACGTGGAACAGGTGGAGAAAGAATTCGGGATCAATTTTCTTACATTTCCAAATTTCGACGAAGAGGAAGTAAAAAAAGAAGAAGAAGAAGAAGAGGAAGAGAAAGAAAAATAAGAAGAAGGATACCGCTCGAGCGAAACGGTTGGCTCGAGAAATGACCTTGAAATTTTTTAAACAGAACGCAACCTCCATAGAACGTTTCCAAAGAACGTTTTCACCTATCGTCGCATTTGCTCTCGGACGTACGCACGCACGTGTGTGTTCGTACTTCGAAAATATCTTCTTGCGCACGTACGGTACGTACGTACCGTCACGGTGTGTTCCATTTACCCGTACAATATTCAAATTTCGTGACGCTGCGAACGAAAATTCGGATTACTTTCGAGACGACCCGGCCGTTTTTCCCGATGCTTCGAGAACCAGCAACCAACCCGTCTCGTGTACGGAGAGAGAAAGGAAGGGGCCTTGCTCGAGATCGAATCGAAAACTACTGACCGTTGCGTTTCGGCTGGCGACGAGCAAATTGTGCGCGCGTCACGCGGAGACAATCTCTGCGGACTAGGGTGTCCTTGGGCGATTATTAGCCAAACTGATACGGCGTGCGAGTCAATCAGGCCCCGTGCGATCGATACGCTTTGTTTTCGCAGGGCCACGGCGTCGCGTCCCTCTCGGTCTGTCAAACTGTCTATGTACGAGCTTGTTTTTTGCTTCGCGCACCGGCTACCTGCCAATGAAACGCCTGCCGACCTTCGAATCGGAGTCTGACCGTTTTTGTGCTCCGCGCACGCGGTAGCTTCGAGCGGGGAAGGCTCAAACTAGCGCTCGAAACGCACATATCTAAATGGAAGCGGAGTAAATAAAACGAAAACGTACTTCGGGTGGTGAGGGGAGACAGAGCGCGCGCCAGCCACGATACAATTGTATAGGGTGATTTTTAAACAGGGAGCGTACGAATTTTTCAAAGGTTCACGTACTCGACTCTTCTCGGTTCCATTGTTCGTCTCGATCGACGGAACTCTCGTCGAACGTGTCACGGTGGAACAATCTTAACGGACGTTGCGTAACCTTTCGAACGAATCTTGTTCCCCGTTCGAAACTTTGCCACGTTCGTGACCGATACCGATTCGATGGGAATTATGTTCGTTCGCTGCTAAAATTGATTCAGTTCCGAAAGGGTTAAATAAGAGGAAGCAACAGGTGAGCACCGGTTATAGTACTCAAATGGCTGACTCCGTCTACGAATTCTGTCTGCTTGGTGATCATCGGTGATTCGAAGTTTGCAAAATTTTAACGTTTCAACGCCCCTCCCCAGGTATAACTGACCGCAGGTAACGTTACGTTCGAGCAGTATATTTATCATTCGTTTTTGCCCGGGTGATATCGTGACTATTTTTCTAATCGTCTTTTCGGGGAAGGCATTGCGGATTATCGACTCGACTCGTAAACGGTGACTCAAACTTCGCGGTTAAAGTTGAGGAGGAAAGAAAAAGTTGTCGGTACGGCTTGTTAACGCGCGTTCTTGATCGCGGTCGTCGCGAAATTGATAAATTGGCCAAGTTACGAGTACGATAATTGCGTGAAAGCGTAGTTATTAAAAAACCATGAAATGCTCGCAAAGGGTGGACACGCGGACGCGTATTGTAAATTAATAGGACTTTAATGTAGCCCGTTTTATAACGATGCGTTTTTTATAGGGATTTTATATGAAAATGAATAAGAGTGAAGCGCATACGACTGCAACGTTTACTCGTTTAATCTGCGTTGATTCTTCGTTGAGAGTTTTCTCGTATAAAACGGGCTCGTAACGCTACCAAGCGAATTGTTGATTCTCTTAGCGGTTAATTGTTTTCTCGTCCGTAGGCTAGACAAATTCGCTAAATTCTTTGGACAACCTTCGACCCTCGACCGGTAGGGTAGAGTCAAAAGTCACCTCGTTGTCCCTTCGTAGAACATTAATAGCAGTCGTCTCAAAGATTACGCACCGAATTCTTCGTTTCCCGTTCGGCTCCGAATCGAGCTCTAACGATTAATAATATATCGAATCTCTCGTTTACCGGTAATTTCCTTTCGCGCTGATCTCGCGGTTAACGGTCGTTCGGCCGTTAACGTGCTATTTCTTTCTCGAAGAAGGATCAAATTATTTACATCTCAACGGACGAGGGTGTAAGCCATTCACATTTGTGTGCCGCGCGTGGTGAAATCCGTTTCGAGAGACGATTTTGTCGATCGTATAGTGATAGGAGAACATTGTGATTGGTACGAATCGTAAAAGCGTAAATGACTCATTGGTCGATTGATGCGTATGTAGTACCACGCGCCACGGTCTTACGACAAAAATTCGATCGTGGAACGATTCCGATATACGGAGGAATTAGAGAAAATTGTATAAGAAAAAAAAAAAAACGAAACAAAACCAGGTCCAATTTTTATAAGACGAAACGATGTCAATGTTACGACGAAAACGCGAGGTATAAGGCAAAAGACGCTAAATCAAATATACGTATTACTGTAAGGGTTCGTCATAGCGAAGCACGATTGAAACGCGAAATAGAACGAGACCAGAGGATCGCGGTGTAATAAATTTTTTCGTTCAGGTTTCGTTGCCACGGCGATTACTACCGTTGTATGTACATAGGATCTATGATATATCGCACAGGTGCTCCGAACTTTGCAAGCATCTTCCACGCTCTACCGAAGAATACGTAATTCAGTGTGACTTATAGAGAGAAAGAGTGTACGTGAGAGAGAGAGAACGTGTGCTCTGTGCGTGTGTGCGCGCGCGCATGTGTGTGCGTACGTGTGGGCGCGTGTGTATGTGCGAGAGAAAGAGATGATAATAATAATAATAATAATAATAATAATAATAATAATAAAAATAATAATAACATTAACAATAGTAATAATAATAATAATAATAATAATAATAATAATATCTACGATTTTAATGACTGTTTCAAACTCGTTCCGACGTATCGATAAGACAATTTAGCGGGAAAGACGACGGTCCCCGGAATAGAGAGAAGATTTTTGAGCAAGACGGAAACGGTATTCGTTGAACACGCTTCCATTTTTTAATTAGAATAACCGTTGCTTGGGCTAACCGCTGCGTAACTAATTACGAAGCCTGATTTCAAAGATTCTCAGAATATTTTTGATACGTTGAATTATATCGACATTGAATTATATACGAATAGACTGAGCGAGGGAGATCGACCGGGCCGCTGTTAGCGCGATTCAAATACTCATTTCGCGTAATCCATTTTAATTCGAATATCGTCCTTAAACGACGAACGATGATCAGGCTTCACTTGGGTACAGTGACTGGTGCATTATACAGGGTGATTTAAACGAATCTCGCAAAACTCGCGTTCCGTAGCACGATCACCTTAAATCGTAACACCGATCGTACGACAGACGGATTTTTAAATCGATACGGCCGATTATCGCGTGTTTCTAAATTCGCAACGATTAGAAAGTATCCTCGAAGCGGTGATATCACACGGGGTGAAACGAACGATTCGTTTAATTTTTAACTCTAATTCCGGTTTTCGTTTACGAATCGCAACCGTGAACGGGCCGATGGAACATTTGTAATCGCTCTGTATATGTTAACGATTTTTCGAATTGCAAAACCTCCGAATGGTTTACCATCGATTTCCTAGGGAAAAGAACTGTTTCCGTGTTAACCTTAAATCGATCTCGAAAACGAGGATTGCTCGACTTTTCCACGCGCCACAATGTTCATCATCTTTTTCCGATAATTAAGACGGTTTCCCTCGTGAGATTGCACGCGTTAGGACACGTGTCATTTAATCAAAATGTTATTGTAATACTAGTACAGTAAGAGGAAAAAAAAAAAGAAAAGAAAAGAAAAGATGAAACGAGCGGGCGAGCAGGCGAGTACACGCGCGCGCGCGCGTGCGCGCGCGTTTTAAATACACATCGACTGATTATCGTTAAGGATGGATCGCTGGAACGAAGATTAGCGACGATTTTATTGTCGAATCTAGGGATATACTCTATTTATTATTAGATACGCTTGTTTTCGAACGTACGTACATACATACATACATACATACATACATACATACATACATACATACATACATACATACATACATACATACATACATACATACATACATACATACATACATACATACATACATACATACATACATACATACATACATACATACATACATACATACATAAATACATAGCTAATTTTCGTTTGGCCGTCCATTCCGAGACTTAACGCAAGGTTTTCCCACTTCATTTTCGTTGTTTCTTGAGCTTTAAGATTTTCCGGATCTCGAGTCTGTGGGTCACGACTGAGTCTTCACGGTTTCGATACGATAAATCGAGTTTAGAGTGCACGAAGAAATATTTCTATAAATATATGCGTTGTACAGCAATAAAGTATCGGGATACATCGATCGAGAAACGAAAAAAAAAAAAAAAAGAAAGACGAAAGATAACTCGCAACGCTTTCAATGCTCGTTTCGATATTAGGAGAAACGAAACAAAATGGTACATTTGTACAAGTTGTCTCGAGGTAAGCGTTGGAAGAAATAGTTATTCAACGATCGGGAACTTTCCTAGTCGCTTTTTCTTTACGACCGATACCAACGAAGCAACAAATTTTCCTCGAGGTCGTATAGAGATCACTTTGCGTTTTTTGAACAAAGTGGCTGTGTTTTTGTTTCGGCATTGTAGAAGTACGAGAAAGAGATACTTACCCAACCGTGTACTACGGTGACCTTCGAACAGTCCAAGGTCGCGAGAAACGATTACAGAAGTATCAAAGACATCGACTGTGAACGTTTCCCGTAAATAAACATCGGGGTAACGAATGTTGATCTCGTTCAACCTTGAATCACCTTGAATTCTTGCACTCGTAAAATTCTGAAACAAAAATAATAACACTTGGCTGCAGAAAGCACTCGATGACCGTAAACAACCTTCGAAAGAAACGAAAACATTTTCTGTTTATCACCGATATTGCTATTCGATGTTGACTACAAATAAAAGACGACGAAGAATACTCTCGTGGTTCTTTGGTACTTGTCGTCGTTCGGTAACTATTTCGTGCAACACCTATCTTAGAAACGGCCTGTACGCAAAAAAAAAAAAGAACAAGAACGATACGATATCGAGACCAAGCTATCGAAACAGTGACGAAATTCAATATTTGGTAAATACATATATACGTTCAAACCGGGGATCTCACACATCGATGGTGATCACGATACTATATTGCGTGGTCTCTCTTGGTATACGTAAAAAAATAAACACTTTAAAGGAAAAATGGGAATCACTAGTGTGTATATACAGGACCACAGGTTCGTTAATTTTACAATACAGAACAAAAATATATCCGAAGAAAGTTTGTTTCTTCGGTTAAAATAGTGAATATAGTTGAATCGCGCGTCTTGTTGCGCGCCTGGCGGACTGTGACCGGTCGTCGTCGCTCGCAGATCCGTACGCCACGTTTTGGGCGCACAAGCAGGAAGTGTATAGTGTTTAAACTCGCAGAAAGAGCCAACAACTCTCCCTCAGCCCTTGTTACGAGCCAGCAGTTGAACAATGATATCTGATTTTTATCGCCAGAGAGCAGTAATAGCACAAGTGAAACCGTTTCTAAGTACATTTGTTATACACGCATATTGTTATCATTGCCACGTAAAAGCAATTATTAACTCCATAGCCTGGGCCATTGTTAGTTGAACGAGAGAGCTAGAGACTGTTTCTTGAAGTTGGGTTGCACCGACGCATTTCGCCTTTCATTCGTAACAACCTACTACCTGTACCGATGCTTTCTCGTGATACCATTACGCTCTAACTGACTGAGTAATTTCGTGTGATTCACAATGCTATCTCGATTATACCCCCCTTTCTTTCTTTCTATCTTTCTTTCTTCAGTTGCGTGCACATGACTTTCTTGTACAATGCATTGACAGACGTATTTAAATGGCACAAAGCAGTCGAAATAACCTTTAAGTTATACCAAGGATATCGAATTACAAGTGTCTTCGCTTGTTGTTTCTTTTCTGTAAATTGGTAACACCGTTTGTTGGAAATTTCACCGAATATCCGATGAGCAATGCTGCCAATAGATGAGAAAAAACAATTCTACTTTGAACGATCAGATTGAAGGTTAATCAGCGGTTTTAGAATTCTATTACGCCGGGAAACGTAGTAGTGTAAAAATATTACATTCCGTCGTGTAAATTTCGTTGAAAGAGGGAATTTCTTTTGTTTTTTCTTCGATAAATTATTATTCGTGCAACCCTGCATCAAGGAAGATCGAGAAAGAGATTATCGTAATAACTGCCGATTACTCGGTAACAATGGCAACGCCCATACATACGAAGTCTGTAATCGAAATGCTTTATATTTTTACACCGAACAAAGCAGTATATAACGTACAATAAACAATAAAACATGTCCTTCCATACGCAACCTCAAGATGACAAATGTTAAATTTTTATTTTTACAACAACCCACTATCACTTCCGATATCTGAGCTATATTCGAGCATATTCATAGTTGAGACTATTTAAGTAGGATATTTAAACAAAGTCGGCTAGATTCATTTTAATCGACTCACGAGATTTACGATTTCTACTCGACGATCGTCTATTGTAATATATGCAATTGTAAACAATATGACAGTCTACGCTAGTGATACATTGTAATTGTATTAACACGTTTCATGCCCATTTATGTGATCTTAATGTGCGCAAGATTTCGGTAACGTTTTGCACTCTTTCGTTTCACAAGTCGTCAGAAAAAGGAAACATTCGCGGGAATGAAAACAAAAGAAAAATTAGATCGCTATTCGCTATTGGCACGATTCGGTTTAGATAAACTGCTAAAGTGACGGAGAAACAGCCAAACCCAACCAAGTGACTCAAGATGGTCTGTCCAGATACTAATATTACTGTGTTCCATCTGTCGTACGATACTTTCTTTGTAACCTAAAACATTAACCTAAAGTACGCTCTCCAATAATTCGCGTAATTTTCAATAGAAATCAAAAACAAAAAACCGACCGGTATCAAAAAACGAGTCTCAAATACTGATACATTAACTTCATAAGGAAAAATGTACATATATGTATTTAAGTACGCACGTACGCACGCATCACGCACGCACGCGCGCGCACACAACACACACACACACAGTGCGGGCGTACACACATACCAAGTATACAATTATACATAAACGTGAAAGTTTTCAATGTGCTATTCGATTGTTAAGTATTTTTTTTTTTGTTTACTCACTTTTGGTGCCCGTAAACACTTGGACAAAGACAAACTCGGAATCTCGTAAACCGATGGTCGGTTCTGCAACTACTTCTCCGTTTTTCTTCCCTTGAAACTTCATACCCGTAAAAAATACTTTCACAACTTATAAACACACTTTGGGAACATGTTTTACCGATACGACTTGTTTTGTCAATGCGATAGGGCTGATTAACATAATTGAACGAATTTCTATACGTTACCCAACTTCGAACATGTCGCATTCAATACCGCGTATTGCCAATCTTGTCGAAAACACATTATTTTTAATTTTTTACGTATAAATTCTAAACGTAAGCAGCACATATGACAACCTTCGATGTAATACCATTGACAGCCAATTAAAAAAGCGTTAATCATATTTCAAGATTTTTCATTTGAAAATGATAGAACGCTCGTTTAATTGACAATCGGAGTTTAATTAATCGAAATGATCTCCTGTGGTGATCATCGACATAAAGTGGGTTAACGAAAATTTCGTTTATAATATCGGAAAAGATTCGAAGATATATTCCGTGTGGAGGATTCGAATGATGTTCAAAGAATGCCGATTTTCTTAAATCACGAACGTACGTAATACCTCAGAGCAGTTACGATAACAATACGTAAAATAACGAAAGACTTTGTGATTCGCGATGTATCGTAGATTATTACCGAAATACTGGTAATTTCATACGACAAATAATGAAATATATACGAACGCGAGTATTTATGTACGTCGACGAAAATTTTCGAATCACGAAAACCACAAGATTTCGTTTGTCCTGTATACCTCCATTGTTAAGATACTTCCAAAAGATATCGGTATCTAATTTTCGTGTACGATTTCATTCAATAATTGTCGCTAATGTCGATCTTCGATTTCTATCTTCTTCGTAGAATAAAGACTTTTATATTATGGTTTTAGAATAACACTTCTAAAATTAATTAAGAAGATCATTGACAAGCATTGAAAAATCAAATAATTTATGTTTTTAAGACACCTCGAGTACGTCGTAAGGTAAACCGTACTGACCCGTACGTGAAAGTATACGTAACCGACAAAGGAATTTTAACCTTTCGATATCGCGTGAATACGAAGGAATTTTCTTCGAGGGCGCAAATGTTTCTCATCTTTTTCGAACTCAAGGTATGTTTAGTCCATTAGAAGGAACAAAGAAATGGCGCGAAAATCAAAATTTACATGTCGAATTTGTGATTTCGCACGACTTTAAAGCATAAAGTGTCAAAAATAATAGTGGAAATCCATTCGCAATTAGTCGAGGAAAGTTCCTCGTGATAATGAACACGTATTAAATAAACGTTTTTAATATTTCACGTTTTATCGCAATTTTCATCGAAATCATTCAATGCGAAGACAGTCTTTTTCGTCTCGAAGTTAACATTACTTATTTTACGCGCATCGAATGTTAGGACTGTGTTCGTATTACGATAGTTGTTAGCAGATGAACGTTTCTCGGTCGTTAGAAACAGAAAATAATCATAAAAAAAAAGATCGAATTTTTCGCAAAGAGAGAGTACACATGTACACGCTTACTGGGAAACATGTATATGTATTTCAAGACGTCTTTATGCAAAATTGATGAATGTTTTACGTGTACTAAAATGTTCCCTTTTAATCCTATTAAGACTTACAAAATATAAGTATTATACTTTACTTGTATATATACATATGTGATAAAAAAAATATATATATACACCTGGTTTTTCATGTCATATTTATATTGTGTCCTTGCAATTTCTTAATAAGAATTTACTAAGGGACGTGGAGGTATTAAAAATAACGCGCGTATTGTTTATTATAAAACGAACGCATTACATTTCATTTATTAAAACTACTATCAATTAAATTATCAACACTTTTTCAAGAATTACCAATCTTACATTATCTTATACACCAACACTGCAATACGTCATTATAAAATGTACGTGTAATACTTTGGTATTAACGCCACTGTGTTGCTCTGAAAAGTTTCCTTAACTTATGTACAATTAATACACGTAACACTTTTGTGTTACACGTAACTTTTAAAGCCTTTTCTACCCTCCTTTCAATTAATAATTATAACGTATATTTATAAACAATATTTTTTAAAATTATATATATTCTTGTGTACAAATTTTACTTAGATTTACAAGTTAAAAGCAAATATACATATATTAATAGGAAAGTACATTTTAAGCCAAAAATCGATACAATTTATACTGTGTATATATATCTCCTGTAAATTATTACTTAAAATTATATTGTTAAATCATTGAGATCAAAAAATATAATTTAATTTTTGTTTCCCGAAACTGAATTTCTGTGGATACAAAATAATTTAATTGGACAAAGATGCTGCGTATTATCTTACAAAAGTATTAATGCAGTTTTAGGTGTTGTTTGAATACATCACAGTTAACTCTTTAGCTGCGACGACGCATTCTAGCTGAAAAACAATCGTTGTGAACAACGTCGTAACCGTGTACAACGATTACTACATTGAGAAGCGTCGGAATACAATCAGGAATAAAATTGTCGATTGTTATTCGACACTGACAAAATTCTTACTTTAGCTATGACCATGTGTGTGCAAACTTCGCAAATAATAGCCAACATTCAACATCGTGTAAGACATTCGCAACTAAAGGGGTAATTCAGAAGCAGTACTGATACTGGGTAAAGTACTATCGCTCCAATCAGGGTGGGGATAATTCCTTGGCGGGCTTGGTACATTAACAGGCATTCTACTTTGAACCCTGATGTCGTGGAACATATTCTGAAATTGTTCCGATATAGTAGAACCTAATAGATTGTGAGGTAAATTATTTTTTAAAACATTAGAAGTATCTCCCATTACTGTGGATTTTTTCTCGCAACTTTGTTTTTTTTGTAATTCCGAAGACTTCTGATTTTTAGGTGAGTTCTTTAGATGTGCTTCTTTCTCAAGAATCTTTTCAGAAGTTGAGTTTAAACGTTCCGACAAAGATATTTTACTGACATTTTCAGAATTACGTGAATTACCATTATTTTTGTTATTGTACATGGTTGCATCCTCTTTCCCTTTATGAACTAGAAAATAAATATACATCTAAATTTATTAGAATATTTATAATATGTACATATCGAATATAGTTACCTGATTGGCTAATTTCTGTACAACCAAGATCTTTGTAAGAGGGTAAAAGTGTGAGTGAAGATTCTCCACCAGGTAGACTAATAAATTCTAAGTTAACAGAATCTTTAGTTTGAGATTCCTTAACATTCTTTGTCCATTTCTTTCCCAAATTCCCGATATGGCTTTCAGAAACGGATAACGTTTTATTTGACTTCTGTAAAAACTTTTGCAGATCTCTATTCTTCGGTGGGATATGACCCACGGTAGACAAGGAAACGTCTGATATATCGTGCCAAGAGGTGGGCATATTTGATTCGCGAGAAGAAGTAGAAGTTGGCGATGAACACGCAAGGCCTCCGTGAACCAATGAAATTTGCGGATTTGTACTTTCTTCGTGAACATAGATGTTTAAACTGCTTAACTGATCTGCAATTTGGTTTTGCAACTCCCTAAGATACAAAATAGATATTTACATTTACAAACCTATTACAATAGATTTGAGCTTAATTAATTGTAGCCTAACTAACTTGATTGCATTACGAAGTTCAATTAGTAACGAATCCTTGTACGAACACAGAACATTCATTTTTTCTTTTTCAAGGGTCAAATATTGCACCTCTAAGTGCCTTTGTCTTGCAAGTTCTGTTTGTTCAGCAAGATTTGTTCTCAAATCCGTTATAACTTTTTGGGAAAACTCATGGCCCTTAATCTCTTCTCTTAATTCAGTTATTATCTTATCTCTAGCTTGAGCCATTTTCATTGCTTCTTGTATTTCTTGCTTCAATGTTTTCAGAGTTGTTTCTAAATCTAACTGTCTTTCCCGAGCTTCATTTAACATTAAAACTTGTTTATGAACTTGTCTAATTTGAAACAAAAAGTATGTAAATACAATTTACGGTTAATCTATCATTAAAAAAACGTACCTCTGTAAACAATCCCGTTCTTCGCGCAATGTTTCACACATCGTATTCATTTTTTTACTTGTTTCTTCCAATTGGATTGTAGTTGCTTCTAGTTTCGTACGAAGTGTCATAGCCTCTATATCCTATTGTAAATAATACTATTTTAGTGCGTGTCATCTTCAATATTAATTCTTTTTTACAATTTCCAACAAATATACCACAAAAGATGTTTTTCCAGGTTCTGTTGGTATTCTAAGCAATGCTTGTTCCATATCGGTAAGAATTTTACTAGCTTTGTCATCTTTGATTAAATGTTCCAATTCCTTCATTAAAAACCCTAATGTACGAACTGGATTGAATGCGCCAAATCTATCATCGCTACAATCAAATATTCCACCACATTGTACACCCCTGTCAAGAACTAGAATAGATTCTACAGAACTTGGAAGTAATGTAGATGATGGATTTGTAGTGCGTGATGTAATTTTCGTTTGTTCTTCTATTCTCTTTTGCGAAGCTGATTGTTTGACAGGAATTTCATCCAAATGTTTATGCTAGATACAATCACAATTGTAAACATTTTCGGTTAGACTCCTTATGAATTTTATACATAGAATAAAGAATGAAGATTGTACAATCCCGTACCAACCTCATGTTTTTGATGATTTAAAGAATGTTTCTTTGTTTCTTTAGTTTCGTTTGCATGCTTTGTCAACTTTGAAGCTGGTACACGTCCTGTCATTTGTTGCAGGCCTTGCTTTAGAATTGCTCGATTTTGTTCTCTTAAAATGCGACACCAGCTTTGATGAGAATCACCACTGCTACCAGGTCTCCTTTTCTCGTCTACTCCCTTATGACTGGTAGGACTGCTACTAACCATTGTTGATGTACGTTTCCGACCTTTTGTTTTCACAGTAACTTCTATCAGAGTATTACAGTTATCAAATAAAACAAGGCCTTCTGGAGGTACTTCAGATGAGGGCTGTAAATGTATTTGCACAACCAACATTTATACAACGCTAAATTCATAAATAATTATAAAATTTCCAAAATATACATTACCAAATGTAACTTGTTTTCCACAATATTTTTGTCAGACTTTGAGGCAACAGCTTTACATGCAGCGTTTATTTTGCTGCTCATTATGCTAAAACAATAAAAAAAGGATATTTAATTGTTGCATAAATATTTTAATACATCAATTGATTTCCATTTAATTAGGTTGTAATTCATATAACCTGTCATTTCGTTAAACTCACACTCATCGTATGTTAAGAACCTTACCGTAATATATGTGATGCTTGCCAACATATTTATCCTGGCGCTTACAATGTATAAACCATCTTGCATATTGAATAATTTAAAGTAATCATTTTATCGAAGTGTGTTCTGAAAAAATACAAATTCACAAACTGTATGGATAAATAGGTATATGTACAATGTGTTCCATTAAATTTTACAATTATTTACTACATAATTCAGTTAATGCTTCATACGCTCCATGTGTAAAATCAACGTTAGATTTGAAACTTCAATTTTTTTCACTTTTGCTTACTGCGCATAAAAGTGATTGAAATAGTATAAACGCGCGCTTAGAAATAATTCGAAGACTTTATATTCCTATCACACTTCAAACAAGTTTGTGTTGTCTTGGTAAATAGATTTTTCTTTCTCTCTTTCCTAATTTTTCATTTGCGCAACGTACAGAAAACAGTGCACTTAATAGCAAGTTATAAACAAATGTGAGAAAACTAATTATTCTGATTAAACAGATGGGGATTCCTTTTTAATTTGTTATAAAATTTTATTTGTAAATACATTTTTCTTGTATTATAAATATTTTGACCATATTGCAAACAAAATTAAAAACTAGCAATATGTTAGAAACGTATAAAATTGTTTTTTTATTTATTGTTACAACTTTATAAACTATGCAGGTACAATAATCGATTTCTTAATTAATTATATTATACATTTGAACATAGAATTAAGTTATTATTAAATAAAACAAGGTTACATATTATATATTGCAATTTAGATGTTCTATTACATACATTATATTATTTGTAAATTGTTGGAGAATATGTTCAACAGTCTCAGTTTGATGTTACAGTGTAAAAATCAGATTTTTTCTACGTACACTGATGGCAGTTTTTCTAGACTTGAAGGATTGAACTCTGTTAGCATATTAAAAACTTGAGATCTATGCTCAAGTAAAATCTCACTGAACTTATCAAAGAAAAGTTTAGCAGATTCTTCTATATATGCCATCTTCCTGCGAACTGCATCCAATTTGTCCATTGTTTCTTCTAATTCTAATGTAACTTTTTGCCTATCTGGCATTGAATCTTGAATTTCTTTAATATCATTCTGTAGAACTTTTACTTGTTCCCGCAATTTTGCTTCTTCATTCTTGGCATCAGTTTTCATTTTATTCAAAAAGCTTTCCTTTTCTTTAATATCATTAGCTACAACATTGCTTTCATCTTCCAAAATTGTAATCTTTTCCTGAAGATTTTCTAATTCGTTAGAATTTAATTTTACAGAACGCTCTTCCTGAACAATTTGTTTTTTTATTAATTCTTTCAAATCATTCATTAAGTCAGCTTTACTATTTAGTACATCCATAATTTGAGGGTGTAATATACCCTTTTCTGGCATTTTCAACTCTTCAAGATCTATACCCATATCACTGTTAATGTGCATAATAATTTCTTTATTATATGTTAAAACTGCTTTAGTTATATTATTATTAATGGATGCTAATTTGATGTCCATTGCATACAGTTCTTTTTGTAGGTCTTGTAAAAAATGTTCATCAAATTGATGCATGTAATCTTGAATCTCAGAACATTTTTCCAGTATTTTATCTCTTTCTGCTTTAGACATTGGCTGCTGCTCAATAACTGAAAGTAATTCATCTCTATGTACATTTTGTAAGCGAATTTGTTCACACAGTCTATTGCACTCTGTATTTATTTGATCTGCTTCAAAATCAATTGTTTTTATGTATTCCTCTCTTATATGCATATCGCTTAATTGCTTCTCTTCGTCATCCTGTAAAGATGATAACACTTCTTGTAGATGTTTTACTTCTGCATCAATTGTGTTTGATTTTTCTTCAACAGCTTGCAATTTATCTGCTTCTTTTTTTAATTCAAAACGTGCATTGTTCAAATCCTCTTCATTGACTCCTTCTTGCTCTTCAATTTCTTGTAAATATTTTTCAACCAATGTTACTTCTTCCTCGACTCTTTCTTCATTCCAGGCATTATAGAAGTCAAGCATTGAAAAGAGGGCATTTCTATGAAAACTGGCTTGCTGTTCATTTCCAACAAAAGGCAAATTCTCCAAATTATATTTTTGAAAAGCTATTTCTTTTACTTGACAAATTTCTACCAACCAACAAATCCAGCCTAAAACATTATGCCAAGAGTGCATAGTATTGGCCGTTTTCAACCAAGATTTAGCAATTACACCAGGATAATGTAGTTTCTTTGCAATTTTTGGCAATTCTTCCACATAATTAGAAACTGTAAGAGCTTGTTTAATATCCAACATTTTTACTAAGTAAGCAGAAATTTCTACAAACATTTTTAATGTGATAGGTTTTATGCTACCATTGTTATTAAACATAGAAGAAAGTTGATTAACTGATAAATATGTATCAATTTTATTAAGCATATAAGCTTGATATACTTTATCCGATAAAGGCCTTGTATCTTTCTTAGAACCTTTTGCGCTAAGATTATTAGCACGATCTGCTGATAAAGATCTTTGTCCTGTTGGAACTGCAGAATGAAGTCTGTTGGAACTTCCAACTGTACCAAAGACAGACTGTTTGCTAGCAGTTGTGGAAGGTGTCTTTGGAGTTGTCGGCCCATGACGAAGTGGGGTTTTACCTATAAAAGTAAGCATGAAATATTTGAATTCATTATCGTTGCTATCCTTTGTGTATATTTATTTCAAAGAAAAAATAATTAAACAAAGTGGCGATACTTGACCTGTGGCTTTCAAAACTGATCCTTTGTTACTCAATCTGTCACATGATGTGGCTCGAAGTCTAGGTATATGAGAACTCTCGACTGACGAAATAGACGTCTTCGATTTAATAGTCTGAGTCCTTCTCGAATCACTTCTCGTCGAATTTTTATCTTCCCTTTCAAACGTGGAAATTCTTACAGGATTTGTGGATGACCTGCGCCCCACAGAATTGCTTCGCATTCTAACCAATATAAAATCTGCTTCTTTCGTTCGAAAATTATGCGAATTCAAATTTTATTAAAACACTTAAAACTTCACTAATTCAAAGTTTTATACGAGCTCCACAGTCAACAATTTGAATCTCAAAATGCCGTTACCCATAGCAGTACAAGCAATGGCCAGATTGCGCATGGCTACACAACGAATCGTGGAATTTCCCCCACCATTGCACATATATGCAGAAGCTGGTACTGTAGCATAGCACTTCGGACAGTTTCAGCGACTTGTAAAAGAAAGTAAAATTGGTCCCGTTTCTTCTCAATGGACCCAATTCAAAAGGAAGTTATTTATCACAATACTTTCCTACGTTATATGCATCGTGGACAATATTGACAATCTATCAAACCTTTCTTGATTTGTCGAAGCTGCCAAAGTGCCGAGTTCGCGTGCACACGGCTTTTGCGTTAATGTGTGCAGCCATTATGCGCGACTAGTCAAAATAAATAAGCTATAGATAGGAGCACAAATTGTATATACGATATGTAGTGCGTTGAAAGCAACCTTTAATATTTGTTTTAAATAAAATGAGTAAAGAATTAGAAGTATAAATATATTTTTTGGTTTTATGAAGAACTTTTAAAATTAATATTACAGTCTGTTCTTCTAGAGTTGTATATAAACATTACATATTGAAATTGCAACCTAATTATTAGGCTGCACGTGTAATTATTTGAATGTGGAAATATCATAAATGATTGAATTATAAGTGTAGAAATTTACAATGCATCCTTAATAATACGAAATGATAACGTATATATTAATTAAATATTTTGAGACTACTTAATAAAAACTAACGATTAAAAACTATACGTAGTGTAAAATAATAAAACTTCTTATTGTGTTATTTAATAATGTTACGAACATTGCGGAATTTTATTTATAAAGCAGATTCACAAAAGGTAAGAGCGCTGGTCTTGTCCGTAAATTCCTTCTCATTTTTATACTACATATATATTTTTATTTATTCCGAAAAATTAAATGCATTATTTAAATAATATAGAAATAAAGAAATGGAAATGGAAATAAAGAATTTATTTTTATAGAAGCTGTGCATTCGTTTATCCCTAATAAACTGTAGACTATTTCAAGACAAATCATTCAGATTTACAAGAGAAACAAAAATTTTACAAATAGCAAATGAAGGTACTGAAGAACAATTACAGAAGTATGTAATTTCTAATATTAATCGTTAATAATACATTAATTTATTAGATCCAATGATTTATTGCTCCACGATGTTTAATTATTTATAATGTGTGTTAATATTATATAGATTCATTGAATTATCACATGCAAAAAGTATAATATTGCATCGCATTCAAAATGGACCTTACAAATCATTGCTAGACTTATTATTAATAAATAAATTTGAACACAATATAGCACAGAGATTTTGCAATGCAATATGTCCCGAAAAATTAACGAAAATGAATAAATACACAGTAGTACCTAATATCAAAATGGAAGAGGTACAAATATATTTGTATAACTGATTTTAATATTTCTTTGCTGTAATATCATTGTTTGCTATTAAAATAATAATGTTAATTAATATTACATATGTTAATATAATAGTATACTTTTTGATTATTTTAGTTACCAGATACGGTATTAGGAATACATGTAGGACCTACATTAGTAAGTTGGGCATTAATAGATCGTGACTTTAATCTATTAAATTGGAATTATGAAACTTGGTATGATTGTAGACCTCGAAATAATTCTTACCATTTAATCGAAATGGTAAATACTATGAAATTTGATATTCAATAGTATAACATAATATACAACTTAATATTTTGCTGCATTGTTGTTACTACTTTAGGTGCCAAGTATCGTTAAAAAAATACCTAAATCTAGCGCATATATAATGGAAGATATTCAGCTTATTAGAAATACAATAACTCCAAACATTTTGTACCTACAACAACAGTTCATTGTTTCTATCATGGTTTGCGTAGCATTAAGAGATGGTCCGTTTGTATAATAATATGAATATTATTGTAAGAGAATGTTTATTAATTAGATCATTAATTTCATTAAGTTTACTTCTTTAGGAAACGATGTACCATGCGTAAACAATGTGTATGTATTCAAACCTAAGACAACAGCACGTTTTTTTAAACTTCTGCTTGGTTCTGAAATTATAGGTGCACAATATGTTGTCCATGTAACAAGTACATTCAATCAAATTGAGATACGTGATATGGCATCAATCAATATGTGTATAAGTGATGATGGAAAAAGAAAATATATGCGTGGGAGCTCTGATGTACAAGAGCAAATGAGATGGTCTTTGTTGAAGGCTTTATCGTTTTTTCATATAGCTGAAATGCAAAACAATTTCGAAAAAAAAAAAACGGATTAAGAAGTCCGTTACATAAATGGTTTGTAGTGTTAAATTTTTTTGTATTTTGAAAGTGTAAAATGTAAAAATCGAATGAAGAAATGAATTAAATGTTGTATTTAATGAAAAATTGTTTACAGAGTAATACCTTCGTTATACAATTTGAAAACTCTGAAAATCAACTTGCAAAAACTTCAATGTTTTTTCCGTTTCCTAACCGTAGTTATTCGATCCAAAAAACAAAAGCAGAGTTTACAAGAACAGGAAAGAAAAATAAAACGGAGAATTTCGTACAGAGTAATACATTAAGTGTGTACAGATCCATTCATTTATTATATATTAATTTTCATTATACTATCTATTCATAGTACACTGTACGTCTAATGTTTCTCGCTTCTCGAATACGAACTCACATCGGGTAAATAAACAGGTAAGTAACGTTTCGTCACAATGGTAACGGCGAATATTGCATCCATCGAAATATGTATACCATCGTGAGCAATTTGAGTAAGTATACGAGAGCAATGTATTCGAGTAGTGACTGCTTCGTGAACATAGTCAACGAATTTGTACGACCAACTAAAAAGTACAGATTTGATAATATTTCTGTGCCAAAACTTGTAATGTCAAATTAGGTATACCCGTCGAAAAGAGAGTAACACCGCTATTTAATCCGGCAGTGATGCTGTGTAAGAAGCATGTAGTTACATATCATTATCTAATCCAGCATGGGTAAGCACACCACGTAGTTCTCCACTGTATGTATCTTATATTCGCTTTTCAGTACAATCACATTGAATTCCAACGACAGCACCTTCACATGACAACAATTTTAAACGAAAGAAAGAGTTCGACATTTATCGGTTCAATGTAGAAAATTAAAGGATTCGTAGCCTTGGTACTCATTGAATTTACTTGCGCGTGCCTGTGCTCGTGTGTGCTTTTACACTTGTCTCTCAGTTGATTCTGTAAGAAATATTTGTAACATAAATACGAAGGATATTTATATATATAGCTGTACTTTATGAAAAAACAATTCATACATTGCAACAATCGAATTCCATTTCTCATATCCATCTAGAGAAAAAAGTTTTATTTGCCAATTGTATAGTTAAGGATTCAGTTATCGAGTGATTTTTCAATTATGTATAATCGCATGTAATTATATCTATGAATCGAACAGAAATATCAACCGATGCACTTTTTCGACTTTGATTGCCAATGGACTACAGGTCGCTAAACTGTCGTCGACACGACAGTGAACGCTATACAATAAACTATGTGATTGCACGCGTCATTTTCTATAATGTTACTCGCAATCGCATCGCTGCCAGGTTAACGCAATTTATAATTATTAAAGTAATACCCGATCAGACCAGCTGGAAACGAGTCTCGACATATATATGTATAACGACATTTCTAATATATAATTCTGTGTATATATAATATATCTATATGTATATATACGTATGTGCACGTCTGTTTTACGCTACAACACATTGTGAAACGGAAAAAACGTTAAGTACGTTATAATAATTACTATCTCCTTTTTTTTGTTTCTTTCTTTCTTTATAGTTTACAAACACTTTTGTAACTCGAGAGACATCCTTACGCAAGCGTATACGTGTATAAAATCTATCCAGTTTAAAACGTACATCTCTCGTGGACCTCGCACCGGAGCGATATTACCAGCTCGCTCGGACGTGCAATACGATGCGGCTTGAGCATCAACAAATACATCAGGGACAGAAGTGCAACAATCTCGATAATATTATTGTTGCGGTCACGAAAACACGGCTGTCTTGCTCGGTGGGCACGCAAAATAGTCGATACGATTACAACATTAAACGATTTGATATTAAAATCTACAAAAATATCCCGAAATGTGTGGTACAACCACCGAAAAAAAGTTGCAAGTTGTTTCTTACCCGAAAAGAAGTCGAAAAATCTGTGACAACGTATTTCGTACGAGTACTTCGTTTTTTCACGAAAATTGACTTCAGAGAAGCGTATTGACTTCAAATCCGATTATCTCGAAAAAGAAGCCAAGTACGACAAAATTTTATTCCACGCATTCGACTTATTCGAAGACCAAGAATAACTTGCGTCTTTCGACGATTGTACCGCGCATTTTGAAACATCCTGTATATTTAGTAAACTTAGATGCCCTATGTTTCACCACTGTAACAGTACAGTTACTCTGCTCAAATTGCAATTCCCCTTGCGTAACACACAGAACATTCAAATAATCTACTCGCAAAGGAACGGATTAAGATCGTAGGCGAAAGAAAATGGTACAATCGTTAGCATTTATGTTGGTAAATACTCGAAGCCGCCCGGAATGATTTTGCGATTCGACCTAACGTCTACCTTTCGAATTTTGTGTAGATAACTCGAGTCACTCGATGGAACTGACGAATACGGCTTTGAGGGCTTTCACGAGTCACGATAACGTTCCAAAGTACCCCACGTTCTCAAGCATTCGATACCCTGATAACATTACAAGACTTACTTTACATTACACGTAAATCGAATCGTGATATCGCGTTTCTTTGCTCATAGGGCAACCTCGTTGTAAATGCACCGATGAAATTCCATTAACAAAGACGATCGACGAACGTCGACGTCTGTCTCACGCATCCATTCCTTTACAATGTTACACCGTCACGGTATCTAAACTCTCGGCAAATGACAAACATTTGCGCCACGCGTTAAATACAAGGTACGTATCTAAGCTCGGTCCTCCTCGTGTTCCGTTGACTTCGTTTCAGCCGATTACCTTCTTTCGCAGTCAGCAATCTGCGGGACATCGAACTCGCACGGTGAACGTTCTCTACCGTTTCAGGCTTAGGGTACAACACACTAACGAATCGAGACTGCCGATTGATTCTTATCGATCGCGATTAATAACATTCTTAGACTTACATACACACGTATATCTGTTAAACATTCATTAGACGAATAGAACAGTTTTTCCGCTCGGTGTACCGCGGATCGAAGAACGACCTAACAGGACGACAAGGTACGAAAACTTTTATCGCTCGTTCCAATTTCAATATAAAATATTGTTAATTCCCCTGGTCTGAATGCGATACACTTCCCGACCGCGGGCAAACTTCGCCGTGGAACGTCGCGTTACAACATCGCTGTCAGATTAAACTGTATAGACAACGCGCTCCGTAACCGAAACGGAGTTATACACCGTTTCAATTACGGAGACGCGGGTACAATAAATCAAGAGGCAAACGAACGATAGGCGTGATAGTTGTATCGTGTGAGACTTTCATGCGATGACACCGGACGATTGTCGATACGCAATCGAGCTAGTTGCTCGTATTGCTTCGCTTAAAGCGTCGTTAAGTTTCGAGAGATTTTCAGCCTCGGGACATTTATCTCTTTGCGGAGCGCGTTTTCACCTGTTGATGTACCTTTAGGCTGTATACTTGATATAAAGTTCTTGCACGAGTAACGGATTGCGCCGGGGTCAGGGTAAAAGATTTCGGCTACTCAAAATCATCTCCCCCCACCGTAAATCTCGTCAGACGCGACCACCGTAGATGGAAGACATATAGCGAGCTTGTAAAAGCAACGAGGCACGAAAACGGTAGAGCATCCGAGTCACGGGAATCGAAGGACAAATTATTTATACTTTTCGGACAGTGAAGCGGGCAAGGGTCTGGGCACACCAAGAGCAAGTGTCGCGGCCCTGTAACGAGTGACGGGAAACACGTTTGGCGGTTTGCCCTTACGTGGGTATCTGTCTTCGCGTATCATTTGAATCTGCCTCGAAAATTTCGTTGCATCGCTTCTAACCGCTACGCACGATTTACACACCAAATCTGTTCACAGGTGAATCTTACGTGGCTTCGTTCCGCTCTGTATTCCGTATTATGCACACGTATAATGCGACATCGGTAAACCGCGTAAATTATGGAGCTTATAACGGGCAACGTCGATTTAAATAATTTTTTACTTTCTTCTTAACCCTTTAACAGTGGGATTTATTTCGCGTAATCGGTTTCAGATCGGATGTTGTACCGCAAATCGGACTAGAATAGAACCATACGAAATACAACGAGAAAGGAAGAGAACGAAAATGATCTGTACAATAGTGAACTTTAGCCGTTCGTGAACTGTTTCGAGGTATTGTCTTGCTTTGTGGTACTCTCGGACTACACCGTTAAAGGATCAACGCTATTTGTCTTTCTCTTTTTCGTTCCATTGTGGCCACAAAGAGACGAGACAGAGCGATGGAGGTAGCCATTTTCTCGGTGCCCTTGAGTGGCTAATATCTTTCGCCTTCGCGTCGTCGCGCGACGGTGCCAATTACGAGTTTACTGTCGTCTAAATGCAGAGATAGCTGAGATTTTATGTTTTCACTTATTAGTTTATGTATACCGGCGTGCACTTGGACGCGCGCGCGCGTGTGCGCGTGTTCGCCTAGCGCGGCACACGATCTCTTTAGGATACACGATTAAAAACGAGACAAAAGGGAAAGATAAAGCGTGTGGAAAATATTCGCGAGTTCCGTTGCTCTTTTATAGGGTATTGGTCCGATGCTAAGAGACTGTTACACTTAGACAGGCATCGCGCACGTCGGGCGTATAATAGCGCGGTTTTTCGTGGAACGGACGTGTCGATATTAATACACATGGAAAACAGAAATTTTCGTACAAGGAACACGGTGGGTCTCGGCGGTGCACCTTAAACGCGTTAACTAAAGCGTCGATTTTAGAAATCTTATCCGAGTAGAAGGTGATACATCGTAGACTGTATCGATGGGTCTCTGACGATTCGTTTCGCGTTAGTATTTTTCGAAGCGTTGGCCTCAGCGGGTCTCGAACGTTCACGAACACTTTCAGCGAGCTGAGGTCAAACATCGATCAACGATCCATCGAAACGGTCTTTTCTCCTAAATATTAACTCGGTTGAACAGTTTGCAGAAAATTATAGTCGACGCTTCTGAAGCATGCGTTTAGCCGCGCAACCCATCAACCTGACTTGGTACACGTTTACTTAGCCAGAAATATTCTTCGCGTCGTTCCGGACTAGATTGGCGAGAAACGAATCGCGATCGCGTGGATTTGAAGCAACCTGGCACATCTTCAAATTTACACGATCGCCGTTTCCGTTCGGAAGCAAATGAGGAAAGGAACCCCTAAACCCCCCCACCCCCCTGGCACAGTGAAGTGGTATGTCCTACGATTACGTGAGATTCATTCGCAGCACTTGAACGGGTTAGTTATTTTACCGGCGATTACTTTTAATGACGATGACACGTAACGTACAACCGTTCAGACGAAAATTCTCTGACGACGGCTCATGCAAATCAAGTAATAAATTACTGGCTCGGTCGTCACACACACTCACACACATGAAGGGCAACACGCAACATATGTAGGAGAGACCACACGCTTGGTTAGAGATACATACAGTATAACTTGAATTGGGTCAACTCTACTTAAGCGTTTACATTTAATTTATCGAATCTTGGCTTCCGCACAGATAAGTACTCCATCTAAATATACTTTTCAATTCGGTGTGCGAGAATAATCTTCCGTCATTTATATATATATGTATATTTTATATATATATATATATATATATATATATATATATATATATATAATATATAGAGATACATCGTGTATCTTCTCATCTCTTAATTGCCCGATTTTTCTATTAGACATCAACGATCGAGTCGCTGATCCGAACTTCTAATCGCTCTTAACGAATGCAATTCAACAGTCAATAAAGTTCGATCAACCCTGGAATTGTGTAATTCCAGGATAATCTAGGTTCCCCTTCCGTATTTTTTTTTCTCTCTTTCAGTTTTCTGGAAGATGTCGTAACAAGAAACATCGTTTTGCGTACATAGATCTACGTGAAAGGAATGAAACACTCTGCTGAAAATAATATCACAGCCTGGAGACGTGGCGGAAGACTAAGAACCACGGCTGAAGCTTCACTTAATCCAAGAACAATTAAAGGAAAAAGATCAAAGAAAAGGATGGCACGATCGCCAGAATTCGAATCGGGAATTTCCGGCAATGTTAAATGTAGTATTCGTTCGTTGCTACTGCATTACTCCGAACGTGTAAATGCAACACAGTTATCGAAAAGCGTAGGATGCGGTATATTTTTCGACGAAAAAAAAAAATTTTAGCGCGAACAAATTCATTATGCGTCAATAACGATAATTCGCTGGTAAATACCATGAATCATTAGTGTTCCTCGTATCGGTAAAGAACGAGAAATATTTCGTCGACTTTAGGAGCATTTGAAGCTCCATTTGAAATAAAATAATATAATACATTTTTAACGAATACTACGAATAATATACTCCAATTGTTACGTACTAATTAATTAAATCCAAAAGAAATATAAACGTTTTCAAGAATATAATAATTGAAAGATTTTTAAATCCATAAGTTTGCTCCTAAAACTAAAACTAAACTAACTAAAATGCTAAACTAGTAACTGTTACAATATTGTATTCAAACGCTCCGCAAAAGTCGAGAAAATAACCCTCGTCAATACCTCTGGTAAAACCCTGTTGCTATTTTGCTCCGTTTTCATGTAGTATATACTATGTGTATACTAGTCTCCTTATCCTTTCCCCGTGATTGTGATATTATTTAGAAAGCTTATCGCTTATAATTGAGTTTCAGTCGCACAGTAAATACATAGTTTCATAGTAATAAAAATTACATTCGACCGGTCGACGCAATCGTCGCGAAAGAAACACGACGACCTTCGACGGCCATGAAGAGTGACTAGCATACGCACTTGTTCGCACAACGTTCAAATTAGTTTCAAACTGTTCTCCTTTTTTTTTTTTATCACGATGCTAGACGTATATCATACATGTATAACGTGTATCATACACGTGTAACAAAAATAGGTTCATAGGTTCTTTTGGTCGATTCTGTTACCAGGATTCACCGATAAGACACACATGAACGCTTCGGAGATCGGAATGCTCATCCATTTCTTTCACAGTGTCGCGTGTAATTCGCATTGCGATGCACCTTGCACAGTATCAATGAATACAAAGATCCCAATAGGTAAAAATACGAAGGAATTAGAAATACGTCACTTTTGCTTGTTCCTTTTCTTACACGTCTGCAATGATCATCGTTAATTTGCAAACGCATCGGTAGTCGTTAATTATGTCCTGCGAAAGATATGACTGAGCACTCGAGTCTACATTAAGAAGAGGCTGTTTGTTTCTCGTTTTATCCGGCGATGGTACCACAATTTTGACGACAATCGAGAAGATTCGTTTATGAAGCAACATAGTAACTATACAGACGCTGAAAACGATGAATAACACATTGTGGTGATAGAGTACAACTTTTGAACGTATTAATCAAGAAATGCAGTATTCTTTGATTGAAAATATAGCAATGTGCGCCACAGCAAGCGTCTCTATTTCAAATTGTAACAAACGACGATAGATGATAACAAATATAAATAATACAGAAATATAATGATCGAACGCAATTGTGCGTATCTATAAACAATTAAATAAACGGATATTGTATTGTGCGCTACATAAATATATGTATGTCTCGTAATACTTTCTCATTAACGCAAAGAGCAAATCGTAAAATTAGGAACATGGGAATTAGGAAAATTGTCCTGTTAAATGTATAATATAGGAGGTACTTTCTTCTCAGGCATTATTAGATAAGGATTAGACGGAACGTGTAACATTTGAAACGATATATCCTCTTGCCTTTCCCGAAGTCTAACTTAAAATGCCACGTTCTCGTAAAAATAGTTATTTTTGTCTCTGTTAAAAATTGTACCATAGATACTAGTAATTGCTCTAACTTGCCTATCGTGCTCTCTGCCCTTTGTATGCAATATAATTCTCCTAGCATAGCGTTATAGCTATGATTCGTCATAGAAACACACACCGAACATCGGGATCTTGAAATGCGCATTTCCGTTCTAATCTTCTCGTACAACTAAACTTATATTCCATAATAAGTTAGCAATAAAAACTCTTCTTCTACATCACGAAGAAAAACATAATGCAAGACACACACTAACGGTATCTTCATTTTTTTTTCTTCGACGGATCAAAAAGACCATCGAAACATACGAAATAATTTAATTCATTGATACTTGATGTCGTCGTCGTTAAAGCGTAAATACAGTTTCCGAAGTGTCAAGTATAAGAATAAAGAATGGCAGAAAACGTACATCGTTTGAGAAGTGCGTGAGTCTTTCGATACGTTGCATCATCCCGAGTATTTTTTTTCTGGTGAATCTTATTTAATTAGACTTCTATCTTGTAAACGATCGAGCACACGACAAGATAGGGTAATACTTCTTGATCCGATGCAGTCTTAGAGAGTTTCCATCAGTACCGACATGCGGATACGAACAGTCGAGAGAAGCCTATGCAAGTTTTCCTTTTTTTTTTTGTCCTTCAGTGTGTGTCATAGGTACAAACTTGGTAACTATTAACGACGATCCTTACTGGTACACGTCTAAGTGAACAGTTATTACGAAAGTCGATTTGAGATGATAACTTGAAACACGCGGATGAGATTCATATAAGTGGGTGGTACAAGTTTTTGTGCTCATCTTACATTACTGTACGAAAGTCGTGTCTTTGGTACAGCAGTGCAACGTATCACTATCTGCGGACAGTTCATCGGATATCGGTAACGTTAGCTTTGCTGCCAAAGATTTTGACTAGCTGATCCTCGTAATCGTCGATATTACGCTTCATGAGTTCCATGCAAGGTCCAAGTAAGCGTTCGAAAGCTTCAACGTCCAAAACTGAAAAAGTCATTTTTAAACACCATGTGTCTTGCGACTGCGTTTCACTAATTACATCATAAATACACACGCACAGTCATTTCTATTCTCTACCGATTTCTTATTTACTAATATGCGAACGTGTAAAACACCTCACGGTAGATGTGATTCTATTAAAAGACAGACTGTAACGGAAGAGAACGCTTCGTAGTAAATAGTATTAGGTTGCTGCGCAAGTTGTGTAAAGTAAGGATTTTGCTTCGATCCTAAACACAACGTGCTTTCGATAATCGAATTCTTGTAGTGCGTTTGTAAACATGCGAACATTTGGCAGTAACCTGATACCGTGTACAGAAATATATTGAAAGAGAACTTACAGGCCAGCTTTACGTCGCCCACAGCGTAGGCCGAAGCAGCGCGAGGTTTGTGTGTCACGAGCGCCAACTCGCCCAAGTACCCACCAGCGGGAACTCTATTAATCTGCGACAGCAAATAGAATAACAAATGAGATCTATACAATTGACAGTGTAATTAGTGTTCTAGTCTCCTGGCAGGCATGGTAACAGTATCAGTCTCGCCGTACCGAGGTATGTAGGTCAATGATCGTCGCAATTATGTTAGACGATGGAAAATGAAAACCAATGCGCGTCGACGTACCTCTATCTCACGACCGTGATCTCCGAGTTTAATAATTCTAACGACACCGTCTTCGACGAAGTACATCCCATCCGCTGTGTCACCCTCTCTGATTATCTGCTCACCGTCCGAATACTGTTTTGGTACCAGAGCGTCCGCCAGATTCATGCGTTCGTAAGGCTGAAAAGAAATAATATTAGATCATCGTCTAATTGCGCCATTATTTGTTTTACGCTACACGGGTTAGAATCTCTCGTCAATACACCGTGTTAATGCCGTATTACTCTACTGCGTAGAACAATCAAGGGATCGCGTATCACGAGCAAATCAAATAGCAGAGATAATGTGCATTTAATCCTCGATAGGTAGTACGAAATCCTTTGATGTAACTAGTTTCGTAACTAGTAGGTTGAAATCAACTTGACTCCGATAAATAAGATTGATGGGATATATACACGCTTCGACTAAATGCACCATCGTATCGAGTTGCTAATAAACATCAAATTCTGATTAACATTTACTGGGGATTCAATGCCTTCGCGCCTCGCTCGAAGTTCGACTAGAGTTGACTGCTATAACCAATCGAATACGGCGCTTTGAAATGTATGTCAATTCAACCCCTCCCTGTAAACCGTATCTAACGTATACGACACGATAGAGCTTTTAAAGTGCTCGATGTCCCAGTGAACAATAAAGTCATTTGACTCGTACGATCCTTTGATTATTTTTAGGGGATATCCGTTTGGAAAACGACTACTCTATTGGACCCACCTCGAGAGATTTGAGCATCGGGACCTTGTTGATAAGGTCCTCGTACATCTTGCGCTTTCTGTACGCGGATTTCAGAAGAATACATCGGAAAGTTAGCCTGTCCATGGCCCACAATGTACCGCACGTGACGGCCTTGATAGTAGCCGCTCTGGGCATATTGTACAGAAGCGCGAGCTCTCCGAAAGCACCACGATTATCGTAGATGTGTATCATGGATTCTACGCCCGTCTGGGGATCCTTGACGTACACCTCAAACTTTCCTCTGAAAGAACAACGAAACAAAGATTGGTGGTCTATTTCTGATTGTCGTTTTTGATAGTTGATTCACAGCTCGTTGGAGTTTTGCAACGTATAAGATAGCCAACAACGAAGATAAAAAAAAAACAGTATTACCTCTCGATGACGTAGAAGTTGTCACCGTCGTCACCTTGCCGGATAATGAATTCTCCCGGTTGTACGGTTTTCTCGAACATCGCGTCCAGCACGTCCGCCATTTGTTCCTGGGAAAAGAATTCGCGCAATGCGCGTGTATGCGTGCCGTGAATGTCTTATGACTGGTGTCTACTGTTTTCTAACATTCAAGGACACCGGCGATGATCGTCACGGTTGTAGTGAAATTTCAAGCTGGGTGAATTTCAGAAAAGAAACACTAAGTGCACTCTTATGTAAACTAAATTGTCCGCAACAGCCATTAGTTTTGAAAGAATCTGTTCGGTATTATAGAAACATGTGGAAATCGAGTCAAGGATAAAACTACGTCGCAAGAGGACTTTTGCAATTTTGCAAACCCAAGTTTATAAGAATTTAAGAACGTTAGAGTGCATCTAGAATTATTGTGATACTATTTGTTCATTATTTTCTACGTTTAAAATTATCGATGGTATCCGAATTATTCCGTAATAGATGGAAAAATTGTGCGTATTGTTACGTAAAAATAATAGGATATTCAAAATATAATGTAAGAGGTCTGTTAACGATCATCGGAGGTTTATATTTGTATCTAGTCAGCTTGGTTCCCTTGAATAGTCTCCCTCCGAATCTGAATCCCAGTTGAGCAGATTACACGTACTCATTGGCATTTCCACGAGTTGGCGCGAACTCTCGTCGGTCTGTATTCCCGTTTCAATTACGAGCAGAGCAGAATACGTACTATGTTTAACTTACCTCGTCTAGGGCCCGAAACAGAAAAATATTCTTGACGCTGTCGCTGAGCCTCTGCCGTTGCTCGTCGCTCTTCGGATGCACCATCTGCAATCGATGAATAACAACAGTAATACCAGTGAGAATCTGGGCAATGGCTTATTCGAACGAAAGATTGCTAATTCGCAAATTGTAATATCAAGTATTACGAATAGTGAAAATAATGTATACCAGTGTGACAAGGGTACGGAGAAGCGTAAATAAATAAAACGAACAAAAAATAATAGGAATAAAGTATACGACAAATAATACAAAATACTTAACATGACAAATAATGGGAATAAGGAATGCCAAGAGTAGCGCGAATAATGAGTAATCAACATTGTAAACATTCATCCGAATAATGCCCGTCTCAAAATATTGCAAAGGAATTATGATCACCGCACACGACGCGTCGATATTATAAATGAATTGCAGCAAAATCGATCGAAAACGTCAGGCCTGAACACGTCTCCGTTATATAAAAAGAAAGGGTTTCCAATTAGATACGCGTGGATAGATTACACAGCATGGTAAGTTTAAAAAAGAAAAAAGAAAAATTGAACTCTTTTACGACCCTACGTTCAGTTTAACGCTAATCCATACACACTCACATTGGATTGTATATCATAAGAAATTTAAATTCGAGATTGACGCCACCATTCAAACCCTGTAAATTATTTCCCAGGGAACCGATATATCGAAGAATCGTTACGGTCTTGGACTACGGATGTTCTGAATCGCGATCTGCTTTTTTTAGAAACCCAAGAGACAGGGATAAACAAATCTGAGTCGGATTTCGCTTCACGTTCTATGACCTTTCCATTCGACGCTGGCCAAGCTTAAAGACGATGGTCGATCTTATTTTGTTTCTATCGCAGTTTTTTTATCATGTTGCGTCTCTTGAGCGGCGTCGAGTTTCAACCTTTAAGTCTATTTACTCGTCATTTCGAACACCTGCTACCGTTACGAGCGACAATGTCTCTTACTGACCTACAACGTGCGTTATGAGTTCTCGTTCTCGGAACGAGCGTTTCAATTGATTCATCTGCATCTTAATCGCACAATAATATTCAATGAAACTTTGAATATCCATAATTAACATTTTTACCACGCGAAATTAATCAGTGCATCTACAATTTATAATAATACAACATCAACTTTAAGAAACTCGTACCTACGATAACAAGTGATACTCGAAGCACAGAGTATTTAATAGCACATCGATTGCTATTCAACAGGGTCGATAAAAACGAACAAGTAAAAAATTGAAAATTGTAACGAAAGTATGTTTTCGAAGCGTAACATCCTTCTATTTACGTCGATCAATTTTATTCACCATCGTACGGTATAGGGTGGTCTAGCAGAAATAGAAGACGTAATTATCTCCTCTGTGATTAAAAATCTCGGACAAAAGTTATATGATTTTGTAGAGTAAATAAAATCTAGGAGTTATTTTTTACAAAGCAATCAAGATTAACGATATTTTTTCGTGGAATTAAGGGTGCATCTATATACTCTGGAATTTAATATAATTTACTTAATAGATGATTATATCCACGACCTTGACCATTTTGAGAAAAAAAAACCATGACTCGTGAAAAGTAATTTTTACATTTTATTCTCCAAGGTATCATCTCGAACATCTTTAACGGCAATGAAGATAATCAGACGGTCAGGTTCTGATGGAACACCATGTATATACATTGTCGCTGCTCTTCCGATCAGTTTTAACGGCTCAAGTTCCCGATAATCGAGATCGACGCTGCTTTTGAAATGCTTTCGAGCAGTACGATCCCGATCCTACGAGCCTTACCCGTGCCTCTCCTCTCTCTGTCTCTCTAATTCATGAACATGCTCACGTGCACGTATGTATATTATACATATGTAAGTCA
Source organism: Ptiloglossa arizonensis (assembly GCF_051014685.1). Lineage (NCBI taxonomy): Eukaryota > Metazoa > Arthropoda > Insecta > Hymenoptera > Colletidae > Ptiloglossa > Ptiloglossa arizonensis. The sequence continues at coordinate 34,681,787 of NC_135048.1, forward strand.
CGTCGGTACCAGGTTATCGAACACGCGCTCTGACGTCACAAAGGTACATCGCTCGCATCGTCGAGCAAAGTAAATCATCCCGTTTCGTCACCCGCGCAGCCTGAATACGGCGGTGTTTCGATAGGGAAGGATAAAAAAAAAAGCTATTTTCTATATTTCTCACATGCACACGTCAACCTAATCGACAAATATTTGACCGTTGAAACTTCGGCCTCCAGAGGCGACGTCTTCTGGGAACCGCGTGCAATTTCTCGTAGCGATCGGCTATGTTATTATTCGAACGAATCATGAAGTATCCATATTTAGCTCTTATACATACACTATGTACGTGTACGTGAGCGATGTAAATGAACACGTTAACCCTATCCTTGCCGTGTTTTAATGTACCGGAATAAAACGATTTTTTTTGGTTCCTTCACGAGTCAATGTATTTGTCGCAAAGATATAATGTATCTTGGTGTGTTTTTAACGAATCGCTAGCCAGCGGTTTCCGTGGCTGAGGCTCGATTCTCGCCCCTCTGTGACCGATTAAATTATATCAATCGATTATTGATTCGATACACGCAGCTTTCATTCGAAGATACTATCGACAACATGGTTCCTCGCGTAACACAACTAAAAGCGAGATACGTATAATAATAAGAGAAATATCGTTGCAAATGATCGATAGTTGTTGAACGTAACAAAAAATGATTTAACGAAGGGCTAACAATTTAACGTACCTTGGCTCTATCATCTTCCTCATCTTCCTCAGGATTATAAGCCTCCGCGAAGATACTCTTCCTTCTTGTCGTGAACCTTCCGACCGGCGGTTCTGTAACGTGTGAAATAACCTTGAATATATAATTTAAAACATGCACGATCATAATGTGTTTTTTTTTTCGTTAAATAATCTCCGAAGTTTCATAAAATAACAGCGATTTATTAAGCATGAAAATAGATCAATATTATAAATAAAACAAATTAAAAATTTTTATATTCGATAAATAATTTGTAAAAATTATAAATCGAGGAGAAAGGATCTTACCGATATCCATTGATACGTGTATGCAAATTTTTTTCAAAGTCACAAGGATCGCTGACACCGGTAAAGTTTCACAATGACACAAAAGAAAGAATCGAATTTCAAAATCGAAGCGGTATCACTAACGGCGCGCTCAAAACTAGGCGGCAGGTTGTACGTATCGCTCGGTTGCGAGACGAATACTCGACGCGATGGGAAGTCGCATCCCGAATGAAAATTCTCTCGCTCACCTTCATCGACAGACTCGTCCGGCGTAGAGGAGCAGGTCTGCGCAGTGGGCTGAATCAACTGAGTCTGACGGCTATCCCGAAGTTGCGTGAAAAAACCTACAGCATACTCGATAATATCCACCGGTTGCTCCAACAAATAGCTGATCGTAAACTCCAGCAGAATGTCCCGCAGCTCGTCTGGCACCGTGATCTTGCCAGTGTTGCGTTGACAACTCATTTTTCTCCCACCGAAACGATGTTCGAGCACACGTTACAATGGCATACGCCGGTAACTAACAGGCCAACCGATAAATAGCAAGCTGGTTTATTATCACTGCGCGAACAAGTTAATACACAGCTTTGTGTGACACTTGTCAAACGACGAACAATTTCTATGAACACGTACTACTGCGTTTCTAAGGCCAGGAGAACGTAAGCCCCACGCGTTCCGTTCACTTTCGCGCTGGGCTACACTCTCGACACAACTCGAACGCTATCCGGTCTCACTGAACCGCTTTGCCCCTTTTGTCACCAACTTTCAACGATACTTTTTCTCTCTGACACTACATAAAGCTGCACGAACAATACGACGGGCCGAATCGAGGGATGCGACTCAGTCGCAAAGATGGCGACTATTTCACGGCGCGGATCTTGACATTAACAGAGGGATCGCGTTGGACATTTAAGTGATAAACTGTAGGCAAAGTGAGTATCATTGGACAACCCCGGTTATACGGATCGTAGACCAATAGTGATACTCTATGCAGTAACTGTACAACACTACTACTTTCAGATATCGTAAGAATGCACAAAACTGTTTGACCAATGAAACTATTTTTCTTTGATGTATCATTATCTATACCGATTTTCTTATTGGCTGACATACATTTCAATTGAAATAAAATTAACCATTTACGTACGAGAGTAGACGAATTGTTATTACGATTCTTACGATCGCACACAGTACTAAAAATAAATTTCATTTCAAATTTAACTAAGAAATAATATTTTGAAGATGCTCAAGTTCAATTTATAAGTCCATTTTCAATACACTCGAGGTTGCCCCCTACAGGCACTCGTGTGAAATAGTTTCTACTAATTTGCTTCTTGCGAGCAATTCTGGGTAAATTGAAATGCTTTCATCCATGCTTTTAGTGCGTTACGACACGTGCAACTACAAGGTCAGATAGATATTGGAGTAATGTTAAAAAGTATAAAATAATTTGCGATTTGTACACATAACAAGTACATATTTACGTGCGTATCGATAAAATATTAATCTTGTATTATTTTATGATGATTCATGTATTAAAAACATAAAACGAGAGAATACCGTGTCACTTTAGTGTAAACAAAGATTCAAAATAAGCATTTGTCAAAGATGGCGGGAAAGAAGCAGTTCGATGAATTCTTAGGTGGTTCTCAAAAGTTGCCGATTGAAGTACACGTTAAGAAACTTATTTCTTCGAGAGCCAGCGAAATTGCTGCAATGACGTATTCTATTGGTATGTTAAAAGATATTTTATTCCATTTTAATTAGTATTGCGATATAATTATAGTTTTCACTTTTGAAGATCGAAAAACTAAGATCTTTGTGGTTTATAAAATATGAAATATTAATGTATATAAAACTGAACAGTTGGACAATTTGATTTCAATATTTTTACATTTGCAGAGAATCCTCAACAAACGAAACTTGTATTTCAAAAGCTTCCAGTGTATATGCGCAGACGCGTAATGTCTCATAATACGAAGCGTTTACCGCGCAGACTGCGGGAAGCACATTTGAATCAAATGATCAAATCCGGATTACCACCTAAAACTAAAAGGCCGTCGCGTAAATATCGCAGACGACCACGTAATTTACTTTCGGAATACAATCGAAGGCAACGAAGTAAAATTTGGTTAGAGACTCACATTTGGCATGCAAAGCGTTTTCATATGATCGAAAAATGGGGTTACAAAATCGCGATCCACGCAAATGACAAATGTTTTAAGGCCAATTACCGTGCCGTTGCAAAGCATTGCTTGATGCAAGACATTTCTTACTATACAGCCGTCGAAATAAATGGTCCGGAAGTAATTCTGAAGGAAACTTTGAAACACCATTGCAATCCACTGGGGTTAACATTTTCCGCGAAGATTTTTATTACCGGCACTCGAGAAGGCACCTTAATGTTTTTTAAAAAGAACGGTTACCCTCAATTTCCGATCGGTTATGTTAACTTTTTATGGAAACCGAGTCATTCCGATTTAAGAACTATATGGATTTGGGTACATCCATCTTTTTTTGACGATTTCGTTGCGGAAATTGTATCGAGTTTTGAGTTGCAATCTGATATTGCAGACCCTATTTCCACGAGTAATGAAAACATAAATTCCTATTTATACGTTAACAATAAAAATTGTAAAATGAGCATCCATAAGAACACTTTGAATCGATTTCGATTTTACGGTCCGTTATCGATAAGTGTCTTAACGAACATTTTGCGATTGCCGAATTTTGATGAAAAAGTTTGTTTAAGAATGAATAGTACAAATGTAGCAGCATCCGAAGAAAATCAAATGAACTATGAAGAAGAGTTTCAAGACTCTAATAAATCATGGCATATAGAATATTACAATAATCAAGAAAATATTGAGTCTCTAAAAATTCAAAAACAGCTGTGGCAAATGTTAAAGACTCTACAATCACCTAGTCAATTACCACCAAATATTGTTCTTGGATTTACAGTCTTAGATCCAAGGTTTTACCTACCTGAGAAAAGGGCTAAGCCAAAAAGATACACACAGACAGTTGAAGTAATGCCAGTGCCACCCACAAATGCGAATTCTAGCCCTATTTGGGAACAAGAAATAAGACAAAAAGTTAGTAAGGCATGCGTAACAACAAGTGCCATTAACAAGCTTAGAAGCAAGTGTTTAGTTCCTGGTATAAATAATGATAAATATTTTAATGAAGAAATCATGACCAAGATTCCCATACTTTTAATTCAAAAACCAGGGATTGGTAACACAGGTACTCATTAAGTGCTTTCAAATTTACACAGGATATAAGAAATATAAAAATAATATTAAGATTATTTTAATAGGTTTAAGTTCTGCCATAGATGTCATTCTTCCAGCAAATTGGGCAATGCCAGTTTGGCTTGCATGTATACTCCGTTGTGTGAGAGTTGGTGCCTTCAGGGAATCAAAATCTATTGCATTCGAATATGGACATATGGAATCACCAGACATCAATGACCCAGACACACCTGCTTATACAAGGGAAGCATTAAATACTAAATTAGAATTGACAGAAAAGTATTTTCGCTATCCACCAAACAGGCGCGTAAATTTTATAAAGCTTGGAATTGCTAGTCCTTTCTTTTGTGAATGGAAAATTCTAATGAAAGAATGGACAAATGCTGAAGACTTTTTTGTGTTAAGAAATCGTATATTATTGCAATCATTGCAAGAAAATTTATCAATTGAAAAAGTTAACAAAGCCAAATACAATAAATCAAAGAGTTACATACCAAGTCTTAATCTAAGTTTATTTGAAAACAGAAACTGTTTAGTGCACGTTAAAATATCTGTTTTACAAAAGGGACGTCCTAGAAGGTTTGCAATAATATGTATGCCAACAACCGAAGATGTAGAAAAATTTAAACACAATAAAAAATGGTCAGGACCCGTTGAAAAATTAAATCACGATTCAAATGAAACTGTTAGAAAAGCTTTAAGGAAAAAACACATAGTTCTGTTGAAATGTTTAAAAAGACAGAAAAGACGTCATAAAAATGCGTTAGCTAATAAGATAAATCAAATATTAAGTCAGAACTTAAAAATTTCGGATCACGAAAATAAGTTAAAAGATTTAGTAAAAATGAGTCGTGAAGCTATCTGCAAACAGTTTCAAAAAATGTCTCAGTTGTATCTTCCTGATTGTATCAATGTACAACATTCCTGTGACAGACAGATTATGGGATACGTAACAGCGGGTGATTTTTCCTTTGTAGAAGCAAAAGGTATAGGTTTAGGATATGTAACGTTAAATTCAATAATTGAATTAATAAATAAAAGATATACCTTTATCCTTGTCAGGAATACTCAAACAAGACAATATAGAATTGCTAGATTGGAAGTAGTAACTTCATAACAAATAATGATAATTTTGTCATTCTGTTTTTTCTATTGTGCAAATAAATAATAAAATGTATAAATCGTTATTTAAAATAATTCGCAATTAAACTGTGACTAGAATTAACTAATTGTCTGTTTTTCCGTAAGTAAAATTAATACAATATAATAATAAAACGGTAAAACTATTAAAATACGTATATCTATTTCGAACTTCAATAACCTACAGTCGTATCGATCCATACTCTCCATTACACCTACTTACTTAAATTAGTAGTATTATCTGAATACTAACCGTTTACTGTAGTTACTTATTTTTAGTTCTGAGCCTTATTTTCTTACATACGCATAATGGCACGTGTGGCCGTCGTAAATAATTACAAACATTATAAAAAAAAAAAATATATATATATATATATATTTTTATAAATTTGTTCTTTAAATTACTTATCAAGGATATCGTAATATCTCTTATTAAATCGAACATTTAGGTAACAGGAGGAAGCAAAGTAATTGGATTTGCCATTATGAAAGGTCTTTTACAACAATTTGACGGAATCGTATATTTAATAGATCCCGATGTTACGCGGGAATCAATTGGTTATGCAATTAGAGCAACTAGGTTTTACACCACAGTTCTATCGACTTGATATTACAGATGAAAATAGTATTAAAACCTTTCAAGAGTACTTGCAAAAAACATATGGAGACTAGATGTGCTTGTCATAAATAATTACAATGTTGCTATTACATACATGGTGATTACAGACTAATTTATTTTCTCAAAGACAATAATGCATATTTGTTCTTATACACATGAACAGCTCTTATAGAACCATTTTCACAGGAAGCTGAAAAAACACTAAGAATAGTGTGAGAAAAGTATGTAGTATACTTTATCCATTATTAAGACCACATGTACGCATAGTACATGTTTCAAGTTTTTCTGGTCATCTATCATCAATTCCTAGTGAATGATTAAAAAAACGATTTTCTGATCTAAAACTTACAGAAGAAAAATTGGATAATATCATGTGTGAATTGGTTGAGAACGTCAAATTAATACAATTTTTTAATTTAAATAGTACATAGCCATTAAATTTAAAAACAAATGAACTTTCAGTGCTGCAAAAACAGACACACACTTGAAAAATGATTGACCAAATTCTGCTTATTTTGTGAGTGAAGTAGGAGTGTTTGTCTTAACTAGAATTCATCAAACCTATTTCAATTTGGACTCACGAAAAGATCTTTTAGTAAACACTGTACACTCTGGCTATTTCTATACTGATAGGTCTAACCACTGGGAAAATTTGAGATCACTTCTAGGTGCCAAAGCCCTTATTTTCTGTGCTTTACTACTATTGAATACAAACATCAAAGACAAATACATTTGGCAAGATAAGTCATTGAAAGAATGGACAAAAAGTGCATGAACTGAATATTCCTTTTTGTATTATGAGATATATATATATATATATATATATAATAAAAGTTATGTTTGTTAATCAGAATAGTTAATTTTATGAGAAAATTCATTTTACATACTTATAGATACAAAAATTTATATTTTACATAATCACTGTGTATTAATGATGGTTTTCGCAATAAAAAAGATATCAATGACACTTTTAAGCATAAGACACTATCAACTATCTTGCTTGAACTGCAGCTTCCTTACGTGCAGCATCCTGCAATAATTGAGTATCCACTTCATCCCCTGGTAATTGTACATAGCGTACAACTGATCCTCGAATGAAACAATTTTTTACCGATAACTACAATATAATATATACTTATTTTACCTTACGAAGTCTACTCAGAGTATAAAGTTTCAAAAATTATAAATATTACAAACCATATGAGGATACTTATCGGGATCAGCTACACTTATGTCTGTTAACTTAATATTCAGGTACTGATCGACAGAGTGCAGAGTGCCACAAATGCTAGAAGTAAACCAATCTTTAATTTTAGAAAATTTTATTAAATGTGCATACAATGCTCAATTTTTTATCAACTCACCTAAGGTCATTTTTTAATTCCACAACGACATCCTTTCCGATCAAGGATTTAAAGAACGAATAAAATAACTGTAAATAAATATTAAAATAAAGTTACCTCGTTCTGGTTAAAAAAAAATTACGAATATTAACTGACCAAACAAAAAACTGTAAACTTACCATTCTTGATAAATTAAAAATATTAAATCTTTTTTATCCTTTAATTTTTATCCTATTATTTAAATAAGATAGTGTAAATATTATTAAACTTAAAAACCAGTTCGTTTAGATTCTAGCAGAAAATCGCTATGATGACAATTTTGAAAGTGTCACCGCACGTTATCGAGTTTAGATTTATTTTTCAATGGATGTTAAATTTGATATTTCTTTCGATTGGTCCACATAATATGCATACAAGAACATCTTTATACTTAAACTTGCAATCGAACGCTACGTGTTCACTATTAAAATTACAGATAGAAGATAGAAATTGAAATAGTCTGATAATTTTGTACTATATAAAACATTTTGATTGCATCAAGTATTCAGTTGCTAGTGTTACTCTTATGATTGGAGCGTCGTCCATCGGTACGTAGAACGCCACCAATCGTTCTTTGTACGTAGTTTCAAAGAATATCATCAATGTCGGCTTTTCAATAAAGATTTGTCAAAATATGTTTTAGCATTCTTTATATCTCGTACTTATTTGTGCAATTTAAAGAAAAATTCATTTAATTACTCGTAAGATGATTCAAACGTGTTACCTATACAGGAAGATCACTGTTTTGCGGTTGGTAACAGAAGGGCGTTGACATTTAATCAAAATGGCGAAAGGAGAAGATGCGTCTGTGACATTAATTCGCCAGTAGCAACTCGATCGGATTCGTTGTTACGGTTGATCTCTTATGAACTAATTGAGAAACATGTCAATTAATTTAACGAAAAACAAAGACGCTTTGGTGGCTGCCTGGCACAGCGTAGTCGACGATAAATCGTCTACTAACTGGTAGGCTCTCATCTTTTCCTTCACTGTTACATTTTTCTCGTCCTGGTTATGCACATCGTCCCTCTTACTAACGAACATGAATGTTCAATTAAACCTACAAATAAATCGCATTCCTCTAATTAGTAACTGCTTCTTTTGCCGTTATCGATACATACGTATAAATAGCGCGAGACACGCAATTGCTACTTACTGTCATAAAGCATACATATATTCTATAGTATTCATTGCACCAGTTGATAAGTGAACAGACTTAAAAAATGAAAAATGTATGTTGCTTTTAAAATAATAAAGAATGTAACATTCTTGAATTTGTTTCCGTCAGTGTTAATGCTGTGTCAAATTTTATGAACAATATTATCGTGTCAAATGTTTAAGACAGTGTGTAATTAATTGTTTCTCAAATTGCACATACAGGTCTCTATTTGGATACGAAGGGCAGACTAATAATTTAAAAGTTGTTGGAACAGGAGCTGGTGGTTTGGAGGAGTTAATTGATCGGTTAAACAGTAATTATATTATGTATGCCTTTTGTCGAGTAATAGACACTAAAACAAGCTTGCCAAAATGTCTTTTAATAAATTGGGTAAGAATTTATGAACAAAAAACTTTTACAATTCTTATATATGGATCTTTGATGAAATATAAAGTATTGACATATTGAAATTTATATTTTAGCAAGGAGAAGGTGCACCAATAGTTAGAAAGGGTACTTGTGCAAATCATATTAGAGATGTAGAAAAATTACTGAAAGGTGCTCATATAACAATTAATGCTCGTTCCGAAGACGATGTCGAGATAGATTTTATTATGGAGAAGCTTGCCAGAGCAACAGCTTCTGCATACAAATTCAACGAGCCACGTGGTGAGAACGAAGGTAACGCAGGTCCTGTTGGTACCACATATCGCAGGTATTTATTATCGTTTGATTATTGATACAGATGTGCGATTTTTAAACTTAAAGAAAATATACATTTCAGAGTAATCCCAGAGCAAGAAATAAATGCAACTGAACGAGATCAATTTTGGCAAAAAGAAGAAATGGAAGAGAAAAAGAGACTAGAACAGGAACGCATTAAGTGCGAGCAGGAACGTCAACGGCTCGAAGAAGAAATTAGAACTCGAGAGGAAAAAGAAGCACTACTTAGAGAACAACAAGTAAATAGATATAATGACAAATTTGAATCTAATGTTTGCCATTAAATATTTTATTAATAGAATTTCAATACGTTCATAGGTCACTGCCAAAGAAAATTCAATAGCACGACAAAAAATGGCAGAACAACGCGCCGAGGAGGCAAACAATTTACGCAATCAAATGGCAGCAAGTCAACATTACAGTAACGACGTTGACGATAGTCATAAGTCACGTAGCGAAGAATTGCGACGGCAAAGAAGTAAGGAAACGCAACAATTAATAGCTCAAAGAACGATAAATGCACGAGCAGTTTTTGAGCAAAATTCGGCTGCCGGTCAAATGAAGTCGTCGTCGGTACAGCAACAATATGTTCAGAAAAATAGTCACGTGGAAGCAGCTAAAAAAGCGCTCGAGGAGAGTCAGCAAAAGGATATACCACAAACTAAAGTACAGGAAGAAGTAAAAATCGAAGCAAATACGACACGTAACTTGGATGGAGTGACAAATTCTGTTTCGATTGCACCCTCGGCTCAAAATCAACCCGTAGAGTCAAAAGCGACTGAACCACAAGAAGAACCTGAACCACCATCAGTAACGAAAGAAGTAGTTACTGAAAATGAATTGTACAATCAAATGGATGGCCAGTACTTATACTTCGATCCAAACAACGAAGGAATGATAGCAAGAGCACTGTACGATTATCAAGCAGCCGATGATACGGAAATTACTTTTGATCCTGGAGACATTATTACACACATAGATGCTATTGATGAAGGATGGTGGCAAGGTCTTGGACCTGATGGAACTTATGGACTTTTTCCCGCTAATTATGTTGAAGTTATCGAGTATAACACGACATGATAAGAAACGCGCTTGTAAAAATAGAATACCTTTGTTTCTAATTGAAAGGAAACCGTGCTTGCTTGTTTACATACAAAAAGTGATATTCAGTATTTTCATTGTTACCGTGACTTTGCATTTTCCTTTTAATACAGAACGTATAATTTCAATTATTTAGACACATAACATATTCCGAAGAATAGTACGTATTCATAACGGAATAACGAATTACGTTTTAAAGATGAATGCACACACACACGTACACGCCCCCCCCCCCCCACACTCACTTATTCACTAAGGAAGGAATTTAATATTTCTAATAATAATCACGCAGAAAATAAATATTGTTAATATTTTAGCGGTCAAGATTTTAAACTTTAATAGTATCACAATGCCAATACATACACAAATGGCGAAGTACGTCTTCCCATGTTTAACGTCACGAACGAAAAATAAATTAGCAGTAAACGAATATATCTTTTTATAACATTCTCTGACGAAAATCGATGCGATCATAGGAATAGCGTATTTAATAACTTAGCGAAATACCCTTTAAAAGCATTTACAAAGTGTAATAACTACTTATTTAGAAATATGTTTAATTCTTTAAATAATAAATACTTAAATTTGTTATAGTAACCGATGGTGTTTTAGTTAGCAATGTCCATTGATTCGTTAAAATTTTTATTACAAAAATGCTTTCAATTTTATTCTACAAATACTTTCATTTTATTTTACATGTAGGTGTTGGAATTAGTGTAGTAAAAATCAATGTCAAATCGGATTTATTAAACTTATTTTACTATGCGATGTAGAAATCTTTACAGGTAAGTGAGCTTACTGAATTAAAATAGAATCACAATATGAATGTTATACAAATAAAATAAGTAAAATCATCTGCGATAATTTTGATTCTGACTTCCACCTCCACTACCTCCTGCATGACTTAAAAATGCTAAATGACCTTTTGGACATTTGTTAGCATAATGACCTTTAGTTCCACATTTGTAACAAGTGACCTCTTCGAGCGGCTTTTGCGGTCCTCGAGGAGGTGGTCCGTTATGCATATTCATGTGATGCGCAGAATGAGAATTACCTTCTATTTCTTGCCTAACTTGTGCTTCGCGTACATCGGGCGGCATTTTATTGCAGTAAATAGCTTTATGACCGCCTTCTCCGCAAAAGTGACACGTAATCATCACTTTCTTTCCTTCTTTAGGTTGCATATCTTGTACCGCTGGTAATTCAAATCTTGGACTATAAACATTAGAAAACATTATACAAGACGTTAAATTTAAACAATAGATATCTAAAAAATTTTCACAACAAACTTACTGCATAAATTTACAATTTGGACCCTCGGGACAAAATCCAGCTAAGTATGCCATACAAAGAACACGACGCACGTGTCGATGTCTGCACAATGGCCCGTGCCTACAAAATCCACGGTCGTACCAAGGACAATCTCGAACTTTAGTTTCTGGGTCGATATGCAAGAATGGACATTCCTTATTGTGACAGGCATCTAATAATTCATAATCAACATTAATACACACGTATTGAGAAAACAGCAATGTCAACAGATACTTGTTTATTAATATATATTATCTCGAAACATTTAAGGAAAGGAAAAGATATAAGTGTACTATAAATGTGCTCCTAGATGTAATAATAAAGACACAATTTTATATATTAAATGCACTTACTAAATCTAGAATAAAAATAACATTCTGGCATTTTTGTCATGTCATATTCGTGTAAAAATTCACATTGATCGCCCTTTTTACAAAGACCTCTTAGCCAATGTTTACATACAATTGTACGGTCTCCTCGTACGTGCCTAAACGGACAGGAGGCTCCTTTAACGCACGTACCTCTTGGATAAAATTGACATACCGCAGCAGTGGATTCTAAAAAACATATTAGATTGGAGATCGAATAAACCTAATCAATTACAATTAAACAATGTAAACGTAAATTAAAAGATTAATATTCCGTTAAAAATTGTCAATGTAATGAAACATTTTTTATTCAAGAAATATACAGCAACAATATTTGTTATTTTACACTTAAATCGACACATTTTGCTATGTTTACGTTGCTAACTTGTTCTATGTTTTCCATGGTATAACCTAACGAAGTGTATATCGGTATACACAGAAAAGACAATTACGTACTATCCATTCCAGTAAATGGTAACGGAAGAGCTCCATATTGTTCGTCAAGAGCAACTTCAATATCAAATCGCATGTGATCTACGTTTGCTACTATGCATTCCATTATTATTTCAAACCTTTCAACAATCACAATCAAATATACTCGTCTCTACCGAATACACATTACCAGTAACTTCATTCTTGTGTAAAGCTTTCTATGGTTAAATATTTATCTAACAACGCGCATATTCAATACTATTTTCATATATTTTCAATTTAAAAGTATCCCTAATTTACACTTTTTGTCGATCAAAAGAAATCGCGAAAACTTTGACTTCCTGCACACGCGATCATCGTTTTGCACGTGTGTTGATAATACCACGGTAATTATACCACAGATAAGGTCTAAGATAGACCTGGCATCTTATGGAAGTTGCTGTTGTACCGATCCGATGATAAAACAGTGGTTGTACAGTGCCCTCTAGGTTTAAGGATGGTATTTGTACAATATTCGACTCAATTACCAAAGTCGGTAAAGGCAATGAATGTAGAAAACTTGTCGCTTCTATGACCCGAGGTATATCATACGTGAATAAGTTAACTGTAAAATTATCCAACGATGGTACAGGTAAACTATCCTCCGCAATTAGAGTGTATTTTTGTCGAACTTTAATAGTAGTAGAGAGCGCTACGTAATACGGAATCACTCTAATTGTTGGAATAAGAAATGTTGAAAGTATCGAATCTAATTAAAATCCGAATCTAAATTAATTAAAACAATACGATGGAATATTATTAATAGTAATTTAGTCGACACAATTTACATTTCTTAATACCGATAAAACAAGAGTTTAACGATGTAGCAAATTAAGGATTCGCTAAAACGGTAAGTTTGCATTACGTTAAAAAATTTGTAATATTAATAAACTGAAAAAGAAATGCGTACAAGGTTTACTTTATCCTGTTAAACGCGAACGAGTTAAAATTGCAACATCGTACGGTACACTCTAAACGCAAAAATACTTTTGTTTCGTATCATTCCGTTGGATCTCATTGTTTTACCTCGCGAGATTAATAGTTAAATACGCGTAAAAACGTACTCGCGGAGTAGATCGATAGACTTTAATTAAGAGTATCGCTATTTTTGTGTCGGAAAGGCGGCCAGTTTCTCCTCGCTCTCTTCTTCGACTTAGCTCGGTACACCATGGAAAGGAAGAATACTTAGGAAATCAGCGTTACGAAGTAAAGCCAGCAGAGCGTGAAGGGGGGTCCTACGACACAGGATGTTCTCCTACCTTCCGTGTCTTTCGCGCTCCTAGCCTTCCTACAGTAATATCGTCTATTCGTGGAAAGATACCGACAGTGCTGACGGAACAATGGCACAGAACTCGTAAATACGTGCGAACCACGAGAAATTCATAGTACCCACGACAAACCAAAGACGTTAGAAAACTATCTGAACTTTTATTTATTCAACAGTACTCGCAGAGGTGTTAAAAGCTACAAACTTCTTCCCTTGGTTTAATTTTCATCGGGATAAATTTATCGTAAATAATTTTAATTACACAGCGCGAAGCTCAGGGGCAATAATTACTGGTGTAGTTATAGGCACAATATGTCATTAAGTCTTCCTGCCAACTTTTATTCCCCCCGGCTCGTATTTGCTCCGCGTAACGGTACCGTCCAAATTAGGCGACCGTTGCGCGGTACACGCTAACAAACGCGCTTTTTGTTAATCGGTCGCTTCTCCGTCTTCAAACCGTGACTCTACGCGGACACGGTTTGCTGGTGCCCATTACCGGAAACAGTAAATCGTTTCCTCCTAAATTACGGAGGCGAGAAACCACGGGCACCTCGGTTGCCACGGAATAGATTACTCGGAAGGATCATTTACTGACGCGAGCTTCACCGGTTATGGTGAGCCAAATCCCGTCGGAACGGTATATCACGGTCGAATCGTAGCTCCGCTAAGAAAACACGACGATTAGCCAGATACTTCCTATTACAATTGTAGATGTCGCAGCGCGTAGGGAGCGTTGTCGAGATCATCGTGATAATTACGATAGAATGCGCTTGCTCGAAAGTATCGCACACGTAGGTTTCACAGTTGGTGGCGGTAATGGCGTTGGAGAAACAACGTCGGATCGCATAAAATTATCCGGCTCGATATTCCGAGAAAAGAGTCGTCCATGTATGAAATTTGACGAAGAAAAGTTAGAAAATCGGAGCCTATTACGGGGTAGAAGCCTTGTCAGGAAAGTGCATGCCGTGACTGTAGCCGCGTTCGAGGCACGAGCTATTCGCGAGTCGCTTCGGTACCCCCGAGCGAATACGCGAACGGCTGAGGAGACAGAAGAAGGAGAGCAGCAAGGAAAAAAGCCAGGATGGCGGAGGAACGGGGACGAAGGTAGCACGCAGAGACGTGGAAAGGAACAATGACTCGCGGTGGTGCTCCAGCGTTTATAGGGCCGTATCGGCCGACAGCGGGGTGGGTTGTACTCGTAATTAGTCATAGTGCGATGCGCTAACAGCGGCACTCTGCAAGAGTGAGCCTCGCTCGTTCGTTTCTTCGTGCGCTGCCCCTACCGGCAACTCCGGGCTAACCTCGGAAGCCCGGCTAAATCGTCTAACGGGTGGCGCGAAAGTATCCGCGTGGTTGTTTCGATTTTCATAGATCGTGTCAAATTTCGTCAGCGGGATCGACGAATATAATTGCGAGTATCGATGTTGGTACAATTAACGAAGTAAATATTTTCCCAACACGTGCACGGAAGACAGTTACGATCGATCTCGTTGTTCGCCAACGGTTTACTCTGTTTCGTAAGTATACGCGAAAGAATATTTTTCGTTACTTTGGATCTTTTATCGATCGACTCGCTCTGGTCCCGAACGGAAGAACGCGGTACTTGTTACCAAGCGAGTATCCCTTCCAGCCGTGAACGCGACACGTTCGCGTGCAAGAATCGCGGTTAGGTTCGCGTAGATTCGATCGATCGTAAATTCGAAGGAAAATCATTTCACGAGTGGAATTTTTCGACGGTCGCGGGTGTCGCGGTACACGACTCCCGCTAGACGACCGGCTAAAAATCACTTTACGGGCGACAGATGCTCGTCGCGAAACGACGCTGCCGCGATCAAAGAACTCGCGGCTTGCACGCGTAACGGGCCACGGCAGTCGCATCTGCCGCGAACTGCGACTTGATTTATGCCCGTTCCGACTAACGGATCGCTGGAAATTTCATAATCGAGTCCACGCGAACGAATCATCGCAGCTCGCGGCCGTGAGCGATCGCGACGCTTCGCGAGGAGATTCGGCCACGTCGTCGAGCTCCTCGTTACTTTCGGTTTTTCGACGCACGGGGCCGCCCAGCGCGACCGTACGGTTCGTTCGCGGCGCGAGGGTGCCCGATCGAATCGATCGATCGAGCACTCGAAACGACCTTTTCGAATTTCGCGGTCCGAGAGGTTCCGTCAAGGAGAGAAAATATTTAACGACGCGTTCACGATCCATCGTGAAACAATTCGCGGACTTTTTTTTGTCCCGTGTCCACACAACGGTACTATATTTAGCTACCCACGTAAATAGATTCGCCCGGATGGAATCTTTTGGTAACGTACGTTTTTTCTCTCTTCTCTTTCGCGACGAGTTGCGCTCGTTATCATCCCGCGATCGTTACGGTGAGTACAATCTACGATCATGGAAGTTTGCATTTATCGTAACCGCTCTCCGGTGAGGGGATTGCGTCGCGAGGGTGACTCGTACAGTTTCGGTTAAATTTTCCAACGCTTTTCTCCCGAGCGTTGGTGGTTGGATTTGAAGGCCACCCCGTATAGGCGCGCGCACCTGCAACGTGGAAGACACCACCTCCTCGGTGCGTTAGGTGCGGAGGGTTGGTGGTTCGTTCACGGCAGAATCCTACGTAGGGAAGGTGGTAATCGCGAGGGAAGAGGGACGGACGCGGAGAAAAGGAGAGACGAAAAGCGGCAGAGCGAAGCCACAGGCGGCCAGCCGTGTCTCCGGCGAACTCGGTCGGCAGCTCTCTTGCCAATCCCGGCAAGTTTCCACTTCTATGTGTGTTTATGCACCTCCAGCGTGCCCGTCGTACCCATCGACCATGGGCTCCACTTACGTCGGGCACACATCACGCGCGATGTGTGTTCTACCGGGCAACAAACGACGGTGCGCTGACCTTTTCCTCGCCGGGTAGAAAGCACGCACGGAAAAGAATCGCTGCTCCTCGTGACTTCCTGCACCGCGCCGACGGTCCGTGGAAATTATCCGCAAATATTTTCAAACCAGCTACGAGACATCGATACCGCCGGCACCGTGTTTGCTCCGAGGTACGACGCTCCGTCCCGCGAAACCGAAAGAAAAACCTTTCGGGTAGATCGTCTCGGACGAGTCTATCGTTTCGCACCTGGAGTGGACCGGGCGTAACGAACTTCTACGATACGCCGCTTTCGAATCTTTCCGAAACTCCAACGACGGAACGGTGTTCTCCGACCAAGCGAACATCGACTTTCCTCGCGGTATGTGGAGCACCTCGGTTTCGAAACTTCTTCGTAGGAGACCTAGCGACGGAGGAAAGAAAATGTGTACACGCGACGATGGTTCGTGCGATGTTCGAAAAATCGGGACCGCCCGATTATCAATATGCGAAGCACGGGTAGTCGGTCGCTCGAGTCGATGAAACACAAACAGCGTTGTATATTTAAAACGATACCGGGAAAAATCTACTCGCCTGGATATAAATAGAACGTAACACTTATAAGCGCGTCTCGTCGACTCGTTTTCGAGTCATCGTTCTTGCGACCGATGCGACTCGACGCTACCGTGTTTCACGGGTTTCGTACCATTCGGAGCGCGTTTCACCCTGTGGTGTACAATATTCGTTTCTCTTCGTTAAAAATGTTTTCTCGCGCCCTTATCCTCGGATTCGTAGCTTTTCTTCAGGGGTAGCTCTCTCCGCTATGGAGACTACCATTTTGGAGTATCTTCGGCTCTCGAGATTCGTAAATTTCCTTCAGGGGTAGTTTTCTCTACTATGGAGATTTTGGAGTATCTTCGAGTCTCGAGATTCGTAAGTTTCCTTCAGAGGCAGCTCTCTGCACTATGGAGAGTACCATTTTGGAGTATCTTCGGCTCTCGAGATTTATAAGTTTCCTTCAGGGGTAGCTTTCTCCACTATGGAGACCATCTTGGAGTATCTTCGGCTCTCGAGATTCGCGTTTTCGAGTATTACGGACGACTCGAGGAAGAGAAATGAGCTCACCAGTCGTGGCAGGCGACAACGAAGCTGTCGGGTGCTCCTAGGTTCGTAACGAAAGCATCGAGCCGGTTCACCGACAAGACGGAGACGCATCACGGGCCCGGGGCGTTCCAATTTGTACCTCGTAAACGCATCGTCTACGACTTTGGATCTTGTCCGTTGGCTACGTCGGTTCGAGATTGTCCGCGTTTCGAGGGACTACCGGAGTATGCGTCCACCGTCGATGAGTCGGTAGTTGGGACAAAGCAGGGGCCAGAAGGGTAAACCTCTCCACCTGTTCCCAGAGCGGTCGGATGGGTAGATGGTATCGGTAGCTGAAACGCTTGCGATTCCACGTTCGAACTTACTCGGTTACGTTCGATCGAATCCGCGTTCGTTCCGAGCGACGACTTACCAACGGTGACTCGTGCACGAGACTTGTGCGTCGTCTCGTCGTCTCGTCGTCTCGACGAAAGACCCACGGAAGGGATGGCGTGTCAAATAAAGCGATTTCTTTTCCGTCGGTCTGTCTCGCGTCGCAGCTGCGGGTTTCACCTGCGAAACGGTCCGTTGCCTGCGAGCCATCGGCTCGGCGCTGCAGGTCCCTTACCTGTTGAAGCGAGCCAAACACCGCGCGTCGTCCAACACCTGTTACACGGAGCCACGGATGAGTCAGGTTTTCCCGTTGACTACCGATCGACGAATATCGACTTCGGAACGAACCGTGGTATCCCCTACGGTGTCTAGGTGCGAGCGGCGGAAACTCTCGGATCGTTTCCGCGATAAACGTTTACGTTTATTCGCGCGGATCGTGAAACCGAGGGTGAGCCGCTCGACGTGGTACGATTTATTTGTCAAGGGATTTCAGGAGCGCGATCGTTGGGTCAGGGCCGAAAGCCAACCGCGATAGTCGACTTCCGTCAGCCCGTACCGTCGACAAAGAGGAATTTGTAATGCGGCGGAAATGTTATTCCCAGAGGGGTAAGCTGCTAAACCCGGCCCGTCACGTACGTATATCGTTTCCACAAAGGGAAATATTCCTTGAAAAGGTACAAACCATGTCCACCGGTTCGTTTCGATGAAACCCCGCCTACGGTGAGACGACGCCGCGACGGTGACGGCGACGACATCGTCGAACGGGCCGCCCAAAAGTTTAATATTCGAAACGCAACGCGTTAAGGTCATAAAGGAATTACAGCGATCAACGTCAGCGGGGGGACCGGTGGTCGCCAGAGGTGAATCCTCGAGAAGCGCGCGCGCAAGGATTCACTGTGAGAACCGATATTATTTACAGATACCGTGCACGAACCTCGACTCCTAAATTAAAGCCGCGAGAACGTTCGTCCTTGTCTAACCGCGCTACACTTAATCAGAGCTGGAAGCCTTTAGGGGGGTGTCGAGGATGCTTATCGAGGACGCGGTTGAAAGTTTCAGCTTGAAAAAAAGAAACCGAGCGTTCCGCCGCGCGTTTTCGTCGCTTCGTGTACAAATGCACGGTCGTTTTCGGGAACCGTGCTCACGGAATATCAGATGAAAGATACTCGTTAGATAAGTGGTCCGTCGGTGCTCCGGTAAACCAGTTTTTCGTACGTAACGATTATAGGCCGACGGATGAGATGACGCGAACTCGCGAAGATAACTCACACCTCTACCTCCGTTTCTTTCCTTTTTTTTCTTTTTCTTTTCTTTCTTTTTTTCACCTTTTATCTTGGTCGCGCGGTCGTCACGAACGTCCACCGTACGAGACTCCGGAGTACACGGAGTCGCGACGAATGAAAAACCGAGTTCCATCTCTCGATCGTGTCCCACGGTGCTTTTCCACCGGTCATCGAAAGCGAGAAACCGGACCCACGGGGTGTTTCTTTCGGCGAAAGCTCTCCGCTCGATCGGTAGCCAACTTTTCCAATTTGTTCGCCACGGTCAATTTTCCGTACGTCCCTTCCGCGAGAGACACGATTCCGTTCCACGTAGAAGAAGAATGAAAAGAAAAGGACAAGAAGGAGAAAAAGAATGACGAGTTGTTGCACTTTGCGGGCGCATCGTGGCACGCGCGGTAATAATAATTTCGTAGCAAGTTGGGCATTACGAAACGGTACAGGTTGTTCCATCGCCACTTTCTTCCATCGTCGATCCACGAGTAAAGATACGACCCGATCGAATTGCGTAACCCACCCTGCCATACTATACACACCCTACGCTAACACGTGAACACGCGATAGAGCAGTTTTTAAATCGAATTCGTTTCGCAGCGGGCAGGACGCGTCTCGTGTTGCATCTTCGAGCATTAAAGCCGCATTACCCGACTCCCGTGAGTACAAGCGACGAGGTCCCAGGAGCACACGGAGCTTTCTTCGGGCACCGCTGATACCGAGATACTCGACGGTGGCGCGATGAAAACCAGTTTCTCGTGAAAAGCGACTACGGAGCGGCCTCTCTCGCTCGGTAGGACGCGGAGGTATGGGGCAGAAGGAGGACTCGTCCAGACATAATATCGCGTCTCGAATTCCCCCGGTTTTATTTATAACGTCACCGCGCAGTTCTTCGTCGCGTTCGAGGGCATATGGTCGGGATCGATCGGCCGAGGACCGCTCGAGGACCGCTCGAGGAACCGTTCGGCTAGCACCTGTCCGAAACGCGAGCCGTGCCCGGAGCTTTTCCTTCGTCTCGGTCCGCGTCTCGTTCGGTTCCTTGCTTTGGACGCGCGCCAAACTCTTCGAAGATTCGTGGCACGGTCCGGGACCGTACGGGGAGCAAACCTAACCGATCGGGTGCCGTTTCGGCGCGGCGATTAACGCGTACCCGCTCGAGTTTCGTAAACGCGGCGCGAAGGACGCTCGCGTCGCGCGATAACCAGCGCGCGTACAGCGTATAAATTTCGACGCGTTCGATTACAGGTTCTAACGTTACGCGTGAATCACCCTCGCAGCTGGCGACAACCGGAGACAACTCGACGAATCTCTCTCGTACGATAACCGAGGATTCGTTTCCACGTACGGTTTTCTTTTTCCGCGATCGATGGTTGTTCTCGTCGCGCGGGAACGAACGGACACGGTGGTCTTGCCGCGTTCTCGAACGACGACCGAGAGAGACGAGACGCGCTCGACGAGCTCGTAAGTTCCGCGGAGGCACGCGTATCGGTGGCCAATCGTTTCCGGTTTCGGCCACCGTTCGATTTCGCCGGAGGTTTTCGACGCTAGGCATACGTCCCGTCTCTACCGACGCGTCCGAAATACCGTAGCCGGAGAGACATTCCTACCGCGAATCGGCAACAACGTTCCGTGGGGTTCGGGTTTAAGCCTCCTCGCGGTTTAGAACGGGGCGAGCGAGGAATTCGAATCCCAACCATCTGCTCTAGCAGCAAACTCTGGTACTTAGACGCCCCCCTCCCGACGTTTCTTATATACTTTCGTGCTCTCTCTCTCTCTCTCTCTCTCTCTCTCCCTCCCTTTCTCTCTCTTCGTCCCGCCGTTTCCATCTCGCTCCGTTCCTCCGGTATCTTCCCGTCTCTAAGGCCAGCGTTACGGTGCTGAATGTCCGGTTAATGCACCTGCGTACTCCGTGGCTCGCGAGCGGAACACCGTGAAGCGAGGAGGACGCTGGAGAAAGAAGAGAAGAGAATAGAACGACGCGGAGGACAATCATGGCGCTACACGGCCCGCTACCGATCACGAGAGGAAGCAGCCCAATCGGTTGGACGATGAGCGAGAGCACGTGGAACCGCGCGATACAAACGCCAAAGGAAAACGGAAGTGCCGCGTAAACCGGACCGGGGGTCCGTGTTCCGCGCGCACCCGAACACCCAGCGACGAAAATTCGAGGTTGTTGTTCCTCTTGTCCGCTCGCTCGAACTCGTCGCGAAAACGAGATCCCGTGGGGAGGGGATGGAAAAATGAACTCGGGAGGGTTATCCGCGATCGCGGTGCTGTCCCGTTGGCTCGTTTCGTAAATTGTCGATTTTACGCGTCGGATTTTTCTTCCCCGTGGCACCGTGGCATTCGGTCGACCGTTCGAACGCGATAGGAAAGATTCTCCGCTCGATTCTCGGCGTCGTGTCTCTCGGTCCCGCTTCTTCCTCGTTGCCTTCCACTTCCACTTCTACCTCGCGGCTCCACCATGCACCAATTCATAAAATCCCTGGAGCGAGCCTAAGCGCTCCACTAACTCCGTCGACGAGTCGCTGACCTCGGGATTCAGCCGTGCGCATCAGCTGCATTTCTCCATGCGCATAGACCAGTTGCGCTGCGATGGTCATGGTAATCTCGAAGGAACAAGGAACGAAACGATGCGCCGCCGCGAAACAAGGAAATACACCGTTGAATGAAAAAGGGAGACGCCGATGGAAATTGCGTACAACGTCTACGAACGTTCCAGGCTGACGCGGGCAAGAAAATATGCGCGAGAAGACGATCGGGGCAGGATCGTTGGAAAAATACGACGTTCGTTGCCAGGATTTCGCGCGACGACGACGAATAACGGCGACAACGATCCGCCGTTTCGCTCGCTACGTCGATGTCCGTACGGACGCGTTTATCGTTCCGGTGCGAAGTGATCTCGCCGCGAGCCCGATGGGTAATTAACCGAGCTAATTATCGTCGATGGCGATTTAACGAAACGGACGTAGGAATAGTTCTCGCGAATCGAGCGGAATCCTCTCGACGAAATCGCGGCTAGCGACACCGTCTCCGTTTCGAACGAAATTACAACCTCGCGTACGAAAGAGCAACAGCGATGAAACCGCGAAAGAGAGAGAAAGAGAGAAAAAGAGAGAGAGAGCGAGCAGGCGCGTCCCGGGGACAAATGAGCCAAATGGTCCGTCCAGAAGGACGCGTCGAGGGGGGAAAAAAAATGAAGAATTGTCCGTCGGCGATCCAACGTCCGTCGCGATCTTTGGCGAGCAGAGGTTCTTGGCTGTTGGAAGCCACCGTGTAAATTCTATCAAAGTCTATGTTACTCTACGCCGTGGTACGATCATGCCCCACTCCGGCACGACTACACGTGAAAAGTCACGCTCTGTTGGATTCAGGTATAGTTAGTCTCTAATGTACTGGGTGGCTCTGGTTGCCTCTTCCCGAGCAAATGCTCCAATCGCCGTGAATATTTCCCGAACGTGGATTCGTCGGTACAATGGCAACGAAGAGACTTCTTCCAACGGAGACACGTTCGAGGATCGGCGCCGCGTTCGCACGGAGCGTTTTGCGCGGAGAGCCACCGCCACCGCCGCCACCGCCGCCACTGACTTCGAGTTCGATCACGCGATCGACATTTTATCGTGGAACGTAAACGCGCGGGGTGAACGTTATTAAATAAACCGTCGAAACGCATTCCCACGAGCGGTACGCGGAGACTCGTTGGAGCGGGAACGGTGGTATGGTTCGGTGCACGTGAAATCGTCGGTACCGCGTAAATTGTCCGCGTTATTAATACCTTGGTTTCGAAACGGCAGAAATCCTGTTGCGCTCGTGGAAAGAGGCGCGCTGCCGTTTCACGGTTCACCGTGAACCGATCCGTTGGATACGCGACCGTTTGGTCGCGTTCCGCTCGCAAGCCCGCGTTCTTCGAACAAAGTTCGCCCGGTTGGGAATTGGCGCGGTTCGCGAAACGAAGGAAAACGAAGGAAAAGGAAGGAAAAAGAAGGCAAAAGAAGGCAAAAGAAGGAAAAAGAAGGAAGAAGCTCGACGGTGGTAGGTATGGATGTACGCGTGGTGAAAATGGTTGCGTCCGGAACGGTGCCACGTGCCCCGAAGATCGGGCGCCGTTCGATCATCCCGAGAGCCGGTTCACCGGAAAACCGTGGGGCCCTTATTTCTCGATCACTCTGTATGCGTATACTCGTATCCCCCGTACACGCGTCCGTGGCCACGGCTTTCGCTACGGTGTTAGCCTATTCGCCCATTCCGAGCTGAGTCACACACCACCAACACACCACCAGAGACCGGCCGTCTCTCCTTGTTCCTCCTTCTCTCTCCCACCCCTCCGCCCTTCCCCACCGTTCGCGTTGGCTTCTCTCCCTACCACCGCTTATCCCTTCGAAATCCTCCCCCTCCGCCGCGTCCCTCACCTGTGGCTCGTTCCTGCGGCCGCAGGGGCCGCAGGCTGACTCCCCAGGTCGACCGACTGAGCCGACTGTCTCTACGGCTGGCTGGCTCGGCGTAGCCAACCAGCCGGTCGACCAGCCAGCCACCTTCCTTCTCCTGCGTGTGTATCGCAGGTCGGGCCTGGAGTTTACCTGGCGTTACCTGCCAGCCTGCAGCCTCAGTTCACTCACGTCACTTCGAGCAACCGGTTCGCGGAGTCCTCCCGGCCGCGCTCCTTAGACTTTAAAAGCACTTCCCTTCTACGAGGCCGGTTCTTTTTTTTCCCTTTGTACCGCGCGTAACCGCCGCCTGCCTCTTCTTCCTTGCCCCGGCACCGTCGTCGGGGCCCCTCTATCCCTGGCACCGATTCTCGCGTCCTACGTCCGTTTCCTCGTACACTGCGCGTGACGTTTTCATCGGAGCACGAAACGCGACGCATCGCCTCGTGGCGGTGTTGCTCGCCGTCCTCGATCACGGAACACGGGACTCTCGAGAGTATCGCGAGAGAGAGAGAGAGAGAGAGAGAAAGAGATATATAGATAGAAAGAGAAAGAAAGAGAGAGAGAGAGAGAGATCGAAGAACGAGAAATATAGAAGATACGAGCGAGGGAAGGAAACAAGAGTAACGATAATCGTGCCCCGGTCTTCGTACCAGCTCGGTCTAGTTCGGAAACACGCAGACGGAGACGAAACGGGGACTTGAATGTGGACGCTGAAACACGGACAACAGTGAAAATGTTGATGGAACTCTCGAAGCGGAAGGTATTGTCGGTCAGTGAGAGAAGGGGAGGCAGCGAAGAAGAGGTCGTTACCAATGGCGATCGGTACCCGAGCGTCATCCACGTTCGACGACACGGCCCCGAGGTAGCGACAATTATCTTTCCACGAGTAGCACGGAAATCGGTAATATAGCATCGGTAAAGGTCGTGGCGGATCGTTGCTCGATGGCGTTCCGATATACGAGGAAAAATGTCATTCGCGGTGGAGCATCGGTCGGTACCATTTCAGAAGCGCGGACGCGTTCGACCGTCGTCGAACGGAAACCTTTCAAAGTCCGGGGTCACGCGAGAGTTTCTGTGTTTCGCGTTACGGAGTAAATCGATGTAAACGGGCGGGCTGTTTCGAAACCAGGTGGATCGCTGGTTGGCTGCCGCGTACTTTTTCGATCGTGTCGATCGTTTTCACGTTCCCGCGAACCGCCGGCCGTCTACTTAAATGTCGCGAGGTTTTTGTCGACGTTTAACGATCGAAACGACGAAAGTCTATTTCGTTTCGGGTTGCGCGAGCTGCCACGTTCTCGACGGTTTCTCTTTCTTGTGTACCTAAGATTTTCATCGGGTCACTGTCCTCGGTACGGTCACCGTTATTCCCCCGGCTCCGACCTCGCCACGAAAAAACATCGCCGCGCCGCGAGAGATTGCGCAACGAAGAATCGAAAGGATCGCGGGAAACGATTTTTACGCGATGGAACACCAGGGGATCCGGGACGCGAGAGACGACCACGGATCGGTCCGTTCGATGATCGGTCGCCGGTGACTTTTAACGAGGTGTTCCGATCGCGAACGTTATCGCGGAAGGGGCTACGCGGACCCGGGCCCGAAACGTTGAGTAATTCGTGCATCGTCGCTCCTCGCGCGCCCGGTTAACGAAGAAATCGATATGCAACCGGTTATTAGCATACCGTCGCGCGTTAGCTTTCACGCGAGGCCGTATCCCGGAATGCAGAGAGCAACGATCTATCGATTTATCACCTCGTAAGAATTCACCCGCGTAACTCGACCGGCCACGATTCCTAAGAGCAGATCTGTGTCACGATTTAATATGGTTTCGAAAGTCCGCGGTGGCTCGCTTGGTATTTTATTGTTTTCAGCCTGTCCTCTCCGGTGTCTCCGTTTCACTTTGGCGCGCGCGTGCGAGCGAGCGAGCGAGCGAGCGTCGATCGTCTCCGTTTTCTCGGCCACCGGATTTATCGTTACCGTGAAATCCTTTTGTTACGGGCCGTGTACGTACGTGGACGTTGGCCACCACGAGACGAGCGAATTTGTTTTTTTTTCCAATTCGTCGAGGCGTCGCGGATCGGCTGTTTTCTTTTTTCAGCCACCGTGACGCGTCGCGATCGACGAGCGCTCGGATAAGATACCGAAACAGAGGATTTTGCAACGTTTTCCCTTTTCGTTTCTTTTTCTTTTCTTCCTTCTGTTCGCGTTCAACGTACTCGTCGCCCGGTGCGGCGACATCGTTTCCCGAAAGATCGCGGAACACGAGGCGAATGCGCGCGCGCGACCGAGCGAGCGAACGAACGAGCGAGCGAGCGTGCGTGCCTGCGTCGTCGAATCGGTTCGGGGCCCGGAATCGTCTCGAATCGTTTCGAATCGTCTCGAATACGTGTACGTTTTCTAACCGTTACGCAACCTGGACAAACGGAAAATAACCACGAGCCAGGAACGATGCAGTTTCGACGAAGGTCGATAAAGAAACGGATAGAAGTACAATGCGATAAAGAGCGGCGCGCGCGTGACGACCGACGAGAAAACGCACGCTAACGCTTCGGCTGCATATTTCTCCGCGTTATTACAGACGTCGGAGTTGCCGCGGGTTTTTCATCGTAATCGCGTGCCATCGATTCGATTCGATCGTCTATCGAGAAACGTGCCGGAACGCGCGGTAAATCGCGGCGCGGCGCGATACAGCGAGGCGTCGCGCTGCCGAGAGAAGATACGACGCGGATCGCGAACCAGAGAAGAATTCGCGATCGACGGACGCGTTTAACCCATTTAAGCGACCTTGCCGGCTCCGAACCGTATCATTCGGGTTTAACTTTCCTTTGTAACTTTTTAGGTTTATCGAACGAAACGTTCACCCGGTTCATTCGCGCGCGAGAACGCCGGGGATCGTCGCGAGGCCGAGCGAAAAGTATTCTCCGTCGTCTGGTTTTATCTCGCTCGGAAACGAGAATACTGGGTTAAGCGGTGGATTACGAGTTTGACGAGTGGTCGAACGCTTCTGAAAAATTTCCTACGGGCAAAACATCGACGGAAAGCCTCGATTCTCCTGGGAACGGGTCGAAAGATAGGGGTACGAAGTGAAACCGGCAGTTTTCTACACGACTCTGTCGTATAACCAGTTTCGAACACGTATTTATTACAGCTTTTCCTTATTTGCTTTCAGTCACGGGAGCTAATCTTTATTATATACGGCGTCGAGAGTCCGAGAAACGTCGGTTTTGTTCTCGCGCGGGCTCGTACGCGTTACAACGCCACCGTCTAACGGATCTAACGGCGTACCGATCGAAATAATTGGAGGACGCCGTGCCCGATCGACGTCGCGGTAATCCTCGGGGAAGTTTACTTCGAAATACCGTGCCGACGTTTCACCGGAGGTCAACGACTCCGCGTAATCGAGGTATATTCGTGGTACTCGATAACGAAGCTCCGCGCTTTTGCGAGATTCCCTCGCGAGGAGAGTGGTTTCGAGTTAGCGAGAAACGACGACCGTTAACGTCGTTGCGATTTTTCTCAAACGGTTCCAGCTATATAAACAAGCCGAGTAACCGTTCGCGGTGCATCGATTCTTTCGAGGGGAGCGTACGAGCTGTGCGTCTTTTCAAATGTTCCGCCGTGCGTTCTCACCGTTCGAGAAACACGCGCCAGGTGCGAAACCTAGCCACGGTCTTTGCGCGAAAATCGCCGATAACGCGACGCACTGTGACACACATCGGTCGTTTCCTCGACGATACCGCGTTCGTCTCTCCGAGCCAATAAAGATAATCTTCGTCGAGTTTTCCTACGCCTTCGCGGCTCGAAACTGCGTCTAGGAACGCGGTCGTCGTTTCACGGTGTATAATTACTCGTTCGGTCTCCGTAGCCGCGCACGAACGAACCAACGAACGAACGAACGAACGAACGAACCAAGAGACATTGTCGAAAGACTGTTATTTCCATGCCCGTCTGTCCCGATGTTTCGAACGAGCCGTGAGAACCGGAATGATAGCGCGACCGGAAGAGCGGCTTGAGAAACAGGAGACTCGCAGATAGTCGTTGAAGAATCGCAGGTATATACGGCGCACTGAGAAGATTCGAATCGTGAGAACCAGACGGGATAACACGCCTGCCGGGTTCCCTTGCATACCAGACCTCGCCGTCTTTATAATAAATCACTCGACGCCGTTCGCTGATTGAATTAATGCTTGTAAATTACGACGGTGAACGATTCCACCTGCGGTGGAGCGAAACAAGGAGAAAAAAAAAAAAAGAAAAGAAGAAAAAAAGAAAAATCGAAACTCACGAACGAACGAACGAACGGGAGTTCGATCGAAAGCGCGGCCAACGGCTTTTGTAACAGCTTTTTCCACGAAGTGCCCCGCTGGACCATTCGTAATTTAGATCGACTTGGCGCGGTGACAGAGCGCGTTCTCGAGTTCGTGGTCTCGAACGCGTAACCGTGGGAAATGGTCGACGTTTGTTCGTCGTGAAAGAAGACGAGGTGGAGGACGAAGAAGAACGAAAAAGAAAGAAAGAAGAAAAAACTGACGAAGAAAATGGAAACCTCCTAAGCGAGGTTGTTCGGGAAGGAAATCACAAAGCCCGTCGAATCCGACGAACCGACGCGAACGATTCTCCGAGGACGAGAGCGAGCGAATCGAAAATCTCTAGAACGGGTGGGGAGAGGAAGGGACGGAAAGGTGGGGGATACGAGCCGGTGGGAAATCGGTGGAATCGAAGGACGAGCGTGGAGAACGCTCGGGGGAAGAAATCGTGGCACTCCGCGGATCCAACGGACACGGCTTCCGGGAAGGGATCGTCGTTCCGTGACGGAACAGCAAGAAAAGGGAAAGAAACCGTCGACATACCCGACTCGTGAATTATCCTCGTGGAATCCGCTTACTTTTCGTCGCGTTCTTGCATACGATACCGCGCGGTATTCGGCCGAGTGCCGGGACGTTTTTCGAGGCTTCGATGATTTATAGCTCGCCACGGTTCGAGGAATCGAGAACCGCTCGCGATCGAGAGAGACGGTCGTCGTCGATCGTTCGGGACCAGATCGCCGAACACAGGAACGCACCGACATCTCTGCTTCCGAGAGTATCGCGGGGGCTTGGATTCTGTAAATGGCACTGGAAGAATTCACGGGGGATTCGAGAAACGGACCCGTGGAGCTCCCGTGTCATACACAGCGTCCGGCCGTGCAACGCGATAAGCGACGAGTCCCTCTTCCATCGTTCACCGTTCACCGTTCAACGTTTCGGCCTGGCCGGGATGGAAACGCGATCGTCGGCTCCTCTTATCGCTTTACAAACATCGAAGGTTCCGCGCAAAGGTCGAAGGTGGTCACTGTCACGGATCGACGACAACGATCGTAACGACGACGACGACGATCTCCACGCTTTTGGATTCCGGAAATGGTGCGTCGACCGGTTTACGTAACCCCCCTTGGCGAACGCAGTAAACCGTCCGAAGAATCGGAGGCGATAAAAGATATCGAGGGTAGGGGGGGTGGGGTTCAACGTCTCCGTTGGAAAAGTACGCGGGCGCGAACAAGAACCGCCGAATGAGTTTTGTATCGTGAATCAGCGTCGACGGGAGGTCGTTCCGTGGCAAAACGCTTAATGGCCGGGCAAAAAACCGACGGAGCACTTTTTCACGGGCAACGTTTACGTTCATGGTTGGTTTCTCGCGAGCCGCGGCGGCAACTGGTGCACGTGGCCAGAGCCACGGCCTGGCAACAAGCGACGACGACCTTCTCCCGCGCGGACGAACGCGGCTCGCCAGAGACGCGAACGCGCGGGACAAAACCCGGCTCGAGCCGCGTTTCTCGAGCAAAGTGTCGTCCATCCAGGACCAAGGAGTAGGGGTCAGAGGGAGAGAGGAGAAACGGGGCCGGGGCAGACGGGACGCATACGTTGAACCGGAAACGCAGCTCGCGGCAAAAGAAGAAAGTGTCGAAGAAAAAGGCCGCGACCGGGGGTCCTTCGGATCGATTCGCGACGCGGCTCGGCGCGCAACACCTGTCGCCGCGCGGTGACCAGGTAAGTGCGTTCTTCCTTTCATTGTCACCGGGGAAAAGCCGTGGAAACGTTCGAGGAATTCATTTGGATCCTGTTTCGCCCGTCATCCCATTAGGGGGGACGTTAACGCGGCGTTAACGCGTGACGAAGCTCACCAGGGGGAAGACGGAGCCAATCTTCTTCGAGCTTTCGTTCGGGAACCGTGACTCGCGTCGGAGGGTTAGCGGAATCGGGAGGAAATTGTGTCGCGGTACGTATTATTCGTGGAAATTTGTGGCGTGAATTCGAATCGTAGGATGGCACGCGACGAGAATAACCGTCGAGGATGGTCGGTAAGGTGAATCGTCTCCAAGCCGGTCGATAGGCGAGCGGAATACAACCGAGTCGTCCGATAAACGACGAATCACGACGCTAACGTTTCATTACCTGTTGCATCACACCTGTTGCTGTTCCTAGCTCGGACCACGTGACGACCACGACGACGAAGACGAGGACGAAGACGACGACGACGACGAAGACGAGGACGAAGACGACGACGACGACGACGACCGATGGCCGTGAAAAGATTTTCTCGCGAGCCGTGTCGTATCGATCGCTCGAGGCGGGCACAAACGACCGGAAACGTACGGTGTCAACGTATTCCCGTCGTATGGTAAAAGCGAGGAACGATACGCTGCGAGTCCGATTAGCATACACGTGCCCGCGAAATCATAGGGGCAACGCGCGGCAAATATTGTTTCCATATCGCGCAACGGAGGATCCGGAGCGAATGGTTTCCGTTAAACGGGAAGCGGGTTCAGCGATAGATTCGACGTTCGATTTTCCAACGTCGACTCCGGGGGTTACTTATCCGGCTATGCAGGCGATGACGCGGTTACCGTAAAACCTCCAGCCGAGATACCTTCACCGCGAACGATCGACGCATTAACGCGCAGGTAAGCCGAACCGATCGTTAACTACGGAGACGTAACAGGGTGCGTCGCGCAACCGGGACGACCCGTGCCTCCCGTTTCGTCGAAGATGGGAAAAGATAGCGGACGGAAAAAGAAAAAAAAAAAAAGAAAAAAAACACGTTGAACGGTATAACGAGCTCTATCGTTCCGTGATCTCGTTTCTCTTTTCTTTCTTTTTTCGTAAGCGCGCGCGCGACGAAGACGAGGTCATGGGAAAATTCTCTTGCGCAACGATTCAACGTTTTTCCTCGGCTCGTTTTCTTTTCCTTTTTTTTCCAACGTCTACGAAGAGACACGACCCGCCACGATTGCGCGACGCCGAGTACAATTTATTACGTAAAACGTTGGTAACGAACGCGAAACCACGCGGAATCGTTCGAAGAAAACTTTTGCGACTTCCAGCGACGGATCCCTGACCCCCGTGGAAACGAATATTCCCGATCCTCGGTGTCGATAAAGCACCACGGCGTTTGATCGTGCTCGCGTCCTCCCAGGAATCTCCCGATCTCATTGTTCGTGGCCAGCAGGGCAGAAAGCGACGCTTCCGGTTTCAAGTCGGCCCGCGCACGACGGACGGACAGGCCTGGTTGCATCCCGACCGTCCAGGTAAACACCTGCACCATATTTCACGGGGAAAAGGATCAAGGTCGTAAATAAACGCCCGGCTCGGTTATCCGTTACGTATTTCTTTCGTTTCGTTGTAACGCCAACATCGTACGTCTTACAGGCACTCTTTGTTACGCAACGGAGAATCGTAATTGAAGACACTGATAGATCAAGGGAACGAGCGAAAATTACGCCGTACGACGCTTCTCGCTGTCGGTACGTAAGTATAGAAACGTAAATGCTTCTCGTTCCTGCGTGCGCAATTTGCGTACCGACCAAACGGAATCGTACACCGTCGATTGTTCTTTTTACAGCGGCCGCGAATCGACGTTATACCTCGCCGATGGAAAATTGTCATGGCACCGGAAGCGAATAACTAGCCGCGGAACCGGAAGTCACCGTGGGACCGCTGGGAAACTTGAAAATATCCCGTACTTCGCTTCGCGTTCCATGGGAACCCGCCGCTCGACACGCACGCCGAACGCTCGTCTGCCTTTTTCTTTTTTTTTTTTCTTCTTCTCTCGCGTGTTGTACCTACCGCGCGATAATCGAACGCACGGTTCGCGTTGTTGCAGACTCGTTACCTTAATCGTAAAAATTGTCGTTTAGAAAACGCGAGAATATCGTCGTCGTCGTCGTCGCGCTATCGCAACGATTTCTTTCGAGAATCGAATAATACCAGCGGTGTTCGTAAACATATGGCGCAACTTGGCACGCGTGCACCACTCGTGAAAATAAACGGGAAAAGTGTCGGTACGCGTACATTCGAAAAAATCTAATTCGCAAGGTAAACGTACTTTTATTCGTCCTAGAAACTGTTCCTTTCGCTAACTCGAGTGCGTATCTTTTAGGCGCACCTTCGAGGCTAAAGATGTTTTCACCGATTGGTAACGCGATAACCTATTAAATAGGCAAGAAACGATACAATAATCCGCAACGGTACGCACCGATCGTTACAGTCGAAATCAGAGACGCCCTTTAGGGAGCGAGCCCTCTGCGCTGCATCGTGTACGGGTGTACGTACGCACAATTGTTAACCCTTTGACTGCGAAAGGTGTACACAGGGTGTCTGTTATCGCAAGAAAAGTACCGTAAGCTGTGGATTCTAGATGCGAAAATAAAAAAAAAAATGTTAGCGCATACAAGTTTGTTTTCCAATTGCAGCTTATTTTGCGTTGCAACGATTGTTCGTCCTGCTTCGGAGACACCGCTCGTATTTCTTTCGATATTATACGCGGAGAGGAAATCATTGCAACGTCGAATAAACTGTAAGTTGGAAAGAAAGTCACGTGTCTCTACGAACGTTTCTTTTCGTTTTTATAACCAGAATCCCGTACTTGTGGTATGTTTCACGTGTCAACGGACACCCTGTACGTACGACCGGTACATTTTTTCGCGCTACGTATGTTTACCGTTTGACTGAACTGGTATAGCATCGGGCTCATTGTTACGTGTTGCGTGGCAACCGACGATTAGGGTACGTCGCAGTCGAAGAGTCAAAGCACGGAACTCGTTCGAAATACGGGTCAGGCTTGGTAAAATTTTGTCAAATTTTTTGTACCCTTTAAACCGAACCTGTTGACCTCGTTTCGAGGACCGAGTTGATTTTGCTTCTCTTTCTCTCGAACAATATTATTTCGTTGCTTCGAACATTCTCGATTGAAATTTTGTACGAAATCTTGAACGGATGTTATTTCGAGAATCGAAGAAAGGCGTCGATCGGTTAATCTTGGTTTTTCAGGTGTTTTGTTGTTCGCGTAAATATGTACTCTCGAGCACGGATAATGCGCGGGTAACGAAACCTGGAGCGATAAACGGAAAATAAAAAAAAAAAGAGGTAAGAACAAACAGACGAACGCGGATCGCAAAAATTTAACGGATCGGGCCCGCGAGTTCGTCGTACCTGGTTTCTTTTTTTTTTTTTTTCGACGCACGGGTAACGCGTTCGTTAAGAACGTCCCTAATGGGTGTAAAATTAACCGTCCGTTCAAGGTTACTCGATACACTGTTCGGTTACCGCTCCCCTCTGCGTCTCATCGAGAAAATATGCAGGCGCACGGTACACTCCGTTTCTCGAACAAAGAGGAATCCGTTGGCGTGGCGTGAAAGTAGGGGTCTCGTTAGGCGTGCTACGGAGTGGGAGAAATAGCCTCGAGCGGCCAATTAAACGCGTTCCGACCGAATAGAAAAGACGCGGCTGAAATGTCGCGGAACTCGAAAACGTTTCGACACTTTTACGTATTATTTTCACGAGTAACGGACACGCGTGATCCTCGCACCGTAAATTCGGCCACGGTCTCCGCCTATTCCTCGATTATCGTCGTTGCCGTAAATAATTCTTGTCGTTGAACCGCGACGATGTCCGATCGGTCGTCACCGATCGCGTCCCGACCACGTGTATCGAGGACGTTCGTTCGCGTTTCGTTCGCGTATGAAAAAGCAGACGATATCGAACGTTAACGATTCGAGTTGGCTATTCATCGAGCGTACACGCCTATCCGCTTCCGAGTACGTGTGCGAGCCACACGCACACCGTGTACCGGTGTAGGCCCGTGTCGCACACCACCGCGTGATACATCGCCGGTTTTATGATTCACGAAAGTTATCTTTATGGTCAGGTGAGTAACGCGTCGATGCCGTAACAATGGGGAAAGGTGTACGGGCAGATGAATCCTTCACCCTTTAGCCGGGTACTTTAGCGGGAGATCGTTCCTTTCGAACACGCGCGGCGAACATTTTGTCACGTACGAAGTTAACGAGTCATTTGCGTGTCCTTTCACCGGCTCGGTCACGGCGCACCGATTGTAAACCAACGAACACATCGGTGTTCCAAAGAATCCTCACCGATTAGGAAATCACGAGCGGGCGAGCTGAAAATAACGATCGTCCAGGCGCGGATTCCGCGAAACGGAATCGGGAACTACGGAGTCGGCGCGAGCGCGTATCGTTTCTAGACGCGAAGAAATCGGCGGGGCTTGATTCGCGTCCAGAATCCGTGGGCGAGCAACGGACGTCATTAGAAAACTTGCAACTTCCTCGACGAGTTCGTCCTTGACGAGCGAACGATATTTCTGCGAGCGCGAGAAGGGAACGGACGTGTGGCGGGGGGCGCGAGGGTGAGATTTGTCCGGTCTTCCGTCAGTGTCATTGCCGACGACAGCGAGAAATTATTCGCACGAGGTGGAGGACTGTCGTCGCGTTTCCAGATGCGCCGCGAAATGTAAAAATAATCGCGAGACGATATTTTACGCTTACATCGGACCGCCGTGTCCCGTGATCGCTCGTCGAGGTTTCGATTTCGTCGTACGCCTCGCGTACTGGCCCCGACTATCGTTCGCGTGTTCCCGCGCGAGACGTTGATCTTTGAACGACGGTCTCGCGCCGGAACGAGATAAATATTGACGCACCGGTGAAATTCGAGATGCGTTGTAAATTCACATCGGTGACTTCCGAGCGGTGATTAGATACCGCATTGGGAACGTCGAACGGATCCCGATGCGATACGATGGAAAAATATCGTCCTCGGTTTCGAAGTTTCGGCCAGTGGAACGAGATCGAGCCGACGCGGCAGTAGTACGAAAAAAATCGAGCACAACCGAGACGATGCGACGCGACTACGATCGTACTACGTCGCGCGGTTTTCGATGGTTGAGCGCGGTACACGGATATCGGGCTCGGCGAACCTCCACGGGCACGTTCCGATTAAACGAATCGTAATCTCCTCTCCCCTGTATTTACCTTTACGCGCGATCGAGGTTGCGCGCACGAGTCGACGAAACGTTCCTTATCGAGAAAACAACATCGTTTCGGGAAACGCGTCGCGGTTGCGCACGTAATTAGAGTTTCGGTCTTGGCATCGTACGAGTCCGTGAAACGGATTCCCGGAAGCTATTATTTTCATTTTGGCTGCTAATGACCGAACTGCACACGAGCGAAGATCCACGGCGGCTCCGTCATTTTCCGGACACGATGATTACGTTTGCTCGTAATTGCGTTCGTTGATACGGTACAGGAGGGATTTCTACGCGACCGTTCGAGCTCGGTGAAATTATCCACCGGGTGCACGGCGAACCGGTAGTTACGTAAACGCGTTAACTTCTCGCGATCGCGATCGCGGTTGCGCGTGTCTCTCGATAACGCGAACGCGTCGGTGCCATTATTATTAGAAACGTAAATATCAACCGGCATCATCGTTATTAATAGGTGTTGCACGTTATTCGCAACAAGTGCTACAAATTCGAACGACGTTCGCGATTTTACGCGTTTCGTCTCGAGGTCGCGTTCGAGCGACGCGACTTCGACATCGAGCGCCGAGGCGACCGTCGAAAGGCAAGTATCACCGAAACGAGGGATTCGATCGAGGGAAAACGTTTCGAACCGAGAGAAACGACCACGGGAGTTTCGCGAGAAATCGGTCGGCGCACGGTGGGAGTCGATAGGAGGTGTCTTCCGTCGTCGACGGCAAAACGCGGCTGGACGACGGCCAAATTCAAAAATAAGCCGAAATTCGACGGATTCGCCGATCGTCCACGACCACTTCGCGAGCGTATCGCGGGTGAGGAGGGAGAGGAGAGGGGGGCGGGGGTCTTCGCGCGGACCAGCTTCGCGACCGATTTCTTCCATCGCGGCGAGACTCGCACCGCGCGCAAAGGTTAGACGCGCGAACCAGTCTAACGTTCGCGCGAATTTCGACGAGTCATCACTATTTCTGTGTCGTTCGCTTGCCAAGCGACGGAGGCGAGCGTTGGTCCTACGGGCTCGCCGTCTCGTCCCCTCGTCTAAATAAAAAGATGTACACACAGCCACCACCCACAAACGAAACAACCGACGATGACAAGGTTCCTATAAAAATTTTCGACGGTGCGCGTCATCGCGCTCCGCGCCGCACCGCGCCGCACCGCGCCGCACCGAGCACGGGAGTCCCGTGATTCGTGAAATTCGATTCGGGAACACTTTTTTAACACGGGACGCGTTGACGCAACCGTCTAACGGGTCCGCGATGACGACACACGAACCGCGTTCGTTCCACCGCGGCCCCGTATTTTTAAATCCCGCCTTTTATCCCGCGCCGAACGTACCCGCGCGAATCTTCCGCGATCGCCGTCTATAAATCACTCGGTCTCTCACCGGCGCAGACGGGACTCGAGATGCTCCACGGTGAGAGTCGGTCTCTCGTCGCGCGTACGAGCGAGCGAACGTGTGCGAGCGAGAGGGAGGGAAAAGTGGGAGAGAAGCCGCGGTGAAAAGGGACGGAGGGGTTAAGGGAAAGAGAGAGGGGGTGGCCAAGCGGAAGGAGAGAGAGAAGGATAGAGAGCCTTTTGAGACCCCTCGGTGACCAGTTTAGTTCTGCTTGGCATTCGAACCGCACGGTGAGATCATGTGACAGAACACACCGTGGATCCTCGCACCTCGATCAAGGATCTCAGACGCGAAACGGATAAGAAAACCGGCGGCCGGCAGTGATCGAGAGGTCGCGACCGGGCGATCCGGTGGCTGTGAATCTCGCGAGGCGCGATTCGTTCGCGCGCGGTTGCTCGTCGATCGGATCGGGAACCGTACACGGTTTCACCGATCGGGTTACGCGTATCCTCCGTACCGTCCGATGAAAATTTTGCTCTCGTTAGTACGCGACTCGACGATCCCACGGTCCGCCCGTTTACGAAGAAAGTAGGAAGTGCGCGCCCGGTGAAGATAGTATACCGTAAAAGGTAGTCCAGGATATCGGCGTGCCGAGTACCTACCTACCTACCTACCTACCTACCTACCTACCTAGCTACCTACCTACCTACCTACCTACCTACCGCGCTCCTTTCCCGTCTTCCGCGGAACGC
Source organism: Ptiloglossa arizonensis (assembly GCF_051014685.1). Taxonomy (NCBI): domain Eukaryota; kingdom Metazoa; phylum Arthropoda; class Insecta; order Hymenoptera; family Colletidae; genus Ptiloglossa; species Ptiloglossa arizonensis. The sequence continues at coordinate 34,719,002 of NC_135048.1, forward strand.
GCATCAAGGATGATCGGCTGCGAAGGCATACGGCTCCCAGTCTCGACGCGTCGCGTAACGTGCGCGCTCCGTTTGAACCAACAAACGCTCGCTGCGTGAAAACCGGCCGCATACGTTTACCGAGGAAAGTGGTCGCGTGTGCGCGCCCGCGTGTGCGTTCGTGCGCGCGTCCGATCGCCTAGAGCCGGTACACGCTTTAAATGACACTTGTGAAACCGAGGCGCACACATTTTCACCGCTCGGAGCGAGGAACAGCGGTGAAGAGGGTCGTTGACAGCATCGGGCCGCGATAAACCTACCGGTAAGAACGAGCCGTAGTGGCCACCGTCCCGAGGAGAAAAGAGACCAGAGGAGAAAGAAAAAAGAACCGCTCGACTCGAGTTCCCTCGCACCTGTCGCGACCAGTGGACCAAAGTTACGCGCGTACGTTCTTCCGGTTGTAATTCGTTCGTCGGGATCTGTAGCGCGTGTACGCGCGACACTCCACGCGAAAGAAAAGGATCCTCGTCGTTGTCGTCGTCGTTGTCGAAAAGGTCGCGGATGGCAGATATGAGGTCGAGTCGTCGGTACGCGATCTAAGAATATCGCGAGTGGATCGTTGAACCGGGGCTTCCTTTCTTTCCACGTGTCGGCGGACCGAGGGAAATAAATCGGAAACTTTCTCCGCAGCCGTCGACTCCTTCAGTACTTTGTAAACTATGTCGGGAGACACCACGTCCGACGAGGAGGGATCCCAGGAGGACTCGCCGCGTTACGACGTCGACGATTTGGAAATTATTAAAACCATAGGTGAGCATCGTGCAACGGTTAACAACGACACCTCTCGCTGGAAAGTAGCGGTCTCCTTGGTTGTCCCGATCGGAGTTCTTCGCCGATCTAGCCGAGCTTTCTATTTGTCTCGAGGCTGATTCGAAACGGTGTTTAGAGACGTGTCTCTTTAGGAGGAAAGATCGCTGATCGTATCGTACGTGCACCGGTACGTTCTAAGGACGCAACGAACTCGTGAATCGAGTTAAACGCGAAAACGGAACGCGCGCCTCTCCTTTCCAAGTATCGTATTTGTCCGATCCTGCGCAAAGGGTGTCGTTTCAATCGAGCAATAAGTTTCGCGGTATACGCGACAGACTTTTCGTGTCCGTTGGTCGCAAAGGTGAACGAAACGAACGCGCGAAACGAAAGTAATAAAAAATTGCGAGAACGAATTACGCTTCGGAGCGTAACCTTGGATCGCAAAGTTCGTTAGTAATTGAAGGCTCCGTGTCTCGTTGTATCTCTTCCACCGACTCTGCGCAGGATTCACCTATTTGTAAACATATTCCACTTGCAACGATCGTAACTCTCCGCATGGGAAGTATCATCGACGATTGTTCATTGCGCCGAGACGTCTCCCCATTGTTCGAATAAAAGGAAGGTTCGTTCCGTTGCGTATTGTTCCTCCGTAGAGAATATTAAAGAAGAACCAAAGCAAACTACCCTCGAAGCGAGGAAGTGGGCCACTGGAGAGCGAGAGGCCACCGAGTGTATATTTAACTGGTCGTTAAGTCGGAGTTACACGAGAGACTCGATCGGTAAACTGCAGGTGTTCCCGCTTGTGGTTTTTCAAACATTCCGACAACTCTTGCGAAATAATTATTTATATGACCAACACCGTCCGATAGAAATGCAAATTTTCGTACCTCATCGTCGCGCCTCGCGATGCCAATAAGACGCACGTAACGCGCTAACGAAAAACGATCGTGCTATCGCGCGTTCGAGCTATTCTAATTCTCGCGCAAACCTCGACGTATACCACCAGGCTTCTGTTTATCGTTGGTTAATGCACGATATTACGCGACGGGTAAATAAATCCCCCGGAACGTTTAAATCCTTTATCGTTCCATTTACTTCGATCGTGCTTAGACGAGATTCGCGCATAAAACAGCACGCGCGCCCCGAACGAAGATCGATCAGGACAGATGTGCCAGACCGCTTCTTTGAGACGTAAAACAAGTTTTGGCCGAACACCAAAATCCTCTCGAGTGTCCGTATGGGAAAAAAAGCAACGTATCGAGGGGAACGTTTGGTGCACGAATTTCGTACGGGGCGGTCTTCTTGTTGAACGAACATCGTCGAGCCAAGTGTCCGTGGAAACGTTGGAAAAAATACGTTACTCGTCGATATTTTTAATTCGCGTCCGCTCGGTTGATCGCGTTCGTTCTATCGGTCAACGTCCCAGCTATTTTTTTTTTCGTTATCGTTCCGTTCGCGGTTCTCACGCGAGGGATTACCGCAGAATCCTTGAAAAATTCATGAACAAAGACGGTTGCCGGCAATTACGTAAATTTTCCACCGTCCCACGGAACATTTAAAACTACGCATGCCGGAAGCTGTTGGTCGTTTTATCATCGACACCTGTTCCCAGCTGTCTTCTGGCAGACACCGCGGTCGTTCCAAGGGACAGACAACACGGTTTCGCTCCTTATTTCGCGCGCTGCCAATTCCGCCACGCTTGTAATGGCAGCTCACCGCGCGATACGCAGCCGCGACCGTGATAGAACGCGTCGTTCGAGGCAATTTGCCGGTTAATTTCGGCGCCGAGTGCAGACTGGGCCCCCGTTAATTGGTCGTGGTACGTTGGGCAGACCGACTTTTTAGTCACCTGCATTCGTGGGAAAAGTGCATTAAACAGACCGGGGAACGCTCGCGGATTATGCGACTAGAGAGAGCGTTGATAATTAACAGATCGTTTCGGCGATAAATAACACGCGTGTAACCTTTTTTCTTTTTTTTTTTGCGTCTCGCCACCTTGAATCGTAATACGAGAACGGTCAACACTCGCCGCTAGACCCGCCGCCGTTCAAGAAACGGTATTTAATTTTACGCTCGAAAATTCGTAACGTCAACGCGCGATCCACTTACACTTTGGAACGAAAAGCGTAACGAAAAATTCTTGGAACGCTAAATCTTGCAAAGTTGCCACCGATACAGCGTAAAGTGGACACGGAGTGTCTTTCAATTCGCGAGGAACGTTTTTTTAGAGAAAGAGTCGAGGAATGGTCTCTCGACGAGCCTTGTTTTCGTTTTAGCGTCTCGAGGTACAAATTGGACAAGGCAAGGTACCGGTGGTATTATTTTTATAATCGAGAGTCGGTATTCATCGATTACGCGAGACTCGTTGTTTCCAGGCACAGGTACCTTCGGCAGAGTGGTCCTCTGCAGGCACCAGGGGACCCCGATGGCTCTGAAGATTCTTTCGATGGTGGACGTGATCAGACTGAAGCAAGTCGAGCACGTGCGGAACGAGATCACCGTGTTGAAGGAAGTTAAGCATCCCTTTATCGTAAACATGTGAGCGATACTTGCTTTCTCCTTTCTTCCCGTTTAAATATCTTACGAAATCGTTTTGCCCGTTCGATACTCGGATACTCGTACGCGAGTGCGTTTCTTCGAAAAGAACGATGCCTTCGGAGCGAGGAAGTGCATCGCGTTTTACGCGCGTCGGTAATTAAGAAAGTTGCGGGTTTGTCGGTCGGACGAAAGAAATTGTGGAAAAGAAAGCGTGACTAAGAACGACGAGAGTGATACCTGATAATCTTCTATGAACGATTTACGTCACAACCGTCCAATTAGTGGTCGCTGTGAACAGGTGAAAATCAACATTGGCGTCTGTTTCGAAGCGATTATTTCAAAAGAAAACGAGAAACTTATTAACGATTCCGTTGTGCGCGGCAACCATTTTCGATTATCATTCCCAGGGAGAAGTAATTAATCAACGCTCCGGACAACTCGGTTGATGTAGTTGTACAACGTCTGTCAACGGTTCGGCGATTCTATTCAGAAGTGAAACTCGTTCCCGAGCTTTTACCTTTAATTTTACCGTTTGAAATCCCGCTGGAAAGTCCTTGGTCGCGTTACAAGTTCAGCTTCGTATTCGAAAGAGGGCCCCGCGACGCAAAAGTTTCGCGCCTCGATCGATTCCTCTTCCAGCCTGAACCACCCTTCTGAACGCGTTCCAATTTTCCAGGCTCTGGAGCGGAAGGGACGAGGCGAGAGTTTACATGCTGTTGGAGTTCGTGGCCGGTGGCGAATTGTTCTCTTACCTGAGGGCCGCCGGTAGATTTTCCGGGCCCACTAGCTGTTTCTACGCGGCGGAGATCGTCTGCGCTTTGGAATACCTCCACAGCAAGCACATAGTTTACAGAGACCTGAAACCCGAGAATCTCCTGCTGGACAGTCAAGGCCACCTGAAAATCACCGATTTCGGTTTTTCCAAGAAGCTCACGGACAGGTAGTACGCTGACGCACCTGAAACAACTTCGATTTAATAATAGACCGTTTCTTATCTGACTACGTGTTTTCACGACGACGTGTTGCAACACGTGTACCGCGAGCCTGCTAGGGACGTAACAATGTTTCGTTTATTCTTTTTTTTTTCTCTTCCTTCACGGCACGTCGGTATCCAGTAACGAAGTAAACGTACAAATATTTTATCAACTCGGCGCCGTCCACCTTGACATTCGTAATCAGATCTGTACACACCGCGCGGTAAAGTGCGTTTATTCTTCGAATCGCGATACATTCGCGATAGCGTCTATTCTAAATGCCCCCATCTGGTTTTATCTCTTTATCGACAACCCGCGACACGGCTATTTAATTATGCAGAAAAAGCATCGATAACCGTGCACGATACGCAAAGGTCTACTCTCCCTGCGTCGAATCGACATTGTAGCGAGTAGAGTACGCACGATGCTAACCATTCCCGATGATCGTCGTCTTTCGTAGAACGTGGACACTCTGCGGTACACCGGAGTATTTGGCGCCAGAAATAATTCAGAGCAAAGGACACAACAAAGCGGTGGATTGGTGGGCGCTCGGAGTTCTGATCTACGAGATGTTGGCCGGCTTTCCGCCGTTCTTTGACGATAATCCTTTTGGCATCTACGAGAAGATACTGAGCGGGAGGATAGAGTGGCCAAAACACATGGACCCGATCGCCAAGGACCTGATCAAAAAGTTACTGGTCGCTGACAGAACCAAGAGACTAGGAAACATGAGACAGGGGGCCGACGACGTGAAGAGGCATCGTTGGTTCAAGCTGGTCGAGTGGCTATTGGTAAATCGATTTCTGTTTCGATGTTGATCCATTTGTAAGCTCGTATTCTTCCGTTTCGTCGTGGATAGAGAAATGGAGCAGAGGTGAACAAAATCTGTTCGCATTTGTTCCATCCTCGACGGAACTTACGGAGATACTCGTCCTCGTCTCGTAATCGAGCTCTGCATTTTTCTAACGTAGCTTGCGAACACGACAGGTACCCCAGAGAGCTCTAACTCCACCGATAAGGCCAAGAGTGAAGGCACCGGGCGATCCGAGCTGTTTCGACGATTATCCTGAAACCGACTGGCGTTCCCAACCTCCATTGCCACCGGAACAGCTCGCCCTGTTTCAAGATTTCTGAAAACGAGCGTCGCGATTTTCCGAAATTTCGCGTCCAGCAATCCGGTCGTTCCGAATCACTCCAGGAATGATCGTAAATCGGTATCAAGATACGCAGATTCGTTGAAACTGCGTAAACGGCGTCTGTACAAACTCGTGCTTAAACCTTAGTCTCCTTTTTCATTTTGTACATAGTTGTTATTTTGTATTTTCGTTCCGCATTATTTATTTGTACGCGCTACGTAGGATAGACGTATTTCTTCGTTGTTTCTTTCTTTCTTTCCTTTTCTTCTTTCTTTTTTTTTTGGTTTCGATCGTTGTTCCAACGAGACATTGTAAATAAAGAAAAAATTGTGCGAATCGATGGGCAGAACGGGTGTTCGTTCGGTCGAAGCGAGATATGGGCGATGCAATGGAATTGTTCGAAGACATTTAATATTGCGTACTCGTATCGATGTATGTTCCTTCTAATACGTAAGCGAGAGAAAGCGCCGACAGAAATATAATATAATTTTTTTAAGAGGACACATGTAAAGTATTGTAACAACGTGTATGTGATAGAGATCGGATGATAATAAACGAATCGTGCACTTTTTTTTAAATTTCAAATCGTGCGTCGAAACGCATCGTTCGAGCGTCTCTCGTACGCGAGCTGAAAATCGATGCGTTTTTACGCGGCCGGTCGCGATAATATCGATCAGCTCGCGAGCTACGTCTCTACCGTTAATGTTTAAACGAGGGCTGAATAATTTATACCAAAAGCCAACACGCGACTCCCCGTCAGGCTTCGATAAAACGCAGCAATCCGCTTGGAAACGAATCAGTACGTTCGTTGAGGCTGATTCGAAACGATCGTCGGAATCGACGGATTTCTCGAAATTGAAAAATAAAATTGACCATTTCAACGATGTCCAATCGATTCTCCGGTAGACGATCACGGTTCCTCCGGTTCAATTACGTCAACCCGAACGTTTCGAGACCGTCGATCGTCAAAACGATTAAATTCATCGACGTGAAATCTATCGACGCGGTCGACACCTCGGAGAAGACTAAAAACGTACCGACCGTACGAGACGTTTTGAACGATTATTTGGGAAGCACTTCCGTGCACGGTTTGCAGTACTTTGGCAAGATAGACATCAAAGTCGGGATATGCGGGAAGATCTTGTGGACCTGCTCCATGCTGGTTGGATTCGTCTGTACGTTGCGTTTTCGCGACACGCGATCCATGTTTCTGAAACGAGGTCGCAAAATTGACGAAAGAGCGCCTAATCGGCAAGGGTACGCGACGAGAGCAAATTGACGAAAAAGCCTAATCGTACGCGAACGCTTCTCGAGAGTAGAGCCGGTTCAAACTCCTATTTGCGAAGTGGTCAAAGTGACCTTCATTACCGAGCACAGAGGCAGCGCGTTGTATCATTAATTGACGGCAATTAAATTATCAAGGTCTACATTGACGTTTCCGATTCGATGCAAAACATATTTTGCTTCGTCAACGTGTAAACACACTGAAACACGAGTCGCGTGCGTCTCGCGAGCGAAAAAGTTTCGTAAGCTTCGCGAGAACATTTTCTCGTGTTCGAGACGCGAATTTCAATGGCGTTATTCGACATTTTCTTTTCTTTTTTGCATCGTTTGCAAAACTCGTGGAACGAGAGAGTTTCGTTGCAGGTTTAACTCTGATGGTGATACAATTCCTGCGACGTTACACCGACAATCCGACCACCTCGTACATAAAATCTTTTCATACACCGATCTTCGAGGCGCCGTTCCCAGCGATCACGATCTGCCCTTTCTCACAGACTCCTTTGCACAGACGCTTAAAAATTTTAGACGGCGTCAACTTGCCCGATAACGTGACCAGAGAGATCGCGATGACTTTCCTGAAGTGGGTAACGCTTGATAAAAGAACATCGCGAAACGAGAACGAGACATTCTGCGCGCGATTAATGCGATTGTATTCGTCACAGATACGGTCATTTGATAACTCAGCCCTACGCTATACGCAAGTACGAGAATATGAACGAACTGAAGGCGTTCCTAGAGGCGAACGAGTGGACGGTGTTGGATTTCTTAAAAATCTTGAAACCCTGCGAGGATACGGTCGATCTGTGCTGGTGGAACAGCGAACGCATCGATTGCAACGAATTCGTCACGATCTCGTACACTTCCTACGGACTGTGCTGCTCCTTCAATTATCTACTCGAAGATTACGTGGGACGCGAAATGCAAGTACACTAGCGACGTATACACTGCTCGAAACAATCGAATGCGTCGACCGATTCGAAGAACTCGATCGTTCGATGCTACGAAAGCTCTGGTACACTTACACGGGATATCACGGAACCCAATAAGGAAATGTTTAGTCAGCGTAGATCGAAAGGTTAACATTGTTAAAATCGGAAGAGTTCTTCGGTTCAACCAACATCCTAAACTTGTTACAAACAAAAATCCAAGAGATACTTTTACGCGAACTTGATCTCGAATAATTCATTCGCTTTGCGATTTATTTGCGGAATATTTGAAGTTCCATAAATTTCCAAAAACGCGCCATTTTCACGTGGACAATTTTTTATCCCCGAGGGGCTGCTTTATTCCATAAGTTCTAAACCATAATTCGAACACCTTGTATAAGTTCAGTCGTATTGCACATTATTCGTCTCAACCCGGATATTCGATTAAATTATTCCGGGTTATCCTGAAACTCGATGCTTCGATTATTTTTCGCAGTTTCGTTTAGTCGGTACCAGAATTTCATAACAGGCAATCTTTAACGAGATATCATTGCACTTGATTTGTTTGAAAATGTTTAGAGGACAGCCAAAACCAACGCCAGGGTTCTCCGTTGGTTTTGGTCGGAGGGGTGGTCTCAAACTGGTATTAAAAAAGGAGGCTCTCACCAATGAAAACTTCTCCAGCAACGAATTTAACAAAATGGTCACGAACAGCGACGGAGTGTTGGTAGGATAACATTACTATTTTACGGAACAATGTTTAAGATAAATTAGAAAGGACAAAGAAACTACTCGAATTATGGAGGTATATCGAAACAAACGAGTGTACGGTATTTGTTGTATATTAACGGATGTTTCAGAAGCTGTTACCAATATACCTGTACGTCCGCGTTACTTTTTATCGTAACAGAAGTTTTCCAAAAAAAATACAGCAATCGCTGCGTCTACGTTTGGTCCATACACATAAACGTTTTAACAGCGTTTCTTATTTTTCGAACAGGTGATTGTTCATCACAGCATGGATTTCCCAGGACTCAACAGCAATACGTACGTCGTGCAGAAGAATATCGAAATGCAGGTGATGTATTCGATTTACTTAACCGCCGAGAACTCTGTATTATTATATTTAGCTGTCGTTCAATAATATACAAAGTAATCACCGCAACTTGAAAAAACTGAGTATCGATACCACTTTGGTAAAACGTATCGACAGATCGGGATAAAGCCAGAGCTGATCGAAAAACCGGAAGGATTCTATCATTACAACAAGAACGACGAAATTGTTCCCGTGTGCATTTCGAACAACAAAAACAACCTACTTTACTTCCCCACCTATCGATATATGAACTGCTACGCGGACTGCAGACTCAGAGCGATGATACAGATTTGCGGATGCGTGCCGTTCATTTTCAATCAAATAGCGGTGTACAATCACCTCAAAGTAAATAGATCGATCCTCGAACTGTGCCTTTACCTGCGTGCATACGTTTCGTGATAACAATACCGTTCCAGCATTGCGATATAGACGGCCTGACCTGTATCCAGGAAAACGCGAATCTTGTAAGCATCGTCAAGGACGTTCAAAAGCCGAATTTCACCTGCTTGTGTCGTTCACCGTGCCAGGATGTCACTTACGAAGGTTTCCCCAACTCGATGGCTCTGAGCAGCCTTAACACCTCGTCCAACTAGTAAGTCGAGTTTCCATATCGTGTACGCGTATTAGAATCAGATCGAAATCGGTAAGCGCTAAATAGTGTGCCTGATTGAAGCCACGGATCCGAATCATTTCGCAATCTTAAACTCTTCTTCGATAAAAATCGTCATTATCCTCACTTTGCTTCGGATATACGGGCACGTTCGAACTATAGATACTTTCGAGCTCGAATGTTAGGAGAGGTCGTCCACCTTTGTCGATAACCTCGAGGAGCCAAAATATTTGGCGCTCACTTTGGCTCGACCTTGAAACCGAGTATTTATTTCTACCGCGTCGTTCGGTTACCGCGGTAGCACCATCGCGGGTTGTTGCAACAACGAGAGTCGTTTCTTTGTTACAGCAGGGACGTATCGCGAGACGCAGCCGTTTTACGCGTTTTCATGAAGTCACAGGTCTTTCAGATGACGGAGACGCTCCCAGCGGCCGACGAGATCTATCTTTTGGGTAACGAGTTCGAACACGTGTATCGCGATACATTTCGAGCGACTATGCGTTTCACGGAATCTCTGCTTGTATGTTTCAGCGTCGATAGGCGGAATATTCAGCCTGTTTCTCGGTTGTAGCTTCCTGAGCCTCGGGGAGATCTTTTATTTCGGTGGTTTGTTGTGTCGCGCGATTTTCTTGAATCGAAACACCGAGAAACCTTCTCCGAAAAGGAAACGGATCGCCCACGATAATCGTACAATGGACACTTGAACGATACTATCATTGATCGTTGGTAAATGTACACACGGAGTTCGTGTGCCGGTCTCACGGACAGATTAAATGTTTTGCCTTTCTCTCGCTTGGTTTTTAAACACCTTCGTACGGCACGGAGGAACACGGGATCAACGATTCTTTCCAAATCGATAATTCGATCGACACGATTCGTTACACAAGTTCGGGCGGTCTATTGTGTAACACCGTTGGCATACACGGAGCAGCAAGAATCTGGAGCAGTTAGAGATCTATTTCGAGCGATTACTGGAACGCCACGGAGGCGTTTACATCCACGACCGTAAAAATATTTACTACGGTCAGTTTCCGCTTTAATGGTTCCTTCGTCAATGTAATTACCATCTCGGTACGGCGCGCTTGTGTCGATCGCTTCGAGAACGGAAATCGACGCTATCACCTTTGGCAACGCAATCAACGTTCGAACGCGATGTTGATCGTACAGTGATCGCGGAACGAGGTCCGCGGTGAAAATACAGGACGTGTATTTATTTTGCCCGCGAATTTCGAAGAAGAGAAAACGGTAAGCGGTCGACGAATGTGTTACGCTACGGTAAGTATTCTATTTATAAGTAAAAGAAAAAAAAAACGTATTCGAATAAATCGGTAATCCGATCCTGGATAAATACATACCAGCGGGCGGGCATCGTTACGCAACGAGCAGGAGGATCTGTCGATTTCGCTTCGTGTTTAGCACGGGCAATATATTCGGATAGCGACGATGCTCATAACGTCTATTTTCGGAAACGCTATCGAAAATACCGATTTAGTTCTCTGTACGCCGACTGTACGGCTGTACACTATGAAAAGAGCTGGAAGCACCGGCTATTTTCGACTAACACGCCCACGTGTTTCTTACGCATCGTCCGTGTACCCGAAATGTTTTCCATCCTCGCGCGACGTCGCGCGTGTCTTCCTTTCTTTTTAAACGGGGGACTTTAAATTACGTACCGCATTTCCTTCGTGTTTATAACATCTTGACAGCCGCCCCCGTTACATTTCTACATGGATGTTTAACACCGGGCAGGTGTAACGTAACGTTTCGACTTTACGAGGAAACGTTCGCTTCCCTTTGATCGTTCGCGCGTATTGGCTCGGTCGCGCTCGTGGTTACTGGTAAGACTGGCATTATATATTTGTCGATTTTATTAGAAATAAAACTGTTCCTTCGGCGTCCCATTACCGTGACCGTGGAATACATGGAATTGTACGGATGAAGTGTAAATAAGTTCGAAGATCATCGAGAACGTGGAAACTCGAACGGTTTGCACTTGTTGCGTTCATTTTGAATATTTTCTTTTTTTTTTTTTCTTTTTTTATACAAATCGGCGAATACGACCCGGAGGGTGTCAAACGAGCAAAGGAAGGACCGGCTTGCGGTGCGTCCTGAGTAATCGCGAACCAATCGAGGATAACAGGCTGTCGACGTGTTCCTTTCGTGCTTCTTACTTCACTCCTGAAATCAATAAAGGTAATCGCATTTTACAAGAAAACATCACCACCGTGGACGCGAGTAGCGTGAATTTTTAACGACGAACGCAAAGTCGCGTCTCGCTCGGAGCCTTCCCGCCTTTGTTCCGGAGATTTCAACGATCGCGATAATAAGAAGCAACCGTTAGAAATTTCACAAAAAAAAAACCCTCCACCGAGACAATGAAAATGTGTTCGAATTGAAAAACTCACCATGCCGAGTCGAATATACTCCAAAGTTAAAACAATCCCGCGTACAACAACCAGAGACAAATCAGCAGAAGTATGAGTATAAAATACGTGGTCAAGATGTTCTTCGTTTCGTGGGCCGGCTGTGGCATTTTTCAGTGTTCACTGGAAGTTCACGACACTGAGGAGGACAAAAAAGCATTCGTTTGAGTTCACATTTTCGACAATTGTTGCTCGATGCGTACCCCGAACGAACGAATCTGAAAATCGTTCAACTACTTACGAAGAAGTATCGGTGGTCGTTAAGGATCTTTGTTCTTAAACGTGGAGTTCGTCGGCAACGTTGGCCACCGCTCGTTATCGTTTTATTTAATCAAACTTCGTGTAATCGTGGAAAGATCGATCAACGATCAAAACAAATGAGTCGGTCGCTGGAAACGTTGCGGCTGGACAACGGATTCGTAGGGAACCGAGGAAACAACAAGTACCGCGCCACTTTGCGTTCGATCATCGACTGGATCACTCAACGCAGGATCCGCGATGATCCCGAAATTCCTCCAGGAACCGTGGTTAAATCCCCACCCGTGCTGTCGCGGACACCGCGTTGCACCTTCCCTTGTAACTTCTGCTCCAGGATTGGTAGCCCAGGTCCCACCACCGTCTGCTGGTGCGAAACCAACAAGTTCTGCCACCTCGAGTTATATTAAGCATCGTGAATATATTGGATACAGTTTCGGAGGAAAAAGCTTCGAATCGATTCGTGATCGTCGATTCAAGGGCGATCGCGGGTTCACGGTCTTCTGGATGCCAAATTTTGGCGATCGGATACCATGGGTTTCGGGACATTTGGTAAAGTCGAGCAGTGCTCCCGTATCGAACGATTGAACATTAGTTTTACACGTGTGCAAGCCCATACCGAGCGAAATGGTAAACATCGTTCCGTACGTAACATTGTAAAATTAACTTCTCGCGCCCCGAACTCTAACCGAGCTCTACCTTCCTACCTCTGTTTTGTTCCTTTCCGCGGAACGATTCTCAACAATTGCAATATTTTTCCACCAATCGTTGTTCGCGCGTTGTACGAAAGGTTACGGAGCGATAAAGCGCGAATCGAGCGTACCATGGGGGCAAAGCTAATTTAATTATAAAGTAAGAACGAGGAGGGGAAACGGATAGAAGTCGCCCAGCGGTTGAGAGCACGAAAAGAATCGGTTTTTATTTTTAAACGAAGTTGCTCCCGATGACTCCCACGCATCGAACTTGGATTCGTGACAGAATCCACGTGCGGGGTGCCACGATATTTCACACGTGACCGAATATAACGAAAATTCCGTAATTCCCTGGAAAAGGTTCGAACGCAACTCACGGTCGATTCGATAGTTCTTGACCAATGTCCGGTTCAACAACGAGGGCCTCTATTAAGCTACCCGTACAGAGATGTACAATTGAAACGACGATACGCATCGTTGCGTAAAAGGCGAGGTGCAGCCAAGGCGCTGTTATTAACCCATTGACAGTTTAGTCGAGGAGAGACTCGGACCGGGCGATACGTCAAAACCGTGTACAGACAGACGGACGAACGAACAGGTGAGTGAACAGACACATGTCTACGAATTGTTGCACGTACCGTAGGAATTATCGTATTCGATGCACAGTGGTGCCATGTATTAAATCGATACAAAAGTCCTTCAATTTGATCGATGGACGACTATTCTGGTCGTCGAGAGAACTCGGTCGGTGAAGTTTTACGTTCGATTAGGCTCTAGAACGGCTCCTCTTCAGTAATGCGCGCCAACGTTGTTCATCATTTCCAGACCCTCGTCTAATTTTAACACGTAAACCAAACATTAACCTCGATGGACAATGTACGTACATCTTCGATCCAAGTTACCGTTACGTAATGTTTTCCGATGAGACCGTGACTTTAATGCCTGTACGGTCACGCATTTGTAGCTCGCGATTTCGTCAACACTCTCGAACAGTCGGCTATCGTATTGAAAAAACAAAAGAACGGATTGTATTACGAACGATTAATTCTTACCTCTTGCCAATCCTGTCCGTACCACACTTCTCGCGAGCAAATCTTACTCGCTCTTAATTATCTATTTCTACTAATTCGTCTACCTTTCTTGTCATTACTTCAAATTCTCCCCTTTCCGAAATTCACGATCCTCCAATCTTCTCTGCTTCCAAACGCATCAGATCTTTTTATTTTATTCCCCGACGCGATACGTGTATGCGCACGATGAAAACGTAGTATAACAATCCAACGTAACGATACGTTAACACGGTTCAGCCGCTTTTCAAAAATAACCGTACACACGAGATTGTTATACAAAATATTTCTTTATTCCATTCGCAGCTGAATTACATACATAGCTTACGTACGTGTATCGATAAAATAAAAAAAAAGAAGACATTCGACTGGTAACTTACATACATTATACATTATAGCTCGATTAAGAACTGTTACAGGAATGTGTAAGTTAACTTTTTGTACATAGTGTTAGCGTAGGTACGTAAATATGGCGTGTAATAGGACTAATAAAAATATGACTTGTGAGGCATCCGGCTACCGTCGTAAATTAAAAATAAGATTCGCACAAATGGAGAGATAGAGAGAGAGAGAAAGAGAGAGCAAGAGCTCCCAGAGATCTTTCGAGACCTGCGTATTCTGGAAGCCATTCTTCCTCCGATCGAACGAAACAGACCCGTCTGCTTGTTTTTATATCCTTACATTCTTGGCACAAAGTTGGCCCGCTGTATAAAAATAAAGAAGCAGCGACAAAAGGAGTGAAAAAACAAAAGGATCCACGATATCTACCGGACTAGCAACTGCCTCGAGGATACTTGCAATTAACGTTTATTACTTTACTCTAGACTTCCTTAATGACTCGGCTTGTTAATTAACAGCTATAGGTACGATAGAAAGGCCCGTATAAATTAAAAAAAACCGCGAATCGACTGGCTGGAACGGGAATTACGCGATTCGTGCGATATAACAATGTCGCTGCCGTGTAAACGCTTAAATCTATCTCTTGTACACGGTGATACTTCGTAACGGTTAATCGCCGTCTATATGCAATTCGAAGCGTATTCTTCTCAGGTATTCTACGGGGGAACCGAATCACGCCAACGAGAACCCGAGCACATCCTCCAACGAGTAGTCGAACAGCCTTAAGTCAAGATTGTACAAGCTCGCCAACTTCCGGAGCTGCTTGTACGTCAGCGTGGAATAGTACTTCTCCAGTTTCTTCGCGGTCGGCTCGCTGTTCGGAGGTTTGGCCGGAAAGCTGTAAAAACAATCGAACATTTACACTCCAGTGTGTGACCAAACACCGATAAAGATCGTCGACACTCACTTGACCGACTCGACGCCCATCCGTTCCAAAACCTCGGTGGCGTCCTCGACCAAACTTTCGTATTTGCTAACGAGATTGTAATTAACTAAGCACGGCCGGCACAGCTCGTATATCGACTTCCAGTGCTCGTTTCGCGTTTCGTTGAACGAGTCGTCCGTAACGAACTCCACGAACTCGCTGAACGTCACGTCATCGCCGTGCTTCAACGACTCACCGGTCGCGTTGTGCCTGTATCTCTGTTGAGGAAATTTGTTCACGTTCAGTTCTTATACCGGTCGTACGGAAATTCGATGTTCAGTCGCGAGCAACGCGAATCAAGATCGATCGGGGTAAATGTAACCTCCCTGGAAGTAACGATACAAACGGAAATAATTTCAGATTATCGAAACGATTCGTGAAGTAACGGAACAACTTTCCAATCCCTTACCGCGTCCGCGTTCACGTTTCCACGAGAACCGGAAACTGAAATCATTCTCCATCGTGTGCCCGATCGAACGAAAAACATAGAAATCGAACAGTACCTTGATGATCTTCTTTCCGAAACGCGTTTGAAAGTACTTGGAGCTTCTCTCGTGTTTCGCTTCCAGTTTGTTCCTATAGGCCGATAACAGTCTCTCGAACGGATGTCTAACGACGATCAGCTTGTCGTATGTCGCCAACATCCGTTCGATCTCGGGCTGCGTGTAGTTGCTCAGCCTATGAAAAGTACCCGGAGAGTGAGCTTGATCGGCCGGTATCTCCAACGGATCGCTACCCGGCCACTTTCCAGTGGCGATCATCAGAACTCGTTTCCAGTTCGTGCAGGCAACCTGGTCGACGATCCAACGAAAAAGACTGTAAACTTGTTCACGCTTGGAAGTCGATCGCGCGTCGAGGTACAAATGCCCCGAACTTTGTATTATTTCACTTTCAGCGACGACTGAAGTGGAAAACCACTACCGTTGAATATTTACGAAACTCTCGAGATCCTTCCGGATCACAGCAGCAGGGAAAATTACGTTTACGTATTAGAAAAAATTAATCTAATCGGAAACTTACGCGTTTGAAACGATCATTAGCATCGCTTTACAGAGTCGATGTTATAAGTAAGCAATCGTAGAACCGAGTCTCCCCTTACCCCGTCGCGATTTAAAAGTACCAATGGCCGAACATTCGTCGTAAAAAGTGCAATAAAATGATGCTCTTCCTCGCACGCCATACCTTGGGAACGTAACAGTAGAGCAGTTCGTGCTGTTCGTCCACGAGGATATTTCTAAAGGATTCCGTCTCCGAGACATCATTCTTCGATTCGACATCGCCGGGGATCTCCTCGCAATTGTACTGTAATCGCTCCTGACGTTCCACCAAAGCCGATCTTGCCAGAGCATTCGGCCCGGTCCAGGAATACAGAAAATTCTCCGTCTCGAAGAATCTTCTCTTCTCATCGTTCGTCAAGGTACGCTCGTCTGCTACGCTCGCGTTCGCAATGTAACTCGAAATGCTGAGAACAAGTAAAACTGTCCCCCAAATACGGCATCCTGTCATCGTCCTTCCCGTCCACCCGGGACATTGAATCACTTCTCGATCGGTGTGTAATTATTCGCGAACAAGTCCCTGTGAAATCAAGCAGAACAACCAACTGACTCCGAAAATTTCAACGCGCACCGTCGATCGTGCGAATTTACATACGCGTATGCACATATTCCAGCGAGTATACGATCGCTGTGTACCGGTTATGCGTTTCTTTTTTTTCTTCTTCTTTTTGCATGCATGCACGCAATGTTTTCTCGAGATGTCCGATATTGCAACGATAAGATTAGAACGTTCGTAGAACTTCCCTCGCCGACCAACTCGATACTTCCTCCTACCGAACTATAATTATCTACCAATGACGGTTAAATAATCTCGGATAGTCTAATACAGCCGAACGCGATTATTAGTTACTCGTTCGTGACCAATTGATCGAAACTCGAAATATTGGCATACCTTAACGCCAAGTGAAATCGAATTTCAGAAAATTTCTTTACGATTCGGAATCGATGGTAAAATAAACGAATCTTCGCGGATGAATTTTCTTCGGTTAAAAAATCGCGTGCAACCGCGTCCAATCTTTCGATTAAACTTTATTGGTGTCAATTCGCTCGATTGTTCATCTACGTATTCGAATTGCGCGAATTTCACGGTTGTACGCAAAATTCTCGAATTAGTTTGTTATTTCAAGGCGGACGCGAGAGATCGATAACGTTTAATTGTTCGAGCGACGGTAAGCATCGCGTATAGTTAACGGAAAGGAAAAGATATAATAATCGGGTCGAGCGGCTCCGTTTCATGCTCTGTTCCAATTCAAGTACTTTAAAGCCGGTTTTGAATGGGCACTGTACGGTACGTTTGACATCTAGATATGTAGAACAAGCTTTTCCTTTAATAAGCGCGAAGTGAGACGATATCCGATTCGTGGTCGATTTACGGTCGGTCCAGATCTGGCTGAATACTGTAACAGTGTTTTTTTGAGACCGTTCGACGATGTCGTACGATTTAAAAATAATATTCGTATCAATGTGCAAAATGATGCCACGGGTGAACCGTGACCGCGATAACATTTCGGTTTATGTAACGAAAACGACGATTTCGTATTAAAATCGTTGCGAACCATTCCCGTCGTAATAAAGAAACGCGAAACAAACCGGTGAAAATTGTTCGCGTGAAAGTTACATTTTGCAATAATGGTAAACCCGGGAGTTTGCGATCTTGCGAAATTGCATATTCCATTTCGTAATTACGCTTGTAACATCCCACCGGGATGTAGAAGCAGCGAATGTTTCGCGAGGTAATTTTTGCGCGCGAGTTCGATTTGTTGTTACCATCGTAGTTAACATTTACGCGAAATACGTGCACACGTTCGCGGGACCGTCACCGATTCTCGTCGCTGGTTGTTCGTTGAAATTAATCAAACAGGATACGCTTGTTCTCTATTCAACGACACCGGTTTATCAATATTTATCAATAACAACAAACGCACCGTACAACACAAAGAGGAAAGAACAGACGAGTAAACAGTTTTTAATCGTTCGACTCCGTTCGGTCTCTCGTGAAACGATTCCGTCTCTCTCGCACCTACACCGGCAAAGATTATTTCCTCTAACGTTACTCAAAGCTCAAAACCGCGCGAACAACCATCGACATCCTTTGAGAAGTTGCACGATCGATCCTGGGGACATTTATTCGAGACCAGATCCCGTCCAAACGCTAATGAACGAACTACGGACGCGCTCCAATGCGTTTCTTCGAGGAAAAACGAGCTAGTCGAAGCGATCTTCCGATACGAGTAACCTCTGTTCAACCGGTGCCGGTCGAGTCCGATGCGGAAAACCAAACATGCTGCAAATGGTATTAAGACAGACGTGAAAAATTCACCGTGTGAATAAATGCAGTATCGGAACAACGAACACCGTGAAGAAAATCTCGTATTCCGTTACGCAATGCGATTGGAATTTATTCCTCGTTGCAGAATCAGCCTTCACCTTGAATTTCAATAACGAAGAGGGGCGAGGGGGGAAGGAGAAGGAGGGAAAAAAACAAACTAAGCTCGTCGATACTTCTCGAATCGATAGGAATCACGGTGAATCCGTTGATCGGCACTTCGTGGATGAAACGATCGAGGTAGAAAATTAAGCGGAACGCGCGACCGTTGTACCGGTATCGTCGTAGCATAAGAGGGACTCACCTGTTTACGAGTAGAAACGTTGAAGCGCAGACTGGCAAAATCTACGTGGCATGCTCGGCCGATTCGTAAACCACCGGGAGGCGCGTTGTCGAACGCTTCGACGCTACCCGAAAACTCATGTGGATCCTTTGAGAAACTCGGCGAGCGAACGTCCCGGAGATGGATGATCCCTCGACGAATCGACCTCGTTCGACCGAGACGACTCTCGGGTGCGAAGACCGCGTATTCCGTACGGACTCGTTGGATTACGTTCGCTACATCGAGAGTGAGATCCGTGACTGAAAAACCACCGATAAACCTCGAAAATTTCAAGGCAGATGCGCACTGTGAATCGACTCGAACCGCCGAGCCGATGGGCAGTCGGCTATTGCCTTGACTCGGTGGACCTTCTGACATAAGAATGGAACGTGGTGCCAGTTTGTAGAAGTGAAAGAAGCTGCGCGCGCCACCGATGTTTCGTCCTCGTTTCATCGAGGCAGCGCGCACCGTCGACCTTCCTTGCTCACCTGTGCCCGCTTTCGAGTTGCCCGCCCGGCCCGTCCGAAAATTTTGAAGGTCGGCCATGGTGTGTTTGCCCGCCAGGTACAATCCTGCCACGTTCAACGTTATTTTTCCGTCCGTTCTTTATCCCTTTCGAACGAGACGCACGTTTCGGGGGAAATATTTGCACGATGCTGCCTGCGCGTAGATTCGGTCGAACGCGCCACGGAGAATAAAGAGATCGAAGTTGACAATATTCTTTAGCCACGAATTCTGAACAACGTCGCGACTGATACCAATGACCGGTAAAGGATAAATCTCGTCGCCGCGACGCGTTTTATGCAAGACCGCAGTCCCACTTTTGCGTAAAAGTACATTACAGCGCGGCCATAATGCACCGTTAAAATACTTTGAGAATGATCGATGGTAACCCGACGCCGGAAATATCCGTCGTTCGCGGTGATTCGAGTCGAGTGAATTCTTCGATTGAAATTTTTACAGATTTATGATCAATGACAATCGTTCGATACGAATCGCCGATAATCGTACGGGATCGTACACGATCCGATCCAAGAACGACCTACGAGCTACGTCTGCCGGATGATCATTTACGAATTTTTCGTAAAACTTGTCGCGAATATTTGTGGGAATGGAAACAAAGATTACATCGATCGCATCGCGTACACTATCGCGTTAATGTTTGATAAATTAGCTGGCCGTTACGATTGCGAAATTGCTTCTCATCGGGACAATTCGAATCTGTACGCATCGATCGTACAGCGAACGCTTCTCACCGAAACGGATCGATTTCGATCCTCGTAGGATCGATACTCAATGTCCCAAATACGTGGAGACCGAGCTCGAGAAAAATTGTTAAAAAATAACGACGCGTTGTATGTTTTCCAACGACGAAAAACTCGGCGCGTTTAATTATCGAGGTAGCGTAGGCGCAATTTTTGACTTTTTTTTTTTTCACGCTTCGCACCTGTATAAAGGTCCTCGTCTAAAACGACGCGTCACTAGTTGGCTCGTGGCTCGTATGGCATCCAGAGAAAGTGCCTTACCTTCGATCGTCATTCGCGCCGTCCACTTGCCGACGGATAGCTTTAGTCTCGCTTTGGCCTTCGTTGGCTGACCGTTCTCCGAAAACGAAGTTCATTCGTGAAAACCGTGAAAATAACACCAACGCTCGGTGAAAACTACGAGGAAACGAACCGAAGAAGGAAATAGGAGGAGAAACGAGCTTAAAAAAAAAATTTCGTATCGAGATACAACGCAATCTCGAGCGATAAATGTCCGTGGTATCGCATTCGCGAGAGATACAGAAGATTCACACGTACTTAGGTAACGCCGCGCTTTTACGCATTACATTTGAACGGAACGTCTAACGACGAACGAAATAATTCGACGTATCGGTCTTGTTGGATTTAAATCCGACGATATGTATATTTATTGTACTGTTTATTATATTTATTATTTGTCCGCGATTTTTATCGTGGATAGATACGCGTTAGGAAATAGTCGCGTTCGAAAGAATTTCAAATATTTTTCGTGATAAACGACGATTCGAACGTTCCTTCCGATTTCATACATAGTTACACGTATAGCGTAACAAAGAAAAATTAAATTAAAACGATCATTCGACGAACGAGTAATTATTGACGAGTTTTCTTGTTTACGAGTTATAGTTGCATGTGTACTTATAATCGCACGTTGCGTAATTATAAACAATCGATCGTGTAACACGGTTCATTTAGAGAACAGTGTGCAACGAGTACGATATACGATCTTCGTAAAGGAAGATTATTAATCGAGTTCAATTACGAACGAAGCTGACTTACGTCTCTGTTTAAGGTAAATCATGCTTCAAATAGCGCTTTGGCTACCAATTGGTTTGCTCGTCTTTTGGCTGTTATTGAATTATATCGGGAAAATCGTTGACGCCTTATGGGAAATTCTCATGCCGATTATCGACACGAAACCGATCGATCTGCGTACCAAGTTCGGGGAATGGGCAGGTGAGCGAGTGTAAACGTATCGGTGTTCGACAAAGTGTATTTGTTCCGCGGTTGTTTCTCATTTCCCCTTAGGGTTGTCTCATTAAAGGCGTCGTTGAAATTTCAGTCGTGACGGGATCCACCGACGGTATCGGTAAAGCGTACGCGAAGGAGCTAGCCGCAAGAAATGTGAACCTGGTGCTGATCAGTCGAACCATGGAAAAGTTAGAGAAATGTAGGATTGAAATTTTGCAAGACAATCCGAGCATCGAAGTGAAGATCATCGTGGCAGACTTTAGCAAAGGGAAAGAGATCTTTGCGAAGCTCGCGGAACAACTGAAAGAGATACCGGTCGGAATTTTAGGTGATTGAACGCGATTAATCAAAGTTTCACTTTGTGCACAATCCACTGTTATTAAACGTTATCTGCATTCATCTTTGAATTGTGAACCGTTAACGCGAAACAGGTTTCCTATCGTGTATACGATACAGTATACAGAAATCTATAATTGTATGCACAGGACGTTTCACGAAATGTGAATATAATTTGAAAGATGAATACAGTTTGCAGAAATAATCAAAGAAATATCATTTTTGCGTATTATATCCGGTATTAAAATTATGCCCAGGCTTTACGAAACAACCCAATTCGTACCAACACGTATGAATTAACAAACTGATTGATTATTTATCGATGCATGAATATTTTCCAGTGAACAACGTCGGTACGCAATACAGCTACCCCATGTATCTCGGTGAAGTTCCGGAAGACGAATTGTGGGACATCATAAATATAAATATCGGGGCTACCACGTTAATGACACGATTGGTCATCGGGCAGATGCAAAAACGTGGAAAGGGTGCGATCGTCAATATTTCGTCCGGTTCGGAATTACAACCATTACCGTTAATGACTGTATACGCTGCAACAAAAGTTTACATCAACAGTTTCTCTAAAGCGATCAGAGCCGAATACTCTAGATTCGGTTTAACTGTACAACATTTGACGCCATTCTTCGTGAACACAAAGATGAACGCATTCAGCGACAGGCTGCAGGTAAAGTGAGCGCGTACGATGCTCTATAAATTCATTTCTGAATAAACGATTCATTGTTTTCGTTGCAGGTATCCAGTATTTTTGTGCCTAGTGCAACAACGTATGCCAAAAATGCGATCACCACACTTGGAAAAACGAATACGAGTACTGGCTACTGGATTCATGGAATTCAAAAAATTTTCACGTTGATTCCCCCGACACAGATTAGAACGAAAATTGGACTATTTATGAATGAAAGTTTCAGACAGGAATACTTTAAGCAAAAAAGGACCAGCTAAGTCCTTCTGTGTCTTTGTTTTTTTATTTAAATCTCCCCATTTTACCCTGTTGTGAACTTAATGAAATTAATCGAGTTTCTACGATTCATAATTGTCAACTCTTCGCATGAGATTAAATAAAGGAGGGAAGGAACAGAGGAAGGTTTTTAATTGTATTGAGGAAATTCATAGAGGTGGAACGATAAACAGAAAATGTAGAAAAAAAATGTGTACAGTAGGAAATATACTATTTTGTTATTAAAGTTTAATTTGTAAGTATCATTTTTTTTTTTAAATAAATGATTCGTCTTTAAACATAGAATTCTAATTTCTTCGCACAATTTTCCAGATATCTGTTCGTAAATGCACTTCGGGAAATACAACTTTATGATTTATTTTCACAGCAAATAAAGTATATTGTTTTTCTTTTTTTAATATATATATATATATATATATTTCAAACATAGTGTAGAATATATATTACTTTTTATTTTCGCCACAACTGACCGAGCAAATATTTGTGGCATGCCGTGTAAGTTCATTGTAATTCTTTGTAATTTGTAAAGCATAAAACGTGCAATTATGCAATTATTGAACTGTATAATTTGAAGATTTTAATTATTAGACTTTTCGATTCGATTTAATTTGAATAGAATTATTTGTAATAAATAAATAAATATATATATATATATATAAAATATTCTTTCAACATTTTTTGTAAATTTTTCCTTAATAAAGTAAAGCATACATCTTGTATTTCAACTTTCACGGTGGTTGCGCAGAAGATCCATGAAAACGTTTCGACTGAGCACCCTTGCGTACGCATTTCTAGATCACGTGACCTAAGCGGTCAAATTCTCGAACGGGGCGCTCACTCTTCACCCATGCATCGCAAAAGAAAGACGTTCGAATTTTCCATATATCTCACATCACGGGCAAGATGAATCAGTAGTTCAACGAGCGACTTGCACACGCAAGTGTGCCGATACAACAAACTACCATGGAGTAAGTGATATTTGTTACTTTAAGGATTGCTTTAAGTTTCTACCTAACGGTTAAGAGGTTACACGGTAACCTGGGTCTGCCATTTTGTGAGTCATTCTGACCAAGCATTTACATTCCAATGACGCTCTTATCGAATGATATATTCGTTAACTTTATATGTATAATGTTAGAATTGTATATTATTCTAAAAAACTGATTTTTAGAATAAGTCAATTTCATGAAGCGATTGAAAAATTTGATCAGATGATACAATTCAGTGTTACGTCATAATAACGTAGTTTTTCAATATACTCATATTTTACAACATTGTTAGGATTATGAGTTAATTTTGAGTTACATAATATAATCGACAATCGAGGCGTGTATTTAACTCGCTCATAAATTTTTAAGCCAACTATTTGATTTATAATCTGTAGTTCATAAGTCCATATAAATAATTCATTTCTCTTTTAAAAATACCCCTTTGTATCCCTGATTTTTAATTAGTATTTAATTAAATTAAATTAATACATTAGAAACTTATGTTCACAAGAACTGTATAGAAATTTGCTGTATTTAAGTATGTGATACTTTTTGTTGCAAGCACTTAATTACATTATATGTAACGCACATATTTAACATTTTCAGAGCCAATATGGCGCTCATTTCGAGCTACGTCGTACCGACGACACAAATTTATTTTCATCATTTTATAATACCTCTTGATTGGACCACCATCGACAATGACATCCAGTCAAAACCAAGAGATGTTGTCGTGGAAGTTCGAACCAATATCCCCTAAGGGGATTGGATTGTCAACCGATGTAGAAGATGATTGGTTTTTATTTGATGATAAACCTGTTGAGCCTACTAAAAATGTTGAACCCGCTATATATGAAGATCATCCTACCCGTGCACAAGTTGCTACAAAACTTTTAGAAGAATTAGATGAATGGATTAAAGAAGGTAAGTCTTTGTATTAAGATCTTATTAATAGTAATAATTGGTAATTAGAAATGTCCGCTTATAAATATTAGTGAGCATTCCTAATTTGAATTGGAATTTGATAACTCGATATTTCTATTGCTACATTTAACATATATCATTTTTTGTCATTATTACCAGGTAATTTGTTTCTTAGATGTACTTCAAGTTTTTACACATGTCAAGTCTAATTCTAGGAATGTATCTTATCGAGTTTGATATTGATAGAAAAGTCAATTATTATAGAAAGAAAATTGTAAATCGATATCATATATGATATAGGTTGTATTACAATTTTCATATAACTGTAGAAATCAATTCATTGGAAATTTGTAAACACTAAGCCATGATATATACATATCCATCTACAAAAACAAAAATATATGCCCAAACAGCATATGTTTTATAAAGAGTAAATATGTAGAGGCTTCTATATTAATAATAAAATAAGTAAATACCCCTTTCATAATAATCGAAATTTGGTTATGTTGGTTACTTAGTGGATTAGTAGAATTTATACGATTTTAAGATTATTGTAATACGCAGTGTCTATAACGAATATTAAAGTATCGTGATGCCGATATATCTTTAAATATCAAACTGTGCATAAGAGTAGGCGAACACTTGCAGAACGTTCGTTCATATTCATGCATCTATTAAACCAGCGTACCCAAGTTTTCAGAACTCTATGCATGAAAAGGATAGAAACTAACGTTAACGTTTTATTCAACTGCATTCTCGATATTTCCTTCGCTTTCATTCTTCTCGCTTCCTCTACTATGTGTCTCATTTTTCTTTCTTTTTTTCTGGAAAAGAGAGTGGGACAAACTGGTTAACCTCTATATAAACAGCTTTGGTTGAAGGCCGATAGGGGAATGACGTGTGCTTAATAGCGTTGGAGTAGGGGCGACAGAGGGGAAAGTCCAAAGATAAGCAGGAGTGGTCTCGCAGTATTGTAAACTGATCATACGATTCCGTCGATTAGTCTTCATCACAAGTCAACTTTCTGGCGATACTTAATCGTTTGTCGAGTTTAATGCACTTTTGTTATTGTTTTAAATCTACAAATATTTCTATTGGGTTCACTTTACCGAACTAGTAAAAGAGTTACGCCTCTTTAGCGATAAAATCTACCACATTCCTAATTTATATACAAGTCGACGACCGTGTCAGTGATCTTAACGCCAGAAAACTGAATTGTTCTATAGTGAATTGTATGCTATACTGTATTGTTATTTTCAATGGGCTATAAACATTATTTATTTACACAAGTTTAATTGATTCTGTTCGGGATAGAAATTGTTCGTAACATACGTTAGCGTATTCGCACGTGTTCTCGGAATCTATTCCAATTAGGTAGTGGGTTTCGAAACAGCAACATTTACTGGAATAAAATTTGAAATTGTTCTTAAGCAACAGACACCACCGGGAACGGTGATATTTAATTGATCGCGTTGGATTACGATCGATAAAAAGTGATTGGTGAAGTGCGAAATATCCGTGAATATCTAGTTTATATCGACCTACAAGAACAAATTCAAGTGTAGACCAGTACTTTAACGATACTGGCATCTTTAAAAGTGATCCAAGAAAAAGACGCTTCTCGATGCCCGAGCGTGCTAATGTTATATGATAGCATGCAGTTCGCATATCGCTACACGTGGAACCGAGAAATCATTGTCAATTCCCAAAAACTGGTAAAAAGACGTTGAATTGGGGCTACTCGCGTCCCTGTAGGTTGGACTTGGCTGCTTCGCATCAAAAAAATACACCGTACCGTACATCAAGAACGATTTTTCAATCTATATTATTCTCCCTTCTCCTTTTCTTTTTTAATAAGGGTTCACGCGAAAACACTCGCACGTGATAATGGCTGCTATATGTTTTAGTGGTACGTTTTCTTTCGCTTACTCGATCTCCTCTCTCTTTCCAACATTCGTTTCGATAGAAAAATATCTTTATTACGCATATCAGAGCACTGTTGCCACATTGTTTGCTTTATCGTTCAGCAGAATTGGATCGAATCGTCTCTAAAAGTAATTGCTATCGAATTATTTTGTCAAATTTTGCGAGAACAATAGTTCTTAAGTATTATATCATACGCAATGATTTATCCATATAATTGCAAATCTATCATCTTCGATTGTATTTACAATGAATGTTTAATAAAAAAAAAAACATTTCTTATGATAAATAATTGATTTGTTAAGAACTACACCCGTGATTTAGATCCACTTTCTACACACGTTAATTGGAGAATATGTTAAAAGGATTATTTTTTAAAATGTGTGTAAAAGTCAGCTATAATTTGTGTAGTTATGAAAACAAGAAATTGAACCTAGTACTAGCAATTTAAATTATTTCTAAAATGCATTAACATAGTTTTTATAATTAATATTCTTTAATGATAAAATTGTATTATGTACTTATATAAATTTTTATAATTAAAAAAAATCTTATCTAACCTCATGCCCTCTGTATTTAAATGAAGATAACTTGCATATTTCACATAAAGTCTGATCAAAGTTTCATAAAGAAGTAGGTTGAGGGTAGTTTAATAAACTTAAAACTTGCATTGTAGTAAAATATATGTGTCATCGCACAAAATTTTGTTTTCACTTACAACAATAAATATTAATGTGTAACAAATAAACTTACAAGATTCTATCTTGTTATAGATTTGGAAACCTCCTGTTTACATTTTTGCTAGAAAAGTACTTCTCAGTTTAGTGAACAAGTTTACATAGTTAAGTTGTAAATTAAAACTATATATTTTTTTATTTATTTTTCAAATAAAACAAATTTTTATTTAAATATAAATTCTTGTCTTTAATATTAAATTATGCTCCAAATAACATTATATCTATATCGATTGCAGTAAATGTATAGTACCCAAAGAAATTGCAAATCAAGAACTTGTTTTTCTAGTTGAACTAGTAACGTCCATGAAATTATATATACATCAATGTACCACTCCTACTTATTGTTCATGCAAGACAAGTAAAAGTACTGTTAATCTCTAAATATACATTGACAAAATAATTTAAATATTATTCTTGGTCTTTTAACAAATTATACTTTTCTGTCCTTCATTTAAGACAAGAAATGTAATAATATTCAATTATAAAATCTATATTTCCATAATGATCTTTTATACTTTTACTATACTAACATCCTAAAAGAAACATTTAAAAGTATGTTTATTAATAGATATAAATATATCTGATTATCAAAATCAGATATAATGATATCAATGTTTTGTTTGTTTGATATAAAATTTGCGTGCAAGCAAATTATTAAATGAAGCAAGATACAAAACATTAATTTTCTCTATATTTCAGTTGTAAAAGTGAAAAATATGGTTTTCATTTACATTAAAAATTATTTGTCTTTTTTTTTTACAGAGCCTTTTTCTGATTGGTTAGAGGAAAAAATTGAACTTCCCATTTTTGAGGAATTACCAGTTCCTGAAAGTGGACAACTTAAACCGACATCATATAATGAAGCTACCAAGATTCCCCAACAAGATCATACCCAAACTTTGTTACAAGAGTTTGAAACAGTTCTTGGAGATGTGGAAGCTTGCCATCAAATAGTCCCATCATCAAGTTCCACACTTACACCTCCTCAATCACCACCACCACATAAACCATTAAATGTGGATACCCAGTTACTTGTTACTTTACAACCTGTGCAACCATTGTATTCTAATCATCAGTCTACATATGGTGTGGTAGTTTTTGAGGAAAAATCATATGTTAATGAAGTACCTGCACAATGGAACACAAAAAATATATCATTAGATCCATTAAACACAGATGTTGCACATGACTTAGCTGTGGTGGATGAATATGTACGTTTACATACCGAAGATATTTCACCATCCAGTCCATGTACCAGCTCTGGTGGTAGTTATACTTCATCTGAAGATTCTGTAGATGATCCAGATTGGATTTTGGAATCCGGAAGGAAATGTGCATCAACTAGAAATCGCCAGAAACCTTACTCCCGCCCGTCTGTAGAAGATAAAAGAGTACGGAAAAAGGAACAAAATAAAAACGCAGCAACACGTTATAGGCAAAAGAAAAAACAAGAAATAAAGGAGATATTGGGCGAAGAACGAGAGCTCACAGATCATAATGAAAAACTGAAAAATCAAATGAAAGATTTGCAGCGAGAAATTGGATACTTAAAGGGCTTGATGAGAGACTTATTTAGAGCCAAGGGTCTGATCAAATAATCCATGTATCAAACACGGTTATGTTTAATCACGTTTATTAAATTTATTAACCATATTTTCTGACACTAACTATTTTACAATGGTACTAATAATATATTGTAGTATGTAGACTTAGATTATTGATTGTTACTCCCTTTCTTTTTAACTAGCCACATATTTAAACGTAAATCTAAAACCTATCACAGCTTCTTAGTAGGACTACAGAACTGTCATCATGTAATCCATAAAATGTACACCATCTCCTGATTTATTGATGATCCGTTAAGATTAGCAAACAAGATGCATTAAATAACAAGAGAATTTATGAAGTATATAGCCCTATGAAACTCTATTGAGTGGAAACTTACTATTGCTGAGAATTCTACAAGTGATCTGATGCATCTTAATAATGTAAATCTTTTCATTCCAAACAGTTCTAACCCAATAAAGTTATGAGTTTTCTTACAAAAAATATTGTATTAGAAAAGTAAGAAATGGGTTATTGTGTAATAAACATCAACATTATTGTCAAAAATATACCTGTTTTCTGATTCCCTAAAAATATTAATCAAATAGTTGCATTTTATAGGATAATCTAAAGAATATGTAAGAAATACATTTTTCAAATATAACTCTTTTTAAAAACAAATATTAAAAGTTACTTTTATCATTAATATGGTTGTCATAACCATTGTGATCAAATGTACATCTCGTACTCGAAAATATTGCATTGTACAATATTTATGTATTAATGAAAATTGAATTTTATAGAGCTGTTAAATACACACAGTTTATTGACTACTATCATTGACCTTATAATCGATCATTGAAGTGTGTGTGTGTGTGTGTGTGTGTGTGTGTGTGTGTGTGTGTGTGTGTGTGTAATGACTATCGCATAATTTTATATTAACATGAAAATATGTTCTTAGAATATTATTTTCCCAAAAAATTAAGAAAATTATTTTGCTTCATATTTTCTGTTAATATTTTATCAGCTAATTAAGAAAAAACTAAATTCTTATCATTTATTATTTAATTATCTTTCTTTCTGCACACTATATATGTATCCAATACATTATGTCAAAATAGTGTTTAGAATGAAAATAAAATCAACTGTATAAATGTATCATGAATAAACAATATCAAGTAAAGCTTACAAAACTTATCACAGTTGTACAATTTTGCCATATTAAATAATTTTCACAGAAATCATAAAAATAATGTAAAATTTATATGCACTGCAGTTTTATACGAATTTTAATTACTTCATATATTTGTATTCTTTACACTGACCATTAATTAAGCAAATTTAATTACGAAGCAAATACTAATTATTTATGTTAATGAAATATAATAAGAGCTATCATATTTGCAACATATTATAAAAGAGTTACTGAACAAATATAGAGATAATCGTAATATGGGAAAATCATGACAAAACAGGATACCTGTAACATTAATTATTTGTAGATCATTGTATTATTAATTCGTTAACGTACAACTAGTTACTAGCAAATAACTTGCTATCTTAATCTTCTATTACAACTTTTAATCTGTTACATTTTTGTTTTATATAATATACGAGTTAAAATGACTCCCGTGCATAGTTGCATTAAATAGAAACAAATATTTACATGTACACGTTGTATGTATAATCTGAAGATGAGTTGCACGTATATATGTGCATGTGTGCGCATATATACATACAACATTTGTGCCCTTATTTACATCCAATAGTAATCAGTAATACAAGATAGATTAACAGATACCTACTCAAAAATTTTCATGTTTTGTATAATTTATTTCATTTTTCATTCAATGTTATTCACGCGCGCGCGTGTGTGTGTGTGTACACACACACAAGTACATACAAAACAACGAAAAAATATTTGTATACCATAATACCAAATAGTCTAAATTTATGAACATATAACTTTTTTTCTTCAAGTAGAAAGAAATACTTTGTGAAGTACAGTATACAACTGTTATTAGAAATTGAGTGGTCTGCCATATATTTTGTAATTACTTAATTTTATTCATTATACATTATAATGTACTGCTCTTTCGTTATTTATGATCTACATTCTATTATAAAATCGAAAAATTGAATTTCGATAGCATTACAACATGTATAGAGCAATGTTCTTTTAACCCTTTGAGAATACATGTCGAAATATTTTTAATAAAGTACTTTAATCGTTTTGAACACGTATTTGGAATTTCTCAACTCAATCGCCAATAATTAATCAAAATACTACATATGTGAATAGTTCATTAAATTAAAATTAAATTAATACATTGGATAATGTTATATTTAAGTTTCACAAACGTCCTATTCTGTTCAACTCTCATACTCGAAAATGTCCTTCCACAAAGGGTTAAATAAAGAAATCATATTTATAATAAATATATTATTAATATTAAATATATTAAATATGTATTAATAATGGAATTTACAGATATCCTAAATTTGAAATTTTTCACAAGTTTGATAAAACTTACATGCCACTTAATTATTCATATGTATCTATAATAATGTACATGTAATATACATGTAATTAATTCTGCAATCTAAACAGAGGAGCACTCATAAATAATATGTTACGAAGAAATTGTGCAATGCAACCAATAGTTAATAATTTGCTAATAAAAACGTACCTTAGCTTTACTGAATTCAAAACAGACGTGCATATAGATATACATTGTTCGCTTATTAATTTATACCTGTATGTGAATACTCACAAAATTTTTATTTCAGATATACAACAAACGAACATTAAAAGTACATGAATATAATGTTGAGTATTGTTAAAGATTGTACAAATATGTAGAAAGCAAATTATGTATTTATAAAAACAAAATCTTGATGCAAACTATTACTTGATACATAATTTACAAAAAGTAATTAACATAATTCTGGATATGGCAGTAAATCCAATATAAATATAAATTCCTGGAATGTTTCAAAAAAGATTCATGAGTATTTATGATTTGGTATATTAAACTTGTTTAAAAGTAAATGTTATTAATGGTATCAGTAAAAAAAAATCATTACTACCTTTCAAAATCTAACTTATAACTGTCAAGATGCAGTTAAGTATTAAGTAGCTTTCAGTAAATGTTGTAAGTTTCTTACTAAAAAATAGTCACACTATAATTATGTACAAATATGTAGAGACATTTCATTTTAGACTCAAAAATTTGCAAGTAATACGTTAACGGTCAAAATACCTTCTGATTACAAATAACATAAAGTAGAATATTACCCCTTTATCACGAAGACTTTGCGGAATTTTATATGAGTGAGTCATAGATGTTACATCTTTTAGATTTCCTGCAATACAGTGATACGGTGCTCTAGATTCAATGTATATCTATATAAGTCGCCAATTGCGTCCACATATTGAATGTAATTTAACATGTTTATCATACTGAGGAGAAATGACGAGAATATTGAAAACCTTTTAAAGGTCCTATGTTGCAGTATCACCTTCCTCTTGTTCAAGTCTGGATGAACCACATACACGACATTTACAGCAAACAACACAAGGTGCAGCCAATAAAAGAAATGGTGATGCAACAAGCAAGAGTAACCCAAATCCAGCAAAAATTCCAATGACCTGTGTTCTATGCCAAATAACTGATGCACGTGAATGACCCAATTTATTTTTACACGGTCCTTTGTCATAATGTCGCAATAAAAAGTCATCCTGTAGTATTTATACAATTATAAAATTTGAAAATTTTAATAAGGAAAATGATTAATATTATTACTCTAACAAATAGACATACTTACATCTAAAGAGGCTAGGCAATACCAGCAAAATACATGTTTACATCTTTTGCACATCATTTGAGCACAACCTTCATCCTTTTCAATAGGTACAGAACACATAGGACAACATTTGATATGATCTCCATCAAATGGTATACCTAATGAAAGATCAGAACAAGGACCACTGTGCCAAGATTCTCGACATATAGAACAGAAGTCTGTAGAACAATTAGGACAATGAACAGGTCCAATAGCAGTTCCATTTGACCCAGTAGCATTTATTGAACATATTGTTTCACAACCTGCACGTGGACACCAGGCACGTGCTTTGTCCATAGATACATCTGTATGTCACAAAAAAAATTGTTAAATTTGTTTATCAAAACATACATATTAATATACACACCTCTATTCAAACGAAATTTATGATGCTTTTCCATAAGTTCAGGACTAACAAGGCTTGTTATTTCCTTTATGGACAGTATTGCTCCATGTTCACACTGTGCATCGGGACAACTTATTTCATACGCACCTTCTTCAATCTCAAATTCAACATATGCTTTCATACACTAAAACATTAAAATATATATAGTATTCTTCTTATAACATTTCACAAAATATACCAAGAACAAGCTTACACATACATCTTTACAATAGGAACAACCACAGCCTTCTATTTTAAATGTTTTGGAAAGAGTAGTGTCAACAAGACATAATTTACAAAAAATTCGTCCAAGTGTTTGTTGAGAACTTGCAGTAACAAAACTACCTGCAGTAACAAAACTGCCTGCAGCCAAACTGTAGCGTGAACTGGATGCCAATGATAAAAAACTAGAACAGCGAGAACAAACTCGACTTCGATTTATGGGTCTGCCTTCCAATGCAGAAGTACTTAATCCCACTGCAGTTTCACATTTTCTTAATACTCCTGGGCCTACACTCAACCAGCTACTACCACGGGCTTCCAAACTTGCGCTACTTTCGGGTCTAAGTAAAGGTGCATCTACTCCTTTCCCTAATGCAGTTCTTTCCGTTAAAGAAAGATTTACAACGCTTGCTTCCTTGCGTAATAAAGGCAATCTCACTCCATTAAGTTTATTGGATTTATCAACTTTTTTCTGATTAGTAGCAATTTTAGTAGATGGATTCACAGATGTCACAGAGCTGGTGGCAGTACCCATATCCATTAGTGGAGCTCGTCGTACGACGAGCGAATGTAGGCTGGGCATCCCCTAATTATCAATGTAGATTTCACTACCAGTTGTAGAGAAAGACTGTGCTTATTGACTTTTTCTGGACAATTTGCAACAGCATTAGCCATACAATGAAGGACATATATAAATCAGAAAAATTAAAAATGTCACACCCATCAAATGATTTGCCACTGCATATTTCAATTCGCTCATACTGGCATAACTTCACAATGGTTATCATATTTCATTTTCTCCTTTATAATTTTCATGCTGTTTTATTTATATATTTTCGAGGTAATTAAGAAATATTATCGATTTTTATTACATAGTTGCGACACTGCATGTTTACAGAATAGTTGCATTTTAATACAAATCTGCTGACATGCGAAATTCTTTACTTAATTTTAGAAAAACTTGTAATTCACGATAACTAACTAAAGAAATAAAATAATAGTCAAGTAACAATATTGTATAAACTCTTCAAAAGAGATTATAAAGTGCTAGTGAAATGTTTAAAAAGTATCGCTGTATTCGAACAATATTTATGTTGTGTTTGTCAGTCTAAAATATATTGCAAAAGTAAGAAAATTGCTACGCGAATATTTCACACATATTCGTTATTCCAAAGAGTGCACATCATTGACAACTTAAACATTATTCCATTCGCATACTCTTCGATTTAATGGTTTTTTTAATAATTTCACGGACTATTCATGTTCTGTGTCACAAAGTACAGCAAACAGTATACACAAATTACCGACTAACTACTTCCGCCCCCACTTGCTTACACTTTTTCTTAGAGTATCGAAAAAAAGGATTATCACTACGTCTGTACTGTGATATCTTTACAGAAATTGCAATTGTTTTTGTGTTTAACATAATATTGTATCCTTCTGACTCACTTGACGCGTACGAAGAATGCAACGAGTAGGAACAAAATATTGTGACAAACGTGAAATTAAAAATTTTCTCAAACTAGAAATTCGCTAGTAAATTTTTTATATAGCGTTCCTGATAGAATTTTTCATCCCGATAAATAACAACCGTAAGTAAAAATTTGTTAAAATATTCACTGGTTATCTTTTGCTGATATAATTTGTACATTACTACGTGTGCAGGTAACGGGTTTAAAGGTACAACGCGATAGGTTTTAAATTTTTTTGATAATATTTAATTTTCTTTTTAATAATTTGATATTATATACTGTGCTTCATAAATTTTCCAATGTAGTTGATATTTTAAAAGTTATCTACATTTGTAATGATTACCTGTACTTAAAATTTAAATAATATTTTTATTTAATAAAATCTGAAAAGAGTTTAAAGTATCTTACCAATTCGTGTTTCATATTTGCTTTACACATTGCGATTTGTACATTAATTAAGACGAAATTAAGATATAAACTCCATATGCATATACGTATGCATCATTAACAATTCACAAAACTTGACATTCCTGTTACTGTAGGAAAGAAAATTATGCACAAAAGAGCGGGAAATTTAATTTTAAACGGAGTGAATGACGTACAAATTTATATTACACTGTTTTTCTTTTTATTTATTTTACTTTTATTCTATTACTTACCGCGCGCGCGCGCACACACAAAATTATGACGAAAAATATATACTTTTTAATATTAAATAAGTAAAATTTACGTCATTGTACAGACCTTTATGTTATTATTAACTTTTGCATAGTTTAAAATATTTGAACATCAAAATCATTTACTAAATTTTCACAAATTCTTTAATGTAATGATATATCAAAGTAAACAGTGCTTATAATATTATACTGTATACTGTATATAGCGATATATCAAACTAAACAATGCTTATAATTTCGTATAATTTTATAGCAATTGTACTATCTTACTATTAACTAGTTGAAGTAACTAATATGTATTTTATTTTTAAAAAAATGTATTCTTTTTATTGTACTCAAACTTAAAAATGATTGTAGGAATTGTTTTTCATTACAAATTTTCGTAAAAAATGAACAATCACTTTATTATACATTCTTATCACACAAAAATGATTGAAACTTAGAAACAAAGTATTAGATAATTATAGTATAGATCATATACATTGTGATTGCAAATGTTAAAGGTCAGAATATATAGACATTAATATTTACAGATACTGAATCATGGCCTTCCTTTATGAAATTGAAACCTACGGTGTATATTATTGTTTAACATTTAAAATTTATTACAATTGTATCAAAATTGAGCAAATTATGTATCAGCAAGACAGTTCACAAACTATGGGAGTAAATTAAATTTAATTGAAAGATTAAAACAGGCATTATTTAATATGTAACGCAAGGAAGCAACAGTTATGAACACCTCCAGTGAATAATAATATCAGTATCAGACTTTTAAGCAATTGCATATTTGTCTTTAATTAATAGCAGTCTTTACGAGATGTGAATATCAAAATAATCGCTAAAGAAACTTTTTGACTAGAATATTTTATGTGCTTTTGTAGACATGGAGTTTTGCTACCACGTTACTGTCATTCATTTTTTATATATCTCAAATATATAGAATTTCAAAACATTCTCTTATAATTACTGTATACTACCGGGTGACGTACAAATAATACTTCATGAAACATGACACGAAAATTGTATAAAATTGTTATATTGCATTTCTTAAGCAAAGACAGAATGGTAGACTATACATTGTCAGAATTAATATTTATATTTTTTGATTTTATAAATTAAGAGGCGTATAAAAAAGAACAAGAAAAATATGTTAGCTACAGTCATATCATAGTTACCAGCAATTGTATGAACAATAATTACTTATAATTAAACAAATACTACTATACAACAGATTCATTCGCATGTGTAATCTATACAACATACCTCTTGATTATAAACACTCCTGTAATTTTTGTCAAATTTATCTCACATGCAATAGATATGATAAATTAAATGATAATTTAGAAGACTGCAGGGAGAATTTGTTGCTACATGAGACATGACTTGTTACATTATAACTGTGCGTTAAACATAAGATTAAAATAATAACTTAATATTGGTCGTACATTTTATAAAGAAATATTGCCGGGTGTGCTATACTGTCCTTTTCGGGAATGTGTATCAACTGCTCGGACTGCGAAGTAATAATTATTGCCTTCGGAAAACTGTGAAAAAAAATTATCAATATTAAAAGTGTCGATATAATATATAGATAATCATTAAATAATTATTCAAATTACTTGCGTAAGAGTGCACGCCATAGGCAGTGGTAAAGCTCGAACATCTCCTACTTTTTTCCATAACGATATGTTAGGGGGAATACCAGCAACTTCTTGGTATGCATATAATTGGTAACTAGCAATATCTGCATGTTTGTCAGACAAACTCATATTCCAGGACAGTACTATTCCTATGTAATAACAGTAAACGTTTTATTTATGTACTTTTTAAGTTTTTAATATATATAAATTCCATAACACACCATTTGAAGTCTTAGATATTTTCAATGATGGAGCTGGCGGTGGAAGTTTCCAAATAGGATTTAGAGTATATTTTCGTGTATCTGGTAAAGGAGCAGGATGCTGAAAAAGGTAAGTGTAAATATAATGGAAATATTTATATATGTTTAAACAGATGAAAAGACCAATTCAAAATGCGTAGTACCTTGTTTAACTGTACCGTTGAAGTAGCTGATGTGGTCAAAACTCTAACTGTTCCATTTGCAACTGTTGATATTCCTGCAAATAGAATTTTATTAGATCCGGTATTTATATTATTTGATACAGCATTTATATATTATGTTGTTATTTATTTCTGTACAATGACATTACCAGTTTTATACGTTAGAGTTGAAAATGAAGCTCTGTTACACGAAGTCACTGGTCGCATCTAAAATTATAAATTTTTGATATGAGGCTACAAAGGAATTACACACGCTTAATTCTTTAAATACATTTTAATAAGAGCGTGTCAGTAGACATTCACTTTACCGGATTGGAATTCGGTGCTATTAGTAACTGCCTCGTTGGACCTACACCACTTTGCATTACATATGCTAATCGAGGAGCGTTCATATTATTCTAAACAAACAATTATATGCAAATGTTTACCGTGCCGATTACAAATTTTCATATACAATAATGCCGGATTTACGGTCTCAATTTCGCGCGGCTTTACAGTCCGCCTTTATCCTCACTAGTTCTAAGAATTGGTTTCGCGGCATGTGTCTTCTCGACATTATGTATCTAAAATAAACAAACGTATCCGAGTCAAGTATCATTATTTACTCGTATTCAATATTCTTCATTCTAACATTTTATTCATTTCGAAACGAGAAGAAATTTCTGGAACAACTACCTACAGCGATAACTATCCAAATATTATCCCAACCTACGGACCGTATACCCGGCACTGTTGTATTATCTTTTTACGTACCACTAAGGCAGTAGGTGTCGGTTGGCTAGCAGGTTGTACTACTCTTATACTAGGAGGTTGAGTTGTTATAGCTACATTTCCAGGAATAGTTTGAATTACCCTTTGAAAGCAAGGCTGTGTTTTTTGTGCTAAATTTATTTGTTGATCAGTTATTGTTGTTGTAACAACTGGTACACTGGCAGCAACTATAAATTATAAAGTTTTTCATAATACATTTTTGCATTCACTCCTGTCAAGACAGTTAAATAAGTTTATATACCTTTACTTTTCTCTTCTTCATCTGTAAGATCGATAAGATCGCTTGCTCTTGATTTTGCAATATTCACGGTAGTACTTTGACGATTTATTTGATTTGGAAATTTTCCATTTAAAACTACAGTTTGCGTTGGTTGTTGTGGCTGCGACTGCAACAATAACCAGTACATTATTCATAAAGTTAATCAATATATAACAAATTTTAAATACCTACATTAGACATTATTTGCTGAACATTAGACTGATTAGGTGTTAAAGAATGCTGTGTATCTACAGGTTTAGCTACAACTAAAGCTGCAGGAGTTATAGTAGGCATAATGTTTGGTGATTGAGTATGATTTTGTGAGATCACAGCAGTTTGTCCACTTATTGGTTCAGGTCGTCTAGGAGATCTAACTTTAATTCCTCTCCTTGGACTAGGTGCATTATTTGTTTCATTATTAGACGTATTTGGTGTATTACTACCATTTGAAACATGTAAAGATTTCATATTAGAATTCTGTTGCAATTGTCGCAAATTCTGCATTCCATGATCCTATACAAAAATAATAAAGTATAAATAGTATTAAATTTTATAAACTTTTAGTAAAATTGTTGGATATATACCATTATAAAATTAACTTGTAATCCAACCGATCTATTAATTTTGATTGGTGGAATAGGTTTCTCATTATTTGCACGTCGGTCCGCGGCGTTGCGACTTAAAACCATTTCAAAATCTTTAATCTGTTTTGTCAATTGTTGACATTTTGCACGCGTCACTTCTTGATTTCTTTCTGATATACGTGCTTGCTCTCTCAATTTGCCGATTTCACCACGCATTGTAATTGTTTCAACAATTTTCTGTATTAGAAGTTCTTCTAATTCCTTGAACAATTTATTAGAATTAAAATATAGAATTTTTATTATTAATATTGTATTAGTATAAATATTATTGAGCTAATATGAAAAATTTATATACTTTCAACATACTTCCTGCTTCAATTTTGGCAGTTTTTCCTTTAGATCTCTTCGGAAAAATTTGTGAACATAATCAAGTTTTTTAATGTTCTCAGAATCACTTTCCTTTGTTACTAATTTATTAGATGAAGTTTCACAATTTACTTTGACTTTTTTAACATTACCATTCATAGTAATACCATCAACGTCGGGAAAATTGCGTTTTAAAGAGGGTGGAGATAAGGGACGTGCATCTTGATTCATTTTATGATTCACAATTACAAACTTTTCTGAACTATCACTTGACTCTAAATCACTATCATGATTAAGAAACTTTTTTCTTATTATTTCTTCTGCATTTTTAGCTGTTCTTCTCTTTTGTCTTCCACTTTCTCTAACTATAACAAAATGTTGTAATAAAAACCTGATAACTTATAAAATCAACACAATAAATTGTATAAATTCAATCATAAAAAGATAATTGATTAAAGATTAAACATAAACAAGCACACCTCAGAAATGAAATGAAATTGACAATGTTGCTTATAATTTTAAATTCCTGAGATTATTGTAGTATTATTGTGGAAATTGTATACAATTAAAATATACAATATAATAATAATAATTATAATACACAGAAGAATATATTAACATTTTAAATAACCGAATAGGCAATTACTCAGATAAGTAATTTATATTGATAACTTTCATAAATGAAAATTTTAAATATTATGCGTTTTACTATATATATTTAATTTTCATTGATTTGTTATGTACATTCAAAATACATTAATTATTTCAGTCTATATTGTGCAATTTTTGTAGTATAATTCAAACTTTTTTATTCTTCTGTTTTATTGTATATTATAATAATTATTTTGCATTTAGTGACTGCTATTGAAATGTGATCTTTAAACTTCATTATGTTCTTTTTGTCACAATTAAATATGCTTTTGGTGTAAATTTTGTATTCCATTATAGAAGGAGTGTGAACAAAAAAAATGAATGCTAATCAAATATTTCAATACAATCTAAGATCCACTTTAATGATAAAATCTAACAAAAAATAGAATTAATTTAATGTAAAATGAACATGTAATGTATTTATAAATATAAGTTGAATATCATCATATACAATATCTGCATACTTTTCTTAATTAAATAAAAATAAAAAAGAAGTAATAGTGAAAAATTATTTTAAAAAATAGACACAAATTCCTACTGTTTTCTATAATTGTTACGAGAATCAGTTATGTATGTATTATTACAAATGAGTTTACATTTACTTCTATGACATAAACTATGTCCTACCTTGCTTATCTTCTTCACAAGCAACCTCTTGTGCCGCTGCGATCATTTTTTTTGTTCGCCTTCTCCTTCTTTTAGTAGTTACTGGAACGCCAACAATTTTTTTATCACTATCACCACTATTGTCTTTTACATCAATAACAACACCTAATGAAACATTTTGTGATTTGACACTAGGTGAAACA
The DNA here is from genome assembly GCF_051014685.1 of Ptiloglossa arizonensis. NCBI lineage: Eukaryota > Metazoa > Arthropoda > Insecta > Hymenoptera > Colletidae > Ptiloglossa > Ptiloglossa arizonensis. The sequence goes on from NC_135048.1 coordinate 34,759,853, forward strand.
TTTTCGTCCAAGGTAGACACAATGTTTTCAGTTGGTTTTGACGTCTTGTTTGCAGAATTTATCGCTGAACTTTCTTTTCCTGTAGATTTTACATTTTCTTCAATAGTATCTTTCTTATGTTCCTGAAGATTAATTTTTGAATTAATTAATCGATCTTCAGGAACAAGTAGTACTTGAAGTAATTTAGAAGAATTTGTACTATTATCACTATCATTTAATTGGTCTTTATCACATTTTACACCATTTGTAATTGGTTCAAATAGTAGATTATTTTGTATTATTTGAATTTCTTTATCTCCTTCTGCACTATTTAAATCATTTAATACCATGGCATTTGCTTTAAGGACATTACTTTTACTTTCCTCATTTGATTTTATGCCTTGAGGAGAAACATCTTTCTCATTTCTTGAAATTTCTTCTATTTCATGTTTCATTACTTTTTCATTTACTGTTAATTCAGTATTTGTCACATTTTCCTCTTCAAGATTATTTGAATTAATTTCACAATTATTCTCGGTTAATTCTATCCTCTGATTTATTTCCGCAGACTGTTCACTTGCATTAAATCCATGCGTTTCTGATTTATGAATTTGTTTAACTTGTTCACTTTCATTTACATCTGAATCAACCATATTTTTCATTGTTTCATCCTGTTTATTGTTACTTTTATCATTCTCTTCAATACATTCAACAACTTCATCGTCTGAGTTACATTTTGAGCCTTCGGTCAATAATTTTTCCAATATTTTAAAATTGTTAGAATCATTTAAATCACTGCATTCAGAATTAGCATTATCTGAGCTAGTTTTAACTTTCTTAATTGTTTCCTTATTATTATCATGGGAATTTATTAAAGAATTTGCAGTTTCTTCCCTAGAGGACTCATTAAAAGCATTAGTTTCAATAGTAGTATCTTTACATTCAGTATTATTAGATAATGGTATTATTTTTAAATTTTCATTTGCAATTGTTAGTTTATGCTGTACTTCCAATGGATCATTGACACAACTGGTATTAGTAACACTTCCTTTCTTCAAGTCCTCAATTTTAGTATCTTCCAGATTTTTATTCTGTAATTCATTTAAATTAGCATTATTCTTTTCACTACTAATTGAACATTCACTATCTAACACATTACACTTTTCATTTTTCTTGTTAGTACTGTTTTCATATTTGACACTCATGTCAACTTTAGTTCTTGAAGATATATCTGTATTTAAAGAAGACACAAGATTTTGGTCAAATTCACTTGTAGCATTAGGTTTCATCATAGCAGCAGATTTGAAAGCTTTCTTTTGCTGTCTATTGCCATACATTACTTTGTTATATGAATTAAATTTTCCATTACCTCTTCCTCGTTCAAAAGGAAGAAATGCATTGTGGAATCTGTTATTGTAATCGTACGAATGACCTCTATAATGTCCTCTAGGTGCTGAATAACGATGCCTGGTATAAGAAATATGATTGACACTACAAAATGAGCGATTACGAGGAGTACTTGCAAACCTCCATTGAGACTCATAATTTGACCACGGATAACGAGGCATGCTAGTCATTAGTGGCCTCATCAATCCATTTTCATTTCTTTTGTTATCCTTTTCATTATCAGTTACTACTTTGTCATCCATGGAAACATTACCTGTACAATGTTCCTCTTCATTCGTTTCCCTCGTAGTTGTGTCATTCTGTGGTATATTATTTTCTGGAACAGGAGAAACTTGCACATCTTCACTTTCCCCAGACATCACTTCTGTAACACAAATAAAATAAATAAATGTTATGTAAAATGAGACAATGGATAAACTTTGAATTAATGTTTTATTTAATGGTATTTATAAATTTTAAAGAAAAACCAGCTTTTGGTTATGTGAGGAACAAACAGCAAAACTTACCAATCTTTTCATCTTTTGATTTATTTTGTTTACCATCTACAACAGACATTAACACATCCTCTGGATCAACATCATCATCATCGTCAGACAGTCTCAAACGTATGCTGTCATCTGACAATGCATCTTCTTCATCACCATCATCACCTGCTCCATATAATAGTTCATCTTCTTTTTCTTTTGATAACTCATCAATATGATGTGTACTGATACAAGCCAACGAACGCATAGAGTCAGGAGTATGTAATGTATCGCTTCTTAAAGCCTCCATTATAGACAAGATGAGATATTCAAGACAATGTCACAGGTCATCCATTTATCTTCAAAATTTAATAATCTTTGATCTGTAAGTGATTATTGTATCTGAGACAACTGTATTTTAAAATGTAAAATAATGATTTTATATATATTTAAATATTTAATTATACATATAATATACAAGCATATTCATAACAAATATTTATTAAATGCATTTAATTGTTTAATTAATTAAAATTAAATTAAAATACATTATGAATATAAATGATGGAAGTCATTAAATTCAATGTGAAACAATATATACTACAAGACTACATTTTACATTTTATTGTTGTAAAAAATGGAATATAGAGAATTTTTACTTTCATAAATACAATTTTTCAGAATTTAACTATTACTACTGTTTATTTTTTGCATTTATTTATGATCATAAATTTACAAATATAATATATAGCTATATGATGCAGATACTGTACCATACAATCAATAAAATGTAATAAGTAATTTAAACAAATTGAACAAATATTTTAGAATTAAATGTTAATGCTGGAGTAGTTAATAACAATCTTCATATTTTGGTGACTATCAATGTAATAAAACATAAAGTTATAATCAGTTTAATCCTATATTACAGTACTTTTTATTTCCATTAAGCTAGAATATTGAACAAACAATTTAATCTGCACTCCTTTAATACATAACAAGACACTATATAAAAGAATTAATCATATAATCAGTCATGTGAAAACTCAAATAATAATTTTCTTTAAATCAATGTTTTCCACGGAATGTCAACACTTCATTAAACATATAATTCGTGCACGGAATTATTAAGCAGCATTAACTGCAACACTTATCACAATGTATCTGGTACAGAATTCAATTTTTCCGAGTGTAAGTGGCGATAATGCAATGTGGGCCCCTTGATGACGCGCCAACATGTGTCGTCCCTGGCCCATAAGTACTCAACTAACAAAAATGGCGGATTGAAGCTGTACTGCTAACTATTGTTATTGTATTCCACGTAACACGTGTATCATATTGTCAAAGAAGTGTGTTTTATTGTTATTTTAAAATTATACCAAACAAATCTTAGCCTTATATTTTACGATACATTAAGACAATTTTTAAGCCAGTAACAAACAATTCGTACGTTTAGGTCACCAACAAAGTTCCAAGGGTTTAATCGAATTAGAAATATTGTTTTAATATTAAAACAAGTAAAGATACACAACACAAATAGTTAGAATAGATAATCACGTCAAAATAGTATCAAATAAATATAATCCGAACTACAAAAGTGTATGTTCAGAAAAGCGGGATTCCCGATAAACTTGTCTATTGAACGAGTATTGCTGAACATAGGCCCCGACATGCGTCCACACGAAAGTCAACGATTGTACACGAAGTCGTTCAATATGGCGTCATAATTTGCTCTCTATGAAAATAATTCTTAATAAAATAAAACAAATAAAACCTAAGAAAAAGCACTTCTATGTTAAAAATGTTTAAATAAACTACAAAGTTTTACATGAAAATCTTACCCTTAAATTCTGAACCGAGGAATATTTAGCATTAAAAAACAAGGTCGTATTTACGACTCCCCTACTCCTTGCATAACTTTAAGCTACTTAATACTACCTAAAGTTTTACGCTACTAATATTAATTTTAATTTTAGAAAAATTTAGTTGGTTTGAATATTTTAGTTATTACAATTATATTATCAATCTATATTTGTAAATTAAGAAAAAGTTCGATTAACTTTAAAAAAAATTGATATGAATTCAGAAATTTACTACGAATATATTTTTTCTTTGATGATGCAATACAATTGATACCAGACAATTTCAACAATTAATTAATCAATTAAATATGAATATTTAATTATTAAGTTGTGTGTGTGTGTGTGTGTGTGTGTGTGTGTGTGTGTGTGTGTGTGTGTGTGTGTGTGTGTGTGTGTGTGTGTGTGTGTGTGTGTGTGTAAAAACAGAAATAAATGTTTATAAATACTATTTTATAATTTGTAAGTACTCTTATATTGAACGTTTGATAAGTAGCCCCACTCTTTCCCTTTTCCTTCTGCGTTCACTGACGAGGTCAACATACGTCACTCTGGTAATACAACGCTACGCTCACTGAGTGGGAGGGAGAACTGTGATACTTTTATAACTCATCAGAATGATCGATTTTACGGATCTAGAATTTAGGAAACTGTGTGTAGCTTTTCATAGGTAGGAAAATATTCGTTCGTGTATATCGATGTAGTTTAAATTAGACAATATAGATTAAATATTTGATATATTTAGGTTATTGAACTTATTATTGATACGTTTATTATTATAATCCTATTTCATTATGTGATATTTCTTTTGATAGATAAAATAAGGTTGTTGTAATCGAAATAGAACATAAAAGACATTTAATTTCTTTCTGAATTTGTGTTTTTTATTACATTATACGAAATACATAAAACGGAAAAATACCCAATTACGTAGTAGTAATATAGTTAAGATTATATTGTTAAAATTGTATATTACAGTAACCGACCGTTTTTTTTATTAGTGTTTTACTCATGCGCACCACAGTTTACGTATGCGTAGGGGAGTGTAGTGTGTACACTAAAAGACATTAAACTTTTAATTAAAATAAAACATTATAAAAAAAATAATTCATAACAAATATTATGCTGATTAATAGATAGAATAATAGTCTAATAAAATTATTAGCACTTAGACGCTGGTCGAATTTTGTCTAAGCAAATATTACTCATCGCATAAAGTATGTGATCTATACTATACTTGAATTTCTTTGTCCTGTAATATTTTAATTAATAAAATAAAGTTTAAAATTAATGCTCAAAATAAAGCGAGACATAAATGGTCGATCGCTTAGTTCAATTTTTCAACGATGCGTAAACGGGTACTAAGATCTTTGCGATCGGTTATCTAAGTGTTAAGCATATTGTAACCCCAATGGAAAAAAAATTGGTTTGACTTTTCAATCCATATTTTTTTTACGGAATTTTGGCAAATATAGTAAAAACTTTTAACAAAAATATATAATTAGAAGTATGGAATATTCATTTATGCGCTGAGAAATATATATATAAATAATTGCATGTTAAATATTTAGTATGTATTAAAATATTATATAAGATATTATACGTAAAGGTTTTATTAGAAACGTTTAATTTTTGTTTATATTTCTATTCGATATTAATTTTCATTATATACCGTAATTCAAATGTTATACATTTGAGTATAAGCATATAAGAACATCAGCTTTCATTTTGTATGAGAGGACAACAAAATGGCGTACATATGCTATATAAAATGGCAGCTTTTCGTATATAGTATGACATCTGCAATGGCCTCGATCGTTACATTTGGGACTTCAGACCCAAATTTGTATACATCATGTAAATTGTATTAAGTAAATTATCAAATTGTTTTTGCTATTTTTTAATGAAAAGACATGAAATGTATCAAACTTAACATCATCTTTGGTTCAGTAGACCTATTAAGATATCAAATTGTCAAGTTTATTTTTAAAATGATTACCACAAAATTTTTTGGTGTCAAATTTGCCCATGATTTGGGTAAATGTGTGTAATGATTTGGATCTTATAACGATTTAGAACAAGAAAACAGAGTGACCCACTGTTGAACTGTGACATGTAAGTATGTACACAACTGATGAACTTACGTTATGTTATAATGCAGATGGTCTTCAATCAATGATGCACATGTTCTTTGTCTTACAAAAATACGTTATATTTGTGATAAATGCCAGAAACGAAGATACACTGTGATACCCGTACATCGAGTATCTGCAACACCGCAACCTAAACAAGCGAAGAGCAACGTTGCCACTTTTATTCGTAACCGTTTGCATACGCGATTCATTTGGAGAAGACTAAAATTTGAATTGAACAAATCGTATTTTTGGACTTGTCTTATACTCGAAATGTGTATGAAATCATAACCCTTATAACTATAAATTTTATTGGCAAAATGTGTTTAAGAATTATCGACCTACATATATAGTGTGGTTTGCACCTCAGAAAATTTCAGCAACGCATGCGCTATGACGCAAAATACTTTCAGAACTTATAATATTAGCTGAAGTACGCAAAATACTTTTGTTTAGAAACTAAAATACACTTTGTTGTTAAAAGTATATACAGATACGCCAAATCGCTAATAATTAAGTGTTGACAATATATTTTTTTAAATATTTACATATATTTTTCACTTTCACAAAGTTGTTTTTTTCCTTTATTTAATTAGTAACTGCACTACCTAATAATATTTTCTAAAGAATCCTAGCAATATAACTCTTACTGCTTATTAAAAAACTGTAAATGAAGATTGAAATATCATGTTTTTTAAATATATTATCAAAATAACAATCTATAATATTTACAATAAGTATAATAACTATAGGAAAAATGAAAAAGTATCATTTATTATTGAAATTAAATGATCTTAATTATTTTTTACAGTTAAATTTTGAAATTAACTCATAAGGGGAGACTATATCATATTATTAGAGTATTTCAAAGTATATACAGATATACGAAACAGTGTGTGGTTAATATTAAACTTCAATAAAATCAAATTTGTATTAAAAAATATTTAACATTATACAGTTATTAAAAGTTTGTTTTTTCATTATTCAATACATTACATATATTACATACATAGTATGTTTAAAAAAAATATATGAAATATAGTGGATATATCATGATGAATGCACTTTACAATCATACATTATATTATATATACATATGTTAAAATAGTACGTGAAAGATGTTGACACATACGTATATATGTACATACAGGTAGTCATAAACATATGTTTTCTGTAGTTAGAACAAAAATTATATAGTCATAAAGAAATCTATCGATGAAAATAAATCATATTTAAGAATATAAAGAACCAGAAATGAAAAAGAATACGAAGAACGATTATTTTTGTGGTATAATATATATACAGTAAAGTCATGTATATGCATGTAAATATATGTGCACTTCATTTATGACATAAATTACCATTATAGCAAATATTCTCTTTTTACACTGAAAGATATACGTACTATCAATACTTATGCAAACAATACTTGTTTAAAACGATATTAGTGTATGGATTGTGCTTTTTTAGTGATTTTAACCGCGATGATATTTTGCGACGCGAGTGTATTCTGTCAAGAACAATATGTTCTTGTAGAGGGCGACACTTTCGATACTTTGTTTCCCTCTGAATTTTGGTATCATTGATAATTTAAGCATTCTATAAAACATCAAAATCATATAATATTTTAGTAACGCATTAATAAAGTGATTCCATTTATTTAATAAAAGCAATTACATTTTTTCATATAAATAAATAATAAAATTACTTACAGACTTTGGAATTGAATTTTTATATTTAAAATACATTACTTATATATTATTATCAGTTATCCTCCTTTTCTATAGGTCAATATATATTCGGATATATTAGGTCGCGTATCACATTATTTTTCGGACATGCAGTAGCCGCACGGTACTGAACTTGCGTTTCTAGCAGAATGGCGTACTTACACGTCGGTTTTTGGACTTGTGGTAACCATGTATTGTCAGAGTAAGCATTTCTTGTTTAATCTGTGGCAATGGTCAGTATGTTTTTTGTTGCTATTGGAAATGTATATTTATCGAAGGAAATGTTTAATTTTCGTTTAACCGGTATATAAGAGTTTCTTGTTAAAAAAAAGACGATATTAGGTGCATCTTTTTTACCTACTTAAGACTTCAAAGAGGCACCTTTATAACTTCTTTTGCCAATTTGAAAAGAAATTCAAAAAGGCTTTTAACCACTTTCAAATGAATGTTTAATCGTTTTATGATTAAAAATGCATAAGAATAAAAAGAATAATAGACTACTTGCAACAAGAATAATAAACAAGATTAGATCTCGCTACATGGATGAGACTTGTCATACCTCTGTTAAAAATGTTAGTTATAACGCTAAAATAAAATAAGGTTTATAATTCTTGAAATTGCGGACAATTTAAATAAATGTGTTGAAATCGTTTAATCGAGATTGAACCCACTGACCGATATACGAAAATATATCGAAGCACCGGAGTTGCGGTTGCGTTGACCGTACGTTCTCGTAGTGGCAAGAAGAACGTGCGGTGTCGCTACGTCAACATAGTGGAGTGCTATATCTAACTAATACATTATCGTATCCTGAACCGCAATTCCGGTACTGTATGTTCGAAAAACGGATGTGTGTACCAGGCCTTATACACTTCCAAATTCTCTGTCTTGAGAATCAGCCTTGCAAAAATTTTTATATCAGCTAGTAATACAGACAACGAACAAAAACGTAATATACTTTAATTACTGATGAATCAATTTTTTAGCAAAATTATCTATTAAAAATATATAGATAACTGAGTTTTCAATTCGACTGATTATTATGGTCCAATAAATTTAATATTATAGTATTTGAGAAGATAAGAAAAGATGCTGCACTTTTTTTGTAATTCAAGCGTAATGTGTCATGAACTATTAATAGATATTTATTCTCTAATAATTTTAATGCACATCTGGTACTCATAGAAAGACGGTATAATGTTTCGATAGAATACACCTGAATACACTGCGAGAATGGTGGAAACGAGTACGATTCTGAAGATATGCGAAGGAGAAAATATTTGTTTGCTATTCCGAAAGAGTTGAACAGTCTATAAGATTTTTATAAATAATTAAAGAACAATAAGATTTAATATAAAATATATCGGTTCGATTGAAATCTAATACGCCCGCATGCGTATTAATTACTTCTTTTCGTGAACTCGATCGAAATACATTAACCGACGGGAGAGCACTCTTTGGGCTCCAGAGGAAAGAAAAGTTGTTGTAATGGCTGCCGTGTCATGAAATGAAGGTACCGAGCCAGTTTTGTGGTTCCACGATGGAGGATAACTCCAGTTCTACATCTCAAAATCATAATGGACAATTATCTAGTGGTGCAAATGTTTCACTGACAAACAATAAACATCAGGGCAGTGACAATGGTAGCAATGGCGATGCCAAGGATCAAAGGCCACAATACTCTATGCCTGGCATTTTACACTTTATTCAGCATGAATGGACTCGCTTTGAACTTGAAAGATCGCAATGGGAACTTGACAGAGCAGAATTCCAGGTATAACTTCGATTTGTTTTAGAAATTCTCGAAATTTATCTGCGTGTCTCACCTTAATATACTTCCTTCTTATTGTCACTTCACCTGTCATGTGACAGGACATTGTAAAAACACAATTAATTTGGGTGTACATCAAATATTGTAATGCAGATTATGAGCGTATTTAATTAAATAAGTACTATAAGTTGAATTGAAATATATTTTACAGGAACACCCCTTTTTTTTATTATAATATTGCATTTGTTTAAATTATGTGTGGAAAATGTTATTACATTATTGCACAAAAAGCTTTATACATTGTACATTTAATTTGTATAATGATGAAAATTAATATAATTGTTAATGTATTGCATTAAAGTATAAATTGTTTGTGAATATAACTTTTGCTTTGTTATATACAAATTATTTAATATAATTGTGAATAATATTAATTGTTAATTCATATACCTTATATTCATATAAAAATTATCTTATGAAATGAGTTCAAAGAAAATTATTGTTTCTACTTAATATATTCATAGATGATAACGTGTTGTAAATAATTTCTTTATACAGAATTTTTTAACTTATACTCTGTATTATAATATTTACTCTGAATGCAAATATAAAACTTAAATTTATTAAAAATATACTTATTTCTTTGAATACAATTCGGTTAAATTTTAATATTTAATAATATTTACCTACAGGCTAGGATAGCTTTTTTACAAGGTGAAAGAAAAGGTCAAGAAAAGTTAAAAAATGATTTAGTAAGAAGAATAAAAATGTTAGAATACGCACTCAAACAAGAACGGTAAGATCTTTTTTCAGGTACAGTCATAAAAGAAATGTTAATTTTATTTCTAATAAATATGTTTTTGTATTGAATGCTAATGTACACACAATATTTTTGTTACTTTTACAGAGCAAGGTACCACAAGCTGAAATATGGCAATGATGTAGTCATTCAAGAAGATGTCAAGCCTCCAGTATATGATGAAGGTAGTAGTACTTGTGCTAACTCTGAAGTTGGTGGAGTTGGTGATGGGGAAACTCCTTTTACTTCAGTCAGTAACATCAGTTGGAGGCAAGGTCGCCAGGTTTTGAGACAGTAAGTAAAACTTGATATTCAATAATATTTATTTTTATATGATAATAAGTATCAACTGTATTGTTGGTAACAGCTTATCTATAATAATTTTGTTCATAATTCTTATTTTAGATATTTACAAGAAATTGGTTACACTGATACAATAATAGATGTACGATCAAACAGAGTAAGATCTTTACTTGGTTTAAATAATAATACAAACTCGGAAGATATGAATACTCCTGCATTAAATGGCAATGAACCATCAAATAAACAAGCTAATGAAAACAACGTTCGCAGAGTTCCAGGAAAAAAGGTAGAGGTAAATAAGTTTATAGGTATTATTTTGTATTTTTAGTTTATATCATTGAATTATTGTGAGTTACTAGATTAAATTTTGCACATAAAAGTCATTAGGCAGATTAATTTCACAATTTAATATAAATATTTTTAACATCAATAACATTTCGTGATAATAAAATCACAATCATTAATATAGTATTATATGTTCATGTTAGCAGCAACCTTCTTCTATAGCAGAAGCAATGATACTAGATACAGAAGCAGCTGTTATGGCAAATTTTGAATTTTTGGCTCATACAGATATGGATATGGAAGAAGAGGAAGGAGATGTAGAAGATGATACCTTTGATGCAAACATGGGTCCTAAACCAAATAAAGTAATGAATATTTCTTTATTCTATTTCTATTGTATAATATTATATACTACTGTATATTTTCTTCAAAATAGTAATAACTGTATCTTTGATATATTCCTTTTTCATTTTTATTTTTAGACATCAATGCTTCTAACAGAAGATGTTGATGCAGAAGCAGAGGAAGTATTAAATGAATTAAATCTTCTCACAGAAATTGAAGAATCACCACCAGGTTCTGTTCATTTGGATATATATTCGACCGATTGTAGTTAGTATTGACTAGCCTATGATTTTATTAAAGGACTTAATGTATATGTATAGATGTTGTACTAGTATTAAAAAAATAATGATCAATTTATAGATGCATTACATTTACGACCAGATCCAAGATGTCCAAATAAAGAAGGTGATTCTGCATTGGAATTGGGTGAATTAGAACTATTGTGTGTTAACAATGAAGCAGAAACATCATATGATGTGAGTTATATTGATTATGTTATTGTCATTTTCAACATAATATAGATATAAATGCGTAAAAAGTGATTTTGATACTTTTAAAATCTAAATTTATGCAATGTATTGTGCTGTACTTCTGTTTTCTGTAAAATAAATATTAAAATTAGATATATATTGATATAGATGGTAGCTACTACAAAGGAAACCTTCAGAAAAACATGGAATGTAAAATATACGTTACGATCTCATTTTGATGCTGTTCGAGCTCTTGTCTTCCATCCTACAGAAGCTGTCCTTATAACTGCAAGTGATGATCATACACTCAAACTGTGGAATCTTCAAAAGACTCTACCTGCAAAAAAGTAGGTTATTTAAACTTTAATAAACTAATTTCTTTTTTCATTAATATTAGGAAAATATTTATATTATACTCTTCTAATTTCAGATCAGCTTCATTAGATGTAGAACCATTATATACATTCAGATCACATACTGGTCCAGTTCTATGTTTAGCTATGTGTAGTACAGGGAATCAATGCTATAGTGGTGGTACAGATGGTATGATTGATTGTTGGACACTTCCATCAGCGAACATAGATCCCTATGATACCTATGAACCAAGTGTCCTTAGCCAAACATTAAAAGGACACACAAATGCTGTGTGGGGCTTAAGTATGTATCAACCTCGATCGCAATTGTTATCAATCAGTGCTGATGGAACTGTCAAATTGTGGAGTCCACAAAGCAAATCTCCATTACTTCATACATACATTTCTAAACAAGGTGTGATATTTTTATCGTTATAAAAAAATTTTTGTTTTAATAAAAGTAAAATATCATATATAATCATGATATTCTCTTAAATTATGTTTATGTATATTTTTTACATTTTTCATATAATATGTTATGACATGATATTTTACTTATTTGTGTGCGCGCGCACACATGTATGTATGCATATATGTATATGTATACACATTTCTTTCTTTTAATTTCTTTACAGATGGCATACCAACTTCAGTAGACTTTATAAGAGATGAGCCACATAAGTTAGTTGTAGCTTATGAAGGAGCTTGCGTCGTATTTGATACAGAAACTGGTGAAAGTGTAGCTCGTCTTGAGGCCAACGAAACAAAGGGAGTGAACCGCGTTGTGGCACATCCAACATTACCATTAGTTATTACAGCACATGAAGATCGACATATTCGATTTTATGATCATCGATCAGCTACTCTTGCTCATGCCATGGTTGCTCATTTGGATGCAGTTACTAGTCTTGCCGTAGACCCCCATGGTTTATATCTACTTTCAGGAAGTGAGTAATAGTAAAATATATGAAAAAACAGTTTGAATATTAATGCATCATAAATTATTAAATTATTATATGTTTCACTTTTAGGTCATGATTGCAGTATAAGATTATGGAATATGGATAACAAGACTTGTGTTCAAGAGATAACAGCACATCGTAAAAAGTTTGACGAAAGTATTTTAGATGTAGCATTTCATCCATCGCGACCTTTTATAGCAAGTGCAGGAGCTGATGCTCTTGCCAAAGTGTATGTGTGAGATGTAAATTAAGGTACACATTTCTACTATTGACATACATCAGACAGAACAGATTTTGTACTCATTCTTTCTAGATAGTTTTACCCGTACGTGTTACACTTCCAATTTTGTTGTAACTTATACTGCTCTACCTTTGAAGTACCACTTTAAAAAAATCAAATCCGGCGTATATATATATATATGTATATCCATGTTATAAAACTAAAATTTGCACATAACTCTTGTCCGCGACAATTTATCAAAACAATAATTTCGAATACAAATGCTGCTTACTGATGAGATCTTTATTAAGTAGCTACATTGTTTGGGATAGCGGAAGGGGTGTGTCTTGTAGAATATTAGTTGACATAGTTCTGATAATTAGACAAAGAAATACCCCTTACCCAGAATCCAGGAAGCACACTGCCGCAGTAGCATAATATTTATCCCTATGTTAACTATTTATTACCAATATTACAGTTACTGTTGCACAGCTACTGGAGATTAATACGTACTATGAAAGGATAAATTTGTCCTAATAAAATACATCACTTAGTCTCCCATTATATAATTTTTATGCTACCTTATATATTTATCAAGGTTAGCATATAGTAACAACAGGAAAAGAAGCAACAACAATAATAATAATTATAACCATAAGTTAATTATACTGTAAGAGACATAATATTAATAACAGTAAATTATAACTGTGTGTTTCTCTGTAATATATTGTATTTAAAAATAGATGAACTGTGTAACGTACTATAATTAACATGTTTTTATTAAAATTTAATTCCATTTCTATTATTTTTTTTTTTTTCTCTTGAATATAAATGGCAAAAACCATAATTGTGAAAAGAAATGGGGAGAAAAAATTAAAAGTTATAAAAGTTAAAAATATTTACGACATACATAACTCGCGAATAAAGATATAATTTAATATATTCTACATATAATAATTATTGTGCTTTTTGTTACATGCGTTATCCAATAAGATTAAACAATGAAGAAAGTCAACTTTTTTCTATTGCAAAATTGAATATAAAATAATAAAAATACGTGCAACATAATATAATTACAAAAAGGTATATATAGTATTAAACATTTTACAATATTTCATTCGTATTTGTTCTATAATTCTGTGAAACATGTATTTAAATATCGCCACTATTTGTTTGTATGTAACGCCCTTTGACTATCCAATCAGAACGAGGCAAACACTATCACTCAGGTTAAAGAACATCCATAAACTATTATCACGTTGATCAGCTAAGCAGACATTTGTAGTGTAACCGTGACAAAAGTTATTTGTCGTGACGATGACTAAACTTATAAAATTGTAAAATATGGTTACTACAAAAAATTTACATTAAAGTAAAATGAATGTCTTTCAATTATTTTAAATGTAATTGCATTCAGAAAGTTACTAAAGTCTGTTTATCAGATTGTAGTTCACACCCGATGATTGATAACAGTATTTTTTTTCACTTTGATTATGTACGTAAGATTTCTTCATACAAAGATTGACAATAATAACTTTTTTTAACGAGACATTAATAAAATACATCCTGAACTCTCTTGTATGTTTCAATAGGTTATGTGATTATGTTACTTGAATTTTATCAAAGTTGTATTTCGTAAATATCAAAGAGTGGTATGTTTGTTGCGCTTCGTAAGCGCCGAAACTATTTCGCAGATTAAGAATGGAACGAAATGGCGCTAGGGAAATGGAAGAACGAATGTCTATAAGAGACACTGGGAAAACATTAAAAAAGTATGGTAGTACAGCCAAACATATTACACGAACTGAAAACTTAATAAAACATACAGTATCAACAGCTGATACCCTTCAGGGAATTGCTCTAAGATATGGAGTTACAGTATGAATCCTCTGTTCTACATGTTTTTCTTTGACAGATTAAAAACAATGGTAATAAATATACTACCTTTATAAATTTTTATTTTTTATTCTTATAGACTGAACAAATAAGAAGGGTCAATAAATTATGGGCTTCTGATAGTTTATTCTTAAGGGAACATTTACTTATTCCTGTTAATCCAGAGAGCCCTTTATTGTTACCTATCGACAATAGAAATGAAACTGAACATAATGCAGTACAAATTGTAAATATCCTTTTAAGTAAATTGATACTAAATCATTAATTAACATTATATAAACTTAAAATATATTTTCAGGTTTCTAGTCCATCTTCAGTTGCATCATCTATAGATGATGACAGTTCAGTTAATGAATTTTTAGCTAAAATGGATTCTTCTATAGCTAGTGCAAAAAGGGAAGTCAAACGTACTCAAGGGAATAGTGAGTAAGTTATTTATTAATAATTAATAAATATTAAATATAGTTGGTTATTACTTCTTATTATAAAATCTATGATTATATTTAGTAACCAATTGTTCTTTATGCATTATAATTTAGATTTTGCATCGAGGGTAATGATATGTATGTACAGCAGCATATAGTATCTACTAAGCTACGTAACTCCTTTCCTATGACATCGAATACACACACAATATCATCTACTTCAGAGCCATTAAGACCATCATCTTCTAGTGATATGCATAACTTTCCAACTGCTGTAGTTATGACTCAGGGTAGAAAAGTGAAGACATCGTTACAAAGACTTCAACAACAACAAGATGAAATATTCCAGTTGTAGCAACTAAATATTATTGGACTGTAATATGTTCAAAATTTCCAGTGTCATTAAAGAGCTTGAAGAAAAAAATATATTGGATACTGAATAATATATTTGAAATAATAGAAGATTATTTCATATCTAAAATTGGTTGATCCAGTATTAATGTAAGTTATATTCATTCTTTCTTATAAAATTTCTGTGGTAATTTAATTATCTTCTTACTGGAAATTAGTGTAAAAAATAATGCCAATCAATTATATTCTTGTAGTCTCAGTACTATCAACAATGGATCAACTAGCTCTCATATTGTCCAAGCATATTTTTGAAATATTTCTAATAATATTTCTTAGTGGACCATATGTGCCTTTAACCCAGATCAATTGTGCAATAATTCTGTCATTGTCCTTTAAAACTTTTTGCGTTATTTATAAAATGCTGTTTTTGCATGATTTGTAAAAGTTATATTTTGTTAAATATTATTTTTGTGGACAATAACATGCCATCATGTCTTTAAAATTTTGTAATAAAGATAGACTTTGGTCCATTAAATTTTTTTTATAGCTACAAATATATCAAATATTTGCATGTAGAATTATTCATAGAATAATTACAATTTAATGTTAATACTCTACAGTATGAGTCTGTTTTCTTGTCTTCCTAGTAGAACACTCTCAATATTATTTGTTTATATAATTTATTTTGTTCCTAAAAAATGAAATGCCAATTTAGGCAACTTCATACAGCTTGGATGACAAACCACTTACTTGTATGAGTAATGAGAAAGACCCATTAAAATTCGTCCATTTAATTCTTTAAAGTATTTAAAATATTTATACAAGTTTTTGATGAAAAATAACTCTATGCGTGTGATAAAATTTGACTTTAAAATACTCAGTGACAATTTTATAATAAATAATTTTGTAATGTAATATCAACAAGCATTGTCACAAAATTTAACAAATCACAATCATAAAATATTTATGAAATTAATTTTTGTAACTTAAAAAAATCTTTTTTGTTTCCGAAACAAACCATACATTTTTAAACAATAGTTTAAATTCATTTCATAAAGATTTAAATTCCAGAAATAAATAAATAATGAATTTAGACATGACTATTTAAAATTACTTGTAATTATTTTTGGGGTAATAAAAATTTACTGTTAATGTGGTTAATAAAGATTTTATGCAAGAAAAGATAATACCTGTTAATGTTGTCTATACTCAATATTTCTTCATTGTTATATTATTGTTACTTACAGGTATTATGCATCATCTGTTTTATTATTGTTATATTATATTAGGCATAACGTACTTACATACTGTTTAAGAGCAACTGTAGCTTGCTACAATAAAAAATTGAAAGAATAAGTTCACTCAACAAACAATGAATTTATTTGAAAATATAATAAAATAAATAGGAAAGAAATAAATTCTAAGATTTATATTAGACACATGCAATACTCTCTAACTTATTTTTTCACTTTGTTATGTATTCATAACAACTGATTAAAATCGTTTTTAATGCTATGCATTAACCATTGATTGTAAATACATAATGTAGGATATTTTTTGTGAATGTTATGTAGTTTGCCAATTGTACTGTAGTATGAAGATTGTTCATATAAAATATACAGTCAATTTTTATATTCATTTGCATTATTAAGTAAAATATTTAAGCTATTATGTATACATGTAAAATAAATATTATTTGTTGATAAAATGCTATATATTTAGACATGCAATAAAGAATATTTAAAATGTATATAGACTGAACAAAAATTGCTAATGTTCTACATACTCATAATAGGATTTGATTCATTATGCATGCTTATTGCTGAAATAGGTATTTGAAATTTATGTTCTCTATTATATTAATTTATGTTAGTATTCTAAATACATATGTATTTAGAAGTAGTTCTACTCAATGAACCTATAAATGACTTACAAATAATTGTTTAATGTATTAATTATTATTTTTGTATAATGCTATATAAATACAATAATTTTGCTAATAACAAAAGTAATTATAATGTTCCATTATGGACATTTTTTTAAAGACATAATAATAATTTATATCTTATATTACTTAGTTGTATTATTTGGTAAAAATGTGCTCAGAAATTTTATAGTTATAATGTAATTAAAATATTTCATTTAACATTAAATGAAATATCTACTTTACTATTAGTTATTCTAACAGGTAATGTTATATATTTACCACAATCACATTTCATCTCATTTACAAAGTTAAATGAACCAATGCGATTATTACAATATGGACAATGTAGTCTACCCCTTGTCCAAGATTCCTGTAACAAATGTATATTGTCTTATATGTATTTTAATTAAGAGTCCTAGAATTTTCATATATTATTTTTTACAAAGTATTTTATATATTTCATATAACGATTTAATTGCATATCAAATAATTCTGTTACTAATCATATAATTTTATAAATACTCGTAAAAACTTTACTCGGTTTACTGTATATTTAATCCATTCAGGCATATCTTCCACTGACACATACGAACAAGATTTTGTTTCATTTGCTGCGCATCCTACATCCATTGGATTCTTCTTTATTTTACTATGAGAATTTAATAATTGTATCGATTCTTTATTGAAAAGATCTTTTCTACAATGTTTACACTTCACTTCCATTACCTTCGATGTTTCATGAAATAATTCAAAAGAATATCTTAAAGAAATATTGCTTTGATTCCTTTCGCAACTAGTAGTAATATGAACAAAATGTTAGAGGTTATAAATACGAAGGAAAAGCAAATGAAAAAGTTATTAAGTATGATAAAATAAATACATATTAACAAGGTACGAATGTACGTTACAAATTAACATAAAGATATCATTTAATGAAAAATAATGTATGTTTGTTATATCTAGTAATGGTAATATTTAATAATGGTGAAAGTACTTAATGTGAATATAATTTACTATAAAATTATAGAATCTTGTTTGAATAGACTGTACAACTATACTAACAATTTTATTTTACATATATATGTAATATGCAAAGGGAAAAGAAAATATATACTTCCATATGTCATCAGAAAATTAATAAATGGTAACTCTGTTTGTTTACATATATATTGTGACACAAAATATAAGTTTATCATAGGACTTGAATGATCACAGATTCTACATTAAATTTGTTGTTAGATTATTGCACACCATACAATAAAAGATACATAATTTTTTACAAAGTATTATGTGGATTCTTTAATATAAACTGTTTTCTATTTATTTTACATATTGTATACATTATTGCAATTGCTACTTATAAATATTAAACTACTTAATAAACCAATAATATTAAAAGAAAAATTTTATTTATTATAAAGTATAAATAATAAAATATATCCATACAAACTAGAGCTATAAGTTGGTCATAATTATTTTTTCTTTCAAATAATATAACATTTTTTAGTCTTCACCTGCTGGAATGGCATCTTCTAATCTTTTAATAAACTTAACACGTAATTCATTCACATTATCATTCTTAAGCTGATCTTGTACAAACCAACAGGCAATCTCCATTTGTACCATTTCACAAGCTCCCCTTAATATTCCGATTAATATATTACAATACTTTAGATTTAAACAATGATCAGGTAATTCTACAAATTCTGTCAATGGATTTGCTTCAAAACATAATGAAAACTCATCGCCACCAGCACTCCAGTTTGCAATTGTTGGTGTTATACCCAAAAATATCTTAAAGCCAGTTTGTATTTTTTCTGCTGTATCTCTAAAATCATAACAACGACCAGATCCAGTACGTGCTAGAAAATCTTCTATTAGACGAATTCCCATATTGTAGCCCATTCTTTCTAATTGTTTATTTACATCCTCAACATTTTCATAATCTTTTAGTAATTGGGCTACTAGTGCACCATACGTCAATGTAAAAAATTCAGAGTTCTGAAAATAAATTTATGTTAATACTGAACTTTGAACATAACCTTACTTATATCAGATTTCCGTTTTCTGATAATTATTTAGTAATATAACAGAATATATCGTATGATCTAACTATTTTACAGATTTTGGTAATATGTATTAATGATATACTTACAACTTTTTTCGAGTCGAGTTTCGTGCCTGCGCGTGACATGTTTACATACAGTATTTAGTTCATCTACTGTTCAAGTTGACTGCATACTTTTCATTTGATCGATCTAACTCCTGGCAGTCATTAATAGATTACTTTTTTTTCCAAGTTTCGAGTAGAATTGCAAATATATATTTTCATATTTGTTTTAATATATTAATTTAACGTTTTGTATAATGTTACTATAATATATTAATAACATAATATATTAAAAACTTTTCTTTAACACATAGTTATGCATTAAATAATACAAAATACATACACACATGTATGTAACAATTTTTTAAATATATATACAAATGGCAAAAAGATATGAATTTAGAATTTGTGAATATTGACTATGAATAATTATTATACTCATTTGTGTAAATATTGTTTATTATAAAATATATCAAGTTTGTCATTTTCACAATATTTGTTTGTAAACAATTAATTAGCATCTTTGTAAAAGATAACAAAACTCTTTACTTTAATTATATAAATAAGGTATAAATTATGTACTTAATATTCTGTTCCTCATACAGTTTATATATAAATTTTACATGTCTGTATGCAATTCATGTTAAAACTGAAAACTTAACATAGGACGGAGTCCTTAAACTGATCTTTGGGCAGTTATATCAAATATATATGTTAGTTTTTTTATTGAAATTATCACTTAAAAATCTCCCATAGCTGCTATAATGTTATACAATGCTGTTCTTGCATCACTTTTTTCAAATACACTTAAAACTTCCATTGCCCTTTGTGAATGCCCTTTTTGTAACTGTTTTGTTAATTCAACTCCAGGTCCCGTTGTAACTATCTTGTGCACCTATATATTAAATTTTTTAAATTATAAATTTTATAAAGTAACAATGTATTTTACAAATATTAATATTTAATATATCTACCTTAGCATAATCTACATTGTTTACAGATTGTAAACCTTTATCGATTTCTGTCAAAATCGATGGATCATGTTCAATGTGGAACATAATTGGTGCAGAGCACAAATTAAATGTTACAGTTTGATCTTTTACAATAAATGGACCCAAATCCAAACAGGCTTGCCAAGCTAATGCTAAATGTTTCCCAAAGTTGTAACCTTGTTCCTGTATTTCATTGCTATGTCCAGCTAATTTCAATGTACCTTTGCAGGACTTTCCAAGTAAAGCACCAGCACTCAATACATTTCTGAGTGTCCATTCTTTTACTGCATAATCTATACAATCTACAGGTGGTACAGAAGGCAAAGGATTATTTTGACTGTCTCTACGTCCTATAAATTCTGCTTCTGCCAAATCTCGTACGGCACTTGACATTAATTCTACAATCTAAATAGAATTATTGTACAATAAAAACTTATGTAGTTAATAACAAGAATTAATAATGCGTGTACATACATCTTGATTACGAAGGTTTGCTAATTCTGCACAAGAATTGGCTAATAAGTAATCTCCACTTAATAATGCAATTTTATTACCAATGTTCATGTTATTTAATTCTGAAGTTTCTAAATGAGCATCAAGTTTTATATTTATTAATCCTTTATGAACAAGATGACTGGTGCGTATCATTTCAGTGACCTCTGCTAATGCTCGCTGACTAAATAACAATTCATTCAAAAACTATTTGCTTTTGTACACTTATCCACTAAAATTTTTGCCCTTTTAGAAGAAAGGTACCAGTTCCATTACCAATCAAGACACCTGTTGAGAAGTAAGGTGGGTCTTGATTGGTGTCGGCACTGGTGACCTTTTCTTTAAATGGTAAAAATTTATACAGTTGTCTGTATATATTTTATTGTAAGTTATAATATTATACCTATGAAGCACACCAACAGCTTTATCTTCCTCCATGTCATTTACATTTAAATGACCAGCAGCTTTTGAAATCAATAATACAATGAGACCCCATGCTTGCATGTTATTACGCTCATTGAAAATGACACTCCTGTAATAAATAAAAATTAAAAATAAAAAAAATGATAAACTTACAAGAAACATTAATAAAACACTTTCTTGGCTGTCTTCAATAATGGATGATTAGATCCTACTAATTTTCTCAAGTGCAATGCAACATTTGCTATTTCATCACTTAAAAGCCATCGTAAACTTAAAAATGATGTTGGGTATCCAACAATTTTCTCTGCTTCTGAAACAGCTCTGTTCCAATCTGGTTTTTGATTTCCTGCAAGTCTTGCTTCAACCTTGTTGAATTCTTGTAAACGAAACCTATTTTCCGTAAAAGTATGCACATTTCTCTGTACTCCATAATATATATTCTGGTCACTAGATAAAATTGACCTGGCTACACTTCCGTTTCTCAAAAAAGTAAAGATAATTTTGATCGTAGACATCTTTCTACTGTACACACCCGTGGAATTCGTTTTCTCTCAACATTAACATTGGTCACGTATTCAACAGGTATAACGCACATGATTGACGTCTCAAAACTTTCACTTTTGACCTTATTTTTGAAAGATATCACGCGATCCAACTTTGATAAAAAAAATGATAGATTTACATCATACAATAATGGTAAAATTATATATTTTGTATCTACACATATTTTCATATGTAATATATTATTGTTTTTATTAATTAAAATAGTAACATGCGTACATTTTTTTATTAACTAAAAAATAGAATGCATTAGCAACATGAAGCTACGAAGATAATATTGAGATCTTATCTATACTGTCCGCATGTATGAAGTTTAAGCTTGTACGCAATTTGTACTTAAGTCCGATGTACACGATAAAGCAAATCCACAATGATTTCATAATACAATTCGGCTGGCTTTTATTTTTAGTGGAACAATGCAGCACAGTATATGTGCAATTTTCCTGCAGCATCGTACATCATCAAGGGATATCTATCTGAGTGTGGATTCGCAACAGTACCGCATTACTCGTCTGTTACTGCAATGTCGTAACGGCAATGCAATGAATATATTTTTATTGAAATAATAAAGAATAAATAAAAATCAAATGTCAATTTCAAATAACGATTATGCTTTTTGTTTAAATAATGTTTATTTAAAATATTTTTCAGATTCTCTTTTCAAATAATTTATCCGAATGGGTATTTGGTTTTGGCAAGTTGTCATGGTTCTGAGAGAAAACATGGTTATAGTAAGCAAATCGTAATAAAATGATCACACAGCGAAATGTAGAATTTCCCTCACCACCATATGTACTAATATAGTAAAGTATTTAAAAAAAAATATTTAGAATTTAAAATAAGTGAAATTGGTTAGAATAAGGGTAGATCATAGTTAAGCTCCGCAGTTTTGGGATCTCCCTCCACTTTGTCCTATGTTACCATAATATTACAATTACAGACAAGGTATAAAATAGATGTTCACCTTCCGGGAGTTGGTTTACACGATTTGAAATACCAACCTCGTGAAATACCGGTGATTTTCGAATGACTCTTTTGTTTAAAAAAGGTAATTCTAGAAATTACATTAAACTTCATTCTTGAAAACATTGTGTAAAATGATAACTATGAAGTATATAATTATTTTTTTTAAATGTTGGAATTTGAGAACGAATATCAGAGATTTTGATATTTAAATAAATTAAAATTAGATACTCGGAAAAATTTTCAAAATTAGTTACATTACGTAGCTCTCTAGTGGATGATACAGAAGGCATCTTTACATACATATATACGCAATGCGTACAAATAACATGTAAATAGTGCTTATTACATAACCAAAACTTCATTGAACTGCTATGTCGATACGACGCTCTAATTAAAAACATATCGTAGATTCAATGAAATTCTATTTCATTTGTATGTCTGCATTTGGAGCATAGCTCTTGTCACAGCTCTGTCGGTCACGTGGTTTTGTTTGGATCCACTTTATCTTTTCATGAAACGTATATATATATTACTAGTCACCTTATTTTTATAGTTGTTAAAAGTGCCTGTACCATGATCCAATAACTTAATTTGTGAACATCATTTTTGTATCTTCATTTGTGAATAAATATTTCTAAGATAATGCTAAGCATTATTTTATGTCGTCGCCTGTTACGAGTTGGATCTAATGAAAGGAAATTTTGGATTAAACCATTTACAACATGTTCATATAAATTACGAAGACAAATAATTTATTCAAGAGGTTTCTTTCATGTTCCTTTACATAATCTAATGTTTCCAGCGATTGGCATTAGGGTAATATTCTGACAAAGATATTTTCATAGTTCATAAAATATTTTGAATATTAATTAAGGAGTTGTAATAGAAATTTTCAATTTTTATTATTTGTATCAAAGAACTAAAATGATAAATTAGTAATGGAAAATACATAATAATTATGCAATTCGTGTATATAATATAAATAAATTTAATGAATACTCATTAATAGACACAAATTTTATAATGAATTAATTAAGCAACAACTATGAAATAATTATTTATTTCAAGATATGCATTTATTGCTTCTACAGATATAACATATACTCAGACATAATGGGTAGAACTTCAAGAAAACGTTGTCAAAAGAAGAAATTAAATATTAAAGAATTAACAAAACAAGAAGAAAATCTGATGCACTTAAAGTCGTGGTTATTAGTAAATAACTGTTTATCAGTATCTGATTTATTTCCATTTAATTTCCCTGTTACTGGTAGAGGATTGAAAACTTTAAGAGATATTAAAATCAATGATGTATTAATTAAAATACCATATGAGATATTAATAACAACAGCTACAATATCTCAAAGTAATATATGTATTATGTTCTCAGAAACTGAATGTTATAGTCCTCATTGTATATTGTCAGTATTTCTAATATATGAATCTCATTTAGGAAATAATTCAAAATGGTATCATTATATTAATTGTCTCCCACAAGTTCTAACAAATCCAGATTTTTGTACACAGAAAGAAAAAAATTTATTGCCAGCATTTATTCTAGATTATGTGCATAAATTTCATAATATTCAAAATGACTTTTGGTTATTAATTAGGTCTATGAGGAATTTAAGTTTAAATAAGAAAGGTAATTGTTCTCATTGCAATGAACATTTAAGGAAAATAATAACTTTCGAAAGATATAAGTGGGCGTATTATATTGTTAATACAAGAGCTGTTTACATGGACACAAATCAAATAGAAATAAATCAAGATGTTACTATTAACATAAAGCATCCTAATAACTTAGCCCTAGCTCCATTTTTAGATTTATTTAATCATGATGTTCATACTTCCGTCAATGTGTCTATGGTTACAAATAAAGATTACAACAAATTTTATGAAATCACTACATTAAAATCATTTCATAAGGAGTCACAAGTTTTCATAAACTACGGTGCATATAACAATCTTCAGTTATATATTCATTATGGCTTTTTTATATCAAATAATCCATTAGATGAAGTTTATTTTGATATTTCTGACATACAAGCATGTGTTAGTATACCCAAATTGAAATTAGATTTTATTTTCTTTAATAACTTACAAAATAATATGGCATTTACAAGAGAGAATTTAAATTACAACGCAATATCAACATTATTTGTAGTAACTACAAAATTACAAAAAGAACATTGGAGTGCAAAAATATATGGAGATTCTCTTACTTCAGAAGATGTATTCAATGTATATAATGTAGCAAAAAAAATTTTGAATTTAAAAAGAAATGAATTAACAAATTATTTAACAAATATGAAAAATATTAAGCATTACACCCAATGTTTTTTAATTGCAATAAGTCTTGTAGAAGAATACATTGCAATATTAACCGAATCAGACAATAAAATTTGCAGAAATCATTAATTACAGTAATATAATTACTTAAAAATGTACATAATTGATATGTTATTAAACAAATTTAATAAGTATAAGTAAGACATGTGTACTATAATCTAATAATATGCTATCAGAACCTTGTAATATTTTAATAAAAAAAATTAAAATTTTTGATTAAGCTTTGTTTATTTTTTCATTATTTAAAAGTAACTAATTACAATGTTAATATAGTAACAACATGCTATTAATATTTTAATAATGACAAAAATTAGTAGTGTCATTTATTAGATAATAATGGGAATTTTATACATGTTTAGTCTTTAATAAAAAATATTAATTAAGAAAAAATTTTTTTACTACATTTAATAATATATTAGTTAAAATTCTATAAAAAATTGTATAAATATCGATTTCAAATTTGTATTTGTTTTTATAGTGTTGCAGTGGAAATGTAATTGAAAGAGGAGCACAGAAGAAAAAAAGCGTATTGCAATCAAAATCGATTGTGCCTCCAATTAAGTTTCCACTGATAATATCTGGATTAACTGGTGGAAAATCAAGTCAACAGAAAAGAGATTGTTTTCATCCTGGTGTGTCCAGTTTAAATCGTGAAGAAATTGATTTTCAAGAAAGGGAACCTGTTACTGCTACAAATATGATTAAAGCAATGCTAAGATATATTTGGCCAGAAGTAAGTTATCTTAAGTTATATTAATTTATATTATGATAACATATTTTTTTGTATATCTATTGTAGGATGATCCAAGAATAAGAAAGAGAGTTATGGTTGCTGTTGGTTTACTCATTGGTGCAAAAGTTTTAACTGTTGCTGTTCCTTTTATTTTTAAATATGGAGTTGATACTCTAAATGCTCATAGCATAGCAACTAGTGGTGATGCTATTCTAAGTCTAGGAACGGCACCAGAAACAGTTGCAACAGTAGCAACATCATTACTTATAGGATGTATGTTTAATAGATTGTATTAGAAATATTATTTTATATCTCAGAATGATTAACACAAAATTATTTTATAGATGGTATAGCGCGCGGAGGGGCGGCCTTTCTTAGCGAACTGCGAAATGCAGTGTTTGCACAGGTTGCACAGCATTCTATTCGAAAAATAGCCAATAACGTTTTTTTACATTTACACAATTTAGATATGGCTTTTCATCTGTCTAGACAAACTGGAGCATTATCAAAGGTAAAATAAATTAATTTTATTTTTTTAACATTTTGCTTACACTGTTTATAACTTATAATATTATTCTAATATTTTTATAGACAATAGACAGAGGAAGTCGTGGCATAAATTTTGTATTAAATTCTATGGTATTTAATATTATACCAACTGTCTTTGAGTTAGCATTAGTCAGTACAGTACTATATTTAAAATGTGGTGGAGAATTTGCAGGTGTTGCACTGGGTTGTGTTGGAATTTATTCTATATTTACATTAGCTGTTACACAATGGCGGACAAAATTCAGAATATTTATGAATCAAGCAGAAAATGAAGCAAGCAATAAAGCAATAGATTCACTTATCAATTATGAAACAGTAAAGGTATATGCAAAACCTTTTTGGTAATGTGATTTAAATCTACGTATTTATAAAATTCTATTAATACTTTTATTACATAAATAATTAAAAATTGCATATTTTTTTAATAGTATTTTAATAATGAAAAATTTGAAGCGGAACGATATGATGAATCATTGAAAAAATATGAAGCTGCATCACTTAAAACAAGTACAAGTTTAGCAATGCTAAACTTTGGACAAAATGCTATATTTAGTGCTGCTCTAAGTTTAATAATGGTATTAACAGCAAAGAATATTGTAAATGGTAAAATTTTTTCTGTTTTCTTCAAAATATACATAATTTAAAAATTAAATTTTGATATTAATTTGAAATAAAACGAATTTAGGTACTATGACAGTTGGAGACTTAGTAATGGTTAATGGACTTTTATTCCAATTGTCAGTTCCTTTAGGATTCTTGGGTTCAGTATATCGTGAAGTTAGACAGGCTCTCATTGATATGCAAACTATGTTTACTTTGATGACAATGGATACAGCTATTAAGGTACTTATTTTTTATTTCATAGTTATGAAAAACACGTGAATGATTAATGTATTTCTTAATATAATATAACAGTCTAAAGAGAATGCAATGCTATTCA
Organism: Ptiloglossa arizonensis; assembly: GCF_051014685.1. NCBI lineage: Eukaryota > Metazoa > Arthropoda > Insecta > Hymenoptera > Colletidae > Ptiloglossa > Ptiloglossa arizonensis. Next base: position 34,787,649 of record NC_135048.1, read on the forward strand.
ATATAACTTCAATGAATTCAAACATTGAGTTCAAAAATGTGAATTTTCAATATTGTGAAGGCAAGCCTATTTTTAAAGATATCAATTTTACTATTCCAAGTGGCAAAAAAATTGCTATTGTTGGAGGATCTGGTTGTGGGTAAGATTTTAATGTAATATATATAATTTAAATAAAAAGTATCTTAATACTCAATGATATATATTTTTAGTAAAACGACAATAGTAAGATTATTGTATCGATTTTTTGAACCACAATCTGGAGGTGTGTATATTAATGGACATAATATTCAAGATTTAGAGTTAGAGATTTTAAGAAAATCAATAGCAATTGTACCTCAGGTAATTAAACCAAAAGCAAGAAAAATATATGTAAAATACATTTGTAATAATAAATTGAAAAAATAATTTTAGGATACTGTTCTCTTTCATGAAAGTATTTTTTATAATCTTCATTATGGAAATTTATGTAAGTCAAAAGAAGACGTTTTCGAGGCTGCAAAAATGGCAAACCTACATGAATCCATTCTCAAGTGGCCAAAAGGGTATGACACTCCTGTCGGAGAACGTGGTTTAAAATTAAGTGGAGGTGAAAAACAACGAGTAGCAATTGCTAGAGCAATTTTAAAAAATAGTCCAATATTAATCTTTGATGAAGCTACATCATCTCTAGATTCTATTACAGAATATGTAAGTTATATTGTGTTTTAAATGCTATTAATATATATTTAATAATAGTATTTGTCTAAATGATGTATTTTTAGAATATTCTTGAAGCATTACGCCGAGCAACTACTGGACGAACATCCATTGTTATAGCACATCGTTTATCTACTGTTATGGATTCAGATGAAATTTTAGTATTAGATAATGGTACTTTAATAGAGAGGGGAACACACGATTGTTTACTCACTATGCAGAATTCCTTTTACAACAAATTATGGAATACTCAACATATAGGTATGCTCAAATCTAATCCAAAAAAGAATGATGGTTGTAGAACTCAAGGAGTCTAAATAAAAAAATTCTGTAAAAGAAAGGCAATAATGTCTGTACAATATTCAATTTAGGAATATATTATTAAGAAATGCTGTATATATTTTAAATATATTTCAAATGAACTCAACACCTATTTGTCAGGAAAACAACTTTTATTTAAATACCACATTATCATTGTCATTATGTAATGTTATGACATGAAATGTATTTGAATATGAATTGTTTTTGTTATAATTTTAACTAAATGATTAAATTTGTCTTTATTTTAATATAAAAACAGTTACAATTATAATTAAAAATGAAACATACTGTATGTTTTAGTATTATATATTAAAAATACAATGGATAACAGTAAACAAGTAATTAAGAACATTTAAGATTGTTCCATATTCGTATTATTCAAAAATTATATTATAGTAATACATGTGCTGGGCGCATGTTAATTTATATGTGAATAAATTATATAATATCAATATTTGTAAAAAAATAAATATTATAATATTAATATTTTTTTGTTTAATTTGTAAATATAGGACAGTTACTAATGAGATATATATTGAAAGAAAAACAACATTTGGACATTTTTTTTGTTCTTTGAATAATCTAGAATTGTATCTTGTATCTTGTATCATAATAGTAAAAAAAAAGAAATAAAAGAGTAACTGAATATTGTTATTATTTACTATTGTATACACATATTCTAAGAATTTCCTACCTATGTATGTATATGTATATTGCTTTATGAGTATAGATTTGAAAATGAAATCAATATATTCGAAATATTTTTAATTACGCATAATTTCCAATTTATATTTTTTAATTATTTTTGTTTATATACTCTTATAAAAATAAATTTTTGATTGTTTTCATTTTTAATTAAAGAATTTTTTAAATATATATAATTTTAAAAAACATTGATTGGTGCAATGTTGTGTAGGATGTTACCTTGGTAACCGGTTAAAAACAACTATGGATACTGATAGGTCTTGAATAAGTTTTTGACAATCCTATAATAATTCATTCTTATAAAGATATATTATGCAAGCTTGAGATGCTAGTTGTGAAGCAGTATCTACAAATATAAAATGCAAACTGAAGTACCTACGTTACCTGTAGTACACTTAAATGTTCACCCAAATCTCAATAGGTAATGAGTGCAGTATGAAACACTTTACACATATTTTGACATATTTATTTTGAAAGTTTTTATTTTAAACCAACTTCTTGTTTGTATATACGTAGTTGAAATAGTTATTTCTTTTCATGATCATTTTTTCATCATTTACTTCAATATTTGTATTCTTATTATATTTTGAAATTGTATATTAACATTCACTAAAGGATATGTATAAATTAATATAAATTTTTTTTAAATCATATATGATTTACAGGAAACAAAATTCTAACTTAAGAAGGTCAACAGTAGAAACAAAAGCTAGTACGCCACACAAAAATATAGTATGCCTTTCATCTGACAAAAAGAATTTGCATCCTTTACTTGGTTTGTATTAAAATTAACTTACACTGAATATTATAAAGTATTTATTTATTTTTAAACTATTTATATTTATTTTAAATTTATCAAGTTATAAGAATAAAGTATAATAAATTAAACTTCGCTAAGAATACAGTTTTATGTACTTAATTTGTAATTATATCTTTTTGTAGATCTTTGTTGCATTAAAATCTTAATTTAATAATACTAAAAATTTATCATAATATAAATCAACATAATACTGTTATTAATATAAGTTAGAAACAATACGTATATAATTTATTCTTAACTTACAGGACAACCATATCAAAGTAGTGTTCGACAAAAGCCTTTAACAGAACATTCAAAACTTAATAGAAATAGCATTAAACAAAGAGTTCTGTCAGCAAAAATGTTACGTATTAAAGAATTACAAAATCAATTGGCTGATGCTCATTATCAATTAAATGTAACTATTTTAACTGGTGTATTTTACAAACGAAATATAAATATATTGAAAGTCCATATCTAAATTAAAAATATACATTAATTGCAGGCATACTCAATATAATTATATCTTTCTCTACAGGAGTTAGCTAATGAAAACAGACTATTGAAGTCATTACAGAAACGACAAGATTCTGCATTAAAACGTTATGAAGGAACAAATGCAGAGCTACCACGGATCATTAACTCACATCATGAGGAATTACGAGTACTTCAAATTAAATATAAAAAGTTGAAAGCTATACACAAAGAAACTTGCAATTTATTAAAAGAAAAAGAAAATGAACTTCAACAATTACAGGTGAATATTGAATATACATAATACTTTTAGACATAAAGAAATAAAAATATTTATATTTCTATATTATATTAACAGTCTCAAAATAAGCATTTATTACAACTCAGTAAGGATCGAAATTTGGGAGAAAGAGAAAAATTACAATTACAAGTTTCTGATTTAAATTATAAAATACAACAACAACAAGACACTATACAGGTGATTTAAAAATTTAATCTTATTGTATAAGTTTTCATATAATATTTGTATATTTTGATATTTCATTAGACACTACACAGAAAATTAACTCTTGAAAGTAAAAGTTTAAAACAGCAATTATATACAGAAGTTTCCAAACGAAAGGAAACACAAAAACACTTAGAGGAAACAATAGAAAAATTGAAAAGTTTAGAACATTTATTAGATAATAGAGAACGGAGATTATATTATAATGGGCAATTATTACTTCCTAATAAAAATAGATATTATGGTACACAATCTCTCACAAATTTAAGAGATATTAGGTATGCAAAAACTATAATATTAGTCTAAATTTTGACTATATAATTTTTTGTATACTACCGACACATGTTACAGCTCATCAAATCCACTGAAGTTATCGGATCAAAGTACAAGATGGCAAAGAGATGTGCAAGAAAGTAGTTTGGTAAAAATTAATCTTATTAAATAAAATTTAAGCATAAATTTTGTTAATATTAATCTCATAATTTTTAGCCTACACTTCATACAACTGAATTAAGTGATAAAAACACAAAAGTGAATGAAAGGATAAATTTAAACGAAACTACAAATTCTGTGAAAACAGAAACAATGACTAATTTGGAACAAGTAAGAAAATATCGCCTCCAAAAATTATCACACAGAAAAATCTCATCAAATAATTCAGAAGAAAAATCTAAAGAAGTAGGTTTTAAAACAATTGAAAATTTAAAAATTTCAATGCATTCAGATAATTCAGAAAGTTTAAAAAAGCAAGATGAGAATGATGGAAATCAGTATGAAATAAGTGCAGATAATTTTAGAAAAATATATGAAAATCGAAAATATCATAGTTTTCACGAATTACTAAAGGAAAAAGTTATGTATTCATCTGAAGGTGGTGAAAGTGAAGATGAAAATTTTGAAGATGATCATATGAATGCATCTAATAATTCCAGAAAACTACACAGAAGGTTTGAAACTATTACAGCATTTATTTTTTTCAAACACCATGAATATTATTTTTTAATTATAACATATTTTATTACATATTAGATTAATTAGCAGTGCAGATGATACTTCAGATTCAAAGGAATTAACATTTTCTAATTGTAAATATAAAAACAAATTGAAAGTTTTAGAGCAGAAGAGAAAAGATTCTTATGAAAGTGATTCAGAAGTTGAATCTGAAATAAAAAAAGAACCAATTAAACATTATTTTTCAATAAATCATCAAAACGATGCTCTTAAACTAATTTCATCTATATGTGATGATCAAACCCTTTATAACTCAGATGAAGAATTAAAAGAATTGACAACTTCTGGTTTCTTGAACAAATCACAAAAAATTTATCAAAATTTAATTAGAGAAACGCAAGTACAAACAAAAAATGTTGAGGATGAAAATTTGTATAATTTGCAGTATGATGTAAATCATACACATAAAAAACAAACGGACACTAGTAATTTAATAAATAATACAAATAAATCTGCAGATGATTTTTCCATAAAAGAATATAATCAACATGAGGCGTCATTTAAAGTTTTTGACAAAATAGAACTGTTAGATGATAATCCAGAACCATTATTACATACACATGACATTCTTCTTAATAACTCACAAAACAAATCGTTTACAAAGAATTCATTAAATACGTCAGACAATTTGGACAAAGAACAAATAACAAATGTAATCTACAAGAATGAAGCAGAAATAAGTCACAACACATTTGCAGACAATTACAATGTAGAAACAAAAAATAAATTAAATAAGCAAGAAGTAAATAAAGAATTAAAGGATGCTGATGTTTTATTAAACAATATACAATCTCTTAAGACTGATTCAACTCATGATATAACTAGTGATGCAGATGTTAATACAACAAATGAAATCAGTGCTAGAACAAAAACAATTAATTATAATAAAGAAAAGTTGTTAGCAACAATGAGAGCTATTGATGATAATGAGAATATTGAATTTTTAAATCAAGAGTATGGAAAATATAATGTAACAAGTAGAAAACAAATAACAGAAAATTTATTTCGTGGTTTGCCTACTCACACAAAGAAAAAACAAGATATTATTAAAGACATATTTGACACTGATGGGTTTAAAAATGAATCTGCAAGTAGTTGTAATAAATTACACTAATATAAAAATTACCAGGAAAATAATAAACTCTTTGTAAAGTTGTAATGAAAAGACAAATTTATTAAATCTAGTATGTATTATATTCTATTTTTAGTACAGCTATTAATGGCATATTTGAGAGGTTACAAACTTACAACTTAATGTACTAAAATGTTTAAAAATTAACATTAAAGAATTTATATACCGTTTATTTTAATTTCAATCTAATTCCCAATAAAATATATACTATGACAATTTTAATAAATCATCAGCTTCATTTTTACTTTAGTATTGAATTAGTATATATAATTAGTTCAGTTTCTAATACCAAAACATTTTTGTATGTATTTCAAAACGTTTTTTTACTAAAATATTATTCTACCTAAATCCATCTTGTGTATTGATAATAATAATACTAACAAAGGACAAGAAATATTGTCTAATGTATATGTATGTACAAATGAAGCAAATAAATGATATATAGTTAATAACTATTTTTTGAAAAATAAAATTTTTTAATGATAAATATCCAATGACTATAATAATTCCTAGAAAATTACTTTTTTATTTGAATAAAAAAAGAAACAATTCAAGCTAGGTTTTAAAGTTTACTGAAAACATATCTAGTATTAAGATATAAAAAGTTGATCATCAATTTCAAAATACGCGCTTAAAAATATGTACTGTTTAATTACCAAGAGTTATAATAGAAACTACAAGAAAAAATTAAAATATTCGAAAATACAATAAAAGTGTACAAAGTTTTAAATATTAGATTAACAAACATAGTAAACAGAATTGTAAATTATATTTAACAAGTATACACTAAATCTCTTTTTTATAGATTGGCAATACTGTTCTCAGGATTGACAAGAAAGAAGAACAAACTAGGAAGCAACAAGAAGGAACCTGTTGTGCACCGAAGGCAGTGGAATGACTACACGCCGCGAATACGAATACCATAATGAACACCAAAACAAACCATGAATATACTTCTAATTCATATAATGGAGGTACATGTTTATCTATTTTAAGTAACAAACATTTCTATAATTCAAATATAGTAGTATTAATAAAAAAGATACATATTTTTGAAGCTGTTAGTAAAGATGAATTGAAAATCCGTCTGCTGGGCGTCCTTATGGCGTCTGCTAGAATGACGCTTGGAAAATAAGAAATTTAATTTCACGTCGAGAAAAAATAAATAATGCTTATGCTTGTAGTCATATGTATATGTTTGTTGCGTATTAAAAATGTAAATAATTTCTTCATTATATCTGTAAAACTAAGAATTTAAATGTTTCATCGATTGACTGTCATATGTCATGATGTCAGGAAAGGATCACGTATTTATTATTGTTACAAGGCATTACCACTTGATGCAACAAATAAAAAAAAATATATATTATTTGTACTTGTTAATAAAAGTTGAAAATTAGTAGTGAAACTATATATAACTTTTATAGAATAGTAGTAATAACGGATATAATTAATATTTACTACATATTATGTAGTATTGCAGTCGAATTTTTACTATATATGTAAATGCATGCATCATGCACACGCGCGTACGCATACACACGACACGCACACACTTTTGAATTTATGTTTTGAATACATATACATATATACATATATATATATAAATATAGTAAATTTAGTTGTGTCATTAATTTTTTATTTTATAAAATGTTTTACTTCATTTCTATTAAAAATTGATTTCTTTACACAAATTATATAGGCATATAAACATACTAATATAAAGAATTTTGTTATATGTAATGAGAAAATAATATTGATTCCTAAACTATTATAAATTTTTAATTTCTGATCTTGTTTTATTTTATGATTAAATTTGTTTCAGGTATTATGAGAAATGATAGTCCTGCAGCTTTATTAGACATGCTTGCAGAGGTTGCATCTCAAACATTACATTCAGAAAAAAAACATAGTAAATCACTGCTAACTTCACAATGCAAGTCAAAAACAGATTGTACAAAAAGAAAGAGTCAAGAATCATCTTTCAATGTTTCACAGCTTTTATCTATGCCTGCATCACAATTAGTTAAACAATTCTCTATTTTTACAAGTGATGAATTAAAAAGGCAATACTCTTATACATGCGCTCTTATTATTGGATGTGGTCAAAAATATACTAGTTTTGCAAGCGAAGGGAAGGCCAGAATGTCCATCAAAGCGCATTTAGCAGAACATTTAGAGTATCTGAAAACAAATAAGGAAACCTGTGAGTAACCATATTTTTCTTTATGTCAATAATAGAAACAAATTATTGTGTATGATACAAAATTATATAACATTGGTATTGCTTTATAGATAAAACCTTTACTGCAAAATCAGTAAATTATAAGAATTATAAAACAAGCTCACAAAATAAAAAAAATAGATTGCAACAATCAAGAAAACCACAAGAGATGTTAAATAAAGAAAATAAGAATATTACAGTTGAAAAATCAACAAATTATTTGCGTAATATTCTTTTAAATGATTCTAGTTTTAAAGAATTAGACAAAAATAAAAGTTTTGAAAGAATAGAAAAGTCTAAAAAATTACATACTTCTGAACAAAAAGATATAGATAGAACAGAGTTTAAAGTACTTGGAGATCATAGTTATTTTGAACGATTGAAAGATGAAATTCCAAAAGAAAAGGAAACATCATCTTTTAGCAATGTCCTTGAAAATACAGCAGCAGATGAAAATGTAAGTATAAGTGTAAATTATAAATATAAAATTTATGAGTCCTGAAAATGATTTCTTTTCATGTAGATTGTTCTTATGGTTGTTGGCACAGACACTGTTCATATGAAAGAATATTCTCATATTAATCAGAAATTATCAGAAAAAATCAGTCAAGAGTCTGAGTCCATTTATTTGCCAGGTAAATGTATAAAATATTAATATATTCCAGTTTTTTATATTTATAGAATGTTTTGACTCATTTTTAGAAATGACATGGTCAGGTGAAAGTTGTAATAAAAATGTAGAAATTATAGCCACTAAACCTAAAGGAAAAGCAAAATTTATAGGCACCAGTAAAGAAGAAAGAGAAATGGCATTAGCTTTTATGGATCGTATTAAGAAAAAGGGAAATCCAACAGGCAGTAATCTTCAATGTCGAATTTGTAATCCACCACGAAGTTTTACAGCACCTACAACATTAGTGTCACATTACCGAAGTCATGCTGGAATAAAACCATATGAATGTCGTATATGTAGAGCAGTTTTCACAAGAAGGCATAGCTTAAAATACCACATGCTAATTCATCAAAATCAGACGCGCTTTACATGTGCTGATTGTGGGAAGAAGTTTAGACATCCATCACATTTTAGAGAACATCGACGCAGGCATACAGGAGAAGCACCATTTGGATGTGATGACTGTGGACAACGGTAGAAAAAATATACACGTTTCTATTATAAATATAGAGTATATAAGATATAAATATTACTATATTAATATAATTACTCTTATTTCAATTAGATTTAAGACTAGAAACACTTACAAACGTCATTTGAAGACAAGACATGGAAAAGTTTTAACAACTACTGGAGAGTTGTTATATCTTTCTGAAGAAGATTTTCAGAAAGTTCGAACTAACAAAAAGAAAAAAAATGATATAAGTAAGGAACATGTAGTAGATAAAAGCATAATTGCAGCAAAAACAATTATGCATTATCAAAATGTTAATAATCAACTGCAGGATACTGCGACTGAAGAATATATTATAAATGAAGATACTGTTGATAATGATAAAAATTGGGAGTCCAATGATACAATACAGATTATTAAAAATTGTTTTGAGACTTATGAGGTTTATCCAGGATCTCATTTAAATAAGACTGAATCCATAGAGACTGAAATACCTATAGATAATAGAGTTTGCAATAAAAATGAAAATAGTTTACCAGAAGAATACACGAATAAAGTACAAGAAAACTTGTCACAGTTACAAAGTGTTTCTTACAATAAATTAGAAGTAATTCAAGGGGAGGAAGATCAAATCATATGTCATGATAACATTGGTCAATCTGAATTAATTTATCACAATGTAAATGAGCCGGCATCATTCATTAAAATAAAATATAATAACCTGGTTAATGACAATGGCAAAAACAATATAGAATTCCAAGAAAATTTTGTACTTTCTGAAAATCAATTAAAAAATCACATACAAATAATGGAGTATACTGGAGAAGATTATTCCAATGATGTGTTGAATAACTCTTTAAGTGAACAAGTTAAATATGTACATAATATAGAAGAAACACAAACAAAATTGGTGCAAGTAAGTACTTGTATTAAAAGGGAAAATGGAAACTGCAATAAACATGTAATTCTCACCCAAGAAAATGAGAAAGAAGACAATAATTTAATTCCTAAGGATAAATCTTATCAAGAAAAACATAAGATTGCTGTAACAAAAAATTTGATAAATACTTTGCACACAGTTCATCAAAATGCTAATAAGATTTTATCCTCAACTACAGATATTTTATTAAATCAAAATGAAGAATGCATATTAGAAGCAGATAAAACATTAGATAGTTATCAAGCAGTTGTATCAGATTTAATAAAAAATCAAGTGATTGCACCATCAAACAAAGTTCTTGGAAAAAATCAAAAATTATTACATCAAACTAAACAGCGTTTATATATCCATAATCAACCCTTGACTAGTATAATAGTTCAAAATAAGTGCATCAATATAGTTCCACATCAATTTAAAAGCTGTCATAATCAACAAAGTAAATCAAAATCACAACTAAATAAAGGTCAAAAAATTACACTCTTAAATAAACGTGTGCAAGCAGTCAATATAAAACAAAATGGGAATGAGAATACAATTTTATTATTGACTAATGATACTTTACAGAATACTGTTCTTAGAATTGATCAAAGTAACACTGCCAACAATGAAATTAAGAAACAAATATTTGAACGGAGTAAGTAAAATTTAACTGATAAAAAATTGTTTATGTTATTTTCAGTAAATTAGAGATATTTTACATGAAAACCATTTTTATAGAAGAACAGTTAGTAAACAGTGTGCTAATAGTATGTAAAATACTAAAGCAATGATTTGAGTTTTTTATGTGTAAATATTGCGAGGAGAAATGTAGATTTAATATTTTTTACTATCTAAACAAAAATTGAACATAGATAGAAAACTGTATAAAAACAAATGAATCTAATAAAATATTTTTTCATAGTTTTGATCGTGTGAAATGCACAGTATTATCATAGCTTTGATATACAATAAGGTTTAAAAAACAAACAAGCAGAAATTGCATTTATTTTGTTTCTTGTGAAATAAAATTATTTTTTAAACTGTTAAGTACACATATTATTTCAAAAAATAAATCATACATTACAGAATATTCACACATTAGGCATTCCAACTATTAAATTTAAAAGAATACTCTTGTTGAACTTGTTATAATAATTATATATGTATATATTAACAAATTGAGTAGATGAAATAATTATGAATTCAATTTACTTGAACTTATTAATACAGAAAACAGTTACTTAATAATTGTAACATTTATTTCTGTGCCAAATATTGATGGTATCAATTTATAATTTGCCTAATAAGAAAAACATATTTAATATTAATATTAAGTTGTTTCGCAACATTTTCTATAACTTTCTATTCGTAGCAGAAATATGATAATACATACATCAATTTTTTATTCTTCAATGTAATGCGCTTGATATAGATAACCAAGTTCAACACATTATGTTTTTATGTTTTGAAACAAGTAAATTATATACAGCTGTATTATTGGACAATGAAGATAAAATTAGAAGACAAATTATGATATACCATTTTTTGCAGTCTGGCTCAAAAATGTCTTCCACAAAAATCGATAATTTAATTTTATGTTACATCATCAGTGTTTCTTTTGAAAATATAAGTATGAATAATATAACTAATTATAATATAATGATAGAAATGAATATAAATAGTACATAGATATTATATTAACTACTGATCTTGTACAAGACATAATATAGGGTTCTGAATATATTTCAAAATACTAATCAAATAATACTTTTTAATATTTTGTTACAATATATTAACAGTAATCTGTAAAAATTATTCAAATACAAAGTCTGAAAACTTTACACTGATAATCATTTATATAATCATTTCATAAAGTTATGAATATAGATTTGTAGTGATATAATTATTCATAACAAACTTGTAATGAAATATTTTAAATACAAGATCCAATTCAACAGAAATAAATAGTGCCTCTTTTTAATTTAAGGGATTTCTATTTTTTCACTATTTGAACTTTAAAAATGAAACAAAATTTAAAGAGTTGTATGTAATAAGTCACATTCACTATGGCTTCAGAAAAATAAACTTGAAAGTAGTAAGAAAGAGTGCATTATGTGATTAAAATCCTTATACATTAATGTATGGATTTATATTATTATGTAAAGTAATTATAAATTAAAAGTAATATTTCTTTAAGTGTAAAACTGTAATCTTTCTTTTTTTTTTCATTAAAACCTGTATTTTATTTTATATGAAAGAGATATTCAATTTTATTAATTAATGAAAAATTAAATCAATACTTTCAATATTAATCTAAAAATTACTGATATACGTTTTAAATATTGTGCACTGTAATTGAAATATTTTATAAACTTTGATTTGGTGTAAATACTCTAATACTATACTAGATTATACTAAGAATATTTTCAAAAACAAAAAATTGTATTTTTCATTAAAATACCTATTGTAAATAATTATATCTTTACTACAAAACGGTGGTTATTTTACAATGGTATCAAAATTAAATTATAATCAACATTCCAAAACAGTATTTTCAAATTCCTGATATTCAAAAAGTTGCTTACATAATATAGCCTACTTACAGAAATTTATATAGTATATGAAAATAATCTTTTTAAATCGTAAAGCATACTTAAAATACTTTAATAAAATGACATAGATATCTACAATGCTGTTACATCATAATTGCTTTATAATTATTTACAGACAAGCTTCACTACAAAAGAAATGTATATGAGCATTTAATATTCACAAATTCATTAATATTTACAGATTTAAAACTCTTATAATATAGAAATATTATTGTAAATCAGATTAAAATAAATAATATAATAATAATTTTTAGTTAGAATTAAAAACTCCCGGCAATATTAAAATTTCATTATTATAATACATATAGCAGCTAAAAACAAATAATAACTGCACGAAATGAAAATAACATATAATTGAAATTCTGTATTGATAAGCATCAATTTTAAACATATGCCAAGATTTTAATACTCGTAACTGGTACAAACAAAATGTATGCATTCATTGCATTCTTGTATCTATATAATAACATCTAAACAAATAAATTTTTCACTTACTGTGTAAAACAAAAATAGTAATTCGGAAATTATTTTTATGAACATATGTTAATTATAAACTATATGTGCCTTAAGTGCATTATGAAACTGGTTGCTAATGATACAATAAGTATAATGATAATTATATAAAAAATATTCATACATATACTTTGTACTAAATTTTTTATTATTATTATTTGTAATAAACATTACATAATTGTAATGATATTAATGTGAAGAATAATTTTAGTTACATATTGTATTTTTATACCCATTTTGTACTTAAAACAATAAAATACTTGAAAATAATATGATAGCATAATTATGAACAAAATATATTCCCACCTGCTAGTATTCTTCATAATATTCAGTTATCTTTTTTGAGAATTTTAGTGTTTTAACCTTTTAATATTATTTAGATTCCCAGTTTTTTATATCTGTGGAAACTTGACAGCAACAATAAAGAAAAAAAAGTAAAACAAGTGTAACATACCACATATCTGTAATAGAAAATGTATAAGAATTTTTATTAAATCTAAATAAAACATATTTATAATAAATATGTTTTTATTCTTATTTGAAATAGTTTTAAAATAAGATAATACCATGTAATATTCTGTAAACATAAGCGTGTCCAATTTCTTCACCAGCAAAAAAGTAAAAATTGGATATTACTGACATTGCTAGGAGAGGACTCGCTAATATACAGTTGAATCTTCTGATATTTGCTGGGGACATATATTTTCTTTGTATGTTGAAATAATATTGGTTTTTCCCAACTGACCTTACTAAACTTTCAATATTTAATCCTATAAAATTAAGCAATGCCCAAATAAAAATGTTTGTTTGCATTCCATGCCATGCGAAAACAAATGTAAAGCATGAAAAAGAGGCAAATACTCTATTGAAATTTGATTTTAATAACGGTGTATAAATATATCTGAAAAACATTAATATGTTCTTTTTTTCCTTTCAAAATAGTGCTTTAAAAATAACTTAAATTCTTTATTTACATTAGTATATTATTTCTTATATATACTTTACCTTATAAGAAATTTATATAAACCTTGATCAAAATACTTCCACATATCAGAATATAAATGAACTCTTGCTACACATTTAGGCTGAGAAGGTGCTTTCACATGATCTATTGCGCATAAAGTATGATTAACTCCATATACCACAACATATTTAATTAAAAAAAATTGTCCCATACAATATCCTAATCCATATAAAGCCCATGGATTTAAAAATTCAACAATCTATTACAAGACAAAAAAAGCAATTTTAATTATTAGGTCTATAAATTTTGTTCCAATTAAATTATATTTAAAAAGTAGTAATTTTACCTTGGAATGATACTGTATCGCATTAAAATAGAAAAAATGTAAAGAAAAATTGGCAAAAAATATCCAAAAAATGTATCTAATTAAATTTAAAGCAAAATACCCCAGTTCTGCTAATTTCCAGACCTGAAATGGTCCTTTTATCTGTGAAAATTTATATATTATTTATTTTTACTAAGTCATAAAAAATGTATTTGTAAAGTAAAGTTAAGTTATACATACAGAATCAATGAATTCATGATACAAAATTAATGGTCCTAAGCATAATGTAGGCAAATATAAGCAATATGCTAATCCCCATAATAAATTTTTCCATAAATGTGATATGACATCACAATTATTATCTGAACATAAATGTATGTTATCTATATTGTAACTAATACTTCTTAGTTGTATCCAACACATTGTAAGGGTTAAAATGTAATGTTCTTCATCATTGAGTTTTAATATACTTTGAAAAAAGCCATCCGGAGATTTAAGAAAATGTATTACAAATAAGAATATTATATTAATAAACCATATCGTAGATTTGTTACGATTATATATTAAAATATACAGTATACTTAGTTGCATCAATACACACAATGTTCCTAATATCCCAATATAAAAATACAAAAATGAAACAGATGTAACAATATACCACCAGCATAATAACTGTAAGAATATAACATTATTAATTAATAAGTACAAAAAAAACAATGAAATATAAAATAATACTCAAGTATCACACCATTGTATTTGGTATAATTTTAATAATGTGACTAATAATGTGATGGCAAAATATCCATGGCATTAATTTAATTATTAAAGGTATCCAAATCTTCCATTCTTGATCAGAAACATCTTGTTTCCTTCCAATCCACATCCAACCTGGTGCAAAATCATCATACAAGTCATGATAATCATTAAAGTCTAAAAATTATATAAGACTTTGAAAGATGATAAATTAATATTACATAAAAGAATAAGAAACTCGAATTCTTACAAGTACCAATTAAAAACACTTTATACGCAGAATAAAAAACGGCAGCAGTCCAACAAAAAAAGTAAAAGAAACTTTCATATTTATTCAAATTAGTAACATTATTTGTCACCGATGTCATATTTAATTAAGATTGCAATTGAAATTGCCGCTTCGTTTTTATTTATGGTTACTGAATTCTTATTCTTTAAATGGTATGTAGCAATAAATTATAATTCGTTTATATTTTGTATTTTACTAAATTTATTGAATATTGAATCAAAATCTCTTTATTTATAAAAAATTTAAGACTATCAATTTAGAAGGTTTTATTTTGTGTCATATAACAAACCTCACTGTTTGAATAAGTAATAGAATTAAACGAAAAAAGTGGTAGGGGTAACGTAACTGTCTATCGTATTTTACAAGTATAGTCAAAAATATCCCAATTATTACAGTAAATGTCAAGAATATCACTACAAGTATCAAAAACCGTACAAAATAATTTTTACATTTATTATAAAATTAAATCGATATATTGAATTTATTAAAACATTTTGTTTTTATTTTCTTATTCGCAATAAACGAGAAAGCTATTTAATTTAAACTGGATGAGGGATAATAAAGAATACTAATTCTGTGTGGAAGTTAAATATATGTGTATTAAACCATTGTACTCCTGCGTCAAAACAGTTAGGGCACTCAGCAAAGGAATTTATAACAATTTGTGTTCTCTGAACAAATAAATAATTTTCGATAACTATCTTCATATAATAACCAATAACGTTTAAACGAAACGTTGCAAATAATTATTTCACATACACATAAGGAAAATATAAAAGTTGCATACTATGTTCTAACCATAAAAAGCAAGAAGAAAAGGGATTGGGACATATTTTTATAAAACATCTTATTATGTATAATAATAAAGTATAAATAATTCGAAAACAAATTTTGTATATTATTGATTTATTTATATTAAATATATTACAGTAAATTTACATATTTTATATAATACAGTGAAAATGTAAGTAGTTGAATTGCATGGGGACCTACTGAAATGAAACATCAAAAGGATTAAATCTAAGAAAACAGTTTCTTATAAACATATAAAACAATAAATAAAACAATAAAATAACACCTTCTAAATATAATTTTATTCTTAGAAAGCACAATGTAAGTACAACAAATATATTAAATTAATGGAATCATGTATAATTTAGGTATAAAAAGTTTTCTTCCCTCTTACATGTTAATATAAAGAACAGTGGGACAATGATCACTACCATATACTTCGTTCCTTATAACATTGTCACAAACTTTATCTTTAATTCGTTGTGATACCAAAAAATAATCCAATCTCCTGTATAAGAAATTCTATTATAAAATAAATATTCATAAATAGAGTGGATAGATTTTTATTTACTCACCATCCTATATTTTTATTACGTGCATTAGCAAAATATGACCAAAATGTATAAGCACCTGTCCTCTCAGGATACAAAGCTCTAAATGTATCTACAAATCCTGTAGCTAAGAAATCTGTCATACCTTCTCGTTCTTCTTTAGTAAACCCTGCATTTTTTGTATTCGTCTTAGGATTTGTAAGATCTAAGCATAATGAAAAATAAGAATATACTAATAACTCATAAATATTCATAAATATCTCAAGCAGTGTTTATCATAAAATACGTATTAAACATTATCTTTAAATAGGGTTACCTATTTCTTGATGAGCTACATTCATATCACCACAAATAATAACTGGCTTCTTTTCATCCAATTTTTTAATATAAGTCTTAAAAACCTCATTCCACTGTAATCTTTTTGGTAATGTTACTAATTTTTGGCCAGCATTGGGAACATCTATAACATTGTTGTATGTTAAGAAGTACAATAAACAATAATAGAAAGAAAACTTTAATTATAATAACTGTTAATATTAAATAATAACTTACAGACACCAATTAAATAAAATTTGGGATATTCTGCCATAATTAACCTGCCTTCGTTATCAAATTCAGAATTATTTAGACCATATTTTATATCAATTGGTTTCTCTTTTGAATATAATGCAACACCGCAATAACCAGGTTTCTTACCTATTTATACCATAAAAATAATTTTAATTCTTATGAATTGCAATTCAACTGTAATAAATTTAAAAAATTCTTACTATCAAGAAAGTAATGATGATATCCATTTAATTTAACTTCTTCTGGTATTTTATCTTTATCGCATTTGGTTTCTTGCAATACAACTATATCTGCATCTTCTTTCATAATATATTTAATTCCATTTTTCTGAATAAATGTAATAATACAATATTATGAAATTCCATTTCCAAATCATGTAATAATATAATATAGTAATCATACTTTAACAACAGCTCTGATGCCAGAAACGTTCCAACTTGAAATTTTTAAATTATATTTATTTCCATCTGCGTTTAGTTTTTGACATTCAAAGTCGATTTCATCCCAATTTGTATCTATTTTGTTTATTATCTGTTTTGGCTCTGTTTTAGCACGCTTTGGTGCAGGTTCTTCGCTTTCATTTCCAGCACGTTTAGATTTTTTGCTAGATGTTTCTCGTGATTTTGATACTTCACTTTGTTTTTCATTTTTGGCCTCTGTAGAAATTGCCTAGTTTTGAATAAAATCAAAATAAATATTTTTAATACAATACTTTGATATTAGGGAATTATAGAGGGTGTCCCAATCATCACCGGTCGATTTACGTGCAATTGAAGATCTTTTGTCAAAATTCTTTGCAAACTGGTCCTCGAAATATTCAGTTCCTGAGAACGATGTCGAATTGATGTGCCCGGGGTTTCTCTCACACTTTTAGCAACAGTAGCAACATTTTCACTTGAACGAGCGGTACGGGGACGCGATGACTTTTCCAGATCTCCAACTGAACCAGTTTCAACAAATCTAGCGACCAAACTTTGCACAGTGCTTTTTGCCGGCACATGATTTCGAGGAAAATGATTACGAAGTTCCCGAATTGTTAGTGTTAAAGATCGCGATGTTTCGTAATACACCTGAATAATTTGCACGCGTTCTTGCACCGTGTACTTTTCCATTACATTGATTAAAATATGATATTCTGTATTTCAATAAAAATATTAAAACTACCAATTTGTAAAACTACATATCTTAATACTACATTACTATATTGTAAAGTATCGAATGCATTTATAGAAGTAAATTACATAAATGTCTAACCTTTGAAGCTCGACTTCGTTTTGGCGGCATGCCGATTGCTTTATGACACGTGAACAGACACTAAAAAATATTATATTAATATCAACGTAACAATAATAATAAAAAACCGATTCTTTTAAAATTTTTTCATTACACTATAATTTAATCTACACAGGCAATTATATGGGTTATTTGTTACAAAAATTAATAAACGCATCTATTAAAGAACAATACGTTATGAACACGATTTTCAATGATGTTTGAAAACTGCGCGTCACCATGAAATTTAAAATACGGGAAAAAATAACTGGTCACATTATTGATCAACTTTTTTAGTTTATAATTCTATAAATTTTATTCCATTTTAAATCATATTAAATAAATCCACTGAAATAAATTACCAAATTTACTAATAGGAAATCAAAATTTATATTGCATAATAAATTTAGTAATTTATAAATGAAATGAGAAAGTCTTATTTTCAAAACAAACTGAATCTTTATCAAACCTAGGTATAGTAAAATATTTGAGGACTACCAAGAAAAAATACCCCATGTCCATATTTTGATTAAAATGAAAAGTACTGTCGAGCTAAAGTTAAACATGTAAAAATTAATTTATGTCTTCATAATTTATAGGTGTAATTAAAAACAAAAATTGCCCACATTATAGTAACTGAAAATAAGAAATGCTTCGTTTTATATAGGTTAAGATTAATTTCAGTAGAAATTCCTTTTTGTTTTTCCCTTATATATTTATGACATTGAATGGGTTTTAATATAATTTCAGTAATAAAGAATGTTTATTGTATCTTTGGTTTGTCCCATTTGTTTAAGCATCAATAAGTATTTCCAGACATTTGCAACAACTTTATGCTAAACAATTTGTTTAAATAAAAAATTGTTCAAAATAATAAAACTCCGGAATATATCTTTTCTATTTGATGTAGGACACCCTATATAATTTGTAGTGGTGCTGTGCAAGTATTTCTTTTCATACAAATTACTATATGAATGTTACTAAATCCACGCTTGTGTATGACTTTTTAAACTAAAATACAAAAAAAAACAAGCAGAATAATATAAAGCGAGATATGTTTAGCAATAAAAAGAATAATTTGCCACCGAGACCTCATATTCCTGATGCTGAACATATATTGGAGGATCTCAATAATGCTGCTGTAGATGATATAACGTTTAAAATAATAAATAAAGGTTTTAATACCTTCTATGTTATTATTAGATGTATTAAAACATGTATTAAGATAATCATCATAACCTTATAAAAACTTACTACATTACGAATGTTTTATTTCCATGTAAGTCGATTATTTTCTAAAATTCATTAATACGTAAATACAAATTTATTTTCAGGTGAAATTTCTGGAGAAAGTTCAGTAAATACAAATGCGTCTGATACGTATCAAGAGGTTAAAACATACCTAAGCATTAAACAACGATTAAAACACTTAGAAACTACTCTTAAAAGAAAAGAACAACAGTTGAAGACAGATAACGCAGAAATAGAGAAACTGGCGGATGATATTAGGAAACAAGTGCATGCTGCATTAAAAATGTAAAACTTTTTAAATTATATTTAAACATTACTTTTTGTAAAGAGGAATTCAGTATAAAGTATGCATTCTTATTTTAATGTAATACTATCTTAATTAATTATTAAATTATCTGCCTGTATACAATGTTTTTGTT
Source organism: Ptiloglossa arizonensis (assembly GCF_051014685.1). Classification (NCBI taxonomy): domain Eukaryota; kingdom Metazoa; phylum Arthropoda; class Insecta; order Hymenoptera; family Colletidae; genus Ptiloglossa; species Ptiloglossa arizonensis. Next base: position 34,807,873 of record NC_135048.1, read on the forward strand.
GATAATCATATTTAGAAATTTTAATATATGTATGTATATAGATAAAATAAAATTTGTACATAAAATGTTTCTATCAAAATACACACATATAATACATACAAATAATTAACATTGTACAAAAATAAATGTTACATAATTGTAACTGTTTTACATTGTGTACATGTATATTCTACGTAGAATGCGATTACCCACAATGACTGATTCAATATCTATTGTCTGATATAATACATAAATGTACAATTATTGCATTATAATCTAAATATAAACTTTAAAATTTCTAATATTAATAAATACCTCCATAGAATTTATAGGTGATATATAATAAAAGGCACTACATTGCAATAATAGTTATGATTAATCACATACATTTGCACTTATGATATATATATATATATATATATCATATACACGCGCGCGCGCATACACACGCTCACATACTTTGCAGCTATTAAAACATACATTTTAAAGTTTAAAAATAACGTGTCTACTTATTTTATTATATTAGAGAAATGTATATGAATTAGTAACAAATACTGTTATATAAATTTCAATTTAAAATATGCTTTAATACCATTAGAATTTATTCCTCCTCTTTAAAAATGTGTAACTATTTAAAAATTGTTACATTGGAATAGTAAAATATAGAAAAATATATATTTTGTAAATACTTTGGTTACTCAAATATAGCAGTTCATTAAATACATACTATTAAAGCATTAAAATTTCAAAAGTATTAAAAATGATTTTTAATAATGTGGAATAATGGTTACTAATATATTTATTTCTTTGAAAATCCCTTAAAAAATACTGTTGTGCATTGTTTAAACAATTAAAATTGTTAAATGGGGATGCCTGATGTAACATCATACCTAACTAGTGGATCATTAAGATAAGCACACCATGTAAAGCCAGGTGGATATCCTGAAAAAATCATGCAAATATTTTAAATTAGTAATTCTAATTAAATAATGTAAAGGATTGTATAATTACAATGATTACAAGTTTTATAAAAATAAATTTCAAATTGTGCTACAATTACTATGATTGTAAAATACAAATATACCAAATATATACACACATAAATATAATATACAAAGCAATGTACCTACTTTATATGAAATGTATTTGTTTAAACATGTATGACAAAGATTCAAGTTATACAATACTTACATAGTACTATTTATTGAATGATTTTTATGTGCTGATAAAATATGGTTGAGATAAAATATCAAAGTTTATCGCCATTTGTCCAGCTGCATGCAAGCAACATCCCTGAATTAGTCAATTGTTAGTGACAAATACCTAAGTTTTAAAAAATATATATACACATAAGGTACATTCAATAACTAAGATTGAGTAATAAGTTTTGTGTGCGGTAGTTATTACTTTAATGAAAGGCTTCTTACAAAAATACAATTATACCCTCACCAAACAAACATATATTATATACTTATCTTTATTTATAACATTTTTAACAATAATATAAAAGTGCTTTACATTCGCTTTTTTTAATATAAAAGTAGAACAGCCCTGTTCATTTACAAATATTAAGTATTTTCAAACGGAATATAAAAGTATACAATATATTAATTATATTCTTATATAATGTATCAATGTATTCAATTAGGACGGAATTAAGAGATATGTAAGTTCAATGCTGTCTATCTTTTACAACATTTCTGATGGTCAATTATTCGCAGTGATTACAAAATACATAAAAATTGTTTAATACCATGTTTTCACTTGTAATAATATAAATTGTTTTAAATTAGGATAATGAAGCAATTATTCTTTCTTCAAAGTAAAATATAAAACTCAATTATATAAGATAAAAATGATTTAAAATTATATGTAACTTTCCAATATTAATATTGGTATATTATATTTTATCAAATTTGTCAGAAGTAAAATGTATTTGAAGAGTTTTCAACATAATTCAATTTGTAAACAATAATAATAATAATAACGGAATGATTATTCATCTTTCTCTCTTACTTACACTAATAACATGTATAATTTATCCTTTTTATCATTTTTTATATTAAACATATTGTGCCAGAGTACATTTGTAAAATGGAGAATGTTATATTAATTAATAGCAAATATAACAGTGAATAAATTCAAGAAATTTGTTGCATATGTAAAATATAAAGATTTCAGTTAAATATTGTACATTTAATCAATGTAAATGAATGTCAAAATATTTTTCCATAATTCTACATCATTTAAACATAAATATTTATGAAGTTATAAAATTAATTATTTAGTTAAAATAATTTGTAATAAAAATGCCATACACGAGAACGATTAAAGATAGATATTAGGAACATATAAATGTTTAAAGTGTCTCGAATTGTAATCAGATTATAATTATTAAATTATTGCTCTCGGTTATTTACCACCAAAATTCGGCATTAAGAAAAACGTACGAAATATTAACTTGCCTCTAGGCTTGTATTTGAGATGGTCCTCAATGAATTGACAAGGACAACGGGCGGAGACACAATGTCGTGGTGGAACAGACAGACCTGCGATGTCTCTATTACGTTCTTGCGAGTCTATAACCAGATCAAGTCTGCGGCGCACAAAGTGATGTGCCCATCGAGATGCATACCTCAGCAACAGCAACTCCGCCCGTTCCTGTCAACACATACCATCATCATTCAGTACCTAGAGTCAAAGTAACAAAAAAAGTGAAATCCATGTTTTGTGCACCAATAGTAAGGTATGCTGTTAAAAAATCTGTTACATTTGAATGCTGTATATTGCTGTACAAAAATGCATAATCAATTTTTTTTTCAAACTGTAAGTACTTAATTCTTTAAGTACTTTTCAAAGTGAAGTTTCTTAAGAAACTGTGTCATTCACCATTTTACAAAAACATTTACCACACATATATTGTATTAAATTTGTAGTCCTAGGTCATATAATATTCAATTACTATATACAGAATATCATATGCAATAATATGAAATACTAACGACAAACTTGCAACATGTACATGCATGTAATTTATACAATCTTTATACAAATTTCAAATTGTGTATTAAACATTTAGTACTATACTAGTCAACAAAGTAATTTAATAAGAGAACAATACCTATAGTATTAACTGTTCGAGACTGAAATAGTATTAAATTTTACTTAAAAGAATTTAAAATATATGTATTTGTGTTTAATATTGATCATTCAGTCCACTAATTAAAAGTATGTAATGATTCTAAAAACGAGTTGTACAATTAAGTACAAAATAATTAATAATGGAAAGCAACTTTAATATCTCATATGACTTATCTCTACTGATATAAATTTTGATTATTCACCCATTTTTAGTAGTACCGTTTATAGTATTCATAAATATAGAGTTGTGAAGCTGTTTGAGTTTGTTGATAGAGTTTTCACTCTTAATATCATATATTTCTTTATGAAATTTAGATTTTCTACTTTGAATATAATTTTTATAAAAATTGATATTAAAATATCATCAACAAGCTAAGACATAAGCTTTGTTTAAATTTTTCAAAATTGTTGGGAACAATACTGGTTTTAACGTTCATATTTATATTAAACAATTTTACTTTAAATGCCCCTATCTTTAAGAAAACTACTCCAGCTAGGACAGAAATCTCTGCCTCGAACATGCGGTTTATTGCGAAGCCATTCTTCTATATATTGACATGGACATAAAGCTGATGCTAAGTGGCGAGGTGAAGAAGGATTTCCACCTTCATCATCAACTGTCCAATCCAAACGTCGACGTAAATAATCCTTTGCCCAACGTTGTACATAACGGCAGAACACTTGTTCACTTTTACCCTGACAGGTTTTAATTCATTTTACAGGAAAAAAATACTATTATAATAATGTACAAATAAGACAGAGGAAGCAATTAATTTTTATAAAATATACAGAAAAGATTATATTTCAAATATTAAAAGAAATCTAAGTTATGGTAAATTAAATATATTTATAAACTTAATCAAAATAGTATAATTACCTGATGTAAAAAAATGCTTACCTGTTTACGGGATATTCTGGTAGTTGTATTGCCTTGTATTACAATGTCACTGTCATCAATATCCATTCGTTGTTGTAATTCTCTTTTTCGACGCATTTCAGAACTTCCATCTTCGCCAATGACTCTTCCATCACGTTCTTCTCGTTCTATTACTTCTTGCAACTTTTTCTATTATAAAATAAATCAAAACTAATAGATTATATAAATTTGACAATTCAAATTTTTTTCTTGTAGCAACAAGTAATGTTTTTGTGCAGCAGTAATACATAAAAAAAAAACTATTCCAAAACATATTAAGCCCTAATAACTTAAATTAAATGCATATCGCAAAAATATCTAATAACACTTACGATGCAATCTGTAGTATCAAAGTATATAAAGCAGAGATTGACTTTATGACATGAAATCTTCCCTCTATCATCCAATCCAAGCAATATTTTATGTCGAAGTAAGTGCTTGTTGACTTGAGCCATACATTTCTCAAGATTATGGTTTAATTTTATCTTGACGAACATGCAAAAGAATATTGCTGCAGCATTGAGGACTAACCACATAACTCCGAGACCAAATAAAGTAAGACCAGTCACTCCAGAAAATAATAAGCCAAGCAGTACAATAAATGCAGTAAATATCCAAAGGACAAGAATTCTCTTATAGCATACATTGTACATATTAAAACGTACATCATTTACAAGCAATTCCATTATATGTACGTAGTCTTCTACTGTAAGCTGCAATACATATATGACAACAATTTTTATTTAATTATATGTAAGAATGCAAACTTCATGTATGAAAATATTCAATAAACTATAGATAAATTACATTATGGACTCTTTAAGAACAGAATCTCAAGAAGTTAAATTTAATGAAATATTTACCGTTAAACCTTGAGCCATTAACTCTTCTGGTACTAATTCCGGTCTAAATTTAGCTGGAGTAATCCATGGCCATCTGGTATTAACTGGTAAAAGAGTAACTATAGTATCTCCATTAGCAAAACCTTGTCTAATATTTCCAATAGGTGTGCTTATAATATTATTTGTAGCACTTCTACCATTGGATATGTCTCTAAGATCAATAGTTTTTAGAGAAGCACTTTTAGGATTAGAGACTCTTACTTCGGACGGCAAATTGAGATCTGGACTTTCAGATGTGATCGAACGGTTTAAACCTGATCTATCTAAATTAATCTGGACGGATTCAGTTGATATCACAGCACCTCTATATTCATTATTCTTTGTTCGTTGATTATCTAACTTGTCAACAGTTTTCCCAATCTTTTCAACATTTACTGTAACTGATTCTGGTTTTATTACAGCTGGTGCATTTGTCTTAGTTTTCTCTTCCACACTACCATTATCTTTAACAGGTGTTTCATCCTCAAATTGGACCCAATTTTTTGTTCTTGAAGATATGCTAGGTGAATTAACTTCTTGTACATTGTCAGTTGTGTCTTGAGAACTCATTTTAACTAAAGAAGTAATACAAAATAAATAAATTAAACATATAAAAAAGAATTTAATAGGAAATAATGAAAAACAAATTATTTGCCTCTTAGTTATTATTGAGTTTGAACATAGGAAATATATTTTCTTCATTCAAGTATCATAAATAATATATTTTTCTTTCAAATATATTCCATTTAAACAATTCACATAAAACGCATTAATTTAACTACATATATGTTTAGAAAATACTTTAAATATGTTGATAAATGTTTTCAAATAATGGTTCAAAAAAAAAACGGGGAGTGTCCGGAATATGTAATTTAGAATATAAACATATATGAAAATATATACTGGCTTTTTAGAACACCAAAAGGACAGACATTAAATTGAATCATTTTTCGATCAAAAGATACTTTATTATGAATTTTCGATAAATTGTTTAATCTTAAAAAATAGTAGCTGGTTTGAAAGAACGAAATATGCGTGAAGATCAAGTTTATCATAATATTTGTATACAATTCTTATTATCCAAGAAGTAAACATAAAATCATGCGCAATAATATAACTGTCATATTCACTACGATATCCACATAAAGAATTCATGACTGAAATTTCGTTACCTGTGTGATATGACCTATCTCATATCCGTGAGGTGAAAAGGTGCGTAATGCACGAAATCAAGGTGTGCAGCATTGGGATGGGAAAATGAAGGGTGGGGCGAGGGATACTATATGAGACCGTACAACGAGTTAGTATATTTACCTGCATAATCATTTATCACAAATGTGTTAATTTGATCTCTTTTCGTATATGTATGATTATTTGCATATCATTGTTTTATTTAAGTTGCTGATGATACTTAAGTAAATGATTATGACATATCGTTAAACATAAAAGTATATACGTACTATTTTTGACAAAATTACATACATTTTTGGCGAGTCCAGTACGTGTAAACCTTACCTATCTACTCAGTACATATGTTATGTATGTGTTACCAGGCATTACTAGGTTACTTGCGCTACTTCAATATGTATGCATGCAGAGGTCCATAGTGTTCCGTTTGAAGGAAAAACTACAAACCAAACGAACGAATCTCCTACTTGACGATATTACAGCTTTGTTGAAACATTACATGACATTATTTAAGCTTTATAATGGTTATTAATTGAAATACAATTTAAAATTTAAATATTGCAAATAGATTGTCAGGTTATATCATTTCATAATAATCCATGCGATTGATTGAATATATGTTACATATTAACATTCATTCTTCTAACGCAATAATATATGTATATTTCAAATGTAGTTTAATGCTTTGATTGGTAATTTATTTACAAAAAAAATAGTGAAATGATATGGTCACAATCGAGGTATGGAAACAGATGCTGTAGACAGTGCCTTTTCATGTCACATGGATCGGGAATTAGCGAGCTTTATTATTATTTCTGTATCACTTTCATCGTTATCGCAACATACTGAAATAAAATCCTATCGCTATTAAATGTAAAAATTAAATCCACATGTGATTAAAATTAATTATTTTAGTAGCAATCAAAATTATAGATAAAATATCGATTAGATTTTGAGGAATATTGATCTTGTAAATGTAAAATATAAGTGTTTCTGGAATAATCTTTTTGTTTAAAAATGGTGATTTTAAAAACTACATTCAACTATTGTAATTGGTAAAGTGATTCACAGAAAACTCATTCTTGTAAATCATTTGCATGTTTATCAAATCCATCAGTTTCGAAAATGTTGTAACAGTAAGTTTCACTTACTCTCGTAAATGGAAAATGGTAAATTTTAGCAACATGAAACCAAGAATATTTTCTAAGTCACACTTACTTTAATTAAATTATTCAAGTCTTGTGTATTCTCATCTAAATTTTAATTTCGATTAATAACCATTATAAAACTTAAATAACGCCATCTAACGTTTCAAAAACCGTATTGAGAAACGAGAAACTTGTCGAATAGATGTGTTGATACGCCATCTTCCTTACAAACGGAACAGTATGGACCTCCACATGCATATTGAAATAGCTGAATTGTGCAGTTACACATTGGGTTCGCTTTATGCGTATAGATGTGAACACGTATTCGCGGACATGAAATATCTGTAGCGTATATTTCCGTAATATATAATATAGTACATACAAAATTTGTCGTTATCCGTATATATAAAATGTCTATAGTATAATTTTTGTAATGTACAGTGAATAAAAAATTTATCATAACATTATTGCAGATTCCAAGTTTATATACATACGTTTAATTACGTGAGATATTTTATTATATCTTGTATAATTGTTACTATATTATTGTTGAATTAAATATAATTAAAAATTCAAGACAATGTATTATCGAAAGATAATAGCAAATACATTCAAGTATGCACAAATACTTATAAAATCTAATTATGTTACTACGAATATTTACCAATTGAAATCAATGAAAAATACATTTATAATGTGTTTGCCACAAACTTATAAAATGAGAAGACATAGTCAAAAGTTCCATGAACAAAAGAATTCGTCACGAACACAAGTTTTTATTCTTTCGAATTTTTTTTTGTTTAATCTTTTCGATTCTAAGGAAGAAAAAGATGATGTTTCAGAATTAGTGATGACGATTAAACGATCAATTTTACTAATTCAGGTTAAGTATAATATAATTTAATTTTAACTGCAATTAATACTAATGTAAATGTAACAGGCTTTATTGAATTAAATGCAAATATTTTATTTTAATATAATTATAGCAATATTTCTTTTCCTTTTATAGAAAAGAGAATTTAAAAAAGCAGAACAGATGTTACACATTGCTTTGCGATTAGCTCAAACTTTACAGCATACTGATGGTATAACTTATGTTTATGATGTAATGGCAAATCTCGCATATGATACAAATGATTTTAAGAAAGCAGAGAAACTATTTGTATCAGTTTTGGAACAATTAATTTATAAAGGAGTTTCACAAGATGATTTAGCATTTATTCATGTTAATCTCAAAATTGCTAACATATATGATAAATTGGGAGATATAGAGTAAGTAGTTGTTTTACAAATTTTAATTATTTGTAATGTTATTTTTGTTTGTTGTTTATAATCTATAGCATGTAGTGTCATATAATACTTTATTTTGTTAACATAGGAAAGCAGAGATTGGTTACAAATTTTGTTTACAAAAATTACAAAACCGTATGAATACAGAAAGTGAGAATACAAATCTTCTACAATTATTAGGTTTAAATTTAGAATGGTATTCAACTTTGCTATATTCACAATCACGATATACTGATGCTATCAAATATTTAACTCAGGCTTATGATATATGTGTAAAACTAAATGGTGAAGAACATGAGCAGACTGTTGTTCTGTTAAACGATTTGGGAACTATTAATTGTATGATAGAAGAGTATGATCAAGCAATTAAATATTTATATGAAGCCATAGAAATAGGTAATATGAACGTAGACATTGGTAATTTTATAACTGTTAAAGTTGTTCTAAAAGTGAATTATTATACTTATAGGAAAAAAGTTACCTGACATGATTGATATAGGTTCTATACATGTTAATTTGGGAAGAACATTTATTATGAAAGGATTATATGAAGAAGCAAAGAAAAGTTGTAATCAAGGAAAGTATTTAGCACAAGCTAAAAATCATGATGAATCTATAACAGAAGCTGAAGAATGTCTTAAAAGGATAAAGGATCTAACATCTTAGTATAAGTATAGATGTAAAAAGACTATTGTATTTTCAAATAATTTCTTTTAAACTGTATGTTATAGTTTAAAATTTATACTATGAGCAAACTATAAATGTATTATATGTAACTATAGTGTAGTCAAAATTAATATATACATACTACAGTATTTAAAAGGTATAAAGAAAATACTTCATAAATTTTTATTTTTATCTTTAGGTTAGTTCAAAGAATTTTTTTGAGACATACAATATCAACTGGTATAATAGAATTGAGTAAATTCTGTTGTCATAGTACAAAATAAATTATGTATGTTGTTTAAATAATGAAGCGCTTTTAGAAGGATAAAAATCGTTTTATTCAATAGTGACTCGGATAAGAAGGTGAGTTAAATAGCAAAAATCAGTTGTACAGTTATTACACTTTTGACTATTCTAAGAAGTACAGTGTTTACTTTATATTTTATTTGATTAAAATATAAAATTACTTTAAATGGTTTGTTACTAGGTTTATTTCAGTCTAGGGTTTCTTTCTACCACGTGTTGTCGATTACCTTGGACGGAATGCAGCAAATGGAGGTTATAAATCTTAAATCTCCGTGTTCCGTAAGTACAGAGAACTATAGTCTCTAAAAAATTAGTTTTGGTGGCTGATAACAGAAGCTTATTTCACTGTGCAATTTTTCACAAAATGGACTTGTACCGAGTAGAGAAAAGGGATTAAAAAGTCAATCTACCTTTTAGCCGCAGCCAACGTCGAATAATTCAACGATAGTATTAGATCGAGGAAAGTGTTCGGAAACGTAGTTGCATTGTAACTCTCGTCCACTGCATTTGTCTGCTTCTATTTGTCACACTGGCAGTTTTAACGGACGAAGTTATAAAGTCGCGTTGACGTAAAAAGTTTTACAAACAATTTAGATGTCGCGCGTTGACGGCAAACAGTGAGCTCACTACTAACTAGTGATTATCCAATGGCTTAAGTAGCCGTTACGCGGCGTTGTCTATCTTCTTAGATCTATCTTAGCTCTTCCCAAATAATATCCCTTTCTCATTGCTCTAATGTTCCTATGCGACTAATATATTTTTAATAAGCTAAGAGTACAACCATAAAAGAAAACAATGCCATTTCTTAAAAAGATAATAAATTTACTTTTTCATCCTGGAATGACAATAAAAGAAAATGAAGATGAAGATAAATCTTGAAAAACATTTTTTTTTGCAGAAGGCAATCTTCTTATGTGTTGGTTGATATGTAATAAAACATTTTGAAAAATTATATATATTATTAATCGTAATCTCTATTGTTATAGATTATAAAAACTATTAATCAGTCACAAATTGTACCTATTTGTGGGCTCTTATAGATTAAAGTTTAAATATATTGTTATTTTTTTTAGTATAATTAAGCTTTGTTAATTGATTTTACTACATACACGCGCGCGCACGCGCATCCACACACACACACACATACGAATGTACGCACGCACAAGTACTTATACTTTTAAAGTTTTAAAACTGTAAGTATATATAAAGGTATTTATATTTTTTAAATTTTTATATCTGTAAGTGTATTTATGTACACAAAAATTTGGTGCGAACAAGACACACATACACACACACACACACACACACACTCGCAATAGGTCACGTAATATAATAGTCAACGAATTTTGAGGCTGAGAAATTATCCCCGATTTACCGCCTCTTTTTAACAACAATAGTTAAGTATATTCATTAATTAATATACAAAATTAAGGTTGTATTAAAAAATAATAATATTAGTTTAGTATTAAAAAAAAAAAAAATAGAAAATAAATATATAATTTACTTTTATGAGACTAATTAATTATTCTTCCACTACTTTTTACATAGTAAATTATTTTTGTTTTTAATGACATGTTCTTTCTGAGCTTTATATAAATAAGTGAATAAAATAAACTATGAGATAATAAGGATTTCACTGACGCTTATCTTATGCAGCAGTAAATTATTACTAATATCATTCATTACAGAAAACAATTAGTCTTGTAAATGTATAAGTTCTAATTTCAGATTCTTATTAAAGCAATTAAGATTAATCCTTATTAAATCATTACAATGCATTGATAAAGAAAAGTATGGTATGATATTATTCATATTTTGCTATAAGTACCATCATATATACACCTAAGAGAAGTGCAATGATTTCTTTCACAGATTGTCCAAATTTAGTATCGATTAGAAGTTCTGGTATTACAGAAACTGTTGCTATATAAATAAATCCTCCTGCCGTGAATGGCAGAATCCATGTAGTTGAAAGATTACCTATAAGTTTAAATTAAAGTTTAGGTTAAGTATTATATAAATATATTAGATATGCCTTTGATTGCAATATAATTCTTTCTTACCTATAACCTCTGCAAGTGATATATAGGTTCCTAATAAAGCACCTATTACTGTAATAAGTTGAAGCATCATTGCCTATAATAAAAATAATATTAAAAAATTCTTTTAAAGGAAAAAATTTATTTTATTATTTGTCTTTTTTGTAGCTTACTCTTTTTTTACTATAACCACTTTGTATTAAAATAGCAAAATCTCCTATTTCATGAGGTATTTCATGTAATAAAATTGTGAAAGTGGTAATATAACCAATATTGTTGCCAGCCAGATAACTAGCTCCAATAGCAAGACCATCTGTAAAGTTATGTAAAAAGTCTGCTACTAGGTTTAAATAACCAGCAATTTTAATTTTATTCTGAAAATTCTCAGATTTGTCTGAATTTTTTCGTAATTTTTTATTAGTCTTATTTTTCTTTTCTGCGACACTATGCACATGTATGTGACTATGATCAGTTTTTATAAGTCGCAGTGCTTTCTCAACAATTAAAAACATGATTATACCTAAGAGTATACATAAACCAACTGACATATCATGTACATGATTAGATTCTTCATCACTGTTGCTATCAGAATGTTCATGTGAATGTCCTTTCTCAGAAGATTCGTGCGATTGAGAAACCAAAGCATGAGGAATTAAATGTAAAAATGCATCTCCTAATAAACCACCAGAAGCAAAACTTAATAGTATCTTTAGTAGCGGTTCAGATTCCTTTGTGTTGTCTAAAGGTACAAAAAATAAAATAAAAAAGGGAGCTACTGATATAAGTACAGTTGATGTAACAGCTTTAAGAAACACGTCATTATGCGTTTCGTCAAATGGAACTGATTTTTGTTGATGTTGCTGGTGTACAGTATGTTGCATTTTCAGATATGCTTCATTAATATCTTTAGAATATTTAAAACTTGGCGATTCCTCGTGTTCATGAGCTTGACAAGGAGCCGGTAAGTTTAAAAATATAAGCAACAAAAATACGCCAAGTAAAATTTTCGAAATCCATTTGTTGGTATGGTTATGTTGATTATCTTCTGTCGTGATCATTTCTATAACTTTGCAATCGCTGATTAAAATACAACTCACTCACTTATTTGTGTCAATATAATCTTACATTCGTGCATAGAAATTTAAGAACTTTGAAGTTACAGTTCCGTATGAAATAAAATAAGAAATATGGCCACGTCGTACAATGATATGTTATCAAATTTAAGTTGTGCGGTTTTTTAAAGGAGACATATTAATGTTGGCTGTCTTGGTTTGCTAATGTTGGTTATCTTGGTTTGCTGATGTTGGCTATCCTAAAAGTTTATAATTTAAAATTTGAAATATTAACACTACGGTGATAGTAATAACCAAAAATTATTCAGAGTAAGTGGTTATGCAATAAATTTATTATCGGTATAAATATGTAGTGATAATCTATATTTAGAAACTGAGTATTGTACCGTTTTATAAAAAGTTTCTTTCGTTTACAAAAAATTCGTTATTTACTCTGAATGAGAAATTGTGATTGGTTGAAATATGTGTAGGTAATTTATGTGGATATCCGTCAAAGGCTGGACTTTGATGAGGTTAGTAAAAGGAAATAAAATCTTCGTTGCGTGAGTGTCTTTCACCTAAGAAATCTTTACGTGCTTACTAATATGTCACATAATAGCCTAAAATCTATTGGACATGGATTTTGCGATGCCATTTTTTCCAGTTCACCCATTAATTTTGATAAGGAAAATACAAATTCTCTTAATATAACGTAAGTTTACATTTTATGCATACATTTGCATTTACATTTGTGTTAAGAAATATTTACTGACACCTTTTATATTGTTAATGTTATTTTACTTCTATTTTTTAGAGAAAAGACATGTTCTGGTTTGCTTAACACGCCTCAAAAAGGGAATCAAAATCAAAGTGAATACAAATGTTTAAAACGCGAAAAACGTAAAATATTGTTTGATACTAAAATGGTCGAAAATTCGAAATTGACAGATCTACCTTTTAATACAAATCTGAATCATTCAAAGTCTATAAATGCACTTCAGAGGAAACAAATTTTATTTCCTGAAAATATAGCATCTAATGAAAAATATAAAACTTCTACAAAAGTAGTATGTACCACTTCATTGAATGATAAGACACCCACTATCCATTTTTGTACACCCAAACAACATAAATTACGTAATGTTGCAAGCAGTAAAAAAATGGATGTTTTGCCTTTACATAGAACACCTACAAAACATTATTTTAGTGACAGTGCATTGTCTGAAGCTACACCTGATTGCTTTAGCACAGTGCAAGTAGAAACGCCATGTAAAACAAATGAAATTTGTTTAGAGGATCAGACAATATGTGATGGTGAAAGTAGCAATTTGATTGTGGGAATACGCGTTAGACCTTTAAATACAAAGTAAGTTTATATAATACTAAATGTTTAAAATGTTATATTAAAATAATTTTTTTCATTTTTCACTACTTTAGAGAATTAAGTGACTCAAAGATTACATCAGTTGTACAAGTAAATGGTCAGAATATTGTTGTTAACTGTGAACCTAGCCAATATATTTTTACGTATGATCATTGTTTTATATCGTATGCGGATTCAGCTAAATCTGACCATGCCAATCAAGAAACTGTATTTAAATACATGGTTTTGCCATTAGTACAGAATGCTTTTGAAGGCTACAATGTTTGCTTATTTGCTTATGGACAAACAGGATCTGGTAAAAGTTACAGTATGATGGGTCAAGAATCTTTACAGATGAATTTAGCACAGTTTGATGAATTCACTGGTATTATTCCAAGATTCTGTCAAGAATTATTTACAAGAATACATACAAACAAGAACATTAAAACTACAGTAGAAATTAGTTATTTTGAAATTTATAATGAAAAAATACATGATCTCTTAACGAATGTTAACAATGGAATAAAGAGAACTCCTCTTAAAGTGAGAGAACACCCTGTTTTTGGTCCTTATATTGTTAACTTAAGCCAACATTGTGTACAAAACTACAAAGACTTACAGGTACGTCCAGTTATATGTTATAAAATTGTTTAATTACCTGAATAATTATTTAATTATTGATGTATATTACTATAAATACATTTGTTTTAGTTTTGGCTTAGAGTAGGAAATTCACAGCGAGCTACTGCAGCAACTGGAATGAATGAAAAAAGTTCAAGATCTCATAGTATATTTAGTATTATACTAACACAAACACATGTGAATAATCAGGTAGCTGAAGAATCCATAGATGCTAGTCGTCGTAGTAAAATTAATTTAGTAGATCTGGCAGGCAGTGAGAGACTAAGTCAGACTTGTGCCAGTGGTGATAGATTAAAGGTTTGTTTTATTCCAGTTCATTGTTTGATTATATTTTATAATATTTTTTCTAATACAATACGTTTAATTATGTTTAACAGGAAGGTGTATCCATTAATAAATCATTGCTCACATTAGGAAAAGTAATCGCATCTCTTGCTGAAAATATGACTAATCGCAAGCGAGGTTTCGTTCCATATCGAGAGTCAGTTCTTACATGGCTATTGAAGGTAAGTAACATTAAAATAAATAAAAATTTATTTGTATTGTGAATGAAAATCATAATGTGTGTCTACACTAATATTACAATAATGCAAAAAGAATTGTCTCAACAATTTTGTTTATTACTGTCTTTTAACAAAGCATATTATTTTAGCAGTCTACAAACGTCAATTTTATGACGATAATATTATTTTAGTACATATAAACACTTATATGAAAATGGTTATTGATTATTACTTGTATAAATGATATTTCTTTTTACCATTTTGAAACTTGGAAACTATGTTAGATACTATTCATTTTTTAAGATGTTTCTTTCAATATAGTTTTACATGTAAATTCAGTCTTACAGATTATTCAACCCTCCATTGAATATTTATCTAATTCTAATTTTTCACCATAGTTAAAGAATTCACAATAAAATAATGTAAAGTCGTTTGTGAAAGAAAAACTTAACATTTATATTTTATGCATATAATATAAATGTAGTTGTTACATTTTTTAAATCTTAAATTTTTTTAAATGCTTTTAAATTATCTTAACAAAATTATTTTTTTGTACCATTTATATATACATAATAACGTTTCATATACTGCACAGTGTATTGGAAGAAAGTAAAAACTTTAATATGTAATACATCATTTTATCCTATGAATGCTTATAAATTGTGGAAAAGTAATATTTGAAATTACAAAGGCCGGGTGTTTTGGCTTCGATTTAGATGAAACATAGCAGGCTTAAAGAACAGCTAAGAATAGTAAATACGTATTTTTTGTAAGCTGCGATAACTCAAGTTTAAAGAGTGAAAGTATGCTCCAAAATTCAACACCTGAAAAACTAATTAGAAAACGGTTAAAAATAGTAACAATTATTTTGAAAGTAAATTGTATAGTTTCTGACGTATTATATAAAAGTGCTAGAGTTAACAAAAATGTTCAGCAATATTTAAACAAAAATTTGACCATATTTATTTAACGAGATATAGCGACTGTTTATATAACAAAAAATTGTATTTTTTATTCCAAAAACAAATATATGTACACATATGTACTTGCCTCAACAAATAATATAAAAATTCTATTCTGTTGGATGCTTATCTACTGGCATCAAAGCCAATCCCTGTGGTACTTGTGTCAACTCTGACTGCTTGTAATATATTTGTTGAAACAGATACTGTTTACAACTCTTGTAAATTAATTACAGCAAATGGAATCTATGTATAAATTACATTATGCATTTTGTGTATTTTTAGATATTATGTATCTCCAAATTTTTGTGAATGTTACTTCAGGATATTTGAAGGGACGGGATTTTTTATTTCTGATCTCAAAAGTAGCATCGATATTGATTTCTCAAAAATTTTCACATTAATTTCCAAACTGTTAATCTTTCAAGCAATTTACAGCCATGTTTATTCAAAGAGATATAGTGAATGTTAATCCTATAAACATCATAATTCTACTTTCTGCTATCTTTAATTCATGAGACCAGTGTTTAACGCCTACTCGTGATGCAGAAGAAAATTTAAAAGACGTTTTATTTGACTTAATTGTAAAACGCGTTTAAGATACGGCTTTTCATGGTTGAAGAGATGTCTCTGAAAATGGATGGGGTGCTGGTGAAGATGGAAATCCAGGATGTCATTTTGGACTGGACAGACAAATGTAAAGACAATAGAACATCGAATCTGCCTAATATTTACGAAGAAAAATTTGTTTATAGACGTAATAAAGAATTTATGGTTTTTTAGTACACGTAGAAAGTTGTGCAATATTGGAATAGTGGTAAATCAAAATGATTAAAATTTAACATCGTATGTTGTAAATTCCGACTTGTGAAATCTGAAAAACTATTTTGCAAGTGGGCTTTACAAGTTAAAAGTAGAAGCTTTCAAAACAAGAAAATAAAGTATATTGTGGAACAAATATTTAATAAGTTCTTGGAAGCTTGATGGTTAAGTATAGATGTGTGTCGATAGACTCTACAAGTAAAAAGTTAGAAAATTTATCAATATTTAAAATCGGTCGCACTTGAATAATGAATTTAAAAAGAGAAAAGTAACAAGGTTCGTCAATAGGAATGCGGCAAATCGAGAGGAGGATATGCATTTGCAGTGTAACATACTTCTAGCTGAAGTAAAATCGTATATAGTTCGGAACGGATTTTAATTTTAATTTGAAATTATACATTCGGGGCATACTTTGGCAGGAAAAAGGTACTCAAATTATAGAAGTCAGAGTTCAGTCACTTTTGTCAATTAGTCATAGTTATGTCATCCAACCTATCACTTTTGCAGAGGTACATGTAAAAATACACAAAGTGTCTAAAATAAAATGTATACTGCAATATTCAAAGGATGAAATAGATCTGTATGTAGATTCTAGTGGAACTATAAATGTATACCTATGTATTGTTTTTGGAATAAAAACTGCAATTTTTCTTGTTATATGAATAATTGCTGTATCTTTTCAAATAAATAACAATTATTTATTTTTTTTTAACATTCTTAAACATTTTTTGTTAACTTTAACATTTTTTTCTAATACACAAAAAGGTATACAATAGAGATAGAGAGGAGTTAATTCTGTGGGATCGAACTTTCGAGGGTAATGTTAAAAACTAAGAAAGCCTGCAAAGTTTCATCTAATTTGGAGCTGGAATGCACGGCCCTTCCTTATTAGTATAATAATATGCACATACTATTAAAACATGAATTATTTACCACAATGTTTGCAAGAATATATGTACATATGTAAGTTTGTGCATACATATATGTATATATATATATATATATGTGTGTGTACATATCTATGTGTATATAGAGTAAAATAGTAAAAATTTGTGTATTCTTACTTTCAAATTATATTTGGAAGATTGAAAAGTACGAAAATAAATTATTCTTATATCGATTAATTAATGTAATTATAAATCTCAGACTAATGTAATTATAAATCTCACATATAAACATAAGTAACATGTAAAATTCGAACACGATGACATATTAAATATGTCTTACCTGTTTAGTCATTTCTATGTATTATGTTTTACATGTAAGGTTTATCTATTTTGATAACAATTTTTTGAAAACATGTTATAATTATGCAGTACGCAAAAATACGATACGATTTTAATTACATTACTTTTCCTTTATGTTTTTTGATTCATTGGAGATTTTTAATATTTCATTTTCGACTTTCGATGGTCGGTTGTCGATACTCAATTTTCCATCTCTAATATTTGTGATTTCTTGTTCTTCTTCTTCTTCGTGAATCTCTTCACAAGAATTCCTTCGTGATTTGCCTCTTATGTAAGCTGCTAGGCTTCTTCTTTTGCTTTCCCGGCACAAGTGACAGTTCTCTTTCGATAGTAGCTTTTGTTCATGATGTTGTTGCAATAATCGTTGACAATGATTCTGTGTTGATCTTCCTGGAAAATATTTGTATTCTTCTATTGCAATATATTGTTCTCTAAGAAAATGCATCGAACTGTGATTTGCCGGTAGCTAATTTTTATATTGTCAAAAACAATTACATGGACAATAGTTTAATGGTCATATTTGCTGTTCAAAATAATTAAAGGGTCATATACACAAATGACTTTATTGTTCTGTCAGATAATTAAAATTTTAAAACTTTTAACTTTATGTTGTACGAGTTAAATATTTAATAGAAATATTACGGTATTAGATACAAAATATTTCTTTCATCTCTAAAATTTAGTTGAAAGGTGCAATTTCTAATTATTTTGTTCAATTTACTATTTATATAGGTATAGCAATATGTAAAACGAAAATATGTACTGTTGTTGAACAGTTTTGTTTTAGGAACAGAACTCCATTGCCATGTTGGAATTATTGTTATGTTTAATTGACTATTCATAGATCTCTCTTTTAAAGCAATAGGTTTGCCGTCAATACCGAGTAAGATTTTTTCGAAGGTGACGTGCTTTGCTGCACGTAGACTTCTGGGAATTTTACCAATGCCCCGACTCGTCGTTCCCTAGTATTACAAACACTTCTTACTGAATGAAGCAAAGTGATGCATACATGTATTCCTCTGCCTATATCGCTCTATACAAACCTCCTGCGGCTAACCTTTCAAAGTGTGAACCTTATTATCAGATTACAATATGATAAAAAGAAACGATCATTGTGTAAGATAAAAAGACGTCAAGGAATGAAGTAGCGATCAACGAGTACAATAGAATACTTTTACGAGATAAAATTAATCGAAAATTACATTTCTTCTATCCAGTTATTTGAATCGCCACGTGCACCATTTAAATCGATTGAACATAAATCGAGCAACCTTTAAAAAGCTTTGAATTGAATTCAACTATTTCATAGTCATATTTGTTTCAATTCATGTCGCAAAATTCGCACCCAAATGCGAGTCAACAATCGCGACACATCTTTTATAAAGTGGTCAACTAAAAATAGATCCGCGCATGCACAGTAAACGTATGAAACGGAATGTTTGAAGATAAATTATTACGGAAACTTATTTACATTAAGAAATACTAACTCTCATTAAATACTAAACTTTTTTGTACATGTAGTTTACAATTTCTATGTTTGTGACGAGTGATTACAATCCATGCATCGTACTCGTTATCGTGCGA
This sequence comes from Ptiloglossa arizonensis, assembly GCF_051014685.1. Lineage (NCBI taxonomy): Eukaryota > Metazoa > Arthropoda > Insecta > Hymenoptera > Colletidae > Ptiloglossa > Ptiloglossa arizonensis. The sequence continues at coordinate 34,827,602 of NC_135048.1, forward strand.
TATTTTTAATCTTGTTTATACTTGTTAGTGTGTTGTACCAGTTATAAAAAGTATTTTTAGATCCTTGTATCCTTTTAACTACACATATGTAAAGGTAAATATGTGTGGTGCTGTTATAAAGTAAAAGTAACGATATACAAATAATAATAGTGGGCTTATTATGAATGATAAATCCGATCGTTAGTATATTATATTACAATCGTGGTAACCACAGTCACAATCGTAAACATGTTTGTTTTTAACGTCTTGAGTCAAACGTGTTTTGATATTATATTTACGTAATTAATGATATTCACTGAAATATACTTTTTACAATATTAGCTTCTTATACGAGATTTTACTAAGATGATTGATTTACTTATAGAGAGGGAAATATTAAATCCTGAACGCTGGGCTACCTTTCTCGCATGGTCCCTGCGTTTTAACATATTCGCGTCACTAAGATTCACAGACCTATAGAACTGGTTGCAAATAACATATACTGTGTATTTTATTCACTAAAAGGTGATTATTGTATGACATTCCACGTATATTTAATTCTTTCGTCAGTTTTAGTCATTATTTCAAACAGTAAAGTCGGAAACTTTGAAAAATTATTATTACCATTATTTACCGCTCAAACGCTGAAAATCAGGCAATTAACATTTGTAGAAAGATTGTTTTTACAATTTTATAACGTAACTGACACAAAATACACTGCTAATACCTGATTATAATGTCAGAAAAAGACTTTAAGGTAACACGTCCAGTGTTCTGATTTACACGTGTTAACCGTATTTATAAATACACTAATGTTTTTGAATTACGATAATGGTAATTTCAAAACGTAATGTATGATAAATAATGCGGAGAACTGCCTTCGGGCAACCAGTTCTCCGCCGATAACACAAAGGGAGGGGCCAACTACGTTGCATAGAAATGCTTCAGAGTTGTTCATCGTGCACGATTGACGAATGCTTCAATTGAAAATGTGGAAATTAATTTTGTATCGATCATTTTGTTACCACTTTCATCAGAGCACAAGATAATTTATGTCAAACTAGATTAATAATTGATACACTATTTAAATCTTAGCAAATTTTGTATATAACGCATATTTGAGAGTTTTCTATTGAAGTATATTACCGATTAGAGAAAACCGTTACGAATACGTAACAGTTATTTGTTTACTATCGATTCAAACGTACCATCATGGAAGTAGTCTTTGTTCCAAGGCTGCTCGTAGTCCCGGTACTGTTGACTTCTGAAGAAACCGTATGTCAAAACTTCGGGGACATAAACTAGATCCATCCTCGTTCGGTGTTTATTTCAATTTGTTGCCGCTCTTTACCGTGAAAATTTTTTCACATCTCTACGCATAGATCGGTATGCTCCTCGTTGTATATTCGTCGGTCGACTATTTAGTATTTGCCTTAAAGCACGTCTTAATGCGTACTCGGCAACGCCGATATCTTTTTGTACTACTTTTACGTTTTGTAAATAAGCGTACCGAACGATCACAAAGTTACTTCGCCTTTCTAAAATCAAAGCGAAAGTTTTTTTCAGTCAGCTACGCTTCAGTCAGAAGATCGTTCGTTTCGGGTGTTCCTTCTTTTTTCGGTCGAGGACAACTTGCTGGTAAACAGTCGGACGGTACCCACGCTGGTATTAGTAATGTCAAAGAAAAAGCGATTGCCAAAAGTCAAGATCTCGTCGTGCTCGAAATGCTACGATGTTTTGCTTCAAACTAAAGGAGTATGGACGCTGTGCGTGTAATGTTTATCCGTCGGTGTTTCCCTTTCCATCGGTTCTTGACTCTCCGTTCCTCTCAGTTGTTGCCGCACGCTCTTCGGCAGTGCTTCACCCCTCCTTTTTCTCCAATCATCTTTACGAATTAATCGCGGATTTTACGTTTGCATTTCCCTCTTCTCTTGGTTTTTCTTGTACTTATTGGCTATAATACTCTATATAATAGGACTTATGAGAAGCCTGAAGCCTATGATATGTCTTTTACTTACTTTACAGAAGATGCTATTTAAGATTTATATTGTCGTGCACACTAAATGGAAACATAAATAAATAGTAGCAGTTGTAAGAAAAATAATTCTATAGTTTATATTTAATAATGTCGATTATTTTAATCATTAGCTATGTTTCTCTAGTCCATATGATTCGCTTTCATTTGATTGAACCTCAAGTTACACTTCATATTAGTTTATAAACAATTTATCCACGTATAGTTTACAAGTATCGAACTAGCTTATTCTTTTATACCTTTGTTGTTAGTTTTATGCGAGTACAGAATTTTATAACGGATTTGTCAATTTGACGGCGATCTTTATAGCGATCTAAGTATAATCAAATTTTCGTTAATTTTTATTTTTATTATAATTGAAATTTATTTATCGAGTAGGTGGCTTTTATATCTCTCATCATAACGTATGACTTTCAACTTCTATGAATCATATCTTATTGTTTTGCACGTGTCTATCTTGTCTATCAAAAAACGAAAGACAATATTGTTTACATATAATATTTCTAGGTTATTATTAGCAACTGTCATCAACGTAACATAACATTCTCGATAAATGAGCGACAGAAAATATTTATTTATTTGCACGTGTCTTGTCGTGCATCGCTAAATGTCTATCTTGAGAATCATGGTAGTAACGCAAAAATGGCCTCTTCCGATAACTATTATCCTACGGTGCTCTAATGCTTTCATAGTAAGTGCAAATTCAGTGATAATTGTTTATCATTGAGGTATGCATGCGTCACCAAGTTGGACAAGGTTATAACATTTTATGCGCAATTTTTTTTGCACGTTATCGATGCGAAACTAGATTCTAAAATATTATTTACCTCTGGTAGTTAGCTCATTGATAACTTAAAAATTTTTCTTTAAAAATACTTTGAAAAATGTTAAGTATATTTTAATAGTCACAAATGGAATATATCTATTCTATTTTATGACAAGATTGATTATATAATCGATTAGGGTAAATTCATTTGTGTATTTTACCGTGTGTAAATCAAACGTATGTCATAAAAGTTCTTTCTTCGGACAACTGTAATTCCTACAAAAAGCAAATGTGAATAAATACAGTCTATTACTGATAACGTCACAAGATTACAAGCTATAACATAAGATAAGCGAAAGTGGAATCGTTTCAAGAATTTTTTGCGTTTAATATTAAAAATATATACACTACATAAAAAAGAGATCGTTTATAATATTGTGGTTCAGATATGTTAATTATAAGTTTTCTTTATAAACAATTAACCATTTCTTCGCAATCAAAAACTTCTACCAAATACAGTTTGAACATTCAAATCGATAACGTATCTGATAAAAAGAGAAATTTGTAATTTATCGTTAAACGTTAATTGATAAGATCGCATTGGTATTTAATATGCGATGTCTGATATTTCTTTAATGATTGTTTGCGATTAAAATGTTTGTGCAGTAAATAAATGTTTGCATCAAAATTAAAAAATTTAATGATTCCCCTTGTTCATCGAAAGGATTTCACTAACTAATAATACCACGTGCAAAACACGCGCCTAAACAAATATTGAAGTGATAACGCACAAAAGCGAACGCAAAGGTGGAAGATATTTTTTCCCATCGCTGAATATAGATTATACGACACAGTTGACACACTTTTATGTGCATGCATGAACGGGGAATCTTATGTTTCATTTGCGGTCTTATCATTTTATTAACTGTATCAGGATAATGTTGAAAAGAAAACGTCAAGGTGTGATAGCTAAGTAGTACTCAGGACAGATTAAAGTGCAATCATTCTTTTAATACCCTGTCTTTTTATCATACAATATACTGATAACAAGTATTTATACGTAAACAATCAAGATTAAATTGGGTAGATTGCCTTGAATCATGATATCCGAAATATAGGATCTAAAGTAGAATTTGCACAGTAATTATTTTTATTGCAATTAATCAACGAATGACACAATCATGACAACCAAATCTATAATTGATTAATCATTATCGAGGTTGGTAGATAATAAAAACGTAGTAAATTAACGAATGTATAGTTTCTAAAAGATTTTGTTTAAATCTATTACGAATTATGAATTTTGTTTAAATTTATTAGGAAAGTCTCGGAGGAAATTCCAGAACAGCGATGCTTGGGACCGTGTCACCGGCTAATATACATGTGGATGAAACACTTTCAACCCTTCGATACGCTTGTCAAGTGCGAGCTATTGTTAATCGTATTCGAATCAATGAAGATCCACACGAAAAATTAATTGGGTATGTAATGTATACTTAATGCGTATTCTATAATTTAACAATATTTCATTCGTATGTTATATAAATCCAAAAGTTTTAAATTATTTAAATTCTTATAACTTTCGTTTATTGCGCAAATAAATAGAAAAATATTTATTTTACATATAGCTATTAGTTATTTAAATTTAATAGCTTTTATTTATTATTTATACACTTTTCAAAAGTTCTCAAAAGTTCTAAAAAATGTTCAAAACTAAATGGACCTTAAAGTTTGAAACGGTAAAATAAAGGAGAGGAACTCCTGCATACTGCCGATATATTATATATAAAATTATTATATATTTAATTTTACCGATAAGTCTAACCTAAGAACTTTTAACGAGTATAATTATAATTTCTTTAATAGCGAGTTAAAAGCAGAAGTTTTGCGATTACGCGGTGTTCGTGAAGGATACGAGAGGCAACTTGGCGGTGTTCCGCGGCGTCTTCTCGATTGTATCGAACCGATTACCGAAAATAACGATGAAATAAAGCAGAAGCAACAAGAAATTGATAGATTAAAGGATCAGCTGAAAAAAACGGAAGAACAACTTGAGACCAATCAGATGTAAGTAAATTTAGACAAGATGTTTTTAATTTGTCATAATAAATTGTTACGTATTCTTACTCTTCCATCTTTAGCAAACATAAAAATATGCGTGTTTCATATTTTTCACCGATAATAAACTTTTAATCGGCCGTAAACACTTGCGTTATATAATAAATTGTTATTTTTTGTAGCTCGCTATTGATCTTGCATTGTCATCGATAACAAGTATATTGCTCAAATTAATTATTCCATTGTGTTTGTAGATAATTTTACGGACGGAATATCAAAAATGAGAATGTATTAAATGTTAAACAAAGTCGCATTTTTATATTATTTTTTAATCAATATCGTAGCTTTCAAAGTAAATAACGAAATAAGTTTTGTTGCATGTGATTCTCTGATTATTTCGAGTACTGTATTTTCTACCAAGGAAATAATTAGTTTAGGAAAAAGTTCGGTCGAATTAGCGCTTGTCTAAAATTGGATCGGTGTGTAAACGTGTCACTGATTATTGGTAAAAACTTGAGATTCAGTTGCATGTAATTGCAGGACCTGGTTAAAAAAATTGCAGGAAACGGAAGAGAGGAAAAATTCTGAGTTAAAATACTTGCGTCGCTGTGGGATTGCCATCGAGATTGATATTCACGAAAGCGACAAACAACCTTGTCTTATAAATCTCGCGCCCGATCCTATGTTGTCTGGTACGCTTTTATATCTGATTCCTCCAGGATTGGTTCGCATTGGCAAAAATTCCAAATCAGGAAGCTCGTCCAAAAGTTTGGATATCATGTTGGATGGACCGCTAGTTAGGCCTTTACACTGGTTAGTTCATGGGTCGTTTGCAGTCCAGTGGTTTAAAAGGAACGAATTGATCGTTCTTGTTTACTTTATCCACTTGTGCTCGTTTTTACTATCACCTAGTGCATTTTGCACATTTTTTTCGTTCGCCGCTTTGTGGTTTATGATACAAGAGTATGTGCCACCTTATTCACCATTTATTATACTCTGTTACGTATTCGTCGCCAATGCATGCTCTTTGTTCCTTTTCATGATATAATTGTTTCTAATGACATCGAAACTACCATTGCATTTAATATTATGGTTTTGAAAGGTTGCATGATGGTTTTCTCTATGGTACAATCCTTTACATGTTTTTCCAATGAGTTCTTGTATGATGGAATATTTTCAAACTTGATCGCTATAATTCATAATGCTCTAAATCTAGAATTAAAAATCATTAGGCTAACATACGCATATGTGATATTACTTTCTTTTATATATTTATTATTGTAACATTTTGTTATTTTCCTCATTTTTCCTCATTATTTTTCTTTAATTATGTTTTATGTATTTAATAGTACCATTGAAAATAGTAGCGGAAAACTTACCCTGTCGTCGGAGATGGATGGGGACACATATGTCAATGGGCAGGTATAATAATATATTTTACACACTCCTGAACAAAAAAATATGTTCTCAAGGATACATTCTAAATTTTCTAAATGCAACGAATGGTAAATAAATATTACTTTGTAGCAATATAATATATAACTACAAACTGAAGCTTTGTTGTTCTTGTGCTTATCAACGAAAGTTGTAAATTAGGAGACAGCAAAATGATAGTATACTTGAGTTTTCATTTAAATTCTTTAGTGTCTTTCTATATTTTCAGTCGCGCAAACAGAGTGTTGTGTAAACAATAAGCCTTAGAAGTGTTAGAAATATTTATTATAATAATTAGAACGAAGGAAAAAATTAAACAAAGGGAAAATTCAAATAATTTTGGAATTAAAAAAACAAAATTTATCAATTTAAAACCGCGAAATCTATGAAGAGGAGCCAGAAAGTCATTGAATTTTTTAATCTATTGAAAAATGAGAATAATTATGGTACGAAGAAGAGTAGTGGACAGCCTTTCGCGATTTTTTTTCGTAAATAACATACCGTTTTACTTACTGCATTAAATTTATGTCTCACATTACGTGAAATTTCTTGAAAAACTGAGGTTGAAAGTATTCTTAGAAGCATTCGTCGTATATTCCAGATATGTGAGAATATTATACGTCGAAAACTGAAACGGAAACCTGCATCAATAACAAGACATAAGAAGAATCATGTCAGCTTTATAAAGCGACATGTGCGATGGAAGATGAAACGTTAAAAATTTATATTTACACAAGAAATAAGATTCAATCTGGATGATTCAGAGGGCTTCGATCATTACTACTGTCACATACAAAAAAAGGAATAATTAACAAAAATACGATATCAAATAAGTGAAGGGAATATAATGATTGGTGGTGGGGGGTGGGGGGTTACATATTGGTTAGAATAGAAATACTGTGGTAATACTTTCACTTTTTAGCAAACAATGCTGCAGTTCGTATTGTCGAAATGATTTATCAACATGCTCTCCTGATTTAAAGATTATTGAGAATTAATTATTGGGGGCATCTTGTTCTAACAATCTATAGAGAAAATAGAGAGTTTCAAGAGATTGATGAATTAAAGTATGTTCTTTAAAGAAGAATGAAGTAAATTATCACAAAATTATATTCGCGTTTCATTCATTACCAAAACGAATGATCGAAATAATCGAAAATAAGGAAGGACCTAGGTGCATACCACTAAATAATATGCACTATTTATTGATAAATATACAGACACATAAAAAACTACAACTTTTGCTTTTAAATATTATATTAACGTTCGTATACCATTTATCGAATTTGGTTAATTTTGGATCTATCCTTGAGAATGTAATGGCAGTATACATGTGCTATCTTTTCAATCAGGAGAACATATGTCTTATTATTAGTTTTCATTATATATCAATTATTTTATGCAAAATGTTTTTCCTATTATAGGTTGTAACTGGTAAAATAGTTCTTCAACATGGCGATCGACTCGTAATCGGTGGAAACCATTACTTTAAAGTTTTAAATCCACACAATGAACAGAGCAATGTACAAATTTCTGCGCAAACTGTGGATTATGAATTTGCACATCAAGAAATTCTCAAAATTCAAGAAGAAAAGTAGGAGTTTTCTGAACATGTTTTTTTAACCAAGTATGCGTAGTAAAAAATAAAACAAATTAACGCTATATTATATTTTGTTTAATACAGGTTAAGAGCTGAGTTAGACGAAAGTAAACAAAAAGCGATAAAAGAATTGGAAAATGCAAAACAAGAAATTGAAATGCAATGGGGATCTCAAAAATTGTCATACGAACGTAAAATTGAAATTCTAGGTTCTACAGTTGAAGAACAAAAGCTTGCATTAAAACAAATTCATCAAAAAAAGAAAGAATTGGAACATGAAAAAGAATTGCTTGTAAACGAAGTTGAAATAAATAATAGATTAAAACAAATACAATTAGAGCAAAAGAAAGTTACAGTCACACCATATAAATCCAATTTTTTAGAAGAATTAGAAAGTATTTTAACTGAAAAGACAGCCGATGCTGAATTTGCCCTTAAAATAAAAGCCAGTACAGAAGCAATAAATGATGGCGGTGTTAGTTTGCATGAAATGCAATTATTAGTAAGAGAAGCTACTGAACGATGCAGAGAAGTTGGTATTAATTATGTATGTTTCTACTATATATATTAAATTTTAGAATATATACTTTTTATATGATTGTGTAATCAATTATTATATTGTAGGAATTTGATCAGCAACAAATAATAGTAAATAAAAGTTTAAAATCAGTGATTCGTATACGCAATAAAGATTTCATAAAAGAAACATTTTGGCAGCCAATGCAATTTTTAGACTGGGTTCATCGTTTGCGAGATTACGATATAGAAGATTCAATAAAAGAACTATATACAGTCTCAGATGAAACTTGGGAAGCCTATGAAAATACGGAAACTTTTGAAGATTCTTTAAATAACAGTCGAATTTCAATAAATATAACACCAGTAAAAAAACATTTAAATGAAAGTTTACAACAGCTTACTCTAGACACGTCTGTACTCGGAAACTCATTCGTTAATCAAACATTTGACGATTTTAAAGAACAAGAAACTGTAAGCACTTGTCTTGCACAAATAGAGCTTGCTACAAATACTTTGCGCAAATTGTATGATAGGAATGATGGAATTCAAAAAGTTACAGAATCTCTTAATGACATGCAGAATATCATCGGTAGATTACGCGAAACTTTAACAATAAGAAGCTTATGCGAATGTACAAATGAAAGCGCAAATTATGTGCAAAATTGTAATAGTATTGTAACTGAAAAGTCTGAAAATACAAATTTGACTCTTTCGGAAGATTGTAATACAAAATTTGTTACCTCGCCGACGAAGTCTACTTTACGTAATAATGTTAGAGGTATTGACAAAATCATCCAAAAGAATGTGAGATTCACTGATAAATTAAAGAAAGATGTGACTTAGTAATAGAGAAAATATATAGAATAATCCAAATTTTACAGGGGATACGTTTAAAAAACAATACTTAAAAAGAAAATTATTTTTTACAACTAAAACATGTACATTTCTTTTAGATATCTAAAAGTCGTACAATTTAAACGTTAAATGGTACTAAAGTAATACATTCAACTGTGTTAAAATTTAATTGCACTACTATATTACTTGTAACTCATAATCTTATGTAATATTTATGTATGTACATTTATCCATAGAGTTTATTCCTATCTACTTATATAAAATTCGATTAGGTCTTCTATGGTCTGTAATTACATTACAATAATGTTTTTTACCAAATAAAATAGATTTACATTTTAACAGAATATTTCTAATGTTACGAATTAGAGATGCTAGTTCACGCGATTAACTTTGTTTTATTTTAATATAGTTATTTCATATACACTTTGTATATTTTATATGAATAATAATAATAAATGAAATAAATAAATTTCATACAAATAAATGTGTTTTAAATATACCTTGCAATTTCTTTAGAACAAGGATTAATATTACAAGCTAACAAAGCATAAAATTATACATTTATTAAACTTAATTCTTATATACAACTAATCAAAATAATCCTCAATATCAATGTAAGGATTCAATAAGTCTTCTCCATAAATACTTAAATCCAACTGATTAAGTATTAAATTTTCACACATTTCTTCCAAACCAGTATCTCCAATCAATACTGCTCCTTGCATTTTACCATTTTCTAATATGAATTTTATATACTCCTTTCCTTTAGTCATTCGTAATAGAACCTCATACTTATTATTCAATTTTTGTCCATTATATAAACCAAGCAAAACTACTTTGTAACCAAAGAATTTAGTTACATGAGTAAACAATTCAAAACAAAAATCTTGCAAAAATTCCTCATTGTTTAATTTAGAAATCATTGATTTTGCTGCATAACGTCCCATTTGATGAGCTTGGGTCCATAATCTCATCTGAAACCATTGTTTTGCTAATTCCCATCCTACACTACAAACATCTCCCGCAGCATATATATCTTGTTCTGAGGTTTCTAACTTCCAATCTACTAATAGTCCCCCATCTTCTCCTTTCTTAAATTCTTCCAAACCTATTATGTTAGAATTTGGTATTACACCTGTTGCTGACACAATAAAATCACAACCAATAATCTTTCCATTTGTCAATTTAACATATATAGACCACTGCTTCATGGGATCAAATTGTTCTTGTTCTGATGCATTAAGAATTTTTAAAACTTCACATTCATATTCCACTTGTACTTTTGATGATTCCAAATAAGTACCTTTTATATCGAAATTGTTGTGCCAGTCTGGACCTAAAGCTGGTCCATCTTTTACAACTGCTGTGTCAGATATTGCATATCTCATTCTTTTAGTTGGGGCATTTGTATTAGCATTTACAGATACATCAGTTCTATGTACTCTATCCATGAAAAATTCTGCAGCACCAGGATCAACAAACGTTGCAGAAATATGTTTATCTTTAATTACCCATATCATTTCAATGCCATCCACTTCATGTACAATTTCAGTGGCAATACCTCCATTTCCAACTATTATAATTCTCCTAGAATTTTTTATTTTCTGGGAAAACTGAACAACTGATTCAGTATCTCGGATTCCTAAAATAAACTCATTATGTTCTGCTATAAGTTTTGGTCTGGCACCATTACAAATGCATAATATTTTATAATTTATAATTCTACCATTTCTTGTTAATACTCGTTTATTTGGAACATCTATTTTAATTACAAAATCATGAATAATTTTTAACGAATCATTTGTTTTTGATAACGTTGCTGTGTCTTTCTCTTCTACATTAAACTGCATTAACGTTTTACCAAGTGGAATTATATTTGTAACAGCTTTTATTAAAGGACTAACTGTAATCAAAATGGTATCAACATGTGGGGCAAGGAAACCTATACTTTCAATACAAGATGTCCCAGCTATACCACCTCCTATTACTGCAAATGTACAATTCATTTCATCTTTATTCATCTTTGTATGACTTTTTAAAATAAGATAAGTTTTTAAACAATTTTTGGTTTAAGAACTTTGCCACTCTGAATAATCATAATATCTAAATGGAACATCAAATGTGATTAAACCATATTCCTTTGCTTTGTACACAGCAACAAGTAAATCATTATAAGCCTTTTGGCAGATTCCAGTTTTTCTATGAATAAAAAAAGAGAATAATTTAAAAATTTATATACTTTTTCAACATTAAAAAAAATCAAACTTACTCATAACTTATGATACTTCCATTATTCTTCGAAATAAATTGATTTAATAAATCAATATTAAGGTAATCAAGTACTAAGTATTCATCCTTACATATTGGACATGGATTACCAGTAGAAATTTCAAAATTTCTCTAAAAAGTGTATTTAAATAAGAAGTTAAAGAATCATTGATAATTTCAGTTTGTCAAAAAATAAATATTTACAATACAAGTCTTCCGTGTTATTCGTGGTGGGATTTGTCCTTTAAAATTTCGTTTATAGAATTTCCATACAGGATCATTTCCATAAGTTTGCTTATAAGCTGAAATAATTTGATACATTTATGTTTCAATATATTAAATAAATTTGTTCTGTATGGGTACTTACCATTACTTTTCATATATTTTATACTAGTCTCTACAGAAATGATTTCCTTTCTATCTTTTGTAAATGGAATTTTCTTAATTGTTTTTCTATTGTCATTTTCTTGTATTGTATGAACTTGAGCGTACGAAGAATTAACAAATTTCACAGGCTTAACCTAAAAAAAATTTATATCTAAAGCGTTTCGTGAGTTTGAATACAGTTACTTTATTGACTCTTACTTTAGTAATTAAATTGGCTCGAAAAATTAACCCAGACAACTGAAATCCATTTAATATCAATGACATTGTTCTTTTTTCAAAATAATTCTTACTTAAAAAATTGTATTACAAATTAAATAATACTCATGCGATGTCATACGATGTGGTCGAGAAACTGGGAGCACATACATAAGCATGATCAAATTCAAACAGATTATATTTCAATCGTTGCTTTAATATTTTATTACTATGAAATGAACTTTACGGCTTTTATTCTTCGAGACTTTTTATCTGTTTTATTTTAATTTATTTAATAATGTTATAAAAGATTTTATAATATTTGAAAATAATATTATTGAGTATTGATATGGGAAATTAATTTATTGTTATATTATACTTAAATACTTTTTATAAATATATGAAATATTTTATTTACGCAAAAAGTTTATATTCTTTTAATACATCATGTTTTATAATACTTCTTTTATAAAAGTTGTTGATTTGACTAAGAAATATTATAAGCCAAATCGGAAGTCGCTAAACGTATTTTAGGTACTTTACTATATTTAAGTATAGTTACCGCTTTAACAATTAATTGTAACTAAATTAAGCATTTTTAATATTTTAGTATAATTATCTAAAGACATGGTATATGGTAACAATATAATTTAGTTAATAAAATAAACAGACACTTGATTCGTTTCAAGGAAATATGACGTTTCCGGTTTGGGCGTAACAGCAGCTTCTACGTAGTTAGGTGAGAATAATTTTACTCGGGTTAAAAGTAAATTTCGGAATTGTTCAACAAGATATCACGAGAAAGCCAACGTTAAGGTAATAAAAATAAAATTTAAACAATGTTTGATTACAGATGGCAGATCAACGGGAAGATATTTGCGGATTTTGGACAATCTTATAGCATTCACCGAATGCGTACATAGTCTAGTATTTTCGTCAAAGCATAGGGCCACGTCGCTTTTGTCTATAAGAAATGTTAAATTTCTTATACACCGCTGTGAATATTTATTTTTCATAAAAAGGATTTAATTGTTAAACAAATGTGAGTGGCTTTTCTGTCGTTCAAAAAGCCGAAGTCTATATTTTTTTGACACCGTTTAATTTTTAAACTGTTAATCAGAAAGTGGTACGGTTTTATTATTCAGCACGTTACGTACCCCAAAAATTTTAAGTATATTTCGTAATGGATATAATAAAAATGGAAGAAACTTAATTACACAAGTATTTGAGGCCTAAAACAAGGTGGAATAATGAATGTATTAGTGACATAACTTCATGGACATATTGTTGGGGCTGTCGGATTTTCATAATACGAATTGCATGTATAGTATGCGTTATGTTTCGAAATTGCACGAGTGGTAATAGAATATTATTGGAGAGCGTTACTAAAAGTGTTAGTGATTATATACACGTACAAAAATTTATAAATTCGGCAAAAATATTAATGTAGCACAAAAGGACGATCATGGTGTGCTATAAATAGAAGTTGTTCGGTGATGATGTCAAGTGATAGGGTGGGGTCGCGACAATTATTGGTCGACCTTAAGGGGGGTGCGAAATGTGATTGGTCGGTTGTGTAACCATTCTGGGTGGGATATGCGCGGAAGTATTGCGCAGGAAGAGATCCGCCAGTTGACCATCGAGTGAGCACCGTTGACTGGAGGAGCTTACACCTCGTACTGATAGTTTTACTATTTGTAGCTTTCTGTTGCTTGATTTCAGTATTTGAAGTTCTTTATTGTTAGAGAATGAAAAATAACGAAAGCACAATTCAAATAGGAAAGATTCGGTATAAAAATCTTTTCACTTGGCGTTTCTGATTCGTGAGGTAGATGCTTTCGTATTGTACGATGAAAGGACAATGAGGATAGAAAAGCATTTCAAGAATTTAGTATTCGCGATCAATTTTCGGGGAAAGTACTTTTAGGCTTAGGTAAATAATCTTTGCCAATGTAATTTATTCATAGATACGAGATCTCTTACCTATGTCTCTCTTACGTTCGTGAGAATATTCAACAATATGGCGGTGTAACGTGTTACGCTAGCCTTCAAGAACTACGTCAAATTTTCCCACAAAAAACCCGAATATCTTTGTGTTTTATTACAGATTTACGTCATGATCCTATGTTTGTACTTCGATATGCGCTAAATTGTCAAGAATAACATCAAAATGGTAAGTCAAATTTATTAAAATCAATTACTTTCCCCTTTACTTCGCAAGTTTTTTGAGAGAGGGCGCCATATACTTAAAATTGCGACAGACGTAATGGAAGGGGAAAGCGGTGGGATCAATAACCTTCACTTGTATGACCTCGTATCCTATTTCTGGCACCGCCAACTTTTAATGATCGTACAATACGAGCATTCGGGTAGTGCAATGCTGGTTTGTTTAAAATTAATTTAATATGCATTTATAATACTCATTTTGAGTATCAAAATGGGGAAGGTAAATGATCCTTGCGTTTTTCTATTAAGTTTGTACTTCCATGTGACATTCAAGTTGTTCTCTTGTGACTAAAGTTTTAGTTTTTATTCATTGATTTAATTCATGTAATGCTTTTACATAATATATGATTTTTATTGTAAATTATAACAGTGTGTTGATTTGAAATTTGTATGAAATAATACATTTCTTTTTTTGTTTTTGAGTGGAGGTTAAATTGGTAGAAGTACATTGATTATTTTTTTGCAACAGTAAACATAAATTATGTAAATTATATGCATTGATTCAATTACATGTAAATTTTAAAGCTTGCCACTAATTTAAGAAAGCTTATAATTAAGTTTTATGAAATTGTCAAAAATTTTAATATAAAGTTGTTATTTAATCGATATTGCTTCATTTAAAATGCTTAATAGTACTTAGTTAAAAATTAAATAAAATAAGATTTGTTACTTGCTCTATTCAACTATTGTCTATTGAAATTTTAAGATATGTGATGTTATGCATATGCTTTTTCAGCCACGCATAGATCCATTATCTTTATTGAAGTGTCTTAGTGTTTTGTTGGGGCCAACTGGAGGCATTAAAAGTAAAGAAGAAGTTCATCGTTTAGCTAATTTAATGACAAAGTTCTCGAAGAAACTTGTTTCAAAATGCATTTACATACAAATATTAAAAGCTACAAACACCGATTTACTTAGTCAGTGAGTATATGTTTTCTTTTCTATTATTACAGGTTATTGATAAGTCAGTTACAACTTATTTCAAAATCAAATAATTGAAGAAATAATTTGTATAAAATAAAATTCTTTATACTGCATGTTAATCCATACGAATATGCACAATATGTATAGCCGTGTGAAATATAAAAAGCATGCAAGATTAAAAAAATTGGAACTCTGAACCATTGGACGATTTAAAATATAAACCGTACTCACTGATGCGAGTCCCACAAAGCATATTTGAAAACTATTTTATTATAAAGATTATAAATATTAAAATATTTTATGTTATTAACTATAGAAATAAGTATCATAATGCAGAATAATTTAGAATTTGGACAATTTTTTGTTTTTCTTAGATTTATGGGTGCTGGGGGATGGAATCTTATTCACATGTGGCTTACTGATGGTATTCTTGCAAAAAATTGGGCTCTGATTCAAGAACTTCTTGAACTTTTGCTGTTATGCCCAGTAGATATTGAAAGATTAAAAAGCAACAATTGTCCAAAATTAATAAAAGGTTTATCAAAAGAAGGCAGTCATCAAGGTGTTAGAGTGTTGGCTAGTCGATTAGTCGAACAATGGCTGAAAATAGTGAAAGGAGAAGCTGCACCAAATTCTGTGCCAGCACAAATCATGACTATTCCAGTGCAAAGTACTGGAGCTTTAGAACAAAGTTTGGCTTCTCAATCAACACAACAGCATCAACAGCAACAGTTTTCCATTCACTGTGGTATTCAACAAGTTTCTGATGGTGCTGAAAATGCAACAGTACATGTGCAAGAGCTACAATTCACTCCAAACTCTACATCAACTATTGCAGTACCTCATATTCAACAACAGCAGCAGCAACAATCACAAGAACAGCAACAGCAATTGCAAGAAAGGACAATTGTTCAACCTTTGCAATTGCAAGTTGTCACTAAACAGCAGCAGGTGCAATTACAGCAACAATTGTCATCACAACAATCAAAAAAGCCAGCTTTTGTTGTGGTATCAACATCTTCACAATCCCCAGTTCCTGTGTATAAAATTACAATTCGTGAAGGTAAACAAATTCTTACAAAAGTGGAGACAGATGCTGCAAATATTAATAGTGTTTTAAATACGAATAGTACAAATATAGAAATTAATGGAGATGTTGTGGACGATACACCTCCTGTGAAACATACTGTTGAGGAAGCAGACTCTAAGGAACTCAGTGATTGTGTAGTCAGTGGTCAAGGTTGTAAAGCAGATGTTGCACAATCTGAAACATTAGACCAAGTTTCCAGTGAAGTGAAACAGACTGTAGTAGATTCCATAGACAGTACTGATGTGGAAGTTGTTAAAAATAAAGAAAATAAAGACTCTAAAGACATTAAAGACAATGTTAGTAGTGAAAGTAGTAAATCTAGTAATAAAGAAAATCGGGACTCTTCTAAAAAAGATGAAAAAAAATCTAGTAGTTCAGATAAAAAAAGTCATCATAGTTCGTCTTCATCCTCCAAAAGTTCTTCTAAACATACCTCAAGTTCCAGTTCACATCGCACTAGTTCCACATCTTACAAATCTAGTAGTCATCGCTCTAGTTCTAGTAGTAGTAGTTCAAAAAGCTCTAGTAACAAGGATAAGTCTTCCAAGGACAAAGAGAAACATCACTCGTCTAATTCATCCAGTAAACATAGTTCTAGCAAAACTAAATCTGATAAAGAAAAAGAAAAACAAAAAAAGGATCAGGCAGAAAAAGATAAAGCAACATTAGAAAAAGTACAAGGGCAGGCATTGAGTTCAAAGTTGGGGAAAATACCTAAGAAGAAGTTGGAAGAAGAGAAATCGGGAGATGCAGCTGTAAGAAAATCATCGACAGACTCTAGGGACAGCTCTAAGGAAAATAAGACTGATTCAAAGAAAGTTGTTGCAATGCCAGAGAAAAAGAATATTTCTATTTCTATTGAGAGTAGGAAAAATTCTCAGGATTCTACAATGCGGCCAAAGACTGTGAAAACATTTAATTCTAAATTCAGGTCAACTGGTTTGGAGGAAGAAGTAAAGCCTCCACCACCTAGATCAGCAAAAAAACCAAACCCTATCATTGATAAAAAAGTCATACCTCAGAAATTACCTGCCTTGAAGAGGCCATCCCCACTTAGAGAAGCTATTCCAGCAGCAGATAAACGAGCTAAGTTGTCATTGGATTCACCAACTACACCTCCAAGTGAAGAGAAGAAAGGAGGCATCAAATTGATACCACCAAAACCAAAACGTAAGTATCATCCAGTATCTAAAACATTATGCTTAAAAATTTTCCTTTACAAGTATGTATACATATTTTTTTCAATAATTTAATTTATTAGGAAAAAGGTATATATTATTTAAAATTTTTGTCTAACACTGATGTTCTGAGACTAAATATATTGTATTTAAATAATTAGGAGCATTCTTTGAGTAATTATTAATGATATGTTTTATAATAAAAAATCTTATATATCATCAGAAATCTTACACACATTCTATATACATATTTGATAAATCATATGTGTAGTATGAGTTTCAACAATTATAAAATGTATACATTTTTACAACTGTATATTAATTAGATTTGTTGAAATTATGTTGAACTACAGAAGATTCACCCTAAAGAAATTTGTTACAGTATATTTGATTAACACAATCTGAATTTTTTATTTTTTAAGGTACCGGGTAAATATATAAATAATAGCAATTTGACATTATATTTTTATTATAATAATATGGTATCACTTTACGAAAGATGCCAATATTCTAGATACTTTCAAAGTATTTAATTAATTTAATTTAAAATAACCAGTCTTTGAACATCAGTTTTTTTTCTATTATACATGCTACTACTAACTTCTTAATATTGAGTTTGCAGGTGGATGGCTCCAGGAGAAGCATGAGCAAACTATATACTTGTATATTTTATATCTTGCCCGAACATTGGTTCATAAATTAATGATAGAATTCTTATTTATCTGATTAACTTGCAATTTCTTCCAGGCCAGTATTATTTTAGTTTATATTATATAATAGAACCCTGTACTACTTTCTTAAAAATTATTAGAGTCTTATAGAAGGTAAAAGAAAATCTATATCAATCGACCCACATGGAAGTGGATCGAAAATGGATATCGTGCTTGCCTCAATAATTAACGTCATGTTTGAAGAACGAAGATATTAGGATCGTCTCTTTGAGCGTCGATTTATTTCCTATATTAAGAAGATTCAGCAGGTAATCTTCGATAAAGTATTAATTAAATCGTTTGTACGAAAATTCTAAAAACTAGTGCCGTGCGGTTATCGATAAGCAATACATCAAAAGTAATCGTGGAGTTTTTTCGAACAATTATTTGGTTAAAACAGAAACGGTGTGTTTTATTATTGATAGAATTTTCGGGGTGTGTGTTTTACCGTTCACCGACGAACGATACACCGATAGAAGTCACCATCGGATATTACTAATCTACCTAGGTAAGGAGACAAACCAAACTCTTGTCTGTCCATACTTCTTCCCTTGTACATGTACACCCTATTAAGCATTTAAATAAATTGATCAGAAATCTGGAAATATTTAACTCTTGGGTTTCTGCTATACATCTTGCTCACTGAATGCTTGATAAAGCAAACACTCATACCGTGGGCCCATCCAGATTTCCATCCTCTCGGTGACTAATCGCACAAATTGTAGGTGCAAATCAAGTCGGGGCTTTCAAAGTGGTGTCATTTATCAAGATAAATGTATTCAATTTTCAGAAAATAATCAGTAGAATTATTCTTAGAACAAATTGTAACGCGATATTAGATTACGATTATAATTAGCCATGAATTTTTGTTGATTGCATGCTTTTTGAATATTTCTGTAAAATCATAGAAACGTAGGTTTTTACGCTTATTCATAGAATGCATTTCATTCCCTTCGTTTTACTTAGCAACTTTTTTAACCACCAGTATTCTGTTCGAATAGTGATCAAAATTTTGCTGTAAGATATTTTTTAGAATGACACCAGTTTTGAGTGTTATCGCACAAGGGAAACAATTTTTGCAATTAATACATTATCTTCAAATCTATATCATTCTTTAGTTCACAGTGGATTTGCAGAATCATTCAAATACGTTCGTGCGTTCATCAGAGAGAATAGAAATTTGTTTCGGGCACATAGTCCCGAGATATCCTTGTGAAAACGAGAAAGAATGATGAGATAGGGGGAGTGGGAAGAGAGAGAGAGAGAGAGAGAGAGAGAGAGAGAGAGAGAGAGAGAGAGAGAGAGAGAGAGAGAGAGAAGAGAAAGAGCGCGCGTGCAAAAGAGAGCGAGAAAGGATATAGTATGTATGGGACGAGTAGATGAAAAAAGCGAGAAAAAAGTGGCACGACGTTCAAAGGAAGTCCATTTAAAAGACAGTACGGAATCTCGTGGATGAAAAGCACTTCCGAAAATGCATGAAATGCGACGCTGCGTTTCGACTCGTCGACTTCGAGCAAGCCGCCCCTTAGGATCAGCGGGCCTCTTCTTGCACGACATGTAATCGTCTATTGCTAATGACGACGTCAACACGGCGAAGAAGTCACCTTCCTTGCCAGTGGTCGCGGATTAATAATCGGGTGAAAAGAACACTATTGGAACAGGAGAAAGATACATATAAAAAGGAAAACAGAGAATACGAAATGCAAACCTTCGATAGTGTGCCTCCTCTTTAGCACAAACATAATATTAAGTACATATATGTGTATATATATATGTGTATGTATGTATATATATATATATATATGTATATATATATATAATACGATATGATATATATAATATATATATAATATGATATATATTATATATAATATATATGTGTGTGTGTGTGCGTGTGTGTGCGCGCGTGTGTGGTATGTGATATATTATATATATATCATATATATGTATATGTGTGTGCGTGCGCGCATGTGGTGTGTGCCTGATGTGTGTGTGTGTGTGTGTGCAGCTCGCGTTTATTTATTCTATTAAAGAATGTAGTCTTTTTCGTATTGAAAGAAATTATTCAGAAACGAACGAGTAAAATGCTCAAGTTTCGTTTGAAACACGCATAATTTTTGTCTATTCAAACTTTCCTGAAGAAGAATGGTTTTGGCACAATTTACAAGAATATTCTTAATGGCTCGTAAACGGTTTACCTTTTTGTCGAAAAGAATATTATGTGACGCAATTTGAGAACGCGGTTGATTTCTCTTATCCAAATATTTAATTGAAAGAACATGAAATTCAATACCGTATAAATATTTTTATGAAATTTATGAATACGTACGATTCAATGTCTTTACAAAAAAGAACTGAATTGGAAATCATGTATTTGAATTAGACGCGAAGAAGGAGGATAGACGGGAGTTACGACGGAGTTGCGCAACAGCGCACTTCTCGGTTGTATTCTGCGGAATACTGGGGCGGATGTTTTTGCGACGGTCATCGCGTAAGCAATCGCGTACGGAACAGTCTCTGTTTCTCGTAGCAGTTGGATTACGCTTCGCGGCATATATTAACCGTTCAACATATTTAGATCCGCGCCGTAGCGCGAACGTATTCTCGTCATTGGGTACCTATCTCGCATTTGAATTCGAAACGGGATTCGAACGAAAAATAGTGTCCAGTAGCTCGTCTTATTAATAAAGCTACTATTTACGAATTATTTTCGTTTATTTTTTCATCTGTACGTCGAAAATACGACTCTGAAAGAAAAAAAAATATTGACATGTTTTCTTAGAACTTACGATAATCGAGTCACTGTTTGAAACGTAAACAAACGTTCTTTCGTTTATATTAATTCAATATTGCGCCTCAATTACATTATACAAAAAGAGAAGAAATAAGTGCAATAATTAGACTAAATTCGATATGTACAAATATAATTTCATCTTTGCACTATACATAGTCTGTCTATAAACGTTAACGCATTGTTATTTACGTATATAAATATCTAGTAATTTTTTTTATTGCATTACTAGTGATTTATATATTTCATTTCTTGAAAAAGGGTAGAATTCTGACGTTTTTTAATATTCAAAAAATCTTACATTTTTATTCTTTGTTGCTATATTTAAATTAACATGAAAAATAGAAAAAAAAGAGAACATACCTATAAATTATTACTGAAAGATTGATTGCGCAAAATTTCGGTAACTATTTATGATTATATTAGACAATAGAATATTAAGTGTAAAAATCACATTGAAGGTCTTGCAAAGATACAAAACGAGATGTGGAAAAAGCAAATGTGCCTTGATTGTTACATAGCAAATACACTATAAAAGTCAATTTGTGATTTGCAATATCTTTAGAGCGAAGTAAACGTAAAAATGATTCGAGTATGGACCGAAAGCTTTATGGAAATAAAATTGGAGCCGTACAATAATTAAACCCGTATATTATTCCCCAGTTTACTATTATCACTTTTATTGAATGCATTCCATGAAAAAGTTATACAATTATCTCGTAATTCATTATCAGATTGATATATCGTTTTTGTACCTTTTTCCTACGTACAACAGTACTTTTGTCGTTGTGTTAATCGTATTACTATAGAACATCGTCGATTATACATACTATATTCAAAAGAAGCCCGTCAATTGAAACAAAATTATTTGACGTTCAAACGAAACTTGTTCGATTCCAAATTTTTATATTGTTTGTAATCATTAATCGTTGGATCACTTAGCACACAATTATTTTTACCGGAATAATAATTTAGCAAAAAAGAAAAATCACAAGAAACGTTCATCGAGAAAGTATACAAAAAATCTTTGTTTCTATTTATTATTAAACCGCATTTGTGAAGAGATTATGATTTACATAACGATTAGTACATAAACGCATTAAATTTCGTATGATCTTTCAGAAACATTAATTATATATTTATGTCGAGCCGGAGACAATATTAAAAAACTCTTAATACCAATGGATTAAGTGTTTTAAATATTTTTTAAACGAAAAGTTGTCACATTTTATCATTTGTTTAACTATGAATTAAAAGAATTATGTTGGTAATGAAAACAAATAAATTTGAATACCGAATATAAAATAAGCAAAATTATGACGTTATCTAAATTGAGAAATTCGAACAGCAGGCAGGATGCCGCTATAAATACGTACACATTATTTATATCTTTGTTTTACATTTGATTTGATACTTCGAATAATATAACGATCTAATCGATCAAAATATCAGCGATAACATTTATTGATTTGCTCATGACTGATATCATTTAATAAAACTGTCTTTTATAGTCGTGTTTATAATTACGCAATAATTTAATTTAACTTTACTCTTTGGTATTGAATGCAGGCTTGTATTGAAGTACATTTCATACTTTTTTTTTAAATTCGGTTTATCAATTAATCACAATATTGTTTATAAGTATTTGACATAAGCATATGTAATTGCCATAAAGCGACGTTTTTCGTACTATTATAAAACTATTATAGTACAATAATTGATTCCATTTCGATTACAGACATTTTTACAGATATTCCTCCTCATTCCTTCTTCGTCGGATTACTCGTTAAAATGAAAGGACTGTTTAGTTTCAGCTTCATCAAAAAATAATGTCTACATTTCTGTCTCTGATTTTGGCTATTTCTAAGATGTTTATTAAATTATTTTTTATAGATATCTGCGTGCAGTTTACGAGAAATAAATTGGAAATACTTGAATAACTAACATTTATTTTGTAGGATCATCTTGTACGGATATCTGCTGATTTATCGCATCTGGATTCAATGAGGCCGCAAGTGCGGAACTTTTTTCTTTTCGAAAGTAAAGAATGTTATAGACATTCAATAACATTTTATAAACACAACGAAGTGTCTCATTTGTTAATTGATAATTTTACAGTTTACACTTGTAATTTTATTGAAACCCGATGTGTACAATTCCATATTTCAAATATTTCATGATGCTAATTATTGTTTTTTAAGGATTGTAAATTCGATTATTTCATACAGTAACGAATAACAAAATTTCCTTTGCAGTCAGTAATGAAATACTATAAAAACGAAGATTAAGTAATCTTTTTTCATTACTAATAATTATTAGTATTTTTTATCATAAACTTGTGTTTTATCTTGTTATTTTAACCATAAGTATTTATTTATTGTTGCAGCAATGGTTTTGCAAGAAAGCGATATGTTTATGGATGCTTTGACCGCGTCGACGAAGAGTAAAGAACCGCGGAAGAGAAAACGAAGGACGTCCATCACGAAAGACGGTCCTACGGATGCTAAGAAACAAGAAACTGCCAATAGTGATAATCGCGATGTTACACCTCCACCCACCTCACCACCAAGTGCCGATGAAAAATCACCTATAGTTGTCAAGCCTAACTTTAAGGTGCGTATATTTATACAATTGTGTACTGATCCATATAAATATTAAATTTAGCTTACTATTAAAATTAAAATGTTATTATACATATATGTAGTATAAATGATAAAAATATATTTTTTATGTTCTATTACTTTAATTAAGTTGTAAAAAGTAATTGCATTAATTTTTTTTATCTGATGTTGCATTTCATACATTTCTTATAAATACAAATATTTTGTTTAATTTAAAGTAAGAAAAATATTTTTCGAGAAATTTTTGTAGCAATTTCGGATTATTTATAGATTATATGTGCGCGCGCGCGCGCGCCCAAGAGAGAGAGAGAGAGAGAGAGAGAGAGAGAGAGAGAGAGAGAGAGAGAGAGAGAGAGAGAGAATCTGGGATGTGTAATAAAATTCGGTATTCGATTTAAATAAAAATATTTTTATTTCTGTTATAGTTTTATCAAGATACATTGGAGACAGACGAAGATAAGGATCAAAAAGAAAAAGAGAATTCGGATGAAGACATTAAAAAAGAAAAAGACGAGACGACGGACGATCAAAAAGAAAATAGAATATTCAAATCAGATATTGATGACGATGCTGGAAGTAACAGTAAGATATTTTATGCTTATCTGTATGTACACGTCTTGATATATTTTTAATAAATTTTTAATATTTCTTTTATCTATTAGCACCAACACCTGATGATGATATGGAAGAGAAAATTTCTGATTCTCCTGAAGATTCATCGTCGGTATCTGATTCGACAAAGAAGGAAAATGTTAATTCATATCCAGAAATACGTTACGTCGACGGGCTAAGGAGCGTTTTATTGCTTCAAAAACGTAAAGGACCAAAGAAAGTACTGAAATGGAAAACAGATCTAGAATCGGTACGTTACTTTGAATTAGACGAAACAGAAAGGGTCAACGTGACGAAAACATTTACCGACATGAAACAAATGGAGAAGCAGAATGAGAGAGAAGCATTCCAAATGGCCAGAAAATTAAGTAAGTTACCAAAAAAATAATTTCTTCCATTATTTTGAATATTCAAACATAAAATCCAAGTTAATTAATGATTTGTATAATCTAATTTTGTAGGTAATGAAGACTTGATGGAAGAGAGAACAAGGTGGAAACCTTTAATTCCGATCGATTTGCCTCCAGCATTAGTAGAACCTGGAAAAGATAGCAGAGAAAAAGATATCCAATACGCGCGAGAGAAAGGCATTTTACAAGCGCTTTACTTTAACCGAAGCATGTAAGAACGTAACAGATATTTATATAGATACAAATTTGTATTATTTTCTTTTTATCAATTCTATAATAGAAGATTTACACAGTAAATTTTAATAATACAAATATTCGTACTGCATATAATTGTGTGTATGTTATATTAAAGAAATAAGAACTTTGAACCATTGAACGGTTAACTCATAAACTGTTCTCTCTGATTTGAGTCCTACAACTGATATGCACTTCAATACATTTTCTTACAAAATTATAAATAGAACGTGTTTCATTTTATTAATTTAAAATGTATGTAATGTGTCTTAATTATAGGATTCCAGACTCTGCGGCGGAACCCGATGAGGAACGTCATCATGTATATAGTGATCCTAAAATCATTCCTTTGGATGATCTCACAGGAAATAAGGAAAGTGAGAAAGACTTTACTTCAATGGCATGGCCAGAACCAAAACCACAGTTGCAACCTCAAACACCGGCAGTGTCAAACTTCCATTATCCATCATTTCCTCATAATCAACAACCAGTAATGGCGCCTATGGGTCCTCAGACTTCAATGGGCCCAATGCCTCAAATGTCTCAGCAAATGATGGGACCTTCTCACATGGGCCCGTTAGGACCTGAAATGGGCGGACCAATGCCTGCTGGAGGAGGAGGATGGAGAACTGGAGATGGAAAAGTTGTTGTACCTGATGGAATGGGAATGAATCCAATGGGAAATATGCCAAATGCTTTCCCACCAGGAATGGAAGGTGGTCCAATGGTACCACCTGGAATGATGGGACCACCACCTATGTATAATCAACAAGAAGGTTATGGTATGATGGGTCCAGAAGATATGGGATTCAATAATATGAATCCAAATAATTTTCAAGGCCCTCCTGGTCCTATGTATGGGGGGCCTGGGCCTAACTTTCAAGGCCCTAGAGGCGGTGGTCCAATGCACGGTAGAGGTAGAGGTGTTCCTGGTCCTGGTTGGTACAGAGGTGGTGGGGGACCACCAGGAAGAGGTGGTTGGAGGGGTGGCGGCGGTGGATGGAGGGGAAGTGGAAAACAACCACCAGTGTGCAGACAATTTTCTAAAAATGGCTATTGCCGAGTCGGTGATAAGTGTCAATATCTTCATCCTGGAGTAAACTGTCCACCATTTTGAATGCAGTTGTAGTAATCGAAGAATTCATCGGAGTTTTCGTAATAACGTGATATGACCATTCATTCTATTTGAATGAATCTGTAAAAATGGATAATTGTACAGAAAAAACATCCGCATTCGACTCTAGTATGCGTTAGGCGCGATAATCAATGATAATGTGCAATTTTCTATTAATGATGTGAATAATCGGGCGTATAAAGTAATATCTATACAGTTATATTTTCACGGAATTTAAAAGATATTGAGCAATCCTCGATTTCTTTGTATTGCGTAATATAGGAAACGAATATTATGAAGAACAACAGCATGATAAGTTTACTTTACACGAATAATACCCGCAAAATTTCGTGGTCGTTAACTGCTTTAAGTTTAAAATGACAATGAAGGAAATCAATAGGTTCATCGGCTGCTGGACAGCAAGAAGGTTCCTACATGTCGCTTTTTATTATGATTTCGAAAGGAATACGAAAAGTCTGAAACTACTTTGAAAAAATGTTTTTTATTTATCTATTTTCAGAATATACTGAAAATTGGACTATATCACGTAGTGTGAAATTTTGATTATCATGTCTTCCTTTGGCATTCATAATTTACAGACGGTATCCACTACCGCCAATATGGTTGGGGTAGTTGTAACAGTAATTAAATTAACAGGATCGTCGCGAATTTTAATCTTATTAGCATGACGACTAGCGATTTCAAAGTGTATGACACTAATGAGCAGGAAGTGCAAATTCCAATTTAATGAGTATTTGTCTTTCAAGATTACTGGGTGGGTGTCTAATTGCTTTCTACTAATAAGTATATGTAATTAAAATGCTGTTGAAACGAATTAAGCATAACATACAACGGAACATTGTAACACCAAAAGTTCAAATAACGAGTTAAATAACTTTTTATTAAATTAAGATTTCTCACATTTAGTCGTGTATGAAGATTTATTGTAAATATCATAATTGTATCATTTTGTATAAAATATCGCTAGCTCTAATAACAAGAGACTGTTTTAGGCTTAAATGGAATGTAATAATATAAAAAGAGCAACAATTTTTAGTAAAAACGTGTATGTATGATTTTAAGTAATTAATGCGAAGCGATGAAATTTATAGAGTTCATTTTCAGTAATGAATTTGAATTTGTGCTCCATGAATCATATCGTTATAGTATATTATAATTGTATTAAATATTTTTTACGAATTAAGGGTAGTGGTTATTTTTTTGTATATGATTGATCGTTACGTTTGTATATAACATTGATTGTTGTATAAGAGCTGCTTGATGGAATACATGAGTGATAACTATTTTCTAAAACATGCTGCATTACTACACCAATTGAAAAGCTCCTATTCATTTTATTACTTTTCTATATCATTTTTAAATACAAATTTGTTGACTTTTTAATTTTTATATAAAAATTGTATTTTTACAGTTTACAGTGAATCTTTTCATAAAAATTATAGATTTGCTATATTCAGGAAAGTTAACTATTCCGTGTTTAAATAATTATCTGTCAATTTTATAACTTTCATAAAAACAATGTATTATGTAAAGTTGATTAAAAAAAGAGTATATGTCAGTATTAAATATATATTTATTGTATGTAAACTAAATATATTTGTCATGTATAATATACACATTAAGTATATATTATAATATTTCATACTTTAATTTCAATATACATTAAACATAATTTCTTTTACTATCAGTCATTTGTCAACTGAAAGAGCAAGCATTTTACAAAATTTTATCTTATAAAAATTTAAATAATAAATATACAATTAACCACAAAACATGGGATAATTTATTTAATTTGTTTTTCTAAATTTATTTAAATTGTTGAGGTGGAGGGCCAAAAATACTTCCACTTTGTTTACTTGCAGTTCTGGATGGAGCAAATCCAAGCATTTTTTGAATATTCTGTAAATAATAAATATAGCTTTTAATTAATTGATTAGGACTATACTTTTAATATGAAAATTATTTAGTTATTTCAAGTATAACAGAAAACTATCAGAACATTTAAAACTGTCAATTTGAAGATTTACTTTATAAAAAGGTACATTTACCTGTCTAATACTCATAGTGCATAATATATAGAGAAAAATAAATGAACATTCCGTATAATCATCCCCTGGAAGATTTCTGTGCGATAAACCTTGTATCCAACTGATTGGAACAAAAGGTAATCTTGCTACTACTCTACCATCAAAGATGCTATTAAACATACTGAGAAGAGCAGTAAATGCAAATCCAATTGCGAACATTGATTTCATTTTCACAAGAGACAAATCTCTATTGTTATTTTTTAATCTTTCTTCTTCTCGTTCAATTTTTTTCTTTTGTTGCTTATCCAATGAATCCCCATGTGCTTCCTTCCTCTTTTCCACTAAAAATAATTTTATTTAATAATACAATGAATTTATTTTAACTTTAAAATAATCATCATTTAGAAACTTACATTTCTTACTTTGCTTCTCTACCTCAGCCTTCAATTTTTGATATTTTTCCGTTCTATAAACCATTAACCATGTTAAACCTGTAAATAATATAAAATTACATTAAAAAAACACAAAAGAATATAACCTCAAATTGAAACAAGAAATATTTAAAAACCTTATACCTTCTCCTAATAAAGCTGTACAGATACTAATAAATACAATTAAAATAGTATCTGCCCACATATTAATAGAAAAAATTTATTAAATATTGCTTAAATTATTTAGACATGTAATTCGCGTATTACTATGCTGAAAATTCTAACAATGTATTTGATACGAAGCTTGAACTCTTGAATAGCTGTGAATGGGTATAAAATTAATTCTCATTATTCTTTCCATGACAAGTACTTTTAGATTTATATTTCAAGAAATAATAAAAGAACGTTTATGATTTAAAGAAAATTTAAGAAACAAAACATCAGCAGAGAAGAATTGTTTAGTTAAGGATGTATGATTTCATTATAAAGTCTTTATTTTACAATAAATATTCCTTGTGTTATTTAATAATTTTATTCGACATTTTTCTTTTATGTCGATAAACAATCTTATTGTTAACACATAACTGTAAAAAGGTACAATATATACATACAATAATAGTATTACAAACGAGTGTTCGTAGAAAAACAGTTCTAAATTTAAATATATTTAATAGTTTATGATTTATAGATTGCAAACTATTTAATGTTAACTTAAAATACTGATTCCCACCCTGGAGAGTTATGTATCGAAATAAATGTTGCACCTTTTATTATTAACATTACATATTAGATGCATCACATAATACTTTTGGTCACGTAAATGGTAAAACAAGGGAGCACCTACATATGTTTACTGGACACATGTTGGTAAATTTATGTAAATAAAAAAAGACATTTATAACATATTGTGCTACCATTAAGATTCAATGTAATATTTAAATCCGTTATAAATGTCAATCGCTCATTACGCTTTTAATATTATCAGTCATGAAAACTGTCTAATTTTTTTTCTAGTTGTTGGATGCTTTCATTTCTTAAGCATTTTCTAATCTCAAACCCAAGAGCGGCACCTAATGGTGGTGGAACGGCATTGCCGATTTGGCGATGTTTATCGAGTATGTTTCCATAAAAGCGAAAAGAATCCGGAAAACCTTGCGATCTAGCACATTCTCTTACACTTACAACTCTGGTTTGTTCAGGATGTAAAACGCGGCCCTGTATACAATAACAAAATATATCCTTAAATATATATACAAAGTGTACAGAATATAATTAATGAAAATAATATTGACCTGTTTACCCATAGGTTCTGGATTCGTAATAGTAGTACCAAAAAATCCATCCCATTCTAGTCTACCATATAAGCCCGCCCAATGATTATGACGGTTTCCAGTGTGAGGTAAACACCATGGAATTAAAGTACCATATTGTCTATCCATTGGATCACACCGTTTGCGTTCACAACAGCTACACACACCACGAAATGCTCCAGTGGAACTTTTACCAACCTTCTTATCATGATGAGTATATTCTCTATAATACAAATAAGTAGATTATTTATTTTGCAAAGTAATTACTTTTTATGAAAAAAAAAAAAAAAAAAACGCGAATTGCACGTACAATTTTTTTGAGTACATTCCATCGCTTAAACGTATCGCAATGTTTGGCAAGTCTCGCCAATCAGATCCACTCGCAGTTGGAATGTGTGCTATTCGAGTTTCGACTAATGGCGCCATGTCTTTGCAAACGTGATCTCTCAATATAGTATCAGGCTCTTTAGGTCTTACCTACATATGAATAGACGAGCATTTTTAATAGAAAAAAGTTCAGTACCAATATTACTTCATCAAAAATTAATGATTTTGGTATTACTTTTCTTTGAAAGTGGGATATTGCTTCATCTCCATAAGCCATTTCTTCTTTGTTCCAACCATTTCGAATGTTAGGTAAATCAGACATTGCATCGCGAACACTGATAGTTCTATATGGTGCTGATTCTGTCCAATCACAATTTGATGAATACTACAAAGCAAATAAAATATTATTAAATTCAAATGGATAAATTTAACGATTTGTATGCCAATTTAAGTATATTTTACTTTTTTATTATCCACAATTACACTTAATTGGCATGCCCGTTTGCTAAATACATGGGTCGGTTCTGGGTATTTTGGAAGTATCTCACCAGGTGCGGCAGCTAATATTATTAATCTAAAAATATTTAAATAACGAATAAAAACACTAATGTACATAAATAAAGATAGATATTTTATCGGTACAATTTGAGCTTTACATACCTTCTTCTTGTTTGCGGAATACCGTAATTTCCAGCTTGCAGAATACCAAATGTACATTGATAACCCATTCGTACAAGACATCTCAATGTCAATTTGAGTACCATACTTCTTTTAAAAGAAACAAAGTTTCTAACATTTTCCATAACAAAAAATTTTGGTCTATAATAATCACAATAAGATAAACACGATACTACTAAAGAATTCTTAAATAAGGAATATTGTCGTGAATTAAAACGGTTCATGCCGCTAAAGCCTTGACAAGGAGGTCCACCGCATAATAATTCTACCTCACCTTTCTGAGGTAAACGTTGTCCACTATTATCGCAAAGCTCACCCTATACAAATGTTAAAAACATATTTCAGATTCGTATGTATTATATGATTTTTCAGATTTTAAAATCTTAATTATATTTGATTACAATATGTAATACGTACATTCATAACTTTTTGCAGAAGGACATTACAATCCTCACAAAATACCGTCGTATCAGGATTATTAAGTCGATACGCGCATGCAGCTGGTTCTTCTTTCTCAATTGCCCATTGATTGTTTGTAATACCAGCTTGTCGTAATCCTTCAGATAATCCTGCAACACAAATTTTAAATTAGAAAACAGTGTTAATAATCCAATTGCACTACTATCTACCAGAAACTTTACACAAATTATGTACTTAAATTTTAAAGTTTATACCAACCACCACAACCAGCAAAAACATCTAGTGTTTTCAACTTCTTTACCACGGCACAATGATCTATTGGTTTTTCAATTATTTTCTTAATATCACAATTTTCCAATTGTTTATTTTTGCATTTTGCTTTTCCCTTTCCTTTTCCAGGCTTCCCAATATTCATAGCACGATCTGGTGGATCAGCAAATATCTTTTCTGAAGAATTATAAGCCTGAGAAAAGTAAAAGCGATTTGGACCACCAGCAGTCCATTCCTCCACTGATTGATCTAAATTCTCCGAATATGCTAGGTAACATTTACCTACTACTTCAGAAAACGTTACATCGCAAACTGAAAAATTTAATTTAGAAAGATTTATTTATATTGACCAGAATGATTTATAAATTAGTATACATTTAAACATTGGTACCTTCGTCGCTCCAATATACCATATTGAGATCAACTTGCTGCATTAATGTAAGTCCTTTGTGTGTGTTTTCTGGTCGATACATTTTATTTATTTTAATCCATACATCAGACGAAGCAACTAATTTATTATTGGTTGTTGCATATATTGCTTTAATGTAACCAATATGAAATGGTTCAGGTGTATCATAGTTGGAGCCTTTAACATGGTCTGAAGATTTCCGATAATACTCAGGATACATATCTTCATCTACCTTTCCTTTCTTTGTTTTGGAGATCGTATGATATGTTGATGTATATTTAAATTTTATAGCTCCTGGTGATAAGAATACAGTAGAGCCAACCTTAAATTCTTCACCTTTGTATTTTACCATATTGTACGTTACTTCTTTGCTACTTTTCTCTTCTTCTCTATCAAAGACCTGGAAGAAAACAAATATTTTGTTTTTTGTTCATATTAAAAGTCAAAAGAACAACTATAGAAACCTTAAATTTAATTTTGCAAACCTTTGGTGTGTAAAAGCATTGTAATGTAGTAAAGCGCACACAAGCAGGACAAAATCGATGACTGATTTCTTTTCGCTGGCATACAGCATCTAGAGGAGGATCTTCAAAACGAGCTGTTTCCGGAGTGTATCGTTTTTGGTAAAAAAACGTTTTTCCATTTATATTCTGTATTTCATCTTCTGGTAATAAATCTGCATTACCTGAAATATGA
Source organism: Ptiloglossa arizonensis (assembly GCF_051014685.1). NCBI lineage: Eukaryota > Metazoa > Arthropoda > Insecta > Hymenoptera > Colletidae > Ptiloglossa > Ptiloglossa arizonensis. The sequence goes on from NC_135048.1 coordinate 34,860,197, forward strand.
TAAACAATATTAAAAAATGTGTATTACAAGATTTTTTCAATTATGGATTACATAATTTTACCTAATTGACTCCAATTTTGTGAACTACTTTTAAAAATAACAGTGGCTTTGGATTTAACTGAAGTAAATGGTACATTATCACATTCATCCAGTAAGAACAATTCTAAAGGGTCTGATGTTTCACCAAGTACAGTATCACTACCTCTTCTAAACCAATTTGCATGACACAATTTTGCACCATTCTTATCTTCCCACATATACATGACCTTAGCTATTTGCAATGGTACAGTGGGATCATTTGATTCGATCAATACATAATCATTTGTATTTATTTCTTCATCAACTACCATTACTGATTTATAAAATGTTCTTCGACCATCATCTATAATCGATTCTCCTATCCATGTTATTTCCTTCTCTACACGCTTAAATTCTTTTAAAATCATCTTCTGAGTAATTTTTGTATTTTCTATTAATGTTTCATTAAATTCATCTTCCTGATCTGAATCATCAGCTTCCTAAATTTATAAAAGTGCAATACATATTTGTTAGTTAATAAATTTGATTCAAATTATTCAGAGAATTTATAGAGTTTAATTAAAATTTGTTACTTGTATAGCCATATTTGGACATCTTCTTTTATTGCAAGCCTGTTTACTCTTTCCAGACCCGCCAAATTTGGTCATATCTTTGCAAGCAGAACAAACTCCACAATCGGGTTGTTGACAGGTTTCGCATACTCCACATCTATGCCTCTTAGGTCCCTATTACAAATGTAGTACATTTAATACAATAACTTTATTTTTTATAAAAATATTGATTACGTACCGATACATCTTTTTCATTATTAGTAGCTAACTGGTCAGAGAAGAATGTTTCGAACATATTATTAACTAATTTTGTAGTTGTAGCCTTTGTCCAAGAAATTTTCTTATTCTTTTGATCTCTAGGTTGTGTTCTTCGCAATGCAATTCTCTTATTTAGTGTTACACCTGCAAGTGTTACTAATGCTCGCATACATGGACTTGTAATTAATAAAGGATCTTCTGGTCTTGCTGATGTGTCAAAGGAAATAACTTGATCACAAATAAACTGAGCATATCGTAACAAGGAATCTTCTGTAAATCTAGATAATCCTTTAGGTGGAACTATAGTCTGAAAGAAAATTTACATATATTTAAGTAAAAATTAAAGTGCCTTATATTGTTTGTTATTTTGTTTTTCAGAGAAAAATTTTACCTGTAATTTATTTAATAAATCTTCGTAGGTGGGATTAATTTCATCTAATAAGAATTCTATAACTATTTTGCTCATATAAATTTTTTCTTTTACAGAATCCATAAATGGTGCATATGCTTCAGCAGGTTCCATTAATATATATTCTGCAAATGCTGTAGTGAATCCTACGAGTGCTAATTCACCACCATCAAAACCTGACACCCACCACTCGTTTATTGGTCCCATATCTTTTGTAGGCACACCTCCCTCTGGACAGGCATTTTCTTCATAAATAGGTTTCATATAACCAGAAAAATAAAGTACTACATTTTTTTCGATCAGGCCAGTGTCAAAAGAACACAAATGTCCATTTTTATCATATACACTATAAAAAGAAAAAAAAATATGAAATGAAATTTAATATTTTTAAAAATCTGTACATGTATTTTCTTTATATTATAAAGAATGACCTACCAAAAGTCAGTTATCTTATTTTGCGGCCTTTCATCACCTTCATGAACCATAGCTTCTTCTCCTGTGAATAAAGATAGTTTTGGATTGGTTAATGCAATAAGTTCTTCTTCAGCCCCATTAGGATGACCTGGATATATCTTTATATCAGTACTCGTTAGCTTCTGACAACAATATTCACACTTTTGGTGAACATTTATAGGTTTCTGAAGTAGAGTTTTTGACTCTTCTACATTTGCAATATAGTTTTCTGTTTTAGTTTTCTTAAGGGTATTGTTTTCAGATTCATCGTTTGATTCTTGTTGCTCCTGATTCGATTCAATTTCAGATTTAACATTGTGCGTTATGTTTTCTTCAATTTGTGCCAACATAGGAGCCTTCGATTTCAATTCTTCGGCTGCATCACTTTTCCTTTTAGTAGGTTTCTTCAATTGAGTCTTTTGTTTTGATGTGTTTTTAGTAGCATCTCGATTAACTTTGTGCAAATTTTGTGCAACTTCTACATTAATATATTTTCCATTACGAAGTTTCTTTCTATCATTATTTGATTCTTGAAGTATCATAGTTTCAATCATTGATGAATGAGAAATAAATTTAATCTCTTTATCATTTGGATTACTCTCTGCATTTGTTTCCACGGTATGTTTAAGCATTTTACTCGTGTTCTTATTCTCCTTCATAACATCTCCGTTTAAAGGTATTTGATGTCTTTCTATATCATCAATCTGTGTTTTCTTCTCTGTCTCGTAACTTTCAGTGTTTGCTATGATAGCCGGCATCATGTTAAATGAAGTCAATTATTTTCACTGAATTCTCGTTTCAGAACTTGTCTCTTACGGAATATGAACTTCTTACATCTAAATCGCAACTACCTTGATAGGAATGTACTCGTATTGTTAGAGATAATTACAAATGAACACGTTCTCTCATAGTTTCACAGATGCATAACACAGACGTAGGTATTAGCCATGTATGCTAATGGTGAACCGCCAAAATCTTTCAAAGCTTGTTTACATGAAGACGCCATTCCTAGGCACATTGATATAGGGCTATACATCATATACGACTTATTTTGATTATTTATTTAAATAACATATTTTAATAAGGCAAACTTTAATAAGTACACCTTTACACAATATATCAGTTTAAATATATTATTAAATGTTATATTATTTTTTGTGTATTTAAAATGAAATAAGCGTCTGTACTTCGTCCAACGAGAGACTAAAAGGTGCTAAACAAAACCATGTGACTGCGGTACACTCTTATTGGTCGTGGTGATTCTGACTAGAAGGTATTAATGTAGATCTCATGCTTAATGAATCCAAATACCGTTTTGAGATCTTTATGCATTTCTAATACACTTTTTTTTTACTGTGTTTTACACAGTTCTAAATTGGCTATGTAAGAACATTGCTATTTATATATATAAATCGTAACTTGTCCACTAGATCAAATGAATTAAGTGTATAAATTCTGTTATATTTGTGGCACAGCTCCTTCGGTTATGATCGTGTCTGAAGTCACGCGATTTTGTTTAGCACTTTCCAGAGTCTCGCTGAATGAAGTATGTTTAGTATACGTTACACCTGGCGGCATTATTCGTTCTGTTTGAGGGGATTACAGTGGCGAAATGCATCCCCTTTAACTTCACAACAAATTTCTACTTATCGCGTGGTTGAAACACTAGATGGCGTTATGGAAGCCTTATTATTATTTATTAAATCGATATTGCATTTTAATACATTTCTGTACATATCATTTAAATAATACGTGTAAAATATTGTTTACAAGTATCATAATTCATTTTCAAAATGATAGTATACATATATTTTATACAAATTTGTTTATTGCATTGATAATTTATCATAAAGTATCGCGAAATTACTGATAGTTCTGATTTCCGATACTTATGTGATAACTATTTGATAAACTATTTTAAACTTTAAATATCACAAGCAATTATTATTTCATAGCGATTTATATGTTCTGTCACATGTAGGAATATGTATGTATATATTGAAATTAACCATTAATTTATAGTCGGTTAGTTAAATTATAACTAGTTTTTTTTGTTAACAATAAATTATTTACAGCTTTATTCTTAGGGAATTTTTTAATAACTAATTAAATTGATATATATTTATTATAAAAGATAAACGTCAAAATTAAACGTTAAATTAAATTTCAAAAAACACAATCGATAACGTGACGCGTAAATTGAACAACTTTATCTTTACATGATTTAATAAACACATCATTTATTTACCCTTATATATTATTTAATTATTGTATCATACTTTATTATTTAAGATTCTATTAACGCTGCTGTTATATGTTAGTTTGTATTTTTCACAAATGTAATAATTATATTTTGGCAGTGGTGTTAGTGGTAATATAAATAATGTATAAAAACACGAAAAAAGAAACTGAAATAAAATTTATATTCTCTTCTCATTTAGTTCTCGGTTTTATCATTTGCGGCGCTGTGGAATGTACCACTAAAAACCAAGCATACTTATATATAATAGTTATGCTTTATTTATGGTGAAAACGATCGATATAGTCGAGTTAAAAGAATACGATAAATGTTTTTGAACGATATAGTCTTATAAATTTTAGTAATGGTATATTACTAATAATAAAATTAACGATATAAATTGTATAATAAGTTATTGTATATTAATATAATTTGTCAAATTATTTTACTTTTTGAGATTCAACAGTTATCAAAACTTCAATTGTCTTCGAACAGGCAGAAAACAGTAATATTTAATCGAAATAGATACAGGTATTTATACAAGAAGCAAATTTGATATTTCTTTAATTTACAAGTTTAAATGCATACAATCTATTAACTGTTTGAATGCAAAGAAGCACAACTGCGTTTATATGTGAATAATGCCAGTAAGTGCGATTGCACTTCTCTTGTTTTATGTTAGAAAATTGTCAAAAGCTCTAACCAGTTTTTTCTCTTGTTTCATTATTCAATGTTGTTATTTAATACTGCTTAGTATTTGTAGATGCTTATTTGACACATCACATTTATTTTTGCAATCGTCTTCGACATTCAAACGGTTAAAGAAAGAATCTATTATGTTACTTTCTAATAATAATACGGAATAACTATTGCTTAAATTTATTGTGCACATTGGTTAACTTCTGAACAAATTCATTCAAGTAAAATATGTTGTTGTCTAGTTGTTTTTTCAGAAGTTATACATTTTAAGTGTTATATTTTTTTTATTTATTTAAAACTTATCCTATTTTGCAGTTACATGTCGTACCTAAGTATATAGGAACTAATAAAACATGGGAAGTGCAAACATAACAGATGAACAAAAGAAATTTTTGGAGGAATGTGAAAATGAGTTTAAAGATCGTTATACAGATAAAGACAGTGCATTTATGAAAATTAAAAACATGGATACAAAAAGGCCACCAATTGTAGATCCTTGGTACAATAAATCACGTAGATCTCAATATGAGTGGATGCGACAAAATCATGGTCATGGAAGGCGCAATAATGCTTGGGAAAGACGTAACAATGACAGAGGCGATAGACACGACCGACATAATGATAAACATTTTCATCGTAATTATAGACCATACTAATGTTAATACAATATTTGTAATTCTAATCGTTTTATTATAAATATGTTTATTTTTCCTTATATACTAGCTGATATAAAACTTGTTAACATTTAATTAATTAGATGAAACATACGTCACATCAAATGTACATCTTTGACATATTGCCAAGTTTTGTACTGGTTAATGTACTTAGATTGGTATATAAGAAAAGATTATAAAATAAAGTTCACATAAACAAGTTTTTGATCATACATTGAATTGTAGTTTTAATTTTACTTACCATTTTCACAGTTTGTGAATAAAACCTCAAATAAAAAAGATGGTAGGGTATAAAGACTGGTTACAAAACTGAGTACTACCAATTATAGAACATTCTACATAATACATACAGTGTAATTGTTTTTATGATACTGCTTTCCATTCATATTACATCAAATTAAAATTTTTAAATAAAGTTTATCCTATTATAAACTCATAATGGCGAGAGAACGAATATTTTTTATCATTTATCGGATGCTTCGATAATTTTTGTGGTTAACCTACATATTGAGTGACAAAAGTTTTATCGTGTATTGTACAAATAGAAGCAAACTGATAGTCAAACGATATATATGCAGACGGATAAGATTGAATTTTTATAAAGGTAACGCCTTTAAATAATACTATACCGGTATAAAATACATTTACCAAATAAGATAATCAGTTGTTGCACTATAAACTTAAAGTACACAATTCTTTTGTTTTCATTATATGTAATTAAATTTGATTGAACAAAATCAATACGTTTTCTGTGTTAATGGTAAGAGGTGTATCTTTTAGTTTGATATATAAAGATTGTTGGTTATAAAACATCTGCGTCTAGAATACGACTAATGGTTGCATGCAAGAGATTTGAAAGTATACATTTCGCAATTACAATCCACGTCAATCAAGGGTTCTATTTACATTTAATTACTCGTCAATTTAAACATGGCAGACTATCGATTAAATATGCGATGGTCTACCATGAATAAATTCAGTAAACACTTTTAGCGACGCGGTTCGGACGTTTTTAAATTGACGATAGTGTTTTAGAGTGACTGTGATATACTCACATGACATGCGTGTGCGCGGGTTTTAAAGGAATTTATCAGATGTAAAATACTGCGTTACTGATAAATATTCTTAGCTTTATATGTGATGGATTCATCTATAAATTGTTGAAAGTTTTTGATTAAAGAAATTTTTTTGTAGTGTATTCATTCAGTGGGAAAAGTAAGTAAAACTTCTCTATTATTGTACCGATACAAGTCTCTTTATTTTTAACGATTTGTTAAATTATTATCACAGAGATAGCACAAACTTGGTAAATATTTTGAATTATACGTATTATTTATATAGTTATGCTATAAATAAAAGAATTCAAACTATTTGTCATTGTTAGATTTTTTTTTAATCTGATTCATGAATATTAATGTGCATCTTTTCCTTATCAGAAAAAAAGCAGAGCAAAGATATATGTATTTTTAATTAAAGTTGGAAAATACTCTGAACTTTGTCTTGATTATTTATCACGAAATAACAGTTTTTATAATACAAGTGAATTATACAATATATATGGAGATATTTAAAATCTCTTAATTTTTTTTTTATTAAGGGACTGCATTTTATATTTTCTTTTCAGATTTACGATATTGCCATTGAAATAAATTAATATTGATACAAAGGTATCAAACAGATTTATTCTTGAAGTCAAATATTTATAATTATATATAAAAAAAAAAATAGTTGATTATTTCTTATAATAATCTTCAATGGATTGGTACAAGAAATTACTTGGTAGAAAGTAAGATAAAATAAAATATTGTTGAATATATATTTGTTGAAGAATTTTTAAACAGTAACATTCTTTTATTATAGATCCAATATTTCTACAGACGACTTAGAAACTGTTGTCGAGAGAAAAGAACGATGGAGAAGCATCTATGCAATTTATTTTACTATGTTTCTGATGTCTCTTGGATTCAGTATTATACTCACTGGAGTATGGCCATATCTTGATAAAGTAAGTGTAATAAGACAAACAGTAAAAGTAAATTGTAATATTTCATAATATGTTAATATTACAGTTAGACAACACAGCAGGCAAAGAATTCATGGGATATGTAGTTGCAGCGAATCCTTTGGCACAAATGTTATTTTCTCCCTTAGTTGGATGGTGGGGAGACAAAAGGGGATCAATAAGAGTACCTCTTTTAACAACATTAGCTCTCTTTACATTTGCATCAGGAATTTATAGCATTCTTGAAATTTTACCAGGCGACCAAAAAATGTTCATGATAGCTGCTAGATTCTTGGTTGGGCTTAGTTCTGGTTAATATTTTACTTAATATCATTGAACAAAGAGGTAATACCAATCTTAGTTCCAATAATATATCAATATTTTATTTTCAGCAAATATTGCAGTGGCACGGTCTTATCTTTCTGCAGCTACAAAATTTGTAGAAAGAACGCATGCAGTTTCTATGGTATCTCTTGCACAGGTAATACTGTTCAATATGTTCTTGTTATGTAGTTTAACGAAAGTGGTTATATAAGGTTTTAAAATTTGTTAGGTACTGGGATTTGTGGTAGGTCCTGGATTACAAGCAGCTGTTACACCTCTCGGAGAGAATGGTTTTTATATTATGAATTTACCTGTTAATATGTATAATATGACCGGTTGGATAAATGTAATATTGGGAATTCTTAATTTTGTTTTATTTCTTCCATGGAATTTCAAGGAACATAGGATTGCTTTACGCGAAGCTATGCGAAACGAAGGAAAAGCAACAGGTAAAAATTTCCATTTCACATAATGACAGTAGAAATAAATAGATTTTAGAGGTTGATTAACCGTTTTGTTTACTAACTGCAGAAGAAGAAACATTGAAGTCTATAAAACCTGATTATATAGCATCTTGGACGTTAATTTGTGCTTTTTTTGTCTTGGTATTTAATTTCGTTCTCCTTGAAACGTTAGTATAACAATTTGAATGATATATTTTTCCTTTTGTTTACCAGATTTAACATTTTTTGACTTTTCTATAGACTTGGTACTTCTTTAACTATGGACCAGTTTGCTTGGTCAAAGAAAGAATCTTTATATTACATGGGTCTATTGATGAGTATTGGTGCTGTTGTTTCCTGTATCACATTTGTTATGATTGAACCTTTATGTAAAAGGTTGGAACATTCTATAAAAATATGCAATGAAAACCTTAATCTTTTTTTTTATTCATTTTTTAAATGTTATTAGGTTCAATGAACGCAGGGTGATGTTGTGGGGTGGTTTTCTTTTTATGGTAATTGGGAGAATACTATATATTCCATGGGGTCCTGGTCCTCCTCAAATTGCTTATACAAAATGTGAGTACAGAAATATATTTATTTCATTTGTAATGTTGGTAATATGTATACAGCTCGAAATTTATTTTCTGTGTTTTTCGAATTTTATATTTTCTTTACACAAACTTTATTATATTTCATAGCATTTAGTAATGGTACAAAAGATATCAATGCTACAGAAATATTAGGATGTCCAAGTACTCAAGAGTGGTGTATATACACACCCCAACTCACGGTTACACAATTTTTCATTGGATACGGTTTTACAACTATAGGCTATCCATTAGGCGTTACTTTAATACAAACTATCTTCAGTAAGGTATTAGGACCACGTCCGCAAGGGGTGTGGATGGGTTTCATGACAGGTGCTGGATGTGCATCTCGGGCTTTAGGTCCAGTATTTGTTACTGTGATTTATGCACGTTTTGGAACATATTATGTGTTTGGTATTACCGGCTCAATGTTAATATTATGTATGCTGTGGTTACAAATTGTAAATGAACGTTTAGTTCCTCCGAAAGGAATTGTTCCAAAAGATGTAGCAGAACCTAGTGTTGGAATTCCATTGGTTCATCTTAAATCTAATAACGCTCAAGAGTCAAATAATACACAAAAGAATATTAAAACTGTGGAATGTGATAATGTTTAGTAATAATCATATTTGAAGTGCAATTTTATTTTTTACAATTTTATACACCAACATATATGACTGCCACTAAAAGCTAGTTATGAACGCAATGATGATATTACGAAATGCAAGTATATTTTTTATGAATATTTAGATTTCTAATATATGTTTTACACGCATAAATATATAAGAAAACTATAAAGCAATATACGTACAAATAACAAAAGAATACAGTTACGTAGCTATCGGGTAAATGAAGGACAATTATTGTAGGAATAAATTTATTGAATTTTACTGTTAATCTATTTTTACATTGGAAGAAATAGGATTGGAAAGTGCAAACAATTAGACCGTATTATGGATTCAGGATATTGTGACGACTGATTAAATAATAAAAGAAAATACTTTAGACAATCAAGAATGTGGTATAACCATTGAGTACAAAAAATTTCAAAGTATTCAATGACATTAAAAGAATGATACAATTTATGAGTATTATATAGATAAAAAGAAACTAATCAAACTGTTACTCATATCCTTTGAATTTACAAAATATTAGTGATATAATAGTAAAGACTGATATTTAGATAAATATAGTAACATTAAATATCAAAATAGAAGCTTAATTGAATTTAGGAGCTTCAAACGTCTTCCATTGAACAATGTAACTTTAGATGTACTTACCACAAACGAATGGGATTTTATAGAATTACTACTCAAATATTGTAACAAGTATTGTCAATAAAATATTTTTTTTTTTAAATATGTATATACCTTTTAAGAACGATCCACCATTAAGTAATATGTGTGATAAGGGATGCGATTGGAATAAAGTAAAATATTCGTGCTGTTAGAAAATGAAATTTTAAGTATCTTCACTTTCATAAAATTAATCGAAAGAAATGTTTATTTTGAAAATTCAGAATACTTTAATTACTATATAGGCCATGGATGATTGTTCATTTTAGAATCTATTTAAAGAAAATTAAGGAAACATACTCAGTTTTATTTGTATCTCTCATTGAAAATGAGAATTGCTTAATTATTATCTATTGTATTTGTCTACACTGTATTGATATAAATATTGTAAAAGCAAGAATAAAGTTTTACGAAGAAAACTACAAAATGAAAAAATTATTATAAATACACACACTCGCAGTAATATGTATTCTTATGGAATTATGAGATTACAGAACGATTATAAGTTATGAAAAACCATTAACACGGATTCTTAGAAATTCAAAATGATAGAAATGTTGATGTTTTATATAAATTACACTTACACTTACAATTAGTCTTTCTTCTTTGGCTTTTTGGGGTTACGTGATCGAGATTTAGCTTTACAGAGGGGACAAATAGGTGCGTTTCTGTGAATTTGTTGATGGCACGATAAACACGACTTCATAGGAGGCGGTTGTTGCCTGAAAGCAAACAAACGAAACATAGAAAAAGTAGTATGCCATTATGTAATTACTTATTACTACTGTGTATTATTATTCTCACGAATAAAATTCTTATCGTATCTAGTATATCGAATGCAGTTAATTTCACAACTTATATATTATAACGAAATAAGATTAGTAGTTGCATGCTTTGTTATATAAAAATGTAATATAAAATTGAGTTATACCAGTGGTACCTGAATGTTGGAGCGGGCGGACCTGGTGCTGGGGGTAATGGTCTTGGCTCTGGTTTACTTGGACCTTGAAGGGGTTGAGGGGCAAGGAAAGGTGTAGAACTACCTGGATGACCAGGATGGTGTAAGGCGAGTGGAGGTAATAAGTCTTCACCCCGTACTTCCACCCTCCATTCTGCTTTCTGCATCGGGCGTTCAAAATAGCTGCGAACAAACCATCTACGCGATAAAAATCATATTCAAAATTGCTTATACGTACAACATATTTAGTAAAGTTTCTAAAAATTGGATAAATATGCTAATATCTATATTTAAAAAGCAGATTAGTAACGTATAATGCGTTTCCTCGTAAAGTATTTTAATACAATGGAGGTCTTCTATATAGCAACAGAAATCGTATACTTAAATTAAGTAATAAGTAGCGATACTTTTAGTATATTATGTGTAAAAATATTGTTGCAGCGCCAAAGATAATTATCCCTAAATAATGTAATAGAAAACTAGTATACTTACTCCGGTGAAATGAGATCCGATTCCGTTTCGTACAATTCTGGTAACCTTTCCAGACCTAAGAATTCTCTGCGCATGCGATCGATATCGTGCTTCAGGGGCTGATAGTCATTATTATGAATCAATTTTGCCGTTTCCCTTGCTTTGTTCCTAGCTTCCTCTGCTTGTTTAATAACAGTTTCCATCTAAATAGTTATATCAATGATTACACGTGCGATCTATTCGAAAGATAACATTAGAAAAGTATTTAATCGTACAGCATTAATATCCGCGTGTATTTGTCGCAATTCTTCGACATGTGCCATTTTTTCTTGCATAAGAAGATCCATTTCCTGTTTGTACTCTATTAAACATTTCTCTTCTTGCTCGGTTTGTTCCACTTCTTGCAAAATCCTTTGCTTCATTTTTTCCAACTGAAGAGTCTTCGACCTAGTAAAACAGGCAGAAGTTTTGTTTGAATATAAAAAGCTTTATTTTATGAAAAATATATGACATTGACAGGGATGCTAAAGTATTTTACAATTCACAGATTTTCATAAAATTATATTGAATTTATGAAAAGAGGTTGACAAAATACTCTCGAGTATGTACTTGATATCTTTCAGAGCCTCCAATTTCGCAAAAATAACCGTGGTTTCCGTAGCTGACATCATTAAACGCTTTTTGGCACTTTTGTTTAGACAAGCTCTGTCTAACGGAAGACAACTTGTTTATAAAATAGATGCAGCAAGTTGGAAAGCAGTGTTCCGTTCGTCAAGGCATCACGGATGAAATATTTTCGAGAGAATTAACGCAACACTGTGTGTCCGATAGTTTCATTCAAAATCAAACGAAATCGTTAGTCTCTTAATTGTATACTGAAAAGCAAACCGACACCGCTGATGTACGATACAATGAACATAATTCGTGCAATGAATCGCAGCGACAGTTGTACCCTTATAGATCGGAAACAACAGGATTCTAAATGGAAAGGAATGCGCGCGGCGTTCAGCGATGTATTGGCAAACTACGATAAAAAGGGCGGTTTGGTTTGAAACGATACGCGTAAGTGGGAATTTGTTCAAAAATGTTTCGGTACGATTTGATAAGAACAATCTATTACAATTGAGTGGAAGAGTATAACGGCTTATGGTACGCGCGACAAATTCGATTGAAAACTCGAGTTGTTATCTCTCGCATCGATAAATTGGATCGAAACGGAGGTCGTTATCTGAAAATAAAAGTCGGTGGAAGAGATTCGCGTTGCAATATAAACTGTAAAATCACAATTATTTGCCGAGAGAAACGTGTTTGGTGTAAAATAAGTTTAATCGCGTGAACTTATCGAATTTGCGACCGTGTCGCGATAAATTAATTCTCAATACGGAATTCTTCGTTAGCGCTCGATATTTATTACGAGCTATCCAAGCATACTGGTTTTCAAATACCGCTATTAACGTCTATATCCGATCAAACGAGATTACACATCGAGAGATATCCACGATACGCAACGTCGACGAAATTCGTTCGCAGAGTTTTCGCATTTTAACGAAACGTTGACGAATTTTCTAGGTTTCTAGGATTCGTCGTCAACCCGATTGGAACCGGCGCGCGTTACGGCTGATAATTTTTAACGAGACCAGGAGAGAGGACGCGCACCGTGATCGGTCGGGCGAACGCGTGTTTCACCGAGTTTCGAAGGAGCCGCGGCGCGACGCGCACCAAACATCCTCAAGCAGCGATACGAATGCCCAATCAGCCGCGCAGACCGTCCCCGTATCCCGGCGACCCGGTTGCTGACCGAACTTTTACAAACGATCCAGATAAGAGACCGTCGGAAAAGCGACGTTCGCGCTGGCCACGATGGCCTCGTCTTCTCCCCCAGCCTTTCGTCGTCGGGTCGCTCGCTGCACCATCAGTCCTCCTCCTACTTAGCGCCGGGTACAAACTTCTGTAGTTCGTCGTGTGACTAAGCACCCGACAAACTTTCGAGTGTCCGAAGCTCCGCGAGCTGTGAATATAGGACAAAGGAGAGTGCCCCCGACGGGCGCAAAGTCGAGACCGGCGACGATTGCGACTGCATCCGCGGCTATCGTCTCGCGCGCAAAACCGGAACAGTTTTTCCGCTTTTACGAAAACCGCGTCCAGAATGGGCTCTAGAATGTAAGTAATCCACTCGGCCGCGTGTTTCACGGCTGTTGCTTCTTTACCCTTCGTTTCGTGCGTTTCACGCTCGCTACGCGTGGAACGACATATGGGAATGATACGGGAACGATCACGCATGCGCGCGAGTCTCGCCGATCTTGGTCCTGTTTTATTCAGCCCGCTCGATCGTTTTTATCCGTGGACAGTTTGCTAACAAGGAACGTCATGGACCGATGGCCGATCCACTCGACGCGCGAACACAACGGATCTCGTTTACCGATTTATTTCACATCGTTTGGATCATTCTCCGATTCGTTGTCTCGTTCGTTTGTCCGTTTCTTCGTTTTTTCTATTAACGATCACCCGAATTAAGGTACAACCGCGACAAGAAAAGGAAGCCTTCTTGGTTTCACTCGATAAAGCGAACTCTTTGCTCCGTTACTACCGAGTAACCATATTATTTTACGTTCTCGATAGTATTTCACGCGTTGTGAACAATTTTAGGGTATATTTTTATATTTGATTATTTACGAATAAATCCATGTATACGCGTCGCGACACAGTTGAGTCACTTTTTGTTTAAATAAGTGCACCGGTTTCCTACTCCCTGTGATTTCTTTGTTCGAATAGACATACTCTGACGCATCGCTCGTTTTTTCAGATGCAGAACGATCTGCTTGTTTTTTTATTTTTTTTTTCGAATATTCGGTAGTCAATGTTTTTTTCGAAGAACGTTCATTCGTCGCAGAGATTGGCCATCGCCGTAGACGACACGATGGGTTTTACGCCGCGATCGCGACTACCAATGTTTGATACGTCGAAACTATAATCGATGTAGCGAAAGCGACTCGTTGTCGGTCGTCGTAAGATCAACGAGTCGAGAGTCGAGCATGTTTTCCATTCGATAGAAGTGAAACGATACCGATTCGATTTCCTCAAATTTTCTCTCACGAATCGTCGAGGAGACGATCGACGTAGTCGCGTGCGTGAATATTTATCGGTTGCTTCGCGGACGGAGCTCGATCGTGGCCGCGCGTTCCTTTTTCATCACTTCGTCGATTATCCTCTCCTTCGAAACATCGGGCACGATGTGTACGCGTTCGATCGGCCACGAGTCTTTAACGAAGCTGGTACTTCGACGAGCGAGAGGAAACATCGTTCCGCGACTGTCACGACGATCGCGAGTTTCTGCAATCGACTCGAACGAGCCAATCCTACGGAAAATTACCAATTATGATACGCGAACGAACGAGACGAGAAAACGAAACGACTTTGTCGTTTCTTTGTACAAAGGTTCGCACGAGTCTTCGACGACTCTTTGCACCAACGCGTGCAAGTTGGTCCCAAAGTTGGTAATCCCGGTGATTCGCGTGGATTTTCATCGTGCCTTTTGCACACGATCCGATAAGGTCGTCAACGAACGTCGATTCGATAATCGTCCGGATCGAACGCCAAAGTCGAATGGTAATTACGGATCTGGCGCGACAAATTGGGCTCGTCTCGTCCGCCGACTAATTTTCTCCGGCAGTTATTAGCGTTACTTCGAGCCGACCTTTGAAACGTTTGCGAAACTTAACTCCTATTTACGGAAGTGTTTAGAAGCGTCCTCTTCCAATCGTGGAAGCCCGGATCGATACGGCCCGTTTGCGGAGCGAATTTCACCGTTTCGTTTCGAACGAAACGGACGAATCGCTGCGGGCGCGATCCGTGCTCCGACCGAACGACAAATTACACCTGGGACGAGAAATCTGACGTATCGAGATAATTTGCAACTACTGTTTACCAACGATTCGTTACGTACCGAAACAGATTTCTCGGTAAGACGTACTTTCTATCCAAGTACTTCTATCGGTCGAGTGGACGAGTATCTTGATACTCTGGCGGTGCAAAATTTGACTGTGTACAGGACGACGCGACGAAACGGTGATCGGATACTTTTCAACATCGATAACCAATTGTCCTTCGATCGATACAATTTCGCGTTCGTAGCAAAAATCGATTCGTCGAGAAAGTTTCTTTCGAAAGAGACTTCGTTACCGGATAAACAATTTTCGAAAGCGTTTATTTTCCGATCGGGCTGTACTTCACTCGGCCCTTCGATATCGGAATACGGGACGCTTTAACGTTCGCTCCATCGGTCGAAGGGTCGACGAGACCGTCGCGTTTCTTCAAAGCTGACCGACATCTCTATTGTTGCGGAGGAAATCTTCCGTGGAAACTTCCGTCCGAGATAGGCTTATTTGCTCGGAGAGAAATTTCGAGATTTCCCCGATGCGTTCGACAGTCATCGGAAAGGATGACCGGGTCGATCGACTCGGTCGACGAGTACCGCGTAAATCTTGAACAAACGCGGTTTATCGTCGCGCAAACAGACCGTGTCGTTTTATACAACGAGCGGCAGCTTCTTCCATTCAACGGTTACGATAATGTCCACCGTTGTTTGTTTGATCTTTTTTTTCTTCCACCTTTCTCTTTGTCATTTTATTCGGGTCACGGCGTTATTTAATTCGTCGGAGCGGAGCTCACCGCGCAAACATTTGCGCAGTGAACAATTACCGACCTCCTTACGTTCTCGTCTTCGTCGCCGACCAGCGAGAAACATTTCTCATCTCTCTCTCTCTCTCTCTCTCCTCGATATTTGTTACTTCGCTATCGTTTCCCGCGATCGAACGAAAATATTTAAATAATGCCGATCTGGAACCCCGATCGGGAGAGATTGGCTGGCGCGTGTTTCTCGGGGTCGACGGAACGCGTCGGGTCGGTGCCAAATACATATTTCCTCTGTTTCCCGACGGGTCACTTTCCCGACCGTGAGCGACGTCGCAAATCACACCAGGGAGCCGAGAAGAATGGATTTGGCTCGCGGTCCCTGTTTCCTTCTAGTTTAGTAGTTCGAAAGGTGTTTAACGGCAACGGATAGACGATGCTCTTTCCGCGTATCGTCCAATCGTGCGCGTTACAAAGGTGGGGACGAACTACCGATTCGATAGCTTTTCTAGCTGACAACCGTATTTACCCCCGTTACGGTACCGAGAGACCGTGCGTCCGTAGATTTGCGCGAAGGGATGGAAAACGAACTCAGAGCACTCGGACACGGTACATCCGGATTCATCCTCGAACGATGCACAAACGGCGAAAATATTCGATGCTCGTTACGGTCGCGAGTCAAACTCCGATTCGAGGATTCGACGAACCCTTAACGAGACAGTGGCAAAGGTGTTCCGATACGAACGAACGTCGCGTTCAAGTGCTTCTTCGTCATCGTTTTCCCATTACGATATTTACATAACACGATTAACCGTTCGTTGAACAACGAGAGAAGCCTTCCACGATATCCGAAGCGAAACGACCTTCCGTCTCCGATATTTTTGTCCCGTTTTCTAGTCTTTTTTTTTTTCTTCTCGGCGTTGTCCTCGGCAAGTGGCGTCCGATTGTCCGTATCGGAGCATCGATAACGACGACGAGTAAATCGGTACGACGAGTATCGCCCGTATAATTGGAACGCGAGAGCATTGTTCATCGCAAAAGGCGTAAACATCGCTCAGGGTATTCGATCGAGAAAAGGAAACCGATGTGTTCTAAATTTACAACGAGTTTTTCTCCGGATCGTTGCATTATTTACGACCCGGCAACGTTCGTTGTCGATTCGATGAAACACGGTGCAGAAACGAACGCGACCGACGAATGGAAACGAAAACAGACACCGCCGGGCCGCAGGGAGGGAGAGAGGGCTCCAAGTATCCACGCGATACCGATTTTTACATATCGGTACGGGGCGAGTGTGTTCTTCAGAGGCGATGTAACGATCAACCAGTCCGCGTTACTTACGATCGAGTTGTCGCATCTGGTCCAAACCGGTGCGAACCGGTCTTATTTTGATTTTTCCCTGGTTGTTTTCGTTGAATCGAACAAGACAAAAATACATATGTATATGCGCGTACGTTGTACAACGTTCGCCCGTCTTATCTAGCCCGTGTGGCGTTATCTGTCTCGTTTCACGGGGAATGGCACGCGCTCGCGGGCTTTTCATTCATGGCGCGTGATGTTTAGAAAGAGCCCCGATAAATGAAAAATTGTAAAGCGTAGCTCTCGTTCGGTACGAAATTTTATTCTTTACGAAACGACCAAGCACCGAAACCGGCGAAAAATTATCCGAGAAAGATACCATTCCCCGCTGTTTCTTTTAATTTTTGATTCGTTCCTTAAAAGAGCATCTTTCGATGTCGCGTTTTTCTTATCGGATAATTTATTACATTTGCAATGATCGATCGCACGGAAATCACCCGTATCGATCGAAAATTTGAAGAAATTAGGAACGCTCGAAGATATCGATAAATTCGCGATCGTTAATCGCGAGCACGCGCAACGTGCAAATGCGATCGGTATTTTTGGAACATCTCGCGCGACGTCGCATTTTTATCGCAGCTGTACGTATTCCACCGACAAGACGTTGACTCGCTTTGTTTCGAGTCTTATAGGCTTTGGTGCGCTGTCGGAGCAATTAAAGATACCGGAAACGTCGACGGTTTATCCGCGGCTGGCGGAACAATCCGTTCTTTTCGATGAACAAAGATTTGCATAATTGGACGACAAAACTAAGCGCACGGATAGAGTTTTATCGCGCTCGCGATAAAAAGATCGCAATAAACAGGATAGGTAGGTTACGCAGAAATGTTCAAAGTACCCTTGCGGTATTTTCGTTCAATTTGCGCAACACGTTGGACGTATTTGTTTTTGTCGAGAGATATCTTTGCAACGTTCCTGACAATCGATATCCAGAAAAAAAATTCTACCCATCTCGCTCCGGAACGCCGGAGTAGCCTCTGTATAACGATATTTGACGCAATGACAACATACTTATGAAACAGTGGTAAATAATACTCGGTCGGGGATTGAGCAATGTCGCGATACGATCGGCCGTTAAGTTGTTTAAAAAGTTACGCGTGTATCGTGGAATTTGAGCAAAAATGCCGTACCCAGGAAACGGTAGAGTACGCCTCGTTAATATTTTACGTAACACAATTATCCGGTATCGATACAAGTTTTGCAGCAACGATATCAATTATGAGGATCGCGATGAATTTTCAATGTTTTCGATCAAAGTTACCGAGCGTAGCCTCGTAAACAATACGCACCGTTCTCGCGTTACTCGTACAAATTCCAACTGTACAATTATACGTTTATTAATCCGGATGGTTGTTACGTTATTGGTCACCGTTGAACGGTTCGCTGCGATCCTACGTAAAGCTAGTCTCTCCGTCCATGACTATTGACATTTACAACTCTGACTCCGATTGTGCTAATCGGGAATTAGGAAACGGCGTGGATGCGGTTGGTCGTGGAAACAAACGCGAACCGACGTCTTCGGGAATGCTCGAACACCGGAAAAAAATTTCATCTTCTTTCTTTCGGTAGGGTTACCTCTGGGACGCGTCAACGTGTCCGTTCTTCGTAATCGAAAATTCGTTCTTCGCAACCGTTCGACGTTACGCGAACAAAGTATCGAACAACGTCTGGAGATATTAACTAGGTGTCGAGTAACGGATAGATTCCTACGGTACTCTGTAATAAACTGGAGGAACGAGTTTCGTAACGCGTCGGCGGAAAAATGACGCGTCGGATCGTAAAGTTGTTCCGTAACGGGGAGCGTTTATCCTCGCAGGTGACTCGCCGAGTGTCGATCGAGCGAGAGTGACACTCGGTCGGCAAGAAGCAGAACTTAAGAAGGATCGACCGTTCCCCGGCCCGGTGGCAATGTTTTGCTTCCCCCACTTACCGTATGGTCGCCGGAGACACCAGCGTTCGCATAGGTTTACCTACGAAGACAGTTGCTGGCAGCAACGCGGCGTCAAGTTTCGTACCGCGTCGTTTCGCGATCGTTTCGGTGAACTGGCCGCTACCATCCGAATCGACGAGTCGCGCGTCGACCAATGCGAGTGGACGCTCAGCGGCTCGGACACCTGTTCGCGCGCGAGACACCGTTCGAGGCGGTCACCGATCGAAGTGGTCCCGCGAGTGCAGTTTCCTACGAGGCACGAGTCGGGTCGCTCGTGAAAAATCTCGAGAACTCTTCTTACTCCTCTTCCCGGTGAAGCGGAACCGTCGGTGTGTCGCGCCCGAGAACACAGTTTCCCTTTCGAAGGGAACCTCCATCGTTCGCTGCTCTCTCGGGTGAACGACTCCCCCGAGTATCGACGATCTCGGTGTTCGGGGGGCGAATTAAAGACGCGTGACCGCGATCGCGATTTCTCCCGTGGAAATCCTTTCGTACTCGACGAATGATCGATCGGAGACTCGGCCGCGGCGAAATTGTTCCTCCGTTTACTCGTATCCAGGCGGACACGGACACGGTCGCGATAGAGTTCAGGGTAAAGTTTAACGTTCGTTCTTCTTCGATGAAAAGGTTCGTACGCGAGCGATGGTCGTCGATCGATCCATCGGAATCAAGGTGGACATCGTTGCGACAAATCGATCGGTTTGCGCGTAAAGGTTGATTTTCGTTCTTCCTCGATAAAGGTTCGTGGGCGCGTACGACAGGTCGGTTCAATTTCCCGAGCGTCCTGTTTTTCGGAGAATCCGCACTAATGATCGGGAAGGACGACGATTAGATACCAGGAACGTTTAACTCGATTAGTAGCAATTGGTCACTTAACTGGACCGCGTTTCAAGTGCGCAACCATTTGGTTACGATCGTTCGCCGCTTAATCCGGTTGCACTTGGTCGGGGTCGACGCAAATTGTAACATTACAATTGAAACCGAGCACCGACTTTGATCCGTCTTCGACGCTAATTGGATCCGTCGTTTGAACTCAGCCGGGCAAAGGTAAACGAAGGAGAAACGGAAGGACGTTCAGGTAATACCGTTCCCCGCGGAGGGTAACGCGACACCGTTATTAAGAAATTAGGATTACCTCGTAAACGTTGATGCATGTTGATTCGTGGGCCGTTCCAAGGACGATATCGCTCGGCCGTTTTATTTCTCGCTGTGGGATTTTCGATGTATTTATACCTCGACGACACTCGGCGCTCGGCACTCGGCGCTCGGCACTCGGCACGCGAACGCGCGAGCGAACGAGCGAGCGAGCGAGCGAGCGAACGAACGATCGTATTACTTCCGCGCGTTCGAACGGGGCGGAATAATAATTATCGGGGAGAGCTCGCTGGAAAAGGGGCACGCGACGCATCGATCTTTGCTTCCTCGTGTCGTTCAACCCCTGCAACGATAGCGTTCGTTTCACCGGCTCGTAAGATCTTTCGCGTCGAAAGCGGAACGATTATCGAGAGTTTCCGAGGAATCGGTGAACCTTCGACGAGCCGAGGGATTCGCATTCCTGGCGTTAACCACCGCACCGTGTTCGACCGTGATTTCGTATCTTTCGCGTACCGGCGCTAACGACCCGCAGTTTGTCTATTCGTCTATCCTCGACGAAAACGGAAACAGCGCTGGCAACGCGCGATAAACGATAGCCGTTCGTTTTCAACTTCTCTTCGAAATGCGATCTCCTCGGATCGAAGGGCAGCGACGATTCGTCTTCCGGTTTGAAAAATGCTAAATGGACCGTAGAGAGGCACGGTATTGTCGAGGTGAGGCGAGGCGAGGCGACGCGACGCGAGCGCGATGCACGAACCGCATAATAAACGTCGATCGTCGAGGTGTGCAACAGTTTCGAAATAGCCGTTTCCTATTATATCGGCGAGTCAATGGCACTCGAGGGGGGATGGTCGTGGAGCGTCGAGGCGATCGGGGACCATCCTCGTCCGCTGGAGCCTCCGACCGGGAAACAATAGCGGGAAGGTGTCGCGCGACCGCTCGATGTTCTCCGCTACGCACTAATTTTCATAATGCTCGCGTCACGACGCTCGTCCTTGTCCTCGTCTCGATCGACGACGGCCACAGTAGAAAATCGAGATTCGTCGCGCGTGGTTGACCGCGATCGGCGCGCTCTTTATCGCTTATCGGTGTCCATCGTGCCGGAGACGAACGACGTTTCGTTCGAACGAAAGACGACGAATAAAAGCCGACGACTCGTACCTCGCGTTCGCCAGACGGTGTTTTCGTTTCGTTGCGAAACCTTTCGTTTCGCGATTAAAATTCGCATTTGTATTTTCATTCGACGAGCAACGAGCAATCGGAAAATTATTTATCTTCCGGTCGTTGATGGAAAATGTTACGCGAATAAAAAACGACGAACGCAAAAAAAAAGAAGAAAAAAAACCAACGCACGGCGATTGGCGCGCGGCGTTTATTGGACGGTGAAATTTTGATTCGTTGGTTGGGAAATATTTCGCTCCGCGATCGAAATTCGCATTTTTGTTTGGCGAGCAACGTGGTAAAAGGTTGTTTAACGTTTCGTCGCGATTCTCTCGCTCGGATGAAATTTTTGTCCATCGGGAGCACCTATGGTTCGTTCCTCCGTAGTTGCGAGCGATTCGAGGGTTTTCCGCTCGGTCGACTATCTCGTAGGTTTTATCGGTCACGTTTTCACCGCCCGAACGACGGTCCGCGCGAAAGTCGCCTGGTACGTGGGCGGTGCTCGCGTTTTTCGTCGATCGTTCGGCAAAAGCCCGATATCGTCGCTTTATGTAACGCTAGCGAGCAACTGCGCCGCTTCGCGCGTTTCCCGCGAGCTGTCCGCGGCGATTTGACCCGCGCGATACGGTCAACGAGGAAGGGTCGTCGCGACGCGGCATAATTCTCGAACCTCTGTGTGTTCGCAGCTTGAGAGGCGACGAGGAGGACAACATGAGGCTCTTTCGTTCGCAGAAGGACGAGCTGCCGTCGCCGCCGAAAACGAACGAGGGCAACAGAGGTAGTATCAAACCCCGCGTTTAATTGGCACACGGACGATCCCTTAAACTGGCACGATTTACTTAAACGCGATACCGTCTTTTCGTTGATTAGTCGTAACTCGAGTTAATCGCCCGGTTGCGACCGCTACCGTCTTCCACGACCGCCGACCGAGCCCAACCCGTGGACGCGACGCGCTGAAAACGCGAATTTTCATTCTCTCGAGGTATCTTTTTTCCCCCGAGTGGCTCCTCCTCGACGAAAGAAGGGCAGCCTCTCGTTGTTCGCTGACGGTGGTTCGTTAAGAATACTAGATGCAGCAATTAGGGTCGCGTCGCGTAGTCGGATCGAAATCAACTGTCCGCTCGAGGTCACCGACGGGCTATCCCCACGATATTGGTCGCACGCGGAGATGGAACGATTTCATTCGAACAATAAAACGTCGAATGGACATTTATTCGCTGCGTTTATTCGAACGCATGTTGCGTTATTCGCGCGAGCTTTCACGCATTCCACGCGAAATATAATTTCGTTCTGTAATTCGGAGCGTGATTTTCATCGAGCGGGCAACGCATCCGGATGCCGTTCGTCGTTTCTCGATAATTTTCGGATAAGAATTTTTATTCGTTTCTGCTCGATCGTGAAAGTGAGCAAGGCAGTACTTTTTGGAAAATTTGAAAATCGACTCGAGAGGTTGTGTGTCGCAGCGAGAAAAGCAACTCGGGGAAGCTCGCGGTTCGAAAGTCTCGAAACGGGACAATGCGCGAGCTCCGGAAAGAATTTTCGTTCCAGCGACGACGATTACGGAACGATTACGGGAAATAGCCGCTCGTCGGGTGTAATTACTCGACGGATAGCCGGTCGTAAAACCGACGCGCGATTTAAGAGGAAATTATCGATCGCGATTCGCCGCCCGGTCGAAGATCGAAACGAAGCATCGTCGGTCGGGTGGCTGTTCTTTTTTCGCGCGGTTGAAATATCGCGCGTCGAGGTTCGGTTTCCATTTTCATAGGAGTATCCGATAGGCGGATCAACGGTTTTACGATCGATCTGACGTCGCGTACCGCGTTACGGTCTTGTTGGTTTCTTTTTACTTCTTTTCGTTATTCTCGCACGACGAGCAACAGGATTATCCCTCGCTGGGAATTTGCTTATCGTCGATCGTCGGAAATCTGTCTTTTTCAGGGGAACAGAGAGACCCGAACGGGAAGCAGGAAGTGGATCGTTTCGGATACTATCAAACGATGATGTTCGCGATAATCAGCTTGCCTCTGTTCTTGTCAGCAGGATTCACGCTTGCTTACGTGTTCACCGCCGGCGGAGTTAAATACAGGTACGGTTTTCCTTCGTTTTCCAGATCGACGTTTGATTCGAGTTTACTTTCCGTAATCTCTCGACAGCGTCCGTTCTTTTGTTCGACGATGTTCGCCCGAACGCGAAATTTACGGTTACGATGCTCGCGGGAAGAAACGCGAGCTCGAACAATAGTTCCGCGAAACGGACGAATTTAAACGTAATTGATCGAACATCGAATTACGCAATCAACGTACCGTGGGGAAACGATTACTTTGTCGCTCGATCGATTAATCCCTTTGTTGTGGCAGTGCGTGGCCTATTTTACGCGCTCGCGTAACAGGGTCCTGATTTATTTCAACGCTCGCGCGGAACGTCGACGCCCGATAACGTCGCGAGGATCGAATCGAATCCGATCGATCGACCCGGTCCTCGTGAGCTGCGAGTCGATCGTTTTCATTTTTCGAGTCACGAAAATCGCTCACGATCCCCGTTCTCCTTTGAAAAAAAAAAAAAAAAAAACGAAGCTTCTCTCGCACTCGCAGGTGTTTGGTACCGGAATGCGAAGATCCCGCCGACACGAAGTACGATTTGCCATGGGTCGACCGTTCCGTTCCCGATGTTTCGGAGATGTCGAAATGTATCCGCTACGTCGTCCAGAATCATACGGGAGCGTGCACCGAACGGTCGTTCGACAACGCGACTCGTCGATGCGATTCTTGGATCTTCGATCCATCGGAGAACACGATACTCAGCGAGGTAAGATCGCGTTCGATCGAATCGTTGTTCGTCGACGGGCTGGTCGTTTCGGTGATTCACGTATTTTCACTGTTTCCCCGGTTACAGTGGGATCTCACCTGCGATGCCAATCGATGGAAGCTCACGTTGGTGGGCACGATAAATAATGTTGGCCAATTCGTTGGGCTGATTTTCGCCGGATACGTGTCCGACAGGTGAGAAATAATCGCCAGAGCGGACCGGGATCCTAATTAGTCTCGGCCGGGTCGGATCGTAGTCCAGGAAATGGGATTCCTGGTCTCGCGTTCTACGGTTAACGATGTTTGATCGACGCGAGGGTGAAACCGAGACTCGCGGAAACTGACAGGGACCGTGTTTGAACGAAAAAAAAAAAACAAAAAAAACAAACGACACTTAAATTCGCGAGGTTCTACGAGAACGCGCAACACGGAGGGAGTTTTGCTCGCTAAACTCGAGTTTCGGGTTCTGGATCGCGCGGCTTCGAATCGATTTTCCGGTCGGTCCAGTGGTCCATAATTTCCAATTCGAATCCCAAGGAATGCTCGAAACGGTACTTTCGGTCGAACTTTGGGAGTTGTACGACGATAACCGGAACTTCTACGCTGTTCGAAAGTACTCGAGATCGTAGGAAGTAGACACCGACGATTCGCGTTTATCTTCCAGCCGTTCTGGTTACGCGCGCGTAGAATTCCGATGGCGTTTCCGGCGGCGACGTCGGGTTTTAAAACATCCTATTCGGTACTCGCGTCCCGAGGCTCGGTTGCAACGCGTCGGAGCTGCGTCTATCGCGCATCGGGCCGAGGGAACGGATAAAAACGCGGCGCGCCAATAAAGCCCGGCCGGGCTGCTTATTCGTCCTGTTATTTCCAGATACGGAAGACGTACGATTTTGACGCTCACCACGTTCCTGAGCGGAATCAGCGGCCTGATACATTCCTTTTCCGTGAATTATTGGATGTTTCTCGCGTTCGAATTTATCGACGCGACTGTCGCGGCTGGTATCTACAGCGCTGGATTTATTTTAGGTGAGTTAATAACGAGGCAAAGTAAGGGAAGATGTTCGACGTGAATAATGCCGATATAAATAACGGCCATGTTTCACATGCCTCGGAGCGCCCGATCCAGCGGCGCGACGCACCGTTTCGCTATCGAAACACACGGAAACCGTCGCTGCGTCCGTACCCGTTGCAAACTTTACCCTTTGTGATCCCGTCGAATACAATTATTCGTTTAAAATTCATTAGCGCGGGCTCGGTCTCTGGTTTTCGAACGATTTTTCACCGATTGGATCGGGACCGAGCAAACTTTTCCGTGTTTTCGGTAAGCATCGATAGAGAAAAAATCGTCGATTGTACGCGTGCTCGCTCTCGGTTTGGAATTTCGAACGAAAAGAATTCCACGTTGTAAGCGCGAAACAATTTTCCGAGAATTTTTGCGACGATTATTTTCGCGTTCAGGGATGGAGATGGCGGGCGTGAAGGGCAGAGTACTGGCGAGCACCATCATCTGCTGCATGTTCGCGGTCGGTGAAATGTTGCTGGGATTGATCGCGATGTGGATGAGATCGTGGCGCCTAGTTCTTCGAATGGTGTACGGACCGGCGTTGCTCGCCATCTTGATGCCTTTCCTGATCCCGGAATCAGTCAGGTAATTTCCGTCGGCGACTATTTCATTCGCGTTCGCCCGAGGGGGACCTCGTTAACGATCTCGAAACGATCCCCTTAACGACCGACGAAGTCGACGTTGTTGCCGCGACATCCGGCCAATTAACTGGCCCTTTGACGTCACCGTGCCCCGTTGATTGGATCCACCGTTCTAATTAACGCGACTGCAATCGAAATCGTTCGCGTTCGGACCGTTTACTCGATATTAGAACTCGGAACGACGCTTTCTAACGTCGATTTTTCCCCTTCGAAATAACCGATAACGACCACCTTTTCAAGGTGGCTATTGGCGCACGGGAAACACGAAAAGGTGGAACGTATTTATCGCAAAATGGCGCGCATGAACGGGCTCCCGATCTCCGAGGTGGCGATCGGAAAGTTCAAGGAGTTGAACATGGTCAAGAACGAGAAGGTACGATTACGAACGGAAATCGCGAACACGCGTCCGAATCGTTCACGGTTCGAAGTAAAAAATCTTTGCGCGTTACCTTTCAGACGGAACAAACGTCGAGGGAGAAGAAGAGCCCGATCGTGCAAATTCTGAGCAGCTCGGTGATGATGACCCGATTGGTGGCCTGTTCGTTTTGCTGGTTGACGAACACCTTCGTTTACTACGGATTGTCGTTGAACTCGGTGGCCTTCGCCGGCGATAAATACGTCAATTTCATACTGGTAGCCATCGTCGAGATACCGGCCTACTTTCTAACCTGGTTCATGACCGATTACGTGGGTCGTAAGATCACCCTGTCTTCGACCTTCCTACTGAGCGGCGCGTTCTGTCTCGCCATACAATTCGTGCCAACAGGTGAATCGGTCTTTCGATCGTTCTCGAACGCGTTTCACCGCAGATATCGTGCGGAGAATCCGAAAAGCGATACGAATTGATTCGTTTAGCTTGGCGCGATAATATTTGCACGAACGAGTCGCTTACTTTTATTTTGCTTCGAAATAAAATGATCGCTCTAAAAAGATTGCTTCTATTTTCCAGGCTCGTGGACATCCTTGCCTCTGATTCTGTACATGGGTGGAAAGTGGTGCATCACGATGTCCTTTTCCACCGTTTACATTTACACGGCGGAGCTGTTCCCCACGAACTTGAGACACTCCCTCCTTGGAATTTGCAGCATGACCGGCCGCATGGGGTCAATATTGTCCCCGCAAACTCCACTTTTGGTGAGTCTGATATCGCAACGGTGAACATTTACAGAGCGTGCCGATAGAAACGGTCACTGCTTGTTGCTCGGGGACCTAGCGTTTTAAATATTACTCCTTCGGTCCAAAATCGGTTCGCACCGATTTTCCCCTCGCGTGATATTTAACGAATAATTCAACGTCGCGTGCAAAAGAGAAGAGAGATTTCACGTACGTAGATTTTCTATTTTTATCGAGTTCCATTTTGTTCTTACCGTGGCAAAATCCAAAGTTCGGGCGTTATATTATCGGGTCCCGAAAGCGCGTGCACGAAGAGGTGTATCGCGCTCGGCAGGTTTTCTCGCGTTTACACGGTACCTTTGATGCGCAGGCACAAATCATGCCCGAGCTGCCGCTTATTCTTTTCGGATGTATGGGCCTGTCCGCGGGTGTTCTGTCTCTGATATTCCCGGAAACTTTGGAAACGAAACTTCCGGATACGGTGTGGGAGGCGGAGAACATTGGCAAGACACGGCCGAACCAAGACACGCAGGATTCACCGTCTTAAGAACGGAGAGAACCAACGCGATTCAACGCGATCGAACGCGACGCGTTGAATCCAACTGGGAACGCTCGGGGAAAAGAGAGAAGAAACGAGAAGCTGTTTAAAAGTTTCCGCAAGGACTATCGGCGGACCCCGAAAAGCTTGAAACGGGTCGAAGAACTTTGGAAGCGAGAGGAAGCTCGAAGCGCGAGACTTTCTTGCCCTGTTGCGTCGCGTCGCGTCGCGTCGCGTCGCGTTTGACAATCGATGTCGGCTCGATCGCCTTCAATTTGTCATCGAATTGGCTCGGCGCGTTCGTTACCGGTATTTCGTTTTTCGCATATCCGTTTAATCGGTTTCTTTTTTTTTTCATTTCGCGCGTTTATCAATTTACCACGTATCGCTGTCCGTCTGCTCGTCGATCGGATGTTCGCGCGCGACGAGTCGGTCGATGGCTCTCGTCGCGAGAAGACACGTTACACTCAGGTATTTCCACAGTATTGCTGCATCGTGCATCGAGCAAACGTATCGGTTGGAAATTATATCGGCCCCGTTTGTTTCCGGCAGGCGCGATCGTTGTTGTCGCGTTACGCGCAACGTTGTGCCATGATAGAGCAATTTAGAGTAAGCGGTAACAATAATTTAATCTTACTTTAAAGTTTCTCGATAATCGCTACCGTACCTCCACGGTGGAACGCGTAGCGTAAAATACTAGCTACGCGCGATAGTACGATCGCGATTCGAAAGAGACGACAGTGTGTATCGCGCATCGTTTTAGACGATTAAACGAGTTGTACGAGAAAGTACAACGCGATACGCGCGATACTCGTAACTGCGTTTTAACGCTCTCAGGTTTTGTTCCGTAGTCGACGCATAACGCTGCACGGAGCAACATTTAATTATAAAAACGTCGTAAACACGTAACAACAATTTTTCGACGACCGTGTCGGTTCGTTGTCGCCTAGCATTAACCGTGGATCGTCGCGTTCGTCGTAATTTTTACCCGTACATTTTCATTTGCGAGTTCTGGCGCGTATCGCGCATCGCGCGAATCGCCGAAGATACATATTTCCATCGCGACTCGTAGCATCGAATTTGTCTCTGAAAAATTTCCGTTAAACGCTCGTATCGTCGAGATCGATACGAGCTCGTACAGGGTGTTTGCGAAGGGTGGCTCGAAACTTTGCCGGTTCGTGGTACTCGTTGAACCGAACGCTCGGTCGACGTAGGTTCTCTTTACGATAAGGTTATTTATCCGTAGCGTATTCGTCGCTCACGGTACCGAGACAGAGGATCGTTTCACCGTATTGCTTCGATTCGTAAATATTTACACGATTCGTTCGCTCGACTGGACGATCGGTGTTGAACATCGAGCGAATAATTCTGTGTAATCTCCGATAATCCACTGTTTTCCTATTGTAGGTAAACAACGAATAGACGCGGATAGAAATCCACATTATCGAGATAGAAAATCCCGGTTCATTTACCGGAGAATCGATGCGCGGATCTACGAACCTACGCCGATCGGGAGTATTATATTCGGATTAGCGTTTACCGGAAGCGTACAAAGTTTTCGATCGAAAATACTCTGTATTTTACAAAGCATATACGTACCGCGTACACGGTACACCGAATGGTAACGTTCGTCGAATCCAGCACTTCCGAACGTTCCGTTTCCACAAATTCCTCTAGCTCCCCAGTCAGCCAAACGAGAGTCCACGGTACATAGATTCTGATTATCCGTTCTCGTTCGCGGAAAATGGACGGTGAATGTTGCTTTCCGCGTGGCGTAGAAGAGTGATATTGTGACGCGCGGCAAATGGCGCATAATATCAAAGGATTAATTCCGCGTAACGCGTTTTCCATCTTCGTCCGGGTGCGGACGATGATGGAAGCGGATGGGAGGGAGGGGGAGGGAGGTAGATATTTTAATATATACGGGGATTTGGATATTTCATTTTGACAAATTCCCGAGCGGCGCGCACGACTCAAAGGAAATTGAAGCCGGGCCGGGCGGCGAAACTCGTGCAATAGGGCCGTATGCTGCACGCGATGCAGCTGGTTATTTTATGTTTACAGATGACTCGCCGGTTCGTAATAAATATCGTTGTCCGGACCACAAATCTTCGGGGCTACACATTCGTCCTTGTTCCCTTTTTCTTATTCACGAAAGTGCGCCGGACGTTCTACTTTTTCGCGTATCGCTCTTGACGTCGCGGGTCACCGTCGAGCCCCCGAGGGCCTCCGGCTGAGGTTATTTCGATGCTAAGGTGCCGCGCGTGCGCGCTACGCCGCTGGAAAACGTTCCAACGAGATTGGGAGATCGACGAGATCGGATAAACGCGGCACGGTGTTCTCTCGATGAGAGCTGGATTTCGTCTGCCCGGTGGCTACCGGACACCCACCGCTTCCGATAGCGAGACCGATTTTACGAACGGTGCGCGAGCCACTATCGTATTCTCTCGATGAGAGCAGCCAGCACGGGACAGCCGCTGCTACGTAACGTAGAAGGGATACAATTCCCGAGCGATTCTTTCCGATCGAGGGCGAGAGAAACCATCGAGTCGCGCGTTGCGAGAACGAGAGAACGAGCACCCTTCGTCTTTCGAGTGCCCGATACTCCGTCCTTTGCGAGTAACGCGATTCGTCCGTCTCGTTCTCGCCCTCGGTCGGAAAGAAACGAGAAACGACCGCTCGGGAATACGTACGTCTGCCTGCTTCTCATCGAGGGATCAGTGTCTCGCGCAATGCTCGAAAATCGGCCGATCATCGATACGCGAAGCACGGGTAGAGAATTTGTATCGATACTCGGAACATTATCGCGCCGTGAACGAGGGGAACGATGTCTCTCGAATCGCAGCGCGAAACCTTACGACGGTCGACCGAGATCGATCCGAGGCGACTCGCGATCGCAAGATCTTTCGCGTCTCGTCTCGTTCGAGACCTCGGGTTTCGCGATCTCTCGGTGATCGTTGTCCTCGAACAATGGATACTCCATCGCGATAAAAAGTTAGCTGGTCGATCTTTTGTAATATCGGTAATGGGTCGCGGGCAAGTGGCAGAGATCCCGTTTCGAACGAAACGGTGAAAGTTGCGAGCCGTCGGGTGTGTGCCGTGGACGCGACGTAACGTAATGGTATTACGAATACCCGTAACGTGGCCGGGCGAAAGAGAATTTAATTAATGTAATGCATCCGGATACGTAACGGAGGCACCTTGCGTTCCGTTAGCCTCGATCTACCCGGTCATAGTCGACGTTCTCGATCGAACGAACGAACGAGATGGATTCTCCGGTTTCGGGCTCGTGTAAGTCTATAAACCCGGGGATATGCGTCCGTGCATCAAACGCATCTTCGGTACGCGCGTATCTCGTGCCTGTGCCATCTCTATGTACCACCTTTATCCCGGATTAACTACACACTCGCGGGGCTTGCTTTCGATCCGTGTTCCCGCGTGTGTGCGCGCGCGCTCGCGTGTTTCGCGTATCGACGAGCGAAAAGAAGAAAAAAAGAAAAAAAAAAAAGAGAGAAAAAAGAAAAAAAAGGGACACGTTCCAGACGCAAACAGTCGAGGTAAAAGGAAAATGCGCATCGATACGCGTGTCGATGCTCCATGCAACCGTAATGCGCGCATATGCACCGTCGTTCTTTGTCAACGGTATTTCCCTTTCGAACCCGCGCGATGCTTCCGTTACCGAGGTTACTTCGTTCGAGTTACCGCTCCCAGCCTTCGACGAGAGTTATCGATACCCTTTCAGAGAAGAGAAAGCGGACGCCGTAGGGCCTTTTATCGGTGGAAAGAAGGCGTTTTCTTCCGGTAACGTCCGCTCGGTTCATTTTTAGCGTTAAAAGGGGGAGAAGCGTTCGACGTTTCGAACGCGTGGATTTTTCAGGGAGACGACGTTTACCAACGTTAGGCGCGGCTAGAGAAAATTCTCGGACGAATCGGGTCGCTGTTCGGTCGGAGCGGTCGTTTCCAAGATCGAGGTAAATTCGACGACGTCGACGACGACAGGGAAGGGTAACACGAGTCCGAGATAAATCCCAGGTTCAAAAGATGGAAGGTAACGGCCCGCCCCCGGTCCTTGTCGTCGTCAAAATCTTCCACCCCACTGGGAGGGTCGGAGCCATATGCTCGAAATTTAACCGTAAGATGCTGATACCGAAGGAAGTTTGAATTAATAATATTGCAGGGTCTCGGTTCCATCCGCGTAATATACGAGGATCCTCCAGCCTCGATTTCCCTGTCAGGTTTGCCTCCGAGGAAAGTCCGGTTCCCATTGCTCCGGCCTTTTCGGCCAAACTTTAATCGAGCAGCTGGCAAACAACGCCGTTAACCGAGCGTCGAAGATTTTCATTAGAAACGCCGAAATCGACGATGCCACTTGCACGCCGGGAGAGGGTTTGCTCGGTTTGCCAGGAAAGTGTTTTCCCTCGGCGAATATCGATCGACATCGTCGGTGGTAATTTCCAACGGACGCCGGCACCGATTCGTTAACACGAAAATATGATACGGATTTTATTAGCGCGTGAAATTGAAAACGATTTTGTTTTCGCGCGAGCGCGGTTGGCATACTTTTTCTCGCCCTCCCCCGGGGGCTCGCAATTAACGCGTCGGGCCCCGGGCGTATATCGTTTTCGCGTTGTTACACGGCCGCGAACAGCTGGCCGAAGAGAGGTTCAATTTTTGTCGAGCGGAATGGCAACGATTCAACGAATACAACGGCGCGAGTGTTTTATATTCCGTAGGAAAAAGCCTCGACGATGGAAAACAATTCGCGCGGTCGCCTGGCGAACACGTGCCGTGTTCCGCGATACACCCACGGTACGATCGAACGAAAGTACCGCCAAGTGCGCCGGATGATCGACCGTTCGAATCGCGTTTCGAATCTCCGGTGCTGGTTCGCGAGCGCGTGCACGCTGATTTCGAAAGCGTTCGGTGTTGGCCAACGACGAGACTCGGAGGTTACGCGTCGATATCGATCGATCGTACCGCGGAGTCGTCTTCCATTTCTCAGCAATTACGTCGGAGAGCGGCGTGCCGTGACGGCGAATCGGCGCCCAATAAAATCGAGGAGAAACAGGAACACGCGAAAACACCGATATCCGCAACCGTTTCCCGGGCGTAGGGTGTAGCCGGCTCTCGAAAACATTTCTGATTTATCGCCGCCCCCGGTGCACGCTTAACGCTCGTGTTTATCAACCGATACGGTTTATCAATCATGCCGGCCGCGAATGATCCCGCGGCATCATCGTTCGACCGATGCCCGAACGGGGTGAAGAACTTCCTATCGGTCGGAGCGCGTTAAGGGAATCGAGGGTATCTCCCGGGTGCACGGAGTAAATCAGCCACTGTCAGGATCGACGGGCCGGGATGGAGGGCAGCTGACGGTGACGCTGCGAAACGAAATGATTGGCGTGCCGTGCCACCGGGGAACGATTCTGGCACGGGCCAAATGGATCGTCGATTTTTCCGTGACCGTCGGTGCCCGGGGATCGGTTGCGATCCGTTGACCTTCGTAGCAACGCCGAATCGACGATCGCTCGCCACCCGGGACCTTCCTATCGAGGAAACGACGAACTCGGAACGAGTCGATGGGAATAGACGAACCACGCCTCGCCCGATGACCAGCGATAACAGATCATCGCGAATCAACGCGACGATCGAGCGACGTTGAATATCGAGGTACTCTCGCGACGCGAGTACGGCAAGATCGTTCGAACCCAGCCGAGACTAGGTTCGCTAACTTTTGCCCACGGTGCACGGGACGGGGTAAAGTCGTCCGAGGTGAGAAATCGTCGGGGTTGGAAGGTCGGTCGTCGAGAAATTGGATAATGGAAAATTCTGGTTAGCGGTACAGACTTGCGCGGAAGTTTCGGTCTCGCGTGGCTTTTTTTCCCAATGTATCCGGACTCGTGGCGCAACGTCCACGGACAAACCGCGATACGGTCCTGCTGTTTTCGTACAGTTCGATTCGATGTTACGGACAACCGGCACGAACAAGTTGCTCCGCGAGTTTCCCCAAAATTAGTCGGAATCGAGGGAGTTTCTCATCGCGAGGAGAATGCATTCGAGCAACCGTCGCGTCCGCGTGCACGAGTCGCTGGACCATCGACAAATAAATTAGTCGAAGCTGGGATCCTGGGTGTCCCCAGTTTCCATTAGGACGAGTTCCACCGAGACGGTAAAGCGCGCGGTATTAGTCCGGCTGTCCGACTCCCTACGGTTCGCCATTCGTCTCGGAAGGAAGATGGTCGAAAGTAGCTAATTTCGAGGTCCGTAGGGTTCACCGGGAACTCTTGGCGTTCGGGTACTTATTTGGCGGACGTCATCGGGTAACCCCGTTGGCATCCGGGTTGCAGCTGCCCTCCGAAAGAAGGGGATTCGCAGTTTTGCTCGCGTTTAGCGTTGCCCGTGTAACCGGCGCGGACCGAACACGACCGTTTAAACTCGTCGTTTCGAAAGATGTTTCCTCGTTTGTTCTTTCCCTGTTCGACCGATTCGAGCGCCTTCCCAACGGACGCAATTGCCGCTCGCTCTCCGCGGCAACGCGTGCAAGCTAAATAACTCGGTAGCCAATTCCCACGGTAATTAGCGCGTACCTCCGTACGATCTTCTTCGCATCGACGAACGGATCGATCCAGAACGGAGCAATGCTCGCGAAAGCGAGGACCGTGACACGCGCACCCGTACGAAAACCGATGCGAACCGCCTCGTAAACAGCGCGACTCGATACGGGCAATCTTTCGACCGATAAACGTCATTCGAATCATCGCCGGGCGTCCACGACCGATTATAAACAAGTCTCGCGTTCAGCGGGCGCGTCGTTCTAATTAACAACACGTCGGTTCATTACGGGGTCGCGCAATGTCGATCTATCTTATTACCGACACGGCTGCGGTGAAAATTTCGACGACATCCGTTACCACCGCGCCCATGTGTCTATAATTTATCAAACGAACCGCGCAGCGATATTAATAACGCATCGTTCCCGAAACCCGAAGCCGCGCATCCAGCTGGTTCGCAGCTGGACGTTAACGACCGTTCGTCCACTTCTCCGACTAATTGGGTGTCGCGTCAAGGATCTTACTTACGGCTCGAGATCGGTGGTCGAACCTTGGAACGAGATCGATCGGGATCGATGTTTCCGTTACGATCTCGTGCGGGTGTGATCGAAACATTCGCAAGAAGTAATCGTCTCTACTCTCCGAACACGCTCGAACGATTTCGGTACAATCTGGACGGTCTCTGACTCTCGAACGATGCAACGTGGTAAAAAGCAGTGGCGCGATTCGCACCGTAGGCCGATTCTCTCCCGACCGTGTCTCCTTGAAATTCCCAGTGGCGCGCGCCACTCGTCGAACCTGCCACCTTTAAAACGCGCGACGCGTCGATAAAGGCGGACTCGAGCAATAACGAGGAACCTCTTCTCTCGTTTGTCAGGCTTAGCGACTCGCTCGGGGGATTCGTACAAATATGTACGATAAGCCGTGCCTACGAAGCCCGGCACATGGCTCGCGCGTTTAAGAAAGTTATCGCCCCCTCCAGCACGCGGAACTTGTATCCGCGCGAAAAAAAAACATAAATTTCGCCGAGTAATCCAGGGCAGCGTTTCAACGGGGCCCCTCGCTGCACCCCCGTTGCGACAGGGTGTCTGCGATCTGTCGATTTGAATTCGATTATACGAGACGACGCTGCGGCTCCGGGTGGAGGGGGTCTCCCACGGGAGGGGGTGGAAACTTAAAAAGGTGGTTCCGGTTAAACAGTCGGCCAGCCAGCCAGCCAGCCAGCCAGCCAGCCAGCCAGCCAGCAAGAATAACGGTGGAATAACGGGCGTTTGTTATTGGATGAAATATCAGCTCGTGCATTATTCAACGAGGTCTGGTATTGGCGTTGGTAATTCAATCGAGATTCTATGTACCTTCGCGGCCGAGTCACGGTTCCCAGGCGTTGTTGCTCCGGCTAATTAATACGGCAAAGTCGGACATAATATCGGACAGGTTATTGGCGTAATTTGGGAAAACGGCGGCTGCCTCGGTCGTTATTCCGTGCGAGGATGCGCGAGCTCGCGTCAATCGGCCGACGTCCGTTCGCGCGCGTCAACGGAGAGAGACGTTTCACGGATACGCAACTCGGTACAAAGTACGACGCGATCGCGATCGTCGAACGAACGAAAAACGATTAGATACGCGAGAAAACGTCTTAACGACGAGCTAAGGGGGTGGATCGAGAATCCGGGCGTAAATTCGTTTTCCCAGCGGGGGAGCATTGATAATTAATTTTAAACGACGTTTGCTTTTCATCCGTCGCTTCACCGGGGAACGCGGCGGCTTCTAACGCTCGCTCGGGACCGAATTGCACCTTCGATCGCGAATGAAATCTCATCGCCGGTTCGATTGTATCAAAAAAGAAAGAAAAAAAAAGAAGAAGGAAAAAAAAAGAAAAGAGCGGAGGCGTCTGAAATTCATCGAGCCCATTAAACGTATTCCGTTCGGCGATATTGATTAAATTACTTAGGGAGCCGGTTGCTTGCTCGATCGGATTAATGCGATCGGATTCGAATACCGAATCGTTGGAACCTTACGGTAGATTTAATTAAATTTTCGTTGAACGTACACGTCCGGCATTTTCGTTCAACGAGCTGCGAACCCATTAGCGCGACTCGCAGCTCGCGTTTTTAACGCGATAAAACGTCCCGGTCTAATTTAACAATTACGCAAATAATCATTTCCACGGGCGAATATTTCGAGTATCCAGCGGCATTAAGAGGGCTCGACTAATTACGAACGAAGCCGGCGGTAAGCAGCAACGGCGGGGATTCGTAGCTTCTTAACGTGTCGAAAGACCGAGACCGACAAAGTTTCCCGGGTGTTCACGGCTTTCGTGTGGCTCACGTTTCGCGTCGTTGCACTTTACGAGTGCAGTAATTGGGTCGTTGCGACGGCATCGTAGGATTACCCCCCTCCGACGCGTTAAATTTCGTAGTTTCGTTAAGCGGACATCGGGCCAATTAACAGTCCCGATGCCGTTTACTCGGACCAGGGCCGATCGCCTTTTACGAGCCGAACGGAAGAATAGATTCGAGAACGTGGATCGAGGGGCCGCTCGAGTGTCGCTTACGAGCCTCGATCGCGAATCACGGTTTCAAACTTTTACGACGCGGCAGCTTGCTTCCTCCGTTTCGTAGCTACGGGGAGCACGGGCCAACCGAGGGTCGCGAGATTTCTGCCACCGGGGCAACTTTAGGACGACAGAGATTTAGGATCGCGTTCTTTCTCGCATATTTCCGAGATACTTTTCACCTCGCCCGGTCTACCGCGTTTCACCCGCGCTGGTAACTTTGCGAGCGTCTCGCAACAATCGGGACCACGGTTGTCGTTCGGTGAGCCACGGCGACGCGTCTCGCGATAATAACTCGCGAGCGACGAGTTCGTTCGGGACGGGGTCCCCCGCGGACGAGTTCATCGTAACGGGCGCGATTTAAATAAAATTACAGTCCTCCGGCGAACCAGTCGCGCGACGCGCTCCCGAAATTCCCCGGCCACGTGGGATATAATGGCTGTCAAACTGCAAGCATAATATTAATCGTTCGCGGCAACGTCGTTGAATATTCCGATATTAAAACCATCCGTGCTTTCTCTCGCTCGCTCCACACCTCCCTACCGTTTCGTCCCTCTCGATTTTCACATCCGCCACCGTGGGACGAGTCCGGTGCGGGTACAATTCGGCCGGAAAATGGAATGGAAATTCGACAGCGTTGGATATTTTTCGACGGCGGGACGCGCCGGCCAAGGAAAGGGGAAAGAAAAACTCGAAGAAAAACAACCGTGGAGAGAGAATCGGTGTCGAGTAACGAATTAGGACGAGATTCGGTGGATTTTCACGGTGAATTTCGGGGCTGACGCGAAATCGGCGTCGAAGCCAGTTTCCCGCGCGTGTCCGTCACGCGGGGCTCGCGAAGAGAGATTTTCTTCCCGGCGTGGAAGAGATTTCGGTTTCGGAGAGGCGATAGGGACCAGGAGGGGAGAATCTGGCCAGGAGTAGCAGCTACGAGT
Organism: Ptiloglossa arizonensis; assembly: GCF_051014685.1. Taxonomy (NCBI): domain Eukaryota; kingdom Metazoa; phylum Arthropoda; class Insecta; order Hymenoptera; family Colletidae; genus Ptiloglossa; species Ptiloglossa arizonensis. Next base: position 34,897,978 of record NC_135048.1, read on the forward strand.
CGACGATTCCGAAGCTCGAAGCGCATCGAATCGACGGAATAACGGGCTCGGGGGATCCCAGCCCCTCTCGCACGCGACATAAAAGTGTATTACACGTAGCGGGAGGGAAGAAGCGTCGGGCGGGGAGTAAGGGCAAACTACCGTGGTGCGTTCACGTGTGTGCACACGTACGGAGCGGTTCCGTAATTGGTGGGATGCCAGCGAAAGGGAGGTGATCCCTGACGGGGGAAATAAACTCGGACGTCGTCTCGGTGGATTCTATTATTTATATTTCCGTCGAGCCGGTGCTACGCGGTCGTTTCGGTGTCGCTGGATACGAGGACCGGTTCAAGACGCGGCTAGAAACTCGAAACGACACGGTAATCTACCGCGTAATTTGCAACGGTTCGATGAACGCTCGTCGCTCGAACGCAAACGGTCGCGAGAATTTTCACCAAACGCGAGCGAACTACGCCGGTGAGCCAACAACGATTCCTCGGAATCACTCTCGAGAAGGGTTTTCGGGAATTGGAGATCGAAGCCGAACCGTTCTCCCCGATCAAACATCGTCCCGAACGAGTCGACTTATTAGAAGAAGGTAGGGGTGGTCCCAAAGTCCTCTCCGACGGCCCTTCGTTTTCCAGCACGTGCTGGGAATCATAGACCGCGCGTTTAAGCGAGCAATCCCAAGAAAGGCGTCGTAAATAAGCTAAACGGTGTTCGTTTTATTCCTACGGGCGAAGGGATCGCCCCATCGTTCGTAGACGCGCGCACGTACGCGTATGCGCGCGCGCGCACGCGCACACGCGAGCTCCGGTACACAAAACGCCGATTATAGAGCGATCCGTGCACGTGCAGACACCGGGGGTGGTCGGTTCGCGTAATTTGTCTGCGTTACGTTACGTGGAAGGTCGGGATTCCAGCGGGGTGTTCGCTCCCTCGGTAATATAAAAAAAGTGCAATCTTTCTCGCGGAGCGGTCGGCAGGACGCGTAGCGTCGCGACGCCGCCACGAGAAATTCGTATTCCTAACGCGACACGGTGGATTACGGGATTTATAGAGGGGGTGGGGGTTCTAGGTGTTCGCGGTGGTAACGGACTCACGAGTGGAACGAACGCCGCCCGTCGTCGACCGATGGCCGACCGAGAGGACCGAGCACATATTTCTTCGGGCGCGTATAGACTGCGAGCACGCCGCGTTTTATTCGTATTTTTTACAGCTTCGCCACCGGAAGAGAGACGCCGTTCTAAAAGCTGCTCGCGAGTCCGTGTAATGGAGCCGGGACCGGGGAGGAAAATACGGTTTGTAATTTACGCGCTCCACCCGGCCAACGTTCCTTTTTATAATTAGCGAAAAAACCACCGGGAAGAAGTTTCTTCCGTCGACGACTCGCCTGCCTCCGATTTCGCTCGGACCCGACCATTCCGGTTACAACGGGGGGATACCCGATCGGACCAATTGCTTCGGTTTGTTCCCGATACGTGGTCCACGATTCCCCGCGCACACCCTGTAACAACCAAAACTTTATCGCTCGACAGAGTTCCGACCTGCCGGCCCTCTGAACTTTCGGCCCCAAAGGTTCAATTCCAAAGGGTTGGAGCACAACGGGCACGTTCGCCGGGGGAAAATTTTCTAAACGAGAACCGGCCACGCGAACTTCTTGGCAAATTTCCGCGTAGACGCAGCCCACGAGCGAGCGCGAGCGCAAGTTTTTCAATTGCGAAGCACGAAAGGTCGGCCGTTGACCAGAAAGCGGGTCGGATTAAATAGCGACGAGCGTTGCGCGGCCACGACATTTATTCTCGTTCCTCTTTCTATCCACCCCCGTTCGTTCCCGGGAACGAGAAGGGGACCGTTTCGCTACGGGCCGTATTGTCGCGAGCCCCGCTTTCGAATGAAATAAACATAGGGTCGTAAGGTAGCGTTCGTTCCCTCGAACAATTCACCGGCTCCCGGTAAATTGTCCGTCGTGTCGCGTACAAACGAAACCGGGAGCTTCGGCAAATAATTCCGCAAAGACGATCGAGCGACGGGTTATTTTGCCCCTTTTGTTCCGGTAATTGCGAAAAGATTCGCGTTCCCGCACAAAGGACGGCGAGGCGACGTTTCGTTTATTTATATATATTTTACCACGACGAACCACCGTTACCCGCTACCTCCTCGGCTCGAAAGCGTCTCAAAGTTTTCTCGGTGCTCGCGATCGAGCTTCTCTTCCCGCGTACCCTCGTACGTTAGCGTTACGTTTAATAGCGGCCAAGCTGCGGAAGCCGTGCAAGAAGTATACCGTTTCATAAAGTCTACGGAACACGGCGATTTGCCCGTGCACGACCGCGCAACGGTGTTTGGAAACGTCCGAGAAAGAAGCTGCCAGCCAACGTTGAACGTAGTTTATACGTAGCGCGGTAGCTGGCTCCATTTTCATTTCTGGCGGGGCGAGTGTTTTTGATAATTAAACGGTACGCGGTACTCCAAGACGCGCAGTTGTTGTGTAGCGCGCGTTCCCGCGTAAATACCTACCCGTATCGAACGCGCGAGCTCGGTTCGCGCGACCAGAGCTTCCCGTTTCCATTGCGTCTTTTCGAGCCAAAATCGGTCAGAAGACCGGAAACCGTTTCCGATCGTAGGAGCGACCGCGCGTCTCTTCCGTACCCTCGATGTTTTCGATCACCGGGAACCGTAAGAGAGAGTATCGTACGAAAGGTAAATTTCGGATCGCGGTTTCCTCGTGGTCGTTACCGAAGCGTCGGTCAAAGCGACGTCATCGTGTCCGCTCCATTTAACGCTCGCCTTATTGACCTTATGCTTAATATTAACGAGGCGACGCGGTCGACCAACCGGGCACGTACGTATACACGGGGAATACAGAGAAACGTCGTAACTAGCCGAAGGCCGTTAACCTCCTCATTTGCACCGCTTTGATCCAACCCTACGTTCCACCGTTCGACTGGAAGCTCGTCTCCCCTCCGCGAAATCGTGCCCCCGGCCGATACGATCGATTCTCGAAATGTCCCTCTATTTCGTCCTAACTAATGCGTCCGCAAAGGCGATATAAAACGGATTATCCGGCCCGGATTGATTTGCATAAATAATTGCGAGCGTATCATCGGAACGCGTTCGATACCGGCTAATTAGCGCCCCGTTTCCGGGGAATACGCGCGAGCGCCAAGGCGATTACCGACCAGCGGCTACGAAACGTTCCGTTCTAAACGGATTCCTTGTTCGTTGGAAATGAAATTACCGCCCGGCCGAACGAAACCGATCCCGGCCACCGAACCCTTCGGAATTTTTATCGGGACACCGGATTCGATCGAATCGTTGCGTTTAGTAGCGCGAAAACGAACCCGACAACCCGAGAACTCGATTACTCCTTGGTAGATGCTCGGAACAATAGGATCGGGGAACGGTGTAACGGCGAAACTTTCGGTCAGGTAGATTTCAGAAAGTGACGGTCGCGCCGGAAAACGAAATTATCCCTTTTCCACTTGCGAACGACACTTTGCGAGACTTGGTTCGGAATCGGGGTCGAGCTCGAGTCTCGGCCCAGAGACCGCGCCAGGTGTTCTCGTTTTCGTTCGCGGTTCGCGTCGCGAGAGATACGACCACGGTCGAGAGAAGTCGCTTCGAATTGTGTATAAATCTCGTCGTTTCGTCGGGGAGGACGTTCGTTGTCGCGACGATCGGGCTCGGTTGCTTCGAAACGGGAAACGCAAAACGGGATCGCGAAACCCTTGTTCGGTAACGGGGCCAAACGTCACCGAGGAACGCCCGATCGCGAGAAAGGCTCGTAGATGAAAAGCGGTAGACACGTTTATTCCGCGCGGCGTGTTCCGCGAACGACGATCGCTCCGTCAACGGATGACTGACAACGCGAGCGGCGAACGGAAGGCACAAATCACCCGGCCGGTTATTGCGAGCGCGCCGATTCGTTTTAACGAACGCTAACGGGCAAACGGAGAACGCGATGTTACGCTTGGCGATCGTTAAAACTTAACGAAATCCCGCCGCGGTGGCCGGAGAACGGGCCAGTATGTTACCAGCTGGAAAACCGTACCGGGAATCGAGGTCAAGCGTACAGGGCACGTTATAATTGCGTTCTCGCTTAACGCGAGCTACAATAGGCGATCCTCTTCTTTTTTCTCCATCTTGTCACAGATTTCGACAACCGTTCCGACCTGGAACACGCAGAAACGACAATTTTTCGCTTTCTTATATTTTCCAAAACGTATCGCGACGCTATTAACGAGCGTAGCTGTAACATTTACAGAGATTCGTTCTCGTAACTTTTTCTCCTCTTATCGGCCACCGGTGCGCTCGTCGAGAGCAAGCGTTCCGTACTTTGTAATTGTACCAGGATCTTTGGACACGTTTCTCGAATCAGGGACACTGTTTTCTCGAAAACTAGCGTACAGACACTCGCCTTTTCGTACACCTACGAATGTAAAGTAAAACTTTAGCGTTTACCATCGCGATGCAATAGTAGAGACGGTCGTCGATGATTGGGTCTCGGTTTCGTCGGGGTTGTGTCGATATTGTTATTGAAAACGTAGCCGAGGGGGTAAACGCTAGCTCGCTTCCCTCGACGTCTCGAGATTCCCAGACGTCCTCTCGCCGTAACAAATATGTAAATTGAGCGTTCCGATTTCGTCTGGCGCACACATGGTCCTCGATCGACCAGCAGTCTCGAACGTTCCTGTTTTTCGGACAACGGAGGAATCGAGAGGACCTTCGAGGTACTCGTCCGTTCGACTTGACGGCTCGAGGAACGAAGCGTCGATCGTAAATTATCGACGCTTCCTTGCCCGCGACCTGCCCTCGTTTATCGTACTTTACACGTAGGAACAACGCTCGACGCTCTCGTATCGTCTGTTTTCTTTCGATAACGCGATATCCGGGGAGCTCGTATCGTTAAACACCGACGGTCGACACCTCGAACAGTCCCCACCGGTAACCAATAACCGAGCCTTGCCCATTTATTGGACGAATTCAGTTCGGTCCTCGATCTCCTCCTCGTACCGTGCTCCCCCGCGTTGTCGTCGTAACGTCGTGGATTGTACACGTCTCTCGGGGGTAAGTTTTTAATATATTTTTTCGAATATTCCTCTCCAGAAATTCGTTTACGATATCCTCGTACACCGAAAGATACAGTTGCTTTTCCAATTACGGATAAGACAGGGACGGGGAACATCGAATTTGGGTCGCGAGACGAATCTCGCGTGGAAAAATTTTCGCAAATCGACGGCTGAGGGTGAATCTCGAATCGTTTATCCGCGATCTTTGAATTTTTCGTGGCTATTTCGATCGACCCTTTCGAGATCGAGAATCCGGCGATAAAAAAAAAAAGAGAAATGGATCTCAATAAGGATTTATTCGAACGATATCCAGAGTCTTCCCGAACGATCGGATCGTTTTCTTTGCCCGCCTCGCCACCCTCGGGAAGATAATTCCGTGGAAGTTTCTCCGCGAGCGCTCATTTTTTTTCCGCGCATAAAATTATTCCAGAGAGTTACTCTCGTCCTGGAAAAATTCTAAAAAGACCCGATACTTTTAAACCTTTAGAATGACCGTGGGGCGTGGGAGGGCGAGGGTGAGGTCACGCGAGTTCACTTCCACGGGAATCAAGTGGCCCCTGAATGCGCTCTTCCTAATGAAGCTTCTGAATACCGGCTAGCGACTCTACCCCCGGAAGACTGATGCACGGCCCCGGTATTAAGAAAATAAACTTCCTTAAGCCAAGTCCTGGAATGCCCTCTCGTTAGTTTTCTCGATGCCAAAGAGCCGGGGATATATATTCCACGGTTTGAATGCGGCTTCCTGGACTCCACCGACCGGCTCTGAGCTCCAGCTTCTTCTTTCACCGCGGCAAAAAGAGTCGAAAGTAGTTTACCGTCGGCGGATATAGAGGATTCTATGGAATATTCGGATCGATCCTTCCCGCAGGGAAAGCTCGTGAAGCTTGTACCAGTGGAAGCAGAAGAAGAAGAAGAAGAAGAAGAAGAAGAAGTAGAAGAAGTAGAAGAAGAAAAAGAAGAAGGGGAAGAAGAAGAAGAAGAAGAAGAAGAAAAGGGAAAGGGTCGCAGGAAGTCGAAAATGATCCGAAAAATATTGTTCGCCGTTGACCGTGTTGACCGACTTTCTCTCTCCTTCTCTCTGTTCGTCCAACGAGCGAGATTAATTATCAAGCCGTAGTTGTATTAGTTTCCACGTTAATAGCCGTCGGAGAATTTTTAACTGGACAATTATTCTGGCCCTTTTAATGGGAGAACTTTAACGATGCCTGGAGAAGTTCATTCTCTTTTATTCGGTCCGAGAACGTATGCGCGCGGTTGCGCGCGATTAGCGAGGGGATAAAATAAATTCTCGGCTCCTCGGTAACGATAAATCGTCAGCGGAAATGCCCGGTTGATACGCGACGGAGTATGTTTTACGGTACTCGAACGGGCATTCGTAAATTCGTAGCGAAGAACGATTCGTAAATTATGATATCGAGGATCGCGCGGGGCAAGAATAAAGTAAACGGGTACGCCGCCCCTCGCGAACGAGAGATCCGCTTGTTTGTCGAGAACGAAAGGTTAAACGTCTATGGAGAACGAGAGGGAAATTAATAGTCCGGGCCGGTTGCTCGAATCTAAAGACGTCTACCTGCTAATTAAAATTTCTGTTCTCGGATGTATCCTCGACAGAAGCCAGCGGATAACTGAAGGCTCCACCTTCCTTTTCAAAGTCTCGCAAAGAAGAAAGGTCTTTAATCCGCTCGCGTAGCGCAGCATATTTAATTACAAAAAATAATACTCGGTTGAAAAATGATCTTCTCCGGTTAAAGAGAAACTTTGCCCGGAATTCGTGCAATTTCCATATTAACGTTTCGAGCTACCGGATTCCTGGAAGGTACTCGGCGCAGTTAATGAAACGCTGTTACCGTGTAGCGTTGGTCAAATTTATTCGGCGATAGGGCCGCGCGTACCGATAAAAGAGATAGTCTTTCCCGACGCGTATAACCGCGTATCGGTATTTCTCGACTCCGTCGAGGATCGTATCGACGACGACAACGGTGGTCCTTTGGTGTTGTCGAAAGACTTTTCGATAGTTAGGGAAAAATTTCGTCGTTAAAGGTAGAAAGAGCCCGTTAAAACACGAAGGAGCAACGGTCTCTCGATCGGCTGACCCGCGTTCGATTTGAATTTTCCTCGATGGGCCGAGGAAAGCGTTGACAAATTCCATTCCGTTAAGTGGTGGCGCGGGTGACGCGTCGGGTTTCGTTCGTTTGGAGTCTTTGCTCTATTCGAGCGAGGAAGTGGCTCGACGACGACGCGGCGAGTTATACCGAAAGTCTTCCTCTCGCCACGTCACCGCGTCTTCCTCGCGTTCTCAGCGTCTTTCCCGTCCTGGCTCTCTCTCTCCGGGGCCAGCCGCTCGCTCCCCGTACGGGTCTCACCCCCTGGCTTTAGCTCGTCTTACGGGGGAAGTTGCCGAGAGGAGCATCCCCTTTCTAGGTCCCCCCTCCGTCCTCTCCCTCTCCTCCGGCGTCCCATACTTCACAGATTCCGCCCCTGGCTCCTCTTCGCCGCTCCTCTATCCCTTTTTATCCCTTTCTCTCCCCTGGCTTTACTCTCGTTACATTTCACCCCTCGCGCAACCCCAAAACGTTACGCTTAGTTTGATTCAGCGCGCGGTACCAGCCACTTGGCCTATCTCCTTCCATCCCTCGTACTCTCGCGCCCCTACCACCCTCTTCGTTCCCCTATAATGTGTGTTCTGTCTCCCTCTCCCATGGGGCTGCGCGTCGACACCCTACGCGAACACTTTTCACGCGCCGCGTCTGGGCGAATTCGCGCTAATTGCGAAGCGACCTGCGAGCGAGGGAATTCTCGCACGATGTTCGACCGAGTTTTCCACGTTGAATCGCTTCCGAGGGAGACCGTGGACGTGCCCGGGTCGGATCGCTGGATCTTTTTTTCCGACGGCTGGAGCGAGTCGACGTCCGTTGCCCTTCGCGACGGCTACCTGACGCCCTTCGCTCCGGATCGTTGACTCGTAAATTCTCACAGAAATTCATCGAGTCGCGATTTCTTTCCGCGACGTGCTCGCTCGATGCTTTCGCGATACGACGAAACGATTTCGATCGCCGACACCACTCGCTATCATTTCCTACCTCGAATGGAACGATCGCGAGGAACGTAAATTCGACGTAACGAAATTCCAACCACCGAATCGCAAAAGTACACCGCACGTTTCGTACGAAGCAGATTTTTAAAGCGCCGATAGAGACGGTAATCGATCGTTCCGCGTTGTTTCGAGCGGTACATCGCAACGTTTATCGATGAAAGCGTAGCAACCAGCTTCGAAAGTTTCCCCAAGATCGTTGCGAACGAAAATTATCCGCCACGGACTTTGTTAACCGATCATTCCAACGTCCGCCTCTTTCTCGAGGCAGTTTCCGTAATTTTTGCATCGACGAACCTTGTAAATTTAAGTAACAGGATCCTTGAATTTCTCCCGTTAACTCTTTCGCATTTCGTTCGACGTCCCTCCTCGTGGCCGTAACTCGTCTCTCGTTAACAAGCGCTCTCCCTTCGAAAGATGGCCGACCGAACGAATAAGGGTCGTCGGTGCAGCGACACGGAAACCGAGAAACATTCCGCGAACTGACGGATTAATGTATAGTTAAATACTCGGGTGTAACGTTTCGCTCGGGTAACCGGGTTTCATTTTTAACGACTCGCCGCCGCTTTCGGCAACGGGAATCGCGTTAAAATGCAAACAAAATCACGGGAAAAGTGGAGCTTCGGTGAAACGAGAAGCGAAACCCTGGCGACACAGGGATTCCGGCCGCGGCTGCTTTACATATTAACTAATTCCGCTATCTGGCCCGGTAACTTTGGATTAGACGATTCCCCAGTTAGTAATACCGTCGTAATGCGATGCAACGTTCGAAGCTGATTGTAAGTCCTCCCCGGGAAATAATCGCCATTATTGTTCGCTAACCGGTTGATTAACGAAGGAATCGTCTCGTTTCTTTGTTACTTTTCTCCCTCTCCCTCTCTCTCTTTCTCTCGCGATCGTTTTCGTTCGTCGTACGAATTGATCCCTTAAACGGAGAACGAAACATTTTTCGTTCGCCGTGGAGGGAACGACATTTGGAAATTTATGTCGCGGATGGAAATAATCACGAGGAACAACAACCACCGCGACGAATACGTTGACTCTTTCCCCGACCGAGGGACGTTTTCGTTCCTCGATTAACGCGTTCGTTAATGCCCGTATCGTTCGCGACCGATGCGATCGTATCGCAATATTTTTGCAATACGGGTGAAATGATTCGCTGGTCGACGACACGGTAAATCGATCCGCTTTACGGCCGACCGGACGAAATTGAAATCGTCCGGTGGTTTTTTCTTTCTTTTTTTTTACGCGCGCGTGCGCGTGCACACGCGGACGCGCAACGTTACACGAGTTCGCGTCGATGTATCCGATAGCGCGTACGCGTTGATAAATCGGAACGAGGATCGATGAACGTCGACGAACGCGAGGCGGACCGGTAACGTTCTTTCGTTCTATCGTTGACCGAAAGACTCGTTACCGAAGCATTTCCAACGACGGTTTTCCGGGTCGTATTCCTCTAGGAACGGTATCGAAGCAAAAGCTCGAGTCCAGGAACTGGAACAATTTTTGTTGGTTGATCGTCCAGAGGACGGGGGAAAACCCGCGAGACTCGCCGCGCGGAGATTCGCGTATCGCGCTGTAAAGGAGAGTCTACGGTTTCCCGTAGCCGTCCTCGATGATTCGAATGCGAGCAACGGTCCAGTTATTCCGAGTCGAAGCTCCCTGGAGGTGGTTGCCAGAGGATAGATGGTATTTTGTCGAGGATCTTTCGATCGACGCTGCGAAAGGCGAAAGCTTTCTACGCGCGCCGCGGCGCGGAACTCCGCGTACTCGTGCGCGGTGGAAACCAGCGGGGTCTGGGATCTCCCGTATACAGCCTCGATGATTCGAACGCGACGAGTGGTCTAGTTATTCCGAGTCGAACCCCCTTGGTAGAGGGAGCTACGAGAGGGTAAATCGTTTTTTGTCCGCGATCTCCGTGAAAGCTTTCGGTCCCGCGAGCTCCACGACGCGGAACCATGCACGCGCGTAGAGCCGCGGAAACCCCTTTCGTATCCGTTCCATCGTATCGGTATCGCGTTTTCATCGACCGAGTCGCGAAACGTCCAAACGGGGTAGAAACGATCCATCCTCGTCGCTCCGCGTGAAAATCTGGTGGCCGCTTGGACCGGGTCGTTCCGGGATCCAGCGTAGACAATGGGATCGAGTTTCAGCAGGGTGAAGGAACCGACTCGGCGTTCGAGGAGACGCACGGACAACGGAGGGTAGGAGAAAGAGGGCGGAGAAACCGCACGGGTGGTAGGTCGCGGGTAAGCGGTAAGTTTCTAACGAGAAGCATTAGCGGAGTGGACGAGGCGACATCAAATATGTAGATAGCGCCACGGGGAATTTCTCCGAAGAACAAAGTTGCTACAACGAGACCGGGTCTCGGAAATAGAAGGAGGCAGCGTCTGAAGGGGTGGAGGAAACAAGAGCCACGGACGGTCTTGCCTCGTCCTTGGAAGGCAGCTCGCGGCATCAGACTCCCTTGTGGCGCGCTTCCATCCTCCCGTACGTCGGGATAATAATGGGAAAAGCTGCCGAGGGTCCCGTGCCGCAGCAACGAGCCACGAATCGAGTCTGCGGAAACGCCGCCGCGTCTGGAATTGATTAACCTTCGCGGCGCCTATCGAGCGTTAGGTGCGTTTGGCACGTTGCGGCTCGGCCTCGATTACCAACGGCAGCCTGGCTTCGACCGAGCGGGGAACTCTCCCGGCGGAAAGAAAACGCGAGACGTTCGAGAGACGTTCCGTCCTCGATCGTTTCCCTCGTCTTCGAGTCCACATAGCGTCGAGTATCGAAGCTTTGCCGATATTCCGATCCACGCGTGGCGCATCGACCTTCGACGAACCCTCGGATGAAGGGTTGCGTCGCGCGGCGAACGATGGAAACTCGTATTTATTCGCGATTACGGAAAAAACGAATTTCGAGTTGAGCGTCGTACGTGGCCGCTCGAAGGCCTGAATAATAGAATTCGGGAGTCACGAGTTTTCGTAGTTGGAAATTTACGAGGCTATCCCGGGCCTTGATCGCTCCCGGAGTTTCGTCGATACCGTAAGTAACTCGTTCGTACGGTTTTGAATTTTTTACGATTACGCAACGACGAGAAAGGGACCGCTGCTCGGAGTTCCTCTTTCTAAATAACGAAAGAGGGAATCTCCGGGAGCGCGGCGACAGCCAATTTTTGCCGCGAAAGACTCGGTGTCCTCGGCCGTGCCCCCCGGGAAACGGCAAGTTTTTATCAAAGTTCCGGCGCGGTCTTGAAATTTTACGCAGGCTTCCGCGGCTACGCCGCTGTAATTCACGGCGAATCTCCATAGGGCTCTAAATATCTTAACAAGTTTAATACTTCGGCCGGCGTGGTAATTTTAGCGAAGGGCCCCCACGGGACGTGAATTATTTGCAGCCAGACCGCAGACTGCCGTGATACGATTCTGTTTCGCGTAAACGCGTGACCGCGCGCGATGTTCGCCTCTCGATGATCAGCGAACGACTCGAGCGACTTTGTCGGTTAACGGCGCGTCGATCGGTTCGATCGGTCGGGATTCGTTCGAGCTCGGATCGTTCCACCGAGCGATTACGCGATTCGTATCACAGCTGGAATCGCATCGAATTCCGGCGGTAAAAATTACCACCGAACCGATCGAACGCTCTCGCAACCGTCGAAGATCGGAGGACCGTCTCGTTCTCGACGATTCGAACGCGACGAGAGTTTCGGTTACTCGGAGTCCGATACTCGCTCGGTGGAGAGCTTTCGTTCCGGTTTGCGATCTTCGGATCAACGAAGAGTTTACGAGCGCGATCCACGATATTCGCCCGCGCCAATTTCTCCGAGGATCGCTCTTTTATCGAGGACGAACGAATCGATTTCCCAAATTCGTACGAGTCGATCCTAGCTATGGAACGGAACCGGGTGTACGCGGTGGCCGTAGGCAAAACGCGATTACGGTGTCGCGAGATTGCGTTCGACGATGTTCGGCCAGACGTCGAACAACGCCACTGGAGATTCGTTCGTCGATCGAACGACGATCCTCGGCTCATTTTCGAATTTGGTGCCCGATCGAAGCTACGGATCGCCCGGGCGAAAATTCTGGTTAACGTACGTATCGCGAATCCGGTTCTTCGAAACTTCCGACAGAGTACGGAGCAAAAGTTGAAAGCTAAGACTCGCCTCTGCTCCGATCCGGGTTATCGATTATCTCTGGAACTTTCCACGAGTTGCCGTCAATTTTTCCGAGCTCCCGAGAGTCGTTAATTAGCTCCTCCCCGGTTGAAAAATTCACGAGATGCGCTCGAGAAGAGTAGACGGTTCGGTATGGGGCTCGCGGACTTTGCTCGAGACTTTAATTCGAAAGATATTGTTCCGCGGAGGACGTCGCGCGAGTAGAAAACTCCTCGTCACGATGGATTAACTTTTTCTCGCGTGCCGAATCCTACGGACGATGTATCGCGTTCCACGGATTGAATCGGACGTATATCGATCATCGCGTTAAGCAGCTTTCACGGTACAGGGGACGTTGGATCTGGACACATGTGCGGAACGAATCACCGCAATTTAGCGATGCGAATCGGTGACACGTAAATGGGGAAGACACTCGGTGGGGTTCACCGATAGAGAGACCGGGAGGGTGCGGTCTTCGTTCCGTACAACGCGGTTTACCATTTGTCCTCGAGCGTGCCGGTTTTCAAAGTTGAAAACCATTTTTTGCTAAACGAACGGACACGATCGACCTAACCCCGTATCGTCGGTTTTCCCCTCCCGTTGTTCCATTATTTCGGTGCGCTCGCGCGATTCCCATTTACTTTGCAGAACGTGGCAATTTCTGCCGCCGTGGAGGTCTCTTAACGCGGACTCGCTCGACCGCGAATTACTCCATTCGCCCAAACGGGGCGACCTTCGTCCACGAAATCGATCTTCCATCGATTCTTTTCGCGATCCGCGAGCGACGACTCGTGCGAGTCGACGTTTTCCGTTCTCTCGAATCTTTTTCGGTTGCCAAGGGGTAAGCTGAAAAATTGGACGAAACTTGTCGAGGATCGAGCACGCTCGACGTATACGGGAATTAAAATATCGCGCGTTCGAGTCTCGCTCGATTTCGTTCGATCGGTTCGCGATTCGGTGGTTCGGGATGTAAATGAAAATTCCAGCTGGAAATAAAAGTGTACGCAAAATCGTGGCGCGAACGACATCGAATTTCCGTGGAACCGATAAAAGCGCAATTTCGAGGGTGGAAACTGCGAGCGAAGTGGCGGAAGCGGGAGCCCGCGCGACCGACTGCCGAGACGCGGCGTTAAGTAGCGACAATAACAATAGGACGTGGCGCGGAAAGAACGTGTAATGGGAAAGAAGATAACGCGATAAGTGGAAATAAGAGGCGGGACGGTCAGTCCCGTCGCTTTGCACGGTTATTATCGTCGAAAACGTGGAACGGTGCGCGCCACTTTCGCGCGATCTCTCGCCCCGTAATCGTCGAAGCAGCCTCGATCGGTTTCGTCTCGCAATTATTATCGGTGCCCTCGGTCGCGACGATGCCGCAGCTGCTCCCGGGGCACGGGATTCTCCTCGAACGATCGAAAAAATTCTACGGTATATTTAACCGGTTTCGTCCCCCGTGTGGACCCACGGGTCGACTCCGCTCCGTTACGGAGTTACGTCATTTGTAAGATACCGAAACGAGCGAAAGGACAGAAAATTGGCCGATCGGATTTCGCGAGCGGAATTCGAGCCCGGATCTCTCGTTTTCCGAACGACTGTTTCACCGATTGAGCTATTCAGGATCCGAGCGAGGATTCTTTCCCCCCCTAAGCCTAATATTCGAAACTGGCTGCCGCCTATAAGGCGTCCGCGTTACGATTTCGCTCACGTTTCACATTCGACGAGGGAGCAGAGGTTCCCTTCCAACTTCGATATTCCTTCCAAAGGATAAAGCGATCCGAAGCACCGCGATTCGGGCGCGTCGGTGTTTGCCGGGTCGGTCGTTCCCCGTGAAAAAATTCACTCGAGAGTACCGTATCCGTGGACGGTGTATTCGAGAAACATACGGGGCGTTCGTGACGCGGCCGGGGTCGTTCGACGTTCGTCGTTGAACGAACAGCCGCGAACACGCTCGAACAATTTTAACACGGTCTCGATCGTCTCGAGGTCGCGTGGATGGATCGCGAGAAGATTTTTAACGGATACGGTAGACGTTCGATGGGACACCCGGTTCGTCTTTGCACAGAGTGGGAGAACCGTTACAAGTTCGGATCGAATAGCGACCGGCTTCGCGTATTACGGGAACGCCCCGTCGTTTAACCTCGGACTTATGAATATTTATTTAACGCATTGCGGAGTCGCTCGAACGGTTAGCCGCTTTTTCCAATTCTCCTATTTTTTTTTCCGTTTTCTCCAACGAGAGATGTTCCAGCGCGCGTTTTTCGCGTTGGTTCGTTTCTTTTATCGCGAGCTACGAGAAAGAAAGAGAAAGAAAGAGAGAGAGAGAGAGTCTTCCGGAGATTTCAAGAAGTTCGTATTTAATGCGGCCACAGGGACTTTCCGCGTAACGCTCTCCTCGCTCGATTGTTAGCGCTATCGTTCGCGAGGCTGCGGCGTCCGCGCAAAATCGCGGCGGTAACGATTTCGCCGAGTTCGCGGAGGCTATTAAATTCTCATTACGAGAAATGGAGTTCGCCGCGGTCCGATTATAGTTTGGAATATTTAAGTGTCACTCGTTGCTTTAATTGATCGATACTCGTTATCGGGGGGCTTATACTCTTTAGAATTATCGCCCGGGCCGCGTGTTCGGCCGTGTACAACGGATTTCCTCGGAAATATGTACCGATAGCTTCTCGTTTAAAACAAAGCGCATTATAACGCGATACAATTAAATCCCGTAATAACATCGACCAGAAATACAATTTGCATAACGCGGTTTCTCGTTCGATATGTAGCAACGTAACGGAGTACTCGGCGTGTAAACACATCTCGATTTTGTTCGATTTATGGACTCGGTTTTCGTACCGAGCACAATTCGGACTCCTCTTCGCGATAGATTCTCGGTTGGAAAGTTTTCAACAATTTTTTCCGTCGCGATAGAAATACTCCGGAAGGTTCGGCGCGATCAACGACGTCGTCGATCGAAAGAGAGACGTTTCCCGCGCCGCAGGGGTTTGCGGAGGGTACGGTTGGGAACCGGAAGCGAGTATCGCTCGTCGATCGCGCGGACGCAAGTGGTTCCGCCTAATTAAGTCCGAGCAACCTTCGGTAAGCGTGAATCATTTGGGCTGTAAATGCGTCTAGGTGGTAGGTTCGGCCATCTGTGGCCACTTAACCAACGGCGGGGGTAACCGACCGGTTCGGATTATTATACCTGTGTCACCACTTTGCCGGCGGGGCTCGAAATTGGCCCTTCACGAGCCATTGTACATCCACGTGGCCGCCATACCCCCCTCTACCCCCTCCCTGACAGGTTGGCTTCCGTTTTCCTCCGAATTGCAATGGCGTTCCTCTCCCCCGGTCGCCGCGTAGTTTATGGCTTTTTATTACGAATGTCCCCCTTTTTCGATGGCTAATAGCCCGGAACCGCGGCACCGTGGCACCGCGGCACCGCGTATCGAACGTATCTACGCGGCATCGAAAACCGGTGGTCCTCCAGCGGCGTTATTGTCTTCGTTCGAAGCCATTTCCGATGCTCGTTTGTCTTCCTCGGTTCCCGCGCGATAATACTCCCCCCGAGTCGAATATCGACGCGGACGGTTCCTCGCGTTTCGCATCGTTTCGTATTTTTTTTTCCAAAGCACGCGACTCCGTTAACTTTCGCGGAGCGTTGCATGGAATTTCGCGGCACGATTCGTCGTTCGATTTTTTGCCGGTGGTCGCGCGAGCTCTCCCCGTACGTTTTCGCAGAGAGAGAGAGAGAGAGAGAGATGGAAAAAGGAACGAAAGGACGGGATTATCTGCGCGTACCGACGGACTTTCCCGAAGAATTTCCACGGACGTCCGAGGCGCGTTCCATCTGAGAACGAATGCCTCGCGCGCCAGATTGCGCGTAGAACGCGAGGGAATATTAACTGTTATTCTTGCGAGCACTATTATTCCGTTACATTGTACCGCGGTATTGTGCGTGGCGTATGGGAAAAGCGGGTTTATAATTCAATAATAACACGAACCGCAGCTTGCCCCGGCTGGTATTATTTCTGCGGGAATTCGATATCTCCGCGGTTTCCCAGGCAAACGATATTTCGTTGCGTGTCCGTTCTCGGAGCGTACGCGATCACGGTTCAGGCTCGATAAAAGCCGTCGTTTCGCGCCTCGCCGAAACCGCGAGACGCGAGATCGCGTTCTCGATACTTTCGACCGGTCGCGGGTTCGGCTCTTCTCACGGTTTTCGAGGCGACGCGAAATCTCGAGAGACGGTTCTTTCCCTCGTGTCGGAGAGCGAAGAAAGTAAACGGCCCGATGCAATTTTAACGAGAAAAACCATTCAACGGACTCGAGTGGTTAACGGTTCGCTGTTTTACGGTCTTGACCGTGGAACGGGTTAATCGCTTAGGCCGAGCTGCTCGAAAAAAACCAGCCACTTTTAGTCCCTCGTTTCGTCTCCCCCGTGACTCGACGGCTTTGAGCTTTTATTCGCGGGGTCTGCGTCGAAACGGTTCGTCCTTCGCGCTCCCCGTATTTTTCGACCGCGTAAAAAACCTTCGCGTGTTCGTCGTTATCGTTCGAACGTTCGACGATCGCGACGAGTGGACGACCGAGAGGAGAGACGTTTACCTCGGAGTGGCGCGGCGGGGTGATAACGTTCGCGAAACGATCCTTTGGTCGATGAACGAGAATCGGTGCGCGCCGACGCGGACGTTCGAAGAAAACTCGGACGCTTTTCGAGTCTCGTGTCAACGACAAGCTCTCGGTCCGCGATGGACGGCGCACCTGGCGCGTACGATGTTCAACCGGGACCGTGAACGGCCGAGGATCGTGGAAAATCGTCTTCGCGCGGTTTATCGCGATTCCCGGGACGCCGCGCGACGCCCTTTCCGGGTCGCGGGCGACGACGGCGTATTTCATTTCGCTGGAGGGACTCGGTCGATCGCACGCCCGTAAAAACGCCCCCCCATTAACCTTTCGCCGGATGCGCGATAACGATTATTGTTTCTTTAAAATTACGAGCCGGCTCGCGTTCCAAAACTCGTCCCCGACCGCGCCGACCCGCTTTCCAGAAAGCAGATTTCCACTCGTCTCTCTCTCTCTCTCTCTCTCTCTCTCTCTCTCTCTCTCTGTAATTTCATCCGGGGACGAGGGGTCGCGCGCGATTTTTCGCGTAATTTTTTCAACCGCTCCCCTTTAATCGGAACGAACGAAGGAGAAACGAGAGGAGGGGGGTAGCACCGAGCACCGGAAACGGGCATCGATCGGACAGCGATGCTCTTTTTTCGTACCGCGCGAGTTTCGCTCGCTCGATAATTGCCCTGCGAAATAAAAGCGATAACGTTCGACTCGCGTCGCGGGATGTTGTCGCGCGGTTCTTGCGGCGAGGATCGAGCGGACTCGCGGAAACCGAACGCCGATGGACGCGACGAAAACAACGATTCGGAAAGTTTTGGGAAACCGATCGGGACGTACCGGGACACCGGGAGTGTTCTTCGAGGTCGTGTTTCGACGACGAAACGGACACGGAAGTAAATCGTTCCGCGAGAGATATTCGTATCGGTATCGGTATCGGTGGACACCGAAACTCACGCTCGAGGGTACACGTTTTTCGAGAGGAGGAGAATCTCTCGAGCCGTGTTCTCCCGAGTTGGTTCGCGCGAGGTGTAGAATTTTAACGCGAGACCGGCCTCCGCTGTCGATTTCCGAACAACCGTTTCGACGCGTCTCGATACACGGAAAAACGTTCGCTCGTGGAAAAAGCGGAGTTTCGACGTTTCGCGCGTTCAATTTCACGGGAAATATGGTTGGCCGCGTCAAACGAGTGGCTGGTACTAACAAACCTCGGCGCCGGACGGCATCAAAGTGCTCAGGGTCCGGGTAAGCCTCGCGTTTCTCGTGGGATGCGCCGACGGTAAACGAGACTTCGAATGACGTATGCGGCGAGTCCCATTCACCCGACCACATCAAAAGCCCCGTGTGCTCGAGCTTTCCGCGACGATGTCGGCCATTACCGTGGCTCGTTTTACGCAACTTTCCTACGGGGTATTCTTGCTGCCTCGGGGCCAGCTTCACCTGCCGTTAAGCGAACGCGAAAATTGTCCCGCGTAAATCGCCGCGTCTCTCGCCGGCCGGAAAACTCGTGTCCTCGGTCTCCTCTAGCTCGTTGCCAGGACGGTCCTGGCAAGCTCCTTTCCGGAACAACCGCGCGGGCTTCTTTTATTTCCGAGCTCTCTAGAAAATTGTGGCTTCGCGAGCGCTGGAACTCTCGCTGTTCCTTCGCTGGCTAAAAGATTTACTTAACCGCGGTTCCTCTGTTTCCGTTTTGTTCTTTCGATCGCTCGAGCCGCCCGCGTTTTCCCCGCTTCTTTGTCCGTCGTTCCGTCCGCGGAGAATTTTACGTCCGCGGATTCGATAATTGCCACCGGTTTCCTCGGAGTTTGCGCGCGGCTCTTTTATTCGCGCGGCTTTCGCGTCAATAGACGTTGCTCGCCGAGTTTCACCGCGTTTCGTCCTACGGACGATCCTACGGCCGTGTCTCTCGCATCGAAACGCGAATCGTTGACCGATATTCCGTTTCGTCGGTCGGGAGACCGAGAAAAGAGTAAATTTCTCGAGGAGCGCGGAGATTCGTCCCGACGAAGGGACACCGAAACGCTCGAGGGTCGCGTTTTCAAAGTATCGAACCGCTTCGATCGATATTGTTCGTCGACGCGCGATTCGTCGAACATCGCGAGAAATATACTTGGACGATCGGTTTCGTTGGAAACCGACCGGGAGTCTAATTTCCATCGACGTTACCGGCGTTCCATCGACGATCGAGTCGCGCGTTGACCTTGCAAACATCGGTACGGAATTAATTGGACGGCCCTGGGCCAATTAAAATTCTACACTTACGGCTGACGGCGCACGTGCGCGACTTCCTCCTGGATAAATGAAGCAATTACCGTCGCCGGCTGGAAGCCCGGTTGTCGGGCGCATCGAAATAATTGTTAAGTAAAACGTCACGAATTTTCCGACGAGCGCGCGCGTACCCGGTGTCGCGAAACGGGTCCAACGTCCGACCGGGCGTGGCCGTGATTTTATTTTTACGCTTTGTTGTTCGCTCTTTCTCCCAACCACCCTCCCCTCCCCCCCCCACTCCCATCCCGCGTTATTTTTGTTTTTTATTTCCCTGAATATATTTCGCGTTTGTTTCCTTTGTAACTGTAATCGAATGGCGCGCGATTACCTTCGTTCGCGCTCGATGACCATTACGGTACGTCGCGCCACTTTACGCGCTCGAAATTTGTTGTTCGAAAAGCGAATCGATGGCACTCTCCGAAGAGTTGAATTTTGTTCGTTCGTTCGTTAGTATCTTTCTCCCGTGTTTGTACGTTTCCGTTCGCAACGCGGATTCGCGAGCGTTCTCGAGCCGATCGCTCGGAAACGTTCCGCTCGCGTCCGAACGGAGGAAGACCGTGGTTCGCTCGCGTAATCGTCGACCGTTTTGTTCATCGAGCCGCCGTTTAATTTTACGGGCGTCGCGGAAGGCGGAGAACGCGCGTAACGCGAGATAGACTCGATTCCGACGATCTCGAACGAGTTTCCGTCGACCGTTGGTCCGTCTTTATCGAAAATTCGATACCGTCGAACGACCGCGAGCGAACGCTCCGTTCCCGACGATAAAACGATCAATTTCCACCGACCGAGAGTCTCTCGTTTCGACTCGTTTCGTTTCGCTCGGATTTTCGATCGTTCCCGGGTACACCGAATCATCGAGCGCGCAAAGAGAAAGATAATTTCCCCCGCGTTCCTACAAAAATTAATCGTTGTATCCCCGATCACGGCAAACAATGGGTTTATTCGCCGGATAGGCTTTTCGATTCGCCGGTAAAGAGGCAAATTATCGCAAATCGAAGAGTCCAAAGCGGAACATTTGGAAAATCCGGGCAAAGTTATCCGATAACTGTATTTTTCCCGTTGTTCGGCAAACGCGGATCGGTTCGCGTGTGTATTTTCCACGCCGCGCATCCGGCAATATAAATTAGCGCGGAATTAATGTTTAACGCGGATCGAGGTCGGTGAATTTTTCCATCGCGCGCAAATATTTTCCCGCTTCTTCCGCTCCGAGCCGTTAAAACCGAAAGTAAATCGAGAACGGTGGTACGCGTCGTCGACGTCGCGTTTTATCGCGTTACCGTACCACGGTCACTCTTAGTTACCATCCATTGGGCGATCGGTGAGCGATCTCTGTTCAATTTTTCGACCGATTCGAGGCAAGTGTCGGTTGTAGCTTCGTCGAGCGCGAAACGAAACGGATCGGGGTTAGACGCGACCCACTGACCGATCCTCGGTTCAAAGTCCCTCCGACGAGCGTTCCAGGCTCGAGAGAGCCCCTAACTCGCGAGGAGAGAAGCTTCGCGCCCTCGCGGGGGGAGAAAATTCAACGAGGTGTTCTTTAACGGGTGGAACGTTCGTCGAGCGGAAACGTTCGCGAGCCCAAAGTACGCAACTGGCGAGGAAATTGTCCTCGAAGCGGTTCTTAGCCGTTCCGCGAACGAACAAACGATCATCGATTTAATAGCGGCGGTCCGTCTGATTTGTGGGACCGCGTGTGTAAGCAACGCCGATTCGGCAAACATCGGAGCGTGCGAATGATTAACTAAGCCTGACACGGGTGGGGGTGTTGCGCAAATAGGCATTATGCATTCCTAGTTCATCGGGGACCGATCGTTAATATTTGCGAGCCCGACTTCTCCCCATCGTCTCTCTCTCTCTCTCTCTCCCTCTCTCGAACGCGGCTTTCATAGGGACGTACGTTATTACCGATTGTTAATGCGCGGGGCATTATTTATACGCGGGTGTTTCGGTCGCGGAGGCACCGGAATCGATACGGATAAACCCCTGTCCACGTCGATAGCTCCGGATTAACCGTAATCGATCGTATCCGTTTGTTATTTACCGGGTCGAGATTTCGCGGACGAGTCTAAAGTTGGACGCCTCGGGCGTAACTTTCCCGGTTAATAATAATTCGGCCCGCTGGCCGATTGCAACTCAAATACGAAGAAATATTGACTCGCGCTTCCGCGGAATCAATAGCTCTCGGAACGGTGCCCGCGAGCGAGCGAGCGAGCCTCGTTCAACGGATTCCTCGGCGAGTTTTGTTCGCGCGAAACGATGGGATTCGATGCAATTTACAGTAGCAGCGACCGAAACTCGTACGCAAATGTTCTGGAATAATCTGTGCGCCGCGGAGATCGTGTACCGGGTTTAACCGGTTGTTCCAGTTACGGTTTTGATGTCTCTAATCCCGACCGAGTAAGCGTCGCCGCGCCCGCTATTCTTTTCGCTCCGTCTTCTCCCGACGGGCAACCAACCGCTCGTTCGTTGCTCCGTTTAATCTCCGAACCTCCGCACCGCTCGGCATCGTTAAAAAAAAGAATCTCTCGCGGACGCGACTCTTCTCGTTGGATCGAGTCCGTGCACCGTTGTCGAGAAACAAAGACATCCTTCCAAACGACCGAGTCGTCCCGCTAATTTTCCCAGGACGACGCGACTCCTCGTTAAAACGTCGCGTTTCTTCCTCGACGGAAGTCAGCTCGCGATCGAAACAATTTTCTTCCTCTCGGTGCGTCTTCGCGAGATTGTCTCGTCGAAAGTTGAACCGCGACCTCGTCTGGGCAAAAGTTTTTCGAGAACGATCGCGATCGTAGCGCGCGTTAAAAAATCCTCGGAATCGGGTCGCGTTCGGTCTCGTTTTCGGGAGAGGGATCCTTGCGGGAGAATCTCGTCGATTCACGCGGTACGTTCCCACGAAGATACAAGGGGAAATAAAAAACCGTTTAGATCGTATCGACGGTATCGTTGGGTGTTCCGGTCGGAGGATTCGCGCGTGGCTGGGTCGAGGAAAGCTCGACTCCTGGAACGAGTTCGCCACCGTCTGTTCTCCCAGTGGCAGATTATCGAGGCTGGTTCCTTTTCTCGCGTCTGGGTCGCGGGTCGCGGCAGGCAATTTCGTTCTCCGTCGCCCGGAAACGAGTTTCCGCTAATTGCCAGTTTATCGGTCGCTCGAACGAGAACGGAGCGAGCGAGACAGAGAGAGAGAGAGAGCGCACGGGTGAAAAAAAGGCGGGAAGGAGATGAATTATTTCAGCCGGGCCTCCGGTTGTCGCCGTGGACCGATCGTTATCCGGTGTCGGTATTGATTTCATTAATACGCGAACGTGCCGGCCCGCGTGACCGCGCCGCGAAACAACCGGCCGTCTCGTTAAGCTCGGCCGTTCCCCTTTTAATCTTTCCACTTTTATCCGTTGCTTCCGAGCCCTCTGACGGTTACTCCGCGTGGAACGCGAAACGCTATTGGCAACGACGACGCGTCTATCCGAGTTCCCGTACTGTCCGGGCCGGTTTAATCTCATTTGGGGCGGGAAGCTCCGGTGCAAGGAACGCTCCGCGCCAACGCGTCCCAGCCGTCTCGGATCGCCTCTTCGCCGAATATTCACGGGGATGGAACTCGCTACGTTGTACAAATATGCCGAGGAACAGGTGCACGGCCTGGCAAAAGACAGGGCAGTGTGTTAGCGTAATTGAGTTGGTCGCGACGCGACGCGACGCGACGAGATGCGACGCGACGTCGATGATCCCGGGCGAACACGGAAACGGCCACGATACGGGATCCTTTCGTACTTTGTCACCGATGATAACGGTGAGCAATTTTCTCCGGCGGTTTCTCGAAAGGATCGATTTTCGAGTCGATCGACCGTTTCGAAAAGAACCGAGGTAAAGCCGCCTCGACGTCACGCTCGATCGGAATCGTTTTCGTTCGGCATTGTTGCCCGCGCGGACCCGAGAAAGAGAGACACGATCGATGTCGCGTCGTTCGAAATTTCTTCTCGCCCTTTGGTCCCTTCGAGCGCGCCGTTTCGAGCCGTAACTCGAACCGACGCGCGATATTACACGGGGAGGAGCAACCAGAGACGGCGACGTCGAAACAGTGGCTGGTGCGCGGAACGGAATTTTCATATTCCATCGCGACAAAGATGCTCCGTAGCGAACGACGGGGTCGCGGTTACGGGAGGCTGATTAAGGTTAAATTCGTATTTGCAATTAGAGCCGCGGAACGGGTAGCAACGATTTTATTCGCAGCGCGCCGGGTGGTTTATTAAGCGGCCCTACGCGGAACGTAGCGCGGGAAACATAACCGGCCGCGAAATATACACGCGTGCACCGCAATTTTAGACATCTGGCGTGGCAATAACTTAAGCGACATAGCTTATGATAACTGAATTATGTAGCTACAAAACTTGTGTACGTTGCACGCAAAGCCCTGTATAATTCAGGGATTGCGTGCAATTTGTAGGCATTTTGCGCGACGCAGCCACCGGCGCTCCCACGGATTTGATACTCTGCCAGTTGCGATACGCTCCGTTCCCGTGTCGAACAATTCCACGCGGCCTCGGACAACGTTCGAGCACAACCTGTAAATTCAATTTTTTCCTCGAATCGATGCTTACCGAAACGGAATCGCTTTTTCATCCGAACGTTCGGCCTCGGGTTTTAACCTTTAACGCGTACCGGCCCGTAACGAAACGTTGCTCTCGCGTCGTCGAAACTGTTCGCGGCTCCTTTGCGTCTTCCGATTCCCAAGTACGATCGCGGAACGATCAACGCGCGTTTTCGTTGCACCGAATCGTCATCGCGAGAGACGAAATCGATTCGAATCGCCTTTCGTCGAAACGGCCGCTTCGGTTTATGGAATTCCAATGGTCCCGTATTAAAAGACGAAAGAAGAGCTTTCCTTGGCAAACGCATTCCATTTCCATCGAGTTCCAAGGCGATGCTATTCCCATTTGTCGCGATACCGATTTCTGACCTCTTTTCGCACCCTCCGCCGAGGAGAAGGATCTCGCTGGTATTTTCAATATCGACGTTTCTCGGTGCCGCGGGACGGGAGCGGGGCAAAAAATTCGGTTCGCAGCAGCGGGAGCTTCAAATTTCTTTGCCCTCTGTCCCGGGATTCGGTCGAAGCGACGTCGACGGGACGAGACGAATTGTTCCCCGTGCACCGGCGACGAATTTTTAATTCCGAGGCGATCGCTCGGGGCACAAAGAGGCGAAAGGGCACCGGGAGAGGGGACCGCGATTACCCGGGACGTTATTCGTCGATTTGTATCGTATACGTTTCCGATGGCGTGCACAAAGTGGCTTCTAAGCTGTTGCCAACTGTTCCTTTGACGTTTCTTGTTACCCGGGACCGTCACAAGGCGTTCGGTAGACCGCCCACGACCGCCTCCAGCCCACCGTCTAGACGTTAGGTAAAACCGAGGGGATCCTATTCTCTCCCTCTCGACGAGTTCCTCTACCTACGTATCCGTGTGCGCGAGTGTGTACAAGTTGTTCCCGCGTTACTAATGTATCCGTTGAGTACACTGTTAATATTTAAGCGTGTGCCTGGATTCCGGTAGCTGGCTCCGCCGCCACCGCCGCCGCCGCCGCCGCCGACTGCCTCCTTCGACTTGCCGAAACCCTTCAAGTTCCGTGTTGATCGACGCCGCCTCCTAGCGCCAGGTGCTCCCCGCCGGAACGCAAACTGCATCCGGTAATTTCGGAAATTTCGATACGACATTCGCGATTAATTAATCACGCCGCGTACGCCCGGCAGGAAAGCCGCGAGGCGGGGCGAGACGAGACGAGACGAGACGAGACGAGACGAGGAGCGATTCTCGTCGTTCTCCGCGTTAACATCGGGTCAATCCCTGGCGGTGGTTTCCGGTACGTTGAACGAACGGAAGAAAAAGAAAAGAAAGCCGATAAAAAACCGGTAAATTCCCTCGCGGAACGTCCATACGGAGCCCAGGTCGGAGAATCGGTGAACAGTTTCGATGCAAACAAGGGCCCGTTTGTTTACGCGAGCGAGATAAAAGCGTTACTTATGGAACCGACCCAGACATTAATCCTCGAACGAGACACCACCCTTGGAAAGCTATCCTGACGCGTTCGGTCGCAAGAAACGGAAGAAGGGATATCCAGGGACGAGAGGGCCGCCAGCTCGGAAGGCGAGGACCGTGTCAGGGTGTTCGCGGAACGGCATCGGATTCGAGACCGCTCGATGGAGAAACGAGAAGGGCGCAAGGGGAGGACTATGGAGTAATCTCTGGGGGACTTTGGTTTCAAGACCGATGAAGTTCCGACGTTGTTTGCGAACCTCTGATTCGATTATTCTTCGTTAAGAGCTTTGCGAACTCGCGACCGACACACGGTGCGTTTAATATTCCCGGCCATTGTACTTGCCGCCGGGACACAGAGGCCAACGGAAAAACTCGTACGAATATTTTCGTCCGTTTCTCTCGAAACGATCGAAGAGGGGACCGAGGCGAACCTTTTCCTCTCGCGAAGGTACTCGCGAGTCCCCCGTTCGAGGGGTGAAACCGGAAACAGTATCGTTCCCGCGAAACGGGAAGTTTCGTAATCACGATACTCGCGCGAGTATCGCCAGGAATTGGCGATAAATGTTCGAGCGTTTCGCTCGAGCGAAGCGACTCCGAACGACGAAGAAACCGCTCGGATAAAATTACTCGAGCACGCGGTGCGCGTAAGAAGCAACGATATGCATAGGAATTCGATCGCGATCGCTGGGAGAAATTGCGCGCGACTCGGAAAAAGAAGGCCTATCCCGCGAAACGCGAGACGATCCCGTTTCTGCGCGAGTACAAAGTACCGCGACCGTACGTGTCGATGATCGACCCCGTTTCTTTTTCCCTCGAGCGATTCTACGGAGGTAAGGTTGTTTCTCGAACGACTCGTTCCGAGTAACTCGACTCGAGCCAGGATTTTCCAGCTGCTCGGGCGCGAGTCGCAATCGCGAAACAATTACCGAATCGCTTTTATACCGGGACCGAGAACGGATCGCGTTGGAATTAATTTTCGCCTATTCGCGAAGCAAGAAGCAACGGTGAACCAGACGGTCTCGTAGTTCCTTGCTAGCAACCGCTTGACCGCAAAACATTCCGCGACGGAAATTATATTTTTTTCCCCCTTGGCTACCTTCGAAGTGTCAGGCTCTCTTTTCAATCCGAACAATTCAATTCGCGGCCAGACTTCCCTCTCGCAATCTCGCTTTTTTCGCAACTAGAAACTCGATTACGGTTTTTCCAGGTGAACGCGAAACCCTTACGTCGGGGGAGTCGCAGTTGCACGCAGAATAATGCAGAAATTGTTTCGTTCCCTCGTTCCCTTCTTTTTCACCGCCGGCGGGCGAATGTAAATCCGCGCCACGGTATCGCAGCGAAATTAAAAATAGTGTACCGGAATTAAAGGGGAGACGTTCGCGTGGTCACGATACGTCCCCGGCTACGGTGCTTTGAGGCATTATCCGACCGGATGTCCACCCCGTCGAAATACCCGGCGTTCTTAAAATTCCCTGGACGGGTCCACTCGCGCTTCAAGGTTTCGTAATTGAATTCTGCAGCCTCCTCCGTGTCTTTGGTCCCGAGGAATGTCCCGAACGCGATCCCTCGGACTTTCCTTCCTTTGCCCGGCCGGATCCTCTCGCGACGAATCGTATTATTTACCTTTCTCTTTTCTTCGACGCGAGCTCAATTTTAAGAAACGTTCCGAAAACGACGATCGAGGGACGATCGAGCGCGGGTAGCGATCCGGGGATAAATTCCGCGACCTAACGGCGATCGTTTCGTCGGAGAAGTCGCGCGGAATTCAAAATTCGTTGACGAATCTCTCGAGCGCGGTGGAACACGGGCGGAGAAATTAATTAGGAAATTTAGCGTTTCATAACTCACTCACGATCGGACAGAACTCGAGCGGCGAAAGGGTCTTCGGCTTTTCTCGAGTGGCTATCGAACCACCGCGGCCAGCGCTGCTCAAACACTTCAACTCGGAGAGGCAATATCTCTTAATTGAACTATCGTAACGGCGTGCTCGATGGGTCCGCGAGGAAACCTTTCGAAATTAAAACACTTTCGGCGGGCCCCGACGGAGATTTCGACGCGATCCGATGGACCGCGAAACCTCGGCTTTTTAATTCGCGCGTGGAATCCGTTTATCGAGCTTTCCAAGTTCCACCAGCGATTCCGCCTTTTCCGGGAATCACCCCCCCGGAATCGTTCGCGCGAGAGTTATCTTCCGCTTCCTCTCCCCGCTTACTTTCAACTTTATGCGCGCGTTTCGCTGGATCGACTTTCAACGGAGCTGGATCGACTTTCCGGTTCGTCGTCCGGTAAAAATTTTCATTTTCTTCCATTTTCGGGTAAATCGAAACACGCGGCTCTCCTTCTCGAGTAGCCATCTCGTCGAACCCTTTACGACCGATTTCATCGACAACGTTCATCCGTGCAATTTACTTTCCCCGCTGAGAGGTTTGCACCTCCCATGGTTAAATAAAAAGACGACAGTCTCGAAAGTACGCTCCCAAACGCGTTCGTAGAAATATCGCGCGATAACGGACGCCTAAACGTTCGACGAAAGTGGAGATCAGGTGACGTCGCTGGGACGTTGCATCGTTACTCCACCGAAGGAAACTATGTCTACTAGTGCGGTAGACGAGCAAAGGAACGCCCAAGTTTCGGAAAATAAGGCGAGTAGACCGTAGTTAACTTTACGCAGTGGCAATACCGCAACCGGGCAAGTTTCGTCGAGACGCGTGCACCGCGAGCCGAAAACTTCGAACGCGGTTTTTTTTTCACGAAACTGTATCTCTTCGCCGAGTCGGCGGAATATCGAGATATTCCTTTATCGCCGAACTCGCGGAAACGTCGACGACGATTACTACGTTACCTTGCACCGGGGACGAATGAAAAACGAGCGGAAAGTGAAATTCTACTCGGAGACATTGTCGTTTCGAGGATTTTCCATATCTTCTTCGCGTCTCGAGTTCTCGAAGCGACTTTTCTAATTCGATCGTTTCTTTCGTCCTTGTACTTTCGACGACTGCGATCGATGGAATCGCGGGAACCCGAGAAGACGGTTGTTCCCGGGACGTCTACGCGCAGCTTCGTCTGTAAAATTTTTCCACGCGAAACCCTCGAATCGGTTTTACGTTCGCGTCCTCGTTCGTTTTCTATCGGAAGAAGCGCGGAAAATTTTGTAATTTTCAACGTTCTATACTCGATCGAATCCCCTCGGGGCGCGAAGGATTTCTCGACAGTCAGCTGCTTCGTTCCCGTCTCAACATTCGCCAATTAAATTCACCGGGCAGAATGCGCCGCGTTGCGATCGGATTTCGATCGCGTAACGCGTAAGAATTACACGTCGACCGGGTCCGTCGCCGACGACAATGCGTCGTTACGAGTAATTACCTGGATTCGATTCATCGGGACGTTGCGTCAGCGCGGTTCGAACGCGCTTCAATTAATAGAATTTAACGGACGTAAAGGGAGCGCCGGAAGCGGACGGACGATCGACGTCGCGCTGGTCGATTCGATGCCGTTTCGTTCGTTCGGTAAGGTTCGTTATTAATTCGACGTTGAGCGCGATGTAAATACGTTCCGAAGGAAAAGAGAGAAAAAGCGGGAAAACGGAGCGGGTTTCGCGTTTCGCCGGTCCACGCGAAGCGAATATAAAACGAAGGAGGAAATGGAAGGGACGCGTTTCCTGTTTCCGACCAGTCAAATACTGTAACTTCTCGGCGCATTATACCGTTACCGGGCATCTTAAATTTTGCATCGTACGGCAGGGAACGTTCTTCCGGGCGAGGAACACTTTGCCAGAAGGAAAGGGAGAAGCGAACCGCGGAACAAAAAGGATACCGTCGCGACTACGGCCCGCAACAATGGCAATCCCCAAAAGGCGCGCAGCTGTCAAATTAGCTCCAACCTCCTAAAAATATTCCCGCGTTGGTACGCTCGGCCGAGTTTCGAGATTTTAAATTCAGCCCGGTTTCGTTCCACGGCGAGGGAAAATACTTTAAAAGGAGAAGAAAGGAGAGATCCCCGTCTTAGCCGCGGCAAATACGAATTAATACAATGTCAACGCTCGAGAAGGCTCGCGCCCGTTCGCCTCAATTCCGTACAAAAGCGCGACCGCGGTTTCAAATTATCGCAACGACGGCCTCGAGGAGTCTCGAAATTTTCACCCTTAAACCCGATAAAAGCCGAAGTCGCTGTACCGAGTTGTCGCCGCCGCGGCCTCTACCTTCGAGAGCCTTTTAATTTTTACCTTAATCCCGAGGCAAGGTAAAGTCTAAGCTCCGACCGAGAGACCCGGACCGCTTCGAAATTTTCTCACGCACCGTCGAGGTACCTTCCACGAGTTTAACCGTCCTCGTCCTCGTCCTCGTCGTCGTCTCGTCGCCGCGAGAGCTCGATAAAAGTCCCTTCCCGTCTTCTTCGAGCTCGTGCACTTTATCGCTAAGCAAGCTGCGCGCGGCACCAGCTGCCCGAAAACCTCGTCTATCCGCGCGGCTCCGATCGCTGCGCGTTACACCTGTGCCGTCGCGTGCATGTGCACACGTAATATTTAACACGCGCGAGCGCGGTCCCGTGTCTCCGACAATGGGGCTCGGCAAACAGCTTTTCACGCTGGTTTCCTCTCGCTCGGGCACATTAAGCGCACGCGTGTAAATTTCGTGTACACCTGATTGTTCGCGTGTTAACGGGCACGGGCATGTACGTAACGCGGGAATCGAGCGGAACGTATGTATGTACCTACCGTACATCCATGACAATCGCAGCCCGCTTAAGGCCGACGTCGACGAGCACGCATAGTTTCTGGTTGTTCGGGATTATATTCGAAGACGTAACGGATGACGTGACAGGTTTGTCTGAGCGTGCGCCAGACGGAATATCGTGCTGGCACGCGCGTGCAAGGGACAGAGAATTTAGATGTTTCTTCCTGAGTCCGTCGACCCGAATTATAGCGAGACTCGAACGCTTTCGAACAGAACCGCGTCATCCGTGCACATCGACCGTTCTTTAATTCGCATCGCCACGACCCGCGACACAGTTCGGAAATCGCGAGTCCTCTCGAAATTATATTTCAAAAGTCCTCCCGTTGCGCGATACGGTGAAAAGAATCGATCGGTATCGTCGGCCCGCTAAATCCGAGTTAACAAATCGAAAGAAACGGAACGAAACTTTTGTCCCGGCGCGATAGTTTCCCTTCGAAAAAGTTTCCGGACCCCTTTGCGCGGCGTTCCCCGAAGATCGTCGATAGTTTCAGGAATCTCTCCCAAACTCGGTATCGAACGTCCGCGATGGAGTTCGGGAGGGCTCTCGTCGGCATCGCGTTCTACGAACGATTTTATCCTTCTCTTCTCGACGGAACGAGCCGCCTTCGCGGACTCTCTTCGTCTTCGTTAGCGCACGGTTCGTCGGATTCGTACGATCTCGCGACAGGACTTTGCTCGTCGCGTTCGACGTCTCCCTCGAGCGACGAATCGCAAAAATGGACGCTAGGGTCGATCGAACGGGGAAACGGTGAATTTTTCTTAATCGCCGTGGTACGCGACTCGGCGAAAATTTAGAAGGCGAGGCGGGTTCCATCGTCGTGTAAACAAGGAACGAAAATGCGGTTCGGACTACGCAGCCAAGACCCAGTTTCGGGTTTCCGGGGAAAACGGTAATGGGGAGAGAACGTGGGTAGAGGTGGGGCGCTGGCGGAAGAAAGGAGACGGTAGGAAGAATACGTACAGCTTCCGGAATATTTCCTATTGGAACAAAAGACCGGAATACAATTTCCCAACAGCGTCTCTGGAAATGTATAATAATGACTTTCGAATCGATGCGGACGCGATTCCGCTAAACTTCCCATCGTTCGAGCTTCGTTCCAGTTTTACAATCGCGAAACAACTCCGTCGAGGATCCCCCTCGATAATTATGTCCGCAATTACATACTTTGGAACGTCTACCGTCCGCGCGGTACCACGATATTCGAAGCGCTTCAACTACACCGTCGGTCCGTTCGAAGACGAGCTTCGTTCCCTGAAATTATCCGACGTAATGAAGTTCATCGATCGGTCGGCCAATTTTACGCAAAGTAACGCTGCGCTCGACGCGAAAACGATACCGACGACTGGATAACGTTTATCGATACCGCTAATCGCGCGGAATTCAGACTTCGAGGAGCGGGGATGATTTCTCAAGGGGATCCGCGACGAGCGAGCGAGGGAACGAGCGTTCCGGAAAACGAACTTCTGGAAAGCTTCGATAACGCGTCGAAGGGAGAGATCACGGTTTCGAGAATCGGAAAATTATTCGAGCTCCCGAACCCGTAGCGGAGCGTCTCGAATCGAAATCAAAATGTCCACGAACGCGTTCCCGATTTAACTTTCGCGTAAACGGGATCCCGTTGTCTGCTAACGGCCGCACCAGACAGGAATAAGTCGATCAACCACGGTTGGAGGACAAACTCGAATTA
The DNA here is from genome assembly GCF_051014685.1 of Ptiloglossa arizonensis. Classification (NCBI taxonomy): domain Eukaryota; kingdom Metazoa; phylum Arthropoda; class Insecta; order Hymenoptera; family Colletidae; genus Ptiloglossa; species Ptiloglossa arizonensis. Next base: position 34,929,569 of record NC_135048.1, read on the forward strand.
CCATGGATACAATTCATTAGTAGGTATATTAATAGAGAAAACAGTGACGCGACGCGGGAAACCGGTCGAGATCGCATCGCGTTCCCTCGTTAACTCGATTGAAAAGATCCACCCCATCGGTAATCAGCGGCTCGTCGTTTTTAATCGGCGAGCGCTCACCAATTAAACATTAAAATGCGCTGCAATTACCGGCCGCGTCCCGTTTATTACCCCGTTCGCGTAATTTTATATTTAACTCGATCGCGCGACTGATTGTTATTAGCGGCGACGCGTCGATCGACGCGCATCAACGATCACGTTCGTCGGATAAATATTTTCGTTCGACGATTCGACTCACGGTTTCGTCGAAAAGGAAGAACCGTTTTATTCCTCTCGATCCGTTGTTGTCGAGAAACGAAAAAAAAAAACATCGACAAAATTAGGAACGAGAGAAGGAACGCGAGCCGAAACGTATAAATTTACGTATAAATTAATCTTGCGCGTTTCTTTCCAAGCTCGTCGAATCGTCGAGATCGTTAAAGGTCCATTGTCTCGGCAATCGTCACGGACCGATTAACCTCTCGTCTGCTGTGCAAGAGTCGCTGATCTCGTCGAACTCTTCGTCCAGCGTGCGATAACGCGCACAGTGACGGATCTGTGCGTACGATGGTCGAACGTAATCGCACGATTTAGCTGAACACCACAATTACGGCGAACGTAGGGTTAACACCGAATATCACGGTTGCACGAAACCTAGAGTAAACGATCAAACGCCAATCGATCCTCGAGTTACCGTTGACAAAAAGAAACGGAAAAATAGGAAAGTCGATCGAAGCAGCGAGCTGCAGCGTTGCGAGATAACGGGCCGTTTCCTTCGCGTTTTCCTCGACTATTTTCGCAAAGATTCCATCGTTGCTCGATTACGCGTTCCAACATACGTACGTACGTACGTACGTGTATTTGCCGAAAGGTTTTCCCGCGTTCTCCGTACGCGCGAGTGCAGCTTCGCGCCGAGTTCACGAACCAACGGCAATTTGTACAGTTGATTTTCCAAGTCAACGAGCAATCAGAAGGTCGACACACGGCTCTCCGCATTGTCGCGGCGAAGATTGCTTTTTCGTTCCGTTTGGACGTTTATTTTTTCGCCGATCAACGAGCACCGGAACGTAAATTAATCCGGTATTGCATATGAGATGCGCGAATGCGCGGGCACGCGGCCGTATTGAATTCCGTGATTGGAAACAGGTATCGCGTAGACGGGAACAAGGGTTAGGGGAAGCGGGATCGAGCCCGTGCTTTGTTTTTGCCCGTCGTTTTTCCTCCGCTTTGTTATCGAAGGCGTTCCACCGAGGAGCGAAAATAGGGGCGCGCTTTTAGCTTCGGGCATATTCGAAAGCGTACCTAGCCAGACGGGAACGACGCGAAACGTACCCGCGCGAGAAGTTAACGATACATCTACGGCCCTATGAGGACGTACCGTCGAAAAATAAATACGTCGGACGGTTGTAAAAGTGTCACCGAGTGACAAAAAGGCGAGCGCAACAAACCGCGACAAAGTGAAACGCAACGTTAAACTTCGCGAACGCTTCTCGGATACGTTTCGATTGGTAAATTTTACGCAAGTTCCCAATATTAAACTTACAACGAGCATCCTATTTACGTATTATAAATGATCAATTTGCCCATTTGCTCGAACCATCTACAGATATCGATTTTAATCGTCGTTCGAAGAAAAACGCGATTTCTGAGGTATCGTTTAAGTAAGTATAGTTTCAAAAGGTGGAAAGAGATGAAACGAGAGTAAAATAAATGTTAAATTAATATCTCTGCTGAACAATTATCAATTTGTATGTTTTAGAGCTCTGCTAATACAGCGTATTTAAATAATACGTCAACAGCCACGTTTTACTTCGAATCTCGATCAAAATTAATTTCTACTGGCAAATTAATCATTTATAATTCATAAATAGGATGCACATTGCGACATTGATATTGGGAACTTGCGCAAAATTGACAAATCAAGGCGTTCAGGACCAAACATTCATCGATCCACCGCGGGGAAACGAGATCGACCTAATGAAATTGTCTTTCCCAATTTTCTCTAATTTTTTCCACGATGCGATCGCTCGGCAGTAACCGAACGAGGATATCGAAGGAACTCTGATTCCTTTCATCTCGGTGGTTTGGTAATTTCGTTTGTATCGCGCGTCGAGCGAGATCGATGTAACTTTGATTCCATCTATCTCCCTCCGGGTATCCGCTCGCAGCAACCTCCGCGCGGTGAGACCTGGTAATCGGTATTGCTCGCGACAATGGGTCGTTGTTCGTTGCGAGTAATACCGAGCTAATCGACCGCGCATTCGTAACAGTCTGGTAATATTTGCGAACAAATGGAATGTCGAAACGCTCTCGAACGTTTGAATATTTTAACGTATCGTAAGCGTTGCGATCGTACCGTAACCGTACGAGAAATTGTTCCGAGTTCCGCGAGTTAAAAAAGCCACAGGGGAAGAGGAGTCGTGCACCGACGCATTGTCGTTATCGACTAAATTGGTCGCGCGTGGAGATCCATCGCGAACGAACCAGTGCTCGACGAAGCGAGACGCGAAACGTCTTTAACGTTGCGTCTCTCTGCGATGACGAGGCCGAGTTTCCAACAATTTCGAACGATCGTAAATTCGTTGGATTTTGGCGGGACGATAACGTTTTTGTAAAAAATTAACAAGCCGATTCCGTCTCTCCGTGGAATTGGTATTAAGCCGTATTAAATTCCAAGGCGTAGAATCGCGTAGCAAAGCGATCGTCGAATCGAAACTTTTTCATTTCCTTGGACCAGTTCCGTCGAGTAACGCTCTCGTCGTTCGTCCACGGAAGGGCTTCGTTACGAACGGAAGGTATTTACCAATTTCCATTGGACGAGATTCGTTTCACGGTCGATCGTCGAGCGTTTCGATCGATCATCTAGCCGGCTTCCAAGTCGGTTCGACGATTGTTTCGCACCCGAGGTAATACGTTCGGTGCGCGATAAACGTCGTTAAACGATGGCCCGAGAGTAAATTCGACCGGGGGGCACGAAAGGGTGCGCGAAGATGAACGACAGGTGAAACACAATGGCAAACGAACACGATTATTTTGAAAATGAAATGGTATCTCCGGAGGCGACTACGAGCCGGCTTATTTACATTCCGGGTCAAGGGCCGCACAAAGCAAGCTGTAATTATGAGATGAAAGCATCCCCCTCGATTCGTCGGGGAATACACCTCCGCGGCGGTGTATGGATCCGAAAGAGAGCCGCGGCATTGAAAGTTTTCGGCGTTTCATCCCATCCAATTACTCGTTACACGCGGAAACGTTCTTTCGCTCGGCCCTAATCAATTAGTCTCGAGCGGCGAATATTTTCGTTCGCGTGTATTTCCCAAAGCAAACCGCGACGGCCGCGGAGACGGATGGCGGGCACCCGGCCGGGGGTGGCAGCCGGAAGAGGTTACAACGAAGAGGAAAAACGGATCGATGGGAATCTCATTAAACGCGCTCGTTCCGCGGAACTTTGTCTTTTCGTGTTATTCGAAGAAACGACTCTGTTCGGTCGCGTCGATCGATATTTAATTAAACTCGAATTTGCATCAAAGTTGGCGGGAAGCGGTCAGAGAAGAGGGGCGGTAGGAGGAAAAATAGTGGCATAATTAGGGATAATCTTTTCCCATTTGTCTCCTAAGCGCTCTGGATGTACATTGTTAATTACGGCTGACAGTAACGAAGAGAGCTCCACTTAATCGAGCGCAGACTTCGCCGCCGCCGTCGCCGACGCCGACGCCGCCACCGCCGTCACCACCGTCGCCGACGTTGCAGCCGTCGCTTCGTTCTTCCCGACTTTCTTTCCTTTGATCCCTTTCTTCTGCCTTCCGGCCGTTGGTTTCTTCGATATTCATTCTCGAGACTACGGAGGAGGAGCGTTTTTATCGTCGTTCGGCGGTCAACGAACGTTGTTAAAAATCGCGACGACCGTGCAAACGATTAACCGGCCGCGAATCGAACGACCGTGTAAACTGCAACGAGACGAAGTTCGACATCGACGTCGAAAGGCGGCCAACGGTATCGAAACACCGTGGCTGGAATAGAATCGCGCGAACGAGTATCGGAAACGGGGTATCGAGGACGTCGAAATAAACTGAATTAACGGAGACGAACGCGTCGCGATACTCTCCGGCGAAAAAACGAAACGGAGGAAACCCGATTCGAGTACGCGACGGAAAAAAGGGATTTTGTTTAATTAGTCTTCTTTATCGGAAAAGATAGAAAAAACTGCGAGAGGGGATCGTCGATATCCGTGGACCGATTTCCTTGGAAATTGAACGGCGTGTAATACGTATAACACGTACGCGCATCGAAGAAAGATTTGTTTTTTTCTAACGTTCGAAACGCGATCAACGCGTCTCGAAGTTTTTTCCGATCGAAGTAAAAAGTCTCCTCCCGATCGCGATCGGCGAATTACCTTAAGTGGACGATCGACGAAAGAAGGCTGGAACCGGAAACGAAGCAACGATTTCGTTTGCCGAGCGTTCTTACGGTGGCCCGGACGATTACTCTTTAATGTCTCGTTACCGTTAACGGGTCGCGTAAACGGAAGATGCGCTCGTTAAGCTCGAGTTTACCGAGCGTTGCTCCGGTTTCTATGAGCGAAAATATATTGGCCGCTCCGTTCGAGCTTCGCGCGACCCATTCCGTTTACTCTCGTCCAACCGGTATCGTTGCTGCGTCCCGAAACCTGTCGATGAGTCCATTTATCGGGTCGAGAGGAGTGGATCTCGCGAGTCCGATGCCTACGAGGCGAGAAGAAATCTCCGACGGAAGGGAAAAAAAAGGGAATGGAAGCTCGAGGCATTCGCGACGATGTACGAACAACTCGAACGAGCCGAACGAGAACGTATCGGGATGAGAGTTATCCGCGACTGTGTAATTCGATTCCGAACAAATACCGTACGCGATTAACGCTAACGGGTAGTTAATACGCGATCCGTGTAGCTTGGCTTTGGTTCGTTGTAATTTACCTAGCCGTACGATCGGTTTCCAACGATAAAAAATGTAACGTAGGCAGGATCGATAACCCGATGAAACCAGCCGGGAAAGCGACGATAAAAGACAGAAGAGCCGTAGAGAAGGCAACCGGACGAGCGCCGTGGCGTTTGCAATTGACTCTCGGCGCGATCGATGCTTTAATTTGAAATTTAATATTGTTCGTAGCGTTCGTACGTTCTGCGTTACGGAGCGAACAATTTGCGTCGCGCCTCGGCACGAGAACGTTAGCGTTGCGCGAAAACGGTGCATCGGATCCAACGAGATTGGACAATTATTCCACAAACTTGCCTCGTATCCGCGCGCGCTCTCTACGCGTTGTTTAATTTTACGAATCTTTCGCGACCCTCGAAACGCGTTCGTTCCGATCAACGCGTCGGTTCCTCTGTGTTCACGGACGGGTGAAACGCGTCTCGAATTGGAAACACGTTCGTCGCGAGACGCGTAGCTACCTTTGAGATCCGAGGTGCTCGATGCGAAGCGGTGCGTCGACGTCGAAAGGGGATACGAGCGAAACGGAAGTACACGTTCCAGGTATTCGCAGCGACCGTAAACACGGCTCGATAAACTCGTTCGCGAGGAGAAAGGGAAACTCGAAGAAAGTCGTACCGACCCCGAGTGTACGAAATTACCAAATTGCTCGGGATCTTCGTGCGCGTTCGCGTTGATCGATCTCGTCTCGGTGGTATCGGTCGCGTTAGAGTTCCGTCCGACGTTTCGGAAAATTCGACTTCGAGTTCCAGGGCCATAGGGTCGACTCCGTGGCAAACACCGCGAACGAAGATCTCGCAACAACGTTGCGAGGAAATTTCTCGAGCGCGGAGAGAGACGCGTTCGGGAAATTGTACGAGCCGTTGTTGCGTAAAATCGGTCGATCGATTCTGCAGCGACGCGACAAAGTACTACCGTAACGCGTCTTCGACGTTACGAAGACATTAGCAATTCGGTTGGCGTTACGTGCCCGCTAACGTCGAAACGTTCTCGCGGCAAGCGAGCGTACGGTTATTCTACGGAACTATCGAGCGTGTCGTTTCCCACCTACAGTCCAAGCAAATTCCTCGAACGATCGACGAAAAAAGTTTGGCCGATGCTCGGTCGAACGATCCGGCGATACGGGGTAATAAAAACGACTACGTCGTACCGGACGGAGACGGGTAAAATTTTTATCCGGGTAAAAGTTTCGAACGAACGGCGAAAAAATAATCGACCGTTTGTCCGTTGCTCGTCGAACGAAACGAAACGTCTCGCGATCGACGAGTGAACATCGAACGCGAATAAATCGCAGAACGTTGGTTTTATCCGTTCGTTGTCTTTCGTTGGAATAAAATTTCGTCGATCTCCGCTACTCGATGCGTCGAAGTTTGCCCAAGGAAGGCGCGTAAACACGGTTTCCATGGTTACGCGTAACGGGCGCGGAGTCGGTTTTCGATTCGGGTTAACGTTCGTCGAACGCGTCGATGGCGGGAACTCGATCCGCGTAACACCGAACGTTTCGAGTTCGAGTATCCCCGCGCGTTCTTCTCCCGCGACTTCTCCGACGCGACGTCGTTCGTCTTCGAAGCCGGTTATCCGTACTCGCGTCCTCCTCGGGATAAATTGTTTCGACGCGTCGCGAAGGGGACGCGAAAGGGAGGCGAAAGTGTCAAGGTCCCCCCTTCCGTTGGCGAAATCGAAATTCCGTCCGCGCGCGATCCATTGGAAAGTAAGACGGTGGTTCGGGAAGGAGGATTCGTTTAAAATTGGAACGCTATTTATGTAAGAGGGCGCGGAGCACGGAACCGCTTCGGACTTAGCCGCGTCTCGGAAAAGAAGTAACGCGAGCTTTGCATACTAATTGCCGACGCGTTCCCCGGCTTGTTCGAGGAAGATTGCCACGGCGGGCCGCGATGCGAACTCGGGCGCGGAACGCTCTTACGCGGCGTCGTTCCACCGTGTAAATTTACGAATACTCTCGTTCGATGGTCGACCGGGAGACCCGGAATAATTTCGGGAGCCGTGTTCGCAACAAGTCGGAATTGCCGGTGAACGAATTTCCAGCGCGAAACTCTCCCCCGAAGAATTCGGCCGCGTAATTCGACGAGCGCGAGTCCCGCGAAATTGCGCGAAACGAGCGCCGACCGATTAAACTTTCCGCGGATACGATCGTCGCGCGATCGGACTCCAACTTTGGCTCGCTTCTTCCGACGTCGTCCGCTCGTTTGAGTTTCGTTTTTTTTTTTTTTCGGCGAGTCTCTCGATCGACGAACGGGACGAGCTTTCGTTCGTTCGAACGCAATTCGCTCGTGGAACCGGGATCGTAATTTTTGTCGCGGTTCGCTCGAACGACGTTCAATCGTTGATCACCCGTCGAAAATCTTCCGCGTCCCCGTTCCGGACGCTTCGAGGGCTTCCACCGTTCGATCGGCCCGTTGCGAGAAGGATCTCGTGCCACCGAGCGAGTTTTTACGCGCGAACGATCGCTCGACGGCCGCCATTTCGAACGAACCATCGGTCTCGGAGACGCGACGGAGATAGTTTCTTATCGATGGCCTCGAACGACCGGTTGATTCGGTTTCGGCCGCAATCGCCTCCGGGCCGGCTTAACTTCCGTAATCGGACGAGTACGTACCGTTACGGTACGCGCGGTAAAGCCTCTCCCGGTCTATTCCGTGCTTTACGAATCGATCTAGATGCACGCGCTACCACGGATTATGCAAAGCCCTGCTCGTTGAATTATACAGGGCACCTTGCTAATATCTTTTGAATTTTTAACAGTTTCTTCGATCCCTTTTGCTTTCGACGGCCACGGGCCGCGCAGTGCTCCCGAAATCTTTAGAAACCGCTCCGCTCTCGGAGAGAGGACGGAAAATTTCTTCAAGGATTTTTTTCCACTAGAACGCTGCACCAACGACGATACCGTTGTCCGCACCGGGTCTTTTGTAAAAAAAAGTGCGGACAAGGGAGACGCCGAGACACAGGGCTCGAGGAAACGGTTGCGCGTTGATTTTGTTCGTCGGCTTTTGCTCGAACGATTTTCGAGCGTTAATTACCCTGGAAAGGAACGCGCAACCGTGAGAACGGATCGACGAGAAAATACAAACAGAGGAACCGTAACCGTTGGTTTGTCACGTTCCATCGCGACGAAAGGGAAGCACGCCCCCGGGAATGCTCCTCCTCCGCGGCGTTGTTCCTCGGGAAAGCAGGCTTCTCGGTCGTACGGCGTTAGAAATTCATCGCGCGGTTTAGCCCGCGATCGACGCGATCTCGTCCTCGTCGTCGTCGTCGTCGTCGTCGTTGTCGTCGTCGTCGTCGGCCTAGGGCGCCGGTTAAAAACATCCGAGAGGGTGGGAGAGACGCGTCTCGGTTGTAGCGGTTGGAGGGTGAAAGTTAGCGGCGAGCACGTGGAAACGGTATACCTGCTAATGGCCCCTTCTGTTCGCACATACGCGCGTTGCACTCCTTTTCGAAACGGTCGCGCGACGCTCGAGTGGCGAATAGAGACAGAGATATAGAGCGGTAGACGCTAGCACGAACGTTCGTCGATAGAGAAGGAGGAGGGGGAGAAAGAGGGCGGTGTAGCGCAGCCGTTTTGTTCCCGAGCGAGGGACATCGATATCGCTTCGCCTCGCTTCGCCTCGCCTCGCCTCGCCTCGCCACGCCGCTCCGCGCCGCGCCAAGTATTCAGAATGCCCTTCAAGAATTTTAATGCGACGGAGAAAGAATTTATCGCGACATAGAATGCGCAGTAATGGCGGAAATACGTATAAAAGTCGGGAAAAGGGTGCGCATTGTCGCCGTCTAATGGTCCGCCTCGGGCGTCGCACCAGTGGCAACGTGTACACGCAACCACCGCCGCCGCCACCGCCGCCACCACTGCCACCGCCGCTTCTCCTCCTGGCCCCCTTTTCCGCGAGCAGTGCCGTCTTTCCGCGGGGCGTTCGTTCGAGGGCACCCCGAGGAATCGCCAGCTCGAGAGTGTACGTCGAGAACGAGGCTAAACGTTCGAACGTAGGCGCGGTGTCCTTCACTCGAAATTTGCGAGAGAAGGAAGCTCCTCCATACGACGCGGTGCGAAAATCGTAAAACTCGAGGTTCGCGATATTTTTTCGTCGAGAGATTTCACCGCGCTTCGATACAGGCGATCGTATCTCGAAGGAACGTGTTCGTTCGCCTCGAAAGAAATTTCTCGGCGAAAGAATCGGCTCCATCGAGGGTTTCAGGGTCGAGGAACCCTGATCTGCATTCCGGGGGATGGTCCTCGTCCTCGGCCAAGGAACGAGCTCGGATGTACCCCCGCCCCTCGTTTCTCGTCTTTCCGGGCTTTCTGTTCAACCCCTCTCAATTTTGCCGTCTCTTAGCGTCTCTTTTGAGGCGATTCGAGTGTCTCGCCGAAGTGCGCCATTAAAATAGATCAACTGCGATCTCGATTGGCCGACGCGATGGAAAAAAGGGTCGTCGGCGCTTTCTTGCCCCGAGACGGTCTCTCGACGCGCGATATAGCCTCGCCATTGTGCGGAGTCTCGCGGAATAAATACACTTGGTTCCATCGGGGACCGGGGTAGGGGGAGCGGTATTATTTTTCGGTTCGGGGGTCGTTCGAGCGAGGAAGCGCGCTCGAGGAACGGGGACGAATCGAATTCTCTTTTAACGCGAGCCTCGGACGATCCCGTTTCGCGAATCGATTCGTTATCGACGGGGTGCTCGCCTCGACGCGTAAACCGGAATCGTCGAAACTCCGAACGCGTTGTTTGTTTATCCGACGACGAAGAAAGGGTGAAAAAAAGCGCACGGTCCGTCGAAGGTCTCGTCGAGCGCGACGCCCTCGGGGAGAAGTTCGTTAATAGATCGCGTCTACGCGAAAGTAACTCGCAACGTCGTCGGTGTCATCGATACGAGCCGCCTTTGAACATCGACCGTGACAACGCCGTCGATGATAAAGCTCGCTTCACCGCCGTGACCATTAAAGGCGGCGGCTTTTCATCGGGGAAAAGTTTACTTTCTCGAGCGTGAGCGATCGCAGCGCGAGCGAACTTCCCGACAGCGTCTTATATACATAGGTAACGTTGCATTAGCGGCAAATGGCCGTAAGAACATTGATGGCCTATCCTATTTCTGGTTCGCTAATTATAGCGCGCACAGAGTCCCGTGGCACGTTCAATTTCGCGCACCGTTGTGACCCATAAATTACGTTAATAATTCCACTCTCTCTCCGACTACCGCTCGCTATTCGTCCATCCATCTCGCGCTCCCTCCCCACCCCCGGTGTATTATTATTTTCGTCGGGAATATCTTCGTATTTGCGTTTCGTTTAACCGTTCTCCTAACTTTTGTTCGATTATTACGGTACGCGAATGCCTACCCGTAATAAATCAAATTCAACGCCCGCTAATTGCACTAACGCGGCTCGGCCTTTGTTACCATTATTTTCACCGCGATCCTCTCTCGCCTTTGAACCCTTCGCGTTTCCCCGTGTTTCGCACCGACCGATGTAAATTAGTTACGGGGGCGACTTTCGGGCGTGGAACCGTGTCGAAAAATATTTCGAGGCGGCGCCAACGATCTCCCGCGAGAGGGAGAAATCGAGAACCGGATCGCGAGCGGACCGACTTTCTCGGGAAATTACCGAAACTCCTTTTAAAGAACGTTCCCTCGAGTCCGCGAGGGTACTCGTTCGCGAGACGCTCGGGGCAGGGAAAATTCCAAATCTTTCGTTCGATTCTCGACGAAGATACCCGTTCGTTCCCGAAACGAGAGAGGGTTCGATATCGGAGCGAGAAACGTCGAGGAGATAGCCGAAACGTTACGGGTCCGGGATGGCCGTTCGGCGACCTCGACGGGCCAATTTATCATTGCTCCGTGTACGGTGGATTACGCGGAAGTTCGCGCGATGGACGGGTATTCCATCGAGTACGCGTAATCGTCGGAACCTCGAATACGATTCACAAGACTCGACCGCGTCGTCGATATTCCTACGTCGTCCTCGCCGGTCCACAGGGAGTAACCCGGGGACGCTTGTATTTTCCGTGCGCGTTAACGGTTTTTCGCGAAAATCGACGTGTCGTCGGAAGTACGGTTTTTCGCGTCGAAAAACGACGATCCCTCCCCACTTCCGAGAGTACGAAACTCGGGGTAACGAATTTCGAAATTGTAAATAACCGAAATCGCGAACAATCGACGCGCAATCGCAATAACGTACTCTTTCGTTCGAAATCGGTTTATCGCGGGTGTCTCGTTCGGTCTTTCGTAGAGGGAAATTCACAAATACCGTTGTCACGATTATCGGGCGCTAAACGATATTCGTTGTTATTTCCGAGGCGCGTGCAACATCCAGAACGGTCTCTTTTCCACGGGAGGGAACGACCGGGTTCGAAACGACCCGTTGGATTCCCAAGGGTCGAAAAAGAGCACGAAAGACACGGAGGTAATTTTCGCGTTTCGCGCTCGTTTCCGACCGAAATTCCCGCGCGCACGGACCACCGTCTCTTCGATTCCAGCGTAACGTCGAGTTAAAGACCCCCGAAGCAAAATTGTGTCTCGACTTTGATCTCGTCGGGGTCGCGCGTACACATCGTTTCCCCTCCTCGGGCTCTTTGAGCGAACAGACGCGAACCCGCGTACACGCGCGGGGGGAAACGCGTTTCCGCGACGCGGGAAACGATAATGCGGTGTTCACATCGTCGAGAGGTCGTTTCTCGTCGAACGTCCGTCGGTTTCGTTCTCGCGCGAAGAACCGATTACGCTTAGGAAACGTTTCGTCGCGCGGACAACGGAACCGGTATCGATTTCGAAAATCCATCGTTGCGCGCGGCGAGCGCGGCCGTGGATGGTAAACAGCGCTTAATTTACTCCGTAAATTTCCGATCGAATCGATCGACTTTTTTTTCCACGGGTGTTTCCATTTGGATTCGAGCCGTTGTTCCGGCGAGGCGAGGCGGAGCTCCGCGTTCGTTCGAAACGTTTCCGGGCGACGAAGCGCGTTTTCGTTTTTTTTTTTTGCGAAACAGCCGCGGGACGGAATTCTTAATTTTCCGCCGATTTCGTCGACGGAGGATTTCCATCTCCGGTCGCACGGTCGACGATTTTCGTAATTTTCGCGGTGAAAAAAAAAAGAAAAAAGCGTCGAAACATCGGGGACGCGTTGCTCGGCAGGAGGCAGCGGCGATCCCGAACGCGGTCCCGTTGAAAACACGAGGCAACCCCATTTTCGAAATAAATATCGAAAGCTCGAGGTCCCCCGCTTTGCCGGCCCGTTCGGATTCCAACGTTCGTTTGATCTCGTTGTGAACGCGGCAGAAAGGAAGACGTAATACGATGCGGCGTGGTGCGTGACGTAAAATACGAAAGCTTTTGAAGTTCGATGGAAGGGTCGGCGAAATTGAAGCGATCGGTATGCGTTTCGCAGCGATACGTTGTATTCGGCCGTATCGGCCGGACGAGCATTTTCCCAGGGACCGTATCCGGTACCGTTGGTTTTCGTTAATTAATGTCGGTACGAATACCTTCGTTCGGCTACGGTCGAAAACGAAAAAAGAACGCGGGGCTCGGAACGGCCGAAAACGAAGGCGACCTTCTCGAACGGACGTCGAAGGGAGGACTCGTGGGAATTCTATTTTGCGGGTTCCACGGTGTTAAAAACTAGCTCGTCGTAGCCGAAATCGTTTTCGTTCCTCGAAGCGAGAAATTCCGCGCGCGGAATCGCGGGAGCACAATGACGCGGACCGCTTTCCGCGTTTCGCCGCGTTACATCCGCGTGTTTAGCGTTTAATTAAATTATTTGGGGGTTACCTTCGTATTCACTTCCGCGGAATGTGATTAAATTATGTTCCACGGCTGTTTCTGAAACGTCGTAATTTATTTAGTGTATCCACATGAGCAACAATATTCATCCGCGGGATAACAAGCACCGGGGCGGGGGGAGGGAGGGAGGGAGGGTGGGTCCCGTGGACCGAGGACGCGCGAGGAGGAGGAGTTGCGGATTAATTTCACGTAAGTTGAACCACGTCGGTTTTCGACACCGCGAACGCTTCGGTGCGTCGATTGTTCGCGGGTTCGCGAATCGCGACCGTTCTCCGCAACGTTCGTTCGAGTTTCGGTCACCGAATCGGTGCCACCGATTTTTTTCGCCGTATCGATGCCGTTGTTGATTTCCAGTCGTCTCTTTCGGAATCCGTTCGATTCGCGTTGCGCGATCAGCGTCGAGGGGCTACGACCGAGGAAACGCGGTCAACGGCGATGAATTTCGAACGGATAAATAACGTCGCGGTCGATCGGGGTACGCGTAAACCCGTTCGGTGTTGTCGCGCGAAGCGATCGATTCGCCGGAACGAGCTCGACGCGTGTACGCGATAGGGGATCGTAGAGGCATCGACTCGTCGCGGTGGTGGTGGTCGTCGTCGTCGTCGTCGTCGTCGTCGTCGTCGTCGTCGTCGTCGTCGGTAGCGGTGGCGGCGTCGCGGTGATTGCGATCAATTTTTCAAACGGTCCTCCTTCGCTGGCGCGTTTCTGTAAAACGAGGGCGGTAAAAGGTGGTCGACGTTGAAAATATTTACGATTATTTCCCGGACGTTACGGTGAGCCGGACATCGCCTTTCGCGTCCCGCGCGCGGCTCTCGTTTGGACGAGGCCACCGAGGGGAAGGGGGTAAGAAGAAGAATACGAACGACAGCGAGCCGCGGCCGAGAAGACCTTTATCCGTTGTGTATTTTCCAGTGAATTAAGTTTCTTGCCTTCTGCTGTCCAAGTTTATACGTTTTGCGGAGAGATAGCGGCGTTCATCCCCGGTCGACGCGAAGGCGAGGGCTGCCAGAGGACTTTTCTTCGCCCGTGGTACACACAGGTCCGAAGGGGGATTTGCGAGCTGGGTGGTTTTTGTTTGCGTCGCTGCGCAATATCCAGCCACCGGCTTAACCACCTTTCCCGGTTCACCCCGTCCCCGCGTTCTCGCGGTAGCTTCTGGTTCTTCTCGGGCGTCTCGGGCGTCTCGCGCGCGATCTTCCTCCCTCTGGTTTCGACGGGCCAGACGGTGACATTGTTTCAGCGGGTGTCGCTCGCGAGATCTCATTCCGCCGTTATGGTTTCGCACTTCGTTCCAGGCACTCGACATTTTTACGTTCGCCTCGGTTTTCTCCCTCCCCGCGGCCACCCGACTTCTTTCACGGCCACGGTTTTATCACCGGCTCGGGAAACCGGATGATGGAACGTCCCTTCCCGCCTCGTCGCGTTAACTTTAAACTACAAATGGATTCTTTTTTCCCTACGCGGTCGCCGACGACCCCCGACGCCCCGTGCCCCGGTTCTTCGTCTCGTTAACGACGAACGACCCCGGGAGAACGTTACCCCGTAGACTTCGTCGAAGCGCGACGCGAGCAAGCACCGTGTTTTTCGACCGATCCCGCTGCTACGGCGCTTCGATGGAACGGAAATCGCGCGGAACTTGGAAAAGAACGGGGAGGAAAATCGTAAAGCGATCCTCCTTCGAGTTCGACCGAGCGAGAAATTCACCGACGGTGAAACGGGTAAGGAGGATCGGTCGTCTCGGTTGTCGAAAATTACGCGAGGCATCGCGGTATCGCGCGAAGAAACGGCGCGCGCGGCTCGCCCCGATTCCCCGCGTTTGCAGACTCGAGCCGCGGGGTCGGTCTCTGTTTGCGCCAATATTTGCTCGCCGACTAAATTACTTCCTCCTTTGACTCTCTGCTCTTTCGTAGCTCGGTCTGCGCGAGTTCCTCTCGCGGCCGGCCGCGAAGAGAACAATCGTCGAAAAAACTCGACGTCGCGTTCGGCCCGTTTAACGGATTCCAGCGATGCCCGGTATCGTTCGCGGTGCAGCTTTTCCCTCGCGAACTTTACGTCAATGGGACCGCTTTGACGCAAGATCCCCGGCTCGACGCGACGCGATGGACAGCCCCTTTGAGGGATACCGGCAGATATTTAGACCGTAGGGAGGGGGTATGTTTTTTGCGCCCTCTCGTCCGTCGCGGACGTCCCTCCGTGCGGTCGAGGCGCCACCGTCGAACGGTTTTTGCGATCCTCCTCGATTTCGGGTCGCTCCGAATACGGACATTGGACACCAGAGGCCTTTCTCGTAAATAAAGTCGTCGCGCGAAAACCATTACGGGGTGGTTCTCTCGACGATGCCGGCATAATCTTGGTGGTAATTGGCGCGGTAAGGCGATCCCCTCGGTGTATCGTCGGAGTTATCGACTCGGCTCGAGAAGAAGAGAGACGTCCGCCGAGACGAAAAGGTGGACGGCCCGTTCGAAAAACCGTGGATCGATCGAATTTTTCGCGGCACCGTGCGGTTAGTCGTCCGCGGAACGTTGGGGTGGAAACTCTCGGAACGACGTTACCGGAAATGTAATACCCATCTTGATTACGGAACGAGCGTGGGGCGTTTCCGTGGTGATGCTTCCTCTGTGCGGCCCTGCCTACGTAATTTCCATTCCGCCGGCAAAACCAGCTTCTTCCGTGGGGCCCGGCCCCGCTCGGCTCGGCCCGGCCTGCCACCGACCTTCCGCGCGGAGTTTTCTCTTTATCTTACCACGCGCCAGACGCTCGACATTGTCCCGACTCTCTCCTCGCCGTTACACGCGTCCTACTCCTATCACCGTCCCGCTTTCGCGCCCTTGGCGATTTCCTCGCACCCTTCGAGCGCACCCCGCGTTCCAATTTATCCCTTTCGCTGGCGACGTACTTCCGATATATTAAAGCGAGGTTCTCCACCTTTGATCCGCGACCGGTGCACAATGCTCGGTCTCGAACCGTTCCGGTCCGCGGTGGGATTCGGTCCGGGGTCTACTTTCCTTGTCCACGGATCGCGTTCTTCGCCATCCCTGCGCCCTAATCGTAGTTATCGCGTCGTGCACTCGAACGTATCGCGATACCCCGTGTTCTCGCAACCGTTCGATTATCGAAACCCTTCGTCTGGGTAGAGACCAACGAATTTCGACGATCTTCTCGAGACGAGAGGGATTCGAGGGTGAATCGCGCCATCGTGTAGCACGGGCCGATTCAACGCGTTCCTCTTCTCTTTAGGAACAACTTGGATTCGACGTTTCGATATTTATTCGTTTTCAAACGGTCCTCGAGCCCGTCCGTAATCGTCGACGGACGTCGAAGAGACGATGCTCTACTCTCGCCAAGGTATCCCGAACAACGAAATACGCACAATAGACGCAATTCTTCCAATTAAGTTTCGCACGTCCCGCGAATTTTCCGTGCATCGTTTACGCAGGTGTATTAGCCCTTCCTTTCCTTTTCTTCGAATCGTTGCCAAACGTCCCGAAAATTACGATTCACGGAATTTTCCGAAACGATACTCTGCTCCGAAAATTGGAATTTTCGGGATACAAAGTTTCGCGATCGATCGAACGATTTTGGGTAAATTCGGAAAACTTTGAGTTTCCGAAGAAACGTTTCGCGGCGTTTCTCGGGATTCCAGGAATCCGTGGCGGATTTCAAAGGGCGCAACGAAAGGGGATAGCGAATCGGATCCGTTTCGTTCGATCTCGATCGATTTCGTCGATCCTACGGGTCATTCGAGCAACGTCGCGTCCGAGTTAACGACGCGAATTGCGTCTGGCTGGGAGTACCTTCCTCTCGGCGCTGTTCCATCGCGAAATACCCTCGCGATACCCGTAGGAAGAACGTTGTCTCGTCGACAGGGTGGCTTTCGAGTTGAATTTCCCGTTGCCACTTTGTTTCAGATTTCCCGTGACATTTATCGACGCGATGGATTCCCCGTTGAAACGAACGAATCCCCTAAGTCGACGATCGAAAAATGGAGGAACGGGGCGGAACGTCTCGTCGAATTCGCGACGCTTCGCGTCGTGTGTTTCGCGTTCGGTCGAACGGATCAAAGATGAACGGCGCTGAAAGTATAGATTCTCGAGACGTCGGAAGCAGCGGCCGGAAGAGAATTGTCTTTATACGGATGCTGGGTATTCAATGAGGGGTAACGAGTCAGCCATGCGATCCGACGTCGCCGTTCCAGCTCGAAGGGTAAAGCCTCTTTCCTCTCGAGCGGTACGCAGTTTCCACGCTTTTTGTCCCGGGGACTGACACTGACAATGGACATTCCACTTTCCTCGAATTTGCGATGCTCTGCACTTTGCGCGAAACATTCGATCGGCGCGGTCGTCGCGAGGTAACGGACGTCAGCTTCGCAGACGACGCGAACACGAACGATCGAGGATGCTTCGTCGAGGGTCCTCCTCCGGCGGCGCTCCTTCGAGCAGTAATTTCGATCTCGCGTTACACGCGGGACGGTATCGCCCGTCGACTGTGCGCCCAAGAGATCGTCGAGATCGTCGAGATCGTCGACCCGTAGCCGCCGCCTCCATCGATGGGAGAAAAAAGAACCGCGAGAAGCTCGGGCGTTGTTGGATCTCGAACCGTCGCAAAAACGCGCTCCTCGCCGACGAAATCCGCGGAAAGCGGAAAGCGGAAAGCGGAAAGCGAAAAGCGAAAAGCGATGGGCGGAGGGCGTGCAGGAATTGGTCGATATTCGCGAAAGAGCTCGCGATAACCGTCCGAAAGGAGGCGAGAGCGACGTCGTTTTGTATCGTCGCGCACGTCGAGGCGGTACACGGATGTATCGCGAAAGTCTGTCTCCGATAGAGAGGCGTCGCGACGTCCGAGGGGGGTAGGCGGTTGCAGCGCGGCGCGGCGTCGGCGTTGGCGTTGGCGTTGGCGTCGGCGTCGGCGTCGTGCCAAGCCGCCACCGGGTCCGTGTAATTTTCTACTCGCGAAAAATAATTAGAAGCTCGTGTACACGGTCTCCTCTGTCTGGGCCGCTCGGAGCTTGATTACTCCTAGGAATACGCGTCGCTCGCGAAACGGCAATTTAAATTAGTAGACGCGCGCGGGACCGGTACCCGGCGTTTGATGCACCCGTCGGTGGCCGCTTTAAAAAACAATTTGTAACGACCGTGTGTTTGCCGAAATTTCCTACGGACGCTTAATTCTTAATCCTTTCGCTCGTACGCGAGTCTCTTTTCTCTTTCGACGAACGTCGAGGGCTTTGACCCGCGACGGGCTCGTCGTTTACGGACCGTCCTCGTAGTTTACTCCTGCCGTCGTGGATAATTTCGTCGATAAATTCGATCGGACCTGCGGTCGAGAAGGTGGACGTTTCCCAACCTCGCTCGACGCGTTGAATTTTACACGGCTTCGTTGGCAATCGTTTCGAGATTCTCGCAACTTGTTCGTAAATTTCTCAGCTCTCGTCCGAAATCGAAGCCGACTTCCAACGAGAACGAGAGGAACGTCGTCGCTTTGAGAGTCGAACGAACGAGCGAGTGTCCATCGGAGGTAAACAACTCGAAAATATAAACTCCGCGAATCTCTGCGCTCGCGTATTTTTCGACTCGGACCAGGTTTCGTCGAATCGATGACGCGTGTTCGCGCGTCGTTGAGCGGGATCTAATTCGGTCGTCCCGGTCTCTATCGGATAAATTTAATCGAGATCCCGGCGCGGACGGCTTCGTCCCCTCCGCGCGATATTATTCGTCGCGAAAAGACGTTTCAACGAGCGTTTTCAACCGTAATTGCGGGACGAGTGTAGAGCGATCGCGTCGCATGTGGCCCGTCGACGATCGTATCGACTCGGATGAAACCGCACGCGTCCGACACACCCTGTGCACCGTGTCGTCTCGTCGGTTCCCCCTTTTATCCGGCCGGTTTCCGCGACGGTTCAACGAAACCGGCGTCCTCCGAAAGAAAGAGAAGAACCGATCGATCCTCTCGGTTCGCGGTGCGTTTTGCATAAACTCGGTCCGGTCGCGTGCGCTCCGCCAATTTACCACGGGCACCGAGCAACGTCGAAACCCACCGACCCTCGCGTTATCTTCCATCGAGTCCGATAACGGCGCTCGTGGCCGAGCACACGACCACCCGACCGCCCGAAAGATCTCCCTTTTATTTACCCTCGAAGCGAATAATTTGCGCGAGCGGAACAAACGGTATCGATGGACGCATCGGGGAGGAAACCACTTTCGGTAGTTTCGGAAGAGGATCGATTTAGGCGTAACCGGGGCAAAAGTAACCAACTATCGATATCGAGGGAAAAAGAGTATCCGCGTTCGAGTCCAGAGTTCGCCGACGCGATGGTTCGGTTTCTTCCGTCCTGCCTCCGGTTCCAGTTAGACGGATCATTCTCGTTCCCATGGTCTGTATCGGAAGCGTCGATTAAGGGTTCCGTCGATTAATCAACGTCCACGTTAACAGTCGCGTTACCGAGCTCGACCCCGGACCGTGCGGCGCATCGATTAATCGATGTCTCTATCGACCGACGTCTCGATTAACTGGATCGTGGCTGCGAAGTTCCGCTCCTCTTTCGATGCGATCGGTTCCCGCGACTCGAGCCGAGCCGAGTCGAGTCGAGTCGAGGATCCACGCGTTCCTTCGTTATCGTCGAACAACGAAACGCGCGGAGCGTCTTCGAGCGACGTCGAAATACCGCGCAGTCCCCGCGGTCGCGAAAAAATTCCGGTTACGCGACGCGCGTTTCCCTCGACGAGGAAATTCCGCGGTCGCTCGGGATTCGAGAAAATTGCGAAATCTTGTACGCGGCGTGCCCGATCGAACGAAACGGTACAAGATTCTCGGCTCGGTCTCGTTCGAACGAATTCTTCTCGTAAGCGTAACGCGGTTTCGTACGCGAGAGCTATCCTCGTTATCGAAAGAGGCGGATGGTAAGTTCGTGCGCATCGAGCCGAACCGGTCTACGGATTTCCATGGCGGACGGGGATCCACCGTTTCGGGGAGAGATTCCGCGCGTTCCCGTTGCACGAGTCCGGAAAATTAATGTCAGTTTCAGCGTCGGTCGAAGGGACCGGGATAGGCGCTGTTGCGAAAGGTTTCGCGGCCCCAACCTCCTTTCTCCTTTCCGGGTAGTTTCGTAGAAATGTACACGCACGCGCGCACACACACACAAAAAAATATATATATATATATATGTATAAAAAAAAGGGGCAGGAAGGGCGGAAAGGGGGAAAACTTTAGGCTAGAAGGATGCGGCAGGCCGGCACGCCGGTAAATAATGCAACTTTACATCGGCGCGAGTTGCTTGCGGTGTTTTTCATCGCATGAAGTGGAACTGTCTAGACGCATTCAGCGCTTCTGCAACACTGCGAGGAACACCTTTATCGTACCCTCTCTCGCAATTTCCCGCAACGCGCGTTCTCTCCCTCCGTTTCCCTCGTTTTTTTATCGTCCGTTTCTTTCCTCGCGTTTTTACTTTTTCCACGGTTTTTTTTCTCGCCTTATTTTGTTCACCGTTGCGTTTCGCAGTTTCTCCGCGGGCTTTTTGTCCACGGAGAGAGCGAGAGAGAGAGAGAGAGAGAGATAGAACGGTGCGTTACACGCGAAAACGGTTACAGGAGACCAGCCGGGGGATCGGCGAACGTCGACGGCCCGAGCGTGGAAACGCGGCCGCTTCGAATCGGCGGAAAAACGCGAGGAATTCGGCCTTTTTCGGTTTATCTCGCTCCGCGTACCCCTCTGCTCCGTGCTCCGCGAAAAACGTTTTTGCTTTATTAAAACCGTGAAATCAAAGGGCGTGGCACCCTCGGGGCCCTTTCGTAACGCTTCTCGACGCTCGCGGGGCGACGATCGTCGTCGCGGTGGATCTCGTTCGGGCGACCAAGTCGCGCTCTCGAAGCGGAATCGAAATTTTCGAGAGAACGGCCGAAACTACGAAACGAAAGAGTCTCTCCTCTTTAATTCCCGATCGCGTTCGGCGAGGGATCGACCGATCTTCGTTCGGTTTGGTAGGCTAACCCCCGTCTCGTCGATCGGTCTCGAGAGCATCGGCGAACGAAACGTCGATACCGCGGACGATCCTCGGCGAATCGCAAAGTTCCATCGAAAACGACGCGACGCGACGCGACGCGAGGCGAGGCGAGGCGAGGCGAGGCGACGCGACGAGAGTAGCTACCCCCTGCCAGCTGTTACGGGAATGGAAGTTCGCGAGTTATGTCGCGGAATAGCAGTTTCGAGGCGGTTAAACGCGAGGAACGGGACGCGAATACGCGGAAGAACACCGCGCGGAGAAGTTCACCCGTGGAGAATACTTTGGAAGCGTTTCCTCCCGGAACATAACCGCGGCGAACAACTCGCAATTCTTTCCGCGGCCGTATGAATAAGTCCGAAATTCCGTGTTTTAATCCGCGGAGAACGGCGAGCGCCTCGTAAATTTCCGCGTTGCGCAATTCCGGAGTCCGCTGCACCGGCGGGGGGATCCTCTTCCTTTCTCGCGGAAGCGAGCCGATAAAACGTTTTGGCAGCGTCGGTTGCCTTTGCTCGTCGATCGAGACGATCGCTCGAGCAACAACGTTACTCGTTCTCCGTCTTCGAGTCGTTTCCCGTTTCTTCGCGACGTCGACGTCGCCGACGTTACCGGGAACGAGTCACGGGGGGCGCGAAAACGAGGCGATGGTGCTCGTAATTTTTCCCACCACGGTCCGAACCACGGGACGACCGAGTTCCCTCGAATCGCGCTTTTCGAATCGTCGAAACGATTTCGTCCCGAGTTTTCGATTTATTTCTTCGGGAGGAACGACTCGCTTCCGCGATACCCGGTACGCTTAAATGGAATTTTCCATAATTCCCCGACGACCGATCTTTCGCTCTCGAGGAATTCTTACACCGGACTCGGTTGCGCTCCGGATTAGTCAATCGATCCGCTCCTCGATCGGCACGGTTTCTCAACGAACCGTCTCGATTCGAAACGCGACGCGCCTCGTTCGCGAAAGGGATCCTCCGTGGTTAGTTTGGAAAGAGCCGCGTTTCGCGAGAAAGATTGAACGCGCGTCGACTTTGCACCGAGGCGACCAAGAAGGGGATGCTCACCGAGTTCCATTTCGCTGGAAACGGTGCTCGTCGAAAGTTGTGAAAAACATCGGGGACGGGGACGGGGACGGGGACGGGTACGGGAACGAGTCGAGTTCGATCGACGTCGCGGAAAGTGGTCCGGGGTCGAGCGGAGCCGGAGGCGGAGAATAATTAAAAAAGGAAGTCGAGGCGGTGGAACGCGGTCGCAATCGCGGGAGCGAAAAGTTGGAATTAATCGCGAACGGTGTTTTCGCGCGGTGGGCGCGTGTTCTCGTCTCGAGACGTCTCGAGGCGACGTCCGTTCGCGCGGCGCGTAATTGCGGGAAAATTTGCGAGCCCCGCCACGCCGGAACTTATCCGCCGCGGAAGCTAAACTTACTCGGGCCGCGAAGTAAATTTTACTTCTAGCCGGTCTAGCGAGGACTTACGCGCCACGGTAATGGAGTCGCGTGTAGCGGTTTGTACGCGTTCTCGTACACGTCGTCGCGTACTTCTCTCGTATAAAACAATTCCCCTCTGAGCAGAATCTACGCGCGCGAGTTTCTTCCCCGCGAATACGGCGATTCTCGCGGGAAAATTAGAAATTCGCGTCGGAGAAGCGCGCGAGTTTTGCTCGGCCACGAACGCGAGAGAGAAAAAAGAACGCGGGGAGCATCGAAGAATCGTTACTCGAATCCGATAATTTCCGCGGAAAGTTACGAGACCGCCGGACCCAGAGAGAGAAGAGGGACTCGCGAGGGAAACTCGATTCCGGCTCGAGAAAGACAAACGCGGATCGACGACGAGAACGCTTCGATGGCTTTTTTCGTAAAATCTGTATCAAAGAAATTACGATCGCTATTGAAATTTATGGAAATACCGGTTCCTACGATTCTCCTCCCTCGCGACCGTTCGATATTTCTTCGTCGGGAATTCTCGGCGAGAGAAAGACGCAAACTCCGGGTCCAATAAACGCGCCGATACGGCAGACTCGCGAGAAAGAGGAATTTTATCGGCGTTTTCTCAACGTCCCGGTAACCGCGTCGGACAAAAATCCGCATTCAAAGGTCGTAATCGGCGTTAAAATTTATGGAAATCGCGAAGCTTCGCCGGATCGACGGGTTTCCTCGGAATCGGCGAAGAAACCGATTACTCGCCGAGGAGGGATATTCCGTCGCTGATGGACTCTCCTCCGTTGGACGATCACCGCAAGCTGTTTCGCTCGCGAAAGCGAACGCCGCGATATCGTTTCGTCGAGCCTCGGGGAAAATTCCTCTTAGACCGATCGCTCGTTTCCTTTTTGCTTCGATCATCGAATGGCCCGCTCGAATCGACGTTCCCGTGCAGCCTCGCGTATTTTTCAATCGGGCCGCTCGAGTTTTATCTTTTTTTACCGGGGCTGGGCCGTGTCGTCGATAAGGATTTTACTCGGCGAATTGCCCGTCGCGATTTATGTCGGAGATTAATAGCGGAATTGGGTCGATTTTTACCGGATCGGGACCGTACCGATTATTTCCCCGGCTCTTTTCCGCCCCGGATCGATACTTTTCGCCGATCGTGCCGCTCCAGTGTACGTTTCTTCCTCCGAACGGTTGAATCTTTTGTATTCGAGAGATACGCGGTGCTCTCGTAGGGGCGAATTCGAACATCGGGGCCGAGAGAGAGCGAAATCGGCTAACCGAGACATCCGTTGCGGGAAACGTCCGAGCTATCGCGCTCTTCGCGCACCGTTGATTTCACCCGCCGCCCTTATTTTTCCTTGGAAATTATTTTTCCAGCGTTCGTCGCCCACCGAACCCTTGGTTTCTCTTTCAGGCTCACCCTCGTACAGGCTGGACGAACGATTCCCTCGAACCGGTTCGAACGATTCGATCCTTAAGCGCGGCTCGTCTTACGCGCTAGAAACCATCTTCGACTACTCAAAGTCCTCCTCCCGAACGCGTCACCGATTACCTCCGAGGATTCGCGCCCTTTAACCGGAACGGTCCATTATCGGCGCGGTGTGAAAAAAGTTGGCGAAAAGCGAGACACCCTTTCGGAGTCGGTCCGCGACGCCCCTCGAGAAAGACGTCGTCGACGGTTTCGGGTTCGCGCAGCCCTAATTTCGGCCGGCGTCGGGGTTTTTGCTCGAGTAGCTGTAGCGAATTCCGACACCTCGTAAAAGGGTTGGTTCGGCTGTCGACGCCCGGGACTTGGTCGTCGGCGTCGGCGTCGGCGTCGGCGTCGGCGTCGGCGTCGGCGTCGGCGTCAGCGTCGCCGCGCGCCCCTTTGACAACGGCCAATAACCCTCGTCTCGTTTCGGTATCGCGATTCCAAAGGCACGCGTGCATTCCGCAGCGTCGCGCTACGTCGCCTACTCGTGCGCGACGACGCCAATCGACGCTCGTCGGGACGCTCGCTCGTGTTACCCCCGATCGACGGACTCAAAGGAGAAATGTTAATTTCAATGCGCATAGGTGCGCGAGGGGCTGCATACGGACGATCGTCGGGTGCATTCCGCGCCAGCCAACGGAGGAGGGTTTCCATCGGCGTCGGGACGCACGCGGCCCCCCGAGTTTTAACCTCTACCCCGTATCCTTCGAGCCCGTAGACACTTTTTGCGAGAAACGTTCGTCGAGTGTCTCGCCTCGCGACGGGACTTTGAACGTTTCGAACGCGCGTTTCTTTTCATCGCGGAAATTCCGCCCCGAGGAACGAAACCGTTCTCCGTAGTTTCGCTCGTTCGCCAAAGGCGGAACGGGACGGAACGAGCAGGGAACGTTCGCACGGTCGTTCTCTCCCGATGAAACGAATAAATTGCAATTCGCGCGAGAGGGGACGCGGGAAACGCCGGACGATTTTTTTCCCGGTGAAACAAAGCGGCTACGTTCCGGAGGAATTTTCCGCGTTACCGCGACATCGAAGGGAAATTTTCGAGCCGGTTGTTGTCGATCGTCCAGCGAAACGGGTCGGAGCCGATGGTCGGTCGGTCGTCCGGTTGTTTCGAGAGGCCCCGGCGGGTCTCCTTGGGCGTCTAGGTGCGTTTCCGATAGGTAAATGTTGATCGTCGGCAGAGAACCGGGACACCGATGTTTGCGCGCACGAATATCAAGGTTCCGGGCGGGGTTATTGGTTCGAGCGTGACTAATGGTCCTCCGTAGAGATGTTTCCGAGGCTGCCGGGGGCTCGGTTTTCGCGCACTGACCGGGCATATGAATATAAATTACCGTCTGTCCCGTCGTATCGATTGCTTGTAAATTATGGGGACACTTGCATTATTCGGCCGCGGATGCGATTTTGTTCGATTCGGGCCCGGGTGGGGGTTACACGGCTAATTTAAACGGAACGACGGTGCAACGATGCGTCCGTACGGTCGAACGATATTTCGGAACGCGTTTGTTCTCGCTCGGCGATCAATCGCGTTAAGATCGCCGCGCTGCCAATCATCGATGCGACGATTCGTTCGATCGATCGAGGACCCGCCGTACACGACTCGCCGGGTTCCTCGCGAGCGGCTTTCCGATTCGGAGATACCGAGGATTCGAAAAGAAAGGAAAAAGAAAGTCGCGAGGAGCGTTGCTCCGAGAGAATCCCCGAAGCCCGTATCGTGGATTTCGAAAGGTTCCGTTTGGCCGTACGTCTCGAGGCAAAGGTAAGTTTTCCGTTCGGTGGTTGACTCGCGCTCGACGTTTCGAGTCGCGGACTCTCGTTGCTCGCGGTCCTCGAATTCCTCTCGCTCGACCGCGCGAAAACCGCAACGAAACCCGACTCACGGATAGTCGGGTAACGCGCGTTTACCCCAAACGACTCGCGTTCCCCGATAATCCCCAATTAGCGTTCCTCCGTGAGCTAGGGTTCCCCTCGAGCGCGTGTCTCCGGTCTCCTTAAAAGCGCATCGGACGGAGCTCGCTCCTCGAAACGGGCCACAAAAGCCTCGAGCGGCGAAGAGGCGAGCGGCGAAGAGGCGAAGAGGCGAGCGGTGAGCCGAAGAGGGAAAAACGAGGAACGCGCGAGAACAACGGAACCGTGCGCTACCGAACGCGAGCCCGCCCGGCAGGGAATCGCGAAGGAGGCGGGCTGGAAAAAAAATGGGATTTCCCCGTAATGCGCGGCAGGGTAGACAGGGAGAAGCATCCCGCACTTTCGCGTACACATAATTCAGTTTCACGAGTTGCCCGCGCGCTGTATGCACGGGAGAATATTAACATATGGATGGGGTTGCGCAGTGCGAAGCGCTTATCGCACAATGGAGCCACCCATTGTCATGCAGATTCCCCTTGGCTAATATAAAATGATCATCGGACAGATCGGGGGAATCCCCTAATGCTTTAACACCCCCGGTCCGGCCGAGCTGTTGCGTTCGTTCGCAAGTGCAGCCATGCGCGATAGGCCAGATACGCGCGATAATTATATGCTAAAGGCACGTAGCGAAGTTAGGCTCCCCGGTTTCCGCCTTCCCTCTTTCCCTCCTTCTCTCCGCGCGCGATAGGATTTACGTCTATTTAGCGTCTCGTACACCCGGATTACCGCTCGAAATCGATCCAACTCGGAACGCGCAGCACGGGCTCGCGTCCGCCCTATTTTTACCCGATCGAATATACGGGCCGAAAGGTTCGCTAGCTCGCTCCGTCGATCGATCGGTATTTTGCGGCTACTTCGCGGTAATTGGGCCAACCGCTAATGGGAAATTTGAATCGGGCCCGTGCGCGGAGTTTAAATTTCACGGGCTCGAAGAAAATTCCGATACCTTCGAAACGTCCAATCAGGTGAATACCTAGATCCGAATACGTACCGGGAAACGAAGAAAGGAATATTTTTTCATCGCGAGAACGCGGCGCCTCGTTTCCCGAGTTAGGCGAAAGGTATTTCGATCCGCGACCGCGACCGCGACGGCGCGCGAGGAACGTACGGTGGAATTTCGCGCGCGAGAGCTCGCATCCATCGAGCTCTCCATCGGGATCCATGGTTTTCGAAGAAAGTTTCGCTCCGGTATCGCGACCGAGAGCCCCGGGTGACTCGACTCCGCGAGCTTCGTTCGCTCGTACTCGCGATTCTCAACGCGCCAAGAACATTCCTCGGTAAAGCGGACGAAGCTCCCGCGATTCCGGCTGCTCGTAAATCTGTCTCGAAACGACGACCGACTGACTCGCGATCGTCCTCGATCGAATCGAGGAAGGAGACCGTACACGAGGGTTCGCGAGGCGAGACGAGTCGAGTCGACGCGTCTCGTCGGTTCGCGGGGCTCGAATTCGATTTGCCACGGTGTTCGCGGCGATCGTTTCGTCGCGACGGAGCGACGTTAATTTAATCGGCATTCCGAATCGAGTCGCGACGGAAGAAGGGGCGAGCGCGGAACGAGGAAAAAGGACGACGGAACGGAGGACGATGGGAGACACTCGAATCTGCAAGGGAAATTAACAATGTTTTCCTCTCGCTCTCCTTCTCGAGGATCACTCGTCACCGAGTAGTCTTCCGCGCGGTGGAACGTTCCACTTTAACTTTGCGCCCTGTCTTCGTTGCTTCGGTCACGGGACGAAAAGGAAAAAAGAGGGCAAGAAACTCGGGGCTAGTTGTATACTTTCACGGGCGTTAATTAGGATCTATCAGCGACGCGAGAACTCCCTTTTGTAACGACGTTGCTCCGTAATTTAAGATACTCGCTCTCCGGGCTCGTCGAGTTTCATTGCTCGCGAGCGAGAACGGTTCGCATTTTGTCAATTTGCCGGCTCGCGCTCCTCCCGACGCTCGCGAGATTGAAGCACCGCGTCTCTCTCGTTATCGTTGACGATTTATCACCAGCTCCCGGAATTCGATATTGCGCCCCCGCTGCTACCTTTGAAGTCGAAATGGCTCGCTTTCGAGAGTTTTAACGCCTCGCTCGATACCTCCGCCGAGTTCCCCGGCTGTCGCGTACCGTTGTTTACGCGTTTACGCAAATAAATATCGATAACGCGTTCGTAAAGCACGACCGTGCGAAAAGTCGATAAGACCGCGGGGTTGTTCGTTTCTTCCGCGAACGACGAGGCGCGCGTTTCGCTGGAACGACGCGATTGCAATTTCGAGGCGCCTCGATCGATCCCTCGCCGCGAGTTTCCACGAGCGAGCGATCTACGTCGTGCCGCTCTCTCGAATCGGAGTTCGAAAACGAATCGCCGTTCGGACATCGAACGAAAACCGTTCCGCGATAAATGCTCGTACGTTGTTTCGATTAATATATTCCGCAATCTCGCCGCGACAGGGCTGGTAGCGTTCGTTCGATCGCAAAGTTCGCGTTCGCGGGCTCGTACGTAATCCCCGGCGATCGTTGTCGCGTTAACGACGCTCCACCGGCCGTCGACGGATAAAAATGTCGGCTACGCTGCGGAGGGAGGAGGGAGGGAGAGGGTGGCCCGCGGGGGTAGGAAAAATCGCGAGGCGACGCGACCTCGTATCACCGGTGCAATTTCAAACTTGTCAGCGTTCTTGCGCGGGCCGGGATCGCGGTCGCGCGAAGAAAATGGGCCGGTGGCTGACCGCGAACGCCATTCCGTTTCGTTAAGCCCGTCGACGGTCGGCTAACGGCAAAAATATGCGGGAACCTACGAAACGGACGTAACCGTGGCTACGCGACCGCGCGACCGCGCGACAACGCGCCGCGTTATTATACTTTTACGCCGGCTCGTGATTATGTATCAACCGGACAGATTTATACGTTATGCGCGCCCGCTATCGATTTCACCGCGTGCCGGAACGCGACGCGACGCGACGCGACGCGACGCGCCACGCGCTTCGAGCCCTGTGGGAAATACGCAACGCCGAAGTAAATCGCGTTCGCGGCGGTACGCGTTAATCCGGAATAGGCACACGCTCGGCGAAACGGTTCGTCGGTTGGGGGGAGAAAAAAAACGAAAAGAGAAGAAACGCTCGATCCGTCGATTTTCGGGACGCAGAGCGTCCGGGAAAAGCTCAATTTCGGACGAATCGAGATCGAAGACGTACAGAGATCGTAAAGTCTCGAGAATCGCGTAAGACGGTTTTTAAAAGTGAACCGTAATTTGCAGCCCGGAAGCACAGTTTCCCGAGGGAGAGCCACGAAGGTTGCGAAGATTTTACGAAATTTCCGAGACGTTCTTCGGCCGGTACGATACATCGAGGCTCGAGGTACGCTCGTTACAACGCGCGAGGTCTTAAACGTCGGAGACGTTAGTTTACGCCTTCACGGATACCCGGAACGCTCGAAACGAAAGAGAATTTACTCTTGTCGCGGTGGAACGAAGTTACGCGAACGAGAATCCTCCTTTCGACGTTCCGAAAACGACGAGACGCGACGCGACCTCGCGCAATCTCTTCCTTTCCGGTGTACGTATCCGCGACTCTCGAACGGTGCTCTCTTCGGAACGACGCGATAAACGTTCGCGAGCGTATTTGTTCGACGAGATCCCGGGAGCCGGTTCGATTTTCGAAATAGGTGGAAACGTGTGCGGCGTTTGCGCGTAAATTGCACCGATAACTGGCAACGCGCGATCGTCGGGGCCGATTCTAAACCCGATCGAATCGCGGAAGCGAAGACGAGAAAGAACGAGCTCGGATCGTTCCATTTCCTTATAGAAAACCTCTCGTTCCGGCCTCTGAAAGAACATCCGCGGCGCGGCGTAGCGCGACGCGAGACGAGGCGACTCGTTTCTTATTTCGCTCGGTCTCGGGTCGAGGAAACCGAGAAACCGACGTACACGGAGACGGAGAAGAGGCGCGATGGGTCGAGGAACGAGGGGCTTCTGGGCGGACGATCGGTAGAAACTACCGGTCCAAGATTCGAGAGGTAACGAGGCGGAAGAAAACGAGATCGACTCTCGTCCGTCGTCGGGCGTTCGAAACGACGCGAGCCACGCTCGCTCCGATCGAGTTCGATCCACGAGAGTTTCCTCGCTCCGTTTTCGAAACAACTTTCGAGGAGCGTCGGACCTTAAACGCGGCGATACCCACTCGTTCCCGAAAGCTCGTCGGGCGACGAAAGTCGAAACGTTCGCGAACAAATCGCGTCTCTCGCAATTATCGACGCAGCGTTTCGTCCCCTTCCGGAGTAGGGAGCAGCTTCGAGAAATACCGTTAAAAGTTCATTCGTTACCATCGGCGAGATAAGGGCAACGAATTATAGACTCCCGATAGTATACCCCGGAGGGGACCGTAGCCGGTGCAGGTTCGTTTTCGTTCGATATAAATCCTCGAACTGTAATTAGGTCGATAAGGCACCATTTACATCTGGAAACGAGCTACGCTTTCGCGGCCCGCGCGCACAGTTTTCGCAATAAGACGGTTCGATCGAACTTTTCGTAACCGATAGCTCGTTCTTCGGTGTTCGCCGAGCGTTCCGCGATAAAATCGACCCGCTTCCGAACGATAAACTCGCGCCCGACGTTAACCGTCGAGACTCGACGGAAACGATCTCCTTAACGAATATCTCGTTCGAGCGGTTAACGGGATCCGACGAACCGGCGCGCGTCGCGTCGCTTCGCTCTTCGACAACCACGACCACCGCGACGACGACTTCGAAAAATTACAAGGCCGGAAAATTTTCCTCGGAGTTTCTCGCGAGCGTGGAAAAATAAATTTTAAACGAATCAAACGTCGCGAAGGGTGTACGGTCGGGAATTAATTCTCGTTAACCGCGGGAAGTTTGCGGGCGTTAATTTTTTCTAATTCGAACGTCGACGCGACAATGGCGCTCGGAGCGTGGCGCGCGAGCAGCACAATTTCTACCGTTATCGTCGAACGGGACGAGGAAGCTTATTAATTTGTCAAACCGTTTAATTACGACGCAAAAACGGAGTATTCCGCGCCGGACTTTAATTATACGGATGCTCTTCACGCTGTCACGAGCTTCGTTATACATTGTAATATAGCGCAAAGCGAGAGCGCCAATTTATTATTATTCGGCGTCGCGAACGTTTAACGACCGATGCGCGACGGAGGGTGCGAGCACGTCGCCCCGGTCGCGTTCCCATCGGGGGAATCGGTCGTAAATTAGCGCCGTTTGACGAAAGATTTTTAACTCCCGCTCTCCCCACCTTTTCCGCACTTGCCGTTTCGGAAGCGATTTTCCACTTTTAGAGCGGCAATTACTCTCGGATGGTAGGAAATTTATGACGCCTCGGTGTACTCCGCTAAGCTCGCGCTAAGTCACGGTGATTAGTCACCGGGAAAGCGAGTCGTGGCGGTTTTATCCGCGAACAAGTTCCTGATCCGTACAATGGATGGTCCGGAGAATATTAGGATTATACTAGGACGATCTTCGCCTCGCTCGAGAACACGGTTTTCGGATTTCGTTCCGGCGATATTGTTACGGTGACCCCGAAGCTCTCCGGCTCGAATCGCGCTTTCTATTTTCTCCCTGCGATCATTTCGATCGTTCGGAGCCTCGAATCGGAAGCTAGACGATCGATCTTCGAGGATCTCGCGACTCGGGTGCTCCCCTCCGAAACCATCGAGAAACGTTTCCATCGGGTAACGATCGATCCGATTTAATTAATTTCTACTACTTTTGCGGCGTTGTATCGACAAAAACGTATATCGTTGCGCAATTATTTGCCGTTCGTATAATTAGTTTACTCATTTATCGCGCTTCGTTCGTCGAAAATGTACGCCGCGTTCGCTTCGTTGCTTTCCCAGACCGCCTCTTTGAACGCACAATGGCTCGAACGTTTTCGTTCGGGTCGCAATTTACATCGATCATAGAACCAAATGGTACCGGAAACGATCGAAAAACGAACAAGCCGAGCTACGAAATTGCTCGAGACGGTGAAAATTTAATTTTATCGCGCGCGAACGGTCCGATTCGAAAGGTAACGCGGAATACGCGTATTCCTCGCAGTTCGATGCGACCGACTCCGCAACGACCGCGAAACATCGTAACCACGGTTTATTTTACTTTCCGTAAGCGTTAACGGTACTCGCGGAACGAAGCGCGCGTTTCTTTTCCCCGAATTCGAAGCGTGGACGCCCGGCGATCGATTTCTCGAAATCTCCGCGAAGACGTTCACGACGGATTCACTGTCTCCTCGGAGAGCTTTCGATCGCGACTCCGTTCCATCGATCGTTCGATTCCTCTCTCGTTCTCGGTTGTCTCCCCGGGGCGTCCGTTTTCCTTCTCGCGCGACGAAGAATCCAGCCGCGAAAACGATCTCGGTCCCGTTTCCTCGTCGCGAACGGCCGGCCGGAGAGATCTTCGAAACGTTCGACGGATCGAGAGAAAAGACGGAGGGAAAGAGACGAGTCCGTTGATCGGCGAAGAGCGGAGAGAAGCGGAACGGTCTCGAACGACGGGGGGTTGGAGGATCGCTGGGGAAGAAACCGAGACGAGACGAGACGAGACGTCGAGGAAATAACGCGGGGCGAACGAGCGAGAGGAGCGGAACCATCCGTGGAGGAGAAATCGGGAGGGAAACGGAAGGAGGAGAGGAGCGGGGATCGAAAACGAGAAACGCGTCGAGTCGGATAAGACGAACCCTCCGTTCCGCGGGCGCATCGTCCGGAAGAACGTCCCGGATCGTAGGAGTTTGGAAATCGCCCGAGGGGTCGAGCGAGTCCCGGTCTCGGCGCCGTCCTCCTCGCGCTCGCCCTCGCCCTCGCCCTCGCCCTCGCCCTCGCGTCCACCGCGAAAGAGACCACCGAAAAAGGAAACCGTCGAGACGGCGGGAGAATTCCTCGTCCACGCGTCCGCGAAACCGCTACGCGTCTCGGGAGGGGAACGCGGTCCCGCGGTCGATCCCGATTCGCCGTTTATCTTTCCCAGGGAACGTCCCCGATCGTCTTCCCGCACGAACCGCGAATCGAACGGAGAAACGAGGAGAGAGCCTCGAATCCTCGATAGCCTCCGAGGAGACGCTCGAGCGAACGCGCGTTTCGTGGACGCGCACCCATCGGATAACCCGGGTGCCCCGATCTCCGCGCTCCGCGCTCCGACGACCTCTCGTCTGATTCTGACAACTTCTTTTACTCCCCGCGTTTCTTCCCCGATGTCTCCCGCACTCGGACGGACACCATTTCCCGGCCGTCTCCCTTCGTTCGCCTCCCTCGCTCCTCCTCCTCGTCTACCGTTCCGAGGATCTCCGCCGGCATACCGATCTCGTTCATAAAAAATTCCCTCTTCCGAGCCTACCTTTCATCTCCGCCCGGAATCCCTCGGATTTATCCCGTACAGCGCGCATCTGCCTTCTAGCGTCGCGGAAATATACTTTAATTTACCGGCTGTCAAAGCGTGCCAGTTCCTCGCGAGTTCCCTTATCCTTATCAGTGTCCCGTACAATTCTATCCACGGTCCTCTCCTTCTTCTCCCCGAAGGCGTCTCTCCGTCTCTTGGTTTCTCGGCCGGTGCCGCGACGACGAAAACGACGAAAACGACGAAGACGAGGTAGACGACGAGGACGACGAAGACGACGAAGACGACGAAGACGACGAAGACGAAGGAAGACGAGGAGGAACGGCGCCGGCACTGTCTTCCGACGCATTTTCCGCATTTTCCGCATTTTCCGGATTTTCCGGATTTTCCGCATTTTCCGAAAGGAGCGCTCTCTGCATATAGATTCCTCTCCGTTCCGAGTCCTCCGGTCGCCTCTCCGTCTCGGGAGTTAAAGCAGATGTCACCTAACGTCGCCACGGTAATCTATTTACGTCGAGGATATTGAGATAGGTATGCTCGACGAGATTAGCTTCGATCCACGGGGTCCCGCGCTCCCCGTTCGGTCTCTGGCCGCTCCCCAGTCAACGATGCCGGTTAATTCGATTTTTGGTATCGTTGCTGGCCGATCGCAACGCCGTGATCCCGGGCTACGTTCGACGCGATACGACGGTGTATAATTCGATGGCTGGCGAGGAACGAAATTACGGGCGTGTTCGCGACTACGAGGAGACAACGTCGGAAAGCGAGAGCTCGAGGTAATTCCGTAGACGCGGAGCCGGCGAGACGCGTACGTTTACCTCCTTATCCGGTGCGAGTACTCGACGAGGCGTTACTCGCCGGGCGAAACGAGTCCGCATCGCGTCGCGTAAGAGGAAATCGAAACGCGGGCGGCTATTATCGAGGACCGGCGCGGCGCGTTCCGCAATGTTGGTCGATCGTTCGGGGAAAGATAAGAAACGAGCTTACGAGTTTCGTATCGTGGATCGCGAGCCTACGTCGCGAGCCCCTTCGTACGCGATACATCCTTCTCGACAACAGCTTCGTCGAAACATAAATTCCTTCTCCCCGAGCTATAATTCACCGTTCCCGATAAATGCTCCCCGGTACGGCATCGGTCTTTCCGCCCTCCGGCGCGGCGGCGGAAGAAAAAAAAAGGAAGAAACGAGAAAAGGGGGAAAAAGAAACACGCGATGCGAATCCGGTAAAATATTTGTCGTCTCGGAGAGAATCGGGCGGGCAGGCCGCGTCGCGGGTATACGTCGACGCGGAAAACGGTGTATTTTTTTTTTGTTCGGTCTCTCGTCGTTTGCGGCGCGAGGGAACGGGCGAAACGTAACGACCCGGAGCGCCTCTCCGCGTCCGCGTCTCTCCGCGTCCGGGTACTCGAGGATACGTCGCGCGAGCGGTAAGACGGTAAGACGACGGAAAGGAACGCGACTATAAAGGGTCCGGGGCTAAAAAGAGTTGGAAAGGTTCGCTACTGATTTTACAAAGGGACGCGGAACCGTGGAGGCTCGGAGGAGGGCCGATCGGTATTCAGGGTAAGGTTGCCGGGGTCGTGCGCAGGGCTGGACGTACACAAGATTTGCCGGAGATTCTTCACGGTGTACAGGATACGCCTTGGCTGGCAAACCGACCCTACGTGCTCTGGCTCCTTTATACGTCATTCCCATTTCCGATCCGCTCGTTCGACCGGCGCGCAATTTATTCCGTCGCGGCTCGTCAGACCGCGGACGTGAGTCCGTCCCCCGAAAAGATTTTTCGACCCGCTCGCGATTCTTTCGGTCGTTGCGAAAGATACGTAACGACGCTCGATCGATATCCGCGCCGCGCGTCGTCCGAGTCCCAGCTACCGTCGCGCGGACGTGATCCTAATTCCGAACGCGCGTTCCCCGCGGATAAACCGACGATTAATTCGCCGCTTTGCGCCGCGTACCGTGGCGTCGACGGCTGCGCCGATGATCGCTCTCGGTTCTCTTTCTCGAGGAGACCGCGGACGTTCATCGATGGAGTACCCGTGCGAGTGACGCGCTCGAAGCCCGTGGTACCGAGAAACGCGAAATTAAAACGAACAATTTATCGCTTTCGATACTTTCGTAACTTCGTTCGATGCTTCGTTTTCGCTTGGCCCTTTCTCTTCGATACGGTTCCACGCGCATTTCCCGATAGACGCGTCTACTCCGCTCTCGTTTTTCCGAACGTTACACCGTACGCGGAGCGATCTCGGCTCTCTCGACGAAAGAGTGCCGATCGCGCGCGCGTTCCATCGCGAACGACGCGAACCGTTCGACGAGACGGATCGATTCCGTGGCTCGTTCCCCGAGGATGCGTAACCGTTCACGGTGTTGTTCCCCGTATCTTTTCGTTCCGGATCGTCGGCGCGACGGTCGAGGAACGAGGGGACGCGAGCATCGCGGTCCGCGACGGCTCTTTTTCTCGGTGGCCACTCGGGCTCCCCTGTTCGGTTACACCGACCGGTGCGCATCCCTGGTTCGCCCCTCGCCACCGGGAACAACGAAAGAGCGACTATTTGCCCGCGCGTCTCTTCTCTCGTACGTTCGCCTAGCTCGCGATTCCTGGAAAGAGAGACGCACGTCCCGGAGCCAGCCGAGTTCAACGCGGGGTGCGAAGCAACGAACGAGACCGAGAGAGGAAACCAACGAACGAACGAACCAGGGGGAGAAGGACCGTTTTGTAGCGAGTTCTTCGACCGTAGGGCGCGGGCATCGAGGAGCCCGGAAAACGAATGTCAGCCACGAGTGCCACTCCGGGCTTCATCGGGAGATTCCGTTCATTTAGTTTTCCACGCTACCGGCGCTTTTTATCGCGCGCTTCCGCGTTACGCTCCCCGCGTTCTTTTATGCAGACTCGATGCCTCGGTGCATTCATCCCCGGGACTCGTATAAATTGCTAGAGGCCGAGCGCCGCGGATCGCGATACCGAACGAGGGGAAAGATACGCGTTCGTCGGACGGAATTTCGATAAGGCGATTCAGAGTGCCCGAACTGGGAACGCGTCCCGAATCTTTTCCAGAAACAAGGAAACTACGATCGCGGATAGAAGAAAAAATAGTGTAGTGGAAAGCCTTTGGTTTTGGGCGTTTCCCGCCTCGTTGTGACGGGAGACGATCGAAAACTTTGAATTTCGTTTCCTCTGTCCGTTACGAATATTCCGCGTGACCGCAAACGCTGTACGATGAATCGAAACTTTTTTGGTTTGTCTTCCGTTAATCAACGATCATCGTAGAGTAGAGTTTTCGTCCCGGGGAGAGAACTTTTCGTAGGAAAAGAAAAATAGTGTAGAGAAACTGCACGCATCGGTTTTTTTTTAAGCTTCGACGTTAATTTGTAACTATTGGGAACTAAAAACTATCAATAGATCGTATATCGCTCTATTCTCGAGGGTCGATCGAAACTTTCTAGCGTTCCGGCTTTTCGCGTAACGTCTCATTTTTGTCGACTATTCTGGGTCTTTACAAAAGCTCGTGCTTTTCGAAAACTAGGGACGATACGGTAATTCGGCTCCGAATCTTTCTTTCGAAGACTCCCGCGAGCTGTACGAGAATCATCTACTGGTTATCGGAAGTAAAAATCGTGCAGGACGGTGTAATTCGTCGTCGAGGGTGCAACGAACAACGCGGTGGTAAACCGTGGGCGTATTTACGCGGATCGTTTGTGCACGTAGGTTGTTCGTACGTCGAAACGGTCCCTACCCTTCGTTTCATGCGTCGAGTTTTTATTTTCGGGATAATTTTCGGAATTCGAAGCGCGCGGGCGTCGATGTTTCGTCCAGCTTATCGGGGAAATCGAGTCCGACGCGTATTCGCGAATCCGCGTTAATTCGACGCTCGTGTTCGACCGATATCGAGCGTTATTTATTAACACGCGCGCAAACGTTCGATTCGATGTAGCTGCAAAGTATCGAGCAACGTACCAGCGCTCCGAATGGAATATCGCCTCGAAACGGGTCCCTCGACTTGCTCGCGCGAAATATCATCGGGCCTCGAAGCGTCCTCGACGGAGGAACGCGAGGCGGTAACTTTGGAAAAAACGTTCGACTCGTGCGAAAGGAACGCGCGAAAACTTTGGCGAAACTCTTGAAAAGGAGCGCGGCGAGGATTCGAATTGGCGATCGAACGCGCGTCTCCTTTCCGCTGGAAGGAACCGTACGCGCGTACAGGAACGGCGTCGAAACCCGTTACGGAAGACGGAGTCGACCGGAAGCGGATTCTCCGAGCGTCGGTGGACTCCCCCGTGGCACGGGAAGGTTTAAACCCCGGTGCGCTCCGCGCTCCTCGAAAATCGCGTAAGCTTCGTCGGAATCGGGAAAAGTATTTACATATCCGCGTTTCGCGAGCGTGTCGGGCCATCGACTTGGGGGTTTTCGCGCGAAACGAGGTCGGAACACGGGCATCGAGCGAGCTCGTATTCGGCGGCTTCTCGCACGGGAAAACGCCTCGTAGCCGAGAGTTTCGCGAAGCGCAGTCCGCTCGGTAAGCGGCTTAACCGGTCTTAAGCGGCTTCGCGTCCCTCGGAGAGACGCCGATTCTTCCCCGGTCACTCTGCGCGCGGGCGAGCCGGCGAGCGGACGAGCGAGCGAGCGTTTCCTCGAACACCCTCTCGCGGGTTTCCGTGTCTCGCTACGGTACGCGACGCATCGCTGAAGAATTTCGATCTCGTTTCGAGGGAACGTCTCGCTCGAGGCCGCGGACGCGTTCCGGGTCCGAGTAGCCCTTTGTCAGGCCGGTAATCGCGGGACCGAATCTGAACACCGCGACGCAGCGCCCCGCGGCGCGGGCCCCTCGATTTCTATCTCGCGGTGCCCGTCTTCGAAAACGCTCCGAAACTTCCACGAAGGACCAAACGGGGAAAGAAAGAGTCCTCGGACGATCGTCACGGCGATGCTTCCAGCTGCGTTCGCGGAGACGTCCTCGTATCGTCGAACGGCTCGGAAACCGCTCCGAAAGCTTCGTTACGATTTTCGAGGCGAATCGCGAGATCGACGCGGCAGCGAGACGTCTCGTTTCCGGGAAGACACGGTTTTCGAGCGGTCGCAGCTTTACGAGCGGCTGTCTCGGACGCCCGAGTTTTATAGGCGCGATAGAGTATGGTTGTAAACGATAAGGATTCCCTCGAAAAATTTACGGTACGACGAGCTCGCGGCAATCGTAACCGTTAATGGGGAGCGCTCGGATAAAAAACGAAAAAAAGAAAAAAACACGAGCGTAGGAGAGCAGAAAGAGAGCAAAGGGAGAGAACAAAACGCAGATCGGAGCGAAGGTCGGCGGACTTAGGAAAATTACGTCGCGGCGCGGCCGGTTTCGCTGGACAAGCCGGGCGAAACAACGCGGAAGGACGCTCGCGATACCAGGGTACGTAAAAATTGCACCGGTTCCGTTTATCGTTATTATCGTCGGTTCGGTCCTCTCGGTGGAGAGTCGCTGGTTCGCGCGCGTCTGGTTCGCAGCCGCGCTCTGCACGGAAGTTGCCGGAAAACGTGGAACCGTCGCGTTACGAAAGTTGTCCTTAAACGCGTTAACGTCACCGCGGCCCGGCGAACTTTCCGCATACGCTGGCAGATTGCGTTCGCGAGGATAGCTAGCGCGGCGCGTAGGTTCTCGCGTCGCGAACAATTCCGAGCTTCGATCTCGAGTTTTCGTAATCGCGGGGTACCGCGAGGCGGGATGGCAATTTTCCCGCGGCCGCGTCTTTCGAGGAAACGATACCGCGGGAGGGGGTAGGGGGTGCCAAAGCCACGATTTATCGGAGCAACGCGCCGTAAAAAAGGACTCGTCCCGTTGGTGCGGCCTGAGTTACGGAACCAATTACCGCCCGATACGTGCCTCTTAAACGGTATCGAATATCGAGGAACCGCTACGACGCTACTTCTCGCGGAGTTTCGCGAAACTCGGTCGCTCGCTCGAAGCGGTTTTCACGGTTTTCGGGAACGGTTTTATCGAGTCGAGTTCGTCCGTAGGGTAGCCCGTTCTTCGCAGACTCCACGGGGGGGAAAGAGCGCGGCGCGTTCCCGTTCGGTTGCGCGCGCGAAGCGCTCGGTGAACGGCGTCGGAGGTCGAGGAACGCGATACCGGACGACGGTTTCGATTCCGCTCGGACGAACTTCCGACGACGGTCCGTATTTCGATTTCGCCTCGGCGACCGTGTACCGGATCGATGCCGCGCCGGGCGGAGAAAATCGGACGACGGGCTGCTCCGTTTGTCGGAGAAACGGAGACCGAGACGAGGAATCGTCGCGCTCGAAGTTATCGAACACCCCGTAGAGGCAGGGTCGCCGACGGTATCCGTGACCGACATTTGCAAGGCGATTAAGGGAAGCGGGCGCGATACGCTCGACGACGGGGATTCCGGTCGAGGATCGTTGTTGCGCGAAGAAGCCCTTCCTACCGGAGAGATTACCGTCGAACTGCGGAAATGGCGCTGATGGAGGGACTTGACTTTGTCAACCGAAGCGCGAGGAAAGCTTCCTCCTGTTGCCGGCGCTATTGTCGCGTAAATACGTAATACGTTCGGGGGCCG
Source organism: Ptiloglossa arizonensis (assembly GCF_051014685.1). Lineage (NCBI taxonomy): Eukaryota > Metazoa > Arthropoda > Insecta > Hymenoptera > Colletidae > Ptiloglossa > Ptiloglossa arizonensis. The sequence continues at coordinate 34,969,082 of NC_135048.1, forward strand.
AATGGCTCGCTTTATTAAACTTCGGCCGCGGCTTAATCGACCACGTTGCCGTTTCGTCCTCGCGATCGACGGGACGCTATCGACCGGAGACCGAAACTCGGAGATCGAGCATCCCACGGTCGGCCACGTTCGCGAGAAAATCGCCTCGAGCGCGCGTCCGACCGTTGCTAGGCGTTTCCACTCGCCTCGCCGGAGCTGGCCGCGATATCGAGAACTTTAGAGCGGCCGGATTATCGCACCGCTTCTTCGAACGCGGAGGAAAGCTTTCCTCGAACCGTATTTCGCGAAGTGTCCCTTCGAGAGGGAAAGCTTCGCGGTATCTGCCCGCAGGAACGTCGTCCACGGAACCGAAAGGTTTACCGAGAAACGAACAACCACGCGGGATGCGGGCGACGCTCGCGAGGACGCGTCGTCCACCGGACAGATTCCTTTTCGCTCGAGTCGGATAACGATAAATACCCATTTCCCCGAGTCCCTTTACCCATCTTCCGTAGCGGTATCTTTAATCGGATTTAGGGTAGCTCGGGCGGAAAACTGGTTCCCTCGGAAAGGGAAGTACCGCGGCGCGGTCTCGCGTTTGTTTAATAGCCGCGGCGCGTTTCGTAATACGCGCAATTACGATTGTTCGCGTAACCGGGGAGCTCTGTCCGGTCCTCCGATATTTATCTCGCTGCTTCTCGACGCTTTGTATCCGCGCGGCGACCGCGTAAATTACTGCGCGCCGCTCGACAAAAGAACGCTTCCCGGTCGAGCGGCTCACCGGTCCGGCAATTAACTCGTTGTTAATCGAATTAACCGAATTACAGGGGACGGAGGATTCTTTCCGCGAGCCGGCGATCGCTTCGCGCGGATGCACCCTGTTTTCCATCGGGCCGTGTAACGTCGAGCCGAGAGTTCGCTCGCTCGTTCGCTCGCTCGCTCGTTCGCTCGCTCGTTCGCTCGCTCGCTCGGTCGACCGACCGAGGGAAAGCTGTGTTTTTTTCGCTCCGGGAGCTCGCGGAGGGACGAACGTCGGAGGCCCGCTCGTAACCGGTCCTCGCGGTCGCCGCGGCCGACGATAAATATTCGTTTCGGAGCCCGAAACGTTTCCACGTCCATCTCGTGGACGGATCTCGGTCGGTATTCGGGGTAGCCGGCGGGTAGCGCTCGAAACGATTTCCACGTAACGTCTACCGTTCTTTTCGGTAGTAATATCGCTGTATAATTACAACTTCTGCGGTTACGTGGGCCAAGGCGGCCCTGGCATTTTTCTTATCTCGATCGGCGAGCACGGCCCGCGACCACGGCCGCTCGCAGCGAACGTAATAGGGTTCTATCCCGGACCGGGTTCTCTTATCCGATGTACCCCGAGCGGGTTCTCGGGGACCGTCGCTCGCACGGAACGCGGGACCATCGACCGGCCATTTCCTTATCGACTCTACGCTCGCCGGCGAACCACCGACTTCGAGGACCTCGGAGAACGGACTAGATGCGACGCGACGCGACGCGAACCGACGCGTCTTTGGCTCGCGATGGATATCGACGATCGGGTTTTTCGCGAAAAAGACGAACCTTTTCTTCTTCGAGGAGGGCAGAATTTGTGGTCGTTGGGTCGTTTTTAGCATCGTTTCGGCATCGGGTAGAAATTTTCTTTAACGTCGTATTCGTTGCACGCGTACTTGGTGGAAAAATTTATTCGGACGTTCGTCGCGGCCGTCCCCCGACGATTTCGCGCTTCCGAATCCATCGAATTACCGCGATCGAACGCGGAAGCGCGCGAGCGAGCAATCGCGAACGTCGCGAGCGCTCGACGTCGTAAATTTGCCAAAAATCGCGAGCCGGTTAATTAAATCCGGGATCGATCGCGCCGCGAAAGATACGGGGATGATTTTACGAGGTTCGATTGACCTTTGGTCCGGACACCGGCGAGCGTCGGTGTTTTCCATCCGCGTCCGGTTTCGAAGCACTCGCGTCGATCGCGAAATCCAGCGATAAGATTTCGTCGGTACGACGGAAACGAGAAAACGAGAAAACGAGGGAACGCGACGTTCGGCGAAGAAACGTCGCGGTGGCGGTTATCTCGGCGCCGTGGTCTCTTCTCTCGTGGGCCGAAATTAAATATTTTCGCGAAATTAGATGCCGTTTCGCGACGATACGAGCGGCAAGTTTTTCGTTCGGCACCCTGTTGGTCCTGGCGCGGTTACATTGTCCCGCGAGGACCGCCCTCGTCGAAAACAACCGGCCATCTCGTCGCTATCGGTGTCCTTAATGCCGAAAGTTTCGGCCGGGGCTCGCGTCGGGGCTCCCTATCTCTGCCAAATGAACAAATTTGCCGGAGTTGCCCGCGATAATAAAGTTTTTTTTTTTTTTTTTCGCCCGTTCTCTTCCACCTCTCGGGAGGACGACGCGAGACGCGAGACGCGAGACGCGAGACGCGAGACGCGCAACGGGAGGACGAGCGACGCGAGCAGCGGACAACGCGGCTGCGTCGCGTCCGATAACGATTCGTCGCTTACGCAACGCTCGCGCCTGCCTCGGGACGAAGCGTAGATTCCCCTAGACTCGAGATTCATCGTACGACTCGAACGTTGCGCCGCGGATCGCGAACGAACAGCGAAACGTTTCTTTACGTTTCGCGTAGAACGACGGGATTATCGGTGACCTTGTTGCGCGATTTTTCTCTCCGTCGCTGGCAAACTTCCGCGAGAGGTTATCGAAAGTTTCCAGGCGAACGGTAAAAAACCTCGCGACGTTGAGAGGTTTTCCAGCGACCTTGCCGGGACCATTTGTCTTCCCGAGACTCGCCGTAACGTTCGATCGAATCGGAGAACGTCCGACGCTTTCCAGCCACCGACGACTCCATTTACCGTAAACGAAACACTTTACCGCGATGTGAACGCCGTGTCGTCGTCCTCGGTCCGCGAAGAGCGCCGTTAACCGTCGCGACGACGCGAATACGGCGAATTTTCGTTCGAAACGAGCAACGGACGCTAACCTGGCCGCGCTTCGACGTTGCGGAAATAACCGATCGTTGTTTACGTTCGAACGACAACGGTAGAAAACAATCGTCGCTCGAAGTATCAAGGAGAGCGGAAGGGAAGCTCGAAAAGGTCCTTGGAAGTCGGAAGTCTGTCGAGTCGTACGTTCCGCTCTGCGTATCGGCGCGAACGGACCGCCTAAACCTCGGCTTCGGACAATAGCGTTGAAATATCGGGCATCGGCGACGCGACGTTCGCGTCGAGCGGAGAGAGATCCGATATCTGACCGGGTTCCTGTTCGCCGCAGGGAACGATCGACCTTTCGAACGCGCAACCCTCGCGAATCCTGGGTTACGCCGTAGCGTAGCAATTTTTCCGCGGCGCGTCTTTCAGCGTTCGCGGAGAAGTTCCGAAGTGGAAGCGCGTCGACGAAGAGGCCCCGTGTCCCGTTGCTCTCTCGAGGCGCGCGGCGACGATTAAACGGTGCCCTCGACAAAGGATTCGGACAGAGGGGATTCACGATCCGCGCGGGGACACCGACAAAGAACCGAGGAACCGTTTGCAGGATTCTCCCGTTGTCCTTCGACGAATGGAGTCAGCGGACCTTGGAGCCGGGGACAAAAGCCCGCGCCGTTGCGATCGCTCGGTTAACTCGTCCGTTCTTCTGCTCGGGATTCGCCCTATCCGTGCTCCCCCTTCGCGATCGAAAACGGACCCGATGACACGGATATCGGGGGGTTTGAAGTTTTTTTTCGTCAGGGGGTAGCCCAATGGGGGTAACATCGTAGCTCGGGGCGTACGAGTCGTCGTTCCAAAGACGGACGGTTTACCGCGTTCCCGAGAAGAGATTGGAGAAAAATTGGAACAAGGTCTCTCCGCGACCGGTGGATTTTCGATCGTCGCGCGATCCGATCGAACGCACGAGTGCCCCGTTTCGTTCGATCTTCCATTATCCGAATTAATCGGCTTTGGAAACGGTAAGCGACCTGCTTCGAGCCAAGTGGGATCGATACTCGATAACGCGCCGACCGAACGCTCGATAGAATAATGAACGATAATGCGCGATAATTATTCGGTTAATCGTTCGACTCAATTATTGAAATTGCACGGTCAATCGTTCACTCGGCCGCGTCGCAATAATTAATGGCGCGTTTCGTACGGCCTTATCGCGGCGAACTTTATGTTCGCGCCCAATCTCGATAATTATCGGGAAACTTTTTCACCGACAAACGGAATCGTTGTACGCGACGCGCGCGAGAACGGACCGCGCGGAATCGAACTTCTCCGAGCGAGAAGGTAGCTTCCGCTCGATCGTCGAACGGGACCCGACGCCTCGCACCGAGGAGACTCGCGACCCTCGCGATATCGAAAATTAATCGCAACGTTCGCTCTGGAAAATCGAAAGGGTCGGGCTTCCGCGAGCAGTTGTCCTCCATTTTTAACGATAACCGATATACGACGCGGCTCGAGCGTATTCCGTTCGCCGCGTCCGTTGCTCGCGTTTGGTAAAACGATACGAAGGAATATCTCCTCTCGGTGTCGGAAACTCGAGGCTCTCGAAGGAGAGATAATCGATTCGACGTACGAGCCACCTGCTCCGATCGAAAGTGGTCGTCGAAAGAGTCGCGATGAGCATCGAACGGTGCTCTTTTCGCGCGGTACGTTCGCGTTCTTGGATTTTTCGCGGCGACGAGCCGCACGATTCGACCAACGATCCCCGGTAAACCCATTGTTTGCCGAGCGGTGGCAAACGATCGGGACAACGGCTGCAATATAAACAGAGCGGGCGATTCCGTCGGTGTCAAAGCGGTCGATGGCAAATTAGACTGTGCTCTAAACAGGGCGCGAGCCTGTGTTAAGGCGCGCAGGTACGCTTAATCGGGCGCAATCACGGGTCAGAGTTTACCTTGTCCGGCCTGGTATCGGGTTAATGCGGCGCACGGCGAAATTAGTTTCGCTAATTTAACTCCGATAATGCGCCGATACCGTTTGATTAATCGTCGACCGAGCGAGAGTTACGTTCCGCGCGATCTCGCGATCTCTGCTCGTCCGTTCGCGAAACGAAACGAATCGAACTCGGTCTCGAGTCCGAGGAGAGGAGATTCCTTCGAAATCGAGCGCGTTGGAAGGCGGAACGCTCGGATAGACGTTCGTTCTCCCTACGAGGGGCGACCCTTTTCGTTCTTTCGTCGCTCGGCGTTTCCTTCGAAGAAATATTTCGGGGAAACGGCTCGATCGAGTATCCTCGATTACGCCGCCGAACGGAAATCTCTTCGCGGGGTGATTACGGCCGGTTGTTCCGATTCGCTGCAAGTTTACCCGCGGAACTTTTCCGCGCGCGCTGACCCGTTTCGCGACCGGAATCGCTCTACCGGCGTTAGGTCGTCTTTGGAGAAAAAATATTTCGTAAGCGCGTTCGTAACGACGAAATCGCCTCTCGTTGTCTACGCCGTTAGCGCTTTTGAAATTCTGCGCCGATCGGGACGAAGGGATTTTCGATGGAAAATATTTTATTCGCGCGGCGCCCGGACATTACGGACGATCGCGGAGCAAAGCGTTCCGAGGACGCGGAAACGCGGAAATCTGCCACGATTGTTCGAAAATTTGGAAAATTTCGATGGACCGCCGACGCGCGTAGCATTTCGAAAAGTTTTTATTCGTCGAGCGATGCTCGGGTCGGGAAAGTATTTTCGTTCGGCGCTGTAATCCGGAGTTCATCGATCGTTCGCTCGGTCGCGTGCTCCGCGATGTAGACGCGAAGGTCCGATCGATACGAAAAAATTGGCAAACTTAAGGGAACTCTCGATCACCGGCAACCTGGACCGCCAAAGAATCCTAATCGCTGCGAATCTTCTAAGGAAATCCGTTTCCGCGATGCGTCGTTATCGAGCAAAGAGGGAAGGTAAGGCGATCACGGATTGAACTCGGAAAAAATCGACAAACAGCGATTGCGCGCGAGGACGGAAACGAGGCGATCCTTGCCGGTTCTCGTTCGTACCTTCTTTGTTACCGTTTATATTTAATCCGGCGGCAACATTCGGGGCCTTAGTTCCGCTCGAACGAGCGTTCTTGCGCACTCCGCGAGCCAAAGTTTGCACAAGTGGAAACTCCGGCGTCGTTAGTTCCGCGCCATTCGGTAATTCCCAGCGGAGGAACCTTCGAGGAGGCTAATAGCCGAGAGCAGCGACGGCCGAACCTTTGAATTTATTAAACCGAAAGTACGGAGGAACGCGGAACGAGTTTCGAAGGACGCGGGGCGGTGCGCGGGAGAGCCGCGAAATCGGCCAATTCTTCCAGCGAGTTCGTTTCGCCATTGATCGTGGTTTCGTATCGACGATCGAGGGTGTCGGTGTCCCTCGAAGACGAGGTTGTCCAGCTTCGGGTCTCTCGGCCGAGAAACGAAAGAAAGGAAGAACGAATCGTGGAAATCGAAGCAGCGCTCCGCTCCGTCCCGGCTCGACTTTCGAGAAACGGGGTCGCGCATTAGAAATTGATAAACGTACCCTCGATTTCTCGTGGCGCGTCGCGAAAGCGGAAACCCGCGCGCGGGAAAAACTCGACCGCGAACCGCGAGAGCTCGCGCATTCAACGTGTGTACACGTCCGAGTGATTTCTTTCTCGAACCGCGCGCGGTTGGCCTCGTTGCGTTGATGGAATACGAAAGAGTGGCGTTCTTTGAGAACGATCGCCGAAAGAAGCCCGGAGCTCTTCCGAGAGTCCGCGATTTTCTGCCAGCCGGTCGTCGAGTTTTTCGCTCGACCAGGCCCCGGGTATTCCGTACGTTTTCGCCGGCTTTGTCCCGGAAAGCGACTTCGCGACCGGCTTTGTCCTCGACCGGGGATTAAACGACGGTTCCGCAAACAGCGAGAGGAAACCGCTTTCCCGGCGAAGGGTCCTCGAAGAACGTTCGACGCATCGCGCGTGCACTCGCCGCGTCGTCGCGACGCCTCGAGAAAACCTTTCGGATCGTGACGCGATCGAGGGCTCGCGAAACATTCGAATCGCGGTTCCCTTCCTTCCTCGTGGCTACTTTCGAACGAGATAGGTTTCTACGTTCGTTAAAATTGGACGCGCGGCTTCGACTCGAGTTTTCGAAAGACGAGAAGTTTTCGATCCCTTCGCGACAACCCGAGGGAACGACTCGCGCCGGTTCGACGTTCGCCTCGATCGAAATCGAAATTGAAATATCGCGCGAGACGAAACGGGTTTACGGAAATACGATTCTACGGACGATTCGAGTCCCGTTAATGGACCGATTCGAACCGACTTTGAGCTTACTCGGTTCCTTCGAACGGGAACGACCTCGAGGACGATACCGTCGACCGGTTCGACGAGGGAAAAATGTTCGCAGAGGAGGAAGCGCTCGTTGCGCTCCGGATACGCGAGGCCGAGAAAATTTGTAATTTTCCGAGAGGTTCCCGAGACCGAGACCGAGACCGAGACCGAGACCGAGACGAGAGGGTTTTTACGGCATTATTAAAAAATGTGCGCTCCGCGATGGACGCGGCCGGGGGTGTAACGAAACTTCCGACGGTCCGGAGCTCGCCTTCGGCGTAAGTGCCGCTTGAAAAATTAACCGAGAGTATTGTACACTTTTTCTACAGCCGCGGCATCTTAGCAGCGTCGTAATCGCGCGCCGCGTTTTAAGGATCGGAGGAGCGCGAAACGTATCCGCGAGACGCCGATCGAAGATCGAACAACGAACGCTAGCCGCGATCGGCGAACAACGAACATCGTAAAATCGATCGAGCCGCAATTTGGACGCGAGCCGACGTTAAAATATTTCGAACGATCGAAGAGTTCCATTAGCGGACCCGGGACGAAACGCGACCGATTTGCGCCCAAATGGACGGAAATGTTTGTTTTCGGAATTAATACGCGTCGGGGGATTTAACGTTCGAATTAATTATCGCGCAAGGTCCACGCGGTCGCGATAAATTTCTAATTTACCGGTTCGCGTTCGCGAACGGCGCACCGGCCACGCCTTTCTTCGTTCGAGTGGACGACGCGCGCGTCGAGCTAATACCGCTGCAAATCCAACTCGATTCGAAGTCGGTGATATCCTAGTTCGCGGTAATTACGAGTGACTCCGGAAGAGAAACTCACCGGAAGCGATCTCGCGTTAAGTACGGGACCGCGGTTGGCCCGATCACAGCTCGCGTTGCGTAACCCGTGTCTTCGAAAGTATCGAACTCCGGTCCGCCGCCAACTCGGACGACGTACGAAAGAGATTCTCCGCGAAGAGGAGGCTGCGAATTCGTCGTAGAAATCCGCGATCGCTGGGTCTCGGTGCAGAGAACGGGTAAACGTATAATCCGGTCTCGCGTCGCGAGGAATCCGTCTCGCGAACGGGGTTTTGCGTTTCACGGGCTCTTGGGCACCGAGGGGCGTGCACCTGGCGGTATGCAATTCGTGGCCAGCCGGGCAAATCCGCGGATCGGGCCGCAGGCGGTGCCAAGTGCTCTCGCGAGATAGAGACGCGCCAACTTTTAAACGTTGAAAAACACGAGATACGCTTCTGGCTCGAGAAGAGGCAATTAACGTCGCCGCGATCGTTCCCCGTCCTCGAGAGCTGCCAAACGTGTCGGTACGTTTCCTACGAAACCGCCAAGCGATAGCGCGGGACACCGATCGAGTCGGTCGCGTTCCTTTCCAGCTCGACGACGATTCGCGATGTAAAATCCCCCACGAAGAACAACACCACGGATCCCTCGTTTTATCGCGTTTACCGCGCGGTCGTGTATCCGCCCGGTAGCATTAATCGCAAAATCCCGTTTAAACGTTAACGCAACGTTTGCTTAGGCACGGAAATTTTGGTCAGAGGCGCACTTAGCCCCGAGTACATACGGAATTTAGTTTCTGTATCGCGTTACCACGGTAACAGGCTGCCCCGACCGTATCCCGTTCTCCGTCCAGTCCATCCTGCGGTCGGATAGGCCGACCGGTATCCCCTCTGAGTTTCGCGATGACGTCAACGGAGAAAGACGGATACACGGACAAAGGGGGGACGGAGACGGGAAACGCGGACCGTCCACCGAACGCCGGACGGACAAAAGGGAAAGGGCCGGACAAAGACCGGCAAATTGGGGAGGACGCGGACGGACAGGGACGGGAATACGCGGCAACGGGAGAGAAAGAGAGAAGAAACGAAACGAAACACGCCGGGAGCGAGTATTCCCCGGAAACCACGGATTCGGGGAGAATACCGAAAAACTGGACGATCTCCTCCTTCTTTCGATCGTTGTTCCCGCCTTTCGCCCGGAACTTCGAAACCTCGAGTCGTCCTCGAGAACAACGCACCCCGCTCGTTCGCGACGCGTACTTGCGCCGCATCCACATCGAAGTAGCTCTCGCGAGCATCGCGCCCCCTCGAGCCACCGGTGAAGGTTTAAGATACGGCACTCCGTCGCGTTGCTTCCGAAGAAGCCGAAACAAGTATCGCAACGTTCTTTCGAGCCGCGATCCTCCGACGAAAGGGTCGCGGTGGAAAAGGAGGAAACGAATTTCACGGTGGTAAGTGCGTTAGCCGAGGGATGCGCTAAAAATTCTATTTTCGCGCTCGACGCGGCCCCTCGAGAATACGTAGCCTAGTTACGAGGAACGGGGAGGGCTCGCGAACGAACGACCGCGATGCGTCTCGAGGTGCTGGTTGCTTCCCTCGGTTGTTCGAGATTCTTCGCAACGCGTCACGGACCGAAATCGTACGTGTTGGAACGAATGCAACAACGAACTTAAGGGTGTCGGATGTCGATGTCAGTTTTAAAGACTGTCCACGTATCGGAGCGGAAGGATCGTCCACCGCGGGGTCAACGGTTTGGCCGTTTTCCTTTTGGTTCTTCTTTCTAGTCGAGTTCCAAGTCGAGAGTCACGAAGACCACACGACACTGTCGTCGTTCGCAAGACGTATCATTGTGTACTTGTTTCTTCGGACTTTGTATTCTTATATGTACAAAAACTATACTACTGGATACTCGTATGCATGTTATAATAAAGTAGATGTTACAATCTGAACTTTGTCGAAAGCACAGCTTCCGCTCGGATTAAACTTCTTCCCGATTTCGTCCCCGTAGCGAACGAGGAACCAACGTCGCGTCACGAATTCCCCTTCCTCGACGAGATACTCGCCGGTGGGTTTCTCGATCGTCGAACGTCCATCGATCGCCGAAAGAGGGAAAACTTTTTTTTCGTTCGACGTAGGAAAAAGTTGCGGGACCGATCGAGTCGCCGGCCGACCGTCCGGCGCGTTCCTCGTCGGACGCGGCACGGCGAGAACGACTCCACCCCTCGGCGGATTAAAAAACTTTCCCGGTCGCGTAAACGTCGAGGCGAGAATACCGAGAAACGAGGAACAAGACTTCGCGGGAAGCTTTCGAATTAATTCGCGGATTAAAGAACGCGAGCCGGCTGCCAGGAAGCCAGCTTCCGTCCGCCCGCAAAGGGAAAGAGCCGAGTCTTTGACGAGCCGTCCTTTTTCTCTCTTCTATCGGTTTTTCAACGGCGAGAGAGACACGGGGAGCCAGAGAGCGAGATCCACCGGCCGAAGAGACGTTTAAAACTCGAGGCGAGAGAGGAGACGACGCGCCGGTTTTCTCGCGATACGACCACGCTCGTAAAAAACCGTCGACCCTGTCTCGGTTAACTTTGTCGTTGATCTCTCTCTCTCTCTCTCTACTCGCCGGTCGATCGAATCGAGCATCTGCTCGTTCTCGCGGCGAAAGATTAAAAAGTTCTCCTCGATCGGGAGAACCCGCGAGGAGCGAACTCCTCGAGACTCTAGACACCGTGCTTTCGTTAATTAGGCCGGCGAAATCGCGCCAAAAGGGAACCTCTCGCGATTCCGTGCAACGACGAACGACCATGCGTCATCGTTCGGATCGACCGCGACCGATTTTCAAAATTGGAGAATGCGAGATCGAGTCGGTCGACGATTCGTTCGCGAAACCTCGCGATGGGTAATCACGGCTCGATCTTACGGATCGAATTAGCGCAGAAAGAACCGCGCGTTCCGCTCGTACTCGTTCGAATACGTTCCGCAAGATGTCGCGTGCAGCGTCCGATCGCGGCGATTCCGCTTACGATTGTCCGACAATCGTACTCGCGTTTCTTCGTAGACGGGCTACGACAGTGGACGAGCCAGATCTCGCTTCGACGAAGACGAAACGGGTTTTCCACCGAATTTCCCGTTTTACGTCGAATCGACGCTCGAGAGAATCGTCGTCGGTTCGATCGGTCGAGCGATACGGAACGCCGATTGTCCACCGTTCGCGCTTATCGTGCTCGAAACGAAATCGTTTCGCGGGTTGCGTCGGATTACGACACAATCGGTGTCGGTTATCGCGCGATCGCGAAAATATCCGGGTTCGTCGTACGAAAGGAAACCACGGCTCGTAAACGCGGAGGATGAATACGGAGCGGGAAAACTCGCTCGCGAGAATTAATCGCGTTCGATTTCGTCCCGGGCACGGAACGCGCGCGGTCGCCATCGAGACGGCCCGTCTTTCCGCGCGTTATCCATCTTGACGCGGATTTATCGGGAACGGAGCGTTCTTCCCGCGGTCGAACACGTATTTTCGATCGGGCCGTGTCTCGTCGAAAACACGGTGAACGCGTCCCCGTGGAGGCGATGGAACGCAACTCTTGTAAAATCGGTGCTAGTCTCGCGGTTCAGTATCGATAAATTTTCTCTGTAAATTTGCTCATCGACCATCGCCGAAAGCGTACAACGGGCCAATTGTCGCTTATCGCCGTTCCGGGAGACACCGATTTGTAAAAACCACTTTGCGCCTCGAAACGAAGATAAATCGGCACGATAAATCGTTGATTTTTGCCACCGTTGATGCGGACCGTCTTCGAAGATAAGTAATCGAAACGATCGGAAGCGTACGATTTTCTCGGTATTTTCTTCGTCGCGCGTCGGTGTCCGCCTTCGTCCTCGACCGGTAAGGACATCGAGCTCGTACGAAAACCGGCAGAGACGTCGAGCTCGTTCGAAATCCGTCTCGATTCTCGTTCTCGAGAACCGCCGTTCGATATTTTTCGAACGATCGAATTGCGTCGATAACGCGTACGCTCGTACTCGACGTACTCGAGGCGGAGAGTACGCGCAACCGTTTCGTGCCACGTTGCTTGGTAAAACGAACAGAGTTCGCGAATAAATCCTCCCGCTCTTCTCGAACCGCGAGAACCTTTCGTTCGTTCGCGCGTACCGGCTCGAACGACGACCCGATAACGGAGATGATGGGAAATCTCGCACGGATTAGATTCCGATAAGTAACGCGCGTCGTCCGCGTTGAAAAAAATCTATCCAGGAATTCATCGCGGACGAGCGAAGCGAAGCGTCTCGAGGCTAGAAAAGTTTTCCGAGAGCGCGGCTGGACTCGCGATTCTTCGAACTCGTTTATCGTAACGGTAAACAGCGCCAGGCTAGCGAATTTTTCCCGCGACGACGACAATTTCCCGACGATCGTTTAATCTCTGCTCCGAAGGACGGCGCGTAACCCACGCGAGTATTTACCGATCGCTGCGAAGATAATTCGTGTTTCGTGACGCATCGAATGCACGGAGCTCGAAATTTCTTATCGAATTTCTTTGTTCGCGTTATCGCTACACGAATCGCGATCGAAACTCGAGGGGATTCGTAATCGCGAAACGAAGCGTGAAATCCATTCTCGCTGATCGGCGTGCGGGCGGTTCGTGGTCTCTTGCTGACGAAACCGTGAGCAAAATTGGTTCCCGCGATTCTTCGGGAGAAGGTCGAAAATTCCGTTTCGATGTTCGCGGCGCGGTGCGGCGAGGGCGGAAAGCGCTCGAGGTGTCGGGCCGAAACGGCGTCGGTACGTCCGGCAAAAACGGTCGTTCCCGGTCGTCCGTTGCGCGCAACAACCCGGTCATTTTGTCGCCGTATCAGATCGGGAGCCAGGATCCATCGTCGCGCGAAGGGATCGCGGTCCGATCGGTGGAAACGAGCGACGTCTTTGCGGTGCTAAGTAGCCCGCGAATCGTAGAAATTACAGGGCGCTGCCCGCGTCCGCGTAATTTCACGGGTCAGGGATCACGGTGATAACGGTCTTCGAGCCCCTAACAAAGCGCAGCTCCGCTCGCAACGAACGGACTCGGACCGCTTGAATTTTTACGCCCGTTGCGGCTCGACCTCGATCGTATCCACCGGGTCCTTCTTTCTTCTTGGCCCCTTCCCCCCGCGACGTTCACCGCGAACCCACGAGAAACGGAACTGCGCAAAGGCATCGCGACGATTGCTTATTTCCGGTTCACCCGACGCCCGGAGAGACCGAGGACGAAGAACGGGCCACGGTTTCGCGAGCGACCGCGTCACCCGCCGCGACCGACCGTTCTCTTTCTTCCTTTTCGATTCGAGGATTCTTCCGCTCGGAGCAATCAACGGCGGAACGCCCGCTCGAGATACGAGCCATCGATCTCGGTCCGAGCGAAATTCGACCAAATTTCGGCCCTCGATGCTTCGCGCCCGGCGAAATTACACGGTGAACGAATCGTTTCGGCAAGATACGAAATACGCGTTCGATGTTTCGTTTTTTTTTTTTGTTTCGTTTCGCTTTCCGACCGTATCGAGCCGTAACGAAGTTTCGACCATCGTGGGAGGAAAATTCCAATAATTCGGTTCGATAGCTCGTCCACGTGGTAGTCCAGTTGGCCGATTACGACGCAACTATCTTATCCGATTTCACGAAGGAGCGTAAGTTTTCGGTGCTGTTTCGCGACGAATAGTTGCGAACGTGCGTTTACTACTCGCGGCGCTACGATCTTTCGTCTTTGTTCGATTCCCGGGTCGAGAACTCGCTCGCGTTCCGTTTCGAATTGCGACGCGTCGAAACTTTAACGAAGACGCTCGATGTCGATAAGAAACTTCGGTGCTCGGATTCTTTTATCGAACAAGATTAGCATCGCATGCGTGTCCCTTCTGTTCACGAGTTTCGCGAGGCGATGGAACGAACGGCTACAACGGAGAAAATTCGCTTAAGCGGAACGTTTCGTGCGAGTTTCGTAAAGCCCGAAAAATAGGAACCGGAGAGCGACACGGTTCACGCGCTGGCCCGTAACGGAGCGAATCGCGTTTCTCGCGTTTGGTCGAAAATCTCTGTTGCGAGCTCCGCTCGATATTACGGGGCCAAGAGTCAAAGACGGAAGTATTTAATTTCGCTTCGCGTTCCGAGATACGTTACGACCAACTTTCGGACGAGAGTCCAAAGACGAGCGAACATCGCGCAGAGAGTGGACCTCCGCTATCAAAGGTAGGGAGATAAGAGACGCTCCTCGTCGAGATTGGCACTCGAGATTGATACACGTGTGCTTGATTTTCGCTTGTCTTTTGAAGAGCTGCTCGAAAGCCTCTCTTCTGCCTCTCCTCTTCCCGCGTTGCAAATATCATTTCGAAAGCGGACTAGAAATTGCCCCGCCCCGGATCTCGCGCGACGCGCGAAACACGAAACTCTGGATCGCTCGTGCGAACCGAAAGCAAAAACGCTCGTTCCTTTCTTCCTGTGGAACGCGAGGGAAATATATCGATACGTTCGACGGTCTAAACGATGTTTGGGATATCTCTCGATTCTCCGCTCGATCGGCCGATCGATCGAAAGCGCGATCGCGTTGAACGCGATAAAAGTCTGTCGCAATTAACGCACACTTGCCCCATTTTTCGGTAATTTCTCTTCTCCGAGCAGTTTGTACCCGTGCGCGATAAAGGTGTATCGTGTCGCTGTTGGTATCGTTATCGTTATTATTGAGTAAACGGTGTCCTTTCGATCCCATCCGAAAGGACAACTTCCGGTTTCGACGACTTCGGTGACTCGACGAATCCATACGAGCCACGTTTTCTTCATTTTGCGTGCACCGTTGTCGCGAAAGTAGGCAGATCGGACGATGCGATATCAGGAACGAGAAACAGAGGGATCGGTTCCTGCAAAGGGTCGAAAGATTTTCCGTACCGTATCCCGGGGGCGTCTCTCCGTAATGCAGGAAAATGGTTCCCGGTGAGACAGGAGTCGATAAAATTGTTTCGTCCCAGCGGAGGGCACGGTCGATGGCCAAACGAGTACCTTTAATCCCGAGTTCCGCGGATCGAGGTCAGCCGTACCGGCGAATGCATCCGATGCACCGTCCGGTCGCTGGTTTCCATCGCTATGATCGATCTTACCGACGCGTTACGGTAAGCAAATACCCTTTTTGTCCATACCGCCGTAACGAAATCGACCACCCGCCCGGCTGGACCTCGCGAAATACCACGGATCGTGGTTTCGACGCTACGTTACTCGCTTCGATACTCTCCGAAGCGTTTACGCTGTCTAATTGGACGTTCTTTCGAGTTACGCGCCGATCAATCGTCGAGTATCGTATTTATTCTACGGAGCAGACTCGTCGTTCTTTTCCGATGGAATCGATTCGAGTCGAATTTCTTTCCTTTCCTCTCCTTTTCTCTTTTCTTCTTTTCTTTTCGTTCTGCTTCTTGGCGCCCGATCTACGGAAACGGTTACCCCGGCTACGTTGGTAAAAAAAAATCTTGTTTAATCGTTCGAAACGTTTCAATAGAAATACGAGTTCCCAAACATTTTCCAATCGTTTTTCGAGCCAATTTCCCGTTAGATTTTATTACATGCTTTCGAATCCCAGCCACGCCGGCGATATTTCGCGGGAATTCCAACGAAACCTGAGCGCGGCTGTTATACGACCGATCCGCTATTTAGCGAGCCCCCGTCCAATTCTCTCCGCGTTTTTCCTCGCGTATCGAATCGCGAACAGTCGCGCGTTTAATTCACCGCTTTCATCGGCATCGCGCGGGTAAACACCGAGACTTGGCAATTTAATTGGATATCAAACAATAACCGAGCGGTTCGATACCGTTTTCGGGACACAAAGCGTCCAACGTCCTTTAAAACGTTGTCTGCGTGACACGGTGACCTCTCTGATCCAATTTTCGCCCGGCTCGCTTCTCGTACAATTACGTTCGATCGACCGGAAGCGCGTCCGCGGTGTAGCAGCTTCGCGATCCAAAAGAATATTCTCCTCCCGGCGGATTGATTTTACGAGCTTCGAAAGGTCGGTTCGAAGCCCATTTCCAAACCGGCGCGGCGCGGCGCGACGCGGTCCCTTTCCATCCCTTACGCATCGAAATCTAATAACAACCGCAGCGTATACATATGCATGCGCACCGATTCGCGCGGCTCTTTGAACGCGAGCGCACGAATCGTGCGATACCGGGTGATCTCGAATCGCAAAAATCTCACGAATCGGGAGCTTCCGTATTTTACGGATTCTTCTCGACTCGTAAAACCGCGAGCGCGATCGGGTCGGGATCGCTGAACCTAGATTCGAATC
Source organism: Ptiloglossa arizonensis (assembly GCF_051014685.1). Classification (NCBI taxonomy): domain Eukaryota; kingdom Metazoa; phylum Arthropoda; class Insecta; order Hymenoptera; family Colletidae; genus Ptiloglossa; species Ptiloglossa arizonensis. The sequence continues at coordinate 34,985,386 of NC_135048.1, forward strand.
GGGGTTTCCGCAACGGTCGGGTCGTAAACGGCCGAGTTATCCGGGTCGTCGGTGGATTCCTTATCCGCGAGACTGATATCCCAAATAGCCGACACTCGACCAACGTATTCGACGATCGCTTCGAACGTTTCTTCGTCCCGAACGCGCCAGCGAGGACGAAAACGTACCATTGTTCGTCCCGAAATCGCGATCGCTTCGTCGGTGTAACAAGGACGTTAACGAGCTGCAAAACGAACGAAAATATCGACAGCGAGAGGACATTTATCCTCGCGTCGTCGATCGTTCCTAACACTATAGTTCGTTCGAACGAACGCGTACGACGCACCGATCGTTCGAGCGCGCCGAGTTACGTAGCTCGATGGAACCGAGGATATTTCAGAGACACCGCGTACGTGCGCGCATTTCCATAGGTATATAGTTGCACGGTTAGAACTATTATCGGGGCGCGGGTTCGACCAAGGGCCGTGCGGTCACGTGGACCGGATAGCGGTTCACGAATCACCGAACACGGAACCATTCGGCGAGAAACGTCGATGCACAATCTACGGTATTTCTCGAAATCGCGCGTCTCGGTGGAAAGTCACGCCGCGAAAAGGACCCCACCGTGCACGCCCGAATATTATTAATCGGATTTCCGTTACCGCCGACCGCGCGACCACGATCCGTCCCTTTCGTTTTATCGCCCGACATTTTCGAACGGTTCGCCCAACCTGTACGACGAGAAAAAGAAATCGAGTCCCCGACGCGATTCCAAGACCGCGCATTTGCGTAACGACTCTCGTCGACACCCGTCGAGAACTCTCCGTACGACGACGCGACGAAAATTTCGAAATTCTTAGAATCGGAAACTGAGTCGATTCGGTTCGGTTCGGTTCGGTCCGGTTCGTCCGTGAAAAACGAGGACTCGAATTCCAGCGTTCCTCGCCTTCCGCCCGAAACCCGCCTAACCCGCCTCCCATTTTCTCCCGGTAACGTTCATCGCCCGTAGAACGCGTATCATCGAAATTCCCGATCGCGCGGACGTCGAGCCCCGACTACCGATTATCCGGACGTTTAATTAAGAACTCTCCCGATCGGTGGAAGAAGGTTACTCTATCGGCACGGCGCAACGGATGCACCGGCATCGATTTATAATATTTATGGAATCGAGATCCCCTTCTCGTGCACACACCGAGCCAACCTGCGACTCCAACGTCGAGCGTATAATTAATCCGATTACGCTGCACGCGATGCAGCGATCTCGCGACGAGAATTGCGCGCGTTTGACTTTTTATTCGCACGGAGAGGCGGGCAGCTGGAGCGTCAAAGGGCTCGAGTTTCCCCGGGGTTACTTTGTCCTAGCTTTTCGTTACGAGCAGACGCATTAATCCAACGTGTTTCCGGGGCAACTATTAAAAATCTCGCTACCGGTGCTACCGGCTAATTATTTGCATCGCGCGCTCGCGCTCCGAGGACACGATCGAGGATTTTTCCTATCGTTCCGAGGAACGTCTTCCAACGATTTCGAACTCATCGGCACTGGCGACCGTCGCGGCCCGTATCGATATACCTGTTGCGCGGCACGAACATCGATCGATTCGTTTTCTCGATGCCTTACTTTCCCTTTAAACGGTATCCGAAAGTACGCGACAAAGAGGATTACTCGCTCGGCCGTTGATCGGGCCGCGCGAACACGTTGCGAAATTTCTATCGCGCAAATATCTTTACCTTCGTATTTCGTTTTCAGCGCGATCGAGCCAGTTGTTTCTTCGTCCCTGATCGAAACGAAGCGGCGCATTTTTCAAAGAAATTTCAATTATCGCCGCGCGATTGGTTCGCGCGAAACTATTCTCGTTGCTTCGACCGGACGAAGCGTTCTTTCGACAGTATCGACGCTCGATGCGCGGCTCGCGTGTCGTTCGTCCTCGTTGTAATTGCAAACTCGTCGTATCGCGATGAACGACGCATCGCTTTCGGAATTCGCGTTCTCGTAAAATCTTCGAGAATTTTTCGAGAATTTTCGAGAATCCCCAAGAAACAGGAGCGTGTTTCTTTCGGCAACGTTGCTCGACTTTTCTCGAGGAAATTTGCCATTTTTCGAAAAGTGGATCGAGATGCCACCGATCGAGCGTCTCTTGAAAAATTCGAAAAGACGTTCGAACCGGACAACCCGATGTTTCTTTTCTTTCGCGGTCGCTACTTTCTTCCGTTGGTTTCAGCGTTTCAACGAGATGCGTTCGAGCGAGTCTCGTCGCTGCAGGATGCGAACGTAATTCCGCGCTGAATCAATTAACCGCGGTCGATTCGACGGCAACGTTGAGACCCGATCGCGCCGATCGATATTCGATATTCCAATTCGCCGCGATGACGACACGTTTATGGAACATTCGCGGCACACGTGTCGTTAGGCCGGTCGTCCCGATGTTCGCCGAGCGAGCTTACACCGAGCTCGAAGCTCCGTCTTCGTGGCGATAAAATTCTTGGATCGAACGCGTGGTTAAAAAATATTTGGTACTCGTTTCGTTCGTAACGTTCGGTTCGTAGTTCGGTATTGTACGGTAACCAGGGTAGCGTTCGTTTATTAAAAGAAAGATTTATACGATTTTCCCCCGGCGCCGAAATACAAAAATCTTCGATTCAACGCCGAGAGGTCGGGTCTCGATATTTGTCGCTACGTATTGCTCGAAATTGCGCCAGTAGCACGGCTGTGGCAAACGAGAACCGATTACGAGAGAAAGAAGAACGCCTCCCGGTGTTGGAAAATACGGACTCGCGACTCCCGGTCTACGCAAATTATTTTTCTTTCGCGTGGCTACACAATTCCGGTTCGCAACACTCCAGCGCACGCGATGCTCGAGCGTGCGCTTTAATTTCTCCGGAGATTTATGCAAGCGACCGCTTTGAGCGTGTGCTGTGTAATAACAGGAACCATGTACGATGCGCGACGCAACATCGGTTACCCGTTTTCGGTCCCTTCGTGCCGCTCGGGACGCCGCGCCGCGTCGCGTCGCACCCACAATCTTAACGCCTTTGCGAAAAAGATTTACGCGGGCAGACCCATTCTCGATACCTCGATGAATCTCTTTCCTTACGGATTGTTGCGCAACGAACACGGAACGAGCGAAAAGTAACGCCACGCGATGCCTCGTCCTCCTCCATCGTTCGAACGTTCGATTTCGTTCGTTGGAAACTTGCGCTCGCGTTAAATATTCGGCTAGAAATTTTCTCGCCGTTAGATATTACGCTCCTCCTCGTTAAAAATGGCTATGTACGCAGATACCGTTTTATCCATTCTAACGAAGCGAACTAACGGTTACTTGTAAACAGGAATGAACTACTCGAGATAAGATCTTATCGATTGTCCGTAGCGAATACATTCTATCGATTAATATTCTTCGAGGACCTTGTATTTTATAATTGCGATTTGAACAGAAACATTAGATCGCGAGTGTCCCATCGATGCACGAAACGAGTAATTGCGATCGACCGGTGCGAAAAATATTCTTTTCGAAATATCGGACGTTTTCGGAACGTTGAAACGAGGTAAAATTCGACGGTATACGTTCCTCGGTAATCGACCAAAGGATCGGCAAAACCCGCTCGATGCTCGACATTTCCATCGATGCTAATTCCAAACGAAGCATCGGGATCGCACTTCGAGGAACGTGCCGCGGTTCGTAAGAACAAATGAAATCACGGCACCGTAAACGGACGAGCGACTTTTTACTTTTTCGCGCGCGAAGATATCGACTGTATCTAACTTTATCGGACCCCCAACGAGTCGACGATAAACAATACCAGGAAAATGAAATATCACCGTTCTCTTGGGAGATATAGATCACGGTTTACCTTATGCAGGAGGCGTTACGATTTCCATGGTAATCCAGAAACGAGCAGACGAATTGGCGCATCGTAAATTGTTTCGCGACTATGCGGAAGGCAGCTGGGGTTCGAGGAGCTGAGAAGTGGAATTCTCTGTTTGCGAGCAACTGCTCAAATTCGTTCTTTGGTCTTGCGAACGGATCGAGTACCGAACCGTCCTCCTTTCGAATTCTCGTCAAATTTATACTTATTCTTTAGTCGTATTTTACGTTACGAGACCGATCGGGTATCGTATTCGTACTTTCCGTTCTACGCGAAAATCTACGGTCGCTTCGATCGAGAATAACGAGCAAAACTATTTCCATTGTCGTAAACTTTATCGAAACTATCGATCGCCTTTTTCGAGCGAACGGGAAAAAAAGGAAGGATAAATATCGTTACGTAAGCTGTTATCACCGCACGACGATAAAAATCTCCGAGTTAATGCGATCGGTGATTAATCGGGGAATTGCTCGTGGCGTTTGATAAGAAGAAGCTATAAATTATCTCGTGTTGCGTTCGGTGGCAGATTCGTTACGCAGCGCATACTTGCGCGACGGTTATTGGACGAAACAGAGACGCTGAAAACACCCTCAAACATGCGTAACGCAATTTTTTTGGCAACGTGCCTTTCGTTGATCGTCTACGCATGGGGAAATAACTTGTATATGGGAGAGCGGCAGGACAACGACGTTTTAATCGAAGACCGAATCGTGTACAAGGTAAAGACTAAAATATTTATTACAGTTCGGATCGTAGTTGCCCGATTGTAAGTAACGACACTCTTACGAAACGTAAACTTTAGGTATGCAAAAGTTTAACGCGAGCATTGCTCACCGTAAATATATTGATTTTTACAGCCAAAAATTTGGGGAGAAAAACAGATAGCTGTGTGCAAAGGGAATGCCCCCGATAGTTACAAAATTTCAATGGTCCAAGTAACGTCTCCAAATTCATGGGCAATGGAACTAAAATACACAAAAGGAGGTATCGGCAAGAGATACGTAGTCGTAAAAGGAATTTCAAAACGAAGCTGGCCAATTTACTTCCGTTGCGTCATTTATGCAGCTCCCAAGAATTCAACCTTCGTGACTTCCACGACTACGACGACGCAAGCTTACACCACAAACACAGAAACAAGCCAAATGCCAACGCAAACCGAAACATCCTACCCGAACACGTACACGACACCGTCTTCCCCGAACCCATCGAGTGCAGAGACGACGGCAATGCCAACGCAAACGGAAACATCCACTATGAACACGGACACGATGCCACCTTCCTCGGAACCGACAAGTACAGAGACAAAGCCAACGCCAACGGAAACGGAAGCGTCCCACCCGAACACAGATACGACACCATCTTCTAGTCCCGCGAGTGAAGAAACTAGCCCAACGCCAACGCAAACGGCAACATCTGCTCCGAACACGGACAGGACACCATCGTCGTCAACTTCTAGTCCCACAAGTGAAGAAACAAGCCCAACGCCCACGCAAACGGTAACAACTCCTACCACGGATGCGACACCATCTTCTAGTCCCACAAGTGAAGAACCTAGCCCAACGCCCACGCAAACGGTAACAACTCCTACCACGGATGCGACACCAACTTCTAGTCCCGCGAGTGAAGAAACTAGCCCAACGCCCACGCAAACGGTAACATCTCCTCCGAACACGGATGCAACACCATCGTCGTCAACTTCTAGTCCCACAAGTGAAGAAACAAGCCCAACGCCCACGCAAACGGTAACAACTCCTCCGAACACGGATGCGACACCAACTTCTAGTCCCGCGAGTGAAGAAACTAGCCCAACGCACAGGCAAACGGTAACAACTCCTTCGAACACGGATGCGACACCAACTTCTAGTCCCGCGAGTGAAGAAACTAGCCCAACGCCAACGCAAACGGTAACAACTCCTCCGAATACGGATGCGACACCATCGTCGGCAACTTCTAGTCCCACAAGTGAAGGAACTAGCCCAACGCCAACGCAAACGGTAACAACTCCTTCGAACACGGATGCGACACCAACTTCTAGTCCCACAAGTGAAGAAACTAGCCCAACGCCCACGCAAACGGTAACAACTCCTACCACGGATGCGACACCAACTTCTAGTCCCGCGAGTGAAGAAACTAGCCCAACGTCCAGGCAAACGGTAACAACTACTTCCAACACGGATGCGACACCAACTTTTGGTCCCGCAAGTGAAGAAACTAGCCCAACGCCAACGCAAACGGTAACAACTCCTCCGAATACGGATGCGACACCATCGTCGGCAACTTCTAGTCCCACAAGTGAAGGAACTAGCCCAACGCCAACGCAAACGGTAACAACTCCTCCGAACACGGATGCGACACCAACTTCTAGTCCCGCGAGTGAAGAAACTAGCCCAACGCCCAGGCAAACGGTAACAACTCCTTCGAACACGGATGGGACACCAGCTTCTAGTCCCGCGAGTGAAGAAACTAGCCCAACGCCCACGCAAACGGTAACAGCTCCCTCGTACACGAATGCAACACCATCATCGTCAACTTCTAGTCCCACAAGCGAAGAAACTAGCCCAACGCCCACGCAAACGGTAACAACTCCTCCGAATACGGATACGACACCATCGTCGGCAACTTCTAGTCCCGCAAGTGAAGGAACTAGTCCAACGCCAACGCAAACGGTAACAACTCCTCGGAACACGGATGCGACACCGTCTTCTAGTCCCGCGAGTGAAGAAACTAGCCCAACGCCCACGCAAACGGTAACAACTCCTACCACGGATGCGACATCATCTTCTAGTCCCGCGAGTGAAGAAACTAGCCCAACGCCCACGCAAACGGTAACAACTCCTACCACGGATGCGACACCAACTTCTAGTCCCGCAAGTGAAGAAACTAGCCCAACGCCAACGCAAACGGTAACATCTCCTCCGAAGACAGATGCGACACCATCGTCGTCAACTTCTAGTCCCACAAGTGAAGAAACAAGCCCAACGCCCACGCAAACGGTAACATCTCCTTCGAACACGGATGCGACACCAACTTCTAGTCCCACGAGTGAAGAAACTAGGCCAACGCCAACGCAAACGGTAACAACTCCTACCACGGATGCGACACCAACTTCTAGTCCCGCGAGTGAAGAAACTAGCCCAACGCCAACGCAAACGGTAACAACTCCTTCGAACACGAATGCGACACCAACTTCTAGTCCCGCGAGTGAAGAAACTAGCCCAACGCCCACGCAAACGGTAACAGCTCCCTCGAACACGGATGCAACACCATCGTCGTCAACTTCTAGTCCCACAAGCGAAGAAACTAGCCCAACGCCAACGCAAACGGTAACAACTCCTTCGAACACGGATGCGACACCAACTTCTAGTCCCACGAGTGAAGGAACTAGCCCAACGCCAACGCAAACGGTAACATCTCCGAACACGGATGCGACACCATCGTCGTCAACTTCTAGTCCCACAAGTGAAGAAACAAGCCCAACGCCAACGCAAACGGTAACAACTCCTTCGAACACGAATGCGACACCAACTTCTAGTCCCGCGAGTGAAGAAACTAGCCCAACGCCCACGCAAACGGTAACAGCTCCCTCGAACACGGATGCAACACCATCGTCGTCAACTTCTAGTCCCACAAGCGAAGAAACTAGCCCAACGCCAACGCAAACGGTAACAACTCCTTCGAACACGGATGCGACACCAACTTCTAGTCCCACGAGTGAAGGAACTAGCCCAACGCCAACGCAAACGGTAACATCTCCGAACACGGATGCGACACCATCGTCGTCAACTTCTAGTCCCACAAGTGAAGAAACAAGCCCAACGCCCACGCAAACGGTAACAACTCCTTCGAACACGGATGCGACACCATCTTCTAGTCCCGTAAGTGAAGAAACTAGCTCAACGCCGACGCAAACGGTAACAACTCCTCCGAACACGGATGCGACACCGTCTTCTAGTCCCGCAAGTGAAGAAACTAGCCCAAAGCCAGCGCAAACGGTAACAACTCCTTCGAACACGGATGCGACACCATCTTCTAGTCCTGCAAGTGAAGAAACTAGCCCAACGCCAACGCAAACATCTTCTCCGAACACAAACACGACATCAGCTTCGTCGAACCCAACGAATACAATAACGACGCCAACGCCGACGCAAACGGAAACATCTTCTGTCAAACCGGTCACGACATCATCTTTGCCGAGCTCTAGTCCCACAAGTGTAGAAACTGGTCCAACGTCAACGGAAATGGAAACATCCTCCGCGAACACGAACACGACGCCATGGTCATGGTATTCTTATCTAACTGGCGCAAGAATGGGTCGAATATAAGAAACAGTATTTCAATAGCGTAGTAAATTGTTAGTTATGAATCGTTGAGTCTGTAAATTTTGTAACGTTTTGTACACGGATCTGATTTAGTAATTTATCATTGTACTTTAGTCGTGTCACTTGTCTAATCGTGCTCGAGGAATTCGGTACTCGTGTTAATAGTGGGAGTACCGATTGCTGATATTGAAATTCGGTTCAACGATTTGCGCAAAATGCTATTAACCGATTAAAACATAGGGAATTTCAAATTACAATCCCAAATTGTATCGAATGCGACTTCAATTTCCAATAAATTATCGATCGTTCCATAAAATTGTCCGCTTTCCCTCGATAATCTTCGGTGACTCGATGTTAATTGCAGCGACATCGCGATAACGATAAAGGAACAAACGTCGAAATATCGAGTAGTTATTTTCCGTATGAAAAAACTTCTCCTCGAAGGTCGGACCGGCGCAACGCCCCGAACAATTTGTCCGTGTTCCATCGTTGAGCTACCGGCGGAATAAATTAAAATTCTCACGAAGTGTTTAACCATCGAACCGAGCTAGCCCACGGAATAACGACGTCGACGACGCTTACGTATTTCAGGTACCATTGATTCCGTGACGGGGATGTAATTCAACGCGCTTGAAAATTCTAAGCACAGACGTTTCGTTGCTAACGCGTTTCTAGGAAATGCTCCCTGGGCGATGGTTTAGGGCTGCATCGCACGTAAGCCACCACTGTTACTTGATTCGCTTCATCATCCGCAACCGACTTAGAAGCGTCTTCCTCTCTTGCTCTTTTTCTCTATCGTTCGCGCATGCGCCACGAACCTGGATCCACGCTCGTGAAAATTCTACTCCAATTTGGTAAAATCCGATTCGTATGGATGGTTGGAATCGCGATATCGAGGACTGGATATCGAGTGCCGGCTCCTGTGGAATTTTGATGGCATTTACGGGGATGAAGTGGCGTTCGTAACCGTCTCTTTGAAAAATTAATTTTTCCCGTCCCGCTGATCAAGCGGTCTTCGTTAAATATTTAAGCGAAAACGGAAACGACCGGCGTGGCTTCGACTTCCGCCGGTAATCGTTGCGATCTATTCGAGCGTAAAATATAAAATATCCGCTCTTTCGGGGATGAAACGAACAGATACGCTTCGAGCTCACGACGCGACGACTTTACTCGCATCGATCGAAATAATCGCCGTTTAAACGGACCAATTTTTGTCCATTTCGAACCGGGAATTCTGCCCGTTGATTTTCTTCCAAGATCTCTTCCGCTGTTTGCTAGTTTCGTTTTTCGAATCGCGTATAAATTAAATTAACCGAAAACAACTTCGCTACCGTAACGATCGATCGACGGGATAACTGATCGAAACCGGTTACGCGGAACGAACGATAAGGATCGGCGATTCATCCAATACGGCCCGTACCGATCGTTTTATCGAGCTTCGTTTCGTCATCGATATCGATCTCTGTATGAATTCGCAATTTTCTACAAGTCGATCATTAACGACGGTATCTCGGTTTCGAGTGGCAATCAATTAGTCGATTTCGGCTCTGCATAATATTCCAGAAAACGAATCGTCGAACATCGAGAACGAAACGCGTCTCTCTTTCGCAATACGATGCAGCGCGACGAATTATCCGGAACGGACGATCCTTCGACTCGAACGGTGCACACGTTTCTACCGTAGATCGGAAATTTCGCACAACGAAAGAAGCTTGTCCATAAAACCGAATCGAACCGAAAAACAAGAATATAAGATCGTAGCGATGTTATCGCGTCGTTACCGAAGGAATTCATTCAACTCGGTGCGAACTCGTAAACTTTTATTTCTCCGGCGAAGGATAGCGAGATTAAAAAGCGCTTCGCGAATTCCTTCCGGTTTCATCGGCATCGCACTGCTCGCGGACGTTTTTCGATTCGAGCTCTTGAATTTTTTTCCAGTCCCCTCGACGCTCGCAGCCTCGTTTCGCCCTGTGAAAAATTTTCAAAAGGGAAACGCCGCGATGCCCCTCGCGCAACGAGTACAGCAACAAGTGAGAGTCGAAGAGTTATTGGACCCAAAAGCCTGTAATAATAGCCGCCCTCTGTGCAGCCGGAGTCGAGCGGAATCGACTGCTTTCCTCCGTTTTATTCCGGTGCATCTCGATGAGAGAAAGTCAATACAAGGGAACGGTTAACCGAGCGGAGAAATCGCAACATTGCGCGAACGTTGCGCGAAACGCGAACGCGGCTCTGCGATTAAAACGATAACGTATTTATTATCTCTTTTCGTCTCGGAACTTTCGGAACGATTCCTCGTTTTCAAAAGTTCGGACAACGATCGAGCGATATTCGATAGTTTTCGATGATCGTCGACGATGCACGGGAAATAAGGAACGTAGTCCACGGTTACTCGGCGGCATCGTTTACGTCGAGTGACTTTTTTTCAATTAGAATTTACCGAGGACGTGGTACACGGTGGTCGGCTCTTCGGTCGATCGCGTCGCGACGAAATCGATTGGCTACTCAAGGCCAGTCTCGGGACCCTCCCCGGCCCCCTCTCTTCGCTCCGTCTTTGAATTCTTCGCGCAAACCCGCTGACGGTACGTTCTCCGACTTTCGAGCGTGGAGGCAATCATGGCGTAAAAGCAGGAGTCGTGACCGCCGTGATTTACAGTCGAGGAAGTAGCATCGAGCGGCCGGTTGATTTTGATCCGGCTATAGAATCTCAATTTCAGATAGCTCTTTTTTTCGTTCTCGTTCGGTCCGCGTCTCTGCGCTCCGGTTGCGCGCGCCGCACGAGGAACGCTCCCGGCTGGTATCGCGAGCGTGTTTGTAATGCATTAACATGCCCGCCACGAAACTTTTATCGACGCCATATACCGGAGTTATTTCCTCCGTGGATGCAGTCTATCGGCGTATCGCATGTAAAACAGCGGTCGCCGCGCGCCACGATTCATCTTTTTCACGCCCAACACGGTGGCTTGTAATTTTTCCGTAGGACGGAAGTTTTCGTGTACCCGATCTCGCACGGGTGTCTTGTAATTCTCGTCGAGTCGGAAGCTGCCGACGAGCGACCAGCAACGCGCCACGCTTTCCGGACCAACCGGAAATATACCTCGCGTTGTCTCTTCCAACGTTTTTCCCCGACCGATCCGCTTCCGCGTAGCGGACCGCTGCTTCGAAATCGATTTCCGAAAGCGACCGACTCGCGTTGCCGATGTTTCATCGATACGCGAAGGAAATCGCGACACGAGGGTAACGATCTTTCGGCAACGATTTCTCGGCAACGGTATCGCTGGTTTCCGTTCGGTTCGCGTTCCGTTGTACGTCGAATCGGCGAAAAAAAAAAAAAAAAAAAAAAAAAGAAAAAAAGCCGGTGACGAACGTTACGGGGAATTTCGGTCGGTTTTTTCGAGCGTCGCGGTACTTTTTTGGCCCGGGGTGAAAATAAAACGCGTTTCACCGCGGCGGCGAAGCTCGGTCCACCGAACCGAAAGATTTTAATTATTACCGTCGAACCTGTCTCGCGCTCGGTACTCGTCAAGTCGGATGTAACGATGAAATTATGCGAAAGGTTGTCCGAGTCCGGGCGATTGATTACCGGGCTCGGGTAAAGCCGGTCCTCGGCGAAACGAGTCGCAATCGAGTCGCGGTTTTTCGATAACGAGGCGAAGCGAGACCGCGGCCGCGGCCGCTCCGCGACGATCGCCATGAATCTCGGCGCGCTCCTCGCGAACCAACGGAAACGCGATAACATTGTTCGGCGAGCGCGGATTCAACGAATCGACGCCGTCCGGTAAAAATCTAGCCGTCCGAGTTTTTTCTTCGAGCGAGCGCGGTGCGAGGTATTCGATGTAAATGCTCGCGCGACAACGCGGCCCCGTAAAATATTAAGAACGCGAACCGGAGGAGCGAGACGCGAGATCGAAACCGGGGCTTTCCACGGAAGCCCCCATTGAAACTCCTCCGCGTTGCTTCGGGAATGGTATTCGCGATCGGTTTACCGATTCCGTTCGTCCTTTAACGCCGTAAATCCCGCCCGATAAATGCGCGCTGGATACGGTGCGTCGTTTATCGTTCGAACTCTTCGTTTTGTCGTATCGAAGTCGTCCGAATCGGCCGGAGAGAAACTCCGGCGAAATTACCGCCACGCTCGATGAAAAATCATCCCACCGAGGTCCACGGGATTCGAAACGAACGTCCGCTTCTCGAAAATCCGTCGATCCCGTTCCCGAGAACAACGTTATTTACGCGCGCGTCGCGTCGGACGGAAAACAACAATATCCGCGAGGCTGGCACGCGCGAATACGCGATTCCCGCGGTGCATCCAGCCACTTTATTACGCTAATTGTCTCGGTGCATCCATTTGCCAAATTCCAACGTAAGGGTTTCGGTTCGTGCTCGGGTTGGTTGATCGCGAAACGGCTGCTCTCCTCCCCCTCTGCCCCCCCGTTATACTTCCCCCGGGCCACCTCCTCGCCGCTCGCGCCGCGCCGCGCCGCGCCCTCGCCCGCGTCCGCGCCCTTTCGCCGGCGTGTAATTTCACGCTTGCGAGCGTGTACGCGCGTTTTGCATACCGGCTGTCGCGCGACTGCACGCTCGTCGAAATACGACGGAGATCGAGCGTCGTTGCGTCGCGCGAGGCCCGTCAATTTCAACGCCAACCGCGCTACCAACCACCCGAGGAGACCGAGTTCGCGCCCAGAGAATCGAGAGAGACGACACCACGCGTTACGAAACTTTGCCGAAGCGTTCGCGAAAATCGCGACCGCGTCGCTCCTTTCCGAAAAGTCTCTCTCTCTCCCCTCCGTCGTGAAACGTTCCGTGACGCGAACGCGCCTTCGAGGAAATTTTACACGCGCCGCGATCGAAAGTGGCGAGTTTTTCTTTATCGTGGAAAGTTCTCTCCTTCGGGAACGGGGCTGTGATAAAAAAGTAAGCCAGCGCCGGATGGAATCTCGCGCGACTTTGAAAGTTTCCGGTCTCGGGCGGTCGCGCGAGGACCTCCCGAGCCGACGTTACCTCGTTCCTTTTCTCGGCGAGAGGTTCGAGAAGTCGCCCTCCGATCGCGTCGAGTTCTCCGCTTCGTAGCGACGTTTCTGCTCCGCGAAATTTACGGTAATCCGCGTTTTCGGTCGCGATCGTTTCCGAATAGCCGAGAGAACGGTGCTTCCCCGAACCGAGGAGAAAATTGCGTTCAGGACGAGTCGTTTGCTCGAGCAAATCCAGCGCGCGCTTCCGGCTCGCCGGCTTATTTACCGCAACGCAAATATTTGCAAAGAGCGCGGCCGGTTTGGGTTGGGTTTGCACGAAATTCGATTTGCGCGGGCCCGCGCCGTTTCGCGCGTCAAACTTCCCTTCTGGTCCGTACCGCGAGCGCGATCACCCTCTCCCCTCGCCGAGTCCGAAACCGATTTTCGACCGCCGATTTCCGCGACCGTTTTCCTTTTTCTTTTCCACCGTATCGCGAACCGGCCGACCAGCAACGACGAGACAAAACGACCGGAGAACGTCGCCAACGATCGATTCGTTCGGAATCGGAGTCGAAAACGAGATAAAAAAATCACCGTCGTTTCGAACGATAGAAAATCTCCGAAGGGAAAATCGTCGAACGACGAAGGGCAAATATTGTGTTTCGCAACCGAGCCACGGTTCAACGCGAAGCGAAAATATCCTGCTTTTCGAGGTCGCTGTTGCGCAGCAATCCCTACTACCGTCTAGTCAAATATTTTCCTTTCGAGCAAACGTTTCGCAAAACTTGCTCCGCGTTATCCTAACACGAATCGGGCATCGAGGTACCATTTTCCAGACCTTAGTCCGCCGCGTCGCGTCGTGTCGCGTCGCGTATCGCTCGGGTTCTCGCTCGAAAAAGTCCACAGAGAGGAGGACTCGGATAGTTCGTTTCCACTTTGGTGCCGTACGCGCGATCCCCGTAACTTGCCGAGACAACTCCGTCCTCTTGTATCTCGCCATCGGCGTTAAACTTTCGCGAATACGGTCCACGGAGCTTTATCGTGCGCGCGTGGAAATTGCTTCGTACGCGGGCCGAGGATGCCACTCGACGGTTCTTCGATATCCGCGTTTCGTTTCTCGAAATTTCGTCCGATTGGAGGCTCGGTGACTCCTATGCCGGACCGCGAACCGAGTCTCGGTCGCGCGCTTCTTCGAGCGTATTTCGCGTACGTTTTCCACCGTTTGCTCGCGCGATCCAGAATTCATCGTCGATCGTAGAGGACGCGGAGGCACGCCGTACGCGAGCCTCGAGCTCCGGCGTTCCGTCCTCTTCTTGCGGTTTTCTTACCGACCTTTCGGAACCGCCACGGGGCTGCGAAGATCGTTAACTAAAGTGGGTAATCGTACCCACCGGTTTCGCGCCGCGTCCGACCGGCCGTCCGGTATACAGGGTGGTGAAATTAGACGGGAGCTACGCGCTCGTTCTCGACACCGATCGGGACGCCCCTCGTTCGAAAGTACGAAAACAACGGCTCGACGACTCGGAAATATTCGGAGTAGTCGAGTTTCGCTTCGACACCGTTCAAGGGAAGCGAGAACGCGAAAGGACGTCGGTGCGTCGACGATCCTCGGAGGTTGACGCTCCTACCGTAACGTACAGACGCGAGATCGTAAAATTCGAGCCGTCTCGTAGTTTTCGACGATTTCGCGACGTTGTTCGTCGACTCGAACGCACTTGGACGAGTACGTATTTTCGAAAAATCTTCGCATCGGCAACGACCGTACGACGACGCACTTTCGTACGCTCGTAAATGTCCACCTTTGCGCGTAATTGGAACACCCTGTAGAGGAGCGGCCGTATCGGGGCACGCATACGCGCGGAGAGGCGAGCATATAATTATATGCCTCGAGTCGGCACCTCGAAAATGCCGGCTCGTTAGCAAATCTTGCGAACCGCGCAAACACCTGCCTGATTGTTAATAATTTGCCCGCGCTAGAAGCCGAGGTTGTCGGCGTGGCCGCGATCGGTCCGCTCGACGCACGACGCGGCACCGCTCGGCACGGCACGGCACGGCACGGCACGGCACGGCGCGGCCTCGCGCGCAAAAACGATGCGGTCGGTGAAGGATACCCGGGCCAGTTAACACTTTCGTTAGGGAGAGAGGAGGCTGTTTAGCCGCCGGTAATTTCGCCCCGTGAATCGAGATTCCTGTCTCTCGGACCCCACGTTCGTCGACTAATCGCCGACGCTCGCCCCGTGGTAAACTACTGCGAGGCAAAAGGTACGGTGGTTCGACGATCGAACGGAATTCTTTCCAAGCGACCCACTCGAGGGATTCGCGAGCCTGCGGTCTCCTCGATCGCGTATAATCGTTTTCGCACCGAGAGATTTCTCGACCTGATCGTCGTCCCGACGATCGTCCCGCGCGCAAACGCAACAACGAACCATGCTTCTCGAACGATCTTTCTACAACGACTGTGACCCTTTCGATCACAGGGATCGTCGTTCCACTTTGCGTCTCGATGTTCTTCGGCCTTTGGAGCGGCGCGGTCTCATTTATCGTTCGCGACTCGTTCGACCGTTTCCGTTCTACGACGAATTTTCACGATGTACTTTTTCGAGGCTCTTCGTTATCTTGCGCGTTGTAGGTTTTTTTTCGCTCCTCGACGGAGGTACCGCGCGAATCGTTATGCGAGGGAAAAGATTCCGGAGGAAGAAAGGGACGACGAAACGGAAGAGAAACGCATTCGCGTCGAAGCGTTTTATCGCGCGGTATCGACATTCCGGGTCCACCGCTTGCTCGAATTAATACGGAGAGGGTCGGTAAAATTGTTCCGTAGATACAAACGGCGCCATCGAAACGACCAAGAGACCCGCCGATTTCGATCGTAGAGATCGTTCGCAGACCGTAACAGCTGACCGCGCGAGTCGGTTACCCCGAACGGGATGCACCGTGACCTTTAACGGTCCGTCGACCGGCTAATCGCGAAATTATGGAGCGAAAAATTACGGACCATCGGTTCGTGCTCTCGAAGAATTTTCAACACCGGATTTTTTTCCAATCTTCGAACGACCGTTTCTAATTTCGCAGGAATCGCGACGGGCCTCGACGATTTCCTCGAAATTGCTGACCTCGAGAGCGGAAAGTTTCATCCGTTTCTCACGGCGTTCGTTTGTTCGGTCGTTCGATCGTGGCACCGGGTAGCCATTAATTAATCGGTCGGTGGAAACAATTACCGCGGAGGGTGTCCTTGGTGCGCGCGAACGCCCGACGCGCAATTATTCCGTTCGCACGATCGCCGAGCCGTTGATCGTTCGCGTTACGGGCTTTCGGCTTCCTTTCGTCCACGGAGCCACGGGTAGGCGCGGTCCGGGTCTCGAACGGACGCGTATTATTACGCCCACGTTGCGTTCCCTTCGAGGTCGGTTCGCAGGCGGTAACGCAGCCGTCGAGACTATCCCTGTCCCTTTCCTCTATCGCGGTATCGCGGCAAACTCGAGACGCGCGTTCATCGTTCGCCGTTCACCGTCGGGCGAAGCGATGGATTTTTCTTCCCTCGGGTTTCCGCGCGATCGAGGAGGGACCGGGCCGCGAAGAAAAATAGGGACGACGTGGGAAAGCAATTTGAATGAATTAGTCGAGCGCGGCCCGCGTAGGAATTTCCTCTCGGTTGCCGGATCGCCGCTCCTCGGTTCCGGAATCGAGTTACGCTCGTCGCGTTTAATAATAACCGACGTCCTCGATTACGCCCGGAAGATAAATCGTCGCGAAAATTCCATTACCGTCGAGGCGATCGCGCGAGAAACGAAAGCTCGTCCGTTGGCTTTCCGCGTCGCGTTACCGCCTCCCTCGAGCCAACCGTTTCGAGGCCTTCGACGCGCCCGACCTGCCCTTCTCGTCCTTCTCTTCTCGAAGGAAGAATCTTCTCGAGGAAAGTATAAGAAAAACGTCGATCCACCGGGAGCGGAACAACGGGGAGCGAGGCGAGGCGAGGCGTAGCGTGGCACGCTTCGCGAAGTAATCGGAAACAGGTGTCGAGGTTGTTCCGTTATGTATTCAAGAGCTCTCCGGTGGCCTCGCACAATGCGCGCAATCTTCGCTTAATTTCCATCTTAAAGCATTTAAGGTCGCGCGCGTACGCGCGCAACGCGCTCGCTCGTTTCGACGCCGGAGCTACGATTTACGGGAATATCGCGCGAACGGCGACAGCTTTCGCGGTCGTTGGCCCGCGTTTGTCGAATTCCGCGTACACCCCGCGGTAAGGTATTTTTCGTGGCTGCGCGTGCCCTGGCCCTAGCCCTGGCCCTGGCCCGTGCCCCGTGCCCGTGCCCGTGCCCGTGCCCGCGCAAGATAGCGTTCCCTCGGCTCTGGAAAGTGGGTTAAACGTACATTCGGCACGGGTCTGTGTAATTTAGCAATTTCCTCTTTAAAATGTTTCAGCGCCGCGATAATTACGATCCGGGCGAGTCGCGCGAGGGAAACACAATGCGCGCAGCGGTAACAATTGAAGCGTTCGAAACGACTCATTGTACCGCGTTTTAATGGAAATCTGGGACAATTGTTTTTTTTTTAACCTCTTTTTACAATTATTTTTGCGGACGATGAAAAAGATGTTCGTAAACGGGCGAAAAGACGGGAGAATCGTTAACGTCACCGGCGCGTTAATTTTTCGAATTAAATTCGCGTCGAGAAACGGAGATTCGACGCGCCCTCGATTCCTTACGACCTCCACCGAAACCCTTTACTTTCATACGCCGCGAAAAGAGGAGCGCTTTTCGACACCGAAAGGAAGACCGCGTCTTTGACGCGCGACGCGACTATTATCCGGTAATTTTACAGGTCGGAACCGCGTTCGACGGTTCTCCTTTCTTTTCGCGCGCGCGTCGATCGTCGATACTCTCCCGACGATCCTGTCGTCGTTCCGTCGACTCGTAAAACGTTTCGGATTAGTTTCGAACGAGGTCCGCGGCGAAACGCGCGTTCGCTCCCCGTGTCGCGTAATTAATTCGTTGGATAGCGGCGGGGAGAAACGTTTCCCCTTTGTCGAAAAACTTGGACCCGGGTGGACGTTTCGCGACACGTTCCCACCCGGTTACGTAACGGGGAATCGATCCGATCCCGGTTGGCACCGGGAAGATAATCGAGAACGGGCCAACGAGCGGGATTAATTATTGAGAAGCAAAAGGTCGGACTCCGAGGCGGTTCGGGAAGTCAGCAGTTCGCGAGCTCCGAAAGGATGTGCAACGCTGGCAGTTCCCCCGCTCGCTCGGCCGCGATTAAATCCGAGGGATTCCAGATTGGGTGTCTCCGGCCGATGACGAAACCCAAATACGTGCCGCGTCGCGTGATTTTACACAGGGACGAGAACGAGCCCGGGGACCGATTCTTTCCTCGCGGGAAAATTCCAGACGGTTTCTCCACCCGTTCGTTTTCGAGGAAACTTTCCAAGTATCGAGGAAACTCGCGTCGATTCCAGCGATCCCGCTTCGAAGGAAAAAGACGATCGTCGCGACGGTGAATAATTTTGCCGAGGTACGCGAGACGATCGCGATACGCGCGAGTACCGTGCCCGATATCCAGGCTACCGAGAGTTCTCCGTACGGAGCTCCGGCTCGTTTTCGCGGTGCTATAATTATTCGCGGCGCGGGGGCGGAATTCGCGGATAAAGCTCGTAACTCAGACAGTTTGAACGGAGCAGTCGACTCGGGGCAGAAGTCGCGTCGCGTTGCGTCGCGTCGCGGCGCGGTCCTCCTGGAAAGTTGCGGATCTCCGAGCTTGGAAGTTTCGTCGAGCGACGTTCGTGCCCGAGCAAACTGGTAGAAACCTGCTGCTCCCTACCTGGTGGCGTGTTTGCCGAAGACGTTTACAACGTGCCGCACCGTTGATCCGTTCCTCGACAAATACCGACGCGATAACGCCCCTGGTGATATACCGCTAATAGCGGATTCCGAGTTTCGACCCGAGACGAACTCCGGACGGATTAATTTCGACGCCGCGCGAAAACGCTTCCGCGGCTTCACCGGAATCGCGCTGTCGACTTTTCCGTCCGAGGACCGGAAAACGAGCGGATTCGCGCGATCGAGCTCCATCGAAGATGGAACCGCGCACCGAAAAAGAGCGCCAGACAGCGGACGCGGGAAAGTTCGCTCGGCCGGAGGAGGAAAAAATGAACGCTCGTCGAGCGAGTCGACGTTTTTCAATTTCTTTCCCCCTTCTCGTTCCACGAACGATCGATCTTCGACGGACCGAACAGGTCGCGCGGACGAGTTCGGATCGTAATTTCCAACTTCCCGGTTCGCACGTTCGTCGAAGGTTTCGTCGTCCTAATTTTCAAATTTAAACGCGAGAGGCTCGACGATCGAGATCGAGCCGCGCCATCGCGATGCAATCGTCGCGTTTTCCCGATCGTTGTTCCTTCAACGACGAGACACTCTCCCGCTTCGAGCTCCCGCGACACCGAACGTTTCTTTGTCTCGAAAACCGGTCGAAGACACGCGCGAGCGCGCACATAGAGTTACGCGAACGACGCGTCATCTCGCCCCGCCTCGCCTCGCCTCGCCTAGCGCGGAATCGCGAGTACCGGTCCGCCGTTGAAATTGCACGGAGGAAAGTTTTTCGGATGCAAGGAATCGCGAAAGTTAGCGACGTCTCGATAATCGGAGTAAAAACAACGAGGAGCCCGACGTCCCAAGGACGCCGAGGACTCGAGCGACTCGGAAGGAGGCGATTCTCGGGACGAAGACGGTGAAACTTTTTTCGATTTCCGGGGCGAAACCGTGGCACGATTTCGAGGCGTCGTTAACGCTTGCGGGATATCCGAGGCGCGGATTCGCTCGATATAAGTCGGCGAGAGTAATTCGTTGGACGGTGGTTGGGTCACGGCGGAACTCACGGCCCCGTAGCGCGTACACGGTGTTTACGATTTTTGCGGCGAGGCTCATTGTGGTGGCTCGTTGCACGGCTTTCGCGAGTCCCGAGGTGTAAATAAGCAGTCGCCGAGATTGCGCTTGATTACAGGGAGTCCGGTGCGTTTGGTCGTCTTATTGCAGACCGCGCGGGTTCTGCGAGTACATCCCCGAGACGCGAACCTTTGTCCAAATTTAATAATTCGTATTCGCGAGGGATCCGCTCGGCACCGACGGGGATCGTAACGATCCGGCCCGCGGATCGTTCCGGGGAGCTGAAAGAATAACCGCTCACCGACCGAAATGGGGATATTACGATAAAGATTAGCCGCGCGGTGGTATCTAGTAATTTCTGGCCTATGCCCGCGCTGGGATCGATCGAGGGGTATTTATTCGCGCGTGTTTTTGCTTCGCGGAACGAAGACGCACGAATTTCGGGAATCCGAATCGTTCCCCGAAAAAAGATTCTCTCTCGTTGCGCTCGAAACGCTCTCGAAACGCTTTCGATCACCTGCTAGTAGTTACCGACTCGTAAGGTTCTCGGGACGAAAAATTCGATCTCGTTGCAATTTCGAAATCGATCTGCCCGTTTTGCGTGGTTCGGTCGCGCACGGGGCAGCGTTGTTCGCTAGGCAAAATTACGAGAGAACTCGAACGGGACCGAATCGAAGAAAGTTTCTTCGTCGGCTCGCACTTGGCTCGATTTCGTCGCGGTATCGCGAGAACGCGGCGGGCAGTCGCGCGGGCGAGCGCGTGCGAGTCGCCCGCGGGGCGAAGCAGTTTCGCCTAGTCGAGGCTCGATTTACGGCTTTAATTTACCTCAGCTACGCGTATCTCTCCCTTATACCCGCGGGTCGAACGCGGGGCGAGTTCCGCCGGTTTCGAGACCGCACGCGATGCATGCTTTATCGAGCGATATACGCTTCCGGCCGACGCGGAAACCGATACTTTCTCGACGTCGCGATAACGTCCCCAAGCGAACTCGCACCGACGAGGTAACGTTCCTCGAACTGGAGCCGTCGCGTCGCGTAGGTGCGTACGAGCACCGTCGAGACGCGCGCTGAAAATTATCGTAATTTCTCCGTATAAATCCGGCGGGGCTCGCCGCGACCGGATCCCGACGACGAACCCTCGAGGAGATCTTTCTCCGCCAAACACCTGCTAGGAAAATTAACGACCCAGGGATTCTCGATCGAATGTGGGCCGAGCCGAAAGCAGGCCCGAACGCGTTTAGATTTCTTCTCCGCCCCCCGCCGATCCGATTTACATACATAAAGCCACGGGGACGGAGAACGGCCGGGCGGGCGGCCGGCCGGCTCCTTTCCGTGCCGCGGTAAGTTATCCGGCGTCCCTCGAGTAAACGTTTCGATGCGGCCCGCGTTATTCTCGTTTGTATATCGATAAATCGCGACGCATCCCGCGAACCTTCGTAACGAACATTTTTCATCGTCCGACAAAGGTTCTCGTCCTTCGGTTTCGCAACGGTTTACCGCGAGCTCGAACGGACGAGTCGAGCAAAAAGCTGCTCGAAGCCCGTCGCTCTATTTCTATCGGCCGATACGCCGATAAACTCGAACGAGCCTGTCGAAGAAAAAGCGTGGAAACGAGTCGCGATCGCTGCCCCGCATAATGGATTCTATGGACGGTAATATCTCAGCCGACTGTGTAGCGACGTTTCTTTTTTCCTGTTCTCGCTCTCTCTCTTCGATCGGAGAAGCGGTTACTCGTTCCGCCGATACGATCGTTTCTACCTTTTTCGCCGTTTCTTCCTGCGCCAACATCGACATCGGAACTGGTTACCCGTGAGGGAACTCGCGTCGAAAGTGTAACGCCGGCTCTCTTCGCGTTCCTGTTTCGCGCCGCGCGACGTTCGAAAACGTAAAAAGAGTCTTTAACGCGCGGTCGTCGAAACTCTGCCGCGAGAGCGCAAATAAACGGCACGCACCCTCGAGAAAAATGTTGTTCGCGCGTAGGTACGGGCCGGCGAACCCTCGACGCGAGGACGCGGCGACTCGAACGCCCTTCTCGCGGCCACCCTCTCGCGAGACGCGCCGGACGCCGAGGGAACGAACGCGAGTCGGCGATAATTCGAAATTAAAATCCGATTGCGCGTGAAATTGCCGATTAACCGGTGTAAATAATTGCCGAGCGACCGTACGAAATCGAGTAAAACGGATTACGAGAGCGTCGCGTCGCGTCGCGTCGAGCGAAAATAAAAACTCGCGGCCCGATCGACGAAATTCGTTCTCGTCGAATTCCCGGCCGGAACGAATCGCGAACCGGCCCTTCTCCTCCGTGCCGACGCGACCAGGGGGGCCCTCTCCGTTTCGTCGATATCGCTCCGGATCGATTCGTTTTACGATATCGGGCCGTATCTGCCGCGCGTTACGGAACCTCCACCGGGACGGGTGTACCCTCGAT
The DNA here is from genome assembly GCF_051014685.1 of Ptiloglossa arizonensis. Lineage (NCBI taxonomy): Eukaryota > Metazoa > Arthropoda > Insecta > Hymenoptera > Colletidae > Ptiloglossa > Ptiloglossa arizonensis. The sequence continues at coordinate 35,007,808 of NC_135048.1, forward strand.
CGTTTTTCGCCGGACACGGTTCCGAGGAGGAAGTCGGGGACTCGTGTAACTCATCGCCCGGGACGGACGCTTCCGAGAACATCCATCGTGCTCGGCTCCGTCGAAATTCTATCTCCGTAACGCGACACTGGTGGCTTTCGGCGGTGGTGGGTTTTTTTTTTTTTTTTAATCCTCGCCGCGCCTCGTCGCGCCAGGCTCCCTTGACAAATTTCCCAATTACACCCCGGCCAATGAAGCGAAGCCGTTCCCCGATCAACCACGGGGCGGCGACCTTGCTCGACTGGCCCGGTTCTCCGTCGAACGGACGGGAAAACGAGAGTCCCGCGTCCCGATTGAATCGACCGATCGAATCACGCGAGGCAACGCCGCGTAATTTCCCTCCTCGAGAATCGAAGCCGTCGCTGGCCTCTTCGTTGACGAAACGCTTCGATGCGCGCGGAAAAAGCGTCAACCGGACGCGTCGGAAGGAACGCGTCCGCGAAGATTGGAAACCGATCGGCCGTGTACGACTTTCTCGAGAAAAACGTCGTTCTTCGAGTTCCAGAGGAGAAAGCCCCCTCGACTCGCGTTTCCAGCAGCTGCCCGGCCTACTATTTTCGTTCGGAGCGGGTTCGGTGGATCCGCGACCGCTCGCGCGGCGCCACCTCGATCGCCGCGAGGCGACTCCGGTGTAATTTCGGACCGATTACGCGCGTAACGTTTACACGCGCGAAAGTACGGGGCGTTGCCGAAAAATCCGAGGAACGAGCGCGTCCGCGTCGCGGCGAGAGCCCGGATTTTCCTTCGAATTCGCGAGCGATCGCTTCGAATAAATCCGTCCGTTCGACTCCGTCGTTTCTCGGATCTCTTCGAAGCGAGTATTTCAGAAACGCGCGAGACCTAGGCGATTATCGACGTACTCGAGCGATACGCGAGCAAAGTCGAAAAGATTCCGGTTTCCGAAAGCAGATCGACCGCGGCGAACCGCTCGGTGAATTTCCCGTTGCGTCGCGGCAATTTCTTTCCCCGGAGGTACGTCGTTTGCATCCCGTCGAAGAAAACCTCCGCTATCCTTCTCGGAGCTCGAGAACTCGTTCCGAACGACGATCTCGCGTCTCCTCGGGTAATGGTCACCGCTCGGGGGGGAATAAAAAAAACCACTCGACTCGAAATTCACCGGAGAAGCGGCATTTGCATAAATCAACGCGCGTCAAATTGGGAAAAAACAACGGCCGGGTGTATAATCGGCGAGGTCCGGAACACGCGAGAAACACGGTCGGCTATGCAAATGCCGCGTCCTAGGTAAACGCGCGACGCCTAAAAACCGCGAAAGCATCCCGGTTCTCCTTTTGGAGCGCGCGGGGCATTCCTCGGCGTGCGCGCGTCCTCGATCCCGCTCGTTTATTTATTCGTCTCGAGAGCAACCCCGGGCTGCCGGACACCGGCTCCGTGCGTGCCATTCCTCGGCGTCGAGACGCGAAATAAGGCACGGCCGCTGCCAATCAATGTTCTTGCCGCGCGACAACGAACTCGGCCAGCGGCGGAAACCGAACCCGGCTTTCGTATGCAAATCGAGGCGCGTTTCGCGAGCCTCCGCTCCGCTCCGCTTGAAAAATGATCGCGTCGACGATCGATACGGCGGTTCAACCTCCGAGTCGCCGTTGCCGCTCCGTGTTTCGTCTCGCGCAACCGCGAGGGCATTCTTCGTCGTTCGAGAACCATGCTCGGAATCGCCGAACGTCGAACGATGGAACTGGCTCGGTCTCTCGCCGCGAACCAACGGAACGCGCGCACCTTACCCGAGGAAATTTACGAAAGAGTCGCTCGCTCGCCGTTCGAGTTCCGAGCGATCGAAAGTCTCTCGAAAGTATCGAGCGGAGAACCGATCGCGAGGGAGGCCGCGGTTTTTCCACGCGAGCATCGTGATTTTGGCAATTAGCGGGCAACGCGCTCTCGACCGGGGATTCCGAACGAACGGTCGACGCAAATTTACGGCGCCGGGACGCGACCACGGTTAAACGAATTCGGACGGTGATCAATTACGGGGGAAAATCTCCGCGCGTCCCGTAATTACGACCTTTCCGTTTCCTCTTCGTTGTCGCGAGTTTCCTCGAGGTTCGATTCTTCCGGGAAATCGAGTCGAAAGATTTCGCGCGAATCTCTCGGGGAACTAGCATCGAAAACTCGTGGAAAGTCGGAGCTCGGTCTCTCGTTGTTCGCGATACGCGGACGAGCGGTCCGCGACGAAAGTTATCGAGGAGGTAGCTCGGAAATCGATCACCTCGGAGAGGAGAAAAAGTTGGACGCGCGCGGAAACAAGCACGATCGTCGATCGTCGATCGGCGATCGCTCGATGGGCGAGCCTTGTTTATTTTGGAGGCGCAGCGCGTCGATGCGATGCTCGTTCGTCGATCGGGGGAGCTTCTTACGTTGATCAATGGAGCTCGGCCGATCCACGGTTAATTTATGTACGGTGCTTAACTTCTGTTCGTTCCGGTGAAGCGTACGTCCGACTCGTTACGAAGACAGAGCGGAGAAGAGAGTAGGAGAAAGGAAAGGAGCCGAGCGAAGTAGCGCGCGCGAGAAAAAGGGGGACGGGGAACGCGCGAGACGAAGAACAAGAGGAGAGGAAAATCAATAAGGTCGAAAGGCGAACTCCTTCTCCGTTGCTCCGTTGCTCCGTTGCTCCGTTGCTCCCGCGCTCTACGGCCGTCCGCCTCGGTTTCGGAACACCGGCGTGGCATATTAATCTAAACTAAATCGTTTCGTGCTTCGGATCGTCGGTGGCTGTGCACGGCCGGCACACGAATTTCACGGAAACACGAGCGTTGCCCGCTCTCGGCCCCGCCTGATTATAATTCTGGAGGCAAATACGTCCGTGGCTTATTAATGGGAGGCAATCTTTCTTAAGGTGCTTCGTTCATCGGCAGGAAATTTCTATAATTATTTTCGTCCCGGAGCCGGAGCTCATTAGGTCGCTCGGTCTCCTCCCTCTCGTATCCCCCGTTCTCTCCTGCCACGGCCAAGCATCTTCCCTTTCCGCTCGTACCTGCGCCTTTCCACCGCCTCGCCTCGTCTTTCTAATCCAAGGTCCGACGCGAACCCGCGTCGTCCGTCCGCGTCCAGTCCACTCCCATTTTTTCTTCTTTCGGTCGCTCCTCTTCCGCCTCGTTCGGTTTTCTTCTTTCTTTACAACCGCGCGAACGAACCCGGTCCAGCAAAGTATCGAAACATCTGCGTCGTGTATCTCCGGGACGCATCTCCCGGTTCTCCGGCGCTCGGGTAATTATCGTTCGGCACCTGTTGGAGAATGGCCGTGCGTGTGCACGGGCTCGCGACGAGAGCACGGAACGACGAGACCGAGTCGCGGAAGGAAGGGGTGGGGACCGGTCGAGTTTACGCGCGCGCGTTTCGCACCTCGGCCGGCTTCCCTCGGCCAGGCTGTACTCCCCGAAAAGTTGCGATCGTACGCCCGGCTACAGGTGGAACGCACCGTGGTACTCGGTTTTCGCCGATCGAGAACCGGATTGCCCCGAAAAGTTTCTCGCCCGCGATGGAAATTACGATCCCGAGACGTCCTCGCGAGAGCTAAATTCGAGCGCGTCCGTGTGCGAACTGTGTCGGCTAAAGACACCCGGGACGAGACAAATTTCAGATTGATCTCGGACGAACGCGTCGACGACGCACCGATACCGAACTTTGTCCTCTCGCGAGAAAGCTTCGGAGCTCGAACCACCTCGAACGAGGATTTTCGCGCGCACGGGTGTCGGACGAATCGCGATCGATGCGCGACGCGCCCGCCGGGAAGCAATAGCGGCGAGAAAGTTACGAAAGTGCGCTTAACGCTCCGCCGGTCGAAAACGCAAATTCGTGTTTCCCGCGTAACGACCGCAATTTATCGCGCGCCGCGTCGAATAAAATCGGAATCGCGCTGTTTGCGGGGATTTTCCGCTCAACGGCTGGAACAGAGGCACCGAGTAGCCGTAAAAATCTCGTTGAAAAAGAAACGCGAAAAACTACCGCTCCGCTAATCGACGTTCGCGCTCCGTGAAGAGGTTTTGATCGCGCGCGTTCCGGAGAGAGGAGCGGCTCGGGCTCGGTCCGGCGAACACGATCGCCGCGGTGGAACAACGCGTTACCGAGAACATCGTCCGAGTCGAATCTCGTTCGGGCCGCTGTTCGATCGAACGGTAAGAACCGGTGGCAAAGAGGTCGAAAACGGTCGGGGTTCGCGGTGTACGGTTTTCTCTTTCGCGGTGATTTCTTTTTTCGTCGAAAGGACGGACGCGACGGAAGATTGACGAGCATCGCGACGTCAACGTTATCGAATGACTCGGAGAGGGAGAAATTTCGACGCGACGCGACGCGACGGGAGAGAAAGGGCAATTGTTAATTAACGGGCGAAAAGAGCGACGATTTCACGGCGGAATGCCGACCGGTGAAATTGCCAACGAAACCGAATCGATAATAATATAGCATTCGAGGCGCGGCGCGGGGGAGGGGGGACGCGCGCGACATCAAAGGGTGACGAAGGAGATTTAAATTCGCAATCAACGCGGTGAATGGCACGCAGCGCGCGGGCGAGGGCGAGGGCGCCGGCGCGGGCGCGGGCGAGGGCGAGGGCGAGGGCGCGGGGAACCGTCGGCGGACGTCGATGCGAGCGAACGTAGTCGCGCGCTATTCGTGCGGGGATTCGCCGCGGAGAGTTCGCTTCGCATAGAAAGTAGTCGGCTTAGCGGCGTTACCTGTTCTTCCCTCTAATTCGACACCGGTCGAGTTTAATTCGCGGTTTAAGTTCTCCGTGACGCGAATTCCTCCCCGTGGAGGTCGAACGTCGTCGTAAAAGCCGAAAGTGCGCCCTACGCGCGTCTCCCGTTCCTCGTTGCGCATAATTAAGGACATACCCGGCCGAGAGGAGGTTACGGTTTTCCATTGTCCGGCGACAAACATTCCCGCCCCACGGCCGGGGTGACATTCGTAAGCCGGATTTAAGCAGATGTACGTACACCTAGCGAGCCGCCGCGCCAACGCGCTGCCGGATCCTGCATACTAAACGATGATCCTTTGAACAATCAATGATCCGAAACTCGCTACGGAACACGACGCTTCCTCGTTACGACACGCGTGCACATCGGCATCGATCCGGGTAACGCCGGATGCGCGCATGCTCTCCTACGGACGGACACGCTCGCCTCGACGAAAACGATCCGCCGGTCCCGGTTGCCCGACACTCGAAAAACTTACTCGCGAATCGCGAACGCTTCTCGGACGATTCCTCCAAGGGAAGCGCCGCGCCGGTTTCAAATGGAAACGACGGCCTATCGGTTCGCAGGGAATTCGAGGAGCGCGGTTTCGTTTCGGTATTCTCGACCGGAGGATCGACCGTGCCGGTGGGATTTCCGCGGAACCTCTTTCGAGCAACGGACCTATCCGGATCCGAGGTTCTTCCGGCTCGAGACACCGAGATCTCGACGCAAACTGCGCGCGTTCCGATTCCGGTTTCGAAGTCCGCGAAAGGAAGAGCGAATCGACGTCGCGCGGGCTCGAATCGCGCGGGCTCGAATCGCGCGAACGACGACGTTCGCTGGTCGCGGTCGAAACTCGTCGTTAAAAATGGCCGCGTAAAAGGTAACGGCCGAGAAGAAATCCACGATAACGCTCGGCTACGGTGTCGTAACGTTCCCGGGGCGGAGCGGAGGGCTTCCAGGACCGAGCTCGGAGCGATTCCAGTCCGCGTTTCGGTCTTATCGCTTACCCGTTACGCGCTCGTGGGACGTTCTCGCGATCGGTCGAAGCGGAACGGGGCCGGGCTGCGAATTTACCGACGGCCTTTGTTCCGTCGATTCCGCTCGTCCGAAGGCCCAGGGACCGGAGATCTCTACCGAGACAATTACTCCGCTGATACAGTTTCGCGAATCCGTAACCGACGAATCCCGATTCGGCCCGCGGATCCGCTCCCTCGGGTTTGCGTTTCGTCGCTCTTCCGGCCCGCGTGGCTCTACGCGCACACCCGTCCGCGCGTAATTACGCCCCGAGTAATTATTGTTTCGCGGCCGTTAATTGCGCGGATCGACCGATAGCCGTGGTTTTTTGATTACGAACCGGGACCGTTCGGACGTCGCGGTACGCGACGCTTCGCGCTGGTTCGTCGAAACTCGATCGTTCGACGAGCGTCTCGTCGAATTCCAACTGCCCTGAAGGTGATCTCGAACCGCGAATTTCACGCGCGTAATCGACCGGAAGATTTATCCCGTCGAATACGTCTCGACGACGTTTCCTTAAGCGCGGACGTCCCTTCGCGATCGTACGGGGCAAGACGAAACGATACTCGATCGAATTGTACGTCGATGCAGCCGACAAAGGCCTCTCGAAGAACTCTTCACGGAAAGAGTCGATGTTGCCTCGGCGATCGTTGGTCGATGCACGCGCGATACGATTACGCGCGTCTAACGATATCCGACGAAGGAAAGCGTGGGAGGCGCAACGACGAAAGGTTCGAGAGCCCGTTAAATTCGAAAGAGAGGTAAAGCGACGCGGAGAAGGATTCGAGGGTTCGAAACAACGAGCTCGGCGTCAACGGGGCTCGTAAAATTCGTAGAGCGCCGAAGGACAAAGCGGAGAAATTATTCAACGGCCGAGTTTTTGCACGGCGAACGTTCTCGATAGCGACGCCGGTAATCGTGACTCGTGGCCGTTTCCGGAAACCGAGCCCACCGCCCGAAGGATCGGTAGCCTCCTTGCTCCGTTTCAGACGCGACGATCGATTCGTAAATTTCGGCCGGGCAACGCGTCTCGAAGTTACGCATCGGCGACTCGCTCGTACGCGCGAAACTCGGCTGCCTGGCGTATCTCCCGTATCGATCTTCGTCGCGCGCGAGTCAACGGGCCGTGAACCATCGATACGCGGGATCGGGCTTATCGGTCGCGTCTTATCGGCGAATATTAAGAAGCCGAGCGATCCCAAAGATTCTCTCTCGCCTATCTCCCGGTGCGCTCGATTACATAAATTGCCGTTCGATTTATGGATAGAAGCGTTGGCGGGGCTGGTTAATAACCTGATTTCCAGGATTTACGATACGCTTTCTAATCGTAATTTACGGCGAGAATATGGTAATCGATAAGAAACTATGCTAATAAATAGCGCCGCGGCGGGTCGACCGTAATTTGGAACGGTCACCTGACCGATGCGCACCGTTCCTCCTTTCGGTTCGTTTAAATTATTTCACCGCCGGCAGGCTTCGCCCGCGTGCCCGTCCAGGCTGCGCCTCCCCCGTCGCGAGTTTATTATTCAATATATCCGGGAATATTAACGGTCGTAATTGTCGAGCGGTAAACGGGCCGCGTTATTTCGTGGAACGGCGAACAATACGGGACTCTGGTCTCGTATCGTCGTAATTGGACGCGAGCTGGGTACATAGACGTATTGTTGGGTCGACGTACCGAGTCGATTCATCGAGGAGAACCAACTTCGACGTCTCGGCGCGTCCTATTACTCCGCCGAAACCGCCTCCTGGCTAAACGATAAATAATTCCACGGGCATTCGGTGGCGAAGTCGAACCTCGACGCGGTCTCCCGACCGGGAGCGGTTTCCGACTTTGCGCTTCGAGATCCGTTCCCTCCGAGGATTTCCCCTCACCGAGCCGATACCTCCTCGCGATCGAGACGTCGAGGGTCCTCCCGGCGGATCGTTTTCGCCAACGATCGGCTCGGTTCTGTCTCGCGAACCAGGCCGGGAACAAAGCGTCGCGTCCCGTCGAGCGACGAAACCGTCCCTCGGGCGATGTATTAAGAATGCACGCGAATGACGCGAAACGAATTCCTATGCAAAGCGGCACGGAGGGCCGGCGTTGGTCCTGTCTAACTAGCAGCTCGCATCATTAACGGGTCTTGTTTGTTTTACAGCGTAGAAAGGACACGCCCATTTCCTCGTCGTTCTCTTCGGGTCCTCCGGACTCGGGCTCCGAGAGCTGCCCTCCCTTAACCTCCCGGACCGCTTCTATACGGTGTGTCGTTTGCTTCCAGCCACTTTAATTTCCAGGGTTCGGAAGCCCTTTGACGTTGCATTATGATTTTTTCGCTAGCCGTTCCCCGTTACGATGTTTACGGATTACGCAAAGCCGTACACGTACGCGGAGAAATACGATGGAAATTGAAGCACCGGCGGGACCGCCGGGCCATCGAGGGCGCATTTTTCCGCGGTTCTCGATCGAATAAAAATTTACTCGACCGATACAGCCGACCGGATGTATTTGTCGTTCGAAGCGTTACGCGCTCGTTATTCGAATTTCTGTTATCCGCCGCGCGTATTGTTTGCCCGGCTGGTATATATTTATCAATTGCGCGCGAAAACGGTACACCGATCGAACGATGGTCGGCAAATATTGCCCTTTGTCCCTCGTCGCGTAATTGCGTGGATTTTCCAATTAACGTTTCCTTGCGCGTTTCGCGTCGATCGTTCCCGCGTTCGAGCTAGCAACGAATCGAAGAAACGATTTCGCGACGCGCCTCGGGGCTCGCGCTTTGCCAACGTTCACGTGAACGTTCGCGATTTTTCGCACCGCTTACTCCGTAGTCGAGAGGACACCCCGTATGCAGAGTGCCGGTGGACCACTCTCGCTCTCGTCCACCCCGGTGCGTGTATACATATTCATGGTGTCATTAGCGCCCCGTGAAACACGCTATTGGTAAACGTTTCTGCTGCTCTCTTCTCATAGATGATTGCAGCATCGCGGCGTGGCCTCCTTATAAATTATCGTCGGCTCGTTTCGCGGAACGTCGATGCCGCCCTCGATGACAAAGTGGTCGGGCTCGTAAAGCTGCGAAACGCGCGGCCGTAACACCGGACAGCTCGGCCGCTCGAACCCGCGGATACGAGGATCGTAATCGCCGATCGATCTTTCCCTTTAACGCCCGGTCACCTTCCAACGCCCCGCGAGAGGAAACTCCTCGGTTCGACGCCCGGGCCCTTTTAACGCCGCGCGATTTATTAGCCGTATTTAATAATCAACAATGGCGTCCCCCGGCGCGTAATAAGAAAGGCGACTCGAGGAGGCCCGGCAACGAGGAGCTCGTCCACGTTTATCGTTCGCGTTCTTCTTCGGTGTACGCGTTTCTTTCTCCCTAGCTGTCGCTCCGCTCTCGTTTATTGATATTTCCGCGCGACGATACACGAGTAATCGTGACCGAGATATTTTTCGCTTCGTTCGCGTTCGACGCGTCCATAATTACGGCTCGCGTCGTTTTCGTCTCGTCGGGTAACGAGTAGTTTTCCGTTCCGTAAGGTTTCTTCGCGTTCGATCGGTTTTCATCGCGGTCACCGGTGGTTTTGTCGCGCTACTAGCGTCCGCGTTCGTATTTTTAACCACCGTCGGCGCGGGAGTTTCTTTCGTTCGTTGATTCGTTATTTTCCGCGAACGCGACGCGACGCGCCGTTACGATGCGGATTTCAATTTGCCTCCAGCATTTTTCTTCGTCGAGTCGACCCGATCGAGACAAGAATATCACGGCCGCCGTCGAAACGACAGTTTCGTTTATCGACGACGCGGGTTAATTAATCGCGCCAGCCTCGAGCTTGGCGCGTTACTAACGCGGACGATATCGATCGAACGAGTAGCGACCGAGTGGTCGTTTTTTCGCGACGCGGAATATCCGCGAACCGGGGGAACCGAAAATCGATTCCTTCCGGGAGTTTCGTTTCGTCCGGTTTCGAGCTTTCGGTGGAGATCGCGATCGCCCGGTGGACAAAGGTTCAAAAACGGGCTTCGAGTTCGTAATTTGGATGGCTCGGTCCGACAGGTTTCGGCAATCGGTGCCGGGTCGCGTACGTTACTCTCGGAGAGATCCTCTTGTAACTCACGGTATCTCCGGTTCGCGTCGATGCATTCGGAGAGGTTTAAGTCGAGCTATTACCGTTCGGAATTACGCAGCGATCGGACAGCTCCGACGCGACAGATCACTCCGCCGCTACGGTAAGGAATGGAACGATAGAATCCTAATTGGCAATAAATAACACGGTATGCGTAACGCCGAGATCGGTAATAACGATCGGCAACGGTAGCGGTGGCAGCGCCGATCGAAGCCAAACTTCCTATTTGCCTGCTAGAGAATTAATTACACCGGCGGTGAATCTGCCCGGATTTAGAATCGAATTACGTAAACGCAATTACGCGCCGGAGCGCAACGGAGCTCGATCGTAGCTAATTCGTGCCCGACGCTCTTCTTTCTTTCCCCGTTATTTTTTTTATCGTCGTTGGGCCGGTCTCCGACGTTGGTCCGTCGCAACGGTTTCCGCTCGAACGAAAGTCCGTCGGTCTCGCCTCGCGGCCGACCGTCGAGCTCCGATCGCGAGTTTTCCCTCGAAGCGATCGACGAACCTAAGAACGATCAAAGTTCTTTCCAATTTGTCCAATCTTCCGGAAAACGAAACTGCCCTCCCGTCGAACGAAGAATCGAACGCGAGACTCGAAACGAGCACGGCTACCTTTTACTTCTAATAACGATAATTCTACCGAACGCTCGGAGCGACAAAGTCGTTCGAGCGGACGATCCTCCAATTATTTCGACCGATGTACTCGGCAGGTCCCGAGCGGACCCTATCAGCGATACTCGTTGCTACCGTAATCGCGTCGTAATCGGCCGAATAAAACCGTCACCCCGATAAAGGCGGACTACAGCGAAACGCGCGCGTTAAAAGCCCTGTACGGAACGCGCCCACCATTGAGAAATTTCACGACGCTATTCGCCGGGCATTGTTCTTTCCGGAATCCCTTTCTACCGTAATTAGCAACGCGACTACGCCCCTCGGCTTCTCGACCGCCATTGTTCCCTTTCATATCGCGGATGATTAATGTCGACTAATCGTAACGATCGATCTCGATGCACGGAGAAGGTACATTTAATTCTCTCTCGGACGTCAAATTCCCCGAGCCTCGTTGCTTCGTCCTTTATCAACTTCCGCGGGCTTTTATGTCTTCGGTGGGATTTTTTGCGCCGTTCCGGTTGCCCGTCGACGATCCTCTCAATTGCGTCGTCAAACTTTTTTCCGCGGCGTCGTCCTCCTCGTCGTCCTCGTCGTCCTCGTCGTCCTCGTCGTCCTCGTCGTCGTCGTCGTCGGATTCCTCGCTTTTTTCGCAAGATCGATCTCCGGTGCTCGTTAACTCGCCGCTACACGGTGTTTAACGGTCTCGGGGAGTCGGTTACCGCGGACGTTTGGGTAATTTGTACGGGGTTCGATCGGGTTACACCGTCGGTGATTCGAGGAGGCGATCGGCGAATCGTTGTTTCGTCGAGCGTTTTCGAACGCGTCCGCGATCGTTGCGAGAAACGCGCGGATCGAATTTCCTCTTTCCGCAACGGATATCGATCCCGGAGCAAAAAGGCAAGAAAAGGGAAGAAAAGAAAAAAGAAAGGAAACTCGTAGCCGATCTCTTTCGAGAGAAGTCGGTCTCCCCTCCCTCTCGAGTCGGTGTTTCGTCGCAAAAATCGAGTCGGTTCGGAACGCTTACTCTCCCATTAATGCCGTCATCTGCGCGGGTTCGGCCATTAATCGTGGCGGGCTGAAGTCTGGCTTACGAGCCGGTTAAACCGTGGCAACGCCGGCTCGTCTTATCCCCCTTCTTCGAACCCCACCGAAGGCAAGCTGTGTTCTCGCAATTTGTTGCCAAATTTATTACGCGGCCGGAGATAAAAAGTAAAGATCGACCGTCGAAAAAAGCTATAACGAGTGACGTATCGTTCCGTGCTGCTCGCCTCGTAACCTCTTCATTCCGACGAGCCGTTCGGAGCGAGAAAAACGAGAAAAACGAGAAATACGAGAAAAACGAGAAAAGGGGGAGACCGAGACCGAGACCGAGACCGAGACCGAGATCGAGACCGAGAGGGAAAGAGACCGCTCGGAAGGAGGAGAGCGTTGTCCACGAAATCGCGCCGGAACGATTCTCGAGCTTTCGTCTCGAAAACGCGACTCGTCGTTACCGTCGCGTCGCCTCGCCTCGACTCGCCTCGACTCGCCTCGCCGCGCTGTTTCTCGTCCCGACGAGTGGCGAGCGTAATTATTTCTTTGCAAATACGTAGTTGCCAACGAAACGAACGCGAATATACCGTAATTACGTCAGCGAGACGCGCTCTCGTTTACCACTTCTTAATAATATGTTCTTAACGGTTCTTCGCCGGCATTCGCTTAATTGCCGCCGTTTATCCGGCGCAATTATACGAGCACACTCTCTAATCCGTTTATTACCGTCGGCCTTACTTTACTCTTTCCGAAGTGGCGTTTATCACAGTGGGATTAAAAGGTAAGCGCGCGCGCACCCCCCCTTTATTAAACGGCCGATTAACATCATCGTCCTCCTCGCGGGAGTTTTTTAACTTTGTTTCCCGGTTCGGTGTATCCGTGCTCGGTCTCGATCGATCCGCCGTTCGGCTCGTTCGTCCGCGACGCGAGGAAACAAAACGACGACGCGCTAATTGTTTTCGCGATCGAGATCCAACCGAACGGATCGTTAAACGCGACGCGATCCCTCGAACCGTTTTCTTCGAGGATTTGCTACTCGACGTTGCACGAAAGTATCGGGAACGCGTTGGCGCTTGTCCCTTACCCGCGAACGAATAAAACGTTCCATCGGCGGTCCGTTTTTTGGATTTCGAGCTCGATCGACCGAACGACGATGGGTCGACTCGTACCGACAACATCGTGCCCGTATCTCGAAAGAAAGTAAAACGCGGTGGTTGCTCGCGATGCTCGCGCGAAGGCGACCGGCATATTTTCCGGCTGCGAGGAGTCGCGTAATTTCAAATGCGCTTAACTTAAAAGCATTTATCTGTAACCGTATTATTACGAGCGGCACGATAATTCGTTTCGATGTTGCTCGAAAGAGGATTTACCTGTCCCGGGGCTGGCAACGCCGGGCGTAGTCGCGCGCAGCGAGCCACTTGCTCGGGTCGAGCGAGCGATTTCTAGACTTTCGGCTCCGTAGGTGGCGCAAATCCCTCCCGTTCGAAACTTTCGATACTAATCGCAAGGTCATCGAGGGTTCCCCGCGGAGGGTTCGCGATAATCTCGCAGCGGGAGCTTCCTCGGAAAGGATTCGTGGGCTATCGCGCGCGAGCATCGAGCGACGGTTGCGTACTTTTCCGTCTTATTCTTTCCCCCTTTCTTTCCACCCGCCGGTTTCTATCGTCCCCGGCCCGTTTCTTTTTCCTCCTCCGAACCGCTCTACGCTCCCGCGCGTATACACGTTCCACGTTTTTTTTCTTTTCTCCTTTTCTTCTCCGATCGAAATCCGCCGCCATAAATCGAGGAGATCGCGAACCGCCGACCGCCGGGGACGAAAACTTACAATCGGTCTCCCAGAGGAACGAAAAAATGAAACGCAATACCCGCTTCGTTACCAGCTCGGACAACGAGCGCGAGCGACTCTCCTCTCGACGCGCAAACTCTCCTACGCCCGGATTCGTCTTTGGCTCCGTCGAGGGTCACGGTACGCGAGACGAAACGACGAGACCGACGACGAGCCTGGCGTAAATGTTTTCGTCGGCTCGTTGAAAACCGCTCCGTCGCGAACATCGTGAACCCTATTTTTGTTCGCGCGTACGGTTTTCAACGGGAACCGGGATCCGGATTCGCGACGTTCCATTCGGTCGCGTCGCGGAATCGGAAGTTGCCCGAAATTTTTTCACGCCCGTTTCCTTCCGCACCTCCCGACCGCGACTCTTACAATTTCGTCGCGGCTGCGATTCTACTCGCGCGAAAGCCACGCCACCGCGTAACGCGAAGCGGATTTTTCGGTGAACGGGCGTTGCTCGCGATAAACGATTCGTTGTACATCGTCGCGTTTAAAAGTCCACGGAGACCGTTGGTAGTCGAATTCGACGAGATCGGGATCGTTTGCTCCCCGTTTGCTCCGTCTGGTCGAAAAAACGGGAAACGAAGCGATCTCGAAGAGGCGAGCTCCGTCCAAGGAGGACGCGGCCGGGCTGGAAATTCGTTTCGCGGTACCGTCTCGGAGGAATTTCGAGCACGGTGTCGGTTAACGCGAATCGACGTCGCGACGATCGAGGAACGCCCCCGAGAAAATGGTCGTTAATTTCACCGCGAGGACTCGATCCCGGTGTTCGAAAGGGAACGAACACGGACGTCGCAAGAATCGAAAGAGATTACCGCGGATCGCATTAATATCTTTCGAGTCCCGTCTCCGAGGAATCCCCCGAGTCCCGTTCAAAGCGCGCTCGAAACCCTCGATCCTTTAAACTCGTTGGCGCGATTATTTCCGAAGGCTAGCCGATCGTCGACAATGAGCCCCCTCCGGGTAGTCGGTCGAGGAACGGGTCAGGATCCACGGAAGCGGGCCGCTCGTACGCGTCTCGAGCCCCTGACGCGATCCCGAGACCGATCGGACGAGATCTAATCGCCGATCCGCTCGCCCGATATTTCTACGCAGAAGGACGGATGTCGGTCTAGGAATTGAAAAGGTACGTCGAGCAAAGAGAGTGAGAGAGAGGCGGGCCGAAACGAGGAGAAAACCGGGCGGGGAACTTCTGGATTAGGGCGCAAATTGAGAACAGGCTGGGTAGCGGGGGAGAGAGGGGGATAGGGGTTGGGTTCGTCTCAAGATTCCCTTGAAAGGCCGTGGGACGACGTACCGGGGCCGGGTGTACTTGCGCGCGCGCGCGCGCGCGCGAGCGAGCGAGGACGCTCGTACGCACACGCGCGCGTGCATCCAACGACCAGAAGGACGCGGAGGAACCCTGTCCGTCCGGACCCTTTCGCTGGAAGAATGCCGGAGATAAAATCGCGCAACCCCTGCACCGAGAACCCCCGACACGAAGGGATTGAACGCGACGCTTTCAGGAAGGCGCGCGGGTGCACGCGTGTGTCTCCTAGAGGGATCGTCGGGACGCTTTCGTTGGTCGGTTCGGTCGGTCGGTCGGTCGGTCGGTCGGTAGTTCGTTCGGTATCGCGGACCCGTCTCGCTCCTCTTTCTTCGCTTTTATTTTCATCCCCCTCGAGGGAGCTCGGAGCCAGTCTCTCTCACCCTCCGCCGTTCGACCGATTCTGCCCTCGCGGCCACATAGTTCATCGCTGTTTTTAAAGCTTCTCCCGTACGGAAAGTATGTGACAGTTTGTTTCGAAGGGGAGAGAAAAAGGAAGAGAGGGCGGGTGCGGGGGCGACGGGCAGGCGAACGTTCCGCTGACACAGCCGACGCGTTCCTTGGCACCATTGTGCGCGATACCTTGAGGATATTTCAAAGTTTAATAGAGTTATGCCGTAGGAACGGGAAGCAGTGTATTTGCGGTAGACAGGGCCGCTACGTTCCACGGAGTCCTCGCACGGGAGCGAGGCGACCGTTTTCTCGCCGCGTACGCTTACGTGCGATGGATTTCCCGCAAACTCGAACGAATCGGTACGGTCGATCGTCGCTACCGTTCCTCTCCGACCTTTCGCGGTACGGATCGCGGACCGTCGAGGTCGAAAATAATTCGGAGGCGCGACGTCGCGACGGACTTCCCGTTAGATTTCCGCGTAAACGGGTCGTCGGTATCGTTCGGGGGCGTCGATCGTTTACGCGTTATTCGATTCCCGGCCGACCGTTTATCCGGTTTTCCTTCCTCCGCGCGCATTAACACCAGCGGTCGGCTAACTAGATTCGCATATATCTCAAAATGCACTGGCTGCGCGCGTTGTAATTCGATGTGATTAACAGCGCCGCGTGTTCGTAACTGTACGAACAAGTTGGCAATATTACCCACCTGGCCGTTTTAACCCCGCACCCTCCCTTTACAACCAGATATCGCGCGGATATTGCGCTAGTCTGCATTCGGAAATTTAATAACAGCGGGGCTGATTTCCGGCCGGCACGGGCGTTCGTTCGAGGCTGTTCGTTCATCCGCTCGATAAACGGGACGGTACCGCGCGCTCGTCCTTCGAGTCGCGGACGCTCGCGAAGATCGACTTACGCGGACCGAGGAAAAACGGAGGACTCCGCTATCGAGCCCCCGTCTCCCGAAACGTTAATTTTGTTTGGCTTCGGTCGCTCGTCGCGATATTACCGGACGCGCGTTCGATTCGCCCTCGGAACGGCTGCTCTTCCTCGTTCTCGATGTCTCCCGACGGTCCAATTGATTAAAAAACTTGGAGGCAGGGGCTCGAAGTCGATCGACGGAGGGTGAAAATCGATCGGGTACGCGCGAGCGACGGTCTCGGCCGGAAGCTCGAGGCGTTCGCTCGTAAATCGCGAACTCGATCGTAGGAACGGGGCGCGCGCGTACCGGGAGATTTTATTTCTCTAATTTCGCCGAGGGAACGGTAGGGGCGGTGCGGTGGAGAACGCCGGAAGCGTAAAGGTACCGACAACAGCTGGCGCAATTGGCGACGCGTTAAAACGCGGCCACGTACCCCCAGGTACGTATTCGGAATACGGAAATACGGCGATAACCGGCGTGCACGGGACGTTGTCCGACCGATGAAAAATCGAAAGGAAGCGGCTGCGGGAGTTCCCGTGATACGTTACCGGCGTACGCGACCGACCGATTCTCCGAGTCGATTTCCACGCGCTCGAGTGGACGATCGTTCGTCAACGAAAAAAGCTTCGCGTTCCGTTACTTCCGACGAGCCCTCTCCGGGAATCCTATCCCAAGGACCTTTACCGAATCCCCTCGGAAAACTATTCGCGCGATTCGCAGCGTGGCTCGAGCTCGGCAAATCGTTCGCCGCGTCGGAAGTTGGAGACTCGCCAGCTAATATACTCCTCGGCCATAAATTACGACTCGGAGCAAAAAGGGTTCGCGAGGCGCGAGGCACACGCGCGTCTACCGCCACCTGGACCGCCACCGGATCTCCCCGCGTTCGCAACGAGAGGAGACAACGACGTTCGGTCATCGGAGGGGTTTGCGCTCAAACGGATGCGCGCGCTTTTGTAGGTCCTCGCGGAGGGTACGCAGTCGGCTATCGTTGACCCGCTCGTTGCGATCAACCGCTTTTATTAATAGCCCGTACGTCGCGCGTAACCCACCGCAACGCCGTCACGACCGATGCATCTCCCGGGTCCTCGTTAACCCCACCATCGCGCATCGCTCGTAATCGTCCCCGTCTTCCCGAGTCCGTCGAACGGTGGTCGCGGGGAGTTTCGTAACGCCGGCTCGTAAAAGTTTCTTTCCGCGCCTCGAGTGGACGACTCCGGAATTCAACGGTACTCAACGCCGCGTTCGACTTCGAGGGAAGAGGTTCCGTTTCGTTTCGACAAAGCCCTCCATGTGCGAGCCGTAAGCCGGCTTCGCGGAGGCTCCCGTGGCTCTTGTTTAAAAAAACGCCGCTCGCGAGCGTGGAAACGCGCGTTCGGAGGGACCTCCAAAGGGGACGGAAACCCTTGGACGATACCGGGAAAAACCGTATCCCCCTCGCTCGGCCGTGATTCTCTTTCGGGCGTATTTCGTCCCGCGAAAAACCCGTCGATCGAGGTTTACGACGCGTTCGTCGTAAATCGGGCCGGGGATGCCGAAGAATCGCCGGAAGAGGCGCGAAGGAACGAACGAACGATGCGTACGAACGGGTACGAAGATCGCGAACCGGCTCGACGTAAGTTACGAGGACGTTCGGTCGCGTTGGCCGTACGGATTATCGATGAAACGTTAATGGTCGGCTCGCTGCGACGCGCGAAACAAATCAAATTTTACAACGGAGTCGATATTTCGCGGCAGTCGTGCCAGATTGAATACACCGGGAGCGCGAATAAGCCGCGCGCGATCGGGCAGCCGTGAAATTGAGCCGTACCGCGATAAAATTCGACGCCGGTTCGAAGCGATTAAAATCGTTGGTCGTTCGATCGACGATCCGCGGTTGTTCGAGGAAGGCCCCGATTTCGAAGAATCGGGAAATGGTGGGTTTCAGCGGCATACCTCGGGCTCGCGATCACGGTCGGGTCTACGGAGCGACGCGTTTCTCTTTCGAAAGCGTTCGCTCGGACGGTTTACGAGGCGAGGGGGTGCGCTCGAACGCGCGTCGTTTACGGTCGGTCGCCTACCGTCGTAGGCCGCGCTCGCGCGTTTACGCGTTTACGCGGCCATCGAATCGTCCGGTACGCTCGAGTACACGGACGATTATGTTCATCGGTTGGTCGCTCGCACGGCACACGCCTCGAATCGGTAACGTCGTTCGCTAATTTCGGTAACCGCGAGCGCTCGTTTTTTCACCTCCTCGTATTTACGTTTCCCTCGCGTTTGCCGACGAACCGCGGGCCAGACGCGGGACTCCGTCGGGACGGGGATCCGATCCGCGCGTCGACGAACCTACGATCCTTTTCGCGAATTCGTAGCCGGTGAAAATTTATTCGCTTCGGTTTATTTTGCGCGCAATATCCGCTGTCGGCCCGACGCTGCTTCAGAAATCGACGAACAGGGAACGCGAGCGGCTTCGTTTCGGTTTACGATTCGATTCGCCGCTCCGGCAAACCCGATAAAACGGTTTCGCGTTTATTACGATCAATTTTACGCGTTTATCCGGGACATCGATCCGCCTCGCTCGTTCGTTGGCTCGTTTTCGCGTCTCGAAACGATCTCGAGCGATCGGTTTCGCGGCCGTGCGAGTTACCCGGTAAACGCGCTCGTCGAAACTGGCTTCGGACCGACGTTCCGAAAGTTCGTACAGTTTCGTAGAACGATCGGCGCGTGCCGCCGCGCGGCGTTCGCGTTCCCTCGGAATCGTAGGAACGTCGCGGTGCCTTTCGAGCTTTACGAGGGTGCCACTCGCTAACCGGATGTTTGCGTTTCGTCGGTTTACGAGCGGTCGGGCGAACGACGTCTACGCGCACGCGTGGTTTTTCCTCGGTTGCGTTCCTCGGAACGTTGAAAACTTTCCTCCCGTTCGAAAGAAAAACACTCCGGGAAACGGAGCGCGGGGCGCTCGAACTCGGTTCGAAAATCGCGATTCGTGTCGAGCGGTCGGTTCTTCGGTGTTAAACTTTCGCGAGGGACTCGCCCGTTGGCAGCGCACGCCTCTCAAGATCCAATTAGTTCGGCAAATAAAACCCACCGCGCGTTAAATTACGATTCTCGCGCGTTTCCACCGCGCGGATGCCTCGTCGTTTCGAGATGAAAAATGTGATTCTCGCCGGAGGGTAAGTTCGGGCGATTCGGCGATCGGTTCGCGAGCGAACGCGTGAAAAATTGCCGCGGCCGACGAAGCGGCGGCTCCTCGAGTCGAACGACCAACGACCAACGACGTCCCGAACGTTCCTCGAAATCGCCCGTGGCCGAGTTTACCCGCTGAGCGCAACGCCCGTCGATACGCCCGTTTTATCCTCGCCGCTCGACTTTTATGGACTTCCGTAGCCTTCGTTTCGCCGTCGAGGATGCGGCTTTGATGTCTTTACGAGCCCGTCTTTCACCGAAATAAACGCACCGGGAACGTACGGAGACGGATCTCGAGCGACGCTCGCTCCCGTTCCCCGTTTATATCCGACGATAACCGCCGTTCCCAGTTAACCGGGGTTAATCGTTGCTCGTTTACCCGTCGATTCGAGGGAACCGAGAGCGAGAAGCGACGGCAAATTTGTCGCCCGATATTTTTACCCCTAACGTTGCGGCTTCGAAACGTTCGATACCTGTACAGTCGCGATCCTCTCGTCACCGACGTCCACTGCGTTGCGTCCTAACGATTGCACGTTACGAGGACACTGGGGTCCTTGGTTCGTTGGAAATCGAAGACCGCGCGTCTCGGTGGCATCGAACGATCGCAACTTGGACATCGATCGACTGTACGAAGGTGGTTAGGAGTACTATCGTATCGTTGCCCGGTTGTATCGGCGCGTTGTTCGCTCGCTGTCGATTTTCGCGAACCCTGGAACAACGACGAAACCGTTGGTCCGCCGGTGTACAGAAGAGCTCGTCTTTGTTCGAGACCCGTTCCCGAGAAGTTTTCTTTCCGCTCGCGGAAGACGCGAACGACGATCGACGATTCCTCTTTCCGCTTGAAAAATGCACGCGCGCGAAATATGTATAACGATTCGCGATACGTCAGCGTCTCGCTGGAAATACAACTCCGGAGATGAATAATTCCGCGCGTTTCTTTTTCCCGTGCCGGCGACGTGGGATTTTTTAAATTTCCCAAGAGACTCGGAACGGAATCGCAATACGCGGTATCGAAGTAACGTAAAAACGTATCGCTCCGACGCATCGGGTGCTACTCGATATCGCGGCACGCTCGAAGAGATCGCGCCGCGACCGGATGCGTCGAGTCTTCCCGCTCGCGGATAGAACGTAAAAGAGGCAATGATACGCCGCGGTAAACGGAGCAAGTGCGCCGGTTCGCGCGTTCTATTCCCGAAGATTGCGAGGCACTCGCGGAGACGCCTTTACGAGTCTCGGCCGCGAGGTTCGCGGCACGGAATCCTCTTCGTCGACGAGATCGAACGAACGGATGAAAATTCGACGAGAAAATTCCGGAGATCGAGAAACTTGCGGTTCGAATCGCGAAACGTGGAATACTCGCTGGGACGCGACTCGCGCAATGTTTTTAACGCGATAAAAGAAGAATCCAATCGATTCGACGGACGATCCTCGTTTTCGCGACACGCGGACTGCGTTTTTCGTCGAGAACAGTTTCGTCCTGCTCGAAAACGTTGGAGTAACCGTACGCGCCGCGATCTCGTTCGAGATCGAACGTTACCCGTTGAATCGAGTCTTCCCGTTCACGTCCGTGGGAGATTCTCCGTTACGCTTTCGTCGGGCGCGTTAACGGAAAAATTGACACCGAAAGGAATTAACCGACGACGAGAGCGTGGTACTCGGCGCGCATCGTTCTCGGCTTACCGTCGACGCTGTTCGTCCCTGGAACGTTTTCGAATTTACGAACCGTAACGTCGAAGACTTTGCCGAGAAACGACAACCTCCGGTAGCCAGATGGGGAAAGATCGTAAATAATTCCGGAGTCGTTTCGTGCTCTTGGTCGCGAGCGCGAGTACAACGAAAGATACCGGAGTACGTACTCGGTTTACGGGCCGCGACGGTTGTTCGACGACGTTTACCTCGCGTCGAGGAAAACTCGATATCGAGGCGAGCCCTCGAGAAACTTTCTAATCTTTCGAGGACTCCCGGAGTACGCGAAACGTCCGGAAGCGTCGTTATCTTTCTCCGTAGCGAGGGTGCATCGATCGGCGCGGCGATAAAATTTTATTTCCCCTCCGTGCGCGTAGGTCGAGCAAGGTCGGACGGCGAAAAAACGCTAGACGCCCCGGGTAAATAAATTTAACACTCGCGCGTTTCCCGCCGTCAGCCGGTTCCCGGTCCACTCTCGGCCCGCGCGGATTCTTTTACCGCCCCGAGTTTACGAGAGCCCGCCGCTCCGGTTTCCCTCGATTACCGATCGAACACGCTTTTTACGCCGCTCGGAGCGTCGCGGCAGTGAATGCAAAGTGCTGTGCTCTCCTCCCGTCCCTCCTCGATTTTCGCGTCCCCGATGTAACGATAAAAATATGCCGATAAAGGAACGAGCCGATCCTCCACGGGGAATGGAAAAATCCACCGAACAACCGGGTCGGTAATGTACTCGCGATAGGGCGAACGTAACCGTTTCATTTTTCACGCCGCGAATCGTTTCCGCTGCGCTCTCTTCCGGCTCGTATAGCCGAGATTTCGATATTGCGTTTCCCGTTCGCGAAGAAACCGACGACCGATCCCACCACCTTCGACGCGAACTCGAATTCGCGACGGGGACGTCCACCGCGAGACCGGTGGAATTTACGCCGCCTCGAGTCCGACAGCGTGCCGGATCACAAGCCGGTACCGTTTCGCGCTTATCGATCCCTCGACGGAAACTAACGTCGCCGAAAAGCCCGACCTACCCTCGAGAATACGTCGCGCCAACTTTTCGAGCGCTTCTCGAGCCTAATTCGGTAAACGGTCGCACGTGCGCGCGGGTCCGTGGCTAATCGTTGGACGCTCGTCGCGTCGAAAGGGTTACTCGCGCGACTGTGACGCGCTCGCTCGGTCGGCGCCAACCTTCCGGATCGAGGAGGAACCTCGTTCCTCGAACGAGTACGACGGAAACGTAAACCGAAACGTCGTTCCGTTCCCGGTTCGTTGGAACTTTCGTCGATCCATCGAAACGAGCTCGAACGGAAACGCGCTCGACGAACGAGCAACTTCGTCAAAGACCTTCGACGAAAAGAACGACCAACGTTCGCGAACGCGGAATCGAACAATGCCCTTTCCCCGTTGAAAATTTCGTCCGTCGCGTATTCGTTCGGTACGTCGCGGAAAAAGTTTTCGAACGCGACGGGACGCGACGCGACGTTTACCCGATCGGTTCGCGAGAAATTATTTCCGCGAGCGGGAACTCGCGATCGATCGAACCCGAGCCGAGGATCGAGTTCCCCGGGTGGCCCTCTCGGTTCTCTCCCCGTCGAAAGGGCCTCGTTCGGAGCCAGATTCCTCGAACGAGAGCCGGAGAAACGTAAACGCGAGCCAGAATGCGAGGCCACGGACGGAAACGGTCCGGCTTATGGGGTAATTATTTTTTCAACTCGACGGAAGGGGCGGGGAGGCAAGGGCGCGCACCGCGGGGGTCTTTGCTCGGGCAAGAGAACAAGGGTGAAAATAAAAGGGGGAAAGGTTGAACGTACTCTTGTCTCTGTAAATACGCGCGTCCGTGTGCGCGCGTGTACGATCCGGTGGACAGTAAGCGCGGGTCTTACGCACACAGGCCGCGGGACGCAGCTGGTTTAAAGCGGTGAAAGCAAAAGAGTACATGAAAGAAACGTTAATTACTGCATTACTGGCTAGCCAACCGTAAAATGTACTGCAGCTCGCGGCGCCGTTCTAGCACTACCGGCCGGGGCCAACCGGTAACGCGAGGGTAAATGCGAAACAAAGTCCCCGGGCACCGGAGATGCGTCGGAATAATACACTCGGCCCGGCTCGATGAGGAATTAAGGGTAAACGAATTACGCTCGGACGACCGAACTCGGAGGAGCGCGCGACAAATTGCCTCGTTGTTCGCGTTACCTCCGACGTTTACCGACCGCCTCGCCAAAGACACCGCCGATGCCCCTTTCGTTTCGGCGACTTCGACGCCTTCGACGTCCTCGTTGACCGGAAATCGAGACGCGAATATCGGGACGGAGCGTCAGTCGCCTCGTTCTCCGCGTCTTCGTCCGCGGACAGAGCGCGCCGAAAATTCCAGAAGCGAGTTCTTCGCTCGTATTTGCAATTTTTGATCGCAGCGACCCTTGTATCGCGAGACCGTCGCGTCCGGACGGAGAGTAACGGTTGTCCGGCTTGCGAGCGCGGGTCACTTTTCAATTAAAACTTGCTGGGAGCGATCCAGTTGCTCGCAATAAAGCTCCGCCGTAATTGTTTAGTTAGGACCGAGTTAGTTCAAAGTGGACCGTTCCACTCGTAAACCCCCTCCCGGGAGCTCGAGAGCCAGGAGGTTTCGTCCTTTCTCGAACCGAGAGCCGGTGTTCGCGTCGGATCGGGCCTACGCCGACAACGGATATCGAGGAGACGAGTCCCGAAACCGATTATTCGCCGAAGAGACGCGACGCAGGACCGCTTTCCGTGATTTCTGAAGGCTTCTTTCGAGGAGGCGCGGTGCTCGGTAACGCCGCGATACGGCACGGTACGGGGTTCACCGTCGAAGCCAAATTCACGTGGAACGCCAGACCGGGATCGCAATAAAGCCGGTTTTAATAACTTTCTGTTTGCCGGGGGCGCGGAGAGTCGCGGTGGACGATTTCATCGGCACTTGAAATTTTTTTTCTTTTTTTTAGTCGCTGGAGGGACAGACCGAGAGGGAGCGGAGGGTAATTTGAGTTCCGATGTTTGACCAATTCTTGAACAACGGGCGAAGCAATAACGCGCGGAAGCCTCGTCGGTAGGTCCGGGCTCTCCCATCGGTTCCCGTGGCAGCGAACGAGAACGCGCTCCGTACGGACGGGAGAAGAACCACCGGACCGTAAAGCGGTATTAAATCGATAGAGTGACTTATTTTTATTTCCCGGGGAAAACTTTCCCGCCGAATTAATTCGTATCTACGGTCGCGTCCTGTGCGCGTATTACGAAACTTCTCCCGCAGCCCGTCTCGGCCCTCGGATTTTCCCCCGTTCCTTTCGATCTTGTCGCTCGCCCTTCTTCCCGCGCGATTCCGAGTCTCCGTTTTTCGTACTAGCGCGGCTCGAACGCGTTCGAGATCTTACCATCGCGCTCGTCGCGTACGCGCGCGCAGCTACGTTTGCCGTTTCGTTCGATTCGTTCGTTTCGCGGCGTTCTTGCCCTCGGCGTCGGACACTCTCGAGGGAACCGCCGAGTCGAGCCGCGTCGAGAACAACCGAGTTATCCCGGCGAACGTTTAATAAATAAAAACGCGGATTCGATTCTCCGGAGGGGTTCGAGGTAAAGTTTGCTCTTGCGTCGCGTTCTTCGTGGAAAGCTCCTCGACGGAAACGGAAACGGAAACGAAAGCGCAGCCACCGTACGCCGAACGGATCGAGGCCCGAAAAGATACGGCCCTCGTTGTAAATACAATCACGGAGAGTGGCGGTCGGTGGCCGGTGGCCGGTAACGAGCGTCGACGATTTACACGATCGGGTAGGACGCATCGAGGAAGATACCGTGAACGGCCAGGGCGAAAGGAACGCTGCCGGGCCCCGCGGTCGATGGACCTTCTCCTTTCCGGCTGCATAATTTCCGTCTCGAGTATGCGCGATCACGCGTCCTCCGCTACCGACGAATTTCTTAACGCCCGGCAACGGTTACGTGAAAACAATTTGTCGCCCACGGTTTTGGTATTCCTGTCTCGGAACGAATTCTTCGAGAAGGAGCCCTTCCCGGCTCTTTCCGCCGGCCCGGGACGAGAAAACGACCACGAGAGCTACGTACCCGCGCGAGCGCGAGCGCGAGAGCGAACGCTCGACTATTTACGACGCTCGGAGCGTTATTTGCCCGCGCGAGACTCTACCCGCGTCTGGCGTCGCACGGATTTATACATCTGCGGGAAACTGTGTACTCTGGGCGCGATGCGAGTACGCGTACGCCGCCGGAACGCGTCCGTTGATCCCCGTCTTTGCATATTTAGACAGACCTTGCGCCGTTTCGACGAATAAGCGTTTTACGCCCTACCGAACGAACAAACTTTACGAACAAATTTTCGCCTTCCCGAACTTTCGCGAAGATACTTTCCTTCGGCGAACACCGAAGCGAGGGGCCGTTGCCCCGAACCCGAAATTGCCGATAAACTCGGCCGCTGGGTAACCGAGACTGCGTTTCATTTTTCAGAAACTCGAAAACATCGCCGAACCGACCAACGAGCCGGCTATCCGCGACGGATGCTACCGGTCATATCGACGAATCCCGCGGGAATATTAAGACGGCAACGTACGACCGCGTGCTACGAAATCGATCGATCGATCGATCGATCGATCGATCGATCCTCGAGCCTCTGCTTCCCCGTGACTTTGCTCGTCGATTCCCGCTCGGCTACGTAGCCGCGTTCTCGCGCCGCTCTCCTCTTGTTTCCAATTACCGGATCCCGCTCCCAAAGACCTTTCGATGCGAGCGCGTACAAACATTCGGTGGAATATTTCCAATGAAATACGAGCCCCTCGATCGCCATCGCGATCCACGCGAACTCCGACGTCGCGAGCGTCGGAAGAAGTCGGTCGATCATCCTCCCAAGTTCGATTTCCCCGAAACGGGCCTCTCGACTCGCTCCGCGATCGTTACTGGCAAACGGAGCGACGAGAACTCGTCCGAGCGAACAACACCTTCGGGCCCCTCGAAAAATCATCGACACGGCATATGCGCGACATCTTTCGGTATTCGCGTCTCGAATCCTTGGAGGACTCTCGGCGTCTTTGAATACGCGGTTCTCGGCAACGACGGCGAGGCATATTGCGGAAGCCGTCGAGTATTTATGGTACTCGGGGCATTATTTGTGCGCGGAGGGGTCCGTTATAGGGACGTCGAGTGCATCGCTAATATTGGCACACACTGCCGGCGCTTGGCTGAGCACAATTGGAGCGTTGTGTAAGTACAGACTGCAGCCTCATCGATTACGCGTTCAATTAGCAGAACCCCCCTCTCGCGAGAACGCTCCGGAAGGGAAAAGAGGGGAGAGGAAAGTGAACGCGCGACGCGCTCGCGAAAATCCGTACGCGCCGCCTCTCGAACGCGAGCCGAGCACCTCGAGTCTCGGATCGATTATTCCCGAACCGATGCCCCGACGAGCCGCGACGGACCTCCAAGACGCCTCGCATCGCCGAAACGGAGGAACGGAGGAACGAAGCACGCTCGCGAGAACAGCCAACGACTAATAACGAGGGAGACCGAGGAAGAAAAATATTGGGTTGCCGGGAGATTAAGCTCTTCTAAACTCATAAACCATCCTACTCGGAGGATGGTTCTTGGTCGGGTTCGGCACGGCCCGCCCTACCGCAAACCACCTCGAGCCACCTCGACCCATCTCGCGACTCCGTTAAATTTATTATTCTCCTTTCGCCGCGTTCGCGAGCTGCAGCTCGATTTAACGGGAAATACGTGCCCGTTCGGCGGAGACCGTTTCGACGGAGATTCGCGAGTTTCCTACGGCTCCTCTCCCTTCTCGAGAGCGCAACGCCGAGGAATAGTCGCAGGGCGCATCGATTACGGACGGTCGCGAGGGCACTCGTTAACATCGCCCGTGGAAAGGAACACCGGTGTATTTTCGAAGACCGCGCATCCGGTGGGACACGGTAATCCGAGAATATTAACCGGGGCCATCGGTAACAATATCCTCCGAGTCCCGGCAAGAGTGACTAACCGATCAAATACAGCCTCGGGCATCGGTACGATGGAAGGGTCTTTTCGAGTTTCTCGCCCCACGGTAATATCGGCCGACATACCCGCGATACGTACACAGGAAAAATCTCCTCTCGTCCCTCCGGCTCCATATTGGTCGCGCCGGCCGGCCGACTGGCTGGCCGCGTGTGCGTGTAACCCGTCGTACGTGTAACCACGTACCTGCGCGAGGAGAATTGCCAATATTGGACGAGCTTCGCCGCGTTTATTATCGCGAAAGCGAAGCCGAAAGTAATTCTTGATATATTGCCGGTGTTCCCGGTGTCGTGGCTCTCCGATCGGGACATTTAATCGCAATTAGTAACGGATCGTTGCCCCCTGCGAGCGTGCCGTTTCTATCGCCCGACTAGCCGCGGTTACGAATCTACCGTCGTTTCTCTGCGTTTACTTTTTCTTTTTCATTTTTTCGCTTCTCTTTTTTGTTCCTTTTCTCTCTTTCCCCCGTTTTCGTTTCTCGTCGGACGCAGCGAATCGGACGTTCGCGGCTCGCGATCCAATCTTTCTCCTCGACGCGATACGGTCTTTGGAGATTTTCGACGATCGAACAAAGGACGCTCGTGAACCGGAGTTATCCGTTATCGATCAACGACGAGTCGCGATAATAATAAAGTTTCAACGTTCCCGTATCGGTTCTTTGATATTGGATTTGCCGGTGAAAACAATTTTTACGCGCTCGCGAACAACGGGGCGAGGAACGTTATCCCCGAAGGTTGCCGCGATCCGGGTTCTCGGCTGGATTTGGGAAAACGAACGCGATCAATATTTTTCAAAAGTTTCGGAAAAACGCTTCCGCCGGGAAATTCTGCCAAGATCCATCTCCGTTCGGCTCGGAGACGGTCGTTCGACGTATCGAACCCTGGCGTCGGAGAGAGCGCTCGCTTCGTAAAAGCGAAGCTTTTTTTTCAAAGCGTATCCGATATTTCGGTACGACGGACGTTTTACTACCCTCTGGGAGTCGCGGGAAGAAACGATGGAAAGACTCTCCGACCTGGCGCTCCTTCCACGGCTGGAAGAGGAGCTGCAAAAATGTGCATCCCGAAATGCCTTTCTGGAATTTTTATTATCGGCTCGTACCTTTGTTACCGCGATCTACGTTGAAAATAGGTGAAAAAGAGAAACGAAAGGGAAGAGGGACACGCGCTGAACGGTGCTACGATGATCGCGGGGGTGTACTTCTCGCGGTGGTATTCTCTCTCCCTCTCCCCGTCTTTTTGCTTCTATTTTTGTCAAGCGTATCGGCAATCGATAAATTTAATAAAAGTTTACGGAAAACCGAGTCAAAGGGACGGAGCCGTTCCCTTTCGTCCGCGAACCGACTCGGAAACCGATAGAAATATTTTTCGAAAAACGAAACGAATATTTCGCCGACGCGAGAATTGATTTTCGTTCGGTGTAAGTGGTCGTTCGCGCCCTGAATTCCTCGACGACCGTGTTTACAGAGATCGTTGCAAGGATTTACGAGGGCTAATAAAGCACGTTTCGCCAACGCACGATTCTTCCTACTCGCGTCGAAACGATCGCAACAGCGACAACGTGTACGCTGCCGCTGTCCAGTTTCGATTTACGAACGTAACGCTTCGAGTACTTAGAGGTGAAAAATTGTACTCGTTGCGATCGCACGGGAAAAATTCCTCGCGTCGATTTTTCTTCCTAGAAGAATCTTTCGAGAAACGCTTCCCGATCTCCGCGTTCTCCGTATTCGATTCTTTTCGACGCGCATACGTTTAACGAGCAACGCGAGCCATCCGATACGTGTTTATCTACGTTGGTGCATCCCGCGGGGGACGCCGCGCGAACTCCTTTCCCGGAACGACGAGCTACGAACGAAGCGATTGTCTACCGTTCTCGCGAAAGGTTCGACAATTTCTTAAACTCGATCGCGCCGCGTTGACCTTCGAAGCACCGAGCTGCGATTATTTTCCCAAGCCCGGCAGCAACAGGTACGCACCTCGATCGGTATTTGGGGAATAAATATCTCTCGGCGAGAGTTCGAGACAGTTTACAACCGGTTATTGAAATTTCGCGCGCGTTCCTCCTGACGGGAGTTATTTTTTCGATTCGAGCGCGAGCCTTTCGTCGCCTCGACGACGCGGGTTCGATTTAGAACAACTTTCGAACGTACGTACGACGCGCCCGACGCGTCCTCGCTCTCCCGAATCGAGCGAAACGAACCGAACGATCGGATAATCGAGACAACGTAAATCGTCCGCGTCGGGGAACAGAAATCGACGTATTCGAGGCGAAAGATACGCGAGGATATCGCGGGATCGCGCGCGAGAAAGCACCGTGTTGCCGAGAATATTTTTCCGTCGGTATCGCGGCATTGTTGTCGCTCGGCACGATGGAAAACTCGTGTTACCGCGTGTAGTACAGTCGAGGAATTTACACCAGCCGGCGAATAAAATGAAACGCGTACCGTGTTCGAAAAAGTAAACACGGTTCACCCACGCTTTCTTAACCGAGCTCGCCTCGAAAGTACGGAAACGGTCGAACAACCGAATCTTACGCCGGAAAGCGAACCAACCTTGTAAATTAAACGGGAATCCGAAATACGAACCGATCGCGGGAGCGTTCGAAAGCTGCGCCTCCCTTTCGACCGCTGAATACGCGGCCTAGTTGTTTTCGACGCGGCCGCGCCCCTGAAAAGAGCTTATTCGAATAATACGATCGGTACAACTCTCTGAACGGTGCGACGCGACCGGAGGAAATTTAAAACCCCGTGTACCGTTGTGCGCGACATTAAATTCCAACAAAATGCTGGAATCTACCGAAACCAATTCCAGGAACGCCCCGCATCGGTATCTACGGTAATCTCTCTCCCTCTGTCTGAACAATATTTATATATTTGACACTGGAACGAAACACGCGTCGCGCGATACGATTCTGGGTTGGTATCCGCCGATAACCGGTCATCGTTTCGAAACACGAATTTCGTTCAAAGTTTCGACGTACCTTTCGATCGGTCGTTATTTTCAGTTAAATTCCGCGAACTCGAATTTTCACCGAGATGGCTTTCGTTCCAGCGGTATTCTCGACTTTCGACGAGTCACGCGAACGGAGGGTACTGGTTACCCGGCCGGTTCGCGGTATTTTTCGAAACGCGCGACGCGATTCCGCAGGATCGAGGAGTTGGCTCGAACGCTCGACACGGAGAATTAGTCCTGACCGTAGCCGAACGAACCAGGGTCAACAAGTGGTTGTGTCTAGTTAACTCGCGGAGTCGTTGCCGGAGACAGTTCCAAAAGACACGCTGTCACTGGGGCAGCTTCGAACAACGGCAACAACTACGACCAGGATTTAGAGCATCGATCTAGCGGCTCGACGCCGCCGTCGCCGCCACCGCCGCCGTCGTTCTCGGTTCGCGGAGGATTCGAGAATACGGGCGACTCGGGGCAGCGGAACGGGAACGTGCACCGCAACATAAATCTTTCTCTCTAACGGAGTTTACAAATTGTAATATCAATATCTGCTCTCACCTGTTGCGGTTCGAACGGTTAGACGACCGCTCGGTAATTTAATCGGGCGCATCTCGTTTTTGCATCGTCTCGGCGGGGTTTGGCCGTTCTACGGGACAAGTTCCATCGGCCGTGCGAGCGTCGCGGATCGTCGAGCGGATTTTCGATCGGAACGACCGAACGATTTCGAACCGGTAAGGGGACGAGTTCGAAACGGCGTTGATTCTCCCGTTGTTTGCGTTCGTCGAGTCGGGCATTACCGAAAGTCGCGCGACACGTTCGAGGCGACCTCGTTCGGTAAGAAATTCGATCGACGCGAGCGGCACGGCGGTCCTCGTTTCGAAAATCGTATCGAGGTCGTCGCGAATATCGATCTCTCGGATACGCGTTATTCGGTCGTAGGTACGGGACGGTGCCGCGTCGAAAGGCTCGCGCGCGTTTGTCCCCGTATCGCGAGCCGAATGCACGCGGATGCGGGGCAAACGTAAATCTTCAACGTTTGCCGTTGTTGCGAGCGCGTTTTGATGGGAAAATGCCAGTTTTCGGGCGGCACGGTGCAGAGAGGAAAGAGCGCGGTGGGGATCGGGGTGGAAAGAATTTGAACAAACTCTAATTACCAAGCGCTATAATTTTCCGTTGAAAGTGGCGGAGCGAAAAATATGCTTCGTATTTCGCTTTGCCGCCTCGCCGCTCGGTCCGCGTTAACCCGCGCGGACACGAACGCGCATAATTCTCTGAAAACGTGGCGCGGCACAAGTTGCTCTGTCTCGCGACAGTGGAGAAAGGGTCAGGAAGGAAGCAGATAATTTCGAATGAATTGAAGCCCCGCAACGAGCGGCTGCGCGACCCACCAACACAGATACGCCCGGTGAAAATTATGAACGCGGAGGACAAAATATGTGGACGAAACAACGAAAAAGACAACCGTGCCGCGCGCTGCGCCGGAATCGAGCTGGATAGCGTTCGCCCGACTACGATGTCGGACGACCGGCCTTCCGTAATAATTGCCAGTCCGCCCGTTACTCCTACCGAGTCACCCAAGGACAATAGCACCGCGACCTCCGTATCCTCCCGACGTAAACCTGCTTTTCGCCCGGACGCGAGGAACCACGCGCCAATGGAAACTCGTCCCTCGAGACCGCGGAGCTATCGATCGATCGAGACCGCGATCCGCGGCGATACCTGCGCCCGAGATTCTCCGATGCGTGAAAATACAACGCGTAAAACTGTCCCCCGAACCGACGATACCGACGCCCAGCCTCCTCGAACGCGTCAACGGTAATCATCGTTCGACCGAACCGAGAACTCTCCAACCGGATCGCGTTCGTCCGTGTATCGATAAACCGAACAATACGCGATCGGGCCAGCGACGCATCCGACTGGAAACACGTCGCATCGAACCGCGTCGCGATCTCGAACCTCGCAGCCGCGACGGAGGGGAAAAAATTCGTTTCCAAGATCCTTGTTCCTCGCTAACCACGGAGACGGATCGAAGGGGACTCCTCGTCCGGGGGAACGAACGCGATTCTCTCTTTCGATCGAGCGAAAAATTCCGGTCGACGAGAGCCCTCGATGCCCCGGAGGCTTCTCGAAACTGGGCGATCTTCGAGTCGTGGCGTGAAATTACGCGATCGTTTCACGACCAACAGTTTCTCCTACGCATCCAACCGAGATCGTCCCCTCCGACCTCCGGTCGCTACGTCGAGCACGTCCGTTGCCCTTCTGCTCGAAAGGGACGAAACCTCGACGGGCAAAATCGACGCCCCGGAGAAGTACGCGCCGCGATTCCAACAACGACCGACCATCGCGATCCGCTCGACGGTGTCGCGATGCCTACCCCGACGACGACGGACCACGCGACCGACTTTCCGAGAAAAATGTTCGAACGGTGAAACGTCGCGCCCTTTGACATTTTCCCGACATTTTCGCGACAAAGCGGGCCGCGACGCGCTCCTACAATTTCCTCGGACAAGGCGAACGAAGCAAGAATCGTTTCGGGGGTCGGGCAGAGACCCCGGTCAAATATTTACGAAAGTCTCGACGTTTTCGACGTTCTCGACGTCGCCGCGACGCGAGGAACGACCGCGCAAACCTGCGATATTCGCAATTCCTACAATTATCGCGATCGATCGAAACGATCGTCGACCATCGACGAAACATTCGTGCAACGAAAAATGATTAACGAAAAACGAGCGCGTTAGTCGCAACCGTGATCACAATTCGAGGCTCGAATCTTTCGTTGGACGGATCGACATTGGCACGGTGCGCCGATCGCGCTGCTTTCGGGAAATTAATTTTCACGAAATTTCGTTGGCGCGTCTCGTTTGCGTCGGCTCGTTGAAAATGGACATTTAACGACCGAGCTATCCGCTGAAACGCGGACACGATTTAAAACAATATTATTTTTGTCGCGAATCGCACCGTCGCGTACCGCGCAATCTGTCCGCGAATTGATTTAACGCGAAACGGTTACCGAGGGAATTTTATCGTTCGGTCCGACGACGAATCGATCGGGTTCGCCGACGCTTTCCGCGTTCTTCGAGGAGGTCGCGCGATTTTTATTTCGGTTCGGTCTCTCCTTACTCGCCCGTTCCACCGTTTATCGCGTAGAATAACATTCCTTTCGCCTAACCCAGACTCGCTGCTCGATATACCTGTTACGACGATTTAACGACCACGAATCACGCAACGCGTTTCAACCTGTGCCTGGCAGGTTGCGCGAAGACGCGAGAGACACAGCGAGGGTAGCCGATCCGTCCGGGCGAGATACCGGCCTTGAGGTCTCGGTCGAATTCGTTTCGACACCCGGTGTCTCGCTTGCTCCCGCAGCGTCGAGCGTAGTCGGTTTCGCGTCCCGACCAACGATGTTCGCACCTGTGCGGGTTCGTGTCTCTTCGAGCGTCGAGTAACGCCGAGTCGCGCTGTTGCGAGGCCAAGAATGGAGCGCGTCGTTGGTTACGGCGACCCATTACGGCCGCCCGTAAAAAAGAACGGTTCGATAATGCCGCGGATAATCTATCTACTCGGCTCCTTTATAGGAAAGAATGGCTCGATAATAGGAAATCGATTTACCGGGTTACGGAAGGAACCGAGGACTCTCCCCTGGCTCCGTCTCTTCGATTCCTCCCCGTCTTTCGTCCAGCTCGCTCCAGCTCCGCGTTCGTGGACAAACCCGAGTATTACAAACGACTATCGGAGGAGAAGAGGGATCTGGTTTCTTCCTCTCTCGGTCCGTAGGTGCGGGCTCGCAATGGCGGCCCGCTATTTTCACGAAGAATAATATTTCCCGCAGAGTCACCCGCCACCGAGGGCAATCGGTCTCTGTTTCCCGAGACGCGCGCGTCCGGCCCTCGCGCCGCGATCAACGCGCACCCGGTTAGGGGAATCGCGCTCAAAGGACATCGAATGTATACATTGTCCGTACCAGGGAGCGGATCCATTAGCGCATCCGCGGTCGTCGTCTACTCTTCTCCGTCGTTCGCCGCGGCTCTTCGCCCTCGAACGCGTCGATACTTTCGTTCACCGGTGAGGAGTCGAAACGTTCGGCGAAAGTATTTCGGCCGCCTCGAGGTTCGTCGCGAATTTTTCCACAAACCGTCGAGACACCGTAAATTAAACGGACATTGCTATCGGGTGGATTTATCTCGGGCACGATCCTCGACGCGTCGCGGTCGCGGTCGCTCCCGCGATCAAAGAACCGAAGATAAAATGCAAGCTCGAAAGCCGATTACCCTGTCCCCTGGCGCGCGTTCCCCCGCCTCGTGCAATTTTCTACGGAACGGAGAACGCGCGACGTCATCGGCGTCATTAATACCAATATATCTACATAAACCCCGTAATGACCGAGCTAAATTCCCGGCAAAGAGAAGCGTCGCACCCTCGATCTATTTTCCTCGGTCCGATATCGAAGCCAATTAATTTCTTCGGGCGCCCTCTCGATTACGAGCGGGGCCCTTCTCTTCGGACTCGCGTCGGACGAAAATTTGCAAAGTCACGCACCGGACCGGGGCAAGATCGGTAACGCCGGGACGCGACCGGTTGGCCAGCCACGGTCGAACCGCCCGAAGGGATCGATCTTTGCCGGTCGATTTAGCGCGCGCCGGAAGTTGGATAAAGTCCGACCTTCTCGACCGCTATCTCCGAAGTGAACGCGAACGCGAACCGAGTTATCCGAGCTAACGATAATTTAATCGCATTCAATAGCGGCTGCGATCGTTGTTCCGAGATTAGAATTCGAGTCGAACTTAATTCGGGAACGGCTGTACCCGGGACGCGGAACATTCCTCGCAATTACCATTTCAATGGCGACGATAACGGCCGGTAAACGGTCACCCTGTCCCTTCGAAGTCTCGGCGCGGTTTAGGACCAACGAAACGGAGAGTCGCTCGTGATTCACCTCGAAACCAATTAGCGAGCCCTTCGAAGCTCGCGCGCGTCCCACTTTCGGATTCGTCGAAGAAATCGCGACCTTTACTCGTATCCGGTTTCTCGTTGCTCGTAGAAGCGAATCGTAATTAGTCTCGAGGCAGAGAGCTCGCCCGACGAAGTTCGTCCGGCATTCGTCGTCAGCCGTTCTTATCGTTCGCTCGCACCCAGGCAGCCTGGAATCACGGATCGCTCGCGAACGGGGAGGACGAGTTTAAGGGTTCGCCGGAGCTCGAAAAAGTGTCGGAGGATAGAGATTCCCCGAGAGTATCGGTCGGAAACGAGGATGGTTTCGGGAAAAACCGCGACGTCGCGGAGGGAGAGGGACGAGAGGAGAGGAGAGGAGAGGAGAGGAGTCGGATCGAAGGGGGCGCGTCCCGCGTTCGGGGTCGGGGAGGATGGGGATAAGACGGGCAAGAAGGGTGCTCTGGAACGGCGTGGAATAGGACGAGTAAAGTGATTGCGAAAAGGGGGTCAGAGGGAAAATGGGGTACGCTGGTTTAATAGAGTGAGCCATGATGGATGACTCGAGATCGATATTGCTTCTTCTTTGGCCGGAGTATCTACGCGACACGAGTATCCTCGGCATTTCGGAAGCCGCGACGGACCGTGGACGATATACGAGCTCGCATACCGGGCATTTTCGCCGGTGGACGCACACACGTGTACCGGGACACGCGACCCCGGTACGTCCGTGACTCCGTTATTACGGCGAGTCTTATGGACGGTAGACGTCGCGCAAGAATTCGTAATACCGCGTTCGTCTCGTTCGCGTCCGTTTACTCGACGCCGACCGGATAACTACGATTTTCTCGGCCAAGGATAATTGTCGCGAGAATGGAATTCCTTCGCGCAAGAAATCCTGGGTAACGAGTTATATAATTTTCGCCCGCGCACCGTGTATTCCCGGCTGACCGTCCCTTTCCCTTTGCGGCGAGAACCTTCGCTGTACGCGCGACGCGCAACGCGACAACCACGAGAAACTCCCTGGTTTGCTGGAAATCGGACCGACGCGATCACCGGGAGTAAATAAATAAAGGTTCGCGGTACATTTGGTCGTCGATCGACCTTCTTACGCGTCCCGTGCACGAGCGCGCGCCTTAACGACGACAAAATCCTCATCGCGTGTCGCGATCCGTGAGCTCGACCTTATTCGGCTCGGCGCTAAACCGGTCGAGCAATTACGGAACTTTTAATAAGCGTAAATATTATTCTCCAAGGTGGTACCATTCCTTGGCGAACGCCCGTAAAAAGAGCTAATTTTCCAGCGGACGCAAGAAAGCTCGTTGTCGCCGAACGAAAGAAACCGGCCGAGGCGGCAACGACCGTTTCGAAAGAAATACATTCGCTCGTTGTCGCCGGTTGCCGGTCGTTGTCGTTCGCGCGGAGAGCGTAGCTTTCGCGCGTTTCGAGTGTTTCGAGCGTTTCGAACGGCCGGTCGAGGACGGAACGGAAAGTATCGAGGCTCGTCGCGAACTTGCGCCGCCCTGGGACACTCGACGGGAAGGGTGGGGGAGGGCCGCGAGCACGATATAAAGTTACTCGAAATTACATCTGCATATTATTTCAATTTTGTAGATTGTTTAACTGCAGTAACGCCCGGATGCCGGGGGAACTCTCGCGAAAGTTTTCTTAGGATAATCTCTCCTAGGTACCGTAGCGCGGCGCAGCCTCCCGCCCCAAGTTGCCGCATCTCATTGACTGTGTCGGAAGGAATTTGTTGGCCCCCCCCCCTCCCCTTCCCTTCCCTTCCCTTCCTACCCCTCCTCTCCCGCAACCCGGCGTACTCCGGTTCCGTCCAAAATTAATTTAGCGACCGCCCCGCCGCGAACAGAGACGAAGCTCAACGAGCCGCGAACCGAATAAATAAGTCCCGGGGACGGGGCACGTCGATGCGACGCCATTGCGGGATTCGATGCGCGCGGAAAAACCACCGAGAGAACGCTCGGCGGTTTGCCCGCTCGATTCTCTGCCCCCTGGCGCAATAAACAGCGGCGAAAAACAAGCCGAACCGTCGGGCGTAAATCATCCGAAGTTTACATTGGATCGGTCGGTGGAGATACGCCGCGTCGCCGCGAGGGAGCGGAAGAACGGGCGAGCGGACGGGCGAGCGGGCGGGCGAACGGGGGAGAAGAAAAAATTGGACGATTCGACGAACCCGTTCCACGGTGATAGAACTTCCCGACGGACTTGTACGTCGCCGGAGATACATTACTCGCAGCCCCGGCGCGATAAAAGTAACGACGCTCGTCGAATATTCGCTCGTTACCGCGAAACGTCGCGATTACGGTCGACAAAGTATCCCATCGCGTCGAGTCGCGAGTCTCGATCGAGGAAATAACCGCGGAACGGTGCTTCGTCGGACCGCGCCTAAACGGAAAAGGCACCGATCCTCGATTTCAATTTCCAGAACGTACACTTATCGGGGCGTGTCGGGCTGACGTTTGACGGAATAGAAGTACTTCCGAGATTAATTCCCGCGCCTCTCGGCATTTCGATCGGCGGGATACGACGGCGAAATAACTCGGAACACCTTCCCTCTTGGTTCGATCGCATCGACGGGGAGCCAGAAGCGAGGGCGGAGGCCGGCGAGAGGGTGGTACGGACCGGGGAGGAGAGAAGAAGAGACGGGGCCAGGGGGCCGGGGGTCGAGAAAAAGGAAGAAGAGAGCTCGGGTGAAAAGAAGAGCGGGTGGACGGGGGGTGGGCAGTGTGTCGTTTGTATCAATTTACCGGAGCTACCCTCACGCCCACCGACTTGCTTCAGATTTAATCCAATGCCGCGTCGAGAAGGGTAATTCGTTGAACAAAGATCCCCACCTACCCGGGTCGGGTCGAGAGATCTCGGTTCGCGTTTCGCCGAAAAGTAAATAATCGAGTACGCCGAATTTCGAGCGAGTCGCGTATTTATTCCTCGGAAGGGTCCAGTGCGCTGCACGGGTTTTAAATATTACGAGTTCCCGCGAACAGCACCGCCGTCTCCGCGTAAATACGCACAGGGCGTTTCGTTGTTCGCGGGCTCGACATCGGGAGAGTATCGTTCCACGAGCGAACCGAGTCGACGAGAGTTCACCGAGACTCGTACCCCGTGTACCGCGAAACGTCGATCGACCGGTCGTTCAAGGTCCTCGACGCCGCTGTTCCGTTTCTCGGCTCGTTGAACCCCTCGTTGTACGGCTCGAACGAGGCGAAAATTTTTACGAGAAATATCAGCGGGAACAACAAAGCCGAAACCGATTTCCCGGAAAACAATATTACTTACGGGAACCCCTCGATATTTATAGCGCGCGCGATACCGGGGATCGCGTTCGTTGTTTTTATTGCGCGGCCGTACCGATAACATCGGTGCTCCGAGGATTATCCGTACAGGTTCCGAGGTATCGTCCGTCGTTTCAAGGGTTTCGTTTTTTCGGACGCATCGCGGGTATATTCGATAGCGCGAGGTGCTCCAACGGACTGGAAAAAAAAAAAAGAATTCGATACGCGTTCCGCGCCGAGCGGAAGAAAGCGTGCCTCGGCTTTCCGCGTGTCTTCGAAAACTTCCCGGACCGCGATAAGTAAAAAAAAAAGAAAAAAGAGGAAAGGGGGAGCGACGCGACGGAAGAAAGCGATCCGAGTTCGCGAGGGCTTTTCGGAAAATTGCGAACGCGCGAGTACGCGAGGTCGGAAAGTTTCCAAACTACCGTCTTAAATCGTCCTCGATCCCGACTTCCACGATCGCGAATCGTCGATTTGTCCGGCGAATTAGAAAACTTTAATTACCCGCGACGTATTTCGAGAAAGGGTGGGTCGCGTATCTCCGCGATGTCCGCGAGAGCAAAATATTCGTTTCGAGCGGCTCGTTAAATTCCAACGGCGCTTCCGTACCGCGAAAACTCGGCCGATAGATCACGCTAAACTTCCTGCACGTTCGTGCTGGCAATTCTCTCGTTCCAACGCGAGTCAAGGATACCCGCAAGAGAACGCGAAACCGGCGGGGGAAACTCGTGTATACACGGACCGCCCTTCCTGCTCGCGGAAATCTTTCAAATTCGAAGAACACGGTCTCGCGAACGCGGAGCGCAACGTTTCGAAACGATCGAGTCGCGAATCCCAGGACCGAATTCGACGAAAATTTCGAGTTGCAAAACCGTAAACCCGTCTCGCGCTGGAAAGATCGTTCGTCGAAACGGCTAACAGAGCGAAACCCTCGGAACGAACCCGTTATCGTTAAATAATTCAACGTCCTCGAACAACCGACGCGCCACCGATTCCGTGACAACGAACAACGCTCGTACCGGTGGTTTCGAGAGAACACTCGGACGAGTCCTTTGTACGAAATCGTTCGGAAACATCGGCGGAAGGTTATCTCGAAGTCGATGTATACATCGGTCCCGAGGGTCGGGATTTTCATTTCGCGTTCGGTTTAATTTTAATTTCGGTCCGGACCGCT
This sequence comes from Ptiloglossa arizonensis, assembly GCF_051014685.1. Taxonomy (NCBI): domain Eukaryota; kingdom Metazoa; phylum Arthropoda; class Insecta; order Hymenoptera; family Colletidae; genus Ptiloglossa; species Ptiloglossa arizonensis. Next base: position 35,046,926 of record NC_135048.1, read on the forward strand.
CCGCGAGCCACCAACGATGGTTCCGGGCAATTATGATAATATCTTGATCCGATAATGGGACGCGATCTTATTCTTACGAATTGTCGCGGGGTGGCCGACGGGGGACGGGGGAGGGGGTACGGAGTTGGGGCGGGGTTCGCGCGGGTTACGAACGGCGACGATTTCACGCTCGAGAACTCCGGGAACGGAGCTGGCAAAGAGGAATTAAGATCTCGCGAGGGCTCTCGTTCCGACAATGCAAAGAACCTCGTCGGAGCGAGAACGCAGATCGGAATAAGACGGATCGAGCGGGAACGGGAAGACGAAGGGAGGAGGCGGTAGGAGGGTGGGACGGTGGGACGGTGGGACGGTGCGGTGGAGGACGAGAAACAAGGAGACCGCGGAGAGGGAAGGAGAAAAAAGACCACGGGGGACAGGAGGCGGATCGAGGAATAAGGAACAGTCTGGACGAAAAGTGCCGGAGGGGGTAGCGGAATCGAGAAGACGCGGGACGGAGGAACAGAAGCAAGGGGTCAGAAGGGACATTATACTTGCTTCTGCAGCTCTGTCGTCGGCTCTTTGTTTATATTCCCAGGACAGCCAACGGGGACGGACCGTTTGACATGTCGCCGCTCGCAAAGATGTTAAAGGACAAAGGGGGTAGAGAACCTTCCCGTTCCCCGCGGCGCAACCCCCTTCGTCCTGCTCGTTCTCGCGGCCATTGAAACGCCTTCAACGCGGCGCACAAGCTGCCGGTCGTGCGCACGTAAGTGCCATATCATTATGCGGACGGATAATGAACCCTCCCCGAGTGTTGGTGGGATAAGTAGCTTCCTATATTTCACCGAACGACCTACGGGGCTGTTTTTTCGGCAGCGCGGGGAACGAGCGGACGAGTTTCGACGAGAAGAACTTTTTACGCGCAAATACCTCCGCGCGACGCAAATACCTCGCGAAATACGGGTAAACTTTGAACCGCGATCGAGGAACGCGCGTCGATCGTTCGAGTCGAGTCGAGCCCGATACGCGCTCTGCGATTATCGGATTCTCGAGACGTTCGCTCTCGCTCTCGCTCTCTCGTTGCTCTTCGATCGCGGGGTTGACTGGGAAACGGTGCTACCCACTTGCCGCGAATCGGGCCCTAATTTCTCCGGATAACGTTAAAGCGACGTACGGACGGACGACGTTTCCGCTCGAAATCGAACGCTCGCAACGGGGAAAAAATTGGCAAACGATGCCACGGGACCCGCGCGGAGGTGAAATCGCGAGAGCGAACCGTCGCGGTGGAAATATCGCGAGAAGGGACCGGGAACGCGCGTAGTTGGGAAGCGACCGATGTCGTGCCCGCCAATTCTCCCTTAATCTTCGAACGACTCCGATCCGTGTAATCTATTCCGCGGATCGCGCGGCTCCCGTAATTAGAAATAACTCGCGTACCCGGCGTGTACCGATCTCCCGACACGGAGGAAATATCTTCCGTCGAATAACTTCGAACAACGTGTCCCCTTCCCTTGACACTTCATTACCCTGAAATAATTAATTCCTATCTGGTAACGAGGTACCGGTCGTTAAAGTCCGTGACACTCGTAATACGCCCGGTTAACGATATCCGTATCGCCCAGCCGGCACGACTCGCGCGCACGTATCGTAAGCCGACGCGAGACGTACAGCTTACCTTTAAATATTTCACTCGTCGAGCTCGGCTCTCGCGCCAGTCACCGAAACCTACGCGCACGGACCGGTAGCTACCCGTTGAGAATCGACTCGCACCGTTCGAACTCGCCGCTTCCCCTTTCTTCGCCCACTTTTTCTTTTTTTTTCCCCCCGCCCGCGTCGATAAATTTGCAAAACTACCCGACGCGTTCCACCGTCGAGCCGTCGTTCGCGGATCGATCGATATTCGTCGTTTTTCGGCCGCTTTGCTCCGTAATCCTCGATGAACTTTTAATTTATGCATGGTTTTTTCGACCGTTTCGGTTACAGCTGCTCGTTATCGCCCTTCCCCCTCGCGAACGAAACGCGAGCACCGTGTCGCTCCGGATAAAAAGAGGCGGAGAATCCGGATCAATTTCGGTAGTTTCGTTCTTCCTTCGAAACGTTGCGTCCGTTTTCGGCCGGCCCGAACTCTCGTCGAACTTTGGGCGCAAGCGAGAACGAGCGATTTCGCGGTGTACGGCGATTCGCGCCAGCGATCCGAATACGCTCCGTCTGTTTTTTCGTCGGCCTGGATGTTCACTCGTTTACGCGACGAGTACCTGTCTCGCGTCGCCTCGCCTCGGCCCGCTCGAGACTCGACGGAACTCTTTTCGCGTTGTTCTCGTCGGTCGATTCGATCTACGTTTTTCGGATCGGCAAACCCGGCCGGTCGCAAAAACCCCTCGTTCCCGTCGGTCTTGTCATCGGCCGAAACGAAACCGTCCGTTTGGAGAATCGGTTCCTCCGGGGCGACGGTGAGCTCCGACGAGTCGCGAGTTTGAACGCGGCCGGACTCGGTATCGCCTCGCGTTCCCCAGGAAAACTCGAAAGAGAAGGTTGCGAATGGGAGAACGAGGGAGCCAGCTGGAACGACGGAGAGACCGAAAAACCCCTCGACTCCCCGTACCGCGGCTAAATACCAGTAATTAAAACGTCGAGGTTTCGCACAGTCGTTCCATTTATTCGATATTTGTTTGTCGCGCGTTGCATTCGTCTACTCGGTGTTCCACTTCCCTTCCCTCGGTCCGTGTGCAATTTTGTACACGCGCGCGGGCTAGGTGTGCGAGCTCGTAGCTCGCAGTGTTCGGGCGCATCGGTGCACGACCGCGCGACAATGCGAAAACCTGCTCCCGCGCGTCGGTGTGCCCTGGTTTTACAGGGGTTCGCGTATCTCGTGGTCGTCGTCGTCGTCGTCGTCGTTGGAAAATCATCGAGAAAGAATCGGCTCGCGGGTTATCTCGAGTAGGGTCGTAGGCGGTCTCGCGTCTTCGGAGGTCCCGGATCGTCGCGGGCCACGCGTACGCGTTCGAGGGTAGATACGGCTACGGTGTTACGGGAGAAGGACGAGCGGATCGAACGGGAAGCGAGAGAGCCGAGAAGGAGCGAGCGAGAAGGGAAAACCGCGACTACCGCGCGCTTCGTTCCGCAGCTGTTGCCAAGCCTGTGTGTTACGACTGCACAGTTTGTTCATTCGCCGCGCATTCGACCGAGCCGGGGAGAGAGAGGACGGCTCTAATGAAAGGAGTTTATTAGGACGTGCGCGCGCGCGAACGCGTGCGGGCGGACGAACGGGCGGACGAGAAACGAGAAACGAGGAACGAGGAACGAGGAACGAGGAACGAGATCGAGGCGAAGGGTGAGAGGGTAGATTTGCATCCCTTATGCGTAATTTCGCTTCGATATTAGATTAGTCGGTCCTGCGTTATCCGCGCCTCGGAATTACGACGTAGCGGCGCTGATTAGGCATCCGGGGACCGAACGAACGCGTCCTCGGCTCCCTCCGGTCCCTTCCCGGCTCTCCTTTTCGACGTCTTTTTACCTCACGGGCGAAATAAAAGCCGGCGATGGCTCCATTGTCTGGAAATTAGCCGGCCGAACGTCGCGCGGCGGCGAGGCCCCGGTCTCTCCTAGCCGGGGAAAATCGATCGCCGCGACTGTTTCCGTTGTCGCCGGTTCGTCGAGCTTCCATCCCCTGCCCCCTTAGTCCCCTGCCCCCTGGCACCCGCCGCGGTGTTTCGTTCGGCGCGTTATCCGAGAACCATCGGGAAAACGCTCGCGGGCCATCGACTCGGAATTTTCCTCGAATCCGGTCGAAGGCTGCGCGCCCGAGAGACCGACTCGCTCGAGCGAAAACGCTCGAATGTCTCCGCCGGGGTAATTCGAGACTTTTTTTCCCTCGGACTCTATCGGGAGGGAGTCCCTCTTCGAGACTCGTCGGACCGTGTTCCGTTAGATCCGGTTCCAGCGTATAATAAAGTAAAATTCTCTCCCGCGGCGGGGCCGAGAGAGGGGGGAGGGAGCGGCCTCTTCGGATTTCGTTCGACTCGATCGGTCTCGTTCGAGACGGTCGTTTCGATTTTAAACGAGACGAACCGGTGGCTGCGAATTTTAGGACACGGCCGTTTCCGCCTCGAAAATGTTCCACCGATGCGCCGTTTATACGATCGTTTATACGCGACGCGTATATCCACGGTATTCTTGTAAGTCGTATAAACTTGGACAATATCGCGGCGCTGAAAGATTTTAGAGCCGTCGGTTATGGCGGCGGTCGCGTTCCCGCTGTCTCGTAATGGTACAGTTAGCGTGACCTATGGCCGCTGACGACCATCGAGAGGACGCCGGTGGAAATTTTATCGCGCGAAAAGGGCGAAACGGTTGCGCGTCCGCGTCTCGATTTCCACCGACGGATCGACGGTGCGCGCCGCTTCTCCGCTGGAGACGCATCCCTCCGGGTGCTCCTTCGCCGTAAACGATCTTTCGTCGCGCGCATCCCTTGTTTCGAGCCGTTTAAATGTTTGCCGACGCGATTCGTCGGGTCGCGATAAGCAAATAGCAGCGATCCCTCTCGCTTCGGGGGGAGGAAAAATTCACCGGCGTCCTGGAACTCGATTCGATATTTACCGGTAACCGGTAGCTACGGTCTGCTCCAGCGGGAGAAAAATCACGGCGCGATCGCTCCGCCGAAGTAAATAATAACGAAAGCTCATCGATCGGGCGTACCGGAGCGGCCGGATACGCGGAATTACGAATCGTATCGAAACGCGCTTTGAATATTCAAAGTGATTTAACGTTACCCGGCTCGAGGCTGCGGCGCGAACGTTGTTTCGATTCGTCGACCCCCCGGCGAAAAATCGTCGCGCGAACCGGCTGCGTTCTCGATAATCTTTCGTTAAACCGCGATCCGAGCCGTGACGTCGCGGACGTTAACGAGAACGGCTTCATGAAAATGCAAAACGTCGACGATGCACCGTGACGGTGGAAGGACCGATGCTCGGAAAGGGGTCGCGAAATCGAGACAATTCCGTTCCAACGCGTCTACCGTTGTCGGCAATTTCGAGCGCGCAAACTTCTCCTCCTTTTGAGTAAGTTTGTACGTAAACGCGCAAACGATTAGACCGTCCTGGGAAACGAAACGACGGATCCGGGGAGTCGGAAAGTCGCGGGAGAAACGAGGGACGGGAAGGTTGCAACTTTGAACGGCACCGATTGAAATTCGACGAGGGACGGAACGATCTCGAGCGCATCGCGACTCTCGGGCCGGGATCAACGCCTCGATTCGTTCGTTGGTTTCGTTCGCGAACGAGACGCACCTTGTGCGTTCGTAACGCGCGTTATCCGTGTCTCGATGTTCGATCGACGATCGTTGGCCGCGTTCTAAATTCGTTCGGGTACGCGGACGTCCACCGTTGGTCGGATCCCTGACCCGATACCGCACAAAAGAGAGCCGGCGAGTTCTGGTCCGTTTGTTCGAGGCTGCGGTGCTCACTACCGTCGCGAACGTTGGGTACGCGTTCTTCGACGTTGTTGATCCTCATTGTCGCGTAGGGCACGATCAATTGAAAGAGCTCGCGAGCGATGAATGTCCACCGATATCAAGTTTCCGGTTAAACGTCGTTCGGGTTGCGCCGGTGCAGCTCGAAAGAGGGCCCCGTCGCGTCGCATTGAAACCAGATCGTGTACGCTCTATAGTTGCATTCGACGCGCGTTCCGCGCGACAAATTAACAATCTAGAATGGCCGAGGGCAAAAAAAGTGTCGCGTCGCGCCCCGGTGTTTCCCCGCTTTATTTCCGCGTCGCTCTCGATATTATCAACGGGGACGAGCTTCGTCGCTCGACTTTTTTCTCATCCTCGGTGTACTCCGAAACGAAACGCAACCGTCGAGCGATTCGCCAACGTTTCGAAACGGACTCCATCGCGGTATCGATTCGAATCCGCGTCGATCGAGAAGATCGCGAGCAAAAAATTACAGGCGGGCGATTCGACTCTCGGTTTCGTTCTTCGTTCCACGGATCGCTCGACGAGCCGTGTTTCGTGAAAACGGCCCGCTCGATTTCGCCGCGACGAAAAATGTTTCGATACGCCCGGGAGGAAAAGACGTTCGCGGCAGCCAGCGGTTCGTTTCGCTCCTGTTCCGCGGCAAATACCGTTGAAAACGCGCTTGTTCGAAAGCGTTGCGGCAAAAGTTCTTTTTATTCTCGAAAACTTTCCGTCCGCGTATCTCGCGTACCTACGTACGCCGTTGTTGCGCGCGGTAAAATTTTACAACCGCGTTTTTTTACAATTGCGGCGGGACGTGGCCGTTGATCTTTCCGCCTTGCGTAAACTCGAAGGAAACGCGAGTCGGGAACGTTGCACCTTCGAAACGCGAGAACGTTTCCTCGGACGAGCTCGCGATACGATTGTTCCTTAAATTCCCGATACTCCCCGTCCCGTTCCGTCCCGTTCCGTTCCGTTCGGTTCGGTTCCGCGTCGTCCCCGGGCTCTTCGATTTTCTTTCCCCTCCAACCCTTTCGGCTCGACGTCCGGAGCGTCTCGATCTTTCGATAAATTGTAAATACTGCCGATCGTTCCAATATCGAAAGACAGTCGCGGACCGATTGCCAATTACTTTCGGACCAGCGATTTCTTTCCACCCTCCGGCGGCGGTGCCTTTTATTTTCGTCCCGTTATCCGCGTCTTTGTCGGAGGATACGCAAACGGTACGAGTAATTGCTAGAATATACGAGAAAGAGACCCGTAGAAAAATACGATCGTCCCCGCGAATTTAACTTCCGTTCCGTCACGGACGTTAAGAAAGGCCGTACGAATCGAATTCGCGTAGCCGGTTTCGATAGATGCCGCGGCACTGCGAACGAACGAGCTCCCGCGACCCGGAATCGGAACGTTTTTCCAGCCTCCGAGAATGGAAGAATAAGCAATCCGACCAGGTGTTCGCGGTGGCGACACGGTATTCGTTTTACACACTTTACCCTCGTGTCGTGCCGACAGTGACAAACTCGTTCGACGAAGAGCTACGGTCGAAGGCGCGCGCGTTGCGCCGTTTCGCGCAGATTTCCGACGCGAGCGAAAAACACCGCGGTCCGAAAAAATCCCGTTATAAATCGAATCGTCGTAAAGCACGCCATTGTCCGACACATTATACGTACTCGGCGAGCAGAAATTTCGGAACGTCGTAGATCGACGGGAGTATACGGCCCGTCGAAACCGATTCGGAGAGCGACGGAGGCTTCCGGCGATTCCCGCGCGCGTCCATTTTTCCCGTACTTGGCGGCTCGTTTTTCCGAAACCGCGACCGAATCGATGAACCGTGTACGCCGTAATTTTCCACGCGCGTTCGTTATTCTCCGAACGGGAACGCGCGCGGTGCTCTCCGCGGGAAATATTTTTAACGACCCTCGGTGATCGATCGCAACGACGCCGCGATCGATTCGATCGATCGAGACACCGAGCCGATCGTCGCCGAGTTTCCGGTAGGCGCGACGCCGACTCGCTCGTTTCGCTAGGCGCGTATCGCCGATAACGGACCACCCTGTACGCGTCGCGTTCGAGGAATCGATTCGCGGTAACGAAAAGGCTTGTCGGCAAAGTGCTCGAAAACTCAACGACGCCGACTGTGGCGTTACCGGGAGAAAGCTCGTAGCTTTTAATAACATCGTTTCCCATCGGGGCGAGTATCGAGGCGGGCGGTTTTGTTTGCGAACGAAAAAGGGCTTTCAGAGAAGCATTCGACGCGAGTATTTATGGGGAGACTCTCTCGTCCACGGCACTCGAGAAGCCACGAGGAATCATCGAGGAGGAGAAGGAGGAGGAGCCAGCAGTCTCTTTGACCCCTGGCTCGTTCCGGCCCCCCTCGGGCAATTAATCCCTTTTGCTCGATTAAACTCTTATTCTAGCTTTAATTAAAACTTCTTTTTCGCCGTCATTCTCCGCCACGGTGCTCCGGCTCGGAAGATCGCGCGTCGCCGAGGCGATTCGTCTTCTTACACGGAAACTGAATCCGTCGCTAATTGATTTTCGAATCGGAAAGGAAACTTGGCCGCGAGAGCGGCCGGGGGTCGGCCCGGACCAGTTCGCTTTCTCGATCGGCTCGGGCAAACGTCTACGAACGAGGAGATCCGTTCGGGGAAGTTCGAGAACCTCGAATGGCGAAACACGGTGTAAATAAGATAAACAACGGCCGAGGCGGGGCGGTCTTACGGGGGGGAAGGAAACTTATCTACCGGGAACGAGTGTTTCTGGCCCTTTCTTCCACCGGCACCTGTCCGTCCGCGAGCGTGTACGTGCGCGTCGTTCACCGACACCCGGCAGACCTATTTCTGCCGGAGTTTAGGGTTCCACGGTTGACTTTGCTCCGGCCACTTCTCGCCCGCGAGGAAACTTTCTCGGACCTCCCGGGAACCTCTCCTCGAGGTTACGACGATCCGACCATTTCCCTCTCCTCTCCGAACGCTTCGTAATCACGAACCGTCGTAGGAGCGCGATCGAGTATCGATTACCGTCCGAGGGATCCCGATAACTCGCGTTTTCGTTCATCTTCATCGGACGAGCGATGCGCGACGGTCGTTAATTATCCTCGAAGGACAAAGTATCTCCTAACGGGGAATGCCCGCGCCTCGTAACGTACACCGATCGGTCGGTGCTCGCCTCGCTTATTTACGAGCCGGGATTCCTCGTAACGGGCGATACGCGCGATCGAGGATCTCGTTCGGCCCGGTACGCGTGAATCGAGACGGTGATCGATCTTAGCTGCGAACGCCGCGTGGGAGTTTCGGTCCTATCCGTTGTGGGTTCCTCGCCCAGCCGAAGCGAGGCGCAACGCGGCCTAATCTTTCCCTCCTCGGGCCCCGTGGCCGGTTATCGCGCGGAACGCGTCGCGGTTACACGATCTTGGCCGTGCACCGGCCGAATTCCCCGAAATTCGATTCACCGCCGGCTGGATATATACAATCGTTCCGGATCATCATCGATCAAGTCGAACGTCTCTCGACGGGTGGACAAGAATGAATCAGCGAGGCTTATTCGGAGCGGATCGAGGACTCGATCCCGCGGAGTCGGTCCTCGTGTTACGCACAAATCGAAGATCTCGATACGCGCGTATAAATACGTAGCAGGCGGACCCTGCCTCTCGGTTCCTTCCCGACCGTAAAGAGAAACAGAAAACCGTGCCGTTCGGTCGGCCACTTAAAAATTGATCGAAACCTTTTTACGAGCAGTCCTCGGACAGGGGTGGTGCTCCGAATATCGCGTGGATCGCGATAGAGGAAGCCGAGAGCAGGACCGTGGAGAGAGACCGGTTCCCAGACCCTCGGCCGCAACGTTCGCCGATCGAATCGCTCGCGTCTACGCGACCGTTTTCTACCGAGACTCGACGCGATCCGCGGTACCGTGCACGCGGTGATAAATTTTTATCGACTTTCTCCCGGCAACGTTCCCGCTTCCGAATTCGTCGCGGCGTTGCGCAACCGTTTACCCGCGAGAAAAGGATCGCTCCGGCGCTCGAGGGAGCGAATTTTCCTACGGTGATTCGATTAACGGGTCGCGCGGCCTATTGTTCGCGGCACACACGTCGGTGCTCCGTGCCTTTTTTATCCCGGGGTTCTTATTTCGCGAACGTGATTCGCGCGATACGGATTTACCTTCGTAATTAGCGCAAACGATCGCCCCGCCATCTACGACGCTCGCGACCAAGCGTAATTTTCGCTCGCGATTGCGGTTCGCGTATTCGGAGCCAACGCCGATCAGGAAAAAAACAAACAAATACGAACGACCGATATCTCGACGCGAAGGAAATCGCGCGTAAAATTGCCATTTCGTTCGTTTTTCTGGCCGTCGATCGCGGGATCAACGTCGAGTTCTACGCTGTATTTCTTCAACGACGTATTTCGAACGCGTATCTTTCGACGTTACCTTTCGACGTACGAAGAAGAAAAGAGTATCGCGATCGGGAAAGATTTTCGGACCACCCGAGCGCGTATACGACGAAGCTTCGAGGCTCGATCGAATTTCGAGTTTCTCGGTTCTTCCGATACACGTACACCGTTCGCGCGTCTCGTAAAACACGATCTCCGATCGCAACGGCAATCGTAGATAATTGCGTACGCGCAGGGTTCGGTCGAGAGACTCGAAGTTCGCGGCACTCGCGGTAGCGCGCGCTACGGTGCAGCCATGACGGCTTCCGAACCGAATCTCCCTAACCAAACCCAAACGCGTCCGATGGACGAGAAGCGAAGAATCGCCCTCGAGGCGGGCGAACGCAACGCGAAAGAAAGAAAAGCGTCGTGTTGCTGTGGTGTGCTTACCCAGAGATTCTCGAACGGCGCGATGCGCGCGTACCGATGCTCCCGCGCGCAACGATCGGGAATCGCGGCACGATACGAGGATGCGAGGATGCGAGGATACGATCTCACGGTTCCGCTTCGGTCGACGTCTCGTTGGCCGGGGTGGTCGTCCAGGTAGGAGTAAGATTTCATCGCGTAGGACGAGGGTGGCCGTCGACGTCGAGGCGCAAGGTGTCCCGCTCGCGGCCGAGATCGCGCGAGTTCGGACTCGCGACTCTTTCGACCGCACGAACGCCGAGAAGATAGAGACAGGTTGTACGCGGGGCGTCCCTTTCCGCGCGTAACACCAGCGTAGCGCGTCGCGTGTACAGAAACGCGGGTCGTTCGTGATGGGAGCGCGCGCGATTTCTACGTACCTTGGAGAGACGGGGAGGACTAGATTCGAGGGAACGCGCACCGTCCTCGTTCCACCGGGGCGAAGCGACGTAGGCGCGTGCTCGCCGTTAGTTGGGTGCCGGTCCTCGGTGTGTGTCGGTGCTGCCGCCAGTGGTGGGGGAAGGAACGATTGGTGGACGCTGCGTCGAGTTAGATGCTGTGGAGATCTCAACCGTCAGTTGCGCGGTGGCCACCGTACCGAGTGTTACGGTTTTCGGTGTCGCGTTCGTTCTTTTTCTCTCTCCGCTGTTTCTCTCTCTCTCTCTCTGCCCCTCTCTCTCTCTCTCGCTCGCTCTCGCTCCGTCTCTCGCTCTCTCGCGCAGATTCGTCGCGTCGGACGGAGCAATGGGATTTCGGTGAACACGAATCGGGATTTCGGACAGTGTCGTACGCGTCGTATCGCGGTAACATCGCGGGATGCCCGCGCGTCGGTAACCGGACGTCTCGCGGAGAACTCGGAAGAGGAGGGAAATTTTGGCGGAAGATCGTCGCCGAGCGACGTACCCGGCTCGTCGATTCGCCGGCTGGTCCGCCGCGCGAACGATCGCCGACGCGCTCGAGGAGCACCGAGAAACTACGGGATGCGCGAACCGAGATCTCGAAACGCGGCAACTTGCGAACGCAATTACCTCGAGATTCGCTCCGTCTGTTGCGCGCAAATCGTCGATTCCCCGGTCGAGAGTCGCTCGAGTGTCTCGCGAGGGATTCCCTGCGCGCGGTGGATGAACAACCTGCGACCGAGTGAAGTGTGATTCTTCGAGTGGAAAGTACTCGGGGGTACTCGGTGAAACGCGGTAACGCCGCGCGTTGCGTTCCCCCCCACCCCACCCCACCCCGCACCTTTGCCCCCTTTGCCCCCTCCCTTGGCCACCGTTCAGCGAGGAGACTACGAGGAACCGTCGAGACGCGCTATCGGAACGATCTTAGCGGAGCGTCGCGAAACGAGTTTCGCATCGATCGCGCGAGCCGACACATGTCGCTCGGTCGGAGCAAATATTGGAGGGCGTATACGAGGGACGAGAGCGTGCGTTAACGCGGAGCGCAGGAAGCGGCGCGGAACGGTGTGTGATGACCGGGAGGAGACCGAGGATCGGAAACAAGGGAAGGCAACGAGTTCGGTAAAGATGCGTGGGCTGGTCGTGGAGGCGGTGCTCGGGAGATCGGTGTCGGTCCTCGCGTCGTTGGCCCGCTACTACTGTCTTCTGTTGCCGGTCTGCCACGTGCTCGCGGCGACCAGCGAGCTACCGCCGAGGCTCGACCTGCCCGAGCACTGTTCCTGGGACTCGCGACAGGACGGAGCGGTCACTTGCGTCTACCGGTACTCGAACAACGGTTCGCTCGGGACGAACTTTTCCCAGTCGACGAGCGAGTACGTGACCTCGGTGAACGTGGTCTGCGAGGAGCAAGGTTTGCCGGAGGACGGGGCCTTGAACGCGGTCAGGTTCGTTCAGCTCTGGAGGTTGCGATCGTTGACGTTGACCGGGTGCAAGCTGATGCACTTGAGGGCCGAGGTTCTCCAGGGGCTGCGGGATCTCCGGAATCTGACCGTTCGCAGCCTGAACGGACGGAAGAGCAAGTACAGCCTCGAGCTGGAGAGCGGGGCGTTCGACGGTGTAACGCTGATCGAGAAGATCGATCTCTCGCGGAACAACATCTGGCAGATACCGGAACGGTTGTTCTGCTCGCTCTCGAATTTGCTCGCGTTGAACGTCTCGTGGAACATGCTGAAGGACATCACGGATCTGGGATTCAGGGAGACGGGTGCAGCGGCCGCGGCGGCGGCGGCGGCTGCTGCTGCGGCTGCTGCCGCGACGGCGGCCGAGAGACACCCGAGACGACAACAGGAGTCCTCGACCGCGGCGTTCCCTTGCACGATGGACGTGCAATCGCTCGACGCCTCGAACAATCAAATCTCGGTGCTGCCCGGGTACGGTTTCTCCTCGTTGAAGCGATTGAGGGTGCTGAACTTGTCGAGCAACGCGATCTCGATGGTGGCGGACGAGGCCCTGGACGGGCTGCGATCCCTCGAGACGTTCGATCTCTCCGGGAACCGAATCGTCGCGCTCCCGACGGACATGTTCCGCGACGCCGCGAAATCGCTCAAGGAACTGCGACTGCAGAACAATTCCATCAGCGTGCTGTCCCCCGGTCTGGTCGCCGACATGAATCAACTCGTCGCTCTGGACCTGTCGAGGAACGCGTTGACCAGCTCCTGGCTGAACTCGGCGACCTTTTCCGGGCTGATTCGACTGGTGCTCTTGAACCTCTCCCACAATCGCATCACCAGGCTGGACCCGGCCCTCTTCAAAGACCTCTACACCCTTCAGATATTGAACTTGCAGTACAACGAGATCGAGACGATACCGGCGGACACGTTCGCCCCGATGAGTAATCTCCACACGCTAGATTTAGCGTACAACCGATTAACCTACCTGGACGCCTACTCCCTGAACGGGTTGTTCGCACTTTCTCTGCTCTCGCTCGATTCGAATCAACTCGAAGGCATCCATCCGGATGCCTTTCGCAATTGTTCGAGTATGCAGGATCTGAATCTGTCCGGGAACGGTCTGGACGGCATACCGGTCGCCCTGAAAGACATGAGAATGCTGCGTACGCTGGACCTCGGTCAAAATCGTATCAGGAGCTTGAACAGGCCCGGTTTCCGCGGAATGTCGAGCCTCTACGGATTGCGTATGATCGGGAACGAGATCGCGAACGTCACCGTGGAGGATTTCGCCGAGTTGCCCGCGCTCCAGATTCTGAATCTCGCGCGGAACAAGATCGAGGCGGTCGAGGACGGTGTGTTTTCCGCGAACCCGGCGTTGCAGGCGATCCGCTTGGACTCGAATTCGTTGCAGGACATGTCCGGGATATTCGCGAGCGCGCCCGGTCTACTGTGGCTGAACATGTCCGACAACGCGATCGTGCAGTTCGATTACGGTTACCTGCCGGAGAAATTGCAGTGGATGGATCTGCATAAAAATCTTATTACGGATCTCGGCGTCGCGCCCCAGGGCATGAGATTACAGACGCTCGACGTGTCGTTCAACCGGCTAACGAGGATACACTCGAGGTCGATACCGGACTCGATCGAGCTTCTGTTCGTGAACGACAATCTGATACAGACCGTCGATCCCCAGACCTTTTTCGACAAGACGAATCTGACCAGGGTGGATCTCTACGCGAACGAGATCGAGCGCGTGAACCTCTCCGCGTTCCAATTGACCCAAGTGCCGGCCTACCGGCAACTACCGGAGTTTTACATCGGCGGGAACCCGTTCATATGCGACTGCACCACCGAGTGGCTCCACCGAATCAATTCGTTGCTGTTGAGACAACACCCGCGGGTGATGGACCTCGGCTCGGTCTATTGCAGGCTGCCGTACGATCGGCGCAAATCGTTCCGACCGTTGTTCGACACGAAACCGTCTCAATTCCTCTGCACGTACAAGGCCCACTGCTTCGCGCTCTGTCATTGCTGCGACTTCGACGCCTGCGATTGCGAGATGACCTGCCCGACCAACTGTACTTGCTATCACGATCAATCCTGGGAGGCGAACGTGGTCGATTGCTCCAACTCGGGCTACAAAACGCTACCCGGTCGATTACCGATGGACGCCACCGAGGTCTACCTCGACGGGAACAATTTCGGGGAATTGAATTCCCACTCGTTCATCGGACGGAAGAATCTCCAGATACTGTACGCGAACGACAGCAACATAATCGCTATACGAAATCACACGTTCAGCGGTTTGAAGCGGTTGCTGGTGCTTCATCTCGAGAACAACAACATAAGCGTGCTGAACGGGGTGGAGCTGATGCCGGTGAAGAATCTGAAGGAGCTCTACCTGCAAAACAATCTGCTGACGTACATCGATAACGGAACGTTCCTTCCGCTGCGTCAGCTCGAGGTGTTGCGCCTGGAGAACAACCGACTGGGGACGTTCGCGGTTTGGCAACTCGGCCAGAATCCGTATCTGGTGGACATCGGGTTGTCCAGCAACCCGTGGAGCTGCGAGTGCAGCTACTTGGACCGCGTGCGCGAGTGGATGTCCCGTAACCGGGCGAAGATCAGCGACTGGAGCACCGTCACCTGTTCCCTCGGCATACCCATTACTCTTCCGGCGAACGGATCGGTCGTAAATTGCGCGGCATTAACGTGCACGACCTCGGCCATCGAGACGCGACCGCTCGAGGCTTATCTCCCGCTACTGCTCGCCACCGGCGTCCTGATTTTTGCCACGGTGGCGCTGGTGTGCGGCGCTTTCAAGCATCGCCGCACGCTGAGGACATGGGCGGCCAGCAGATGCGGTCTACGCGCGTGTTACAAGACGGCCGCGTTCGAGGACCAGGAGAAACCGTTCGACGCCTACATCTCCTACTCGGCCGTGGACGAGGCATTCGTATCGACGATTCTGGTACCCGGTCTCGAGACCTCGTACCGACTGTGCTTGCACTATCGGGACCTGGGCGCCGGGAGCAACGTGGCCGACGCGGTAGCCGAAGCCGCCGATTCCTCGAGGCGCACCATACTCGTCCTATCGAAGAACTTTCTGCACGGCGAGTGGGCCAGGTTCGAGTTCAAAGCGGCGCTCAGGGACGCTCTGAAAGGGAAGGGACGCTCGGTGATCCTGCTCCTGGTAGGCGGTGTGTGTCCGCGCGATCTCGACGCCGATCTCAAAAAGAGAATCTCCTCGCACACCGTCCTGGTGTGGGGGGACAAGTTGTTTTGGCAGAAGCTGAGGTTCGCCATGCCAGACGTGTCCCCCGTTCCCGTTTTGGAGAGACCTCTCCCATTGCCGCCGCCGCCGCCGCCCCCGGCCCAGCATCAATGGACGTAGAATTGCCATTATTTAGGTAAGAACCGTTATTCGATCTCGTTACGCTCCCTGCCTTTCGTCCTTTGCTCTCCAACCCCGTTCCGTTACCCCGAAAAAGGAACCTCGCGGACCTCGATCGACAACAATGCCCGCCGGGAGCCGAACGATCCTCGCGAAACTCGAAAACGACTCCTTTATCTCTCCCCTCGGAGGAAAAATTCTTTCCTCTCCGCTCGACGGGGAATCAACGTTTGCTCTTCGCATCGATCGAGAGCGCCCTTTCCGATCCGCGAGCCAACGGGAACGTTTTTAATCGTCGACGATTTCGCGTCCGTCTATTTACCCGATACGAAATTATCGTTCTTTCGAACGTCTCGGCTCCGACTCTCGGAGGAAATCTCGAACGGAATTTATAGCCGCGCTTAAACGCTCCGATCCGTCCGTAAAGCTGAAACCGGAGCCGCGCCTCTGTAACGGCAATGGTCTAAAATTATATATCATTTCCGAACGACAAACTAACGAGACTACACCGTAGCCGTGCCATTGAGCACGAGCCTCGACCTACAAGCCCGATTTAACGCCGGCACATTTCGCGCCATTGTGATCGGGCGGTGAATGGGGTCATCTTCGCCGGCCGAGTTTACGGGAACATATGGACCGCTCGGAGCTACACGGAGACCGTCGCCCGTTAAATTTGTCGAGTTCGATCGGAAAAGTCTATCGATCGACCGTGTACGGACCCCCGCGTTCGCGGACAAAACGTCGCCCACTTACCAATTAAGTTGCCTTTATCGGATGGCGGCCTGCCAGCCACTCGAGGAATACGCGTACGCTCGGAACGAGCGCGTTTACCTTTCATCGATCCTCGCGGGGGCCAATTTTAGCGAATTTTTCGCGCGAAAACGATCAACGAACGGTCTCGACCGGTGGTCGCCGCGCGAGAAAATTAGGAAAGTCGATCGATCGGTCGGTCGGTCGGTCCGTCGGTCCCCCTTCGAATTTTGTAACGACGCGTCTCGACCAGTCATCCCCCCGTTCGGCCCCGCAGCTGTATCGGGTGACCGTTCCCGACCACGAGAAACTCGACGAGGCGCGTTAACTTTTCGCGACGCGCTTCAGTTTCAGCTGTTCTCCGACGAGGCGTGTTCGGTCACCTCGTTACGGAGGGGGAGCCGAGGATCCGCTCCGCGTTCACGCTCGCGGAAGGGATTCCGAACGGACCCTTTTTATCCGGGGAACCGGTGCTTTCGCGCCCGCGCCGTACCCACTTCCATTAGCGGCTGATCCGTCGATAAGCCCCGCCGATTCGGGCCCAACTTCCATACCCGGAATGAACCTCGATCCGCTCGTCTTACGGGATTGCGCAAAAAATATATCGGTCGAACAATGCGCGAACGGGAACGACGATTTTCATCCCGGCCCTCCTGGAAACGAGCAACCGCCACGTTCCCGCCTCGTTTCCTCCAGAGGAGGAACGTGGAACTCGAACGTGGAAAAGTACAGGTGCCCGAAAACTTCCAACCATCCCCGAGTCTTAAAATCGCTCGTTTCGCGGATAATTTCGCTCCGAGTTTCACCCGCGAATTATTCCGAAGACTTTGAAATTGCCGCGCGGAAATTTCCTCGACGACTTTGCCCGACCTCCTCTCGTCCAACGTGAACGTGTATCCTTACTCGCCGCGTTTTCGAGCGCGGAGATGGCTCGACCGCGGGCCATCCGCGCTCGAATCGCCAAAAGTATCGGACTTCGAGGCGCGAAACCGCCGATAACGAAACATCGTTACCGGACCACGGATTCGCTCCGAACGATCCAAGGAGGGAAACCTCTCGAAATTCCTTCTCCGTTCGCGAAACCGCTCGAGGGAAAATTCGCGTACACGCGCCGAGTGGCTTATTTTCGCGTCCCGAATATTCGAAGGACGATCCGATTCGCGAAGAGTGAGGGAGGACCTCGGGCTCGTGTCTTTTCTTCGGCGGCAAGAAGCGCTTTGTAAGATCGGTCCGAAAGGCAGACGGTAAAGGAGAAGCTAGGGTTTCGTCGGGTTCGGAGAGGAAAAAGGATCGCGGTCTTTTTACCGTGATTTATTGCACGCCATACGCCTAGCGGTGGGGTTTTGTTGTCAGTTTCGATTTCGGCTATGATGTACGAGTCGCGTAGGGGAGAAGAAATGGGTTTTCATCGATTGGCTCGACGCTGGGACACTAGGAGCAACGAGCCATCGAACCTATCCTGCGTAATTTAGTCTCCGTAATTCCCCGGTACGTAGGGGTTTTCCAACGGAAGGAACGAGGCGACGAGGGCCCGGAGCGTTCGCGGATAAAAGTCGCCGCGCGGCTCTTCGAAGCGGCCGGCGAATGCTTTTCGCGCGTCGATCGACCCGTCGAAGCTCGCGATACGTGTCTCGCCTCGTAATTTCGCGAACGAACGGCCGTTCGCAAACTTTCGCCGGGGAAAAAGTGTCCGGTAATCCCGGCCGAAAGGTGGGTAGGTAGGTAGGTGGTCGAACCGGAAAGGAAAGGAAAAGGGCTCCGGCTCTTGGGCTCTTCGACTCTTCGACGAGGGAACAGGTAGAACGCCTTTGCGTTCGTACCTGGCAACGGTCGGACCGAATTCGAAGAGAAATGGGATTACCGTCGACCTTGCTTGCGCTTTCCCGACCCGAGGGGACGTTGGAAATTAAGGGAGGATCGGTATCGGTGGTTTCTCTCTTTCTCGTGGGGTTTTCGCCCCGGTGGGTGGTCGTTTCGAACTCCTCCCGGCGGGTTTCCCGACTTTCCCTCGTCGTATCGCGAAAATTAAACGCGGCCCTCCTCGGACGCTGAACAGCGTCCAAGAACGCGCTGCGGAATCGATCGAGAGGAACCGTTGTAATTCTCTCCGCGCGTTACGCGGATCGCGCGCTAAGCTTTACGATCCGTGGTACGAGCCGAGCCGCGACGGGAATTCGATCGCGCGCGCACCGGAACGCGGCCGGGTCCAGATACCCTCCGGATGTGCGAGAAAAAATGTGCGTCGTTCCGAAAGGAGAGTACTCGCGCGACGCGTGTTCGAAGAAGGAAGGAAAAATAATGGGAAAAAACGTCGAGAAAGGAACCAAAGGGGGGCAATTCCATTATTCTCCGGGCGCAGCGTCGTTCGAAACCGTGGATCGGACTTAAAACCCTCGTAAATTTCGATAAATCCATTAACTCGGTACGCATTTACGTAACAAAGGGAGGATTCCGTGGCGACTCCCGTCGCGTTCGATGAAAACGGCTCGCCGATCGTATATCTCCGACGGGAAGAATATCCGACGAAACGTGCGTCGCGAGCCGAGACAATGAAACCGTGCGTCCCCGTTCGCATCTACGAAGGTTCAGCGATATTTCGAGGTTCCTCGTGAACGTATCCGTTCGACGTACGAGGAGAGCGGATGCCCTCTCGCGGTCGGCTCCGTTCCGTGTTTCGCGAGGCCACGGGCCTCGTATCGCGCCCTCCTTTCCCGCGAATCCCTTCGAAAGCCGCTCTTTCACCGGGCACAAATGTAACTGGAGGCATCGCGAGCGAAACGAACGGAACGAGCGGAACGAACGGAACGAACGGAACGAACGGAACGAACGGAACGAGGCCGCGGCGCCGCACCTTTCCTTTAAAACCTCGCCTCGGCGTTCACCCTGTTCCTCCCTCGCGCGGCGGGCGGAATCTCTCCGCTCGGGCGTGAAACCCTCTCGGAGCTCTCGACGTTTCGACCGAACGGAATTCCCACAGATATTCGCTTCTCTTTCGACGCCTAGGCGAAGCTCGCTCGAACCAACGGACGAACAACGAGCGAACCAACGGCCGCGTCGAACTACGAACCGCGAGTACGATTTTTCGCGCGGCAATTTCTTCAACGGATTTCGATATTCCTTTCGACGAGCGTTCGCGGAGAATCGAACGATCGATGCTAATTTCTCCGTATCGGGTTCGCTGGTACGATCGCGCGCATCCGCTCGCGTTCCTACCGTTCGGCGAAATATAATTAAAATTGCTAGCCGCGCGAACGAACCTTTACCGCCCCCTCCTCCGTATTTTTTCCCGTAGCGCGCCACTGGCCCCGGAAAGTTACACCGTCCGAACGAATTTCCTCGGTAACGTACGCTTCTGTTTCGAGAGGTCGCGGTTTCCGTGCAAACAGCCTCCGTATTTCGACGCGTTCGAATATAATTACAACGCCGACGCGACGCCGCGAACCCCCCGGAAACGCTGCTTCGTCGAAAACGGGAAAAATAATTCCGGGAAAATCGTGGAAACGTCAATATTTGCCCGCGCGATATCCTGCCTAACTTTGCGCGCGTTCTCGTTGGTCGATGGAGCGGAGATCGGAAGTTTCCGGGACGTCGAATCGCTAATGAAAATAGCGGAAATCTTCGATCGAACGTTTTCGCGAGGATAAAATAATAACGAGACGACGTCGGGTGACGCTAGGCGAGGCGAGGCGAGGCGACGCGACGTACAGAGCTCGCAGTTTTACGAGCTCCGGTGCGTTCTCAGAAATTCTACTAATCTTATCGGAGCCGTCGTTGTACTCGATGGAAGCACCTGCATCCGCGCGCAATATTTGAGCAGCGAGAATTTTTATGGCGCTTTTAGCCTCGGGACAGCGCGCGACCCGCCATCGCCGAGGTTTTTTCTACGAGTTCCCCGTGGAAGAACACGGCCGGCTGCCTCTTCGGTAAAGTCGTTAACGGACTTATCTCGGTGGCGTGTTTGGTCAATTTCGAAAGCGTCTCTCCGCTTTAGCGCTCGACGATTCCTGTCGTACCGTCCGCGCCGAGCTAACTTCGTCATCGGAGAGCTTCTTGCGTCTTACTTAAGAGCTACTTCCACTTTTAATACGCGCTTCGTGCTTCTTATCTCGTCGAACTTTTCTCCGTCTCTCTCCGGCCCGTTGTTACCTTTTTTTCCATCACCGGCTCCAGCTTCCGTTCCCGTTACGGCTTTAGGAAAGGCCCCGGTGTCTCGAATCGTATCGGAAGGAGGTTAACGGTGACGCGCGTCGCGTACTTTCGGAAACTTTCCCGCGATTCCCGGGCTTTCCTCTTCTCGGGGAGGAGGTCTCGATTTACGAGCCGTTCCTCGTCAAATTCGTAGATATTCGGGCGAGAGCGTACCGAAGCGATAGAAATGTTTCACCGGATCGTTGTAATTGCTTCCAAGTGGCAAGTTTTCGACGTTGCGAGTGTTTTCCCAGCTGTTCCCTCGTCGTCGGTTTACAAGTTTTCGGGGCGATTCGTCGGTGTTCCCGTCCCTCGAAAATTCTTCCTTCCGGCCGGTTCGATCGTTAGCGGGTAGCACCGTAGCGGGAATTACGCGCACGTTCGTTCTCGCGCGGTGAAAATATCGCATCGTCCGGTAGGTTTTTTCCCGGTGAAACGTTTCGCGGTACCGTCCGTTGTATTTTTATCACGGTCGGCGTAATACGCCGGGTGCGTATACCGGTTCCGTGAAATACGGTCGCGTCGATTAGTTTTTCTCCTCCCCTCGGGGGCGAAGGTTCCGTAGCGACGGAACAGGAGTCGCCGCGCGCGAATCGATACGCGCGCGAATCGAGGTTCGTACCGGTCGCGCGACCACCTCACCGGACCGAACTTTCGAGCGAAGGTCCCGGCTCGACTTACCCCGAATCGCTTTCGGACCTTCGGAAACGACGCACGGTTCGTTCAAGGCGGCGGCTCGCAACGCTACCAAACACCGGAGAAACACCGAGCCCGGCTACCGGAAATAACGAACCGAGGTTCGCGCGCGGCCACCGGGGTAAACTTTCGGGGGGTCGCGAGCGCGAACTCGGCCCGCGGCCGGGTACGCGCGCCCTTTTCTTCCCGCGAAACGAAAACGTTCGCTCGGATTAATTTTCCACGACCGGCGGCGAGAGACGCGGGTCGCCGAACTCCTCCGGAATCCTAAAGGTAATTTCCATTTAAATTCGGTCGCGCGGCCCCGATGGAACGCGGATCGGCCGGTTTGGGATTGGAAACGTATCCTCGCGGGGGATCGCGGAGCGAACAGCCGCGGGACGGGCGTCTCCCGTTTTCGAAACGAATTCCGAGAGCTCGAAAGCTCGACAGCGAGAGAGAGGGAGAAACTCGAGTCGGAATCTCTTCCGCGGAGAAATCATAAGCCCGCGACAGCGAGCCCTCGGCGGGGAAATTGGGACACGGAGCTAACAGCTGCGACACCGTGGAGAATTCCGAAACGCGATCAATTTATCAGCCAGAAACGCGAACGTGACCGGACTTAAGCATATGGCCGATTTAACGACGTCGCGTCGGGAAACTGGATCCATGACCGTTCGCAGCGGCGAGAGATTACGCGTTCCCGGGAATATTTTCCACGGCGACGCAAAGCCAGCTACGGGCCCGAGAACGGTGGGGGCCGATATCCTCGAAAGGAGAGGACCGAAGCCAATTATGCGCGCCGCGGCTTCCAATTCGCTACGGTCTCGCCTCTCGAACGCGCTCAATGGGGAGAGAAATTTTCGGACAGGGGACGCGACCGCGGTCAGAGTTTTTCTTCGGTCTTCGGCCGGTCCTCTTTCGACCGCGCACCGGCTCGTGCCTCGGGACGACGCGACCGCTCTCGACCGCGCGATTCTTCCAAAGACTTCGAATTCGGTTTCGCTTCCCGAGTTCGTGTCCTTGCGTATCGAACGAATGCCAGGTAAAGGTTGCGTCGGGACGAGATTCGGAAAAAACGCGGGAGACTTTTCGCGGCAAGTCCCGACCGCGCGGTCTTGAATTATTTACGAGGTCTCGCCGAAACCCGCGCCGTTTAATTCCTACCAAAGGAACGATAATATCCGTCGCTCGGTAGAGGGGGAGCGAGCCGAACGACCGGGGGGTCCCGCATTGTTACGCTCCGGGAGGAGTTTCCAAGAGGAGAATTTTTCCAGCCGCTTTCCCGTCCCTCGGAACCGGGACGGAAGCATCGCGTCGCGAAGCATCGCGTCGCCGGATCCCTTTCGAAAGAAGTTTTCGGAATCGGAGGTCGGTCGTGTTCCTGGGCGCAGCTTCCTCCTCGACGTTCCCTTGTTATTTCAATTGCCGGCACTCTACCTGTCATCGGAGTGTCAGTCCGGCCGGGGCCTTTGAAAAGAGCAAAACGGCGAGCCAGAATTCCCCGGCTCCGTCCATTCGGAGCCAGATAACCGTGAGAGGGATCGAGCGCGGTCGGCCGAACGGGCAAGAGGTTGTCGCGCGGTTCCCCGCCCGCTTTCTCTTCTATTCTTTCGTTCCTCCTTTACGTCGGGGAGTACGCGGGAACCACCCGGCCTATCGCGACGTCCTCCTTTTCCCGGCAACCGGGAAATCGCGCCCGACGTCCGCGGTTCTTTTCCCCCGAGCGGGCAACGCCTCGCGCATCGAATTCGCTCTCGCGTTAATTGGCAAAACATCGTGCCTCCCGGGCGAAAATTTCACCGGCGATCGTATCAATTCGAGCTCGTCCGCGCAACGCTCGACAGCGCGACGGAGAATACGAATCAACGAGCGGAGAAGAGAAAACGAGGGACGATAACGCGTCGCACCGCGTATACGCCGCCGGTACCCTGCCTCCTCCTGGACGCAACGTAACCCGGATATTTTAAACCGATTGGAGGGCGTGGTGCACGAACGATCGATTTCTTCGGACAATCGCGCGGTCGGAGGATCGCGATGTTTGTTCGCGGTGGCGTTCGCGTTGGTGTAGCGCCGGGGAGATCGCGAACGCGACGTTGTTTTCGCGAGGGAACGCGTCTCGGCCGGTACCGATCGATATCCCCCGGCAGCTACGGTGCGTTTAAAAATTGAACTCCGAACGCGAGGACCGCGCGGAGGAAAATATTTTCTACCTTCGTCCCGAACGGAGCTAATCGACGGAAACCTCCGACGCTCCGAGCGCTCGACGATTTTCGGTTACGCGCGACCGAACGAGGACGGACGAGGAACGAGATACGAATCAGCGGTGGGAATTATGGCCCGATACGAACCGGGTTTCGACCACGGGGAACGCGATCGCCGAAACCACTTTGTCGGAGACAGAGGTGAAAAATCGTAACCCGATGTTCGCTCCCGTCGGATCCCCGGCGACCGTCATTAGAGACTCGGACCGCGCGCACGAAATTACGCTCGCGCGGATCGTACGGGAGATCCTCGCTTTATTAAATCTACCGTGTAATTTTCGTTCCGTTCGTTCCGGATCTCGAGGCACGCGCGCCGCCGTGGCCGCGTCTCTGTTTCATCGTAGGGCCGGTTTCCTTTTTCGTTTCCCTTTCGAGGATTCCCAACCGGCGTCGAAAACTTTCCGACCCGACTCCGGTTCTCCCGCGGGAGAAACGCGCGACGCGCGAGACGCGCGAGACCTTGGATCGCGTCGAACGCCGCGAGAAACGGATGATTTACGGCCGAGATTCGTCCCGCGTTCGCGTTAATTGTTTCCAAGGGGGGGCCACGGTCCACGGTCGAGTCGGGTCTCGGATCGTTAAACGGATCCTCCGTTTTCGGACACCGTCCACGAAAATCCGTTCCTCCGGGCGTTCGAGCGCGATTAATTACTCGTATCGGTGAAAAATGGTTCCTCGCGGACGAGAGGGCCGACGGGAAGCCGAAAAGCGTTTCCTTTCCCGCTCGCGCGAACCCTCGAAATCGATCGTTTCGCGCTTCGGTGGTTACGAAGCGTTCCCGAGAGGGAATTTCCAAGTACGAATTTAAACCGCCGGCACAAACGCGCGGGGACCGACTTTCGATCGATTCTTCGAGCCGAATTCGCGACCGCTCGCGATCCGAGCTTACTCTCTCTCGGAGTGAGAAAGAGAGAGAGAGAGAGAGAGAGAGAGAGAGAGAGAGAGAGGGGAAGTCGAAACGAGATTCCCGCGGCGCGGATGGCCGCCAGGGCGTCTCCGAGCTCGGAACTATTCTCCGTTTCCGCGAATTCCGAACGAACCGAACGGGGGGAAGCCATCCCGGCGCGACGCCGGCATTTTAATTAATAAGCGGAAATACGCTCGACCGCGGCGAACCGAGTCGCTCGCGCTTCTCCGTCGGGACCGTGTTTTATTCGGGGGCGTTAATTTCGAATACAAGCCGGGGAAAATATTTGCCGTTCCGTGCAAACGAAACGCTCGTTCCCGCGAAATTATCGGCGTTATCGTTCTCGTTCTCGTTCTCGTTCTCGTTTCTGTACGCGATCCCATCGAGGAGAGAGCGTTTCGGAAGGTCGCGCGAGCCTGTTTGGAAATTTTCGGTTTCTCGCGTTTCGCCGAAACGAGTCTCGATCGCGAAGAAAATCGCTCGGTGTCAGCGACACGCAACAAGTAAAACGTTAACGTCGACCCGAGGAACAAAAGGGACGAGGAAAGCGATCCCGCTTCTCCTCGAATTTCCTGCGGGACTCCGGGCCACTTTTCGCTCCGTGGAAGTACACCGTGTTCGCGAAATTACTTTTCTTTGTCTCGTAACGTCGCGATACCGGCCGCGTCCAAAGGCACCGAACCCGGCGACGAGGAAAAATCGCCATTGTTCCGCGCGCTGAACGCTCCGCCGGGAAACGAACGGAGAGAGAGATCGCGTTACGCGATTGTTCGCTCGGCGCGATCGAAGCGCTAATACGCGCGGCCCGGACGAGATACGCGATTCCTCGGGACGCGATACAATTTCGAACAACGACGACGGAGGATACGCGGAAAACGGACGGTTTCCCGTAGCGTTTTTCTTCGGTGGACTCCGACGGGTCCGCGGGCGCGTAAAAAGGGAGCGCTTCTTCGTCGCGTTCGAGTTACGGTTTTTGCCGGTGCTCCGGGAAATTGACTCTCGACCCCGCCGGCGGCAATTTTACGAAAGCTATAAATCTTCCCGAGACTTTGGCTATTTACCCGTTATGACTACGCGCTAATGGAGAAACGTTTTTATCCGCGAGTCGTCGCTCGTGAATCGCGAATCGTCCTCGTTGCTCGTCGCTTTCCCGGAAATTTTCCCGCGACTCGCTCCCGGTCCTTTCGTTTTCGAGACGGAAGCGAATACTCGTCGATACGGTTTCTTCGTCGGTGTAAATTGGGCGCAACGAACCTCCCGAACCCGTCACTTTCGACGAATCGTTCGCGACGCGATCGAAAGAACGCGGCTGCGGCGGAAAAATGGTCGCGCGAGCGATCGAACGGAAAGCGAAGCGACGCGACGCGAGGCGGACCGTGGGCGCGGAGCGGGCAGATGCTCGGTCGACGAGCTCACGCCCCGACACAATGGGTCCGTGATCGCGCGACGAAAATAATACCGCTCGGCCGTAAACCTACGAACCGATTCAATACGGTCCCACCTTTTCTCCCCGGCCGGTCTCCTTCGGCCAGGGAGCGGCGAACGCGTCTTCTTTGTCGCGCCACTTTTACCTCCATTTATCTCATCCCCCACCCTCGGTTCACGGCCGTATCAGTGTCCATCTCCCTTTATCCGCGCATCCATCTCCCCTATTCTTCCCCGTGTATCTCCGCAGCATCTCATTGTGCCCTTTTCTCGGAATTCTTTTCTCTCGGGCCCGGAGTCCGCGTTTAGCGCGGGACCTACCCTCCCGGCGCTGATTTTATACGTAAGTGGAACGCTCGGGAGAGGACGCGCTCGTACGTCTCGGTCGTTCCTCGATACGGTTTTATTAGATGGCAGGAATGCTCTTCCGTTTCCCCGTTTCTCCGTTCGTACGAGGACGCGCGTGAAATGGAAAACCGACGAACCGGCACCACCCTTCGTCTTTTCCCTCTTTCCCGTTCGCGTCGGATCGAGAAATTCGCGCGCGCTCTCGGTATTCCGTTTGCGAGCAGGGCACCGCGGACGTTTCGCGACGGAAGGACGAAGACGTTCCGGAGAGAGAGAGAGAGGGAGAGAGAGAGGGAGCGAGAACCATTGTGCTAATCCCGAGTTACGTCCAGAGGTACAATCGTGTCGAGTTTACGGTCGAGCGCGATCCCATTCGGACGGCGTATCCTGCGTGTGTCGGAGTATCCGCGAGACGAAAGGGCCGAGGGACCAAGCGGAACGGTGCAGTCGCTTCCCCGTCAAAGGAGGTATTACAGGGAACTAGTTTTCTATGGGCTCTCCGCGGACTCACGGCTTCCTTGGGTAAGGTCGGACCGGCAAGATGATTCCATTATAAGTTCCGCCGAGTCGCCGCCCCTCTCGACAACCAGCGAGCCGGATCCCGACGCTGCTCGCTTCGTCCGTCCGTCCGTCCGTCCGTCCGTCCTCGCGTACCTACCTAATCTTTATCTCCGGTTTCCCGTAAACTCCGATCCTTCGAGACCACCGCGACCTTCCGCGAATCGTCGAAACGATTCGATTCTTTCGACGCGTCGAGACGACTCTTCGACGAAGGCGACGCGTTCGAGATGGAAACGGAGCGAAACTTTCGGGATCTTCGGGAAGCGAGCAACGACGGGGACTCGATTCACCGTTCCGTCGCGAAATTCGCGGGTACCCGCGAATCTCCGGTTAAAAGGCGAGAGAGACCGGGAGAGGGGATCCCCGAACGGCGGAGCGTTGAAACGAGGAGTCGAAACTCTTGGAAAGTTCGAGTTCGGGTCGCGGCTCGAACGTTTCGGGCAACTACCGATTATCCGGCGCGGAAGATAACGGACGCATCGTCGAGCGAAGATCGACGAATCCGTCTCGAGGAAAGAAATCGATTAAACGGTTCGAGTCGGGGCCACCCTCCTCCGTTCTCCGGGACGAGTCGTATCTCTCCGACGTAAAAGCGTCCACTCGAGGCGATTTATCTTCCTTCCGGATATATCTCCTTAATATTTCCGACGATTACGAGACAACCGTCCGTCGAACTTGCTCCGGGTACGCCCGCGGAAACGAACGGAAAGAAAAACGAACGTCCATCCGTCTCCGTCGTTCCGTTCGTTCCGATCGCGGTACCTCCCCGGAATCCTCGATGGTCGCGTACGCGTTTCGCTCGCCCGACGAGAAACACCGTGAATTTTAACGAACGAAGAACGCAAGGCGGACGATAACATCGAGGCTGGCCGGGCGACCCGTGTCACCGCCGAAAGTGTAACATCCTCTGGCGCGAACTCGCCGCGCGGCCACGGAGGCGCCGGAATTTCGAAACGAAATTACGGGTGATTTAAAAGCGGTGCCGCGCGGTAATGCATCCAGTCGGGATATCCGGCCCGCTCGCACGTACGCCGCGCGTGTACACGCCTATATAGATTCCCGCGGTTATAGATCGGCCCGGGAGATTCGCCCGACGAATATTCGAGCGTATCTCTTTTCCACGGAGGAAACGCGCCCGGGGCTCCGGACGAGACGCGACCGAGATAACGAAACGACGCGCGTTCGCGCTCGCGCACGCGTTTCGGCAGCTCCGAAATCTCGAGAACGGTTCACCGTTGACCCGGAGGAACAACTTTCCCCCGTTGGAACGAGTAACGTTGTCACCGAATCGGGAGAGCGCCTCTTCCTCGTTCGTAAACCGGAGCGTGCTCGCGCGCGACCGCCCAGAAGAAATATTTATCGGACGCCCCGTGCATCGGATTCTTAGGAGTCTGCCCTCGCCCCCTTAGAAACGGGAAGAGGCGGGCTTAACCAACCGTGAACGCTAGTGGATTTTTACGATTGTTTATCGTTATTACCGGATGCCCGAGCGATCGGGTCCCGTCCTCCCCCGGTACGTCGAGATTCCCCGTCGTAAACCAGTAACTGCGAAATCGAGGCTACGGCGACTCGCGAAACGGTTCGCGACGAGAGGGAAAGAGAGCTCAAAGTTCGAGCGGCTCTCTCCGTCGATAACGGTAACGGAGGGTGCTCGCCGGGAGCGAGGAAGTCGGATTCCTCGACGTTCGACGTTTTCGAACGGCCGTCGCCACCGGTACTTTGCGAGCCGAAACCGCTCGAAAACGAACGGAAAAGAGCACACCCGGGGAGACTTTCCGCTCGAAACTCGCTAATGGAGTTCTCGGTGAGACCGCTCGGCGAATCGGTGGCTCCGAGCCGAGGACATTGCCCGTTAGGGCGGAGGAATCGACGCCTCGATGGAACCTCCTGAAAATACCTCGGTGGTACCGGGAAATATATCGACGATTCTCGAGGAGGTTTTTTCGCCCGTTGCGGTCCGAATCCAATCGCGATGTAATTTCCACGGAAAGCTTCCCGGCCGTAACGGTTCCTCGCGGTCTTCCACGACGACCCGTTTCGGCGTCGGCCGCGCCCAATTAAAATCCGAGCTACGCGGCGAACAAGCCGCGATAACGATAATTCGCGAGCGACGCGAAGGGGCCCGGTGAACGCGCGACGAACCGCGATCTCGAGCGCGGGACGCGTTTCTCCCGTTGCGTTCGAACGGTTCGAAGGGTCGTCGGTCGATTTAATTTCGGGATACGTCGCGGTGTTTCCATTCGCGGGATTTACGGCCGAGCGTTTCGCGCGATCTTCCGCAATTTCGCGCCGAAAAAAATTCTACGGCAGTCACCTTCCCTCGACTCCGGGGAGAACGCGACTCGATCGTCGACTCCGACGCAGACGAAACCTCCCGGTATTGTTCGTTGTTATTCTACGGCTCGATTGATCGCAATTACGTTCGATTAAATATCCTGTACGCGCGACTAACGAAGCGAGTCCGCTCGTCGCCGGAACCGGAGCTCCGTAATATTTCTCGCTCGTCGACGAAACGCGTTTCGCGATAAAATCGGTGACGATTATCGCCGCGAACGTTCCCCCCGCGAGGGGCGGAAGAGATTCGGCCGCCACGTGCGAACGACGCGCGCGCGGTCGGTAATCCGCCTCGAAGAGACGCGAGACTCGCCCGGGCCCCGTAATCGACCCTGGCACGTGTCCGAGCGTCGAAATTGGAAAATCATGCGCGGGAAAAGTTTTTAATACGAACGCCATCTGGACCGCGGCTCCCCCGCTATTACGCGCGAGGGAACACGGGGAAGGGAGGAGCGGTAAATTCCCCGGCTCGCGGTGCCAAAAAGTTGCTTCTGGGAGTTCTTTGGAAAGGTTCGAGCGCGACGGAGAGAAGGACCGAGCGACAGGTGCTCCGAGAAAGCTCCTCCGGTCGTTTCTTTCGGTCGCTCGACCCCCGAAAACGATCGGTCCCACCTTGCGCCGATTACGCGCTTTTTCTCCACTCGGACCGCGCCGAGCCCGATAATTTAAAATCCGAACGGTCGCGCCGCTCGAGAGTTCTCCGCGCGAAGCCTCGTATCGAGGAAAAGGGAGACGAGGCGAAAAGTTGCG
The DNA here is from genome assembly GCF_051014685.1 of Ptiloglossa arizonensis. Classification (NCBI taxonomy): domain Eukaryota; kingdom Metazoa; phylum Arthropoda; class Insecta; order Hymenoptera; family Colletidae; genus Ptiloglossa; species Ptiloglossa arizonensis. The sequence goes on from NC_135048.1 coordinate 35,076,637, forward strand.
CGGAACGCGAAATAAATTCGAACGACCGGTCGAGGCCAACGAAAACAGCTCGACGAAACGTCTGTACGTCGAGCGGGAACGATAAATTTCCCGGTCCCCCGTTTCAGGGGCCGATATTCCGCGCGTACGTCGAACGGCGTATTTGCCATTTATACCGGATAACCGAGTTCTCCCCGGTTCTCGCGAACCGTGCGGAATTGCCCCGGAAGAATCCGTTTCTTATTCGGCGGAAGGTTCCGGCTCGAGAGGACTCGAATCGGCCGTAAAAGATTTTCGCCGAGTGGCCCGGCTCCGATCGCGACCGAGTACAGCGTAATTGCGATCGGATAAACAACGTCGGCGTACCCTCGGCTTTCCTCCTGCGTCGCGTTCGTTCGGCGTTCTCTCCTCTCCTTTTCATCGGGGAGACTCGCGCAACCGACCGGAATCCGATCGTAAAGGTCAAAACGACTGTCTCTGATTGATTTACCCACGGTCAATACACGGTGAAGAATCGTTCGAGAGCGCCTTCGGTTCCATCCTCTATCCCGAACATCCAATTCCCGTATCCAATGGAGAGCTTTCCCCGGCGAGCGGTACTTATTCCGCCCCGCTATCGTTCAGCCTCGGAACAACCCCTCCGGTCGTTCCGGATTCTCGCGAACCTTTTCTTCTTCCGCCTTCGATCGAACGTTAACCGTTCGCGTTCCCGCGAAACGCGATCCGCCCTCGCGTTCCCCCTCGGGCGAAACCCGCGCGGAAACTCGACGAGTTCGGTTTCCGCTCGAGCGAGTCGTCGCTCGTTGTCCGTCGATACCCCCCGTTCCCCGCCATACGAAACCGTCCCTCGCGCGGTCCGTTCGGCCGTTTATCGCCACGAGTACGCGTACGCGTACGCGTATAGATTTTTCTTTTTTCCCTTTTCTTCTCTTTTTCCGCGCGAGATTTATTCGAAGAGTCGCGGGAAAGCTCCGACGCGGCCCGCGTACGATGGACGAGAATTTCCGTTCGGGCGGCAAACGATACCGATGAAAAATCGCGGGATTTTTATTCCCCTCCGTTTTCGCCGGGCGAAAGGGGGGATCGAAGGCGGCGTCGAAAACTCGGAGAACGTCGCGAGCGGTGCGCGCACGGGTCCGTGGCCGAGGGTAACCGGCTGCCTCGTATACATTCAAGGGTAATAACTCGGAAACTTTTAAACGCGACGTCGCGTCGGTCTACCGATCGATCGGTTTCCTCGAATTTCTGGCTCCTCGTCCGTCCGAACGCGTTTCCGCCAAGTTTCGGGCGACGAGCGGCACCGAGTCGAGACGGTAATTATTTTCCTCGAGCTCGACCAAGGGAACGGTACGCCGCTCGCGCGCGCGCGCTCCCCGAAACTTTTCTTCGACGTCGGTGGAAAAGTTACGCTCGAAACTTGCGCATAATGGCGGGGCTGAAAAGCGCGGGTGCGTTTCCACCGCACACGCTCCCGGACCGAGGAACCTCGAGCCTCGGCCGAGTGCACTTTCCAAGTGGTAGTCGGTGAAATGCAACTGCGCGCCGGATAACGCCGCTGCGATAACGGAAACAGCGACGTACGCCGTTTTCCCTCGGATCGTTTTCTCCCGACCGTTTCCGCGACTCGATGCCCTTTTACTTACGGAAATCGAACCGATCGACCGATCGTCTCAGCGCGCGCGTAACCGACGAGCCGAATCTCGGCGAGCGTAAACAACGAGAAAAAGAGAAACGTTCCGTCGGGGCGGAATCGTCGCGGAATCGTCGCGGAATCGTCGTCGGGGTACGTTTTACGCGTCGAGTGAACTCGACGGTGCGCTCGACTCGTCCGGATCGAGTACGTGGCCGGGATGCCGAAGGGATTTCACGGCGAACGAAAAGAGATCCTCCTCGCCGCGCCAAGTTTCCGATTACTTCGTAAGCCTCGATTCGAGTCGGCCCGTGGCGAATCGCGTCGTTCCTCTCGAAAACACCGGTCGAGCTCGTGGGGCCCGGCCCGCGAAACGACCGGAACCTCGCGGGACCCGAATCGACCGCGACGAGCATCGTTTTTGCGGTGGGCCGCTGTCGCGAGTCTCGCTCCTTCCAATTACCGGCTAATCCCGCAAAAAATACGCCTCGAATTCCCGGGATTCGATCCTCGAAGCACCGCGGAAGTTACCATTAGATCCGAACTCGTCGAGCGGTTTCCCGGACAGCCCGTGTACGAAATTTGACGGGGAATCGAAGAGGGGCCGAAACGTGGCCCGTCGAGAGACGGACCGTCCGAGGGAGAAAAGAACCACCGCGAGGAGAGGAAATTCGCGAAGAGCGGAGAAAAAAATATCGAGGAGAGGGCAGAAGAGGCGCGTCAGGTGAGCCGGAAAATCCGGTAGCAGTTTTCAGGGGTAGATTCGAGGCTTTCCGGTCTTCGACGAGGCGACGAGGGTCGAAAGGCGAGGAAGAGGGTAGGTGGCGAGCGAGTACAAAGCCGCGGGGATGGGGGAACGGTAAAGAGTCCTCGAAAAAATTTATCGAGCGCGGCACTTAACCCCTGCCGCGTTTTAAAACAGTCCGACGCCCGGCGTTTCGAAACAGTCTCTCCTCCTTCGACTCCGTCCTCGAGAACCAAGAGCGAACGCGTTCGACGATCGAACGATTTCATCGAGGAACGACCGACCCGTCCCGAGCGTTCGATCGCGAGCTCTTCTCGATCTCGGAAATCGCGTTTTTAACCTCGACGAGCTCGTTCGTTCTCCCAGGGCGAGAACCGGTCCAACTCCCCCCGAGTATCGGAGAATCGCGTCGAAATTCACGAGAAATACAAAAAGAGAAGGATTCCCGAAAGGTGGAAGTTTGCACCGTCTCTACGATACTGGACGCCAAAATCCAAATTCGCGCACGGGGATCGTGGTCGACGAATCCGATCGAACGACGACCGACTCTCGTCGCGGTTGGAATTTTTGTGTTTTTTTTTTTTTTTTTTTTTATCGCGTCGTCGAAATTGGCGGACAAAGGTACGCGCGGATGGCGCGCGACGATAAGAAAAATTTGTTCTCGCGCGACCTTGCGCGGATTTACCGATATTGGCCGATCGTTATCGGTGAAAACATTTATTTCGTTCGAAAGAGGATTTTATTTTCCGAACGTAGAGCCGCGGGCCGTGATTTAATACCGGCGCTAAAAGGGTGACGTAAATGTTTAAAAGCCCAACGAACAGCGTTACAAACCGGAGCGAGATCGATAAATTTATTATAATGCGCCGAATAAAAAGTTGGCGGCGTCCAGTACGGAAACGGAACGAGTTCGGCCGCGAAAGCGTCGTTCCGCGATCCGAAAATAGTTTTCGGGTCGATTGTTCGCGATCGAAGACGACACATGCTGTAACTCGTCACCGTTGCCAGGGACGGTATCGACGTTACGGCGGATATTGCCGCGATTGTAAGAAACGTCCGTCGCAGTCCCTCCGATTAATATTTCGGAACAACATCGGGACCGAATTGCGCATGCATATTCGGGACGAATACATTTCGCGCGTTAATTGCACGCGCGCAATTATCCCCCGGTAGGCGCGCGCGGGTCGATAAACCCCGCGGCAGCGGTTTCGAAAATTGCGCGTTTCGATGCGAGAAAAACGGCCGCGGTGAATTCTCCGTGCCGGAGAAAAAATGGAACCCCGCGGATCGAGAGTGGACGAAAGGTCGTCGCGTCGAGACTATCTCGAAGAAAAGATGAAAATCGGTCCGCTCGGTGGATTCGTCGGTGCGAAAAGTGCTCTTGGGTCGAATAGGCCGGTTCGCGGTGGGATCGGTGGGGCGCAAATGGTCGAATCGAAAATGGAGAGAACAAGCATTGCGGGTCGTCGTTTCGGCTCGCGGAGAGGAACGGGCCGCTCGAACCGAAATTTTCCTACCGTGTTCTCCCAATCACCGCTCACCACCCCTCCCCTTAATACGCGCGCACTCTCTCTCTACCTTCCGTCTCTTTCTTTTACCTTTTATCCCGCAGCTTTTTTCCCGGCCCGGCTCTTTCACCCTTTACCTCGTACGATTACAAATAGAAATTTCGAGCGCGCGTACTCGCCGTCGAACCGGACGCAGCCAATTCTCGCCATCGATCGGGAATAATTCTCGGACGTTTCGTTTCGAGCTTTCGCAACGCGGTGGCGACGCGCGTAAAAAATGTTACGCGATCCATCCTCGTTAACGTTCCGCGAACTCGTGGCTTCGCAACCCTCGCCGATATCGCGGAAACGATGATTCGTCGATGCTCGTTTCGTAAACGCGCCTCGTCTCTCGTTGCTCGTCGTCTCCGATTCCCGCGCTCGAGCGAAAAACGTCGCGGTTTCGAAGTAGGTCCGACGTCCGGCTCGTTACGCAGGTTCGGTGAGAGGTTCGTGGACTCGGACGAAATCGACTCTCTTCGATTTCGAGAGAAATCGCGCCGGGAAAGCGTTGCGGAAGCGACCGGTGATTCTCGTTTTCCGCCGCGTTTTCGAAACGCTCGTTGTCGAACGCAACCGTCGTGACTACCGCCGCCTTTCTACCGGATGGACTCGATTCGCGTTCGGAACCGGTGGAATCGAAAAAAAAGCGAAGAACGAAAAACCTGCACCGCGAGCGCGACCGGTCTCGACGATTTTGCAAGTTTCGTACGGACCTTGGCGAAGAAACGAAACGATCGTCGATGGATTCCCTTCGCCCCGAGGCCGACGCGCGAAACTTATTTCGTTTCTCCTTCCGAGCCGGTTAAATTCGAGTCGGTTTCCTCGTTCGTCGAAATCCGTTTCGGCGAGTCCATCGACGATACTCGCGTCGAATTTGCGCATTGTCCGAGCATCGATAGGGTACGCGTACCGAGCGGTCCCCTCGGGCCGAAAGTTTCCAAAGGTCTGGCTGGTATCGCGCGGGGAAACGATTCGCTTTCCGCGAACGCGGCCGCCGCACGGTCGCTGGAACTGCGACGCGTTTCGTTGCGAGGGCGCGGACGGCCAGGAGTAGGAGTGGCGGAAGAAAGAGACGGAGAAGGAGCAGGAGGAAAAACGAGGAAGCGGGAAACCCGGCGGAGAGATACATCGGGGAAGTTTCCGCGGACTTTCGACTTGGCAACGGCAACGACGAGGAACCTTCAATTTTAATGAACCGAGCACGAAGTACGGATAGGAAAGGGGAGGGGGTGGCGCGTTCGGACGAAGGAAAGTTTCCTTCGCTCGGCGCTCGCTGCTCGAAATCCTGCCGAGGCGAATTTCAGTTTCCCCGTGAATATCGGAGCGGATGTTTCGCCGGATGTACGCGGCCCGAGGAAAAAGCGGAGCGTAGCCGGGCCGAGTCGAGTCTCGAGTCGCGAGACTCGCGAGGGAGACGACCGGGAGGAAACGGTAGCGCGGATACGCGAACGCGGGGCACGACGCGTTAATAGACATCGAACAATAGGGGATTTCAATTTCACGGCGCGTTAACGACGATCGGGTCGGGGTAATGGCGGTTAATAACGGGCGGTCGCGCGACCGTACCCGGCCGATGTCTTAATTGCCGGTCATTGCGCGAATAAAACTAACACGAATCGGAATGCACTCGGAACGGCCGTTATTATGCGCGATATTAATTAACGTTCCAGCGTTATTAGAGACGTTGTTGCGCGGCGGCGAGCTCGCCTTTGAACGTCGTTTTGCGGAATAAATCCGGCCGTCCCCTCGATTCTTCCCTTCCTCCTTTTTTATCATCGGTATTATCGTTATTAACGTCTTGGTCGTTTCGCCCCGTTCCTCCTCCGGCTCGCTTCTTTTTGTCCCCTCGATTCTTCTCCATACACGATTATCCGTAAACTCCGGCCACGGCTTTAATTAACGCGCTCGCGTTGTATTCGCTCTGTCGTGAACGTTCGAGACAAAAGATAGCGGCTCTTTGTTCGTCCGGTCGAGCGCGGCTCTTTCGCGCGTTCGAGAGCCATAGGGCGTGTCCACTCGTGCGGACTCTCCCTTCGGAACCAGTTCCACTTGTTTGTAAACACGAAAGGATTCGCCCAGCCCAGGGGGAGGGCGGAATTTCGAAACCGCTCGGCCCGTTTCGTTGTTTCCGCGGAATCGTCGCCGTAGCCGTTCTTCCTCCGCGATTTTTCCCGATCCGGTTTCGATTCGCGACGAGAACGATTACGGCCGAGCGCCGTAGACGAAAGACGAACACCACGACGACGAGGACGACGACGGGGACGTTCTCTCGTTCCTTTTTCCGCGGAGGTATCCCGTTTGCATCGGAAACGCGTTCCCGTTCCTCCCTCGTAAGCGCTCGGATCACTGGGACGCGACCGAACGAGACGCCGGAACACTTTGCGATTCGGTGCGCGATGGCTCGACGAGAAGATGTTTGCGCGACTTTGTACATCGGCGAACGGAACGGTTATTTCGTCCGCTTGTTATTCCGGGCGCGCCTCTTCGAGCGAGAAAGCGACGAGGAGGGAAAAAAAGTTTGGAAAACGAGCTCGCGATCGTTCCTCGGTGGAAGATCGATCCCTTTCTCCGGCGCGTTCCCTTCGCCGGTCGACTCGCTCGAATTTCGAGCCGGAAGACCGCGGAGGAGGCCGGCCCGTGGGTGTTTGCGCCGGAAAGAAAGTAATATCGTTCAAAAGCACCGAAACTTATTCCCCGATGCGAAACTTTCTCCATTTTACATTACAGGAATAGTCCGCGGGAGATGTTAGTCGCGGGAAAAACTCGGTCTCCGCGATAACTTTTCCAATTATTATCGGACGGCAAATGGACAGTCTTTGTGTTTTCCGTGGCGGGAGGGGTGGCGGCGGGTGGGGACGGCGAAGGAAGTTGGAGAAGTCCCAGGGAACCGGAGCCGCGGAGCACAATACCTCGGTGATAAACCCCGGCGGACCGGTGGAAAATCTATTTTTGATCGAACGCTCGATGTTTTCCGAGCACTTGCGCGCGCTCTTCGCGGACAAAGATTTCTTTTCGCCCGGCTGTACACCGGCCAGATCCCCGAGTCGAACGCCCACCCCACCGTACCGAACAATCGCGTTAACTTTCCCCGAGTTCCCTCGATGTACCGCGCGAGGACTCGTTTCGCGATCCTCTCCTCTCGAATCGGAGAACCTCGAACGTTCCGCCCGCGACGCGCTCGATCGCCACCGAACGGGAATCGAACGGAGATTTTGCTCTCCTCTTGGGGAGTTAACCCCGCTCCCGAAGCTCGCGGTTCGATGTTTTCGTTGCCAGCGCCGATCGAATTTCCCGCGATCGCGTCGCTCCTTCGACCGTATTTCCATTTTACTCGCCACTCGGCGCGCACGCGCGCGCTACCGTTGTTTTCCAAAAGCGAAGGAAACCTCCGACCGGCTCTGTTCGTCGTCGTTGCCCCTTTGTCCCGCGAGTGCGCGTTCGGACGGAACTCGAGGCGATCGGTGAACAAAACGTCGCGAATTTCGGGAGAAGTCGAAACGACCCTGGAAAAACGAATCCCGGTATTTACGCGCACGGCGGAGCGGATCGCTCGAGCAAAACAACTTTGATCGTTTCCGAACCGCGGCATCCCGATCCATCGCGATGCATGCCGATGCGTGTCGATGCGTGCCGATGCGTCCCGATGCGTCCCGATGCGTCCCGATGCGTCCCGATACGTCCCGATTCGTCCCGATGCGTTCCTCGCGGCGGAAACTCGCATCGAGCGGCGCATCGATCCCCTCTTATTTGCATGCGCGCGCCGCGCATAATTAATCACCGGAACGCGCGGACGCGATTGCGTCTAATTGATAATATAATACTCGTCCGAATGATTTACGCGCGGTACCTACTAAAAAGTTTCACCGCGCGATGCCGGCCGGTACGCTCGTGCCAGGCCTTTCCGCGTCTCCGTCGGACGATACGAATACCCCGTGAATCGCGACCGCAACGCGCCGAGCCGGTGCACGCTCGCAACGAGACGACGAGTCCTCGTTATCGTCGAAATTGCGCATCGTCGAGCAAACTCTCGTCCGAGGTTTCCGGCCGCGATCGTTTCGGGCTAGGATCGAACTCGATATTCCGTGCACGGACGAGAGCGATTTTTCGCGATCGATACGGAGCGACGCGGACGGGAAAAGTCGACGTATTTTTTACCGGTACCAGGAAGGAAAGGACGCGATATTCTCCGGGCAGTTTCCGCCCGAATATCCCGGCGATTCGCGCTCGTTGGAGCAATTTTACGAGCGGACGCTCCTTCCGCCGCGAAAGCGGAACGCAAAAGGGACGCGAACGGGACCGAGCCCTCGATATCCCGAGTCGTTATTAATTTCCCCGGTTCGATTAAATCGTAGCACGGAGCTTCTTGGTAGCGTCGGAAGGAAAAGGAAAAAGTTACTCCGGAGTGACTTCGACCGCGCCGTCGCGTCGCCTCGCCTCGCCTCGCGACGCGGCTGCTCTTGTCGTAACCCGTAACTCCTCGCTCGCTTTTTTCCGTTTTTAATTCCCAGCTACCTTCGTTTTTCTCCCGATGCATCTGGCACTCACCGGCTCGCAGTTTGGCGAAGGGTTAAAGCGCGCCCGGAATAAATCACCGACCGTCGCGTCGAATTCGTCGAGAACCGAGAACGACGTTCGCGGTAATTTTTCGACGATTCGCGATCTTCTCGAACCCCGAATCGCGTTTCAGATCCAAACAACGTTCGCGCGGGTCGAGACGACGAGAGATTCGCGGAAACTCGTCGAGGCGCAGCCCGGTCTCTTCGAAACGATAAAACCGTTCTTTTCTCTCGGCGATAAAACGCGAACCCTTCTCCGATCGAACGCGTTGAAAGTTTCGATTCGTTTCCAGCCGTCTCGACGGTCTCGCGGCCTCCCCTTGTATCAATTTGTCTCGCATCCAGGGAAGATGGACGACGCAACCGTATCCGTTCATCGAGGCGCGAAGAGCTTCGAGTAACAGGAATTTCAACGCGGACGTTTCCGCTCGGGACTCGCGACACCCGGGGATCGTCGCGTCTAGACGCGACGACCGGGGAAAACGCGTTCCGACGTGAGCGGGCACCACCGAGCGGAACTTTAAACGCGTTTACAAAAGCGCGTCGGACAGGAGCAAAGGAAAAGCTCCCGGAACGGTGCAACTCGCAAGCTGCTCGAAAAACCGGACGAAAACCCTTGGAAACTTTCGTGCCGCGTTTCCCTTTTTTTTTTTTCGTTCGTAAATATCCAAGCTTTCCTCGCACGGACCGCGACGATCGCGCGGAACCAACCGTCGACGTTTCATCGACGTCGTACGCTTTCGTGGAAACTCGCGTTCGCGTACGTTTCGCGATCCATTGAAAATGCAAGAACAACGGCTCGAAAAAAACAGCCGAAAATCCATTCCATTGGCGCGTTCCAAAGCACACACCCTTCTCGCGTTTTCGACGGTCCGAGAAACAATCGAGCCCGCGCGTTCGAACCGGACACACCGTACGCGTACAAATTGTCGGGTCTCTCGGCGACCACCATCGTTTCGCGTTTCGCGTTTCGCGGTTCGCGTTTCGTTCCCTGGAAATACGTTCGCGAGGGAATTTGTCTCGAGCCACGCGGACGTCGACGCGATTTATAGGCAATGTAACGGGACGTCTCGCTTTCTCTGTTTCAGATGTGAACTGTTGCCAGAAGTATTATCGATTCGCATTACGTACGAAGTAATTGGAAATCCCAGCGGGCAAGGTGAGCGTTCTATTTCCGCGTACGCGATTTCGTAAAAACGAAATTGCGCAAGATCGAGATTCGATTTCGGTGCGATCGTTTCTCGAACTCGAGCCTTCCTCTCGAGTTCGAACGACGACGACGACGACTCTAATCGCGCGTGTCTCTTTTTTGTTCCAGGATTCCCGACTGCCGCGGCGTTTCTCTCTACTTATTATCAAGAAGTATTTCTTACTATCGCAATGTACTCCGTAACACGGTGTCCACCTAAAGTAAACGGTTATTCGTGTTTTTGAGAATCGTGATAGCTTCGTAGTGTGCAAATGTAATTAGGGCAAAACTAAGAGAAAAAAAATGAAGCGAACGATGCAAAACGAAAAAAAAAATGACAAAAAAAAAAAGCGTAATGGAAAACCACACACGACCCGATCGTACACGAACACAAACACACACGCGCACGCACACGTATACACCGAGCATACTACCTTTATTAACTCGTAATTGCAACGAAGTAACAAGTTTTCTCTCTTTCTACTCGACACGATAGTTTAATCCAATGATCGATTATTAAAGAATGCGAAAGAAAAACGAGGAGCTCGTTCCTCCCCGGGCGAACTTCCTCTCGTTTCGTCGAACGGAGATTTAATGTACATAGCGAGAGTTTTGTATATTTGTAAAATAGATAGGGCATTTTCTTATAAACAATAAAGTTTATTATATATATTTTAATCACAACACGGAGAACGATTCCTTCGTCCCGTCGTAGATCGTCGCAGGATCGAACTCACCGCTCTCGTCGATAGGAGATCCACGGAGCATCGAGATTCGAAATCCTCCTACGAGCGGTACGTATCGCCTCCTTCCGCTCCTCTTCCTCTTCCGGCGAGAGGTCACCTCGTCCGTGAAAAACCTCGTAACGTTTCGAAGATTCGCGAAGACGCCAGCGACGAAACGAAAAAATCGTCGACGCTCGACGAAAACATCTCGAGCGACGAGTTTCCGCGGCGTCGCGACGCGTCGGGTTGAGTGGAAGTCGCAACGAGCCACGTCCCGGGGATTCGTTCGTTCGAAATTTCCACGTCGTTGTTAACTCCCGTAATCGTGTCCATTGCGCGAACTCGATCGAGAAATATCTGGGCAACAAGTGCGCGCATCGCCGATCGACCAACGAAATTCGTATCGCGCGGCGTACGTCGACTCGATTCTCCGTATATTTTTCAGTCCTCTCGGTCCGCGTCGCTGTTAACGCGTTATTTTCTCCGCTGGGAGAAATAATTATTTTCCGATATCGGTGACGCGCGACTCGAAAACAATCATCGAATCGAAACCGAAATAGGTGCGACGCGGGACGGGAGAGGATCGTCGAAAAAAGGTGGATCGCGTCCAAGCCGTTCATCGAAACGGGTAGACGCCGCTCGGAAGGACTCGTCCGACTCGATCGGCGATTATCGTGGTCGTCGAATTTCTCGGTCGAGCGAAGCCGTTTCTTCGACCGCGAGCATCGCGAGTAATCGAGATCGTTCCGAAGGGTCGAACAGCGGGTCCGTGAAACCGAGGAGCAACGGACAGGGCACTTGGCCGCGAGGCGCTCGGTCCAATTCCGCTCGGAGGGCGGTTTCGCGAAATATGGGTTAATATATCTCCGGGAGTCGGGTCGAATCGTTGCTTCGTATCGCGCGGCTATCTTTTACGGCGTACTCGCGCCGACACCGCGCACTTGCCACATGTCATAAAGGGGAGTTCTTAGAGCAGTAATTACACCGGCTTTGCTGAAAGCTGCTTGCACATCCGTGAAGGCAGCGCACTTCCACTTTTATAATTATTCCCGTGGACTCGCTGCGCGGAGAATTACGAGAAGTCGGCGAGTGCATCGCCGCCGTAATAACAGGTCCCGCCGGGAAACCTTGTTACGCTTAATTCTTTGCCCCGACCCTCCGGTCACCGACGATGGCCCTTCAGCTTTCTAACGTCCTAACGCTCGGATTATATTCGTAATTGCGCGACTCTGGTCTCGGCATCGGCCGGAAGCGAGTCGCTCGATGCAATTAGACCGTCCCTCGTTCGACGAATTTCCCGACGAGAGGATCGAGCGGATCGAAGAACGATTTCGATCCTCGGAGAGCCAACGTCTCGAGATCGTTCCGCGATAAAACCGGGAAACGATTCGTTCCCTTGGGGGAGTGGGAGGCGGTTCGCGTTTTCCCTCGGTTCCACTTTTGGTTGCCATTTGTGTCGCGCGATGGAGTGCGCTGCTCCTGACAGCACTCGGCTTCCCCCGCGGTCGCTTTGTCCGTCGCGCGGTTCCGACAACGAGACACGGCCCCGCGATACCAACGAAACCATCCCCGGCTGCGACCGCGAATCCGAAATCCGCTCTCTTTTCTCTCCCCGTTTGGCCGCTCGTGGCCCGCTCGTGGCGCACTCGTGGCGCGCTCGTGGCGCGCTCGTGGCACGCTCGTGGCACGCTCTTATCTCCGTCGATCGAGTCGAAAGTTCTCGAGCACCGAGCGGCGTTTCGAGAGCGTCGATCGTTGCCCCGCGATTCCACCGATAACAGCGTTGCCCCTTAACGCGCAATTTCGAACGCGAACCAACCGACGAAAATCGTTCGAACCGTCGAGCGCACCCGAGTTCCCGGCCGTTAGTTTTTTCCATCCCGCGATCTCGAACCCGAAACGCGCGTCGAAACCGCTTTCCCCGAAACACCGCGCATCGCGAGGAGCAACGCGAACCGCGGAGCCCCGAGTTCCCGCAATTTCGCGAAGCGACTCCCCGTCAAAATTTCGGTTTTCGGTCAAGTAGTCTGGCGGCTTTAAACCCCGAGCGATAAATATCCGGCAGCCAGAAGTAAACTTTCCATCGAGGGATGTTTGCGGCGAACAAACGCGATCGCAGCCGGCATCCACTTCGGTGTTGAACGATAATCTGCACTCGAGTACCTTCCTCTTCCGTTGCATTACACAACCGTGTTTCCAGCGTGTTCCGCGCAACGAACCGCACACTCGTCGACGATAATGCCGAAGAAAATATTCGAGTAGCGGGAATAACAGCGGTCAATGGGACCTCTCTATAAATTCACGAGCGCGTATCGGACCTGTATCCGAGTCACAATGGCACTCGTATTACCCAAATATCGCGGGCTTCCCGTATTAACCGTACAAAGCCGATATCTTCGTTATCCGAATAACCGAACGGCGTTACGCTCGAAACGGTGCTCGAACGCCCCGTTACATCCACCAAGGTTCGCTATCTGCGATTTCGAAACGGGACGTTTCCCGGTAAATTAAAAATCGAACGCGTACCAAGCGACGCGGACCGAACCAACGAATTTAATCGCCGGCGAACAAATTAAATTCCAATTTCTACCGAGTTTTACCCTCGAGCTCGCATTTCGTGCGCTCGCGCGCGTCGCTATTTCCGCTGGAAGCGCGTTACGACGATCATCGCCCGGAAGCGGATACCCTCGTTGCCGACGAAGACCGGAGTGCTGGGTTTCCTCGACCTCGACGATAGCGGTGAGTACCAAGGTGAATACGTCGCAGTTGGTTCCCTTTCGAGGGATCCGTACGACTCCGATTCACCTCATAAGGGAAAATTACGCGCCGAACGTGTCGGCGAACGAAGGAAAGAATCGCTCGTACTCCAACGTTCCGCAAAGTTCGCGGTGGTGTAATACGAACGAGACATCGCGCGCGGTAGTGGTATCGTCCGGTCGGCGAAATAAATCAGCATTCGCGGTCGCGCGCCTCGTCGAGAATAAGAAAGAACGGTCGGGTTGTCGTTGGTATCGCGCGTTCGCGCGAGCGCGCGTACGCTGCTCGCGTCGCGTCGACGAGCCCGCGATCCGAACGGAAGATCTATGGACCGTTGCTCGTGGCGCGTACACCTACCTATGGGACAAATAACCGTATAAATTTGGTCGCGCGACGCCTCCTCTTGCGTTACACGGAAACGTACGAAGGTCCGTAAGCTCGCGAAACAGTCGCGGCTCGTTTTTCGCGCGAGTCGATTCCCACGGACGATCGGCCGGCTCGATTCTCGGCGAGGGTAGCTAACCGTTAACGTCGTTCCGCTCGTTTTTCGGCGCGTTTGCAACGGAAACAGATCGAAAAAGACCTCGAGCTCCCGTATCTTCCCCGCGGTCCTCTTCGCGCTTCGAGTTTACGGAACGTTGTTCGCGTCGAGTCGAAGCGTTTTTCCTCGCGATAAGTAGCTTCCGTTGGTAAACGTCGCGCTGTCTTCGGTGTTGTTAATTACGAGGAACGCGTAGTACGCGACGAGCGTACCGCGGATCGAAACGAGCTCGCGTTTTCTCGTCGAGCCGATCCCTCTTCGCCCCGTGCGCCCGTCGACGCTGTTTTTCGTCGAGCCGCGACCCTCGCGACGCCCTCGGCTTCGCGCGAGAGACCGTCCGCGCTCCACGCCGACGAAAACCGGCGACCTTTGTCGCGAAAATTCCCGCACCGGACACGAGTTTCCCCATCGATTCGGGTAATCGCGTCCGACCCGTATCGCGAACGTCGAAACGCAAACTCGAATTGTCGGTATTTTCGGGCGGCGATCGTAGATCGATGCCTCTTTAATTTCCAGTCCGTCGATCGGAAAACAACGTCGGTCCGTTTCCGGTAATTGGATCGCTGCGAGTCGAAATCCGACGCGAGAACCCGATCGAGGATCGATTCCACGGTGAAACGACGGATACCGCGTTCGCTGGTATTTATTTTCAACGGCGAGCGATACCAGAAGAGAGAGCGGAAAAACGTTCGCGCGCTTCGCTCCGGGGCGCGAAAGAATTTCCCGTCCACGGATAAACGTTTCCCGAGAAAAGGTTCGGGATGGCCGGGACTGTTGCCTCGGAGCGAGATCGAACGTCGCGGGACAAAAATTGGCAAACTCGGACACTGGCGGACCTTCGAAGCGTGGCTACTTTTTTCGCGCGGCAAAAGTGAAAATCGAGCGGTAAAATTCCACGGTAACGTTCGGCCCGGGCGGGACGTTTCGCGTTTCTTCGTCGGCGTTAAAGTTACCGTATCGGATTCGGACGAAACGAACTCGAGGACGCGAAAGTGCACGAAACGTTGCCGGGTTCGCCGAATTCGCGTTTGGACTCGGTCGAGAAATCAGGACGCAAAAATCGACTCGCAAAAAGCTCAACGCTCGCGGGCGGAGCGATCGAGTTACGCGATTCGGCCCGGGCAACTTTTTATCGTTGTTTCTACTCGGCGCGTTTCGAGGCGTTTCGCGCGAAAGCGATCTCGCGTGTTCGAAGAGACGATTTCGAAAATTTGACCAGCGCGCGAAAGAGACCCGATGCGAGCGATTCCTTCGAAAACGGATTCCACCGAGAAAAAAAGAAAAAAAAAACAAAGGAAAAACGTATCGCGGACGAACCGGCGCGCTCGATCGATGTACGCGCGGTGGCGTCGCGCATAATTAAACATTTTTCCTCCGTTCGGGAATCGAATTACCGCGGCACGCCGTGCACGGACACCGGGTTCGATCGTATCTTTGTTCGCCGGCGCGGCTCTTAATTAAACCAATTTGTTCGACGCGAGCAGGGTCGTTCGTTCGCGCCGACCCGAACCGATCCTCCTTTCGCGAGCCGAGACGCTAAAAAGTAGCCTTCCGCGGCTTCCGCGGGGTCCAATTAAACGGCCGGGAACGAGGAACAGCGAGGTTGGCCGGCCTCGGGCCGGGCAAAAACCGGGCTCGAGCCGAGGGAATCGTCGAACCCGTGGACGAGAGCAACGTTTTTCCGCGCGGACGATTTAATCGCGAGCGAAGGAGGAGCACGCGCGCGAGAACGGTCAACCGCGAGGGGAAACCGGCCGATCCTCCCCTCGGCCGCCTTACCGTACAAATATTTCGCGACTTCGATCGGCGAGATTCAACGCGCGAGGAGCGTAACCGGCGCGAGCCTCGAGGGAAAAAATTTCGAATCGTTTCCGCGCGAGGAATCGTCCGGTTTTTTATCCCCGCGGAACGGAAAACGAGCTCCGCACCGCGGTCGGAAACTCGGTTCGAGGATGCTCCCGCGTTATCGGGGCGAAAGAAGACGCAGGAACGCGAAAACCAACCGCGGAAGCGCGGCTACGTGTCTCGAAATAAACATTTCCGCGAGCGTATCTCCCGCGTC
The DNA here is from genome assembly GCF_051014685.1 of Ptiloglossa arizonensis. Lineage (NCBI taxonomy): Eukaryota > Metazoa > Arthropoda > Insecta > Hymenoptera > Colletidae > Ptiloglossa > Ptiloglossa arizonensis. Next base: position 35,092,371 of record NC_135048.1, read on the forward strand.
GGGGAGGAGAGTGCTAGAGAACGGCGGTAGGATTTTCCGGGCGCGACTCTTTTTCGAATTTCTCGCCCGAGCGGGACGCGTCGAGACTCTCTCGGACGCGGTCGTCCGTTCGAGGTCCTCCAGCCGGAACCGTACCGCGAAACCGTTCCTTCTACCTTCCGTCCCACTTTCTTCTTCGCGCCGAGGACGAGAGGAGACGCTCCGCGGAATAATTTATTCGCCGAGAAAGTCGCGAGACCGTGAACGTTCGCGAAAAATACCGAGGACATCGAGGGAAACCGGGAGACGGCTCGAACGCCGCGAGTTCGTCGATTCGTCGACGAACGAGGGCCAACGGGGGTGGCAAACTACTCGCCAGAACCCTCGGAAGCGCTCTTAAAACCGTTCTACGTTTTCACGGTATTGCGTGCATTTTCTAGCGCCCTCCTTCCACTCGCGTAGACACGACTGCCTTCGAACTATGCGCCGAATGTCTTCGCGGAATACTTGGGATCCCTGGCTGGCAATTTCGAGTTATCTCGAACGCTTTCCGCGCGGGAGTGCGCGACGCTGTCGTCGATGATTTTCGGATGCTTCCAGGAACCAAGGAGAAGAGGAAAAGGTTCGACGCTCGTTCTCGCGTCGTTCGCGCGAAACCGGAACGAGCGTCGATTCCGTCGAACGATACGCGCGTACAGGGCGGTTCGTAATTCGCGGCGCGAACGAGGTCCGTGGGACTTTTTTCGATCGCGTTGCGCGTCGAAGAGAAGACTACGGAAATCGATAACGCGGCTCGTTCGCGACGTAAAGATTCGCGCGGCAAGATTCCGTTGTTCCTCGCGCAGCGGAATACCTTCGAGGCGATCGAAGCCGCGGAGATGCGCTCTCGTCCACGAAAGCTCTCCGTTTTGCTCGAAAGCCGACAAAGTTTACCGTATTTGGTAACGATCGAGAGAAGGAAGCGGAACGTTTTCGTCCGCGACGAGATTCCGCGGATTCGCGCGAGACGGCCGCGTGCTCGGAATCGCGGAACGCTTCCGTTTACTCGTCGAGACGCGTCGACGACCGAAACGTTCCGAGAGAAAACAAGAGGAAACCGTGGTGGTCGCGCGAAGATCGAATTCCGATACTTGGAAAGTCCGACGGGTGGAAGGGTCGCGTTCGACTCGAGCCGAACGCGATTCGAGCTACACCGAAACCACCGCGAGAATCGACCGAAATCCCTTCGAAACGTGGAACCGACTCGTTTCCAATCCCGATTCGGTCGCGATTCGTACTCGAATCGGAGTCGATCCGTCTCGATCGACAGCGCGCGATTCGAACCCTCGAACGCGAAACGAACGTTCGAACGAAGATGTCGTTTCGCGGGAAGAGATCGAGGACGATCGGTGTCTCGCGCGAGGAACGCTCGGAGTGGACGCCTAGGACCGCGTCGCGAGGGTCCGGTCCCGCGAAAGGGTAGCATCGAAATTCCTAACGCGCGTTTAATTATTACCGCGCGTTGTATCCGTATCGCTGGGAGATTAGCGCGATATTAGAGGGAATCCGGGTGTTGCGGTATCGGGCTGACGGTCGAATATCGGAAAACGATTACAACATAATTCACGGTATCGATAAAATTTAATTACGCTTTATATAATGTAACGGCCGGTCTCCGAAGCGCGGGAGACTCCGACCCGCTGGATTTACGTCGCTTTTGCAGCCCGCCCGAAATATCGAGTATCGGCCCGATCTCGATGCTAATATAATTCGTTATCGTCCGCGGGCCGTTTTATCCTCGCCCGTGGATCGAACCGCGTCGCGTCTTGTCACCGTGCCTCCGACGCGACGTTTTACCGATAATCGTTGCCGCTAATTCGACCGTGACGTTCGCCCGCCTCTCCTGCCGAAACAAAAATTCCTCGCGAAAGAGACCGCTGCGAGGACTCGAGCGTCGCGGATCGATCGCGGTAGATTTTTACTTTCGAGAATAATATCTTCCGTCGCGATACGGTCAACGATAGAGGAAACCGAACCGGCGAGGAAATCGCTCGAAAATTACTCGTCGCGCGAACAAACGTTCCGAACGAAAATTGCGTCGCGTCGAGGAAAATATACGACGCGCAAAGGAGCGTCGCGGCGAACAGGATCCGACGTCGACGATTACCGAGATATCGTCGAAACGAGTTCGCTCCGAGCGACGTTCGAACCGTTGTTCGTTACGCTCGGTGCAGTTGCGCAATCGGATAACGAGCGAACGAGAAAGATTTTTAACGATACGTTCTCGCGTATCTTCGACGGTCTTCGATGGCTCGTAACGAGCTTCGTTTTTTCGCGTTCGCCGTAGAAAAATGTTTCGTTCGCGAACGATGGTCGTCGACCCCGTTCGACGCGGCGTTACGAGCCTCTCGATACCGTGGGACGAGGACGTACCGAGAAAAAAGATTGCTCGACGATTAGCACGATCGACGCTCCTTTGTCGGGGAAAGTCTCGCAACGTTCGGCCGCGGTTCGAGATGAACGCGAACGGCGAATCGTGCGAACGAAGAAGCGTTCTCCGTCTCGAGAATTTCGTTTTTCCAAAATTCGGGTGGCAAAAATCGCGTTAGAATCAGGAGGCGAATTTGTCGTTTCCATGGCCTCTCTCGTTCCGTCTCGCGTCGCTCTCTCGGTCGTCGAGCGGCGGTTTCGTTCCGACGAGAAACTTGGAATCGCGGCGGAAAGTTTTCGTAACCTCGCGGCTCGAATTTCTCCGTCCGCTCGGTTGCGGTGGAACGACTCGCTCGGAAAGCGAGGATCGTTGCCGCGAGTTACGAATTTGCGACGAGTCGTCGACTCGAACGATTACCGTACCGCGTCCGAAGGCCGACGGTACGCTCGTCCGCGAGCTGTTCTCGGAGAAACCGCACCGAAGGCCGCGTTCCGCGCGAAAATTTCGAGCGGGAACGTTCGCGAAGAAACGCCGCGAGCGTCTCGATCGAAGGGAGGAACGGACAACGATCCGAGCCGACGAAGAGATTCGAGAGAAACGGCGCGTCCGCTCGCGGAAACTATCGCCGCGGACGTTTGGACATCGGGAGAAGTTCCCTCGGAATTTAACGTCCCCGCGTGTTCGTAACGATCCGAATGTCCGCTCGTACGTCCTGTCCCGGAATTTAATACAGTGCCGCGCGCGTAATTTAGATCCGGTCCGGTTACACCGCAACGTTCGCTCGCTCGCTCGCTCGCGTTCGGAATTTCGCGAGCGAATTATATCGGCACGGGGCTCCGGTAAGCGTCAACGTTTGCGCATCGAAGTTCGCTGGATTCGCTCTTTGCGCTTCGGAAACGTTCGAAAAATATTCGCGCGTCTGCGGTACCCACAAATCTTTCACCGTGGAAATTATCGCGTCGCGTCAGCGCGGGGGAACCGCTCCCGCCGAGAATTCCGGAAACCCGGGAACTCGTGAACGCGCTGCGACTTGGAACGGACGCTCCGGCGTCGACGAGACGCGGTAATCGTCGACGTCGTTTCGAGAATTCGACGACGTTGCCGGAACGAACGCGCTCGACGATACTCGTAGGCCCGGGCGAGGTAAAATTAATTTACCGCGTTCCAGTTTCCCGAGGTTGGCTTCCCCGAAGATCCCGCGCAGCGGTTACGGGATCCCTCCGACGCGATAGAGTTTTTTACGGGGTCCCGGAGGACGGGTTTCGCGCGGCGCCCTCGCGAGCCCGATCGGCGTCGCAGCTGTTGCGATTATTTACCGGGGAATCTCGGGGAGGGGCGAGAAGCGATTGCGGGGGCGTGGCTGGACCCCGAACGATCTTGGACGGAATTATCCGGGGAGCTGATATCCCCGAGCAAGGGCAACCGTGCCGTAAACTCGACAGAGGGACGATTCCGCGTCCACGCGGTTCTCGTTCGCCGCGCCAGGATTTACAATCCTGTTAACGCCCGTCGATGCTCGTAATTACTCCGTTCCGTGGTTCGGGGAACGCGAGCGGGTTCGCACTCGCGCCTCGCACTCGCGCCTCGCGTTCCGCGTCGGTTGGGATCGATCGCGCTCGCTTCTACGCGCACGGTACCGTTCGTTCGGTACCGCGATTTATCGTCACCGCCTCGAGTATTTTCCTCCTCCTCCGACAGGGATACCCGTCGGTGGCTACGAATCGTTTTTCGCCAACGGACACGGAAGACGAATCGTTTCCGCTCCGGGACGGCCAATCGTGGACGAGGAGTCGGAGCAGGACGCGCGGACCAACGATACCGTCTCCGCGCGGATCGAGCCGTCCGGACCAAAGGAAACTTCACAGTTGGCCAACGGGGGCGCCTCGACGGAATTTCGCGATTCGAACCGGCCACGAATTTCGATTCGGCTCGACGAGCTATCGAGATCGGTCTCGAATCGCGGGTCCGGAGAGAACGCGGCGTAATCCCCGGTCCGTTCCCCGAGCATCGGGCCGTGCATCTGTCGAGTTTCACGAACCGCCATCCCCCCGTAAACGCGGAGGTTTGCCCGGGCTCCCGACGCCACCGACGCACGATCCTACCTCCTGCGCCGCGATCTCCGACCATCCTCGAGGGTGGAACGGAGACGCGTCCGACCGAAAACCAACGAGCCGAGCGCTAAATTAAATTCCTCTTCCAACTTTTAACGAAGAACCGTACCCGTCTCTCTTCTCTTCGACGACAGGACGCTGCCAAAGGTTGCCGCGTCGCCGACGTTGAAATTAACACGCGACCAGACCCAGAGGGAACCCGGATCGGAGAAACGCGTTCTCTTCCCTTCGAGAGGAGAACTCGTCGCTGCGAGGGACGCGGAACGATACCCGGTCTAGCTTCCTTCCGGCCGACCGGAAGAATCGGCCGCGAGCGATACGTAAAAAGTTTCCTTCTCGTCGAGCGCGCTCGATTCGGCCCTCGTCCGTCCGAGCGGAGTTTGCGATCCGGACGCGACGGATCGGGCAAAGTTCGCGAAACCGCGGTCAACGGGAGAATCGAACTTTGAGCCGCGCGCGTCGCAACGACGAGACAAAGGTTCTCTTATACTTTCTCCCGGGGACCGCGCCTTCGAGATCCAATTTTTCCAGGAAATCCACCGCCGATCGGTTTCGTTCGCGACGCAAATTAGATCGAGAGCCCCCGAGGCGTTCCGCTGCGCGGTTCGCGTGAGTTCGAATCGTTCCGCGAAACGTGGAAACGCGTACATTGTTTTTCTTGGAAAATTCGAGAGCATCGGTGTTCGTTCGCGCGAAACGTTTCTGCGTCGGCTACCGGTATCCGTCGGGGCACTCGACGCCTCAACGGATACGATCGATAAATTTTATTTACGTTGCAAATATCGCGCTTAAAATTTCCAACGATAATAGGATTAATGCATCGTATAATAATTTGGCGGTGAAAAACGACAATATCGCGAAATCATCGGATAATTAATACGTTTGGTAATAATTGTACGCCTCTCGCCGAAAAGCGCCAGGCGGGCGATGTTTCGCTGGAAAAAAGAGGCGTCGATTATTTCGTCCGCGCGTTTGCCCTTTGCAAATTTGTCACCCGCGAAGCGAGAGTGAGAGAGACAGGGAGAGAGAAAGGGAGAAAGGGATCGTCCCGAACAAGGGGGCCGAGGATCGGTCGTGCGCGTTCGACCGGACCTCGAGCGTACTCGGCGGTCTGTCGCGAGAGGTAGGCGATTTCGCGTCGCTTAATAATGCGACAGAATTGATCCGGCCGCATCGTAAGTGCGTGTTCGCGTCCGTGGGGGCGCAATTACGGGATTGCCCGTCTCGCGATCGCGTCGAACCTCGTTTATGAAAATTCGATTCGTCGGTATCCGTTGATTTTGCAGCGGGAATTCCGCGCACCCGGGTCCCGGGTCGTACGGAATCCGAATCGCTGCGAATCTTCAACTCCGACGAACAACGGGATAGGAAAATTTCGTTCGATGCGATCGAAATACGAGGGAAACGGTGCAAGGGAAATATACGCCTCGCGATCGATTCTACTTTGCTCGGGTTCGCGATCCTTGGGAACGCGCGCGTCGAGGAAGGCGATATTTCGGTACTTAGCGAGCAAAGCGGATTATCGGATCGGGCAACTTTTTGCGTAGCTTCGACGTGTAAAATCGACGCTGGAAAAGCGTCCCCCGTTAATCGACGTCCTCCTTCCGTAGCGTCGCGAGCGAACGCGTTTCTCGAGGTTCCGCGAGCATCGAACCGGTCCCAGCGCGGTCCGCGTCGAGTTCGCCGATCTCCGCGCCGAATTCGATCGTTCGCCGTCCTATTTTTTATCGGACTCGGGAGCGGTGAACCGTGCTCGGATTTTCCACGTTTCCGATACAATTTCCGAGAGAAACTGTTCCGGCGAGCTGTCTCGAGCGAGCCGAACCGAGAAGAGAACGCGTAGCTATAGATGTGAAAAATCTGTATACGCGTGTTTGTTCTTAATCAAGCTCGGCACGCGATCGTGGCAAAAGAAAGGGGCTCCATTGACGGTGCGGCAGCTTCGTTTCGCGCGGAAGTTGTTCCGAGGAGTCGCGTCGAACGAATCTTCCGGCGTAACGAAGACGCGTTTTAATAAAGGAACCGCGACTCGACGGTCCTCGAACTCGCCGGGTCTTCCGCTCGTAATTAAAAATACCCGCCGATTCGTCCGAGAGGAGCGTTCCGCTCCCGAGAGGTCGAGGCGAGTTTCCTTTCCGACTTCCCGCGGATTACGCTGAAAAGAGTAACGCCGCGCTCGACGAAATTACTCGCCGCGGTATTCTCTTCCGTCTGAAACACGGAAGTCGAGGAGCGGTTCTTTCGTACTGCGAGAAGAGGAGAGGAGGCGGACGAGTCGAGTCGAGTCGAGTCGAGTCGAGTCGAGTCGGGTCGAGTCGAGTCGAAAAGCCAACGAGAAGAAGAAGGGTCGTCGCGGCGTAAGGCGGTTGGTCCGCTCGGAGGGTATAGCCGGTTCCATATCGATCTAGGTGTCGTTATCGAGCAAGTAGGTAGGGGAAGTTATATAGTTATTGGCCCCTGTACAGTTATTGGCCTCCCCCTCGGCTACTGCCATTCGGGGACCAATTTCGTGGTTCATTTTCATCTAGGCGACTTTAATAATAACGAAGATAAAGCCCTTTTTTCTTTACAGTCGAATCGGCCGTTATCGTTCCCGTGTTATACGGCCGTTCTCGAGCGCTCCTTTACGGCAATCGACAAATTCTTGGCTCCGGCGGGTCCGCGATCGAGTAAACAACCGAAAAATACTCTTCGTCCGCGAACTTCCTTCGATGGGAAAAACTCCGGCCCGAATTTCTTTTCGTCTCTCGATTTCGCTCGCAACGCCGACTCGGGAATTCTTTTCGAAGTCGTTCGCGAAACGTTTCCTTCGAATTCGCCGAGCGAGGACCGGCCGCGTCGAGCTCCGAGACGTCTTTCGAAACGGCGGGCCGAAAAGCGGACGACCGGTTTTTAAACGCGCGGCGTTCCCCGCTCGGCGAACGATCGCGTTTCCATCGGCGGTCCTCTCCTCGTTAGAGCCCCCGCAAATTCGGTACTCGAACGAAACGCGCTAACGGTTGCCCGACAATTTGCCCGCGAGGGCCGATCGATCGACTCGGTCGGGGCCGTTCGTGCGAGAGGTCGTTTGCATTCGCCCGATGAACCGCCACCGTAACGAACATCGTCGATCGGACGAGCAAAGTTTCGCTCGCTCGAGCGCCGGAAGAACGGAACGTTCGCGCGAGAACGGGCAAACGAGCCCCGGCATTGTTCAAAAACCCGGTAAACCACCCCGAGACGATACGACGATCGCCGATCAAATATCGCGAGATCGGTTGCCCTTCGAAAATACCATATTTCGTCCGCGATCCTCCACTTTTTCGCTCGGAGCTCGAATCCCGTTCCCGGACGCCGCTTCCTCTCGTTAGCGCCGATTTCTAATTCGGACTCTCGTACTCGGAAGCATTTTCGTTTCCGCAAATAAAAATCTAGAGCAAAGCGGTTCCCCGCTAAAATTTCAACGGCGCCTCGAGGTGGAATCGAGTCGCGACCGTCGTTAGAATGTAAATGTCCCGCTACGGATGTTAATCTCGCCAATTACGAACGCGCAACCTAATTCGACCGAACATCGTTCGCGCGTTTCCCCGAAATTGCTCGTTAAATCATTACCGCATTATTTTTACCTTCGACACGGTCGCCGGGCGCGGACTGTAATATTTCCCGGCGCGGCCCGCGAACGCGTATCGCTTCTAAAGCAGAAAATTTCCGGGAACGTTTCGAAAATTCCCGTTAATTCCGCGCGAAATTGAAGTTCTCGTATAAAGAGCAATTTTTATTCCTACGGATAATACACGAGCGGTGCGCGCGCGTCGCGCGGTAACGGTAACGACGCTCGGCGAGACGATAAAGATTCAACGCGAGGCGTTCCGTCTTTTACGCGCGATCGCGTAAAAGGGCCGAAATCGCGTCGCCGTTTCGCGCGAGCGAAATTTTTTCTTCGATTCGACGAACCGGTTTCCATCCCACCGTTGTCCAACGTTCGAGTTTCCCGTTCAAAAAGAGAGCGAGCGCGACGAAACGGTGATCACCTACGAATCGATCGTACGTCGTCCAACGCGCGAGGCGACTCGACGATCGCGACCCTACGGAATATATCCCTCTACGCGTTATTCGACCCGAAAAGTCGAAACAACGTCGATCGATTTATATCCCGCGTACGCGTTGTTATTCGAGCGTAATTTTTGTTCCTCGTCGTCGTCGTCCTCCTCCTCCTCCTCCTCCTCCTTGTCCTCGTCGCCGAAAGCAACCGAAACGGTCCAAACGATAATTACACGCGTCGTGTGTGCAATGTGCATTAGTTCGTTAATTTCCTTGCTCCGCGTTTACGCTCGGACGAAACTCTCGGCTAAATTTGCATTTTAACTAAATTTCTTACCGTGTATTATTTCCTGATTGTACAGCGCGTACAGTACCTTCGAAAATTACTCGCGAAACTCTGGTCGTCGAAGAAAGTAAACGCGTACCGTGTTTGCGAAACGGAGGGCGATTCGTAAAAGAAATTTAGAGCGCCATCGGCGTTCTCCGTCTCGCTTTCGACTCGATCCGGCTCCGTGCTCCGCGCGAGGTTCGAATTTCCCACCGGTTTTGCCATCACGAACGGCACTGTACACCGTGTGCACGTGGTATTCGTTAATTTCCTCTCTCGGGCGTTACATTCGGACGAAACTCTCGACCGAACTCGCGTTTTCGTGCGAGGAAAAAGGGACGCCGGTAGCCCGATAAGCGTCTTGGAAATTTCCTCGTTCGGTATTCCGAGCGAGCTCGCCGCGCGGTCGCGAAAAGAATCGCGTTGTCCGTCGTTTTTTCGGCGCACGGAACAACGCACTTGGCGCGTTAACCCTTTAGTTTCGGAGCGTTTCCCACCGGGGGAACGATACGGGATCTCGCGCGGCAAAGCACGGCACGACGTAACGTCGCTCGACGATAAACAATAATTAAAAACAATCCCGTCGGGGCTCGGATGTTTGCATTCGAGAGATCCGTTTTTCCGTTCGGAGAGCGACGCGAGCTTCTATAGACGGAACAAAATCGATCGGTCGCTCGAGGCCGCTTCCCCCGCCGCGAATCCGAACGATTCGAATTTCACGACGCGTTGCGATTATCCTCCTGTATTGAAATTTCATCGAGAAACGTACGGTCGGTGAGCTCTGGCTGCGCCGGATCCGCGATAACGCGAAATAAAAATTCACGGAACGGCGACCGAACCGTGGATATTTCGAGGTATCCTCGAGCGACCGAGCGACTTTGTTCGGAGCGCGTTTGCCATCGAGGAACGAAGCTCGTCGTCCGTAAACGCTCCGTTAGGCGGTAAAACGTTGCGGGAAAGGGAGATCTTTGTCCGAGTGCATCGGAGCGAGCGCAGGGTGCATCCAGAGTCATCGGGAGCTTCGAACACCTCGTAGTCCGCGATGCGAGCGGGGTTCCGCGTCCGTGGTCCTTCGCCTCGAAAGAGATACGTCGCGGGGCGCGCGTTCGCTGAAAAGGGCGACGTTCGCTCGATGGGAACTCGCGGTGTTCGAAGGACGCCACTCGAAGTTGGTCGTCCGTGAAAAACGCGAGCCAGAAATTTTTCCGTTACTCGGTACCCGTATCCTCCATTGTGCCGCGAAAGTCCGAGGTTCTCGGTGATCTTGGAAAATACCGGGCCGGAATAATGGTTCTGCGTTTCGATGGAAAGCCGCGAACGTTGAAAAGGGACCCGTTGAAAACGCGAGTCGAAAATCGTTCCACGGTACGGTCCCTGTGTCTCTCCCCGAATCGTACGAGTTATTCGTCGAACGCGGAACCCCGACAACGTTCGCATCGGGATGCCAGAGTTTGAAATTTCCAACGAAAGAACAGGGCTCTTTGTTCGCCCTTTCGCGAAAGATCGTAACCCGGGGCCAAGAGGCCGGGGGAGAATTCGTCGAGCGCAAGATTCCTCGAAAATAAAAGTCAGAAATTTTTTAACCGAGCCCGTACGAAACTCGGAGATTCTCGGCCGTCTTAAAAACGTACGGTATTCTTTGAGTATCCGGGCTCGGTGTTTGCCCGTATTGTTCGATTATAGCGCACCGAGTGTACATCGCCTTAGTTTTTATTTACTTCGCCCGGAACCCTTTTGCGAGCCGAGCTCGGAATATCGCCGGGAGCGTTCTTTTACCCAGCGCCGACTTTAATACGTCTTTGAGCTGTCGCGCGCGACTTCCTCTTTTTAAACGAAACGGAGGCTTCGCGCACAAGCGCGGCTTATCGCGAACGGTTACATCGACGCTTCGTTAAAAACGGTTTCGCGCGATATTCACCGCGAAATGATCTCGCCTCGCCTCGAACCGCCGATACCGAAGATTGGAAATTATTTCTCCGGCGAAAAAGAAGGATTTTCCGCTCGAAGCTCCGTTTACACGAGCTACGTCCGCGCGGAGCGGGGAGAGAAAAAGCGGAACCGAATCCTCGAGTCCGATTTGCCGAATCTTCGGCGCGAACGGGCCGGTGCGCCGGTCGGGAATCGACTTCGAAAACACGGCGAGATCGACGCGCGGGGACCGGTTCGCGAAACGTGAAACGAGAACCGTATCGAGAGCAAACGGGCGTTGAAAAAAAAAACGAGGAAAGGGAGAACAAAGGCGAGCGAAACGCGGCGAAGAAAAAATAATCGCGGCAACCGTCGGATATAATCGCGACGAGGAAAATTGTTTCCGTTCGCGAGCCGAAAAGTTTCGCGACCGAAACAAAGGTAAAAAGAACGAGGAGAACGCGACGCAATTACAAAGTTGGCGAAGTTTAATTGAATTTCTATGGCATATTATCGGACGGACTCGAAACGCGTTACACGCGTTAACCGTATTATTCGGGGCGACGAATTAAAAGGAAGCGGGAACATTCGTTATCGACAGAAGGAGAAAGTTGCACCCCGTTCTGCGTTCGCGTCCCGCGAAAATCGATATTTTCCATTCCCGGTTCGCTGTCGCATAATGTGTCAATATTTTGTTACGCGTCCTTTAACGTCATGGCGGTGGCAGTTCGAAAACACTATCGAGAACCGCTTTCGGAACCAGAATGACAAGTTCGCGATATACGATTGTTCGGGTCAATTTTCCAACGAGCGTCGCTGCAACGGTCATCCGAATTACCCCGTTAAATATAACTCGGAGCTAGCGCGCGCGTTGTTCGAATCGAAATTGTACCGGCTCGCGGTCGTCGTCGTCGGGTCGAGCCGAGCGAGACTCGAACGAATTAATTTTTAACCAACGGATTCGAGAAATTCTCTCGGAGAGTCGACGACGGGGAATAAATTTGCTTTTACTCGTCGATCGGTTTCTGCGCGATTCGCGACCGGGCGAAGACACGCTCTTCGTAAAATACGGACCGATGCCGCTCAATTCCCAGAAGCGGAACACGGAGGTAAATCGAACTCGAATCCCGTCCGACGATCGTTCTCGTCTCGTAAATTAACCAAGTTTTCCTTCCGCGCGGATTACGCGCTTTTAATTTCGGGCCGCGAAGGCGGCAGGGATCGGTCCCCTCGAATTTACAGCTAGGGAATTTTCGCGAGTCTTTCGAGGAACCCGCGGCTATTTTGGTCGGTGAACTTTATTTTCGATTAACGCGACCGGTTCGAAAGTCCGGGTCTCGGAGTGTACACGGGCCGAGCATCGAACGAGCTTCCGGTGCTCGTACGCTCGAAAACGAAACGGTTAGGGCTTCGCGACAATGCCGTTCCGCCCCCAAGTTTCGGGCCAGTTTTACCTCGGGATTTATATCCGTCCGGTACAAAGCGACCGCCGGCGGGTAACTTTTGCGCCCGCGTCGCACCGTGTTGCTCCTCTTCGTCGACGATTTCCCAGTCCGCGTTCAACTCCGGTGAGAAAAATGCCCGAGAACGGAGATCCGCGGGACTTCCGACAGCTTTCGTTCGACTTATGGACGTTCGGTGTAACGTTTCGCTCGAATCGCGAGTCGAAGATGCAACGTTCTCGACGAGTTTCGATTGCTCGTCGCTCGGTGGGCAATTATCGGTTACTCGGACTTTCGAGGCGCGCGCCTTTGGTCCTAAGAGCGACGTTCCGAACGACACTTCCGAGGAACCGAAACGATAACGCAATTACGAACGCAGCGAAGAAACCGCGCGGAACCGATAATTAGCCCGAAGAGGTCGCTCGAGCGAAAGGACAGGGAACGTTCGCTAATTCGGCCCTTTGAAGCGCGGGCCACGGAACGAGAACCAAGTTCTCGGCCGTGCGGTTATTAAAATATTATTTTTTTCCACAGCGGGGAACGAATACGGTATTCGGTGGTCGGCGAAAAAGAGACGAATGTCACCCCGCGCTGCGGCTGACCGTACACGCGCATCCACGATATTTAATTGGCCATGCACTTCGACGGTGCACCGATATTTTCGTTCCGCTCGGTTAGAAACTGCGGTCTGCGCGCGTCAACGTTCCGGACCGACCGCAATTTTACTGTCCGCCGCGAAACGTCCGTCCGTCCGTTCGTCCGTCCGTCGGTTCGTGCACCGGCCTTCGTTCCGGAATGGAAAAAAATTTCACCGCGTTACCGGCGCTCGAATTTCCGATCGTTCTGGGATCGCCTTGTCCGTCGCGCGCCGATTAAAATTCGCGATACGAGCTCCTCGCACTGGCCGGACGCGAAAATTTCAGCTTCTCGGGCGAGCTCGTTAACGACCGGGTTACACGGATACGTTTTCGCGAGCGCGTTTGTTCCTCGAGGCGATGCGTCTCGTTTGTTGCGCGCTACCGAGCCGTAAATCCGAACATTTGCCTCGTATTTTCGTCCGAGCGTTGTACAGATTACGATAGGGCGGTTTTCGTTTCTCGATGGAAGGTTCGCGCGTAATCGTAACGCGGCCGCCGGTTCACGGTCGGGACGTTCTCGGTCCAGATTCCGTAAAGGGGGTCGGTCGCGTAGTTTTTACGATCTTGGCACTCGAGGTGTCGTTTCGGCCGTTAGGAGGGGTTCTGTCAGTGGTTCTTTCGCCGCGGTTGTTTCTTTCCCTCTTTAATTCTCGGCGCGAGGGGACCCGGACGATATTTACGCGTACGCTCGTTCTCGTCGAAGAGTACGGATCTCGCGACCTTTACCGATCGCGTTCGCGGAAACGGAGTATACGTGCGATAAAGTTTCGAAAGTCGTCGAGGCGGCCGCGTCTCGGGGCATCTACGATTCGACAACGGAGATCGAAGTCGCTTCGGGCGGGGTTCGTTGTATCGTTTTATCGCTGGCGAAAATGGCGCAACATCGTCGTTAAGGGGATAACCTCGTTTCTTCTCACAGGAGGGATTTATTCCGGAAGGACGCGGAATATTTTCCAACGAGAAACACTCGTAATTGGGCTGCCGTAACGATGATCAAATTACGATGTTAATTCGCGGCTCTTACGCGCGCGAGTTAATAACCCGTGCATTCTGCCGTTCATTGAAACGATAATACCCGCGCGGGCGGCGTTGTACGAGGCTAACGACTGCAGGTCCTGTCCTCGGAGAGATCGTTATCGAAACGTGGGGCCGACTAATTATCGGTATTCGCCGAGTTACTTCGTTAATCGTCCTTGGCGCGGTTCCTCGTTGCGAGCGAGGGCACGGGAGAGCTCGCGTCTCGAACGAAGCCTCGAGGACCAATTTTTCGAATTTATCGAGCCAACGAGCGACGACCGTGTCCTGGTAATCGCGCGATCGCGGAATTGGAGCGGACTCGGCCGCCGATGGAAACGTTTCATCGGCATCGATCGCGAGAGTATGGCTCCCGAGTGCGACGCGCGTCGCGCGTCGCGGGAAAAGAGATCCGCGAGACGCTCCCGCGAACCTTGTTCTCCCGTTCGTTGCGAATCGAGCTCCCGACAAAACGCGCGATTAACGCGTACGCGAGTTTCGCGGTTCGTTACGCGGCGCGTTGGCCCGTGACGTCGACGAATACTCGGGGTTGCCGGGGATAATACGTTCGACGACTCACCGTGCACCGTTCTCGCTCCTTGGAACTCGAAGCGGGAAAATAACGCAACGATCCCGACGAAAGAGTCGGTCGATCGGGCGCGAATTCGACGAAACGAACGAGAACGAGAGGACGGTCCGATTTTGTATTAATTTCTCGCGAAACCGTCCAGAGACTCGTTCGTTTTTCACTTTCCAGCTGCGGTAGCGCGGCTCTCGTTTACAAAGCCGACCCTCCGCGCGGCCGACGAAACAAATAGGAGGAAACAACGCCGCCGATACGCCTTTAAATACAATTTCCGCGATGGCGGTGAGGCCGCGGCGCGCAATCAACGAGAAGTATTCGCACGTGCGCCGAATACGCAGCCTGTCCCAATTCCGTGGCTCGATTTTGCGGAAAAATTCGAACGTTCCTACGGTCTTAATAACGACGGGCCCGGATCGAAAGGTTTTTCAGCGGCGCGCTTCTCGCCGGGGATATCGCCCGGGAGAAATTTATACCGCGCACGTGTCCCGTTTCTTCCTCTCCTCGCCGCTTCGACTAATTATCGTAACCGGAATTTAAGATCGCCGGGAGATCGTTCTTTCCGTGCAACGGTCCTCGGAAGGACGCGCCGCTCGAAACTCACCCCGCTTATCCGCTCGCGTAAAATTTGCGATCGTTTCTTCGTCGATCGTTCGCTCGGCTCGATCGCGCGGTATCGTTCGAAGTCGCGAAAGCGCGAAACGCGCGGAAACAGAGGAGGGAAACGGTAGAGTAAAAACGGTGCTCGCGAAACGATTTCACGGGCGGTCGTTTCCTCGCGGAGCGATTAGAGCGATCGACGAGGCGTCGAGTCGCGCGGACCGGCATTCGAATCCTCCCGTGAAATGCATTTTTCATGAATCCGGTTGGTCGGTCGAGCGGTCGGGCGGTCTCTCGCTACACTCGCGTGTTTGCTTATCATTATTATACGGTTTGCGGGCGAACGTCGGGACCCGAGGTGGGTAAAGCTGACACAACATTCGCGGAACTGTGTCTCCTTTGAGGACGTCTGGAACAACATTGTCGGGACATCGGGTGAACGGATCTTGGGCTCTCTCCGGCGCAGTCTATGCGGACCTCTTCTTTCGCGTCTCGTTTCCGTTCGGTGCACTCGCGGTAACGCGCGCACTAGGAGGTTATACGAAACACAGCCCGGTAACTTTGATCCCCCGACGCGATGGAAATTAACGACATCGAAGACTTTCCGCCACGGTATCCGAGATTATTGAATTTCGTCCCGCGAGCGCGCAAATGTCTGCGCAACCGCGCGCGTACCGCCTATAGTGTCGGGAAATTGCGTCGTTCCTCTCAATTTTTTTCTTCTCGCGTTTCCGAGACGCTCGATTCTTTGCGGGCCCTAAAGAGGGAGGAACGTTATCGTCGCGCGAGCAAAGATTTGTAGAATTGAATCCAGGAAAGGGCTCGCGCGTGCAAACTGGCGACCGGTGCGGCGAGTCTCGTCCCGTGGATAGACGGCTTTTTACGCGGCGCGTTAAAGGTCCTTTGGAGCGAAGTCGAGGTCGATTCGTTTGCATCGGGCCGGTCCGTTCGCTCTCGATTCGCGCGGGCAACGACCGAGCGGAGAAATTTCAACGTCGTCGGTTCGCGCGACGGCGTTCGATTCGTTCGCGAACGCGAGCGTTTGCCTCGGGTCGACCGGGTCGAGTTGCCCCGCGTAAACAAAGCCGGAAAGTTTGCGGAAACGCGAACGCGACTCGGACCTCGCGAAGATTCATCGACGAAGATATTCCGTGAACTGGAACGTCCGGTTTATAGAGTCATCGACGCGGATCCGCGCTCGAGGAAACGAAACAAATTACTCGATGATCAACGTCCGCGAACTTGGAGAAAGCGAACGTCTCGAGTTTCCGAGCTCGTCTCTCGCTCGTACCGTATCCGTTTCCAACCGGAACGAGAAAAATTACGTCGCGAAAGAGCGGCTTCGACGATCCGAGTCTCGCGTTTTCGCCGTTTATCGATTTTCGAAACCGCGGGGCGAACCAGTCCGCCGAGAATCGGATTTCGCGAAGATTTATCGGTAGCGGAGCTAAGACGACGCGTCGAGTAACGGACAACGGCCGTTTTCCCGTGTCTGCGGTCGGATCCGGATTCCGTCGGCGAGAGATTCGCGTTAAATTCCGATCGAATCGAGCGCGATTCGCTCGCTCGTTAGCCGGCTCTCCGTCCGAAGAAACGAAAGCGCGTTCAGAGGGAGGTATAATACCGGCGAGTCGCTTTTAGGAGGAGCTTACCGCGGCTTCGATGTCAACTCGCGTCCCGAACGCCGGCTTAAGTCGAGGATCGACTCTCGAGCCCTTATTTTAAACACGGAGTGGATTTACCGAGCGAATACAATGGCGCGAGCCGCCCCGTAGAGGTCGTGAATCGGAATTTACGAAGATTTATCGGTACACGTAGCCCGGGAATCCCGGCCGCGCGGAACTCGGTTTTCGAGGAAAAGCGGTCCGAGCTCGCCGATAGTGGATCGCGGAAGGAAACAGCGAGGGAAGATTCTACGCGAGGGATCCTCGACGATTTTTCTTTCCTTCGGATTTCGCCGAGACCCTCTTAATATTTCGGCAAAGTCGCGAGGCGCGATGCGCGTATTTACCGTAACGACGTCGAAATAGCCCGTTCGCTGTACGCGACGCGCGAACCACTCGCGAGAGTTACGAGTTTCGTTCTCGTCGAGCTTTTTCGAGAGGACGACCGAACGGGTCGAAGGCGCGTGGTCCACCGGTCGCGTAAAAAGCACGAGGAGGGACGCGGGGCAACGATTTACGGGCCGCGAAGCTATCGGTGGCGAATCCTCGGCTCGGAAGCGTTCGGGGCGGGTTCGAGGATTAAACGGGCCGAGGCGTATTTCGTTGGGTCGTCGCCGCGCGAGGAGCGAAACGGAGCACGGTCGTGCCGGGGATAACCCGATTGGATACCTAAATCCGCTGGATTTGCCGGCCGAACTCGCAAAGGAACTCGCAAAGATCCCATTAGGAATTCTTCGTGGCCACCCCCCTCGGCGAACTCCGCGCCGCGAATTTTGCAAACACCGGCCGCGCAATTAAGCCAATTGATCGAAAAGTTTTCCCCGAGGAAAAGCGGCTCGGCTCGGCTCGGCGCGGCGCGGCGCGGCGCCCGTGAATCGAAATTGATTAGGGGTGGCGCCGCCGCGATTCTTCGTTCGCGCGTCGCGCTCGGTAATTCGCTCTTCGTTGCGCCGATACCACCGCGAACGAAGAAACTCCGAGTCGCGCGCGCGAATCGCCGTTCGACCAAGGCTGACGCGACTTCGGCTCGAATCGGTCGAAACAATTTTTCGAGCCGATGAGCGAGTTTCGATTTCGTCGGTTAAATTTTCTCCGGAGATTCGAGAGAGCCGCTCCGAACGCGAGAAAGGTGTATCGAGAGAACCGTTTCGCGGATCGCGCAAATTCCAATAGAAATCGAGTTCGGTGACAAGTTCCGAGCGTAGTCGCGACCGCGAGCGACGGCGAACTCGTTTGGGTCCGGAAAGTCCGGAAATCTCGAGCGTCGAGCGTCGAGCGACGCCGCGGAATTGAAATTTATCGGGAAGGCCCGTCTCTCCCGGGGAATCCCAGGAACGTAAAACGCGACCCTTAAGGCGAGCCGAGAAACGCCCACCCCACCGATGCGCATTTCGTCGGAACGACTCCGGGAAACCGGTGGAAACCGGGGGGGAAAACGGGGGATACCGGGGGGAAAACGAGGCATCGGCAGGGCGTGCACGACGCATCGAGGTACGAGCACGACGGAGAACCCTACCGACGAGGAAAGAACCACCGAACGAACGCGCGATTTCCCGGGGCGAGGTTACCCAACTCCGGCCGAGGGTGACATTGTTCCGAAACGCAACAGCCTCCCATTGGCCCTCGGTTGCAGCTGCTACTCGTATCCTAGCGCCACCGTTTTTTCCTCCTCTCCGTCGAAAAGCTTCCTTCTCCTCTTTCTCCGACTTTTAACGCCGACTCGCGAGAACGACGCGCGACCAACTACCTTACGAACGCGCTCGAATTCCGTCCTCGATCTTCCAATCGATCCTCTCGACTCGTTCCTAAATACCTACCCCCGTGTTTTCTTCTCGAACGCGAACGACCACCTCCGAGATACGATCGATCGCGACAGTGGTCGCGTCTCGTCCGTCGATCGCCGCGTTCTTACGAAGATTCGTAATTTCGCTCTCCTCTCGTCCCGTACCTCGAACGAGACGCTCGTTTTCTCCGATTTCTCGTTCCGTCGCGGTTCCTCCTCGGCGAGGAAATCTCCGTCCCTCGGAGCGACAACTCGCGAAGAAGTTGGCGACAGAAGCGGCGCTGATTGCTTCGAAAAAGGAAATTCTTCCCTCCCCCGGTGGTTCTAGCCGGTCCTCTGGTTTTTCGAGAGGACGGAACTTCGCCGAGCGGGTCTTTATTAAATCCGCGATACGACAGTGGCGAAAGTTCTCTCTCGCTTTCTTCGCGGAGCGAAAGGGTGACGGGGAGAGACACCTTTGCGCCGCCACCTTGACGATTGCGGGGAGAATCGAGTTACAAAGAAAATTAATTAGACGTCGAGCCGGGTCGTGTACAGAGGGACTTTGCGACGCTGCGCGACGCGACTGCTGCTGCCGGCCGTGCCGAACTTTCCGACGACGATCGCGCCGCGGCGAAGAAATCCCTTTTACCGCGGTTTATCGAATTTCCGCCGTAATAGCGCCGGGAAATCCGTTTTTCACGAGCGCCGCACGCGCGCAGCTTCGTCCCGGAATTTATCGCTCGATTAGCGATAACTCTCGCGGCAATAACGACTCTCGAACGTTGCGATTAATACCGCGATTTCCGCCGATTCGTCCGCGATACGTTTCGCTCGCGAGCTCTCGCAACAACGTTTACCCGCATCGGGGATCGAGTCTTAACCGGGTCGCGGTTCGTTCTCTCCGTTTCGTTTATTTTCTTTCGGCTCGGGTATTTTACGCGATGCAACTCGCATCGAGAACGAGGGGCGAACGATTCCGTTTCTCCGGAGAATTACGATCTCGACTCTCGCGCGGCGAATAATTTAACTCGGTTTGTTCTCGGTACAGGCCGCTCTCGCGTTTCTAAATCGGTTGCTCGCAGAGTTACTCGTTCGTTCGTCCCGAACGATAGATGCCCGTTCTCGAAACGAGACGACGACGTTTTCCCGATCAACGATCCACGGGACGTGTCGTCCTCGACGCAGGAGAAGAATTTTCTTTCGTTCGGAGAGCGATCCTCGAAATATTCCTAGACGCGGGAGAACCGAGTGGGTCGGCTCGAAACGCGGTACGCGGCGAATGGTCGCCACGTGGCCGAGCAGGCGGCTTCGAGGAGCGGAAGAGCGATTTTCTCGAAGAACGGTAAGACGCGCGGTCGACCCTATTAGCCGCGAAACGAGAAACGCGGTCCAGAAATCGGACGCAGCTGCTCGCAATTAGCGTGGGAAATGCATCGTCTCGGGGCTAATAGACGTTCGTACGACGCGTCGTTTTGTCCGCGAGGATCGGTCGTTGTCGAGGAAGGCGACGAACGCGCGTTCCCGATAAATCGACTCGTCCCGTGCGAGATTTACGCGCGGCGCGTTCCTCGGCGGTATACGAGCGGCGAAGGGCCGCGAGCGACGAACGCGATAAACGGGGGACCGTGGTGAAAAAAGGGACAACGGGGAAAATTAATCGGCGCGGGTTGGCTAGGTATCCGTGAACGCGTTCCGGTTTCGAACTATTTTGGAAAGGCGTTCCTTCTGGGAGTATCCCGGTCGGTACTCGATACGCAAAAACCGTCGTTAGTCACGGGAAACGTCGTTCCGTCGAGATAGGAGGGTCGAGCAGCTGCTCGTCGTAGCTCGTCCGCGCGATCGCGGCTAGACCTAGTCGGCGTCGGGTAACATTGTTGCGGGAAACGGTTCTTTGCGAACCGAGATACGTAATTGCGCGCGCTGCGAGGAACTCGCTCCCGTGGCTATCACCGGACGACGATCCGAGGAACATCGGTTTCGTCTTCGTTTTCGTCCACCGTCGTTTACCATTTTCCAGCTGCGGTGGCCACGGGGATAACGGTAATTCCGTACAAAGCGGAGCAAAACCTTTAAATAGTCGAAAGTGCGGGACAAAAGGGATCCTCGTCCGAGCGCTCGGAAATTGTACACCCGCTCCGGCTCGGAGTTGCTCGTATTATGAAAAAAACGAGCAATTTTTACGGTTCGCTTTTCCGCGAGAAAGTACAATTAGCGTTACAGTTTACGACGCCCGAGCACTCGCCGGCGGCGAATATTCTCCCGGTTGCGAGGTCGGAGATCGCGTCGGAACGTTATTTTCTTCGAAAATCCGTGCTACTCGTAAAGTTTCGTTCAACGAGCCGGCGAGCCTCGAAAGTTTCCTCGCGGAAAGAACGCAACGCCGCGGCGGCGAATTCGAGGAGAAAAAACGAGCCTAACGGCGGTGCGCGCGGGACAATCTCGGGCGTCCGGTAACGATGAGAAAGCGCCGAAAGTTTCGATGCCCCCTTGTATAATTTTCACCCGTTTTCACGGCGGCGTAGTTAAGTTGCAAAGAAAATTAATTAGGCGCCAGCGTGCCGCGCGTTGCTAGGAGCGCGGTACAGTGTGTTCCCAAAGTCGTTTCACCCTCCGACATTGTCCGCGCTCGCCGGCGAGGGGTCGAGAGCGTTCCTCGTTATTAGTCGGGAGTTCGGTGTTACCGGCGCGATAATCGTTCGATTCCCCCGGGGAGCGACGCGAGGCGACGCGACGCGACGCGACGCGACGCGACGCGACGCGACGCGAACGTCGGTTTCGAACGAAAAGCAACGTTTTCGAAGGCTCGGGATTTCGAGAACCGCGTCTCGAGCCTCCCGGGGTTCGTTAACGTTCCAAGTTCGATCGGAGGTTAAATATCAATTTCTCGGCGGACCGCGAGGAAATAAGTCGGGGACGGAAGGCGGCTAATTTCCCACCGCTCCGGGGCGGTGATTTATCGCGCGACAGCAGCCGTCGTTCTCGCCGCGAAACGAAACACCAGCCGCGAAACTTTGGAAACGCCCTGTACGTATAAAGCACGATATTCGAGCGAGCGGAGAGGAACGCGTCTATCCGGAATCTTGAAGGGCTTCGATAATATCTGCGAGCTACTTCCAAAGTCTCGGGAAAGTTCTAGCAGTTTACGATACGTGCTGCGAGGCAGCGTTAGCCAGCTACTCGATTCGCTTACGTCGGAGCGCAACCCGCTCGCTTCCGCGTCTTCTCCGCGGCAGTCTCCGGCTGCCCGTGGGCACCCGACTCGTCCATAAATTATCGCTCCGCGACACGCGCGAGCTCCGTGCAACCGCTCGCTGAAACTTTTCTCCTCGAGGATCCGTCGCGAGGGTAACCGGCTACGCTCCGGCGATCGTCGCGATTAGACTCGTATTTGTCCCCGCTCGATGCCAACGGATAAAGCCTCTTCCGGCGGCCGCTCGGCCGAGAGGGAACGCGTGGATTTTCCCTTCCATCGAGACCGGAAAGATACTTTTTCTTTTTTTTTTTCTTCCCTTTTTTCGCAACCGCGGCGAGTCGGCGTCGAAACGCGGAGAACCGCTCGGCGACCTCGACGAGGAAAAAGAGGAACCGGTCGGGTCGATAGGGTTACGTACGGTTCCGCGTGGAATGCGTTTTACAAAGAGTTTCCAGTTGTCGAGGGTTTTTTCCGTGAAAAAACTCCGCTCCCAGCGGCGAAATCTTTTTTCGCCGACGGTAAAACGGAGATCGAACGACAGAGCCGTTGTTACGAATCGAGCGACGACCGATCGATCCCGCGTTCCCCCGTTACGCGGAGAGCCTCGAGTTATCGTCGATTTTACGCCCGACGAACGACGAACAACGAGCCCCGAGTGGAATTGTTAACTCGGACGAGCGTTTTTCCATCGACGGGAACGCGGGAATTTACATCTTTCGGAACGATGGAAGAATTTTCTCGCGGAAAACCGCGATTCCCGAGATCTTTGAGAACCCTGCCAAAGAGACCACCGAAGAGAGAACGACTCGATCGTTGCATCGAGGATGCACTTTGTTCCGTACAGTCCGGGTTTTACGCACGATTTTCGCTCGGTTATTAAAAGTTGAAATTGTCCTTTTTTGCATTATTTCTCACGGACTGCGTCGAGCACCCTTTTAGAAAGTTTGCACTTCACCGGCGAAACTGCGACGCGACTGAATCGCGGAGGGAGAATTCGCAAATTATTAACGAGGGCCAGCGGGGAAGTTTCGCGACTGGACGACGCGTTTAACGCGCTCGATGGAAATTTGACGCGGGACGCGATGAATATACACTCGTTATATTCGTCGAGCCGATCGCGTTGCGTCCGGCGTTGCAACGAACGATCGTAACGCGATGTGGATTGCCGCTCGACGAACGCGTACACGGTGTTTCGTAACGCGCGAGAGGCGGGCCGAGAGTACGTTCGGAATTTAGAGGGTAAAATCGAAAGCCCGTCGCTCGTCGGAAATTACGCGCTAGACGCGACGGGCACCGTTTAAAACGAAACGCACACACCGGCCGAAAATAATTGGAAAAAGAAAACCGGAAAGCGGAAACCGCTCGTTCCCGCGGCGTACCGTTTCGTTCGAGCTGCCCGTCGAAATCGCGACGAAATCGAGCGACCGAAAAATTTACAAAGTGCTTTTACGATCGGCCGACGAACCTCCCTCCACCTCGGCGCCTCGAAAAACCGAAACGTCGAGAATCGAACGCGTCGAGGGGAGACGAACGTTCCTCGGGTTTTCCTCGATTTTCTCGAGACTCGACGGAACGTTTCGCTACGTGGAACTCGTTGCGCGAAAAGACGTCGTTCGAGTATTTACATTTTTCGATCGCCTCTCTCGAACCCGCGCAACGAGATTCCGATGCGCGTAGCTATACTCGTCGCGTTCGGGCGGTGAATTCAGCCGGGAAAGTCGCGCCCGTCGATAACGAACCCCCTCGCGAGGGTTCGAAGCCCTCTTCGATACGAGGAGCGCGCCGAGGAGGTAGGTGCTCGTCCCGGCCGAGTGCGCGAAACGCTCCCGAGTCGGCCAAATTCTGCGCCCGAGCGAATCGTAACATCCTCGATGCGCGTAGATACCGTCTGGAACGAATAAACCGGATACCGGCAACCTCTCTAAGTAATTGGACCGTTTTACTTCACCGAGAGATCCCCTGCATCGCGATCCTAAATACCAGGAACCGCCGCGCGAGCGCGCGCGCCTCGTACCGCCGATTCTTCTTATTCTCGCCGACTGCGCGAACAGATCCGAGTACGTCTCGAGTTTTGTTCGCCCGTGGCAATCTTCCTCAAAGCTCCGGAAACCGTCGTAACGGGTACGCGTCCGTCGATCGAGATCCTCGAACTTTCGCGTCTCGCCTCGTCCACGATCGGTTCCCTCGGTTTCGACGAAATCTCGGGGTGGACGTTTGCCGCGCTCGGCGAAACGATACTTTCCTTCGACGAATGAATAATTCACCGACCGGTCGCCGCTAATTCGTCCTCGCTCGCCGCGCAAAGGATCGCCGCTCGAAGAAGCGAAGAAGCGCTCGAGAAACCGGACGAGGAAGAATAGAAAGAAGAAGAAGAAGAGGAGGAAGAAGAAGAAAAAGGAAACGACCGGGAGAGAAAAAAAGCCGAGAGGAACGCGCGTGCGGGCGGGCGGCCGGGCGGCCGGGGGACGGACGGACGGACGGCTAGAAGAAATTTCTAATTAACCGAAAGAAAGAGCCGGGTCGGGCCGCGGCCGAGAAATATATATCGGTATCGAAGCTCCGGCTCCGAGAGAGGAGCGGCCGGTGCGAGCGGCAAGGGCCGCTCGGAGTCATGGATTTAAGAGAAAATTAAAAACTCGTTAACAAGAGCAAAATTACGAAACTCGTTAGCGAGAGGAGGAAAAGGGACGCGGCACGGGTACCGGGAGAACGGGGGAGAAGTTTTCACGGATTTTCGGTCGATGTCGAACAACGCGGGAGAATCGAGCGGCTCTTTGTCCGTTCGCGTCGTCGAGCGAGCCGGTCCTCGGCAACATTAGGGAAAAAACAAATATCGAGCAACAAAAGGCAGGGCGGCGAGGGGACCGGAACCCTTCGGCCCACGCAGGTGTCCCCCGGTCTGCCGGGGCTTACGGGAACGAATGCCAATGTCGGGGCGACGTTCGAGCCGAAAACACGATTTAGGGTGGAATAATCCGTTCGGTAAAGGTCTCCTCCTCCCGCTCTCGAGTCTCGTTGCTCTCTTTTTCTTCGGGCCGTCACTCTTCTCCATTTTTTCCCCGTGTTCTCTCCTCCTCCTCTTTCTCGTACGCGTCCACCGACTACCCCCGCCCCTCTCGACCCGGGACAACGTTGCCACGTGTATCACCGCGCGAGATCGAATTTAATTTAAAATACTCCCGCCGCTTTATAAATAGAGTCCCGAGCATCGCGGCGATGCGCGCCGTTCGTTGCGAGGACGATTCACCGGCTCGAATTTCATCGGACCGAGGGACCGGGTAACGCGGAGAACGGATCCTAACGCGTTCAACTTTTCCCGAGGAATCTGCGAATCTCGATCCGTTTTCGACACCGAGACGATCGTCCCTCGTCGAAAGTCGCGGTTCCTCGTCCTGCGCGACGCACGGTGGATCCTGCGGGTGAATCGTCGCGAGGCCGAGCAGAGCTTCCAGGAACGAAATTAACTCGACTCCCGACGACTGTCGCCGTCGCCGCTATTTACCCAAAAATACTCGACGACTCGACGTCGAACAAAGATCCGCCGAGAGAACGACGAAGGCCGTAAGACGCTCCCCGAAGAAATTTAATTAACGCCGACCCCCGGTGGCCCGCACCGCGTAACTCGGATTCGCAAGTGGATTAACACGTTCGACGACAAAAGGCCGGGAATATCGTAACGAGATTCTTCGGATTCCGTCGTCGAGCGTCTCGCAGACGACCCGTTCACCGGAAACTGACGGGGGTGGCCGAGGGGGAAGATCGTGCCGGGGAGAAAGTTCCTTAAGCGCATTTGTACTTTTCGCTCGGAACTTTTGACGTACCCCGGAGTACTCTCGGACCGCCTCGAAGGGTGGGACGACTGGCTTCCGATAGGGTCGTGCGCCGAATCCCGACCGGGCCGTTTTTTTCGACCGAGACCCGACCGTCGTTTCGAGGAACGCGCGGGACCGCGTATCGGCAGAGTCCCGACGACCCTCGGGACGGATTTACGAGCCGACTCCGCGGACTCGCGAAGCGGAGGAAATGAGAATGTCGCGGGATCGAAGCCCGAATGGAGATGCGGCGCGTTCCGGTCCGGGTCCACCTGCGGTACTTTGGGAATTTAGGGTGGCAGCTGGCGTCGACCGTTCGCGCCACCGGTACGGTTCTCCCGCGACCATTGCGTAACCATTTTTGAAGGTATTTCGGGCCGAAGCCTCGCCCCGGATATCGAGAGCGCGGCGCCCCGAAGCTTCGCGACACAATTCGACAATTTGCCGCGTTACCTTCGACGTCGTTCGCTTTGGCTCGAGTATTTTTTCCCCGAGAGATTTCTCCCGGTACGCTCGAAAAATTCGCGACGGCAACGTCGCGTTTAATACTTATTACGTTTGGTAGCGTTGCTCCCCGCGGCTCTTTGGGGAATTTCGGGTGGTTCGGGTGGTTCTTTCGTCGTTTCCGCCGCAGCTTCTTTCGCATTCGTCGACCGTTTCGATTTATATCGCGGTCGTTGCCGCGTTTATCGCGCAACTTTGCAAAACGTCCCTTCCACGCGCGTAGCGCGCCAGCTCCTAATTCACCGTCGCGTTCGGTCGAGAATACAACCGACCGCGCCAAATTACACCGTCGCGGAGTAATTACTTCGCGCGCTGCAGTCGCTACGGTAATACGTTTATCGTCTCGCGCCGCACGGCTCGAGTCCGCAACGATGAATAATTTAAAACCGCGGCGCGGCAACGGTCGCGTTGAAAGAACGACCGACCGGGCAACGTTCGAGAGAACTCCAAAGATAGAGATTACGTTACCGAGCTCGCCCGGATGGATACCCGGCCCCGTTAAATACCGAATACCGTATACTCGCCGATATCGCGAGTACGGTTTCCGGTCGGGCGACGTCCACGATCGCGGTAATTCGCGCTACGAACGAAAGCGTCGATGGGGGAAATCGAGCCGTCTCGAGATCGGCGAAAACTGGTCCGCGACGCAACGCGATTCGTTACCGGTAAAAAGTTCGTCGCGCGCATCACCGGCGAGAGGCCGCGTTTCGAGGGTCCCTCGTCGTTTACGATCTTTCTCGGATTCAAGGGAAGCGACGCGAGTCCCTCGGAAGAGAGGGTTCCTCCTCCCCGTGGCTACATCGAGTTTCCTGTAATCGACGACCACCGTCCGCCGACGCGTCGTCGTCTCGCGCCCGATCGTACAGCCGTAGGTTGTACGTTTCTCGCATACAGATTCGGCAGCCGAACGACGTCGAGGTAGCCCCTCCGTCCCTACCGACGTTTTTCCGTCTCCGTCTCCGGGAGTTTCCCATCGCCGACAGAAATTTCTCTCGAACGTCGCGAGACGACGGGACGCGGACCGAGCCGGTATCCTTTGGCCGTGGAAGGTTACGCTCGCCGCGTACCAACTGCGACGAGCTCAACGGAAAGATCCGCGAGGAAGACGCGGGGCTCGTTCTCGGGGAAAAAAGTACTCGAGGGGAGAGGGGTCCTCGCGCAGAATTCGCGCAGAAACACGAGCGCGCCGATCTCTAATCTCATTTTCCTGAAAAAGGAAGCCCCGGACGTTATATTCCGTACACATCCTTAAACACGACCGCCTGCAGCGCGCCGCGATCATGTATTATGCATTTGCCATCGCGAAGCGCGTACGTGCGCCGCCGCGTGTGCCCTCGACGTAGCAAACGCCCGATTCGCACGCGTGTTCGTACGTGTACCGTACACCTACCAGACCGTTCTCTTTCACTCGCGGAGAGAAACCCGGAGAAACGCTCGGACGATCGTCCGCTTTGCGTTCCGTTCGAGGAGGACGCGCTCGCCTTTTCCGTCTTCTCGAACTCGAATTCGAGAAACGAGCCGCCCGAGGAAGTCTCGGGTTTCGCGCGCTCCGCTTCGACGTTCGCGGTACGGAACCGCCCTGCGTTCGCGGAGAAACCCGAGACGGTCTCGAATATTGTGCCGGGGGTAGGAAATACTGCCCTCCCGAGGTCCTTTCCTCGACGGTGAGTCGCCGCTTTTACGGCGGACCGATTTGCCGTTTCGAAAACTTTCCGTCCTTTCGAAAAACGACCTTACCTACTCCTCGATAGCGCCCAACTTTCCTTGGAAACATTTTTTTCTCGCATACACCGGAATCCGGCGATTCTTCCTAACAACGATGAACCGTCTTTATCGGAGGAAACCGATAACGGTCCCCGGAATCCCGTAACGTCGATCTTCGTTCGAGAAGCCGCGAACAACCGCGACGAAATCGTCACGGGCGTAAATAAAATATACCGGAGATTCTCGAAAATCCGCGATACTCGATGTACAGGGGGTACTCAGAGTCGACGATGAAATACGAGGCGAGGTCGAGAAGGATTGTACGAGATCGCGCGGATCCCAGGAACCCGCGTATCCGGCGACGACTCGATTCCGTGTTCGATCCGGCGCGGTTTCGAAATTTCGGAAACTCCGAATGACTTATTCGTGGGAACAACGAACTCGGTCGCGTCGCGTAAATCGTCGAATCCGTTCGAACGACGTTAGAACTCGGTCGCTCGGAATAGATTCGTCGAGGCGACTCGGTGCCAAAATCTTCCTACCCCCGCCGCGGCGGAATCGACGGGAGGAACGCGACGTAAAGAGTAATTTCGCGTTTATTTAACAGGCTCGCGCAATACGGCCAAGTTCGAGCGTAATACGAAAATTATTTTCCCGGCGGTCCGTTCCCGACGCGCTTCGAAAAGAACGACCGCGCGAACGGCCAGGAGTAATTAACGTAGCTTAACGCGGTTCGCTCGGCTGTTTGTTGGCAAAAATTCTCGTTTAAAAAACGCGAGATACGCGCGACCGGGTATAGGGTTCGCGTCGCGTCGCGTTTCCCGGTATAATTGTACACGCCGGTAAGAACGAACAACGCGCGTCTAATTTCGGCTCGCCGTGCCTCGTGGATTTTTTCGTATTTCGCGAACCCGCGTGCGGCGAGATTCGCCCGTTTCCGCGGAACCTTCCGAGAGGGACGCCCTACGGCCCGTCGGTTCGAAGTATCGGCGGATCGAGTTTGGACGCGCGTCTCCGCGCGACCCTTAACGGGATCCCTCTTTCGAAAAAGTTTCCGCGCAACGGCGAAGAATAATCGACCCGTATATTTAAACTCGAGCATAAAAGTCACGGGGCGAAGAACCGTGGCCGCGGAAAACGAGGGAGGGGAGAGAAAAAGAAACGACCGGAGGAGCAGTTAGTATCGCTACATTTGCGGGGAAAGAACGACCGATCGTAAAAGTCGCGAGGACGAGGCTCTAATATACCGGCCACGCGAGGCCGAACAGCCGCGCGAGGATAAAACTGGGCGGGCCGGGGCGCAGGAAAGCCCGGCGACGCGCTTTTTCGGGACGTGTGGCCTCGAATCGATCGAACCTCGACGATCTTGGACGATCTTGGACGATCTTGGACGATCTTGGACGATTTTCGAGGATCCTTCGTCGCGAATAGGGCGGCTGCCCGCGAGTTTATCGATGGCCGGCCCGGATGAAACTTTACGACCGACTAATATTCCGTCTCGAAAAACCTCGGAGATTCGAGCACTCGAACGACTTTATCGCTCCCCGAGACGAAACAGCGATCCTCTTCCCGATGCCAAACCGCGGCGGGGAGAACGCTCCTCGTAAAATTTTAACTATTTCGCTTACGGCCGAATTTGGACGATTCCAGCTCCGAATGCGCGATCAAAATTGTCAAAGTTGGAACGTTCGCGAAGACGCGTCCACGGAATCGGTGAGCTCGAACTTTGCCAATTTTTTCCGCCTACTTGGAAGGAAAACTATCGGTCGAAATTTTACAACGGCGCTCGGCTCTCCTTCCTCGTCGGCGGACGCGCGCGATTCGAACCGAAGAACGATTTCGCGAGTCCCGAAAACACGGCTCGGCGTTGTCTCGTCGCGTTACGATCGATAGATTTGCGCGCGTTTGACCGCGATCCGGCTCGCGTACGAATCTTTCCGCGGGCAGTTATTCGGTCGGTGCGACTCGGTGGACAAACAACGCGGTTCGTATTCGCGCGACCGATCCGGCCGGTTCGCGAAATATCGTTCGCGATACGGGGAAACGCGTTTTCATAAACGCGAAACGCGAAACGCGACGGCACCGCGCGACCGTATGGAAATTACGCGGCGCGTTTACGGTCGCTACGCGCCGAATCTACGCCGCTGTTTAGCGAAATTACGACGCAGGGAGAACGCCGGGGATGGAAACGAGAAACACGGCACGTTTTTGCTTTAATTATCGCGCGCCGCGATTGCGGTCCGGCCGAGCTTTCCAGACTTTGACGTATTGCCGGGTATCGCGCGCCAGATTCTCCCGGAATATTTTTCATTACGCTCCGCGCGTTCCTTCGGGGGTAATTTTTACGACGTATCGCCTCCCGGTTTCTCGCGCGACCGGTCGACGGCCCGTATCTCTTGCTCGAGAATCGTTGACCTTTGCGCGTCCGACGCGAACGACGAAACCGAGAGGGGTGCTCTATCGACGCCCAGCGCGAACCTTACGACCGGAATCGAACGTTCGAGTCGTCGCGATAAACGCGAACGGGGCGCTTCGGAATTTCTTCTCGTTCGCCGGTCCGTTGATTGCTCGCTTCCCTTTAGAGCGTACGCCCTCGGTTCTTCGATATTTTCTCGAGCGACGGCCGCGTGAAAATAATTTTCGTGGATCGCGATATTTGCCAGGGGAAGGAAAGTAATGCTGGGCAGCGAGGATAGTTCGTCTTTGCTCGTTCGATGGAAAGAACGCCGTCGAAGCGCCTAGTTACCGCAACGTCGCGTTCACCCTCGAAATCGGTGCTTACCCTCGAATCGCGGCCCTCTTCGCGAAATCGTCCCTCGAAATCGCCTCGATTCGCGGCTGGAAACGAACGAAACGGACTCGGTAATTTTATTCGGGGAAAGTCTCGATTCCTTGTAAACGGGACGCCCGTGACCCGCTCGGGTCGCGGTTATCGTAGCCGCTCGCTCGTCGGATCGAACTCGGGTTTCTTCGTTATCCGAGCGAGCGCGCAAACACGATCCGAGAAAACCGAGTAATCGATTCCGCCGCGAATCTCTCTTATCGGGCCCACGGAACCTCGGCTCGTTCGCGGTCCAACTCGCAACTTCGTGCCCGTCGATGCGCGACCCGGCCAAAGATCCAAGATTTTCCTATCTATCCTCGCCGCGGAGCGTTCCACGAGGCAAATTATCGCGACCCGGCCCGGCAGCCTCCGGGATTCTATTACTCCGCGAACGCGAGAGGAGTTTCCCGTTCGAAGACGATTTCGAACACGGAAAGAGGAACGACTTACAACGTTTTCGCGATATCTTCTCCGCGGAGGAGCAGCTACCTTCCGAGAGATAGAGATACGAGAGAGGTGGAAGAAATTCCGCGCGACCTTGTTCCGCGATATTCGCTCGGGTCGATCGAGCCGGAGAGGAGCGACGATCGAATAGCGACGAAAGGTTTTCTTTCGTCGATCGCGCGCTTTAATTTCCCTTGCGTTATTTTTCGACGACTCGTTTCGGTGTTGGAGGCGCGACGAGGAACTCGTCGACGAGAAGGTTTAAATCGGCGCGAGTCGAGCGGTCGTACCGGTCCGATCGATATCGGTCGAATCCGTGGCAACGTCGCCGACTCCGCCTCGTCGTCTCGGTCCCGATCGGTCGTCGCGAGGGTCCGCGCGCCGCCCACGCGGATCGCTCGAACCCCGTCCTGTGTTATGCTAATAACGCCGCCGAGGAGAACATCGGCCCCGATACCGACTCGCTCCCCGGATAAGATAACCCGAATCCCCACACCGGGGGGTGGACGGGGGGAGGGGTCCGGACCGGCCGTAATTAAGGCGTACCCGGCGTACGGAGCGGATTTCTCGTCGAGGACTCGTCGAACGCGGATCGAAGAACCGGGGAGGTCTTTTCACGGCGCACGACGGATATCTCAATCGGCGGCTCTTCCCCGAGACCAGTTCTTCGACGAGGAATCCGCCCCGAGCGGAAACACGGAACTATCGGAATGCGTACCGAGCTCGATCGAAGACTCGATCGGGGAAATTAGCGTTACGCGTTCGCGGCGGAATGTCGTAAGGAGTATTCGAATTCGCGAGGATACGGCCTCGTCTCGGGTATACTCGGAAACTCGATGCTCGAAAATCTCGGCCCGCGTTTTCTCTTCGGAGAAAATATTCCGCAGCTCGGGTAATCGGTCCCGATTCTCCGTGTCGCGAGACGGTGCCGCGTTACGGTCGGCGCGAGGAGAATTCGAGATCGTCGGGACTCGTCGCGAGTAGATTCGCGGAGTTTCGAGAGGGAGTCGGGCTCCCTGGTAAGGGAAAACGATGTCCCGAGCTGCGACGCGGAGTGGATGGTATTGGGAGCTCGCGCCGGAACGGGATGCAATATCGGTGCCATATCGGCCGAACGCGCGAAAGAGTACGTCCCGGAACGACACCGTAAACCGTTTCTACGACTCGCGGCCCGGCCGAGAGAAACCGAGCCGGGAGAGACCTCGCGAGCATCGGGAATTCGGATACCCGGATCGGTTCGAATCGGATGGAATCGAGTTCACGGAGTTTCTCTCGTTTCTCACGGTAGCGGTGGAAATTGCGACGAAGAGTACACGGACGAGAATCCGTGGCGGAGAATCGGTGAACGCCGCTCGAGGACGCGAACCGAAGGCGGGACGATCGAGGAGGACGGTTCCTTCTCGAGAACGCGGGGCGTTCCGTTCGAGAAGAAAAATACGCGGAAAATTTTTCGTCCCGTCGTCGAAGATCCGACTCGAGTCGGCTCGCGAAATTTTCGTCGGTCCCCCTCGAGCGAGAGCTAAAAATCGCGAAGAGCGAGAAGAGAGAAACGGGGCCGCTAATACGAATTCGATGGTCGACCGGTTAACCAACGAGCGCGGAGCCGAAGAAAAAACACGAATTCGTGTCGAGCCACCGAAAGGGCGGAACGACGAATAAATAAACACGGAGAAACGCGTCGAGGCGGTCCTCGGTGGATTCCCCGAGACACGCGGCCGCCGTCGATCGCACAATATCGGCGTCTCCGGGGTAAATAGAACGTCGGGCCAACGACGGTCCCCCTCGGGTGCTGGCAAGGGCGGCAACCCTCGTCCGAGGCAACCCGCGCAAACGTTAACCGCGAATTTATTTCGGCCGTCGCCCGTCGCACCGAAGGAAAATCGATTCGTACGGGAGCACGTACCGGTCCTCGCCAATTCCCCCGATTTTGCGCCAATCGTTCCACGATTCTCGACGCGCGAACACTTTTCTCGGCGAACCGCGCCGTCTTCCCGAGAGTCGAGGCCGAGCTCGCTCGCGATCCTCCGAAACCTCCGACTCTTCGATATCGTAAATCGCGTTCGGCGATCCTTCGAGCTTACGCCGTTCCGGGGTAACGAGAAGGAAACAATCGAAAATCGATTTTGCGGGGAAACGCGTTCGCGAAAACTCTCGTCGGCCGAAACGCTCGCTCGCCGATCGGAAAGGTCGATCACCGGCGAGGGCTAGCGCGTCGAAAGCGCGGTCTCTTCGAAGCGATTCGTTTGATAACCGTTTGAGCGACAAAACGGGGAGAAGAAGGACTGGGAACCGAGCGATAAATATAACGGCGCGTTCCCCCGGTCCGAAGTTGGACGCGGATGTACGGTCGGAAAACGTTAAACACCGTGGGGTGGCGTTCGAGCTCTCGGTTCGCGTGGTTGCGCGTCCCGCGAAAGCGGCTCCTTCGATTCCGCGAGTTCGTCGTTCGAAAGTGACCCTCCGTCGCGCGTTCGAGCAGCCGAGGATCGACCGCTTTATTTTCGATCGAATTTAAACGTCGCCACCTTCCCGATGCGTCCACGTCGGCCCGTTCCGCACCGCGACCAACGAGCTCGACGACGCGAAACCTCGAATTACCATTTGCCTTGTTCGCGGCGAACCATCAAGTCGTCCGTCGGCATATGCGTGCAATCACGAATTGCGCATCGATGCGCGCACTTCCGCCTGCACGCATCCCGACGCATGCATGCGCGCCCCGATACCCACGGACTGCGAATCGCGGATCGATAACGTTATCGAGCCGCCGCCGCCGCCGCCGCCGCCGCCGCCGCCAACGCCAACGCCAACGCCGCCTCCACCGCTGCTACCGCCGCGACGGCTCGACCGGTAAGCACCTCGACGATGCCTCGGAATCGACCCTTTTTTTTCCTTCTTCGCGTCGTCGGCCCCGAGCGATTCGTTGATTCTTCGTTCGCGGATCGATCGATCGATCGACGAACGCGCGGGAGCCGAGAAATCGAGGAATCGCGGCTACGCGGAATACGCGAGTCGTTCGAGTTTACGAAGCGTTATCGAGAACGATCGAGCTCCTCTCGGTGAATTAGCTCCGGAAACGGTTCGGAAAATCTTTCCCGACGATCGAGAAAGAGAGGGAACGAAAAAATTCCGAGCGTCTCCGTATTTCCCGCGGGATTAAACGAATTTCCACGCGCCTCTATCGCGCTCGTAACGCGTTCTTCTTTTTCTTCGTTAGAGTAGCGGCGGAACGGTCGGTAATGGCGGGTCGCGCGCGGCAGCGCGGCAGCGCGGCAGCGCGTAGCCGTCGACGTGGATTAATGTTTCGACGGTGGATGTTTTTCCGCTTTCTATGGAGATTCCCCGCGAACGCGAGTAACGAGATCTCGGGCGATTTTTCCCGCTCGGCGAGCGGAGGGGACGGGTAAGGTCGCGTCGCCGGCTCGTCGACGGATCCGCGCGCGACCGACCACGCTTCCGCAATTGTCGCGTTAATTCCGACGTCACGGTTTCGAGATTAAGGAGATTCGAAGCAGCGCGCTTAATTCGAGAAACCCTCGTTCGCCGTCACGTGTAAACACACGACCCTCCGCCAGATTTCCCATTAGATTAGAGAAATCAAAGGCTTACGCGTCTTGCCGCTCGCCGCCCGCCGTCTCTTCGACCCGACACCCTCTAAAATATGCAGATCCCCTTTCGTCGTGGAATTTTCTGTTTAGCGCGGTTCCCGATGGCCAACGCGGCGAAACCTACGCCGGATGCGGCAATTTCGCGCGAACCTTTCGCGTTTCTTCGTTTTTGTGACGATTTTACGCTTCGAGAACCGAAACGCGCTAAATCGTGGAAATTGTCCGCGAGCGGAAACGGCTCCTCTCGTTTCCACGGGGGCGTCGTCGTCGTCGTTTCGAGACCGCGTTCGTCGATCGTCCACGGGAAGCGATACGTTCGCGGGTGAAATCGAGCGTCGCGCTTATCGCGAGCGATCGTTTCGGCGTGCGCGGCGTCGCTCGTTCTCGTCCCTCTCTTTCTCTCGGTCTCCGTTCGTTTCCGTCCCTTCGGTCGGTCCTCGAGCGTCCGTTTCTCCCCCGAGTTCCCAGCGAGCCATACATATCCGAAGATTCATGTCCCGTTGTGATTAATAACGTCTCCCGAAAAAGGAAGAGCGCGACGACCCGGACCCGTCGCGCGACACCCGAAACGCGCGTCCCCGGAAAAACCTCTCGCGAATTTCGAACGAAGCTCGAGGTTCGCGCGTATCTTTTTACGCCTCGTTTCGACGCGTACCGAGTGACTCGACGAAACTGCCCTTCCGTTGCGTATCCTTTTGGACGTCGAGTAAATGCTCCAGTGACGAAAGAGAAGCGAGGTCGCTCGTTGGCCGAGGAAACCGAGGACTCGGACGATCCGAGCCGAACGCGTTCGCGATCGCGATCGGGGAGAACGGATCGACGATCGATCCGGAAGAAACGCTCGATCGGACCGAGGAGGAATCGCGGGCGCGCGCGATACTCGGAGTTGTTTACCGCAACGGTCGATTCGGCGAACCGGGTCGAAAAAGTTCCGAGGGAGGGGAAGAAATAAATCGCGGTAATAAAAATCCGATCGGCGACTCGCGGAACTCGCCGTCGAAAAACGTCCGTTTTTCTCGATCCGCTTTCCCCACGGCGTGCCCACTTTGCGGTCCTTTGCGCGATATTTGATCGATAGACTTCGCAACGTTCTCGCTGGAAGAAAAACAAGCCCGGGAAGATCGATCGACTCGAACGCGCGCAAAAGGGTAAGTACGTCCAATTTCCATGAAATTGCTCCTCGTTTTCGGTGCTCGGTTCTTCGGGAGCCATCGAGGCGAAACACGCGACCCAACGGAGACCGGAGAAAAAGAACCGTTTAAAACGGTAAAAAGGGAAGCGGAAGGAAAAAGGTTAAAATATTCGCTCGGGCGACGCGACGCTCGCTCGTACAATTACGAGCGAGGATCGGCTGGTTGCCCTCGCGATTAAAAATTTCATCGACGACGCGCGTACGCGAATCTCGGTGCTCCTGGAGGCTTTGCGGCGCGACGCTCGATCCACGCTCTTGGCAATTTAACCGGTGAACAAAGCCGAGGAATTCCCTCGACTCCTCCCGTAAAAAGGTCAACGCGTTCGATTTCCGTGGAACGATTGTTCGACGTCGGTCGTCTCGTCGCCGGACGTCGAAAGCGAAACGCGAAACGCTCCAACCCGCCCGCGACCGACTTGGTTCCGAGCGCGGGTCGATCGGTGGGTTTCGGTCGCGGAAAATCCTTCGATTCGATAAATCGTTCCGGCAACGCGAACTCGTAAAGCACGCGGTCCCGAGAAGCGTCGCGGTAAATTTAAAAGAGCGCCGGCTAACGACGAGCGGCGCTCCCCTCTCGACAAAGAATTCCATTCGCTGCAATGTGCGCACCTTCGTTCCTCGAGCTTTACGACTTCATTGTTGCGTCGCGATGCAACCCGGTCACCGACAACGCTCGATTTACCGATCGGCGCACAAAGGGGTCGATACGTCCAATTTCCATGCGAAGACTCGCCGGTATCTACTTTCATTCGGGCCGGCGAACCTTAAAATACGAGACCCCTCGCCTCGGGAGTTTCGGGACGAAATAAAATCGAGAAGGGGTTCGAGCTTCGCTCCGTTCGGTGAAAAGTGGTCGCAAGGTCGGTTTCCGGTTTCCCGCGAAGGCTTCCAGCGGCTCTCTCGTTTCTGTTTTTCGCGACGAACGTCTCCCGAGAAGAGAACCCGTTTCTTCCGGACCACTCGCGACACGGACAACCTTACCAATTTCCCGCCGCGTTAACGCCGAATCGAGTCCGCGCCCTCGTGGGGCCGGACGAGGCACGGGGTCATCTTTTTCTCCGTTGCGCGCCACTCGCGACGCTTTCCGGGAATTCGAGAAATTTTCCACCGCTGCGAAAGGGATCCTTTTCGAGAACGCGTTCGAGAAGGACCCTTCGACGAGTCGATTCGATTCGTTTCCCGTCGAAAAGGGTGGACGTCGCGTGTCGTTTGGAAAAATCGGCAAACGATCGAACGAATTTCCTCTTGCATCGTTTCTCGGGGAAACGAGGAACCCGTTTCTTTCGGAATTTTCTCGCTACAGTTTCACGGAGCGTTCTGGACTCCGCTCGCGGACGAGAGAACGGACGTTCGATCCGTAACGGGCGTCGACGAGGAAAGACAAGGAGGCGAAAGGTTTTCGGTAGAATCGAGACTGCTCGGTCCTCGCGAGCGGAGGTTTCGTTCCGGAGCGGCGACTCGATCGCCGGGTCGGTCAAAGGGGCCGTCCGCCGGAA
The DNA here is from genome assembly GCF_051014685.1 of Ptiloglossa arizonensis. Classification (NCBI taxonomy): domain Eukaryota; kingdom Metazoa; phylum Arthropoda; class Insecta; order Hymenoptera; family Colletidae; genus Ptiloglossa; species Ptiloglossa arizonensis. Next base: position 35,129,607 of record NC_135048.1, read on the forward strand.
CGAAACGGAAGCCGCGACGATCGACTCCGTGGGTGAATTCGTAGGTGACGTCCCGAAGGAGCGGGGCAAGGGGCCGGGGGGTACAAAGGGCGGGTCGGTGGCAAAAACTGCGAAGCGCTCTGTAGAATTTTCAATAAGGCGGGGTCGGAAGAAGAAGATTAATGCAACGCCGCCGGGGGACCTTAGGAGACGACAGCGACACGACTGTCAAAAGAACAGATCCCCGGAGGCAAAGTCCATTCGCTCCTGCGAGTCCGCAATCCCCCCGTCCCCTTCCCCTCCCCTTGGACGTCTTCCTTTTCTTCTTCCGCTCGTCGCGTTCTCGTCGGCTCGGTCTTTACCCTTCCCTTCGGCCCGTTCGCGTCCTTCGGCGCTCTTTACGAGATTCAAATTCGCTCCTAGCTTCTACTACCCTTTGGCACGAGGATCCTCCGCTGGATACTCACCCGTTGGCTCGTTGGCTCGTTGGCTCGTTGGCTCGTTCGCTCGTTCCTCGGTCCTTCCTCTCTGCGTATCCAGGACGTTCACGCTCGCGTTCGTTTCCCTTTGTCCCTATCGGCGACCGTTCTCTCTCTCTCCGAAGAAGAAGAAGAAGAAGCGCGTACGCGTGCAGGTGCAGCCGAGCGAGACGACGTACTCGCCGGAGAGGAAAAAGTGTCGGGCGCGTCGTAGTCGGGACCGAGGGCGGTTCGAAGCGATCGGCGAGTGCAACCCCTGACCCGCGGAGCGAACCGCGATTCCTCGTCCTCGTCTCGATCGATCCCGCTCGCACCGACTCGTCGAGAGACCAAGGTTCCGCGGTTTCCGTTTCTCTCTCTCCGTTTTTTTTTTCCTTTCGGAAGCAACGAATCGCGACACTCGGAGCGGGACGATCTCCGCGAAAACGGTATCCGGGAACGCGCTTTGTTCTCGGACGGAGAAGTTGCTCGACGAGTCGCTCGCGCGAGAAAAGGGAAGCCGGTGCCCGATAAAAGGTATCGCAACGAAACTTACGGAGGTAGGAGGAAAGTTTTTCCATCGTCGGGAGGATAACCGCCGCGCGCTCGAATCGCGGCTCGTGGCGGCGGTAAACGTGCCTCGCGTACCGTAACGAGCGCGAACCGCGTTAGGGCATTGTCGTTCGCGATTCGCCGGACGGACCAGCTACTCGCCACCGACTTCGATGCGTATCCGTAATTCGAATTCCGCGTTAAACGTCCATCCAGTTTCTTCCTCTTGGACGGTTGGCGACGTTGACCGGAATTACGAGCACAATTTCTCGCCGGAAGAGAAATTCCTACGAACGGAATCTCGATCCGAGGAAAGGATAAACGCGATTGCGGAACGTTACGGAGTAGTGTCCTTCGATCGGGCCCTTTTCTCTCTTCCCTTCCGTCGCGTCCTCCGAGTTCGAAACGGTCGACCTTGTTCCTGAAAATATTCCGAGAACCCGCGAAACACTGCCACCTCCTCGGACGTCGCGTTTCGAACGGGGCAAGGGGAGAGGGAAATACGGGGAAAATACGCAAAACCGATTTCCTTCGATTCCGAGTAACTTTATTTTGTCTGAAAACGCGTCACTTGGAACGCAAGTCCGACACGGGAGCGATAACCGGGTGCACGAGGGTCTCGAGGCTGAACGATCGATTCGCGTTTAATTTTTCGGCGCGGACCAGAGGCGATCCTTTGCGAACGGAAAGCCTTAACGACGACTACGCTCCACGCGCGTAACGAAAAAGGATCGAAAAAACGAAACGGTCCCGGTTTTTTTAGCGTAAAAGTAACGTTTCGATTCGGTTCCGGGATTTATTTCCGTGGCCGCGAGCGTCGCGGAGGATAATACGTTTCCGATGACGGAATTACTCGCGCGGCATTCGATTCCGCGAATCGCGTTCGCGTCGCAACGACTCGACAACAATTAGCAACGATTCGCGTCGAAAGCGTTCGTGTCCGTTATTTTTCTCCGCGTTTCGCTGGTCGAGCGTACCGCGAGTTTTCGATTTGTACAATCTCTCGAGACAGCGCGCCGTTATGGAGTGCGGCGAGACGAGTTTCGAAACTACTCGCGGCGAACAAAAGTGGTTTCGATCGAAGAAAACGTATCGCGTTTGGCGCGGGTCGATAACGATGCGAAGATCCGCGGTTACCGGCCGAGCGGAACGGTCGGTGTTTCGGCCCACCGCCACGGATGGCGCGCGCGGTACGAATCGCCCCATGGATCGTGGATCCTATCGACGAGGAAAACGACCGAAATCCTTCTTCCGATCGAGAAGCATCGGTCGTCTCCTCGCCGACTCGAAATCTTCGATCGATCGCGCGTTTTCGTCCTCGCGAGTCGATTCGTCGCTAAGTTTACTCGACGGGTAAGGGAGGTGGACGGAAACACCGAGCGGTTTTTTCCGCGGCGTAGCGAGCGGCGCACGCGTCGAGCACGATCTTGAACGGATGCGGGACAACGTTCTCGGAAGACATCAGCTCCCCGATGCACTTCCGGTATTCCTCCAGGCGTTTCGCCTCCTCCAGGTGTCGGTTCCTCTCGCGGTCGATTTCGCGGCGACGAGCATCGTCCGCGTTTCTCTGCTGGTCCTCCAGGTCCTTCTTGTAAAGCAGCTTCCTGTGCCTCGCCTCCTCTCTGGCGCGAGCGGCCAGTTCGGCCGCCAGCTCGATTTCCCTTTCCGTCGCTTCGTTCTCCAACCTTCTTTGCTCCCGGTCCTCCTGCTCCTTCGAACGCTTCCACTCGAGTTGACGCTCGCGACCCCGAAGACAATCCCGAAGACCTCTCCGTTTGGCCTCTCGAGAGTTGTTCGCGTCGAGGTCGCGTTTGGCGTCGATTTCCTTCGTCGCCCGTTCGATCGCTCGCTCCATCTGGAGGTTCCTCTCGGCCTCTTCTTTCCCGATTTGGTCCAGGTAGCGGGCGTAAGCTCGCAGCTCCTCGCGGAGAGCCTCGGTGCCCTCTCGCGCGTCGCTTCGTTCCTTGGCCGATTCCTGGTCGGCGAGGATTAGCAGCAAACGGTCCGTTTCGGCTTCCTTACGGTTTCTATCGGCCAGTTCCCTTTCGGCGATCCGTATTTGCTCGAGCAGATCCTTTCTGAGGTCCTCCCTCTTCCGTCGTTCCCGCTCGATTCTCTCTAGCTCGTCCCGACGCTCGTCCGCCGCCAGTCGCTCCAGGTTCTCCCTGTCCTCGTCCCTCAGCCGTCTTCCCCGCTCCTCGATGTCCCGCTTCCCGGCGATTTGCATCGCGAGAGCCGTGGTCGTCCGTTGTCGGTCCAGACGGCGCTTCTCCGCTTCGTCGGCGTCTCTCCGGTTCTTGGCCTCGACGTCCTTCAGCATCAGACCGTGCCACAGCCTCTCGATCTCCTCCTCCTCCCGCCTCTTGGCCTCGTTGTCCTCGATTTGAGCCAGGTTGATCTCCTTCGCCTCGATCGCGTACCTCTTCGCGATCCTCTCGCGTATTTCGGGACACCGACTTACGGTCTGCTGCGTCTTCTTCGCGGTCACCAAGGCCAGTCGGTGGTCCTCCCGTTGCTCGCGCAGCTCCTCGGTCTTTCGGCGCATCTCGTCGGTTTTGTCACGGTCGCCGCGTTGGGCCTGCTCGACCGTTTCGCGGATGAGCTCCATTTGTTCTCGCAGTAGCAATTCGCGCAGCTTCTCCCGTCTCGCGTTCACGCGGTCCTCTTGGTCGGCCAATCCTGAGGAATCGAGGGATCGTAAACGACGTCCGAAGCGAGCTCGGACCGCGAAACCTCGAATGTCCGGGCTCCTCGAGCGGCAAGGAACCATTCGAGGAACCCGGATCGCGAGCTTCGGGAGTGTTCTCGAGTACCTTGACGAACGCGTTGCCAGACTTTTCTCGCGGCGATCTTCCTGTCCGTGTGCTCCGCAAAGTCCAGGAGCTCGATGATCTGCCTGTCGCGGTCCCTGGCCCTCTCCTCTTCGTACAGCTGGAACTTGTCTCCGTCCTCGTGCTCGGCGAGCCTGCCCTCGCGTTTCCGCGATCCGCGACCACGGGGACACTTCGGTATCTCGTTTTCCAACGGGAAGAAACTCATATCGAGGAGAATCGCGGCGGTGGCGCGGACGGGATCGAACGATCTCCGCGGATCTTCGAGCCGGTGTTTACGGTTACTATGACGATCTCCGGTCCCATCGAATTAATATTCGAGTTCGAGGAAGGCGAGCTAGGATCGATTCGCAGCGGCGCGGTGTTCCAGTTACGGCGCGATTAGGGCGTGTACACAAGTCGCGCGGGAATTTCGTCTCGGTGACCGTTACCGTAGGGTTGCGCGTCTAGCGCGCGACGCATCGTTTTCGAAAGGATCCGCGAACAACGGCCCCGGACCCTGGGACCCTCGTCCCTCGCGCGAGAAAGCAATTATCCGAGAGAATTGGACGCAAAATAGTCGGATCGGGAGCAAGAGCAACGCAAACTCGAGGGTAAAGTGGGAACATTGCGCGCGCGCGCGCGCCTTGTAAACTTGGAGACTTCGGGACTTTGGCGAAGCGGGCTTCCCTCGTCTTTCCGAGTTCATCGAGTTTACGAGACTCGGCGCAGTTCGATTACACGCCCCCGGGCACGGCTGCAACGCAACCTCTGTATCGAAGTAATCGAGCTCGCAATATCCCCGCCGATTTCCCTGGGAAATTTCGCGGGCACGGAACTCGAAGCGATCGCGCGAGCCGAACGATTCCCCTCTCGTTCGACTTTTCCAAATTTCGACAAACGATCCCTCTCCCACGTTTCGATATTTTTTCGGCACGGAAAGTTTTTTCTTGGTCGATCACCCGTTCGATTCGTCAGTCGACTATCGCGTCGGTTCGTCGGGATCCCCGACAGATGGGGCGTTGATTTTCGAGCTTTCTCGATGGTGAAAACGCGAAAGAAAGGACTAATGATGCGGTCGCGAGACTCGCCGTTTCATACTAACCTGGCGTAGGGGATATCGCGATCAACGAGGCGATTCCCCCGGGCGGGAGGCCACGCGCCGAAGCCTGTAAGTACTCCTAACGAGAGTATTTGTGCGTTCAATTTTTGAGAGTGTGGGGTTCTCGCCGGAACGCAGGCCCCATACGTAATCGTCCAACGAAATCTCGCGGCGGGTTTTTTTTCCTCGAACGAGAAATAGGTCGGTCGAGGAAAGTGTCGGGCGAAAAGCCGGTTCTCCGTCGATGCGGCGGTCGGGGTGGAACGGAGAAACGCGGATGGGAAAAGAGCCGACGAGAGGAGGACCTTTTTGTCCCGGTTCGGTAGGCGCTTCGGGCAAGAGACCGCTTGGCTCGGAGACGCTTCGACGACGAGTGGGCCGCGAGGCGGTGGCTGCGTTCAACGAATTCACCCAGTTTCGCGGGGCGAATAGTCGCCAGGAATCCTCTCTTGAGACATTGACAGTTCTCATTGCAGAGCTTAACTTACCCCCAAGTGTTCCTCGGACCGGGAAGGAAGAAGAACGTTCTCGTCTCGAGACGTTCTCACAATGGCGCGTGGCTCGATGATCGAGAATCCTCGTCGAAACGGGTCGAAATGGGTCGAAACGATGCGCGCCGGGATTACGAACGCGACGGTTTCGCGTTGCGGGGCGATCGTGCGCGGTAATAAAACGAATCCGGTCGATTCGTAACAACTCTCTGCCTTTAATCGCAATATACATGCGCGTTTTACTCGTACAAACCGTTTCATTTTATACAGATCGTTGCGCGTACGTACACGATTCGGGCGGTTCGCGTGGCGAGCGACCGATCGACGCCGATCGGTGAGCGGTCGCTCGCCGCGCGATTCGTAGTGTTCCGCGTTTTCGGAACCTCTTAAGAGATACGTGTGCGTTGAACGCAAAGATTGGCTCGATGCTCGGTTCGAGTTCGAATCCGATCGGTCCTCGCGGGCCCGGTGATTCGCGGGACCGAAACGGCCGGTCGCGGTCCACCGAAGCGGAGCGGCTCGCTCGAGCGCCGGAAGCGCGATACCCGGGCCTGGAAGTCCGGACAGAGGCGTTCGAGAAAGCATGCATAGGGTTCCAAGCCGGTAGAAAAGATTATTCCGCGTAACGGAATGCGCCGAGAGTACAATGGACCGATTCTGCGCTACGATCGGAACTAAGGGATTCGCGAACGCGGAACGAAGCAAAGGCACGAATAATCTATTCCGTAACGGAAATCGATGTGATTCCTGCTGACGGTGTCTGTCCGTTGTCGGTGACAGGGCGAGGCGGTGACTCGGGCTACGAAAACGAAAAGAACGTCGCGGTTACCGCCCCGCTCTGTATAAATAGTTGCTCGTTTCGCGAGCCACGGTCGCGAAATCGTCGATATTTTCCTAGCTAATTCGCATCTCGCGACGAAACCGAGCGAGCCGTCGCGTCTCGGCTGAGCGCGATGGATCGTCCCGGAGCATTCCGTTGCTCCGTTTCGTCCGTCGTTCGAGCGCGAACGTCGTCCTCGTCGTCCTCGTCGTCCTCGTTGTCGTCGTTCGAACGCGACCTTCCACGCGGCGACGACTAAGGCGTCGAGCTTGTGCCGGTGGTCGTCGAGGGTATCCCCGAGCTCGGTGGAACGGAAGTCGGGATCGTCGGCGGCGCGTACGGGCTGCCGCAGAGTTGATCCGCGATGCGTCCACCCTCCCGGAGTCCGCTGAGAAAAGCCCCGTGCACCGTGGCTGGATAATTTCTTATGGTGTGCTCCCCTGAAAACGCGGAACGAGAAACCGATTTAAGGACGATCGCGAACCATCGACGGTTCGAACGAGTATCGCCGAATCGAAGCGTTTACCTGCGAAGAACACTCTCGGTTGAGGCGGCGGTGTGCCGGCCGTGGACGGAGGCGCCACCGGGGCTGCCAAGAGATCGTAATCGCTGCCGGAACTCCCGACGGCGACGAAACTGTACGATCCTCTCGCCCACGGATCCGCCCTCCATCTGGTGACGACGCTCTCCCGTGGCTGAGGGACCACTTGATTCCCGAAGATCCCCTGAAAGAACACGGTCGCCCGCGCGCACAAACTTTACTCGCGCTCGCAAGCAACCACCGGCCGAGGGAAACTCGGCTCGGATTACCTTCAAAACGGCGATGCAGCGTCCGACGATCACGTCGTCGCTCACGTTCTCCATGACGCAGGCCGCCTCGCCGGCCACCAACGCCAGCAGCACCGGTGCCTTGTACAAGTTCCAGAAGAGGAAAAGCTCGCCCCGTGAGGCGGTGGTGCTTCCCACGTGGCCGAACAGGTTGGCGGTCGGGTCCCAGAAGATGCGTTCGAAGCACAGCACCACCTAGCGCGAGCAACGTCATCGCCGCCGTTAAGAGTAAAAGTTCCCCGCGTTTCACGGTCCGTATACACCGTGGACGGACACGCGTTCTCCGTTTCGCGCGAGAAATCCCCTCGGGTCGTTACCCGGCCCGTTTCCCCGTCTCGCGTCGAGTCTTTAATTTCGCTCGCGCTCGCGCTCGCGCTCGCGCTCGCGCTCGTAAAGCGGTCCAACGGTCCCGTCCGGGAGGGCCGTAAAAGGAACGCGTCCCGGCGTAAGAAGCGACACGAGCCACGTCACCGCTCGCGACGAAAAGAGACCGCCGGATCACAATATATCTCGTTCCGGCAACGCTCGACAAGTTCGATCGTCGTTTCTCGCCGGGCGCATAAATCAGCGGCCCCCGGGCCGTGAAGGCCGCGAGCGACCGACCGACCGACCGAGCGAGCGAGTAAGCGAACAAACGGAGAACGGAGGAGAACGGAGAAAGCGGCCCCTGGCTCGGCTTACCTTATTTAAATTGCCGAACCCGAGCCTCTGAATGGCTTGAGACTTCCACTCCGGAAGCGGCGGGTTGAAGGCGACCGCGGACGGCGGGGCGGAAGCCTTGAGGACGCCGAGGGGCAGCGTGACCAGGACAGCGTCCGCCTTGTAGACCGTGTGATTCGTGTGGGGGCTGCGCGAGGGTGCGGCCCACACTTCGACGCCGTTTACCCCGTATCGGACCGCCCTGGCAGCTGTGTTCAATCGAATGTCGAGGCCTTCCGAGAGAGCAACAGGTACGCAGGAGTATCCGTTGCGAACTGAAAAGTCGCGCAGAAAGAGGTGTCCGGTCAGCGATTAAAGTTCATCGAGGAGCGCCCGCGATTCTTTTTTCCGAGATGGCGAACGTTCGGTTCGCGCGCGGCTCGAGCGGGCCTCCCGAACCGCGAAAGAGGATCCGTTACCGTTTAATTGGACGTTTCGCATTAGCGCGACTAAATCGAAACACCCGACGCGGCCCTAAATCCTCGTAAGCGCGTTCGAACCGACCCCGTAACATTGCCCGCGCGTGTACTAATAATGATGCACAGGCGTCTCCACTTAGGGGGTTAATTACGTCGATGGCCACCGCCTCGACAACGGGCACTCTCCTATCGGCGGACGCCGTTTCGGAAATTTAAATTTACGCGCTCTCCTGTCTCGCGCGCGACGTAATTTGAATTACCGCGCGGTGCGTCGCGTCGCGTCGCGTCGCGTCGCGAGAAACGCGAAACGACGCAACGATGGAAAAGTTCGACGCGCGGTTCCGAGCGGTTCGAGCCGTTCCTCGTAGAAATTTATCGTTCGCGTCGCGAACGAGATCCGGCCGGCTCGTCGTTTCGTTAATTCGACCGATTTAAATTCGACGTCGAGCCGTTCCGAGGCTGTTCTTTTTCCCCCAGCTCCCCTCCCCCGTTCGGCCCCGGGGGCTACGGGGGCTACGGGGGCTACGGGGGCTTCGGAGGGGCGACCGGTCGATCGAGGGACGCGTCGCGCGACCGCGGTTCGATCCACGCACGATTATTTGCGAGGAAACGGCACGCCGGATTCGTTATTACTTTAATTGGAATCCATTCGACCGGCGGCTACACCGGTGCGCTTCGCCGCGCCGCGCCGCGCCGCACCGGGTAGACCTCTCGCTCGTGTCTGGCGTCGATTACAGAAACCCTTTCTAATAAGCGAGAGAATATTCAACAGCCGGTCGAGGGAACGATCCGCTGCTACCAAAATTATGGTAAGTCGACCCCCCCGCACCCCCGGACCCCGATCCTCTTCCTCGTCTCGTTCGCTCTCGAATGGGAAATTAATTCCTCGCAATGAGGCGGCCGGTTCCGAGTCGATGGAAATTGTCCACGGAGATCCGATCCGGTTTCGGTTTCGTCGCGCGACGCTTCGTCCGGACTCCCGGAATCGCCGTTTTCTCTCGTCCGCACCGATTTCGACGATTCGTGAAATCGGTACGCTCTCGAAACGACGGGACATCCGGTACCGCGTACGGTAATTCTCGAGAGCGGGGCACTCTTGCTCCGCGGAGAATCGAGAAACCGACTCTCCGAGCGAGACCGTAGCCGCGTTCGTCTCCGCGCGAAGCGATCGTTTCGCGGCGCTCCGTCCCCGAAAACGCGACCGAGGGAAAAGCAACCGGAAACGCTTTCGACGAGTCGCGTTTCCTGCTCTCGGTTCGAGAACGAACCGAGTGAATATTTCAACGCGCGGCACGAAGCACTCGCTCTCCGCGGAATCAAAAATTCGTTGCGAGCGTTTCCGTTTCGCGCGTTCTCCGCGCGTTCCGCTCTCGGTGCATCCCTCGCGACTAAAAGGAGCGATGAACGATCAAAGGGACGAGGAGACGCGCAAAGGTGGTCCGCGTTTCCCTCGGTGATACGTTCCCGAGCGAAAGCGGCCGTCCCGGATACGGCGAACGGATGTCCCGCTCGGTATCGATCTCGCGCGGAACGGGGATTTCCTCGCGAGCGAGCGAACGTCGCTTCGACGTCGAAACCGCGATCCCGCGCGGACGAAAAATCCGCGCGGTACGCGCGTTAACCGGAACGAGACTCGGTCTCCGTCGTGCTCGCGTGGCCGCGCGCGCGAGAGAGCGCGCGCCAAGGCAAATATTTAAAGAAGAATTTATCAGCGGAGAGGGGGAGCATCGTGCTCCGGAGAACGATCCGGGGAACGACGAGGCGGCGTTTCTCGTTCTATCTCGGCCGTATCGGGGGCCCGTGTGCTCCAGCGTACGCTACCCTCTCGCGTCTTGTCTTCCGTTTGATCTTTGCTCGCAGTATTTTTTGACGGCGAGTCGAACAATTTGTATGCCGCGGTGGTTTTCAATTTACATTTAAATTGGTTGCTTATGGCGTTCTGTCGTCTCGACAGGAGTCGAAGTGCAGCCGGGAGCGAAACCGAGAGAGAAGGAGCCCGCGAGGCGGACGGAGAGCCCGCCCGACCGCGGAGGGACCACCGACGGCCCGGGAGCTCCGCGCGCCTCGCCGTCCCGCTCGAACAGTCAAATACCGAAACGGACCCGAGACCGAGACCGAGACCGAGACCGAGATCAAGAGAGAGAGAGAGAGAGACTGCCGGAACTCTCCGACGAGTTCAACGCACCGACGACGCTCCGCCACGGTTTTTGCGCGCCGCGTAAACGTCCCGGAACGCGTCCAACACCGGATCGGGGAGAGGGTGGCTTTCGCCGGCAACGCGTTCCCGCTTTCGTACGACGATCGACGGACCTTACCGGATCGCGGACAGGGAATTTGCATTTCCCGGATAACTCTTTCCTTCGGAGACCGGAACGCCGAACGATGGGCCACCGAGGAGCTACCTCGACGCGCCACCGTCCGCGCGGATTCGAAAATCTCCGCCGAACGATCGCGTCTCTTCTCGTCGACGAGCGCGCGCGACAACTGCCGCGGAAACGCGAAAGATCGGAGAGAGGGTCGGTTTTCTCGTTCGACCAACCGTTGCATCGACATTCCGCGCTGCGACTCTCGAAAGCGTACTCGCGAGAGGAGACGGAGAGGAAGTCTCGTTCGCCTCGTCGAGCAAACATTGATTTTCGGGAATCGGGAGGATCGCTCGCGTGGGTCTCGCGAGTGAACTTCCACCTTTGCGGTCTCCGATGAAAACTCCGCTCCCGCTCAACGGGAGCAAATATTTAACGAACGAACGGCCCCGACGTTGGCCCGACCCGGTGACACGTGGTCTCGAAGACACCGATCGGCCCTCGAGGATACCTCCTCCCTCCTCGATCGGGATCCCCGCGATCCGAAATTCGATCCGACCAACTTTACAATTTACAAATTTCTCCCCGCCTTGGAAAATTCCCGAGATCGAACGAAATCGTTTCTCGAAGCGATCGAGAGGGACCGTCGCGTACCGCGAAACCAATTACGAATCGCGTTCGAAGCAGGGCAGCCGTCGAAATTTCCTAGAGCGCAAAAGAACAATATTTGCGGAACGAGGCGGTTTCGGTCTCCTCCCGAGTGCAAATATCCCGGTGGTTCGGTTCGGCGCGCGACTGAACCTCGTTCGAGAACACCGTGGAAATTCGTGTACGCGGCCGCGGTGGCGCGTCGCGAGTCGCGCGAGGTACGAACGCGCTCGAAAACGAACTCCGATTCGGCGAACGGCCCCGAGGAGATCGAGGGACGTTGACGCGCAAACAGACGCGATACGCATAAATTAACGATCGACCGGGCCCGTAGCGTCGTCGGTCGAAACCTCGGCGCAAACTTCCGGGACGCTTACGCGCGACGTAATAAGATTAATAGGACGAAAGTTCGAAGGAACGCCGAGACCGAGGTTCGTCGTATTAATCATAGCTGTCCGCGATGTCTCGTTCGCCGGGCCGTTACGCCGACATACCGAACCGCGCGACTCCTTCCGCGCTCCCCGGAGAACCACGAAGGGAATTCTCGCGGACGAACGGACCGAGCGTTCCCCTCGAGGAAAAATCGAGACGCGAGGGAAGCGCGACGCGACGCGTATCGAGAACGGGGGAAATTGCGCCCGAGGAGGAACGAGAGGCGTTCGGGCACCCGCGAAAAATCGAGCGTTGCCCGTCGTCGTTTCGGCGTCCTCGTTTCTTCGAGCACGTTATCTCGGCGTCCCGGTCGCACCGGTGGATTTACCATCGGCAGCGTTCCGTATAATTTGTTCGGATTGCGATAAAGTTAATTGGAGCCCGCGCGGAATTTACGACACCGGGCCGGGGTAACCGATCGGGGGGAATGCGAGATTCCTAGATCGCGCTGGTAAGTAACGCTCGAGAAGATCGATATCGAGCGGCGATTTATTACAATTGTCACACATTCTGTGCAAATGAGCTTGTACGGATGCGCTTGCCCGCGATCACGGCCGTAACGATCAAAGAAATACTCGGCGCGGACGTTAAGATACCCCGTCGACGGATATCGCTCTATTTTTCCAACGCAGAACTTTAAACCGCGCGAGTACCGGCGAATCGAGCTCTGCCGGACGAACCGAGAATTCCGTGCTCCGGGGGATCGTTAGCGTTAACGATCGCGAGCGTCGAGCATCGTTCGCGCGTCGCGCGAGATGGTCAACCAGCGACATCCACGGTGGAACCTGGAAACTGCTCCTACCGGAGTCGGTAAAACAGACGGGATACATGGATCGGATCCAAGGGAGCGGAGTTGCCGCGAATCGCGCGGAAAACCGCGGCTTCTCGCGTTCTCGGTTTCCGCGAATTCCTCGCGGCTGAAAAACAACGAAAGCGGCTGCATCGTTCGGACGTCTCGAAGCTGATTCGCCACCAGCGGAGACCGTGAAACGTAAAACGGGATCGATCTTGGTAGAGCGATCGTCCCTACGGTCAAAGTGCGCTCGGAAAAGCGGAAAGGCGGAAAAGGAAACGGGAGCCGGGGGGAGGAGAGCCGAGAGGAGGAGGAACCGCGCGAGGAAAGAGAACGCAAAGGGCCGGCTCGCCGCGAGAAGATATTTGAATACGACTATATACCGGGAGTAAATCGTATCGTCCGCAAACGAGCAGCGGGCTACACAAGAAATGCATTTGCCGGATGCCGGTGGTGGGGATAACGGCGGGCCCCTCCCCGGTGCTCGAGGGGGAACGGGCCGCGCGCCGAAAGGGATACGAGTAGCGATGGGCGTTACGGTGGGTCTCTCGCTCCCTCTCTCGTCGACTTTCGAGCAACGTTCTTCGAACGTCGTACGAATTCCGAGAGGGATCGAAAGCCTCGAGAACGATCCGAGAGCACGGAGAACCCTCCGGTTCCAAAAATCGAAGCATCGATGGCTCTCGGGACGATTCGAACGTTCGCTCGAGGGACGTTGAGTCCATCGCTGACCACGGGGAACGCCACGGTAAGGCCCACGGAAAGTCCCCTTTCGTTCCCCGTCCGGTCCAGCCGGAGAGCAAAGGGGCGCTATCGAGCGAGCTATCTCCCACCACCCGTACCAGTTGCGCCGTAATATATAGGCCGTATCTCAGGCCCGCAAATTGCCTTTTTAAACACAACAAGACAGCCGTGCCCCCTTTCAATTTACGCGGGGCCCTTTTTCGCGCGCGCTCCGTTTCGTTTCCCTTCGGTCCTCGGCCGGTTCCCTCGTCCCTCCTCCGGTGTTTCGCCCCTCCTGGTCGCGTTCTCGTCGCGCTATGGTCTATCGTCCCCGGCTCCCCTCCCCTCCGACGAAAATCTTTCGGCCGAATTCGACGGATCGACGGCGTTCCCTGGTATTACATCGAAATACACGTTCGCGGGATTCTTCGAAAATGCCGTACTGTATATTATCGGTGTAATTACAAACGCGGCGATCGGTTCCAGCGACAGCTCGCCGGCTACCGTGGCGAGGCCGGTCCACCTCGCGCGTCCTAGGGGTTCTCCGGAGCTCGCCGGGAAGGAAATGGAAATTTTCTAACGAGATCGCGGCTATTCCGCGACTCGTTTTCTCCGCGGGGAGAACCGACTTCGCTCCGTTTCGATGGTCGGTGTACGCGCGCGGGCAACTCGCCGCGCCTCGTCGCCCTTTCGGCGAAAGAATCGGGTTCCCGGAAAACGATTACCGATCGCGGCGTACCTTTGGAAACGATCGCGGTCGAGAGGACGCGTCACCGACAAACGAGTTTCCGACGTTAACGATTCTTTCGCCACTCGTACGATTACGTATTCTCGCTCGTCGAACTCGTCGCGAGAATTCCTCGGACGAGAAGGAAAGCGATTCCTGTATCGCGGTTTCGCCGGGTGGCTCGTCGTTAAAATCGCGGTGAACCGAACGCGTATTCCCCCGGCGAAGAAAATCGGTGAATCGCGGCGAGAACGCAGAAGCGTGCGTCGAGAGGTAAAAGAAACGAGCGATCGTTTCCACAACAGGGGGGAAAGTAAGATATTATAAAGGATCCCGTCGAGGAATTTCCTACCTACCGCCTTCGGCTAAAGACTACGAAGTGAAAAAACCCGGTGATAAGCGGCGAAAGAATTATCTCGAGGAACGCGAGAGAGAGGGCGAGGAAGGAGAAGAAACGGGCCGGGGTGTGCGCGCCGCGGCTTTTAATCGGCGTAATAAGACGTCAAGGACACGCCGCGGTTACCGGAAGAAAAATTCGTTCGGCGGGCGCAGTTAAGCGATCGCCGCGGCTCGACTCGACAAGATTGTCGATTTATGTTTACATACTCGTTTTACGCGAGATCTCGATAATTAGAGTAGTTACCTACACAGGCGCGCGCGGCGAGGCCGCGCGTACGTGGAACCGCCTCGCCGGACGGGCAGGACGATGCCGGGAGGATTTAAAAAATGGAAGAAGCACGAGCAGCGCCGAAGGTTTAAACGAGGGCCGATTAATCCCTCCGGGGGGAACGCGGCCTGAAATTGGCGTATAGTCTTCGCCGCGTTATCTTCGATCGTAAAGCATCGTCATCTCGGCCCCGATACACTTGGAACGGTTGCTTATTCATCCTGCTCGCGAGTCAATGTAATCCGTCAGAATCCCTCGGGTACCCCGTTCCCGTCCGCGTATCCCGATCTCCCGTATTTTTACGCGATCGCGGACCCATCGCGAAACCTCCCTCCCTCTCTCCCTCTCTCCTCCCGGTCCGGCGAGAAGGCTTTCTTTCGATTTCTCGGACGATTCTTCTCCGGCCGGGCGCTCGGTGCTCGGGACCTTGGGCAACGCGGCTCGGAGGGGAGCAGTGTAAATATTAATCGGTGGGAAAGGCGAAGCTGCGACTAGGCGAGAGAGTAAGCGCGCGCGCGTGCACGCGGGTCGCTCGGTTGATTTACAACGTGGCATCGCGGCCCCTGAACCAGCTATCGCGTATTTGCTCGTAATAACTCGGTTCGCTTTAAGCGCGTTTCGATGGTTCGCGTTACGTACGATTCGAGCGGTGCTGGATGTAAAACGCTCGTACACGGCGAGGTATATTCGATTCGAGGAGAAACGTTACCCCTGGCTGCAGGCAACGCAGCGGGCGTCGAGGAAAGACCGCGGCACAGGAGAAGGTGCACGGACCGAGCGAGCGAAAATTTCGCCAGCGATGAAACGGCGATCGCGAGGAACGGTCGGGCAGCGTCGAAGAACCGGGACGCGATATCGTAACGCGCACGTGTTACCAATTACCTCTCCCGCGCGGAACGACGTCACGGTCGAAGCCCCCCCCCGGTGGGGGCGGTCCGACGAGTGTCCCTTCGCGAGGCCATTAAACGCGACCGGAGGGCGAGGAACTTGCCCCCGCGGCCGTTCTTAAACAAAACGTCCGAACCGGCGGGAACCACAGTCACGGCGCGTAACGAGCGAGGCGTCGCCCGCCGGACGAAGATCGAGTTCGCGCGTAACCCCGAGCCGCGTCCGGTTCTTCGAGCGACGATAAAGTCTACGCGCCCCGGCGGTGGTATTACGCGCGGAGCCGAGAGAGCCGAGAGAGACGAGAGAGACGAGAGAGACGAGAGAGACCGGGGCCCCGCGTAATTGAGTCAAAATTATTTTCGAGCGGCCGGGGCCGCGGTCGTTACAGCGGTTAGCCTCGATCGAGGGCGGTCCGGCGGCCCGAACTTTCCGGGTGGCAACTTTTTCTGCTTCGATGATCACTGTCAGTGGGCAAAAGGCTGCTTACGGGCCTCGCGCGCTCTCACCTCGCGCGTCGCTCCATCAATCTCTCGTAACCCAGCGTGCCGTTTTTACCCAGTGAAATTTATTACGCCGTGGCCCACGCTCTTACCCGGCCAGCCGCCCCCTCCGCGGTGAGCGCCCGCTGCCTTCGGCTCCTCGCAGCTGCGTTCTCGCGACCGGGACACCTACCCTATTCCCGTCCCTCGGGAATTCGCGGCTACGCGAGATCGAGTTCCGTCTTTCTCCAAAATGCTCCGAGAAATCGGCCGGTCGAGGTTCGCGGCGACCGTGAACGAACGCGAAAAATTCCTCGTCGATGAACTCGCGCGGAACAGCGAGATCCGAGTCTACCCGGGACGCGTACGAAAACGCTTTGCCGGTCGTTCCCGCGGACATCGACGCGAGATAGGTATCGGTCTACGTAAATACGGAGAGGAGACGATACGATCGGGGACGATCGTTATGGAATCTCCGGTTCGAGACGCTCCTTGAAATTTATAGGGACTCGCCGGCCCGATGAATCCGCCCGATCGAGGTCCACCGGGCTGGGATACTCGTAACGCGTGGCTTTATCCGTCACAAATGATCGCGGTCGCGGTAATGACCCGCGCGTCCTTTCCCGGGAATTTTTCGAGCGCGTTTCTCGTCGCTCGACCGTTTAATCGAACGGATGCGTCCTCGGTCCCGGAACCAACGAAACCCCTCCAATCGAATCGAATCGAATCGAATCGAATCGAATCGAATCGAATCGAATCGAATCGTCTCGATTCGACGAGGCTATCGAGAACGCTCGGTTCGCCAGCGACGACGAGCGCGAAAATTTTTTGCTTTTCCCCCGACGAGGGAACGCGTACGATCGCTCGGCTCTCGTTTCTCACGCTCGCTTTTCGTTTGACGCGTAATTGGTCGAAAGCGTTCCGTCGGTAGGGGAACGAGCGCATCGAAGAAGCGTCCGTATCGGAAAGAAACCGAACTCGATCGACGCGAGCGGTACGAGCGTTCACGGATAACGTTGCGCGGTTACGTGCACGCGAATAGTTGCATGCGCCACGGTTAGCGAATTACGAGCGCTACCGACGACGATTCTTTGATAAACCGTTAGCCGGATAGGACAGTGGGTGCACGTAACGGGCGAGCATTTCCACGGATAAAAAGGGGTTACACCGTACGTTAATATATCGGGTTATCTTCGATCGGCTTTGCAACGATACTCGCCCGAGCCTCTCTTAACAAGCGGCCAGATTTTTCTGGCAGTTAATGGCGACTTTCTCCCGTTTATTGTGCGCGCGATCGTATCTCGTTCGAGAATTAATTAGTGTCAGCCTCTTTAAAAGGTCTTCGCAATTCTCACGAAACGCGCAAATCCGCACGAGAGCGGATTCCAGGAGAGTCTCTCTCCGACCGTGCTCGTTTAGAAAGTCCACCCGGACGGCGCGCGAGATGAGCCGGTGTGCGAGAATAAAACGACCTTTCTCGTTCGATCCGCTCGATATCGAGACATTCCATCCCCGTTTCGCGGCTCGAAAATTATCGCGCGAGCCGCCCGACCCTCGGCTTCGGCGAGCTCGCGTCCCCTTGAACTTTCGGCTACCGTTTCGAGTTCCACCGCCTCGAGAAATTACGAGCCGTTATCTCCATCGGGCCATTGTTCCCCGAGAAAATCAAAGATCGATCTCGTCGCGAGTTTCGCGCAATCGGGGCACCGTTCGCCGATAACGAGAGAGCGGTTCGGCGACGAGGTAGCGGTAAATCGGGCAACGGGAAGAATCTTCTTCCGGTCCCGGTGAGCACGAAACGGAGCGAAGAAGGGTTGGCTCCGATTCGCCGTCGTCGCGAGACTTTGCCCTCGGTGAAAAAAGAAAAGTCGCTCGTCGGAGGTCTGGCCGGTGGCTCGTCGTCGAGCATTTTTTTCAACTTTCGATCTCATTAGAAGCGAGGCGGTGCCGCGCGACGCATTCCGAGGAGGTTTCCCCGGCGAAGACGGTTCCGGTACTCCGGAGGGTGGTACGGATAAGTTGGTCGAGGGGCTCGGGCCGCGTTTAAAACTTCACCGGGAAGGGGAGTCGATAAACAAGTTTCGCCGGTTAAGGTCGTCCCGGAGCGACCGCGAGCAGACGTTTACATTATTTCGACTTCCGCGTCTACGATTTCGTCCCCCGTCGGAGCTCGCAATCCCTCTTCTCGAGTAACCGTTTAATTCGATGCGCGGCACGAACTCGACTCGCTCGTTCCCCGTAATTCCCGAGCAGCGCGAGGCCCTCGTCCCTCCGTCGACGAGGCTCCTCGATAACTCGGAATCGCGACGAGCGGCCGTATTCTCTCGTACAAGGGTCTCCCCTCGAACGAGGAGGAACCTCCCGGAGAAGAGGCCGCGATAACGAACGCCGAGGAGGCAAGGACGCGGGACGACGCGAAACGCGGCAACACGGACCGAAGGAAGAAGAAAACGCGACCGAGAGAGGAAGGGTGCGTTACGGTGTACCGGTGAAACGAAGAGGCGACACGGTCCGAGAGCCGAGCGAGCTCGAAGATGGCTCGGCGCGTAGCGCGCTCGGTAGACCCACCGACGGCGCTCTCCCGTCAATAATTCCCACGTGTAATGAGCCGGGCTGTTGTTCGCGGGCGGACAATAACGGCCATAATTCACCGTCCGACGCTCGCCGGAAACTTATCCTCCGTTTTCCGTGGAATACCCGCGCTCGGCAGCACCCACGGACGATAAGATGCCACTGGCGAGTCGCTACGACTTTAACCGAATTAGTCGCCGAACGCTCCGAGAGCCTTGTTAAAAGAAACAGCCTTCGCGTTATCCGATGTCTCGAACGGGCGTTACGGAGAACACGAGTTACGGGTATCCTCGCGTCTCCCCTTTCGAGAGATAAGGCCAACCCGAACGAGGAGTATAAAAATGTCGAGCGTTTCCCTCGCTCGAGGGAAAACTCGGCCAGAAGGAGGCCGAGACGTCGCAGATGCTGACGCGGCCACTTTCTAAATTGCCACCGCGCCGACCGAGACAATTCGGAGATCCCTTCGTTCGAGAGACCCGGTGAAATTAACCGCACCGCACCGCGACGCCGGAAGAAAACACCCCGTCCTCGACACATTTTTCTCCTTTTCCGGACCGAGATAAATCCCCGCGAATAACCAACGGACGCAACGAATCGATTCGCGGCGCGATACCTTCTCCCTCGACGGTTAAATATAGCCGTTGGCGATCCCAGGAAACGTCGCGAATCGATCCTCGCGTCTCTTCCCGATTCCGTTGTCCGTTGCGCTTTCGTCGACTCGATCGTTCGTTCGTTCGTTCGTTCGTTCGTTCGTTCATTCGTTCGCCTCCTGTACTCGAGAGATCGTATCGCGATCGCTAGGATCGACCTTGTCTAGGCCTTGCCCGTAAGCGACAACCGGTCCCCGGATTCCTATTCAGGAGTTTTCCTATTTAGTCGGAAAGGCCGCGATTCGCCGAGGTCTCCGGCGACTCGACATTGCCGACCGTTTACCCGTAACGAGGCGACCGGCCCGACTGCCTCGAGCAGCTCGGGATTTTCCGTCTCGCGACCAACCACCGGGAGAAAAGTTCGGACGGACAGGTGGCTGGGAACGTCCGCTTCGAGTGCTCCGAATGTCCATCGCGGGTATCGTCCTCTCGCGGACTACCAAACCCAGTCTCGAGGATGCACCGGGACGCTTACGGATACTTTGTATCCGTATCGGTTTCCATAAGAGGAGATGCGAAGCGTTTCTTCGCTTCTCGCGGAAGCAGAGTACGGGAGATCGTCGCGGTCGTCCTCGCGCGATTCGAGTTCCCGGGCGTTCGTTTCGAGCCGTAGGAGGCGAAACCGCGTAGACGCGGTCTATCCGTGGTACGGGCGTCTTCGCCTCCGGCGCGAATTCCTTGCCCGGGGGCGAAGAGGTAACTCTCGTTCGCCGGATAATGGCTCTCTCGTAGGACGAATTCGATCGGTGCACGCGTCGTTAGCGCGAGCTGGAAGGGAGAAGCGACGAAACGAGGACTCGCCGGGAGAGGCGGCCGGGGGACTTGTTAAAAATACAAATAACGTACAGAAATTACTTTTGTCCCGCTACGCCGGGGAAGATTTACGGCGGGGCAACAAGCTTACATTGGCGTAGGACTTGGAGACATAAATCAAGGAGAACTTATGAGAGGCCATTCATTAATATTAATAAGCCGTATGTATCTGTCGGGGCATAACGATACGATAGTTGCCCGATCGATACCTAGAGAGATTTTTCACCGCGTTGATGAGAAACGATGATTCAAACCGAACCGCGCGAAACTCGAGGCGTCGCGGGGTCCGCGCGCCCTCCGAGGCGAAAATATCGTCGTCCTCGGGGACGACGTCCGTGTTCGTTCGGTCGTCGCGAACCGATGCCCAACCGGTGCCGAACCGGTGCCCAACCGGTGCCCGACCGGTGTTGGATTGGCCGTTATTTAGTTACACAGGTGCGTACGACGTATTTGGCGCGGCGGTAATTGCACCGGCGACCGGACAAAGCGACTCGCTATCAAACAAGACGGATTCTGATTAATTCGTTTACTTATTCCCGGCATTGTACCGGTGATGTATTAACGCGAACGCGCCCGTTGCTCGCGCTTTTAACGCTCCTCTATGCATATTCATCCCGAGTTTCTTCTTTTTCGTTTCCTCGGCTCGCGACCGTGCTCGCGATGTCCGCGATAATAAATGTTTCGTCGAGGGGCGGGAATAAAGAACGAGCGCGATTCGCTTTCAGCGGCGTTTAAGCGAGTCATGCGCGGCATTGTTTATCGAAATTGCAGCGCCGGGACGGCTGCCAATGGCGATAGATCAATGAATCGTCGGGGATAAGTCCGAAAGGAGATGGATGTAACGTGATTAAAATTTCGAAGCTCTCGGGTGATCGATCGTCGACCGATTATTCGAGAAGGAGGAGGAGGAGGAGTGGGGCGATTCGAAGAGCCGCGAACGCGACCGTTTCGCGAAACACCGTTCGAAATTTATTCGATTCGGCGGGGAGAGGGCCGCGAGGAGGTCGCGCGGTGGAAGAGAAGAAGGCGCGAATTGGTCATTTTGGCCGGGGAGATGCAACGGAAACGCAATCTCGCGGCCGCGATCGTACGAGCGGATAAGGGAACCGAACGAACGCGAAATATTTATCGCCTTTATCGCCGCGTGCTTCCACCGCGTGGATCGCGTTGCGATTTCGATAAACGGTGACGCGCGGTTCTCTTTTTCTTCGTTTACGAGCGCCCCGGCCGGTCCTCGTGTCTAATGAAGACTATTAAAAGGAGAACGAATCGCTTCGTCGAAACGATAAGGGACGATAAAACCCGGTCCCGTAGAGAATCGGAGGAGAAGACCGACCGAGGCCGGTGGGAGGGACGCGATAAAAAGGAAGCACAGAGGCATCCCCGGTAGCAGAGACAAATGATGTCTAATAGGGAAGAAGGGCCGCGAGGGAATTTGGCGTGCCGGTTGATGCCTATCGCTCGGACGTTTAATTAATAACAACACTCGGCCCGGCTGACATCTCCTGCCGATGTGTGTAATAGTTTACGCCCACCCCGATCGGAAGGCCGTCTTCTCGTATCGCTCGCGCGCGCCCGGTGCTGATTCATTTCGATTAATCACCAACGCGTCTCCAACGCTGGAAAAGTTTACGCGCGACCCGTTCAACGCCACGGACGATAACGCGTTCGAAACGTGCTTCCCGTTTCCCGCGATCGCGAGCGCGATCGCGACAGGTACTTCCCGGCCCCCGTAACGTCTAACCTTCCCGAACAGGGCTCGAGTTCAACGCGAAACGCTCTCGATACGAAATTAGGAAACGAAATTGGACAACCGTGCACCGTATACGCCGGGATCTCGAGCAATTCCCGCCGAAATTCCGAGCAATCCGCGAAGCAACCGTAAAGATGCGAGAAACGAATCTTTCGAGGGACGTTCGCGCGCTCGTTTCGCCGAACGACCGCGACAATTTATGCGCCGTTTAACGGATCGCGCGTCGTCGTCGGTTGTTCGTAAAAGGCTCGCGTTAATGGAAACCATTGTAATTGACCACGGTTTTACGTCCAATTCGGTAGGAACACGGCTAGGCGGTTAATTTATTCGACGGCGGCGTAGAGGGAGCCCTTCTCGATCTATGGATCACCGATCGGGGGCTGCGCGCTATAACGAAGAAATTCCGAGATTAAGAGGCGCCGCTGGTGCGCGCGGACCCGCTCACGCGCTCGCGCTCGCGTCCGCGCGCACACCGAGAACAAACGGGGAGATTACATCATAGATTAAGTCACACTATAAATTCTGGCTCGACGCGAGCGATAATGAGCTCCGGACGATACATCAGCGTCGCCGAAAACGCAAAATTAATGTAGTTCATCGTGCATTCCGTCGTTAGGCATAAATCCTTCAATAGGTCGCGGCGACGTGCCGGCTCGATCGAGAAAGAGAGAGGAGGGAAGGCGCGTGGGCGCGAGCGGGACGCCGAGTCGAAAAGGCGAAAGAACAGAGAGAGGAGAGAACGGAGAAGACTCGCGCCGATCGAGGGACGAAGATAAACGGAGAGACGAAAGGAGGCGAGGAGGAACAGGAAGAGGCGATAGCGCCGTAACGAGAAAACCTGGTGGTGGCACCGCACGCGGAGAGTTCACAGTGGAACGGTAATGATTAAGCGGCTGATTAATTTCAGATTAGCGGCTATGAGACTGTACACGCGAATGATCATAATGGAGTGTCCGTCGCGATTACAACTCGGTCTATTACGTTGATTAATCGGATACAACTCGTATACATATGTATGACATCCAGTGCGCGATGCTCGATCCATTCGTTCCGTTTTCTCTTCTTCCCGGGACGAGAACGCCCCGCGAGGACGAGCCGGGCTCCGAGACTTTTCGTCTTTCTACGATTTCGAGGCCGACGACCGAATTTTTCACGAAACGTTTCGTGTTCCGTGGACGGACGCGATAAATCGTGGAGATTATCGATCGCGGAGATATCCTCGACGCTTTCACTGTCCCCGAAGAACGGTGTTGCTTCACGATCGTGGATCATCGTAGGATCGTGTCTCGGTCGTCCGAAAGTTTCGCTTCATTTTTCTTCGAGGTGACGCGCGCTCGCTCGGTGCAACCCAAGCGGAGAAACGTACCTACGGATCGTAATAAATGAAACGTAAAAAGATCCGGACGAATATAAAATACGGAATAAAATACCGAAAGATACAAAGCCGGAGCCCAACAACGGCTCGCCGTCGGAGAGCGTTTCTCGCGAGCTACGAAATAAAAATCCATCTTTGTACGATCGTTCGCGATGGGGACTCTCTCTCTCTCTCTCTCTCTCTCTCTCTCTCTCTCTCTCTCTCTCTCTCTCTCTCTCTCTCTCTCTCGAGGTGTACGTACCTATCGTCCATCGATCGCGCGATAACTTCCCCGAAAATCTCTACCCTCTCGATTCGTGTCCCGGTCTCGACCGCTCCGGTGTCGATCTCGACGAACGCGTAAATCGATTAAAATTAATCCCTCCATGGGCGCACGGGTTTCGAGGGAACTCGAACGATCGTTTGCACGATCGAACGATACCCGTGCTGGAACATCCACGGCGAGTGTCTAATTATCGAGCGATCGTTTCGACGATCGTTGCTGGAGCGAAGAAAGAACAGCGGAACTCGTTGCGGGCCGACGACGAACGTTATCCGGCGTTAACGGCCACGCGTACGCGATCGAAACGGATCACCGCGGCCCTATTAAAATTCAAGAATCGAAGCTGGATGTTCGATCAAGGTCGTCGGGAGTGAATTTAAATTGCCCGCGGAACGGCCACCGCGGCGGGCCCCGCGCGCTCGCCTAACTGTCCGTAATTAAAACGGGTTATCGGGGCCCATAGATTTCAGATACCGTGAAACGGGTGACGTTAAACGATCGCGGAGTCCGTAAATCCCGCTCGCGAGGGACCGGGCGTTCTTGTAACCGAGTCCCGCGCCGATGCCCGCACCGATGCCCGGGCAGCCCGTTACCGTGCGGCTCGGACGGCCCGCGCGGCAAAGTAAGAATGCTCTCTATCGAAAAGGGAGAATATGGATGGAATGGAAGTGCAAGAAAACGAACCGCGGAGAGAAAGGAAGACGGTTAGGGGCCACGCACCGGTGCATCAACGTTCGTAGAGGAAAGGAACCGTGCCGATGCCGATGCCGGTGCCGGTGCCGGTGCCGGTGCCGGTGCCGGTGCCGGTACCGACCGGTGACGGTGCGATGGTGGTGGTAACGCGAGCCTTCGAGTGTTGGTTACCGGTTGTCGGTGGTGGTTGCGACCGGCGATAGGGAGGCGCGCTGGCACTGATGGTGGTGGTGGTGGTGGTGGACCAAGCGGTGGGATATAGTCGGTACGGTGGTATAGTAGTCGTTTCTGACCAGTGTCTGGCTGCCGGTATCCAACCGGAGGGTTCGAGTAATGTGGACTCGAGCCATATTAGGACGGCTACACCGTGCCGTTTCCTGCCAGTATTCGATGTTATCCGATGCATATTGAGAATCCCGGGACTGCCAATGTAGAGCGATCGAGTCAATATGATCCCACGTTAAACCCTATTCGGTCTTGGCTCGGCCCCCTTGCGTATCCTTGGGAAATGTATTCCTTTGTAGAGATCGGTGCGCGCACGGCTGCCTGGCCACGCTAAGTGGACCAATTCGACGATAAAATTCATAAAGTCGAGCGATCGGGCATTGTTTTTCGCCGGGCTACAAAGGAACCGTTCGCGGTGGTTCGCCGGAGTGGCGTTATCGCGGTCGATAGCGCGAAGAATGCGAGAGTAATTGTGCCGGGTAAACCGGTGGTCGAGTTAAATCGACCGGACGAGGGATCGCTAACGAGAGCCGGCCGCGACTTCGAGGAGCAGTTTTCGAACGCGGTTCTTCTTCGATCGACGAGGGGAAGAATATTGCCAACGAGCCAGGGCTCGATCGCTCGCTCGTCCGTGAAAAACCAACCACGGATACGAACGATCCTTCTTCCGTCTTCTTCGAAATTCTCTCGATCTCCGGACCGCGTTTCGGCGCACGGACGGAACCGGGAAACGCGAATTT
The DNA here is from genome assembly GCF_051014685.1 of Ptiloglossa arizonensis. Taxonomy (NCBI): domain Eukaryota; kingdom Metazoa; phylum Arthropoda; class Insecta; order Hymenoptera; family Colletidae; genus Ptiloglossa; species Ptiloglossa arizonensis. The sequence goes on from NC_135048.1 coordinate 35,154,507, forward strand.
CGTTTTCGGTCGTTTTACCTACGCAATACTCACCTCGATCGGCGTTGCGAAATCTCCCGTCTCGAGATCGGTTACACGTTTCGTCGGTGGTCGTTTCGACGCATCGAAGCATCGCGCGCTAATATTTCCGACACGAATCGATGATAAATCGATTATCATTATTATCATTCCTTCGGCCGAAGGAATAACAGGGAAAGCTCGGTTGATCGCAAAATCGAGGGATCGCGAGGCGCGACGAAAGGCGAAAGGTACGATTCTCGGCGGCGCTCGCGTTTCTGTCAACAATCATTTCGTTCCCCCGGTGTCTCTTCGCGGCCGGACTGCGAGTCAATTTACATTACACACACCGATTCCATCTATCGATCTTACAATGTCTTCTGCGCTCGAGTCCCATTCGTCAGTCCTGTCCGCGCGCTGATTATTCCCCGTACGTTTCTCCGTGGCTCTTTTTTTTCTCCTCCTCTTCTCCTCTCTCGGGCCAAAGTGGCCGGTCGTACGCGTATGCACGCTGCATCGCAAGTAGCCGGCGAGCGAGCTGATCCGATTGCTCGATCGCACCGCTCGACGATAAAAGGTGCGCGCCTCGCGATCCAGGGAACCGCGGAACAACGGAATCGAGGAAAGCCCCGAAACGGGCGTCGTCGCCTCCGAGCCTCGAACGAGACTCCTCGCCTTCGAAAAACGAAAGACCCAGACCTAACCCTGGAAGAGTAAGAGCCGTCAAAGACTCCCACGTGACGCGTACCGATACACCCGCCGACTCGACGTATTTTAAACCGCGCCAACCACGCTCGCTAATAAGATCGCGTTTTACGACACCTCGTTAGGGGAGGAAAGATTTACCGGCCGACCGGTGTTGGTACACCCCCGACCCACGGAATGGTAGATGACTCGCTGGCCCTCTTCCCCGGACCGCAGCGGTGAGCAGCGGTGAGCAGCGGTGAGCCGCGGCGGTGTGTACGTAGCCGAGCAATATGAAGAGTCCGGAGAAAGGTATGAAGTTTTATGAGAAAGAATGGCAAGCAAAGGAGCCCAGCCGGACCAATATAGGAGCGCGGGCTACGGCCACTGCGGGGCTTTGTTCCTTCGACAATGCGCGTCTATGGCTGCTGTGTGTCCTTCGGATATTAGCCCGTATACACGCGCTCCCGTCGCTGATGAAGCCGCGATATCGCTGATAAAAGTCGAGGGATCGATAGGGGCGCGGCCACGAATCACGGTCTCGTGCGCTTATTGCGACGAAACGCGGCTCGAGGAGGAATTGAAAGTTTCGAGCGGGCGACGTTATTAGTTTTCGATCCAGGTATCTCCCGAACGGTGGCCGAGGCGACGAAAGCGAGGTCGGATGTGCGTCGAGATACCGCGATTAACACCGCGTCGAGGAAAAGCGAGGCGAAATCGCGGCAATTCCGAGGTAAACGGCGAACGGCTGGCTCGAAGGGTCATCGACGAAACGATTCGCGATTCGCGAGTTTCACGATTATTCCCTCGCAGCGATGTCCGCCGCGGCTTCTCGAAACGGTCGTTCGCGATCGTGTGCGTAATTTCCGCGAATCGCTCTCGCAAACCGCGATCTTTTTTGTCCGGGGCGAAAAGTTCTCTCGCCGCTCGAGGGGAGCAGATACATTATTGCCGGAATGAGAGGGAAGAGAAAAAGTAGAAAGCGATAACGAAACAAAAGGATAAAAAACGAAGGAACGGAACGGAACGGAACGGAGCGAAACGAAAAGAAGAAGGAAGAAAATGAAAGGAGGAGGAGGAAGGAGGAAAGGGGGGCAAAGGGAAAGAGAAAAATAAAGGCAGGATCGGGAGTCGCACGGAAAGCTTCGGTTTGGCGTGCCTGGCGTGCTACGGCGGAATTAGCGAGATGGCCGAACCGGGGCTTCGGCATAAAAAGAGGCTGACTATGCAGAAGACACTTCATCCCGTAGCGGTGCGCTCGTCCAGGCCGAGTTTCGGTCGGGCTGACAGACAGACTGCAATAGATAATATCTGGAGGGACGTTCGCCTTCTCCGGGTTCGACTTCCATCCAGCCCACTCGTACGACTCTGTCGAGGTGCACGCGCGTACCGGGCGCACACACCTCGGGGAGCTCGTTCGCGCGAGATCACCGACGGGCCACCGCGCCGCTCTCGAGCACACCTACGGACGCGGCAACCTTCGTCGGTGTACGAGAACCCTTCGCGCTAAGCTAACGGCGTGCACTTATCGAGTTAGTTTTTTGTGTCAGCCGGTTATTAGATTATGATTAAACGATTCGAAGGGCAGAGCGAAGATTGGAGGAACGAGGTAAGCCGACGGGCCCCGGCGCGAACACAGTGTGGGCAGAACAAACGGCTATCGAAAAGGAGGAGCTAATTAAAATACAAATACCTTAACTGGCTCTTCGGTGGATTAGTTCCAGCGGGGGCTTACCGACGCCCGGGACGTCTTCCTCGTTACTGTCAAACAGCCGGGAAGACGCTGACGCCCGGTCCCTCTCCGCCCCTCTCGCTCTCTCCCTTGAATCACGAATCGAATTGATACCCCGTGTCGCATTCTATTCCCCGATAATCGGATTTCGGCCGATTTGCGTGGCCGCGATGACGTCTATTTATCCGCGACGATCCGTCGCTACGACGTTAAGCGCCGAATCGAGAACGATTTTTTCACCCGCGGAGATCGCTCTCTTTCTCCTTCGGTCTCTCTTTCCAAGGAGTTTCGAGATTCGATCGACCCGTATCGCGACCCCACGGAATCCATCGTAACGCGCCGTTCGCGGAGCTACCGGAGTCACCTTCTTCTTTTCGCGTCCCCCTTTCGGACGCTTTCCACTCTTCGGATCGAAAATCGTCCAAAGACCGATTTTCCAGCGGTATCCGTCGACTCTTTCCAGCGTCGCTCGAACGATGCGCGATGAGAATTCCTTACGCAATGATCCATCGAGTACTCGTCGCAGCCCGAATCCCGCGCGGAGATTTTCTTAAAAGCGACTCGACTCGGGAACACCCCGTACACTCACCCGAGAAACCGCGCCAACGATGGATAGATACCGCCCGTTCGATTACGTACCTGAAACAAACGAAAAAGGGGGCTTCGTTAATCTGGAAATTGATGAAGTTCAAGGTCGAAGTACAAACTACGAAACAGCGAGGGGCAAATTGCGGAGTCGACGCGGCGCAGCGCAGCGCGGCGCGGCGCAGCGCGGCGGTCGCATGAAATGGAAACGAAAAAGAGGCGGACGACGGGGTGTTGGGCGGCAATCGTATTCTTTCGTCGACACCGTGACATCTTATAAATTTACACTCGCGCTACGATGCGCCGCAAAAAAGCAGCGCAGAGGATCGTTCCGTCTCTCTCTCTCTCGGGTTACCGGCGCTTAAAAGGGTCGGATCGTGCTGCGTCGCCTAACGAACGCTGTCGAACATGCAGGAATAGCTTCATAGTTCCCGGCGAGCTTTTTGCCATCGGCGGTGCGTTCTTACCGGCGGGCACGAGGACGATCCGCGCGAGCGAAGGATAAGGAAACGGAGCGGGGCTCGCAACCGAGGAAAGAAAAATGTCCGAACGAACCGCCGCGCCGGGTAAAAAGTCACCGTCCAACCGGCAACAGCGATGATCGTTCATCGACGTTTGTACTTGTTGCTCGATTTCGACGAAACTTTTCGCGACGGGCTTTACGACGCGGACGTGCGCGCGTTATCCTCCGGAGCGAGATTTCGACGACGGATCGGGGAATCGCCGCGGTACTATTTCGTTCGCAAAGTGCTCCTCCTCGAGACCAAATTCGTCGAACTCGATCAGAGAGACGCGCCGTCTCCCGATTTTGCAACGATCGTTCGATCCTCGTTGGACGTCTACCGCGAGCCGGAGCTCTCGATCGATCGTGGAAGGAGAAAATAACTTTGGAAACGTGGAGAAAGTTTTCGACCGAAAATCGATCCGACAGCCGTCGCTCGCTCGAGTAATAATCGCGAACGAATCGCGCGAACGGCCGATTCTTCGTTATCGGTGTCGTCGTTGCGTTGCACCGAGCCAACCGTTTCGTTTCCCGAATCGGCGCGCACGATCGAATCGACGCGAACGACCAAAAAGGGTACCGTCGCAATGCCGCGTAAACGGGATTTACGAGCTCGGGAAATTTTTCAATCGCGGTACGCGGATCGGTGAACTTATCGTTGCTCGATCGTTGTTCCGCCGTTGGAAGTCGAATCGATTTGTTGGACGCTGCGCGTTCACCGGGCAAAAACTCGCCGGCTCGAGCGATCCTCGTCGCGGAAAATCTCCGCTAACTAACTCGGACGACAAACTGCTTCGACCTCTCTCGCGAATATCGAGGATCGGTCGAGTTTCACGGAACGGTCGGTGGTTCCAGGATGTTATCGTTTCGCTCCGATGCGTCGATTTGTCTTCTAGACGGGACCGATCGACGAGAGCGGAAGATTTCGTCCGGGAAGAGTACTCGGGGCGCGTCGTCCGTTCACGGACGAAACGCACGATCGTTTCCGAAAACGGAGTTCGAAGAAGCGAACGCGTTTCGATCGGTAACTGCTCCAATGGTGTCGAAGGATCGTAGCGGTCGCTGCGCGAGTAAAAGCGCAATTGCGTCCACGCGAAATCCGTCGAGCCTCGTCGAAAATCGTCGAATCGCAAACTCGAAAACACTTCGGCTCGGCTCGATCGTTTCGGCTCGTTCGCGATCGACGTTGACACCCGCATTGCGCGAATCGCGTCTCGTTCGAGGTTTTCCGGTAATCCGCGGGGATATTCGAAACCGGAGAACGAAAACGATAAACCAGCGGGAAACAAGAAGCTGGACGAAGCTCGGCGAGCGTAACGGACGGGCGAAACGACCGAGAACGAGGCGATCGGCGGTTCAGGACGGCCGGAACAAATCAAACAATGTAATAAGCGCGTGGCAAGAAGCGACGAGTTGCAAGAAGCATAAAAGAATCTCCGGGGCGATGCTCGTCCGCGTGGAATTTCCAGCGTATGATCATCGGTATCTCGGTAGGATAAGCGAAGAGGGTTACCGCGGACAAAAAGACCGAAGAAGGGATCAAGAGGGGCGGGGAAGGGGCGGGGGAGGGAGGCGGCCAAAAACAGCCGGGTCAGAAGATGAAGAACAACGCGAGGAGGAGGCGGAGAACGGAAAGGCGACGGAAGGAAACTCGTTTCTCGAAAAGAGACAACGGGGAACGCGAACCCGAGGAGGAACGAGACCAACGGAGACCGAGAGAACCAGGGAACGGAGGGGAGACCGGGGAACGAGGGGACGGGGGGCGGTGAGGGGACGGGGTGACGGGGAGACGGGGGACGAGGAGCCGAGAGAGGGATGGGTGGAACTGCGAAAACGAAGTACACGGGCAAACAGGCATCAGAAAAGTGTACTGGCTTTAACGAAACGGTGAACACGAGCGACGAAGCGGCGGAGACGAGCGCTTCGGAGGGAAAGAGACCGAGAGAGGAAGAGTGGGGGCAGAGAGAGCGAGACAGAGAGAGAGAAACGTTGTTTCGTGCGCCCGTACGGCATGGCCGTATTTCAATCGCGAGAGAGAAAGGGAAAGGGAGAGGGCGAACGGAATAAGGGAAAAAGAGCCGAAGAAACGGAAGAGAAGAGAGCACAGGAGAGGAGAGGAGAAAAGGCGAGAGTCGAAAGTCGAATACCGGTGAAGGCGAGCGTAAGACGAGATATCGTACTCGATGGTGATAGACGAAACGCGCGTGGAAGTAAAGCATGGCATCGAGGATGCGAAGAGAAGGGTAAAGGGAAAGAAGGAAAGAGGGAAAGAGGGAAAGAGGGAAAGAGGGAAAGAGGGAAAGAGGGAAAGAGGGAAAGAGGGAAAAAGGGCGGTGGAGAAAGGGAAGAAAAAATGAGAAAAAGAGGAGACGGACGAAACGAGGAGGAAAGACGGAGGAAAGCCGGCAGAGGGTAGGAGAGGAGAGGAGAGGAGAGGAGAGGAGAGGAGAGGGTTCGATGATGTTCGGTCGCGTGTAGTGAATATCCGGCTCTCTTCGTCCGTGTGCGAGAATACAGCCGCGGAGGCCTGCGAGTTTTAGCCTTTACTCCGGTGGTGCGCACACAGGGAACGCGATGATGTCCGGTGTGTGTACGCGGGGTACAAGAGCGAGGGCCCGCGGCTCGAGAGTGTGTTGGGTGTCGGGTCGTAGACCACAGCAGAGTCAGCTCTCCGAGCGCCCAACCGGTCGGGCAACTTTTTAACGAGCTGCGGTTCTCTTCTCCGCGAAGAGAAGGAAAGCCGAGACCCTGGCCTGAACCGAGTTGAGCCATCCTCGGCTTCGAAATGCATGCATGCATGCATGCATGTGCGCCATGTGATACCGAAGCGAACGAGCGAGAGACGAGGAGAGAACACCCGGGTCCGGTACGAGAGAGACCGGCGACCAACCTGAGAGGGAGAACGCGCGAGACCGAGAGAGAGAAACGGAGGGGAACTCGCGCGCGCGCGACAGAGAGACGGAGAGAGAGAGAGAGAGAGAGAGAGAGAGAGAGAGAGAGAGAGAGAGAGAGAGAGAGAGAGAGAGAGAGAGAGAGAGAGAGAGAGAGAGAGAAGGAAGTAGGTGGAGAGACTCGTTCTTTGGGTCCGCCATGGGCATGCGGTTACAGGGTTAAACGGCCCAAACTCCGTTCGAGCGAGCCCTTCGAGTTCTCCGGTGGAATCGAACGCGCCCGATTACCTCGCCTATTTACGGCACTGCGCCGCGGACTCTCTGATCGAACTGTCGGCGTAACATAGGGCTTAACGCCGTCGGAGAATACCTGCGCGAGGCATCCCGGTCGTTTCAGCTACTCGACCGGCTCCGGTGCGCGCGGTATCTCCAACGTTCTCCCTGGCCGCGAGAACACCGCGAAACCCGTGCCTCCCTATCGCGGCTACCGCGATATCGATTCTTACTCGAAGCCCGATTTCGCGTACCCGAGGTTCGCGCCGCGCCTGCCTCCGAACGGGGTACGCAGGGAACGCGGAGAGAGACGGCGAGACCCCCCTAGCTGGAACATCGTCGTTCGAGTTCTCGAACCCGGAACGAATGCCGATACGCGCGCGTCCCTTCGCGGAAATTGCTCCGCATCCGCGACTCGAAATTCGCGCGAGGCGCGACCGTAGAAATTCCCCGGGCATCGTTCGCGGATTATCCCCGCCGTGCCGGACGCACCGTTCCTCGTTAATTCCGTTCGCGAATGGCCTCTCGCGAGATCATCGCGCCAACTATTGGACGTAATATGCGTACGAGCTGCAATTTTCCGCCGAGTGTATCGCATGCGTCGATCCTAAGCGCTGTCGCTGCATCACTGTTATTACGCTGCGTCCGGAAGCCGGTTCGAGCCGGAGAAACTGTATCCGTATTTTTACGCGGCTATGGAAACGTTTCCATTCCGAACACGGAGACAAGAAGGAGCTCCTCCGAGCGCGGCGGTGCGGCTCTTAGGTTTTTTCGCGCGTTCGCCGCTTCGACGTCCGGACCGCGAGTCGATTCGCGTCGGTAGGTAGGCTCGAAAACGACGTCACTTGTCGTCGAAACGTTCCTAGATTGCCGAAAACCCGTTTCAAGTGGCCGCGACGCGGTTAACCGAGTTCGTTGTCGCGATCGCGCGAACAGCGAACGCTCCGAAGAGTTCGCGCCGCGGCAGTGGCGAAGTTCATCGAATCGGCGTAAATCGTAACCGGGGAAAGGCTACGGGCGAAGCTCGGTCTGTCGCAACGTCGAGGGAGCTCGTTCGCGGTATTCCGTACGGTTTGGAATTTAAAGACGAGCGCGTCGCGACCGGATCCAACGCGAGGAAGTCGAGGCCCGTTCCTCGAGGCCACCTCGAAGCCGTGTATACCCTCGGTAAGAAAGGCTCGGCGAGCGCGGCGAGCGCGGCGAGCGCGGCCGTGGTGAATCTGGCCGTGGCATCTTCCTCCGTGGAAACGCACGCGAGTCGCGAAATACCCGTGGTGGCTCTCGGGGCTTCATTAACAAAGGCTCGCCTTATAGGATATTCCATCTATTTACGACAGTCACGAACGGTCAAGATCGTTAGTCTCGAGCGATTCCTTTTTGGATCCCGTTGCTCGGCCGGAGACTTTCGCGCAACCTTTTTACGCGAGCTGAGCCGGTAAAAATGCGAAAGCGAACATCGTACGAGAGGATATTTCGGCGGGCGGGCGCACGTATCGGCATCGAGCCCCCGTGGGCCAGCGATTCATTTATCGGAAGGGAATTATCGGGGTCATTTTTCGTGCTTGGCTCGCTTTGCCCGACGAGAGTACGAGCTTGCTCGGAGATAATTACAATCATCCGCTCGTTCCCCGGGATTCTTTCTGCGCTTTCGTAATAACCGCTGTTAATTTCTCGAAACGGTGGCCCCGCCGGTGTTCGTGACAGCCTGATCGAAAGCTCCGCTCCGAACGTCCACGTCAAATAGTGCTCGCGTCGTTTCGACGTCGCAGCCTGTGATTACCGACTCCTTCTGCTCGGGATCGTAGCAGTCGTTAACGCCGCGGAATTTCCGGTTCTTCCTCTCCTCCGGACCGCTCGATAACCACTTAACTCGTGTCAAAACGCGGCGAGCAACGCGCTCGTTTCTCGAGACGCCTCGCTTCGATTTCGCGCAAAGGTATCCTCGGCTCGACGACGCGAGTACCGAGGGCTCCGAGTTGCCACCTCGAACAAGATTCTCCCGTGCGCGATCGTTCGACGGCTCGTAGTTTCTTCTTCGGCTCCGAACGCAGCGTCGCCGCGCGAACCTCCGCGCGCCGATTTTCCTTCCTTCTGCCTCCGCGGTGGAATCATCGACGATAAGTTGGCGGATAGCGGCAAACTCGCACCCGCAGAGGAAAACGAAAAGACGAGAAAAAGGACGGAAAAGAACGTCGGCGTCGGCGTCGGCGGCTGCCGTTCGAAAGAACGCTCGATCGGATCTCTCGCGGGTCGTCCAGTCGCGCGTTCTACTTTCTTTTATTACGTATTTCGATCGAGTGTAGGTCAATTGACGATAATCGCGAGCCGAGTTGCGCCAAGGTCGGGCGATCGGAGGGTGAAAATGTAACGAGCGGGAGACGAGGCCGCCGCTGCGCCGAACCGAGCCGAGCCGAGCCGAGCCGAGCCGGAGGGACTCGAGGGGGCAGGGAGAGGGAACAGGACGAAGGGCAAAAGAGAAGACGACGGAGGGCAGAGGGTTGTAATGAGAGGGTAGCGGAACGCCGATAAATCCACCGGGTCCCAGCATTTGTAAATTACAACCTGCCAATACTGATCCTCGGTAAATAAATGAGCCTGCCCCCACGCGTGCATAGAGGCGCTGTCCGTGATCCGGCCTCCGAGCAATACCGTGGATAGCGGCGGTGGCGGTCGTTTCGCGTTCAACCAACAGAAACCCGATGTTTGCGGTGATTTCCGTTGCGGCTCGAGCCCGCTCGAGCCAGCTCGAGCCAGCTCGAACTCGTACCAACGATTCCTCGAGAAAATTCACGTCGCTGTGAAATTCCGCAAAAAGGTGCGAGCACCGCCGTGAAACGGAAATTTATCGGATCCGTCTGGGAACTGGTTCGTACGCAACCTACGAGCCTTTGAATTTCAATGTTTTGGAAGGTAGCCATATCGACGCTGCGCGAACAGAGGATATATAATTCAATGTTACCGGTTCGGACATCATCTCGATGCATACTCGCAATTCCACCGCAAGAACATCGAGTAATTTTTTATTCAACGATCGGAAAGGAGCCAGCCACGGCATGCAAAGCGCCTCTTTGCAAACGGAAAGCGCGTGTTCGCTGTACAAAGCGCAACGCGTATATTTAGAGTCCGAGAATTCCAATATTTTACCGGGTAAAATTAATTCGGATCGAAAAGGTCGGAGAAACGGCGATCCTCGATCCTCGTGGTTCGCGCGGACAAATGTCTCGCTGGAGAAGTTCATCGAGAAACCTTTCCGTGTTTCTCCAACGAAGCTTCTAGTGGTTCCTCCGGAGGGATCGTTTCGTTCTCGATCTCGATCTTTGGCGAGATTTTCGCGCGTACGCGTTACCGAACGCGTTTCCTCGAAGCGATCGATGGCGCTCCGCGACGAAAGAGAAGAATCGCGCACCGGTACGCGCCACCGACGAAGGGTTGCTCTTACGATCGCGACTGAAAGTTTCAATAACGCGCGGATCGAAGTCGAAAATTGCAGAACGAAACAACGCGCGTAAATAAAGGTCGAAACGTTGCGAGAACGACGAATCGGAGGAAAACGAGCGGGAGCGCGCGTGTCGCATCGAGGGTAGGGGTCGAAATGCGATTGCACTTGCCCCGTACACACCTTTGCGCGGTTTAATTCCATTAAATACGCGCTTCGCAACAACGGGCTCCATTCTTCGAGGCAATCTGTACGAGCTGAATCCAGGGGCGGACTCCGGCCCGCCGAAACGGTTAGCAGATATTTAACTGAATATCGAACTCATTTGTATCACTTAACCGGCCCCGGGTATGAAGAATTTATTGCCGTGAATTAATCTAGCAGCACAATAGCGCGTAACGATATCGCGCCGCGTATCTGATCGGCGGCGCGGCGCGGCGAAATAAAACTATAATGTTTATTAATCATGCCGTCGTCCGGCGTTCGTTTTCTCCACCTCCTCTCCCCTCCCCCTCGGTTTCTCTCTCTCTCTCTCTCCCTCTCTGTCTCTCTCTTTCCGTGTTTCTTCGCCGAGGATAATTACGCGCGCGAGCACGGAGGTTCACGGTACCGGACTCGAGCGCGTTTTCCGCTGAAAAATATTCGCGAGATATTCCAATTTCCCTCCACCGTAAAATAATCGACGAATCGAGTATCGGTAACTCGGGAGTGTTCGACTCGCGTTCGACGTCGTCGGGTACCGAAAGTTTTCGGTGGGAGCTCGATTCGATCGTTGGACGGTTCGAGGGACTCGAATACGGGAATCGAGAATCGTTGCAAAGGCAGAAGTTCAACGTACCGCGAACAAGGACGGCAATCACCCACGAAAGAAACTCGGTTGCGCGGCCGGATAGCGAGTTTAATTTACGGTCCTCGCGGTGCGATCGTGGCTACCAGCGTTATTGTATCGTTCGTCGCGGATCGTTATCGCGTTTGGCGCTCGGTATTGCGCGATATTATTTGTCTTTGGTTCGTCGATTTTACGTTTCTAATCGTGGATCAACGATACGATCGGTGACGGCCGTTGGAGGTATCGGTGGACGTCTCACTCGAACGAAACGTCGATCGTATCCGTTTCGTTCGTCGATCGACGAACTCGCGGACGTCCGCGATCCTATCGAACGTTTAATTGTTTCCGAACGACCAACGGATCCCCCGGATACGTTCGATCCGGACGTTTCGGTTTCTTCGTGCCGCGGTAACGAGGAGAACGGATCCGTTCTCGCGAACCTTCCGCGTTTACGTTCCCGACGTACGAATACGCGCGAAATAATTTAATCCCTAAATATGCGGTCGGAGAGCGTAATTTCCTTCGTTACGGTATAACGAAGAGAACACCGTCGAGCGGCGAAACTCGTAAAATCACCAAGGGTGGAACGAAATCCGCCCCTGTTTCGAGTCTCGACGGTACGTGTTCACGCACGCGTCTCGGCTCGGCACGGCACGGCTCGTACGAGCCCGGTACGTATTGCGACGTGTGGACGAGGCTTTAACGACCGGCTGAAAAAAATTGGGCAGTTTTCGTTTACCGAGTCTTAGCCGGTTCGCGAGGTCGTTAATTTTCGGGTGGCCGCCGGTGGGATACGTCTCTCGCCCACCGTCGAGTCTTTGAACTCGAGATTACCTTCGGTTGGCTTCGGTTCCTTCGATGCTTTTTCGATCTGTGAGAACGCGAGAATATCCCTCGCCGTTTCTTTCAACGAACGCGTACACCGCCGTCTCGAATATTTTTCTCGCGATTCTCGTCGCACAGCGGCTTCTGCGATCGAGGATCGATCCTCTTCCCTCGACGATTCGCGTACACCGATCGACTCGATCGTAATCCGTGCAAGTTCGAGCGTCGCGAATCGGACGAATACGATCTAGCGAACCGTTGCCGATCGATTGCGCTTCGCGAGCACGAAAATCGGTGCGTCGGGAGCGACGGTGCGATAAACACCGATCGCGCGACGATCTTGCAAAGTATCGTTCGAAAAGTGTCGTTCCGATGTCGACGACGCTCGAGACAGAGAGCTCCCGGCAAACGTCTCGGAAATTAGCGAAACGATCGAACGTCGATCGTACAACGACCCGGTATCGTTTGCATAAATTTCGTACCGTTTCGAAACTCTCAGTCGACGTGAATCGATGCGCGGAGTCCTCGTTTACCGTGTCTCCGGTTCCCCGCGAAAGAGAGAAAGTAAACGGTGTTTCGCTCGAATTCGAAACGATCGAGGAATTTCGTTCTCGACGAGCAATTTTCGCCGTTCGGTATTTTCCATGTCCGGGCCGGCGAACCTCGAGCAAAAGAGAAACGAAAACGCCCGGTTCGCGCGACGGGCTCTTCAACTATCGGCTAAACATTATTTTCCAGCGTGGCGAGTTAACAGTCGCTCGTTTCCACCGGGTTCCGAAGGTGCTTATTAAAAGCGGTCGAGTTGTCAAAGTTTCACGCGCTATTAAACGATCGCCAGCCGCGCAGAATTATCGCGGCAGGAAACTCGGTGGAGAAAAAGAAAGAAGCGGTGGCGGCGGAACGGTCGCGAACGGGGGAATCTATACCGGGTCTGGACGTCGCGCCGTTACGATCAATTAAGACGTTCGAGCGCGAAACTTATGCAACGAGCTGCTTTTCACGATCGTTCGTGAGTCACGCCGGACCGGAACAGCTGCTCTCGAGCTTCTCTCGAGCGTCTCTGGAAGCGCCGTGAGCCAGCGGAATCCGTTAATTTTCACGGTGGCCATCGACGAGACGGGACGGAAGAACCTTGGATCGTCGTCGATCGACCGTCCTCTGCTCGAATTTCGAGCGTTTACCGGTAAACTTTCTCGAGCACCGAAACGTTTCCGCGAGAGATCGATCCGGGCCTTTCACGGTTCACGGTTCACGGAGACGTCGAGGGGCCCGATCGCGCGTTCGACGCCGGCCGAGACCAGTCCGTGAATTCTGGACTACCTTGGCGTAGCCGTGGCGATCGCTCGCAGCCAACTACGCATCCCCCCCGGAGGAGGCCGTGGAGTTATCGTAATCGTTAACGAGACTGCTGTCAGCGTGCTAAGATACCCGGGGGTCCCTCGCCATTAACCTTCCGCTAACAAAGGCATTGCCACGTTCTTCGCTCCCGGCGTACCGACCCGCTCCCTTCCTTATTTATATGCATAACTCGGTAAAGGTGTAATGAAAATTTCACGGTCAACTCGATTATAGACGATCGCCGCGCGTCTCTCGTCACCTCCTTCTTTCTCAGCCACCCGGTCCCGTCCTTTTCGTTCGCGGGCCCTCTCTCGGTTGCTCTCCTCTTCCTACCTGTTTCCCCCTCCCTCGACCTCGTTGCTCTCTTCCGTCTCTGTTTCGCGTTCGACTCGACTCGGCATCGATTCTTCTCTCGTAGGAAGAACCGTGCTTCTAATCCCCGCGAGTCAACGGTCTCTTTCTCTGTCTCTCGTTGCCGTCGATCGGCCCCCTCCCTCGGCTCCTCGTTCGGTGGGTTTCTCTCTCTCGAATTCTCCGCGGATCGTCGGCTCTTTCTCGCGCCGGAACGGCCGACACCGCACGCCTGTTACACGCGGAAAACGACTTCTCGGGATCGCGCCTCTCTCGGCGATAAATTTTCCACGGTGATTATCGATACGCCGCGATTATCCCCCGTAACCCGCCGCGATAATAAACTTTATCGTAACGATGGTTGACGAGCGGCCGTCGAAAGGTGGGGTCGGAAAAAGGCGTGGAACCGGAGGAGAGCTCTCGTTTCACCGGCTACGTTTCGCGGTTATTACGGTCACCGGATTATTTAAATACCGAGCACTGGTTCGTCCGTTCTTCGACGATGCCTTTATATTTATTGGACGCTTACCGTTACGCCGGCTAGCGTAATTCGACTTTTATCTCTAACACGGGGGGTTGTACCGGTCTTTAGTTTGATTCAATCGACGCGATTGCGCGCTTACCGCTCGTCCTTTTACGCGTAATTGAATATAAACTCGTCCGGAACGAGATATCTCTCGCCGGTGGTGTATGGATCGAGCCGAGTTAATCGTCGATAAATTATCGACGACTGTGTTTCGCTCGACGATGCGTACACGCCGCGCGAGAGACGCGAAACCGAGCCAAGAATCGAAAATCGAAGGTACCTCGAGTCCGAGTCCTCCGTTGTCGAAACTTTCCATCATTCTTCGAGACCGTTTCGTCCTCGGGGACGGGCGCCGCTTCCGGTGATTGCGTCCCTCGATCGTTATTCGTTCGATCGAAGGTTCGACCGCGCGAGCCGAGAAAAACCGAGGGGCGCGTCGCAACGTAAGAAGAAGGCGCGTTCCTCGCGTAGCTGTAACTCCGAGGACGCGGAAAAGAGAGAACGAGAGGGCTGTGTCGAAACACGGCAAAACACGGCAAAACTCGGTACCGCGACGACGAACCGAAAGAGGAGCCGAGACGATCTCGCGAACGCGCTTCGTAACGGAAGGTTTGGTGCGGTACGGTGCTCCCTTCGCGAAAACTCTGGTTCCGGTTGGTTCGTTCGCGAGGACCGACGACGAGTCGAGGTACGGCGGACGATCGTTCCTTTGGCTCGAAATCGAGGATTCGCGCGCAAAGTTGGCAGGCGTTTGCGTCTGGTCTCGATTCCACGGCATCTTTCGATTCTTTCTCACGCGGTCGAAATTAAAATTATTTTACAGATCCGGCGCGGCAGCTATCGTTACGACCCATTGTTGCTCGGGGAACGGCAATAAACTGCGCGTAAAAAGGCACCGGTGGAGACCGAGGCTCAATGCTCGGACGATAAGAATGTAGGACGAACCTAGCAGGTGATCGTCGTGGGCATTGCCTCGCAGTTCGTGATTTCGTGCCGGTCTCGAAACAATAAACAACGTCGAGACTGCTCCCGGGACACGAAGAAAAGCCAGAGGCCCGAGTGAAAGTGCGCTACGAGCATCCTAGTTCTCCGGTTCAGGATCCTAGCGCGCCGATCGCGCTCCTAGCCTCGATCGCGGCGGACCCGATCTTTGCCTTTGGAAATTTTCGATCGCTGTACGATCGGCGGCTCGTGTCCGCGATTCGATTACGCGCGGAACCGAACGGGAGGAAACGCTCGTGTTGTCGTAGCGTTGCGAGGAGAATTGACTCTCGCGAGACGGTCATCCGTTATCCGTTACGACGGAATCTCTCGCGCGAGCGATCCGAGGCGATGCATTGGGATACCGTTGACGCTAAACGGTACGCGCGCGAATTGGGTAACCGATTCGACGCGCGATACGTTCGTTAAAAGCGTCGCGCGTGCGTCTACCGATTGGGATAACTCGATTTCCCGGTGTCGGAGGATTATAAATTTTTCAAAGTGTCCTTTTGTAATCGCCGGACAGTATCTACGGTGTTCCGTCTCGGCTGTCAAAGTTGCATTCCGAACGAATAAATAACGCGGCGGTTCGAGGGGGCCCCGTACCGGTGAATTATCGTTACGCATCGGTCTTTATCAAACCGGTAAAGCGACGATCGGAATCCGGTAGTTTCGCGCAGCATTGTGCCGCGCGATCCGGACGCGTTTGATCGATTCTCTCGTCGGTGGCTAACGAGCGGCCCGCTCGTTTCGCGTCTCGGCCCGGTCCAAGCCAGCGCCCGGAAAAAGAAGGAAATCGGACCGCGAGCGAGCCGTTCGGGCCCGATCGCGTAATTTCGCGAGCCGCGATGCGCGAGGTTGGACGACGATCTCGGGTCTCTCGGTGATCGCGCGCGCCTCGATGTCCCGAACGCGGAGACACGCGCGTGCGTCCGCTCGCGTACAGGGTGCCCTCCGATGTACAAGCGATCCTCGAGCACCGTCGCAAGAAACAAGCGTACTCTTCTTCGATACGTTACCGAGCAATTTTCTCTCTTAGGAGCAATTGCTCGGCTGCCGTTTCACCCCGAGCGGCAAAGAAATCCCATAAAACCATCCGGTAAAACCGCATCGCGATAAAGTCTCGTTGAAAAGATCGGGACCGGTCGTTTTGCTCGAAAGGTTTCACCTCTCCGCGCGATCGATTCATATTTTCCGCGCAAAGTTCCACGAGTCTCGCGAACGAAACGAACGGTCCTCTGGTCGCGAGACTCGTCGATTTTTCAACGAGGCCGACGCTCGTTCGGAAACACCCTGTATAGAGCGGGCCGAGGTTCGGTAGTTGATTAGATTTAAAAGAATGCCCCGTCACCTGCACCGTTGAAAGGAGACTAGGCCCAGGGGCGGGTTGGTGGGGCGTTCGTGGCGGATAGGAGGAGAGTACACGGGGAGAAGGAGAAGGAGAAGGAGAAGGAGAAGGAGAAGGAGAAAGAGAAGGCCGAGCGGGAGGATCGCGGAGGTAGGGGGCGATCGTGAGCAACGAGGGGCCCGAGCACGAGGCCCCAGCGATCACTGACCGCTTTCGCCGATCCCAGCCGCCAGCTAGCCACCTTTCAGCGGCGCAGCCATCGGGGCATCCTCCTTCTTAAGGCTCGTTCACATCGCGTCGCTAATCAAAGCCGACAAGCGGGGAAAAAAGCGGCGTCGGACGGTTCGGTTCCCCGAGAAATCATGGGAATTCGTTCTTTCGAGCGATTCCGAGTGGTCCGTGGTTGCGCAACGCCCTTCGGGGCGAGGATTCCGTAGACTCGTCGACGCCGAAACCGTGATTCTTTCGAATCGGCGGTGCGCGCTCGAAAGCTACCGGCTCGATTTCGAGTACGACGAACGTAATTAAACGCAACGCTCGAAAACGCGTCCGTTAACGAGGGAGAGAGAAACGGGTTTGCGACGACCAGAGCCGTCCGTGAACTTGAAGGATACTCGGAGTTTCGCGTATCGCGTGTACTTGAAACGGCGTTTCTCGTCGATACAAGGTTTTGCGAACGTACGGGTATACATCGGAGGCTCGCGCGGTCGCGCGCGCGCGCGCGCGCACACCTTCCTACCGTCTTACAAAGTCGAACGCTTCGAATCTTTTTCGCGTTCCGGCGTAAGAAGCGGCAGCCTCGAAAGAAAAACGTTCGAACGACCGGTTCGAAAAGTATCGCGCTACGATCTACGATGTCTCGGGACGCCGAGTTTTCGAGAACACGTAGCAACCGTCTACCCCGTTTCGCGAGTTTTTCGGAGCGAGTAAATTCGGAGCTTTCGCGAGCATCGGTCGAAATCGAGGGGAAACCGCGAGTGGGCGCCAACATCGTCTTCGTCGAACCGGACGACTTTTTCCGGGAAGAACGGAGGAAGAATTCTGTATAACGAGGAGGAATTGTGAGAAAGAACCCGAGGCGATCGAGGCACTTAACTGGTTGCAGTCTCGCTTTACGGCGAGTGATATATGGTTAATTCGCGAAACACCGGACACTCGAGCAATAACGTTACCGGCGCTCATTGACGACTAAAATGCAGACTATGGGCAATTACCACCGCGAGAGAGAACTGCGCGGAAAGGTGAAATATTATACCGATTTATGCCCACGGCCTTGGTAAAGATCTCGTAATAAGGATCAATGTGCCCGCTCGATAAAATACACCACCGCGAAGACGCACCTCCCCGCTGCGGTTTATTTCCTCGGCTCGCTATTAACGACAATGAGTTCTATCCGTTATTCCGTTACTCCTCGCCGTCTTATAATTGTGAATCGTTTCGCCGAACGGTCCTCCTCTGTACGCGGTGTTCCAGGAGGAAACGTCGATACCGTACGGTACCGCGTGCAACCGAGCTGGAGGCCTTCGAGACGTTGGCTTCGAGAAGCGTTGTATTTCACCTCGAAATCTCCCGATGGAAATACGTTTCGACGAGCGGGTAACGCGAATTGGCCGTAATTGGACGCAACGTTTGTTCCCCGTTCGGAACAATCCGCAGAATCGGATGGCAGAGTTTCCTCTCGGAACCGTCTCGCGAAAAACGAAGGAGCGCTCGAGCGGTAAAACCGAGCGAGCCCCGTCCACGGCTTCGAATCGGAACGAATCGGGCACGGGGACAAGGGCGACGTTCGTCTCACCGACGATACTTTTAGCGGACCGATGAAACCGATCTATCCTCTCGTTCGAATTTCGACGAGTAAATCGGGACGGGACGAGACGAGAACGACGTATACGAGAGGATGGGCTGGCAACGCGGGCCCCTAGTTTGCCCAGGTAAAGGTAACAAATCACTTTTCAACGGTGGGAGATGGAACTACCGAGCATCGTTTTCCGAAAGGAGCCCGACTTTTCTCTCTCTCGCTCTCCGCGGGGCACCACTCGACGTGTCCCTCCGCACGATTCCCCGACACAATGCGTCCGATCGTTTTACACTCAATGGGCCGAGAATCGGCGAATCCCGAACAGAGGACAAAGCTAATAATGACGCGGCGGAAAACACGCGCGAAAGGAAACAAGTATCTCGCCTCGACGCTTTTACGAAAAGAATCTCGAGCACCGCCCCGTTCACCGTGACAGAAATTTTTACGCCTCGTCCTCTTATTTTCCGCCACGGGATCCGCAATGGCCGACCACGGTATTTCGCGCGATCCCTCTCCGCGGTACGAGCGACCGCTCACCGTACCAAGTGCGCGAGTACACCGTCCGCGCGAGAGATTACCCACCCGCGAGTAGACGGCACCGGGAGATTTTCGATTCCGCGAAAATCTGGGGAAATTCGCGCCAACGAACAACGCTCGTCCCCCCGGGTACGCGGACCAGCTCTCGCGCCTCTTCCGAATCGAGGGAATCCGCGGTGAACGGGCAGAGGAGAGGGGGAAAAAAGAAGAACGGCTAGTTGCAAAATACTAGTCGGGGACTCGCGACAACTGGAATGCGAACGGGACCGGGATTCGCACAAAGCCATCGGAGCGAACATTCTTTTTCGAGGTTTCATTCTTCGTGACAGAATCGTAGAAACGATGTGAGAACAGATGACGGTGAGGCAAGGTTTCACGGACGAATCGAACGGCAATACGGCAAAAGGGATAGAGAGAAAGGGGGAAAGGAAGACCGAGCGAACGAGGGAGAACCGTGGAACACGAGATGCGAGGGGGTGGGGTGTACGAGGGAGGGCCGTCACGGAGGTAGGGGAACCGAGCGTACCGGCAGAACCGAGAGGAAGCTAGCTGCGAAAGAGAACGAGGGACAAGGAAACAAGAACGCGGTGGATGGAGGCTGCAGATGCCGAGGAGCCACTGTAAGGGCCCAGAGAGTGTACCTGTCTTGTTTTTATAGGCTTGCCAGAACGTCGGACCCCGGCTACGGAGGACGACGGCGATGACGACGACGACGACGACGACGATCGCGACGACCGCAACGATCGCGACGACCGCGACGAGCGCGACGACCGCGACGTCCACGACGGCGACCACGACCACGACCACGACCACGAACACGACCGCGACGACAACGACGACACCGACGACGACCACGACCACGACGAAGGAGAGAAGGTGTGCACGGTGGGGGAAGAAAGGACGGCTGAGACGCGCGGCGCGGCGTGGAGCGGCGTGGAGCGGCGTGGAGCGGCACGGAGCGGTGCGGCACGGTGCGGTGCGGTGCGGTGCGGTGCGGCGCGAGGAGAGTGGACAGGGTGGGCGGAGGGGCGAGGGTAGCGGTGCCAGTTCGGGCCTTACAACTTGCCAACCAGTCCTCGGAGAACCGTGGGTCTTACCGGAGCCGTATATACGTGTATTAACGCCCCGTAACTTTTCGTCGTTGTCGAGTATTTTTCTTCTAGGGTGTATCGGTGTAATCTCGGGAGGTCGGTGAACCCCGAGCGCGCACGGTTTCTTTCGGTAGTGTGTACATCGTCGCGGACGTTCGGGGATAACGTTTCGAGGATGAAATCTCCAGGATTATAGGGCTTAGCGGGAACATCGGTAGAGAGAAACAGAGAGAGAGAGAGAGAGAGAGAGAGAGAGAGAGAGAGAGAGAGAGAGAGGGAACGCGAACGCTGGCTAGGATCGTTCCGATGAGAGCGCGTTCGCGAAAGCTAAGAGGATACGAGTGACATGGACGACGTGAGGTAAAAGATCGGTGGGTCCGGGACTTAAATGGATCGCAGCCGGTTTCGCGACGGATAGCGAGTCGCCCGAGGAATCGAGGATCTCACGAGAGCGTTGATGGAAGATTGAGAGAACGGGCGGAAAAATGCGGGGCAGTCCTGCGTTCTTCGCCATATTACTGGGCACGATATTCGGTGTCCTCGGCGCGTCCCTCAGCAAGGCACTGAGGTACAAAGCACCGGACGAGTGCAAGTGGGTCGCGACCGGCGACACCGAGGACGACGTCTCGCTGGTCTGTCGTCTGAGGACCATAAACAGCGAGCTGGAGAATACGAACTTCAGCGTGATACAGCCCCAGCACACGGTGCGGCTCCGGCTGGAATGCAGCGACGCGTTGTTCTACCAGAGCTCCCTGAGCGCCGGTAGCTTCCGACCGTTGGTCGAGCTGCGCGAGCTCGTGATCGAGTACTGTAAAATCGGCAATCTATCGGACGACGCGTTCAAGGGGCTGAAAGAGTTGCGCAATCTGACCGTGAGGACCCACAACACCGACTGGTCGGCGATGGCGCTCGACGTGTCGGCCGGCGCGTTCACCGACGAGCTCCGACAACTGGAGAAACTCGATCTCGGGGAGAACAACATGTGGAGCATACCCGAGGGCGCTCTCTGCCCGTTGATAAACCTCGAGATCCTCAACTTGACGAGAAATCGGCTCCGCGAGGTGACGAGTTTCCGGTTCAACGGCGCCGCCAGATGCCTCTCGAACCTGAAGGAACTGGATCTGAGCAACAACAGCATCGAGTCGTTGCCGAGCGCCGCGTTCTCGGGACTGGCGCGTCTCCACAGCTTGGATCTACGGTGCAACGCCGTCAGCTTCATGGCGGACCGGGCGTTCGAGGGCCTCTCCTCGTTGGCCATCTTGAGGCTCGCCGACAATCGGCTCGCCAGCCTGCCGCCGGAATTGTTCAGCGACGCGAGAAACATCCAGGAGATTCATCTGAGGAACAATACGTTGAACGTGCTACCGCCCGGTTTGTTCAGTGAACTGACGCAGTTGTTGGTGCTCGATCTCTCGCACAACGAGTTGACCGCCGAGTGGGTGAACGCGGCCACCTTCGGTGGTTTGGTACGTTTAGTGGTGCTGGATCTGGCCAACAACCGTATCGCTCGATTGGACCCGACGGTGTTTCGCGACCTCTACAGCCTCCAGATTCTACGGCTCCAGGAGAACCTGCTGGAGACCCTACCGGAGAACACGTTCTCCGCGCTCTATAATCTGCACACGTTGCTGCTCAGCGATAATCTACTGACCGTTATCGACGCCACCACGCTGAGCGGGCTCTACGTGCTGAATCTGCTCTCGCTGGACAATAACCGGCTGCACACGATACACCCGGGCTCCCTGAGAAATGCCTCCTCCCTGCAAGAGTTCCACCTGAACCGTAACCAGCTCAAGTCCGTCCCGGACGCGCTGAAAGCCACTCCCCTTCTGCGAACCCTCGACCTCGGTGAGAATCTCATTTCGGAGATACCGACCGGCACGTTCGACCACGTGGCCCAGCTTTACGGGCTTCGATTAACCGAAAATCATATCGGGAATCTGACGAAGGGCGTCTTCGATCGTATCAAGGAACTGAAGATATTAAATCTCGCGATGAACCGCATACAGTACATCGAACCCGGGACGTTCGACGAGAATCTGAACCTCCAGGCGATACGTCTGGACGGGAATCAATTGACGGACATTGCCGGTCTCTTCACCAATCTCTCGAACCTCGTTTGGCTGAACGTCAGCGACAACAAACTGAAATGGTTCGACTACGCGATGATACCGACCGGGTTGCAGTGGCTCGACATCCATTCGAACGAGATACGGGAGCTGGGCAACTACTTCGAGATCGAGAGCCAACTGCAGTTGAGCACCTTCGACGCCAGCGAGAACAAGCTCACCGAGATCACCGGGAACGCGATACCGATGAGCGTCGAGCTCCTCTTCCTCAACGACAACCAGATATCCAAGGTGCAGAGCTACTCGTTCTTCAAGAAACCGAACTTGACGCGGGTCGACCTCAAGGGTAACCAGATTCGCAACTTGGAGCCGTACGCGTTGAGAATAAGCGCGGTACCGCCGGACAAACCGCTACCGGAGTTCTACATCGGTGACAATCGGTATCTGTGCGATTGCACCATGGAGTGGTTGCAACGGGTGAACAGGCAGAACCAATCCCGAGTGCAACCGCGCGTTATGGACCTCGAGAGCATCTACTGCGAGCTCCTCTACGACCGGGAGCACACCTTCGTACCCCTGGTCGAGGCCTCGCACTCCCAGTTCCTCTGCAAGTACGAGAGCCATTGCTTCGCTCTCTGCCATTGCTGCGACTTCGACGCTTGCGACTGCGAGATGACCTGCCCGCAGAACTGCACGTGCTACCACGATCAATCGTGGTCGGCGAACGTGGTCGATTGCTCGAACGGCGGTTACGTCAACAAGCTGCCCGAACGGATCCCGATGGACGCGACTAGGCTCTATTTGGACGGGAACGACCTGCGCGTCGTCTCCAGTCACGCGTTCATCGGCCGCAAGAAGCTCAAGGTCTTGTTCCTCAATTCCTCGAACATCGAGATCGTGCAGAATCGTTCGTTCAACGGTCTCCGGGACCTCGAGGATCTTCACCTACAGGACAACCGTGTCCGCGAGCTACGGGGACACGAGTTCGAGGGACTGGACGCGCTCAAGCAGCTCTACCTGCAACGCAATCGCATCTTCTCGATCGGGAACGACACCTTCGCGTCGTTGCGCTCGTTGCGCGTTCTGCGCCTCGAGAACAATCGTCTGACCACGCTGGCGGTCTGGGCGCTACCCTCTTCCATCGAGATCGGGCTGTCCGGGAACCCGTGGTCCTGCGAGTGCGATTACCTGCAGAGTTACCGGGAGTGGATCCGCGATCCGAACGTGCGCGTCACGGACGCGTCCGCGTTGCGCTGCGTGTACAACGTGACGGAGTTCGAGGCGTTCGGGGACGAAGTGTTCGCGGACAACGAGTTCGGTTTCTCGGTGGCGAGCAACGCCGACCGCGAGAGGAGCAACGACACCGCGGTCTGCACCGGGGCGGCCAGCGTCGAGAACGACGCGCACCGCAACTACACAAAGACCATCATCGAGAAACAGGCCCTGCAGGATTACCTGCCCCTTCTGATCGCTACCCTGGTCGGGTCCCTGCTCGTCATGCTGCTCTGCATGCTGGCTTTCGTGTTCCGGCAGGAGCTCCGCGTGTGGTTTCACTCGCGGTTCGGGGTCCGGATATTCTACAGGAACCACGAGGTCGACCGCGACGACCGCGACAAGCTGTTCGACGCGTTCGTCAGCTACAGCTCCAAGGACGAGGCGTTCGTCGCCGAGGAGCTCGCACCGGTCCTCGAGATGGGCAATCCCTCGTACAAGCTCTGCCTCCACTATCGAGACTTTCCCGTCGGTAGCTTCATAGCGGACACGATCGTGCAAGCGGTCGAGTCCTCGCGGCGTACGATCATGGTACTCTCGGAGAACTTTATCAAGTCCGAGTGGTGTCGCTTCGACTTCAAGTCGGCGCACCATCAGGTACTACGCGATCGAAGGCGCAGGCTGATATTGGTGCTGGTGGGCGACGTTCATCAGCGGGACCTCGACCCGGACATACGACTCTATCTCAAGACCAACACCTACTTGCAATGGGGCGACAAACTCTTCTGGGAGAAGCTGCGATTCGCGTTACCCGACGTCCCCAACAATCAGAGGACCACGCAAAGGACGAGGCAGCCGCCGCCGGTCCGACGGCAACACAACAACCGAACCTCCAACGGATCGCGCACCGTCTCCGTGCACATATGAGCCGTCTTCCTCGTTTGTGCGCGCGTACGCGAGCGCGGGTTCGCGCGACCGACCGTCGCCGCGCGTTCGACCGAACGACGGGTACAGTGCGTTTCACTGCGGTGCAATACGTGGCCTAGAGTTGCCTTTAGAGTGTAAATACAGCGAGGATTTATACGCACTATATATATATATAAAAAGTATATATGTATGTTTACGGAAACAAAGTGTACGACTGGAAAACGAAAAGTGTCTTGTAAATAGATCGCGACGTATGAGGAAAGTATGTGTACGTGTATGTATATGTATATCTATCTCTATCTGTATGTGTACACGTGTGCGCGTGTACGTAGATAGGCGCGCACGACACGTTCAAGGTGCTTCCTCGTGAAAATGGAATATACGAGACTCGGCGTCCCGGTTGTCTGCGCGATCCCAGCGAGTCAGTGAGTCGCTAGATAGCTCAAAGTCGTTGTAAATACGTGTCGCCGTATTTTCCTCCTCCAAGACTGTTCTCGGTGTCGATCGAGCTCACGGTCAATTTAGGTGATAAACCAGTGCGCGGAAGATCTCGTCGCAGGAGAAAATCGTTCTCGTACCGCGGCACGCTCGCTGGTGTGCCATGTGAATCGTTTACCTTTTGCGCGCCGTAACGCGAAAATCCCTCCTCGGCGTGGACTTTCTCGAGGAATCGAACGAACGTAAATACGGTCGTAAGGTCGCGAATCCTCGCCCGTGATATCGTTCGTCGACCATTCGGAGAATCGTGTCCCGATTCCGTGTCCCGCGCGAGCAAACCGACGAGTGATACACCACTTCCTAATCGTAGCTATCGATGTATATTTAATTGCACTTGGACCGGCTGACGGCGAACTTGGACCAGGTACGCGGAGCTTGCAATTGTAAAGTATTATGCGTGCGTCTAATTCTTATTTATTTCGACCTGAACGTTTCGGAGACTTCGCGTGTATTCGCGAGCTTGCGAACGATGGGATTCCGTTCGATTTCGAGATCACCATGGGAAGTCTCCATTTGAATTCGGCAGTCGTCTGGTTTGTTTCTTGCCGCTGAGAATTTCGTTGCAACGAACGGTCGTTTCGAGGGAATCCGGCGAAACTTCCGTCCCAGAGCTTTACGTCTTGCCCCGGGAACGATTGATCAAACTTCACGTGCAATTAGTTCCCCTTAACTGCGACCGTCGAATTCAAAATGCGCGTCGCGCAAGGAAACTAAAGTACCGCTATAAATAATTGAAAATATAATGTACAAACGTGGAACAATTTTCCTTTAGCTTTCCTCGCAAGCGGCTCTCTTGTTTTGCGGACTATCCCGACAACGTGAAAGATATTATTAGAATAAAAATCTGTGACTGAACAATAAAATGCTCTATTTTTATGTTTTTAACACCTTCTGCTTGTTTCTTTTCTTCTTCTTGCAGCCCCGTTCCCGATACTCCGAAACGACCGATTATTCCCGCCCGATCGATTCCTCGATCGAGGATCGTCGCGAGCGAACAAACTCTTTCGTCTCGGGCCACAAAACTATGCGCAAACTTCCGCGTCGTCTCCTCGACTGCTTTTCCGAGAGAATTTCACCGCGAAACAATATACCTTATGCTAATCGAGTCACGTCTGTTTACATTGTCATCACGTTTCGTTACCGTTACATCGTCGGAATAAGTAATGCCCGCCTCGTTGTAATAGAAATCGGATAGTTTCGTAAAAGAGCGTCGAGCGAGGTTGGTCGGTTGGCTGGCTGGCTCTCGTTCGCTCGATCGTTCGCTCAGAGTCTTTGATCATTCTCGTCGCAAGAACAACAACGTTGCTCGCACGAATCGAAACCGAACGAGTCGCTGAATTCGAACAGATCTACCCACATTTTACGAAGACGAGAGACCGCGTTCGTTCCACGATTGGAAATCGATTCTCGAAATCGTCGCGAGAAAAATTGTCGACCGATTACCGCGAAACGCATCGTACCGTCTCGCGGTTTTCGAGTTTTCAAACGTTCGCGTAGAATAGCAAGTTTCCAACTCGCGGCGAATCCTCGCGATCGAATCGAGCCTGCCCTCTCGATTTTCGAGTTTCTCTTCGATTCGAGTCCACCGCTCCGAGACGCACGATCGAGAATGCCAACGATTCGAGAGTCGGTGAAACTTTTACCGATCGCGCGGAACGACCATCGATACGCTCTTGTCGAAGAGCACCGCTATCGGTGTGTACGCGATTCCGCGCGTAATCGGCGCGCGGCAATTGCACCGATGCGCAAGAGATATGACGCAAAACGCGGCGGTTGCGGCCACCGCGATATTACGAATAACGCAAATATGTGTCACGGACCGGCGTACAATCGCGATTACGTGAATTATGGAAGAACCGAGAGTCCAACCTAGCCCTGCATGGCGCAACCAACGGCAAACGCGTTTTGCGGTTTGCTTAATGGCATTCGGAGTTCGCATTGTGCGCCGGTCATTTTCAGTAATAATAATCGTAATCGCGATTTCCTAAGGTTTCAGTTGCGTGCGTCTCGGGCCTTACGTGGCGCGCCGACGAGCAGAGTAATCCCGGCTAATCGACGAATCGATATCGATATCGACGAGCGTTATTGCCACGGTGGGAAAACGCATTTTCTACGGAATTTCTCGACGAGTTTACCGCGATCGTGCCGCGGTGTCGACTTTGTTCGACGCACTCGTCGACGTCCTCGAGGAAAATACGAATAAACCTCCAGCGAGAAAATAGTTTGCGAACGACGGTCCGAACGATTAAAAACGATTAAAAAAGAAAAAAGAAAAAAGCAAAACACCCTCGATGCGTTTCTCCGTAAGACAGAAATTGGAAAGTCCGCTTGGCGTCCGGTCGACGTATCGTTTCATCGAACGCTCGTTCGTAAGATTCGTTCTCGAGAATTATCCGCATCGTCGCGGCTTCTTAATTACTTCCAGCGGTGCGTCTTCCGTCGCCGATCGAAACACGAGCAACGAAGATTCGGCCATTAAGGTCGAAGGAACGGAGCCCCGATACAATCCGATTTTGATTAATTACGCGGAACGAATAAAATGATTCGTCGCGACACCCTGTCCGTTCTCGTATCGCGGTCGAAACAAAAGAATTTCTCGCCGACCGGTACCGCGCGGACGACTACGAGAATACGAATTGCAAATCTCGCGGATAAATTCGAGCGCGAACGACGGAGCCGGTATCGGTTAGCGATCGTTGGAACGTATTCGCTCGATTCAATTACTTATCTTATCGGAGTATTATTAAGCGTTTATGGCGTACGCTAGACGCCCGGGAGAGAGTAGCGCGTCGCTGGTTTCGCGAGGAGGGAGCGAGAGGGCCGAGCGACGCCAGTGTGCGTCGTCGCGCGAGTAACGAGTCCGTATTCTTTCCAGGGTCCCGATCCTGTTCTGCCACTTTTGTAATTAACAAGCCCTTAACAACGTATCACGGGCGAAACACCGCCCCGTGTCGTCGTTTCGAGCTTCCTCGTTGAAAGCCTCCTTCGTTCGGCCTCCGTTCGAGTATAATTTACCGAGCTGGCAAAAATCCACCCGGTATCGCAACCTGCCGCGACTACCGTACCAAAGAATCGAGAATTATGCGAGCGAATCGAAACGGAGCGCCGCTGCCGATCGTGTAGCGGATCGATCCGAGGGCGAGCCGCGCGCGACCGGACACCGATAGAAAACGCGCGCCAACCACGACGGAGAAAAATCGACCGAACGAGAAACACGATTAAGAACGTGTACGATCGAGGGCGAACCGGAGGCAAAAGGGTGCGATCGACGTTGCGTTGAATATTCAGATCGGAGCACCGGTGATCGAGGCAAAAACCTAACCGGTGCAAAAACCACGCCGACTCTTACGATCCTCCCTACCTACGTCGCCATCGGCCGATTCGTACCATCGACGTCCGCGATAAAACTCGATCTCGCGATAAACGAACACTCTGGGAAATTGTTCGTCTTTCCGCGATTCGGGTACGCTCGCGGTTGGAAATTATCGAAACGATCGAGAAAAAGAAGAAACGATCTTTAAGAGCGAAACTCTCGTTCGGCAGCCACGAGTATCGCGGGTCCTCGGAATAACGAGTTTAGGGTGGAACCGAGTCGTCCGAGACCGGATTAGCTCGAGCGGTCGAGCAACGAGAGATCCGTGTTCGAATCCCGATTCGCAAGAAGAGACACGAGTTGGTCGTTGAACGCGCGCGTGCAGCCGCAAACCTAGCAAGAACGGTGCCTTCGAAACGAACGCGGAGCTTATTAAACGGCAAGAAGGGAAGAGTCGTCGAACGAGAAAAGCGAAAAAAGGGAGGCAATGGTCGTAAACCCGGCAACCTGTGTATCGGAACCTTCTGGGTGGGGGAGAAAAAACTGAGAAACGCAAAGAAGGAGAACGAGGGGCCTCGCGAAAAGAGAAAACTAGCGCGTAAGGATATCCGCGGCTGGCCGCGACGAGGAAGCGAACGCCGGCGAACGAACCGTAATGGCGAAGCTAGGAGCTAAAAGATCGTGGCGCGGAAAACAATGAATTAGGGCCGATAAAGTACGAGGAGCGGCGGAGGGGCCAGCCGCTTATTCTTCGAATATTTCTTTGCCGGTGGAGCTCCGTTCGTTTAGCAGCTCGCTAACTCGTTCGCGCAGTAGTTAAGCAGCACCGGAGAATGCAGCTCGCATGCCTGCCAACCTTCTCCCCCGTCTAGTAGCGGCTAGTGGCCCGATGCTTTATGCGGTATAACGGAATTTCTGTTTGCGCTATCTGCCGGCAACGGCACACGCGACTTCTGCTCCGCCGTGGCCGAGGCCATGTTAGGAAGAGGCCGATTGCGATTCGTGGCTCAGATTAAGACCAATGAGCGGAAGGCATCGTTAGTCGAAATCGCTGTGCATCGATGCATTCGAGAGATAGGTTTTGCCCCTTTTCGTCCTAACAAACGGAGGATTCGTGGTAGGGGTTTTGTAACCGGGTCGATTGGAGCACCGAGACACGTAGCGTTCGCCGAGGAACAGTTTCGCGGGACATGTGCCTCGAACGCTTTCCCGTTCGCGAACCGAACTACGCGCCGGTAGTTGCCCCGCGAACCGTACCTACCGCCAAAACGGAGGACTCGACCAATTTCGTCGGGAGAAACGTGGCCCGGTTAGAAATCGATTATCGACGAAACGTTGCTCGCGTACTCGGATGCGCGACCACCTCCTCCGACTCGAAAAACGATCCTCGTCCGTAAACTATTCAAACGGGGCGAAGCTTCGGTCGAAAAACCGTATCTTCGATTACAAGCGACATTGGCACGTGAACTTTATATTCGCGTGTACGATTGCGTGTACGCGAATGTTGCCGCGTAGTTTAGTTATCGCGATTGAGAATTTAGTGTCCGGCTCGCATTGTCTCGCGGAGCGAATGCATATTTCACACGTGCACTATCCTTGCACCGGCCGCCGTCGTGTAGTCGCTGCGGCTTGCTGATTATGCGAGCGGCACAGTCGGTTACACCGCGATACCCTCTTGCGTATACATCGTCGCGACGGCGCGGACCGGTGCACCGCTACGAGTAACATCATAATAACTCGCAGAAATCATTTCGAGCCTTTGCGAAGAAACTTTCGAACGTCCGCCGCGTAGAACCGCCGACGTTGATCCGACCGCGTCCCGACGATCCTCCCGATGCCATTGATCGCGAGCAGCACCGCGAGCTGCCCGGGCTCGCCGAATTTTTCTTACATCGGCGAAAAAAATCGTTCCTGCTCGAACGATGAAAAGTTTGGCCAAGTTTACCGCGAGAACAACCAAGAGGAGTTCGCCGGGAAAGATTCCGCTCGAGGTACGAGACCGTTCGTCTCCCCCTCCGTTCGAAAGGATCGCGAGCAGAAACGCGAGCCAGCGCGGCTCGTTTACGACGCGCGGCCCTCCGACTAAATCGACTTTTAACGAACCGAGATAAACGTTCGATAATTCGATTTATCGAGGGAGCATCGCGAGGGTAAACGTTATTGCATCGACGGAGGTGGATCCGCTGGTCCGCGCGAGACTGACACCACCGGAAGGAACGTTTCGAGGAGCGAGCGGCGTCTCGATCGATTACGAAGCACTTTCGCGGAACATCGAATCGGATCCAACCTCCGTCGGTTCGAGAGGTCGAAAACGCAAGTTGCAGGGGACCGGTGACTTTAATCGACTCTTTGCCAAGCGCAACTCCTTCGAACGAGTCGCGGGGCGTGTCGGGCCGTTTCGCTCGCTTCTCTCCCTCTCTCTCTCGTACGGGGGCTGTAAACTGGCATCCGAGACTTTGCTCGTAATAATACCACGAGACCCCGTTGACACGCCTCGTTGCTGGTTAAAGCCCGGCTAACGGAGCAACGGACCTCGACCTTTTTTTACACCGCGTACATATCCGATCGCCGGCCGCGCTTATCGACCAACGACTCGTAACGACCGTTCGAGTACGCGTCCGAGCTTACAATTCGACGAATCGAGTTTCCGAAGCTTCGTCGAAATTTCGAGCGAGCTGGAAAATTTGGAAACTTTTCGATCGAAAAATCGCGCAGTCGCGGGGATCGAGTTACGCGTCGATCGAGACACACGGAACCTCGGCGAAGGATCTTGGCGCGCGTTCGGGACCGGGTGACCGCGAGATAACCGGAAACGTAGCGGCAAATTCGGATTGAATCGTTACAATTATCGCGGATAAGGTTCGCAACGCGGTTGCATTCTTCCATCGCGAGGGCGAGCATCGACGAGAAAAATGACAACTCGTTACCGCTACTTACGCGCCGTGTACTCTGGACGGCGTCCAGCTCGCCGCTATCTCCGGCCGCGAAGAATTTTCAATTAGCGATCAAGAAGCGTTCGAAAGCTCGGAAAGTATCGCCGGCGCATTCCCAGCGGTCCACCGAAAACGAGCGACGTTTCCCGAACCCGATCCTTTATCTACGAACTTATCGTCCCACGAATCTCACCGCTTCCCCTTTACGCCATATATGTCATCGAGCTAGAACGTCCGAATACCGATCGAGCCGATCCCCGTGCAGCCCGGTAGCATCCACGGCGGAGCGAGCGGTCCGAGTCCGCTTCGCGAGTAGCCGGGGAGCCAAGTATTCCGTGGTCTCTCGCGCGCTCGCATGCCTCGGTCGCTCGGTCGGTCGGTCGGTCGGTTGGTTGCCCGGTTGCTTGGCTCGGGGCACCAAAGGCGTGGTGGGGACGGTTAGCGCCCGTCCACCTTCCTTCCAACGGGCGGCTATGACAAGAAACGTGCTCTCTGTCTTATATGCCCTCGAGTTTTCGTCCTGCTCCGAGAACGTTGTCCTCGCTGTTGCCGCGGAAAGCCCAAGCGAAGTCGAGTCGAGTCGAGTCGAGTCGAATCGAGTCGAGTCGAGTCGACTCGAGCCGAGCCGAGCGACCGAAGTCGGCTCTCGTGCGCTGCTATCGTCCTTAAGGCCGGTTTACAGCCGCATAAGCCGCGACGGTAATTAAACGACCCCACTTAAGGCTAATGCACGAGGACGCCGCGATCCCACCTTTTCCACGATTCCCGCGTCGCGTATTTTTTAATTAAACACGGGGCACCGCTAACCCCCTTCCGAACGGACGGTCCGGGGGCGCGAGCCGATTCGTTTCACGGGTCGAGGATCGAACGGAGTCGGTCCCCGGATCGAGTATGCGAGATGGATCGTCGGAACGAATCGTTTCGCGGAACGAAACCAGCCACTGTGTAACCTTTTCGGATCGAGATGTTCCGGACAACGCGCTTCCCTTGTACCGAACGGTGTCGGTACATTCCCGGCGACATACTTTTCCCCTTTTGGCCCGGTATCCGAACGGGAGATACGCGTACGAAATTCTTACGCGCGCGGATCGCCCGTCCTACCAACGATCGTTTCGCGACGATCATTTTTCGACCAGTCGTTCCAAGGTCGTCGCGCCGCGCGTCCATCCAAACGCTCCATCCGAAGAAAATCGATTCGCGCGGCCTAGGATATCGGCTCGAGGGCCGGAAGCTCTCGAATCGTAGACGAAGGGTCGACGCTCGGCCGCCGTCGAGAAGCAAAAAGGGAAAGCTTTTCGGGCTCGAAGAAACGCGAAACACCGCGAACGACCGAACGCGACAAAGACACTTTTCGAGACCGAAGTGAATAATACAGCCGGATAGCGGTGCATGTTTCAAAGGGGCAGGAACTTCTTAATAACACGAAGAAACGAATCAATCCGGCCCAGCGACGATACGTGCATAATGCAATTCCCTGACTTGCATTTCTTTCGCTGTAAGCAACGAGGAGAGTGCTCGCGGGTAGCTCCAACGAACGTCGATATCCAATGTAAAGGAATAATTCAGCGGACCGTGTTTCTGGCTTGCCCGGGATCTCGAGCGCGGAGAGCTCAAGATCTCTCCCTCCCTCTCTCTCTCTCTCTCTCTCTCTCTCTCTCTTTTTCTCTCTGTCTCCCCCTCCTGCCACCCCCGATCCTCATCCCCGTCCTGCCGCCCGAACTTTTCTTTCTCGAGCAGCTTGTCTCCGGGCTAATACCATTCGCTCGACGATATCGAGAAAAAGTATTCCCTGCCGGAGCACGCTCGTGGCTGCTCCGTCGCGAGGACGGGGACGGGCTCTTCCCGAGCCGCGCCGCGCCGCCCAGGAAAAACCGTATCACCGAGGAGTTCTGTTCGCGGAAGAAGCGAAACAGCGGAAAGTACAAGAACGACCCCAGAAGACGAACGGGAGGAAGAAGCGGGCTCGGTGCTGCGGGAAAGAAATGGAAACGCGAGATCGCCCCGAGTGACGACGTATCGGGACGAGAAGTCTTTCCGAGTTCCCGGAACGACCGAGATCGCGAACGAAAGGTTGACGAGCCGGATTTCAACGAAAGAAAGCACCGAGAGAAAGATCGCCGGCCAGGGCCAAGTGCAAAGACGAACCGGAGAAAAAGAGAGGAAACCGGAGGAGAGGAGAGGAAAGGGGAGGGCACGGTCGCGCGAGGGGAGAGACGTACTCGGTGTATCCGGTATTCGAGCCGAAGGTGTTGCGTGCAACTTAACGAGCTAACGACGAGCCGTGCGAGTGCGATTTTCTTTCCTATCGACCTCGATCTACTTCTCCCGGTCGTTCTCTCTCTCCTTCCCACCCTCGTATCGTCCCCTTTTCCGTTCTTCCCACCCTTTGGCAACGTTTCCGTTTCTCTCCGCAGCGTTCGAGTTCCGATCGTACGGTCTCTCTCCGCGACCGCGCTCGCTTCTCACCCCTTCTCGTCGTTTGCGTAATTCTCGCTGCGCGGGCCCGAGCGCGAACGCGAACGCGAACGCGCGCACACGGCTCCTAGCCTCGCTCTTTCGCGCATCCGTGTAGCCTTTTCAGGGTAAAAAGTCCGCGACGACGCGGATGCCATCGCGGCTGCCGTTTTACGGCACGTTGAGCCTGTCAGTGCAAGTACGCTAGATTAACTCGGGACTCGCTAATAGGCCGCATTACCGTGCCCCTCGCGCGTGGTCCGAGTTTCTCACAAACGAAGACTGAATTATTCAGGATCGTGTCGTCTCGCTGATCCCTATGACCGCGCGATCATCGAGGATAATCGATGGCTGCTCGACCGGCCGGCCGGCACGACTCGCGACACGGTACGGATAATCGCGAACCAACGGAACCGCGACCGTTTCGTCAAAATCTCCTCGAGCCACGGCTCGCGTTCCTCGCGACTCGATTTCGATCAATTATCCGAACGCGAACGCGAACGCGAACTCGCTCGGCTACCCCTCGATCGTAAATTAGTGTTCCGCGATGCGCGTTTCGTTGGCTCGTTGCCGCACCAGCTGGGAAAAACTTCTTCCGCTCGGTGGGTCGGTATTCACCGTGTAACGCGAAACTACCTGTACACGTGTTGGTGCTATTCTTCGGTGTTCGCGGAGGTAGGCAAGTCCCTCCGTCCGAGAGAGGAACGCGACACTGTTCGAAGCAAACTTCGAAGCAAACCCTCGAAAACCTCGTTTAGAAGGCGGTACGTCGCGCGAAACGATCACCGGATCGTTCGGTCGAGTCGTTCCGAGTTTCGCGCGACCGGGCCTACCGTGTAAATCGAAACGATCCCGTAGAAAAACCGAGTCCGGCTCGGAGAGATCGACCGGTAAAAAGTATCGACGATACCGTTTGGCGAACGAAAAATTATTTTCAAGGAAAAGAGTTACGACCGCGCGCGAAAGGCTCTCGAGGAACCCTCTCGGTGTTCGATCGACGACGAATTTACCAATCGAATTCTGCTAAACGCACCGTGGTCGTTCCTCTCCGGAATCCTCGCGCGATGCGTATCGCTTGCGAGTAATCGTAGAGCGACGAACGGTCGTATTACGAACGAGTTTCCGTTCACCGGGGCGCGTAACTATACGTCAGCGCGTTAATTACGCAAACGAAATGTGTATCGTACGAGTGTCAACGATCCGCGCGTACACGCGTATCGACCTACCCTTCCTCGAAGCGGAGAATCAAGGTCCGCCTCGCGACTCTCGCGTTACGAACCTCGACGAGCAGTGATTCGCAAATTTTCGCCAACGAGCGAGTCCCGGTGTACCTCGTACGCGTACCGAGCTCCCGGCGTGAGAACGGCTCTTCGAGTCTGCATTTACCGAGCAACGTGTCGCGGAAGCGAGGAGCCGTATCTGGCGGGCAACCGCGCGCGCTGGAACCGCCTAAATCAATCGGAAGCGTTATCCAGAAACACACTTAGCGCGCGAAGAAAAATCCCCGGTGGTAATTGAACGCGATAGCTCGGAACGCGCGCGTATTCGTCGAGCTCCGGGGTGAACGGGAGGCTAAGAACGCGAGGCGAGCCGCGAACGAATCCAGGAACCCGTCCTTCCTGGATTTCGCGGCGATAAGGCGACGCTCGTGTTCGAAACGGTGCTGCTCCGTGGCTCGAACGCGGCGCGAGTGAGCGCCACTGGCCGCGAACTCGGGGAGAATATGGGCGCTCGACGGTGGGAATACACGTGCACAACGATGCTGCACGAAAATTCATATCCACCGTGGCAGCCGAGCAGCGTATAAAGGCGAGCCACGACCGTCCAAATATATTTGCGCATACATTTTTTCCTTCGCGGTTATACAATCCAAGAAGTTACCGCCACCTCGCCCCCACCCGAACCCCGTTCTCGCCTTTCGCGTCCGGCCGAAAAAAGGGATCGTTGCAGCTTGAAATAAACGTACGAGCCTTCGAATACATTATCGAGTGAATTCTTGTTTATGGCATTCCAAAAGGTGGGACAACGCGGATATCGTTTACTCGCGGCGTGGCGCGGCGCAGCGCGGCCAAGCTGGCCCGGACCACGCCGCGAGCTTGGGCCCGGACCGACCGGCCGGATACGTGCCTCCGTCGAAATAAACGCGGCGAAGAAATTTGTTCCCGGGGCCGCACGGGTCGAGAGGAATCGGGGAACCCGCGTCGTGAATAATAAGCGCGCGATATTATTACGAGCGACAAATAAACATTTTGCGGACGCGAGTTCGATATTTCACGCGGGCCGAGCTCGGGGTACGCGCGTTCACCGCGATCGCCGCGTTAAGCCGTGCGTACTTTAACGCCGCGGATTCGAACGAGACTCGCGACTAGATCCGCATCTTTAGAGCTCTTGATACGCGCGACGGTCACCCGTTTTGCCCCGCGATCCACGATGCGCCGGCGTACCGTTACAGTTTACGAGGAACGATATCTCGTTCGACGCACCGCGCCGATCCAACACCGTCCGACGCCGCCTCGAGATCACGGGAAATCGCTGGATAGGGGATTATCGTCGCGTTTCCGTTCCCGAGCCCGCGATACGCTCGAGGTGGCTTCGACCAGCGGCCGCCGTAATCGCCGGAGACGATAATTAATACATCGACTCCGCGTAACTATCTATTTATATTCCAACGGGCATTAACGTCGCCGTGATGGACGGACGCGTGCATGGCTATTGACTATTGGCATCGCGATAGTGAATTACCGTTAATCCTTTAACCTTTCTCTACTTTCCCCACCGCGAGGAATAACCTGTCGTCGCTCGCGCCGAAGATTCATGAACGACGCTTGTCGTCGCTTTCGTGCCACGGAGGACGCATTGTCCGCGAGAACACTGGGTCCACGGTGACTCGCGAAGCGAACCACTCCGCGAGAGTTTACGCGCTTGGGCCATAGGTGGGGGGGAACGATTTATCTTTCCGCGCGAACGCGCTCCGCCATTGAGAATTCAATCTTCCGTTCTATTTTCCTCTTTTTGTCCGGATCGGCGTTCGGTCGTTCGTCGAGGACCTATAATTTTCGAGGAGCGCGGAGACCGGGGGATAAAACGAAGACGCCTATCCACGGTTCGCTGGTCGAACGTGCGAGCCCACGGAGAATCGAACCTTGGAAGTAATCATTCCGGAAAGTAGCACGGTAGCGACGCAACGAATTCGAGCGTGAAATTCCGTGGATGGCCGGGAGACGATCGAGAGGTCGGTCGGTCGGTCGGTCGGTCGCACGCCGGTTTCCTGGAACGGGGCAGGATATCGAGCTCGCTGGGGGGTCGCGGGTGAAGGACGCGAGAGGATCCGACGGTCGCCGAACGCGATCCTCGCGTTTCCTTTCACCGAGAACGACGCCGGCACGCTATGGTTATCATTTCTTTGGCAAATTACAGTGAACACGACCGCGCCGCGGAAACGACGAAAGCGACGTTCTGCGCGCGCATAACGGTCTATTAGCGCTTCTCGCGCGTTCCCCGCTTCGAAAAGCGCACGCCTCCTCCGGCCGTTCCGAGCGACCGTTTGTAAAATGTCGGCCGCGTAATTGTGCCGTAATCAGGATCCGTCCGATGGAATTCCAAGCGCTCGGAGAGCACCACGAGGAATGTCCCACGCGTCCTATTCGCTTCGTATCGGTGTTCATCCGGCGTTTCAACGGCGTGACGCACCGTGGCCGGCGCGACGTCGAGAACGCGGCGCGTTAAAAGGGCTCCGTGAGCCCTCGCGAACGCCGAAACCTGCGCGCGGAGAACACGCGAAAACGAAACCACCGACGCGGACCCAAACATCGACCGACCGACCGACCGACCGACCGACCGACCGACCGACCGACCGACCGACTGCCTTTCGGAGCTACCACCAATATCCTTACCCCTCGGTGAGCCACCGATAATAATCGTTATTAGGCGGCCAGGCGAGCTTCCGGATACGAGTTTTCTCCGCCGCCGCCGTCCAGCGACGAACGAACCGAACAACGAGAGAAAAAGTTTCCCCCCGGTCAACGTCCTCGGCTCGAATTCGCCAACGTTGCGACCCTCTTTCGCCAACAATGTCGAAGCATCGACGCTACATCGTACGAAACACGCGCGCACCGGTCCTCCGATGCCTCTCGAAGAGGGGGTGCCTCGAGAGGGGTGCGCGAGAGGGAGACAAAGGACGCGAGGGGCCTTCGTAAGTTATCGGCCACGTCGCCGGGGAGTTTGCTATGCACGCTTTCTTCGGATAACCTTTCGGGCCGACAATTATTGGTAATATCGATACCGCACGCCCGTCGGCCGAAGAACTCACCTTTCCGTGCCTCGAACTCACGATCCGCTCGAGAGGCTCGAGAGCTCTCCTTGTAAATTACCCTCTGCCCACCGCCCCCTCCCCTCCACTTCGCCAATCGTATCTCCTCTCCGCCACCAGAGGCGCGCGCTCTCCGTCTCTCCTCCGCGGCGAGCGAGCTGCCTCCCCCACCCCCTTCGCTCGCGTTGTTTACAATGCACCGACCGAGCCTAATGAATTTCCATTCGAATAAAAGCGTACACGATGATAATTATGATTTACGGACGGGACCAGCGAGCGCCCCGGTGAACGCAACGCGCGAATCGACCCGGCGCGCGCAATCGCGGCCGGGATTTCGATAATGTTGCGCCGTCGAAACCGGAGCCGAGGCGAGGGCCGTGGCCGGAGCCGGGGCCGGGTCCGGAGTCGGGGCCGTAGTCGGGGCCGAGATCGGGGCCGGAGCCGGAGCAGCCTCGGCACCCGGGACCGTTCGACGTCGCGAGAATCGAATTTATAAGCAACCGCTGCCATCCCTCGCCCCGCAAACCTGCCGATCCTGCTCGCGAATACGAGAACAATTTCCGTGCAATCGCGTTCGCGAACGCGGTGCGACCACGGGACGACAATGTAGCTAGCGCATTATCGCGCGACCGACCGTGCCCGCAGATTACGAATACCGAGAACGATAACGTTTGCGGTTCGAAAGCGAAAACCCAACGAGAACCGACCACCGAATACATCGTAACCCGTGCAAACTCTCCGGACACAGAAAAACCATCCGTACGAAAAGACGGTGAAAACGATCGCTTCGGAGCCGGGGAGACCGAGGAGATCCCAAGGTCTACCGCAACGTTACATTTTTTACCAGCCGAGGTAACCGTCGCTTTTAACGCGGTTCAACGACCCGTGGCGCAAGGTCGATCAAGATCGCGAACACGTAACGAACCGATCTCGAAAGTACGTCTCGTTCAAACTTTCGACCTTCGACTTGTCGACGTAAGCTGCGCTTTCGAGATAATTACACGGTTGCGGTCGAATCTCGACGACCGTTCCCGATCTCGTTGCCGTTCTTTCTTTTTCTCTTTCTTTTTCCTCCCCCTTCCTCCACCACCGTCCGTCGTCGTAAAACGCGCTCGCTGACGCGTCGCGGGAGACCAGGGGACGAAACGACGCGCGCGGTCTCGAATCACGATCGAGACCGCGTTAAAAACGAAACCGAACCGAGGATCCGGGACATTTAAAGAAACGTCCCTGTACCGCGAACGCACACGCGCGCGCCCGTCCAACCGGAAAATTATTATCATAATGACCGATAGATCCATTCGTCGATCGAACAGCAATAAGGAAATGCGGATCGGAATGTCTCGATCGAGACTCGCTTCTCCCCGGGTCTTGCCTGCCGTTCGTCCATTACTCCGCGCAAATAGAAGGCTACGTCGTTCGGGTGCATAGCTATTTGTCGGCATCTTTGGCGATATCGATATCCGCGTGCACCGAAGACCGCGCGAGCAGCGTCCGTTTCGCGCGACCCACGTGGAAAAATCGATCGACTCGCGAGAGAGGAAAACGCGGTGTACTCGAACAGGCGAGGACACGCTCGCGCGAGTTTTTTGCTCGGCCAGGATCGAGGTCGGAGGAACCTCGGGAAAGAACCGATCGTCACCGGCTCAAGGACCCTCGAAACCCTTTGGAAACGATGTACGATATCGCTCGGAGTATCGCGGTTATTATCGGCATTGGGCCGCTTAACGAGTCGAGGGAGCCTTTTCTTCCAAAGGGGAGTGTCCCTGGAGGATAATTTGGCTCCTCGCGAACAAAATTATCTCCGCGGCGACGCAAAGACCCGATCGAGCAAATTCTAGCGCGTTTCCACCGACCGAGAGCGAACCTACGCCTTGTAACCCGCGTGGCGCGGGACCTGAAAAGGTATCCAATTATCTCGCACGCAACGCGCGTAGTCCAGAGCACGATTTTCCACCGACGAGGAGCGAAAGAAAAAAGGAAGAACAAAAAAAGGAAACGAGAAAGGGGAACAACGGTCCCGAGCGCCGTACGAATCGAAATTCAGCGAGGATAGCGGTTGTCCTAACCGAACCGAGCGGACGAGTCGATTACAGGATAATTGGACGAGCGTTCGACCCTTGACTTCTCTAATATCATTTCGGGAACCGATACCAGTCTCCCGCGAGTCGAGCGTTCCGCTCGCTGCCCCTCGATTAACTCGGGAGATTACGCGTTCCCCCTCCGCCCGTTCGTCTTGCTCTCGACGACCGAACAATTTCACTTATCGTCGATTTCTTTCCATGCAAACGAGATGCTACGTTTACGAGATAAGAATCGGGAAGCGCGTAACCGAAACTGCGAGCGCACTCTTTCGAAAGAACGAACCGATCGGAGACGATAGACCGTCCGAAAAAGAAACGGGGCGTTTCTCGAACGACTAGCCGAGATTCGCGATTCGCGATTCGAGTCGCGTCCGTTCGAGAAAAGGAGGTACACGTACTCGCTTCCGGTCGTCTCCCGTCGAATCGTCTTCGGGAGACACGCTCGAATCGCCAAAGGTTCGCTCTCGAGACGCTCGGTATTTAAAGTAGGCAATCGGGTGGCACGCAATAACGTTACGATACTTGCACGCACGCGGGCACGCAGGCACGCACGCACACACGGTCCGACGCCGCCGAAGCCTTCAATTATCGTAGACTCGGCGAATACTGCTATTTTTCCGTCGATGTACGCGCGTCGGTGTTGCGCGCGTGTGCTCGTACGCGAAAAGAGGAGAGGTAGGGTCGAGACGGTCGCCGGTGTTGGTGCACACGCGTCGGAAACCACGTATCTTCGCGGGCCAGCCCGCTCGTACGCCCTCCCACTTAATCCGTACTCTTCGACCACTCGCGCATACTTGTATAGGAAATGCTTATGAATTATCTATTATGTAGTACATCGTGTCCACGGGACCGACGCGACGTGTGTACTTTTCAACGATCCGGAGCTGCACGGGCTCGGACCGGACGTTAAATCCTCTCGGGAGGTCCGCGGAGTACCACGATGCCGGGCTGCGATCACCGCAGTCACAAAATTGTAGTCACGAACGGTCCGTGCCCTGGGCTAGATCACGAAAATCACAGGTCACGCGAGTCGGCCCGCTCGTTCACGCACCGGGGAGACTTCTTTCTGCGTCGGGGAAGAATCGAGACGAGCATCGTCCCGCCAATTTCGACGCGGGCGTGGCAAAACGCGGGGTATTTGGTTTTCGACGATCCTCGATAACCGGATCCAAAAGCGGACCTTCGACGAAACAACGAATCGCGGTGGATCGCAAATTAGATCCGATCCGTCGAGTTTATCGTTTCCCCGTCGCGCGACCAAACTCTTCGTTTTCGCTGTGTCGCTCGCACGCTCGCGTATTTTGGCCAACAACGTCGACGCGATCGAGTACGCGCGATAAAATCGAAAGCTGGGAATCTCGTTGAACGTAACGATCGCGGGCGGGAAGGATTCGATTACTCGTAAACGAGCGTCCCATTGATAATTGGAAACCGAACACGCGGAATACGATTTCGTTCGGCGTTTGAAATTCTCGTTCGCGAGCCGGGTCGGCGTTTCGAGTTCTTCCGCGAAGTCGCGGGGAGCAGCGAAACATCACGGTGGCTCCGTCGAGCGTTCCGCAGCGTTCCGCAGCGTTCCGCAGCGTGCCAAAGTGTAGATTACGAAAATGACCGGTCTCGCGTCAATTCTCTCGTTTACACGCCGCGAGTTATACGCGATAAACCCTAAGCTTCGCGCCGCGCCGGGCCAGGCCCCGTTACGATTCCTCGTTCTCGCGATAAATCGATCCCGAGACTCGGGCAAATATTTATTCTCTCGATTCAATTACCCGGATACTTATCCGCCGGTTAGTACGGGTTCTCCGTTGATTTGTAACTCTTTCCGGAGCAATTAACGTATCAACGTCCTTCGATAAGCGCATCGAGGACGAGCTCGGCCAGCCGCGGACGCGCGAGACTCCGTCGTAAATTATCGGGGGCGAATTCTAATCGTCGAACGTCCTCGAACGAATCGAAAAGATCGCCTTCCGTTCGGAGAGGATCGCGGTTTCATCTTGCGAACGAACGGCTCTCGTCAAAGGTCGTGTCGCAAAAATCCTCGAATAGGCGCGCGTGCTCGCGATCGACGCGTCTCGCGACTTTCGAAACCGGTGTCGAGCAATTTGTTGTCGCGGTGATAAATCAACGCCGCCGAGCGAATAAATATTTGCGCTTCGACGGTTATCGTTGTTGCGCCCGATTCGAAGATTCGTATCTCGAAGCGGGTAGGTGGCAGGTTTTCGCGGGACACGCGCTATTCTCGGTATCTCCGATCGATCGTTGTTACGGTTTTAATAACCACCGTCCGGCCGAAACGAAGCGACGATAAATAAATACGGTACCAAGGGTCGAACGGGGAGCAACGCGGAGCAACGCGAGCCGTCGGATGCGAACGACGCGTTCCCCGGATCGGTGGTCCGAGGTAAGGGAGGCGTGTCCGGGCGGCGTCGCGTTTCGCAGACACGAGTAATTAAATCAAAAGTCGTGCTCCGGCCGTCCAGCTTGTCCTTTTACGCGCGGCTCTCGCCGTTAAGACGCTCGTCACGTGGGAGTACCAGATATCCCATTGTCCCGCGGCTCGATCAATCACCGCGGCGACCGTTCGGCGAATTCGAATATAATTTTCGAAAGCGAATAAATAACCGCGACATTATTCCCTTACAAGATACTCCTACGAGGCGTACAATGCCCAGACATCGTCTCAATTACTCGAGGCCCCGAGTCCCAAACCCCCCCTGGGGTACGTTCGATGTCACCGCGAAACCCGCCCAACGTTCGCGACAACGTTGCATCGAAATGCCAGTTCGGAGACGAACCGAGCTCCGCGTCCGCGTCCGCGTCCGCACCGGCGCGATATTTTCTCCCGCGGTCGAGCAGGTTATAAACAAAGTTAACTCCGCAACGGGTTGTCTACGAAAGACAATCCTCGCGACCCGAGTCTCGTTCTAATGCCCCGAGCTATGTCTCGAGACTCCGAGGCCTCTGAATACATTAACCAGACGTACTCGAACTTACCCGAGGAGCAAGCGAGGAGCAGGCGAGGAGAACGCGAGGAGAACGCGAGGAGAACGCGAGGAAACGAGAGAAAGGAGACGCAACGGCTACATGTGCCTGGATGGAGACACGGTCTCTCTCTCTCCGTCTCTCGGTCTGCTATTTAGCTGTGCACACACGGGCTAGCTGTAGCGGGCGCATACGGCGCGCTCGATTCCTTTGCCCGGTAATCCGCGAGGGAACTAGAAATTATATGGTAATGAAGTGCTTCTGAGAGAGCATCGTAACGGCCGGCGGGTCGACTGGAAAAACAATGCGATTTTACTCGCGCAGAATTTAATAGACCGACGCGGGCGACGACGCTGGCGGCGGCGGTGGTTGCACGGTGTGCTCCAACGATGCAACCAGGCCGCGGCGGCGGCGGTGGCGGCGGTGGCGGCGGTGGC
Organism: Ptiloglossa arizonensis; assembly: GCF_051014685.1. Classification (NCBI taxonomy): domain Eukaryota; kingdom Metazoa; phylum Arthropoda; class Insecta; order Hymenoptera; family Colletidae; genus Ptiloglossa; species Ptiloglossa arizonensis. Next base: position 35,197,449 of record NC_135048.1, read on the forward strand.
GGCGGCGGTGGCGGCAGGCTGAGTGCAGTTCGTGGTATTTGATATCGACATAATCGGCGTGCCGCGGGCTCCTCGCCGGTAAATCCGGCTATCTCGTTCTCGGCTTTTCCTTTCACGAGAGAAAGAGATTCCGCGTGGCTGGGCGCGCGGAATCGAGCGGGAACCACGCGCAAGCTGCGTATCGTTCGGTTCTAGTCCGAAGCGGTCTCTTTCTCTCCCTCTCTTCTGCTTCCATTCCGTTCCGTTCCGTTCCGTTCCGGACGGACGGAGGAGAAGACGCGGCGCGACCTCGGTTCGTTCGTTTCCCGTGTTTCTCGATTTCGCGTGGAGCCTCGCCTCGTCTTACACGCGCCGTCCATTTCGATGCGAGCTCGACGCGCCCCGAGGATACTTCGAGAACGGACACGGACGATCGCGTATCGCGAGCAAAGGAGGGGAGATTCGTAGGAGGATCGATCGCGTCCCGGTGAATCGTCGAGGACCCCGTGGAAATCGTTCGGGCGCGAGCTCGAAGGGACGCTCGAACGCGGTTCGATCGTACGCGGAATAACGATCGAGGTGAATACGTTTTCGGGGAACGGTCTCGCGGAAAGGGATCGTCGTTGGTCGCGAGAACGGGGAGAAAAGTTTAGCCGCGCGATGCGGTATAAATTAGCCGCGCGGTGTGAAAAATCGCCGGTAATCTCGTACGGCGCGCGTTTTATTCGGAGGCATTAGCGTCTAGGTAATTTTCAGTATGCGTCCGCTGATAAATGCCGCGAAGATACACACGCATAAATCTCGCGGCGTTCGCCGGTAGAGATAGGCGAGGCTAAAAATACCGTGGCGCACTTGACGGGGCCCCTTCGATCGGTTAGAGGTCCCTCCTGTCGTGTTTCACCCAAAAGTGGGCTCCGCAGGTAGGCACGAAATATACGCGAGCCAAACGAATTTATAGTGCACCGGTTAATATGCGTTGGTCCCCTTGACCCGCATGTTCGTCTTACCGCATAAATCCTCCGCGGGAACGACCACGGAATACTAAAACACTTCGATCCCCTCGAGTCGCCTCGAACGAACGGATCCCACTCTCCGGAAGAACATAACCGTTCCGCGAGCCTTCCCCGTCAGCCCGAAGATATCCGCACACCTACGCCTCCTCGTCCGCGCCAACAATGGCCGGCTTCGGAAAACGAGGATCAATGCGAGTGGATATCGTTGTAAGCTTCGGCCCCTTTTTCTCTCTCTCGCTCGGTTCCTCGTTCTTTCGCTCCGTCTATCCGTCTAACCGTATATCCGTCCATCTCTGTCTCGCTCGAGCTCGCGCTCCGAATCGAAACGGTCGAGTATTCGGTTTGACTGCTAAAAGGGTTGACCGTTAAAGCGAAAACGACCGATACGGCTCGACGCGTAATCTCCTTAGCCTTCTCCGTTGAGACCCCTTTGACCCCTTTCGGGCGCATCGGTTTCCTCGATTCTTCTTCCCCCGTCCGCTTCCACCGACCCCCGACACGTTCCGCGAAATTCCACTTTGTCGGACGACCCGCGAAGAGGATTCTACGCGGGGCTCCGAGCACCGAGTTTCCTTCGCGGGGGAGTCCCGGGTTTACGGCTCTCCGAACGCGGGGACCGAATTAGCCCCGAGGATCGACCTCGACCAGCGATCCCGGTTTTTTACCCACCGTTCGTTCGCGAGAAGATGGATTCGCCGAGTAGCTCGCCACGAGCAAAAGCGACGGAAAGTTTCGACGAGATTTCCGAACGCGTTTCCCGAGACGAGCCACCGAACGGGGATCGTCGCTCTCGATCGAGAGGATCGCGCCCCCGCGAGCACCAAGTGGGTCAACCGACGCTTCCCGGCCCCTTCCGTTTTCCAGGAAGCTGTATTTTACGGTTCTGCAATTTTCTTGGATGGCGTAACGTGATTTGCGACCCGTAGCTTCTCGACCCTCCCTCCCTCCCTCCCTCCCGCCCCCCTGGTTCCTTCTCTTCCCGCAACGTTTCGTCTTTCCGCGCGAACGCGCGTCGCGGGATAACGGGCCGCGCGCGAAACGCAATACGAGGGAGTAATATATTCGCTGCAAAAATGTATGCATGTGTAACAATTACGTTAGAGCCGCGCGAGTCGGGACAGGAACGGGCGAACGTCGAGTGGCGAGGTAAGTAGAATTTATTACAAGACGCGTCGTAATAAATTTCACCTATCTCGCGAGTCTCCCGCGAACACTTCTTTAATTAAAAGCAGGAAGCTGCGCTATAACCGTGTGCTAATTAATCGAAAGATTGTTTTATCTTATCGGGCCGGTATAGGAGGCGGACGGACGGTTCGCCTCGCGCGCGATGCCGAATTCTAATAAAAGCACGCCGAGTGACGAACTTCGGCGCGTGCAAACGAACAAACGGGCCCCGGGTGGGGAGGACCGAGACAAAACGAACAAGGACGAAAGCAACGTGGAAGAAGGAAAGTTGGGCAATCCATTACCCGGGGACTGGTCGAGCGGCCGGGACTGGACGCTGGCGGCGTTCGAATCCACGAAATCCACTCACGAAACTCGCGACGCGAATAAATTCGCGGACGGACCGAGCGACCCGGCGCGACAAATTCGTCCTCCGCTCGAGGGACGTGCCCGCCGCTCGATCCCTTATCTCCCGGCCACTTTAAAACGCTCTATCTCCTCGAGCGTTCCCTTATCGACCGTTCATCGATTACCCTTTGATACCGGTCATATTTCCCGCCGGTATTCGAAGACGAACAAAGAACGCGATGGAGCCGCGGCGAAACGGCCACGCGGGCCCCGCGAGAGGATGAATGAGAGTACGGCTGAATAAGAGGACAGAGAAAAAGTTGGGCAATCCATTAGCCGGGCTTACCAACTCGCTAGACGTCGGGGGCTGAAAACCGCGCGGCTGCGTTCAAGAAACTTCCGTCAAAGCTCCGCTTCGCCGGGGCCAAAGATGCGCGATCTTTTTTTGCTTCTCTCTCTCTCTCTCTCTCTCTCTCTCCCTCTTATTTTTCTTCTTTTCTCTTTCGCCCTCCTCGTCTCTCGATAGAGGAAATACCACCGTCGTCGCGAGACGAACCGTACGAAACACCGAGCATCGGCATAAAAAGAAGGGGGAAGGGAGAGTGTTGCGAAAGTTTGGCAATCCATTGAACGAGCGGGCCGATCGGCGGTCGCCGATTTCGCAAATCCTCTTCGAAACTTGCATCGGTCCGCGAAGATTCGCGCGTATCCGAGTTTGCCCGGTTATCTTCGAACACCGTGGTCCCTCTCGTTTCCCGAGCGTCTCGCCGCGACCGAGCAAAGGTCACGGTCGACTCCGAGCTCCGAGAGTTCGGAAACTTTTCGAAAATCCTCGACGTCGCGCCGAGGTGGCCGTTTAACGAGCTCTTCCCGCGCGAACGACGAACGGAATCGAACTTTTTCCTTCTCCCCTTTTATCCCCGGTGAATCGAGGACGCGCGAATAAAAGCATCGTTTAACGTTCGCGAATAACACCGGCGCGTAAATAATAGCCCGGATCGGTAAAAACACGATCCATAAAGATAGCTCGTTAACGGTTTCGCCTCTGCGAGGCGAACGAGGAGGACTCTATCTCGTCGGGGTTGCCGTACGGCCGGAGATATTCCAGAAATCTAAATGAATGCGTAAATTTCGCCCGCGTCAACGTAATCGATCGAATCGCCGAGAACGTCCACCTATAAGGACGGACCGATAATCGCGCGGCAAACGGCAGTTTTATTCGCCGGCCGACAGGTTTCGCGAACGTTAAGTCCTACCGGAACGAGCGCGCGACGCGAACGCGACAAACTGTCCACCGAGCGAGTCTTGTAAATTTCCAAAGTCCTCGTAACGTCTCCCTCCGACGATCTTCGGAAGCCTCGCGACGATCCTCGTTCGCGACTGCGCGTCGCTACGTCGTCTCGCTGAAACGATCAACGAGTCCCGACGAGCAATTACGAGACGCGAACGAGACCGACTTTGTCCCATTGAACGTTTTACGATCGGGATCCTTCGGGAGCGTCCATAAACGTATAAATCTCGCGTCGCGACACGCATCGGCGTGAAAATAATAGATCGAATCGCGGAGAGAACTCCGCCCGTAAAGGGAACTCTCATAATCGCGGTATATCGGCCGAGCGAACGACGAACGACGAACGACGAACGACGAACGCGACCGCTTTATCGCCGGTGATTCGCCGGAAAGCCCGAGGATCGTGTCCGTGCCCGGCTCGTACCTCGATGTTTACTCGGGGGCCCCCGCTCGACGCGTACGCGCGAAGAATCGACGCGCGAGACCGAACCGACGGACCAAAGAACAGGGGGAACGGGGAACCGGGGGAGGGCCGAGAGGTGGGACGCGCCGATCCGATGAAGCGGTTCGATAAAACGTATCAATAAAAACGATTCATAGTCGTGGACGAAGGGCACGCACGCGAGTACAGGGCGAGGGAGGGGCCCCGGCACCGCGCGAAGAAGAAACGTAACCGTAAGAAGAGGAAAGTTGCCCGATCCATTACCCGGGATGCCCGAGAGAGCGAGAGAGTCCGGTCCGGAGCTCTGAAGCGCGGCCAGCCTCGAATCCGTGGAGTCCACTCTGGAAGTTGCGTCAAGGCTAAATCCGCAGGGGCGGCCCCTTTGTGCCGATGTCCGCGCTTCTGCATACATTCTCGCCCGATAAATATACCCTTTGGCAGTGTAATCCAGCTCCGCGCGGATTCCTCCAGCACCGGTAGCTTCTGAGAACCTGCCCGAAGCTTTGAGCGAAACGCGCCAGAGAGACTCGAGAGCCACCGAGCGCGCTCCTTTTCTCCTCTCCTTCGATACGCAACACCGAGACGCTTCCTCCCTCGACGTTTTACCCTACCTCGAACCTCCCTCCCCCGTACCCTCTTCTCCCTCCACGGCTCCGTCCTTTTTCGCCCGTTCCTCCCTCCGGGTGCGGGCCGTGTTACGCGAGCTCCGCGTCCGGGAGCCACGCACGCACCAACACGCGAGCCAGGAAATTGTTTCTATTCGCTCGCTCGCTCGCTCGCTCTCTCGCTACCTGCCCTCCCTGCCCACCCTTTCTCGTCCCCCGCGACACGACTTACAGATTGCGTACAAATAATCCGCGGAATGGCGCGCTGCCCTACCTGTCCACCCCCGATTCGTGTTCCTCGCGGCGAACAGCCCGGACACGAGGAGATTCTCTCTCGGAGTACGAAGAACCGAGAACCGACTCGCGCCGGAGACCTATACCGCCCGGAATATTTTTCCCACCGCTTTGCCTTGCGAGGGATCCTCTCAAGGACGATGGGAGAGACCGAGAATCGCTTTCGAGAATCGAACGTTGCGCGAAAAAACCTACGAGAAACTTTTTCTCCGACGAAGAAAAAATTACGCGAAATTTCGTAGGATCTTATCGGCGAGTTTACCGGGTCACCCAGGCAGCGAATGCTTTCGCAACGCGCCTCGGTAATTCGTTCGTCCGAGTAACGACGCGGTATGCGACCGATTTCAATTTTTTTTCTCGCCTCTCGTTACGCCGTACGGATCGTTTCTAGCCGCGGTAAATTTTCACCGACCGAAACACTTTCGATATTGAATAGTTCCTCGGCTTTTTGTCGCGGAATTACTCGGAGGGCAACGTTTTTATTCCATATTGGGAGCTAATCGAATATCCATTTCCGTTATTAATGGCATTCCGATGAACTGGTACGACCGCACGGAGGTCAATAAAGATATACAATAGAGGGCCGAAACAACAATTTATAGAGCCATAAAGCTTGTCTCTACATGCGTTGGCCGGTTATACTCGGCAACTTAAGGGCCTAGCATTTGCTTTAACGGTCATTCGGCTCGGCCGCGGATATTGGAAAAAAGTTGCCAATCCCCTGCTAGAATTCCGTTGCGTTTTTGCGGGTGAACCGCGGGACCGATGGACAATGTACACGGGCATCTCGAAAGATTAATGGCGATGTGTCTACACCTACGAACCACGTACTTTGTGCTTATATCGCCGAAAAGAAACCTGGTATACGGATTTGTAGCGGCACGCTACGATCGGCTACACCGATAAAACCGAAATCGAAGAACCACGACGCGGAGAAACAATTAGGAGAACGCTCGTTCGTAATGACTTCATCGACGAGTCGTTCGCGAAGATGCTTCCGTTTCGATTTTCTTCGCGAGTCGATCGATCTCGACGCTTCGAGAAATCGTACGAAGACGCGTCGACACGGTTCTCGCGCGGTCGTACTTAAGTACCGAGAGAGGTCGGATATTCGTTTGGAAAAACATCGAGAAAAGAGAAAAGGATCCACTGCGTCGAAGAACGGGCACGCCGCGAAGACGTTCCTCCCGGGACGGTCGATTCGCGCGCGCCGCGCGTGCACACGGTCGCCGCGACGACGCGATCCTCACGGCGAGTCTCGTTAAATCCAAACAGGCGAAATTCGACGTACCCGCGCAATATAATATAGTATTGTAAAGCGATATCTCTCGAAAGGTAGCCGTGGTGGTGGCGGTGGTGGTGGTGGTGGTGACGATGGCGATGGTGGCGGCAGAGCAAACAGGTTTTTCGAGCGGAGCCCCGAAACGACGACGACGTATGCTTTGCTGCGCGGGGTGCAATAAAAATTTTTTAATAAAAAGCCTCACCTGCATCGCGGCCGATTTGTTAGCTTCTTTGTGGGTCCCTGCGAGTCGAAGGAGGAGAGCGGCAACGGGGAGAAAGAGTCGGGAAACGAAGGTGGGTAAGCGAGGTGGAAAAAGAGGAAGAGAGAGAACGGTTCGACGGAACGAAAGAACAGAGCCAGAGAAAGAAAACGGCGCCATTATGACGTGCGATTGGAGTTTGCTGCTTGTTTGGTAGGAACGTATCACGTGTCAATACTTTTCCTTTTCGTTCTGTATGTAAATTCGAGCCCCATGGGGGCGCGAGGGCAGCATCAATCAATGGCAGACGGCAGCTGATTAAAAATTGCGCAACACCATGAATTATTAATGCGACAATAAACGTGCAAATTCCAGTACGCCACCCCGTGTGCATCGGCGTCGTTTCCTTTAACTCGCGATCTACCGACGCTCCGTCTCTTCCTCTTCTCTCGCTCTCTCTCTCTCTCTCTCTCTTCTCCCGACGGGACGAATTTTTCGCGCTCGGGACACGGAGAGAACAGAGAGAACGAGAGACGCGCGGGGCTAGAGGAGGATCGACCGAATCGTGGCTAAATTGCCGGAAGATCCGAAAGATATCCGCGTCTCGTGTCCACTAGGATCCAACGATTGCTTCGATCGAATCAAGGAGAGACGCGGTTCGACGACAACCGGACACCACGAATAATCACGGTTTCGCGGTTCGTTGCGCGTACGTCGTTGCGTCACGCGTACGATTCTCGAATCGACGGTCGATGGAACATTGCCTTCCCTCGGTCCCTCCGTGGCCCTCCTCCGACCGAAAGTACAGAGGGTACCTCTCGGCCGTAAAGCTCGAAAATACGCGTCGCGCGGCTCGAAATCCCGATCGGCGCGCGTTCACCGGTGCCTCGTATAAATCGGAAAAGGGACACCGTCGTGTATATTTCCTCGGCGAGCGTATACGCCACTTCCTGGAGAGGCTCGTTGACACACGGCACGAAAAATCGGAATATTTCGTAAAACGAAGAGAGCGAGCATCGCGGCGCACCGCGGCGCACCGCGGCCGGTCGCGTCGTCGTATTTTACAGGACGGTCTGGTGCGCGGAACCTCCCACACAGGTAGTTATCTCGGTGACTTAATACCAGGTAATGTGCTCTCCAGTTACATCTCAGGCGATCTGGCTGGCTTGGCTCTCCTTCTCCCCTTCCCCCCTGTAAGCCCCTCTGGTGGCTCTCGTGGCTCTCGCCTCTGGTCCCTCGTCTCTCGTCTCTCGTCTCTCGTCTCTCGTCTCTCGTCTCTCGCGACGCCGTCCCTTTTTCTCTCTCCTGGGAGAGTAGTCGGCCGGTCCTCTCGAAGGACCGGACCGAGGCGATCGGTGGTCCCTACGAGACGGGACGGCAAAGGAAAGGATGGAAGGATGCGAGCCGAAGAGAAGGGGAGACGAGGGGGTAGCGGAGGTATGGGTGTAAAGGGGAAGAAAATTGAAGAACAAGAAGGGAGAAAAAGGCTGGAGAGAGGTGTTGAAGTTACTCGATCCTCGTTCCCGTAAACCTACGCGACGCGACAAAGCGATCCGGGACTCCGTGGCGTGGATAGTTTATTATCGACAGGGCTGCGAGACTATTCGCCGTGTACACACATTTTCATTGTGGGAACGACGCGAGGGGATCCCGGGTAATAAGAATCCGTTCGTACGAGGCCGGGCATCGGTGCGGCAACGAGGCCCGTGTTGAACGGCCGCGATGGATAGAATCGTACACCGAGGCACGGCCGACGACGTTCTCGCGAATCTCTTCGAGAACAGGGAGGTTCGCGAGACGCTCGAGTACGAGTATCGCGGTCGACGATAAAAAGGAAAGAAATTACTCGAAAATAAACCGCTACGAGCACCGGAGTCGTCGTTTCTACGGTCGACGTCCTTTCTCGCTCAAAAGAAAAGACAAAGAACAATGAAATCACGGTACCGATTTCGATCCGCGAAACGGCTGAAATCGCTTTCCTTAAAGACTTTTTGATATTCCTGACTACGCGGAAGGCGCTGATGGACGGTTTAAATCGATCTCTCGGGGGGGCTGACGAGCTACATCGCGAAAGAGATCTCGAGAGGAAAGGAAGCGAGTACGAGGTACGAGGTACGAGGTACGAGGTACGAGGCGAACGGGGCGGAAGAAAATCGAAGAGGAAAGAAAAAAGGAAGGTCGAGAGAGGTGCCGAAGTTACTCGATCTCCATTCCCGTAAACCTAGACGACGCGACAAAGCGAACGAGAGACTCCGGTCCCCCAAGGACGGTTTATCACCGTACGGTCTAAAATCGTTCAGCCTCGTCCGCGTTTTCACGGCGAGAGTGTGTTCGCCGGGATCGCGGCTCGTAAGAAGCGAATCCTACGACCGGGGAAAACGATACGCGCACGCTTGGGAACCTAAGCGCGATCGCGCCGACTAACGATCCAATTAATCGCGCGATTTTCCACGCGTAAGTTATGCCATTAGCCGAGCGAAGGAAACAAAGCGCGCTCGTGGAGACGGCGAGCAACCGAGACTACGAAACGCGTTTATCGCCCGAGCTCGGAGAACGAGCCTCGTCTTTTTTTCATCGAGACAACAACGCGCCACTTTTTCTGCGGAGAAAACTTTACCGTTGACGCGACGGAGGAAATCGAGAAACTCTCCGCGTCGAGGAAAACCTCCTTTTTCCCTTTCGAATCGGTGATTCCCCGATCGAGATCGCGACCGAGTTCTTCGTCTCGCGGAAACCGCGTCGTTACGAGTTAACGACGAACCGAGCGAAAAATCGAAATCAACGCGGTCCGTTTACCAACGAACGGTTGCCGCGTATTGTTCGTTCGCGGACACGGTTTCGTCGCGAGAGGATCGCACCTAATAAGAATCGAATCGTACGAGCCAGGAAGCAACACGGTGTGTGCACTTTAGCGGCGCAACACCGAACGCGAGTCGTACGGCAGTTAACCTATCGACGGATAGAGTTTCGCTCGAAACGACCAGCCTCGCAACAGTCGGTTGGCATTAACCGTGGATATTTATCGTTGCGCGTCGATCGAACGAAAATCCGTGCGACGTGCGCGCGCCTTCGAGGAACACCGACCGTTTCGAGGTTTCGCTCGCGTTTTCGAGAAATCGTCGAATAAAACGCGAGCGAAGCTTCGAATTTCGCGTTTACGTTTCCAAGGTAAACAGCCAGCGGAAGAGAGAGAAAGATAAACGGACATTCCGGGGGAACGGAGCAGCGGGAACGATGAGGGGAGGGGAGGGACGTCGACGCGGAGAGAAGCGAAAACTGTTGCATCCTCGAATCGCAACGAAAAGGAACCGAGGGAGAGATTAATGAACGTTGCAATTTCTCGTAATAAATTTCGAGGCGTTCGCTGCAAATTCATCGTTAAGAGTGTAATTCCCCGGTAAATTTGGCCGCCATTAACGATATTAAGAGTGCCCTCTTGGCCGTCAGCTTCCAGTTTGTAGCCCTTTCGAGGGCCTCGGTGCTTCGAATTCATCATCGAGATAAACATCGGTTTTTCAGCGGATAATGTTTCACGTTCGCAAGGATACACAGTGCTCGATCGTTAATTATCGCCGAGGATGCGCGTCCCGAATTTTTCTATCGCCGGTTTAACGACCATCGTTAGAGCGTACGGGTAAGTTTTACGAGCGGCGTAGGGTGGCAGATTGAAAGCGGCTGGTGACCAGGTGCCCTGCTTCGAAGGCGACAGCGATCCGTGCCATCTGCCGAATCGGTATCCTACTCTCGGGGCTGCTCCAAATTTTACCCGAAATTATTTCGTCGGAGCGCGCGCGTTCGACCGTGGCTAAACCTCGCCCTTGAACGCTTCGAGGCGACTTCGATTCGTACTTTCGCGATCGAGGAAACGACGTCGAGAGTTACGACCGGGAAAAGAAAAAAAAAAAAAAAAGCTTCAACACCGACTCGCGCTCGCAAGTCACGAACATTCGCCGACGGAATACTATATTCGCTCGTATTCGCGAGAATTCCTTTCGAGAGGGGGGGCCAAAGGCGATAACGGAAACGTATTTAACCGGGTAGAGGGAGGGGTTCGCGACGCGAGGCGATCGCGCGAAAACAGACATCATCGGCGCCCCCCCGTTAAGTGAAAAGATAAATACCCGCGAAAACTCTCGAGGCCGATACTAGTTTTTACGCGGCGCAAATGCACCGCGAAGGATGCCGAAAGGCTGGGTAATCGTCGTATGGCGTGTGGCCGGACATTAACATATAATGGTCACCGTCGTTCTTCTCTCCGTCACGTAGGGCCCCGTTTAATCATTCTCGGTCACCCCGTCGCGTAATCCCCTCTTTCGGAACGATTGTCAGGCCAGATTACCGGGCATTAATTTGAAAAATGTAGCGGCGTCGACGAGGGCGAGGCGTAAGCTTATTTAGCCGAAAAAACACCAAGTACCGCACCAGCGTCGTTCGACGATCGCTGCGGAGCGTTACGGCGGCGAACTTTTGCGCTTCGAATTTACACGAGGCGGTTGCGCGCGGATACTCGAAATCGACCGCGCCGATATCCTCCGACTGCCAATTCGACTTTCCCCGCATCCCAATTTCCATTCCACGGAAGGCTCGCTCCCGACGCTCGAATTATCCGGATAACTTAAGTCCACCGTTACGCCCATGTGCGGGACACCAGTTCGACCGGTCAATAAGCGTAAAGTAAGGAACCGTGGAACTTCTAATCAAGATGGCGGGAACGAGTCTAATTAAAACGGAGGGCCCGAACGGTAGAAGCGAGAAACGAAGGGAAGGGAACCGAAGAGGAGGGAACGGACAGGGAAAGGGAAATGGAAGGGGAAGGGGAAGGGAAAGGAAAGAAACGGGAGGAAGAAAGGAGGAGTGGGACACGGAACGAAACGGAACGGAACCGCGGTCGTAATTTCGTTCGAATTTCGCGGTTTATCGAAGGACGCGTTCGAAGGTTCGAAAATTTGTGTCGCCTCTCGCAACGGGGGATCGACGTCTCGATGCGAACGGTTTGTCGCGCGGCGAGACGGTCGAGAACGCGTGGAAACTCTTCCTCGAAGCGTGCGGGTTAACGGAGCGGTTCGTTTCGATGAAAAATAAAAGAAAGGATTCCTTTCGTTTTTTCGTCGTCTTCTAGCCGAATCGAAAACGCCGCGTGGGCGGACGCAACGAGCTTTTTTTCATATTTTTCGTGTCGCGTCCACCCACGATCTTCGAAAGTGGCATCTCACGAAACCGTGGCCGCGTCTACAAATCAGGTTGCAGCGATGATCGATGAGCCGGCCCGCCTAATTGAGAACGAAATTCGGGTACGAATAACTCGCACGGTGACGCACGATATCCGGTGCCCATCGTGTCGGGAGAGCCGCGCGCATAAATACACACGGGCTGGCAGTACGAGCGGGCATAACCGATGACAGATTGGCAACGCGGGTTATACAAAGCACGGAGGGAAATAATTCGTCGTCTCGACAACTTCACGACCCTTGAGTTACTTTCCGCGACGTTACGGTACATCTATCGGGGACTTAACGCCCCGCGTCCATGGAAAGTCGGCGCGCCGGCTGCAACCCGTGTGTAGAAAATTTAAACGCGTCGTTCCGCGGTCTACGCGTACGTGTGTACTCGCATAGCTTTGTTATCGGCGCGAACGCATCCAGGCCCGCGCGCATAAATAAGCCCCGGTGACGTTGCTCGGAAGTTGATTAACCCACGTGCCGCGAAACGAAGATACTTAATCGCGAGGAACGACGTTGTCCGGTCTTAACGCTTCCCGGAGCGCGTTCGGAGACGCGAAACGTTTAAACGGTGCCTTTTCACGGGCGACAAAGGTTGCCGCGATAAATAAAGCGGGTTAGAGGTGATCGAGGAATCGAACCGAACACGCCTTTCTCGTTAGCCAACCGTCCCGGGAACGATTCAATTACAACCGGACGTACGATTTTCCGAGCCGGCGTTATTAATCGACGGTTTCGAGAGCAGCGGCGCTCGCCGCCCGCCGGTGTATCGGCTCGATCTTGAGAACCTCCGGGGGCCGAACGTCCATCTCTCGTTCGGGTGTATCGCGATCTAATGCACCATAGACGACCTAATTACGCTTCGACCGCGAGCCGACACATTTCACGCTGACGCGTAACGTCCCGGCCGAACCGACTTATCGTCCGGCGATCGGACCCGCTGGGAATCGAACCGGACACGGAACGATAAAAAATAATCAAACGACCGAGACGGAGCTCGACGTGAGAGAAAGAAATTGCAACGGAAGAGGTCGCGTCGTCGGCGGCGCGCGACGAAAACTCGGCGTCGTCGATTCGATCGTTCGAACTCGCGACTCGTTTGCTGGGCGTTCGGCGTGGAAGTTCGCGACTCGCGGCTCGTTTTCCAGAAAGCTCTCCCGACACCGATAAAAAGAACGAGCACGGAAACCCGGTAGGGTATCGCATGGCGAGGCCAGGAAGGACTCGATCCCGTGGACGCGTGTCGGGGAACCATTTGTTCGAGGGTGAAGAATGCCCGGCGCTAAGAAATCGGCCGGTCGTCCGTTCACGGGCCGATAGGTGACGTTAAGAAGAGAAATCACGCGGATCACGAGACGGAGGAACGTAGTCCGGATAGACCGTATCGACAAGGTGGTACCCTACCGCGACGCCGACACGAGGAGCACTGTAAATGGTAAAGGCACAAACATCGAGACCCGGAGAGGTACGCCGGTGTAGCCGCGGGTGTGTGGACCGAGCGGCTGTGCACGGATAGGCCGAAAGTGGTCATGGGAAAGGTATCGGTGCGTTAAGGCCAAGACTGGATTCCGCGGGGCGAGGCCGGCTCGTTGGCGGGTAGGAGTGTACAAGGTCTTCGATACCTCGTAAATTACCACTCGGGGCCCCCTCTGCCAACCGGCTCGAGGCTCAACTAATGTTAAGCTGCCTACGTTTTCGTCCTGCCGGGGAAACACTGCCCGTCGTCTCCGTCCTCTCCGTCGTCTCCGTCGTCTCCGTCGTCTCCGTCGTCTCCGTCGTCTCCGTCGTCCGCGACCTAACCCTCCCAGAAAAAACACCGTTTCAACGCCATTCCATTTTACACTCTTTTTTCGGGGTGAAGCTCGCTTCGGCAAACGAGCCGGCCGTGGATCGACCGACCGACCGACCGTGTCCCGTTTATTTCCAGCCCTCGGCGCTAACACCGCTCGAATCGATCGGAGATCGGAAAGCGAAAGCTCATTAAGCCCCACCGGGGATTGTATATTCCACGATATTCTTTCGTTCGTAAATTTTCTGCCGGCCGAACGTTATTGGGAAACACGAAACACGAAACCCGCCCCGGACCCGACGCTCGAACGCGATCCTTAACACGGTCCTGATTCCGATCTCGGCCGAGGGAACGATCACAGCCTAGAGATTCCGAATTCCTCGCTCCGTAAACCTCGCCTCGTTCGATCCCACTGGCGACGCGACCGATCCCTATTTCGACATTTTCTTTCCGATTTCGAAACACCCACCGTTACCGACTACCACCGTACGCGAGGAACCTACCTTCCTCCTTTTCACCTTGGTGCCAACCGGGATATTAAGATCGGCCCGTATCCACGATCGTAGAACCGCAAACCCCTCGAGGAAAAATCACGGGACGGGGTCCGATGACGTCCGTTCGTCGCGCGAACGGATGTAACCGCCTCGTGTAACCCTCCGTAAGGCTGTCGTTCGAGGAGCCGGAGACGCTCGAGGTGCGCGCGAAGCCAACTTTACGACAATATAATTTTGGTAGCGACACACGGATGGCGTGGAATGCGACGATCGGAGTCAACGAACGGTATAGAACTCTTCGATACGTCGTAAATGGCCCCTTCCCGGCCGTATCCAGCTCTCCATCTTGATGGGTACACGCACGTAGCTATATACGCGCATAATATCGGGCTGCCTACGTTTTCGTCCTACCAATGGAACACTGACAACAAACGACCGAAAACACTGACGACGCGCCCAGTCCACGCTCGCGAACAAAGCTCGGTAACTCTCTATTATACGACCTATCGAGAAAACGAAGAGCAGACCGGGGCCGTGCCGATGAATACCAGCCCGTCTATTTACGTTCCAACGTTTTAGTACCGAATTGTTTTTTCGAGACGATCGGTGCGCGCCGGACGGATCCCTCGATCGAGACGAGACCGTTCCCTCGCCTCGAGCGCGAAAAGCGAACCGGTACCCTTCCAACTTACCCTTCGAAGAACGCGTTCGAGTATCGAAACGAATCAATTTACCATATCCGCGAAAACTCGCCGGATATTTCGAATTTTCCACCAACGCGATTTACGAGTCGGCCCGACGTTGTCTCGGAGCATTCGTCTTTCAGTGGGAGAGGGGACAAGGAAAAACAAAACCACCAGTCGGCGACATTCAAAGCGAAAATGTATCTCAAAGAATATTTCAGCCTAAACGGTTTTCGGTCAGTGGCTATTAACCCTGTGCAGCGGGATTCGTTTGAAACCGAGAAGGAACCGATGGTCCGTAAAGCGAAGTGGAGGACCGCGAAGAGTTCGTGGGCTCGGCCAGAACCGATTACATCGGAGGATCCGGGCCCAACTTTCGACGCCGGGGAGGATTCACCAGAGAGCCTATTGTTGTGCTTAATTTACCGTTAAATTGTTTACATCTCATTAATCGCCGGGAAGAACCTGCGGGCAGACCGTCACGATCATCGATGCACGTCACAGTCATGGACCGTAGGCATCGCTTTTAATTCCGAATTGACCACCATGCCCGGGCTGTACCGTGGTCCACGGTAAGAACCGACTGCATCTCGCGTGTCTCTTGTTTCAACGTGTGCGCCGGGAGAAACGCTCTCGGTCGAGTCCACGTCGCTCTCTAACTCGGTGCACTCGACTGCGTCGGCCACGAACGGCAGTGGAGCAATATTGGAACTCGAGTTCTCGAGTCGTGTCGAGTCGACTCTGACTCCACTCCGACTCCATTCCGACTCGAGTCCGACTCGACTCGACCGGTTCGTTGGTTCGCTGTCAGTCGAGTGCACTTCGCGGTAGCGACACGCGCGAGCACGTTATTTCGCTGGGTTACGGTCGACCGATACAAAACGTCCACCTTGAACCGTGTTCCCCGAGTATTCTCTATTAACGCCGCGATGATCGTTCGTTTGCCCGGAACAATGTTAACGTACCGAGACTTTGGTGGTCTTTCGCGACGCGGATTCCTCCGATTGAGATTGTTGAACGCTTCGGAGCGCGAACCGTGTTTAAGAGCGCGTTAAAATACGTTCGCGATCGTCGCTTAATACGAGATACGAGCGGTAGTTGGGACACGATGAACCGATCGCTCGAGGCCACTGACGAGCTATGCCCCCCCTCCTCTCCCTCTCTCTCTCTCTCTCTCTGTCTCCCCCACCCTCTCTACTCCGCCATACCGTTTGCTACCCCGCACTGCCGGTCGCTCGCGTAGTATAGATAACGAGATGACGTCTCGGGGAACCGAACGCATCTACGGAGTGTCTCATTTGTCACGAACGTCTCGAATATCTTCGTTGCTTGTAAAGTGTACGAGTACTTTATACACGTACGAGAAACTTTCGGAATCCCGACTCGCGCCTCGAGTAGCCCGGTACGTCCCTAATATAACCGCCAAGATCGTACCCGGAAGTATTCCAACGGTTTTAACTGCAACGTCTCGTACAGTGGTTGAAGCGATATCGGAATGCCAATTATTTCCGGGGTGCTTTGGTCGTTTAATGTAAATACTTTCGGTAAACGATTCGAGGAATAGTAACCCGCGCCGTAAACGCGGGCTCGCTTGCCGTTGACTCGGGGAACAGAGCCCCCCTCGACGGTGTAAAATACGAAACCGCTTGATTATCTATGCTCATATTTCTCGTCGCCTTCGTTTTTGTTAACGCATTAGTAGGCCCGAGCACAGCTACATGCTACGATCATAGTATAATTTCACATAATGAGAACTCTGGTAACCGATCGGTTAAGGGATACAGCGACTATCTACACGGAATCTCATGCTATCGGCTTTCAATAAGGTTGATAAAGTCAACTGCACGGGTACAGACCGCGAGACTATCCGACGCCTGTAAAGGAGATGCAACCGGCGAATAATTCACCCGTTATCTATACCATCTACTGGCTGGTTAAGCAATTTCTCGAGAACGTCGATATAATGCCGTGTTCCACGCGTTACCGGCCAACAGGAATATTCCACGAATCACGCTCGGCTACGTGAAATTAGAATGTTTTCGTGCGTTAAACGCGTCTCGATGAACAGAGCGTTCGCGATCGATAATAATAGTAGCCAATTTAGCCGTCGATTTAACTAAATTCGAATCACTTTCGCCGCGAAACTGAACATTAATTTAACGAAACAAAGTATCGGTTCGTGTAACGTACACCGTTCAGCGACTTACCTGTTAGATGACTGCCGGTGAATTCGAAATCGTCGTCTTGGTCCCAGTGTTTCAGACTCAAGTTCGACAACGAAGTCGCGTTCGCGAACTCCAAATTCGCAAAGTGCCAATCCAGTATTTGACGATCCTTGGAAGATAGATACACGTCGCTGTTGACAAACGGAACGCAATTTTGTACATCGACCTCGGATTCGTTGGAAAATATTACTCGAACGGTAAACGCTATCGCGGAAAATTTACCTAGGAGGAGAAGCTTCCAATTCCTGTAGCTTCGCTTCGATTTCCTTTTGTTGTTCGGACAGTTGATCCCACTCCTGACGTACGGAAAAGTGAACGATACAAAATACATATACCTATCGAAACTTGTTACATCCGCAAAAATATTATTCAAGTTTTTACCTTGCACGCGTTATGAAGATCGCGTAATTTTGAACGCAGCACGAATTCTTGCGTTATGTCGCGTGTTTGTAATTTGCTTTCGGTCATTTCTTTGTATTGTTTATTCAACTCGACCAAACGATCCATTATCGATATCATCTGTAACGTAAAACACGTTCGTCGAGCACGATGAATATATACTTTGAAAAGCTGCGAAGAATCGGTTTTAAGATATTTACCCTATGTTGATTGGTGATGAGTCTTCCTTGAAGCGACAACACGGAACGTAGATGGGCTACTTGACGTTGTTTCACACCTTGTTCCTGCAGACGTATCACCCATTCCAGTGCTTGACCCAAAGACACTGGTCGCGTGTTACCACCTTGACCCGTCGATCCAGCATTGCCCACGTAATTGAAATCTAATTGATGCGAGAGATACGACGTTGCCTCCAATAACCTATTAAATTCCCTTTCTACCATTTCGTCCTTATCTTTTGGAACCTGTTTGTGTCCAAAATGTTCAAAATAAGCAACTTTTTTAAACCCCTCTTATCGTCGTTGTATTTGCAAAGAAATAATTATAGTAACCGTTTGACCGTCGCTTTCGTACAAAGGACACTTTTGTCTAATTTTGTGCAGTTCCATATTAATTTGTTTGCTAAGCGTTGTTACGGGATTCCCGCCTAAACCTGTAACCACCATTGCACCAAGGTCGGCGATGTACGAAGATTTACGAAACGTTGCGATACGACCACCAACGCGATCCTATAAAATACAAAGTATACGTAAAAACGTTGTACGCACTTTACGAACACGAATCGTAACGTAGAGTAACGCCTACCCTTGCTTCGAGAACGATTACTTCTAAACCAAACTGTTGCATCTGTTGAGCTGCGGCTAAACCAGCAATCCCTGCTCCGATTACGATTACTTTACCTAACTTCTTGGTAGGTAACGGCTGAAATAAAAGGTTCAATGTGGAAACAATCGTCCGTCGAATTTAACAATTTTTACGTTACCTTGAGTCGTTTGAATACGCCAAAGTTGATAAAACCGTGTCTTTCTAAAAATGCATGAATTCGACGTGCCAGGACCGTATCGCTATTATAAGGTGATTCTATCGCGGGCAAAGCATTTTCAATTATTAATTGTTGTTTGGGATTTTCCAACCACAATTGCAACTGAAATGAAAAAAACAATGTCTAAAGACAGAGGTACTTGACCAGAGTAGATCGTTTCGTAGTTGCACGACGTACGAGTCTGTTTCTTATATGAAGAAAAACTTTCTGGGTTTGCGGCGGACCACCGGAAACGTCTGGGAAACAAGCTGCCTCTGTAGAAGTTAATTTATCGAACGGAAGACGACTTTGAAACGCTGCCCCTTCTAATCCGTTAAGCAATTCTTTTACTACGATCGAAACAATACATTGAAAGTCTTTTATTTAAGTTACCACACGATACTTTGTTAAAATATACGCTTACCGTGCGGATCTTCGTGATCGCTGTCTTGATCGTCTTCTTCTTTCACTTCCATTTTTATCGCCGAAGATGTAGGAACGGACTGTGGCACGGTAGTCTCGGAATCCTTTTTTATTTCGGGCACAACCTTTTTTTCCGGTGTCACAAGCCCTGTTTTAGATTTTTCCGACGTGTCCGAAGCATTTTCGTCCTCCAACTGATTATACTTTTCTTCCATTTCTCTGTATTCCACCTGTACGCAAGTATACGTATAATAGAAGTGCACCGTCGATTGCAGTCTTTCGACGAACAAAGCTTAATGAAAAAAAGACACATATCTATCTTGACATATAGGTTAAAAATTTCTACCGCTATTTATGAATTAAAAGTTGTACAAAACACTTTTATCTTGATCGACGCGCACCAAATTTGATCCAAATAAAAAAAATCGAACTTATGATTGCTGACAAACCAATATAAACAACAAATAATACATTTAATAGAAACATAACCTAAACTACTTGTTTACAACACACAAATGTTTTCTGTGAAGATATATAAACTTCGTTACGCACAAAAACTTATTTTCTTGTACGACATTACATAGAAGAATGCACATAAATAATCACTTGCTTCGTATTGTGAAAAATATTGTAAACCATAGCGTTTCGAAGTTAACCATAATAATACTATCTTTAAAAATATCCGTCAAAATAAACAACATCAAGAATACTAGAGAAGCACAGTACAACAAACCTTCGCTCTTTTTCTTCGACTCATATTGCTACTGTTTGGTAAGTTTTTCCCAAAATGTAATCACTACTGTTCGAAATCACACAGGTTTGTTTTGACTCTTCAAACCGGCGGCACATACAATTATGAAAACCAGAAACTACAGATAACATAGAACACTACGCCCAGCCCCAGCACACGGGCGTCGCTGACATCTGTATCAAACAATCCTTACTGTATGGTGACTTTAACAGAAATCTTCGTGTCACTACGGATTTTTACACTTTTAAATCTCTTTTACACGTTTACGATCAATTATTTCTTCCATGTATTGTTCAATAAGTTCCTTACATCCGATACTATATGTCTACACCACGAACGTGATATAGAATAGACGGGAGATGGTGTCGCACAATCTGAAATACCGACCTTGTAAAATATCAGTGGTTTTCGAGCGACCTCTTTGTTTAAGAACAGTGGTTCTGCAAACTATATTTAATCGAACCAGCAAAGTCAGTAAAGAAAGTAAATCATAATAAACGAAGAATGGCAATTTGTGTAGGGTTAAAATAAAGTATATTCCGCTTATATTATGTAGAAAGTTCTTATAATATGATATTTCATTTCAGACTTTAAACAGATTAGGATTTCTTGTACCCCAAAGTTCAAGAAAACAAAGCAGGACTTTATTTTACTGGCTCACCGTCATATTCAATAGGTATCGCGATAAATAATTAACCCCTTTACCTACAATATCGTGTGAGACTCGTGGCAAAGAGATCGGGGCAAATGTAAGAACCACGAATGAGTCTTGTCCACATTTGTACATTTCTATATCTCGTATGTAATGTCTTTGAAAAGAGAATTCGACCTTGCTGTTAATTATTACAAGTTACCGTAGCTCAAATCGTGGGGCAAGGGGTTAATATTTTGGTGTTTAATATACAAACAATGTAGCTGTAAGTATAAGAAGATTTTTTCAAGAGTCGACGACGAACGTATAAAGGAGCTTGGTCCCGATCTTGCTTGCGCAGAATGGCTTCTAAGAAACGGAGCATTTGTTAAATGGAAAGGTTTCTCTAAAGAGTTAACCGATTATAATTTATTACCAACGGACAAAACTAATTATTACATCGAGGCTGTTAATGCTAATAACGCTGGAATTAATTATGTTGGATTTCCATACTTTAGTTAGTAGTACAGAGGTTTTTATTTCTGAAATAATGTCGAGCTTGATCGTAATTATTCGCTTGAATTGTCAATTTAGAGGGATGCGACCATATAAAAGAAATAAAACTAGAAAACTGTAAGTACATCAATAACGATGCTATACCATTGTTGTCGGTTCTTCAAGATTCGCTAACTAATCTGGAACTCATAAACTGTAAAAGTATTACTGACCAAGGTTTACGTGATATAAAAATACTCAAGTATGTAATATACAGGAACATAAAAAAAATAAATACAATAAATATTGTTTCAGACATAATAGTACATGCATTTTTCAGAAATTTAGAAATGTTAAAAATTCAAGGATTACCGTACCTTGAGAACAAAGATCTCGTTCGTGAAGAGCTTATGAAAGCCCTGCCTAATTGCAAAATTGACTTCCCATAAATATATTATATATGCTAGTGTACAGTGTACAAATTTAATGTCAATTACACAACGTGAAATATTCAGGTTGAATTTCGTATAAAATGAAAGCTTCGATATATCTACTTTTTCAACATATTAATTATATACGAATAAAATGCAAAATATACTTTATTAATTTAATGTGTAAGTTTGTAAAAAGTTGAAATAAAATAATAAATACACGACACAAATTGAAAGTGTTTAACTGACCGGAAGTATCCATTACGGATTCCCGCCAATATTTTATTTCAATATGTTGGTCATCTTGCTTCGTACGGTATAGAACGATTCGAAGTTTGAAATAATTTTGAAAGTGTCGTGGTTTAAAACGTATTTGCTTTAACGTCGTACTAACTTCTTTCTGTATTAAAAATCTTAAAAATTTAACATTATGCCACAAGAAATGAATATTTTATGCTGTTTTTCTTGCAAAATGTATCAGGTATTGTTCAGATATGTTAACTATTAGCAGATTGCAGTTATGATATACAATTTCTAACATTATCTGCTCTCTTCGTTTCAGGTGCACATAGTCAAAAAAGCGAAAAAATGGGAGTGCAAAATATGCAACGCAAAACAATTACTTAAACGGGTGAGTCAATTATTGTTTTACACGTTGAAAGCTTTTACCATGAATTTTCGACGTAAAAAAAAGTAGCAAAGTATAATTCTTGGTATTCTCGAATAAACAATGGGGTTGTCAGAGTAGTAGACAATTCAAATTTTTAGGTTTATTTTCAAGGATCGGGGAAAGAGTGTCGTATTCGAGTTCAAAAGTTAAATGCCACGAAAGAGTACGAAAACGAAACAAGTACATCTTTAGCCTTGGACAATGATACTCGTTACGGTAGTTGTCGCAATGATTGTACCAAACCACCTAGGTTAGAGATAGCTGAAAAGAAATGGACAAAATATTTGGACGGCTCCGAAGGAATTCGATTCAGCACTTTCGAAACTTTGAGCATCGAGAATAATAACGACGAAGAGAACGACAATTCTATGTACCCGAATAACACTAATCCGACGTATAAACGTTCCCAGACTAATTACGCAATTAATAGTTCCTCTTATAGAAATACTTTGAAAGAAAATTACCGTTACAACAATGGGAAAGAATCTAACAATGTCGTAGAGGAAGAATCCTGTAGAGGAAACAGTAACGATACCAAAAGGAATGTCACTTACGACAATAATGTAACAGAGACCGGAGTTGCAAAAAATATTTTTGACGATAACGAGGATTTCGATCTCGCCATTAACTTTTAATTCTCTTAAATTCCTTTATTTAAACGTAGCATATAAATTATTTTCCATAAAGTTTCCGTAAAAACTACATACACGTCGATGACAATTGTTTTTTCGTGTTTGTCGTTTATCGTTTACCCATGTACAGTGCTGTAGGAAACAAACGACATACGAATTATCGTTTGGACAGTATTTATTCGTTTATTTCACATGATTTAAATACATTGTTTTAGTTTCAAAATCTTGTAGATATTCTCAGAATATTATCCGAGAACCTAGTATATAACACAGACGTACACTGGTAAAAAAATAAAATGCTAATGGAGACAATTATACAGTCGGTGTATTCGAACGATGTACGACGTGAGGATTCGTCCGAGAAAAAAAATTGAATATTGTCTAAACCTCTTTTACACTTGGAGCAATTACGTCCAATTCAAAATAATATATAGATCCATCAGCATTCCATTTTTTGTAACAAAGACTGTTAGGTGTGGCGATCACAAAAGTTTACATACTCCCTCTAGTAAGACAGAAGATTACGTAGAATAAATGGCACTGAAATTTTGTTCAGTTTCAGTGAAATATAAACAGTCTTAGCAACGCGTATCTTTAGATAGTGGCTGGAATTACATTTTGCTTGTTATTTTTAACCCGTTCTCTATAGTCGAGATCAAAGACTTTGACAAAGATCGACCGTAATGATTGTAAGACGTTCTGTGGCAGTGCGTCGTAAGATCATTTTTATTTCGCATCGCGTAAAGGCAGTAGGAAAATTAAACAAATGGCAGCTTTAGTGGAATAAACATTTTACGAAGGTATGAATATATAGATAAGTTTTGCAAGAAAAGGCAAAAGGTTCTTGGCAGGATAATTTTGCTATTGTATTCGTTCTTTCGTTGTGCGTATCGGTCCGTAGTCACAAATCCAAATTGAAACTGTCCTAATGCGATAGTCGAATATTTAAACTCTTTCTTTTCTTTTCTTTGAGAATCTATCGTCTAGAAAGCTACTGGTATTGATTATTCACTTCGCAGAGAAGTATCGTTACTAGTTTCGGATAATTGAAGTTTCAAAATTGTTCTAAATTTCGTTAGGCAAGTATCGATAAAAATTATTCGCTTCTTGTACAAACACCTACAAAGAGACGAGAGTAAATAAATTATTATAAAAAATATCTGCTATTAAGTAAAAAAACGGATCGTCGTTCGGATCGTTAATCGTCCTTGTTCGCGTGTTCCAACCAAACGCACGTGGTACACGAGAAATTCGTTTCGACCAGTCGCAATAATTTTACCGTAAAAAGTAGCGTTAAAAATATGCACATTACTCGTCGAACTGTGACCGTTTAATGGAATCAAAACGTTATTAATTAAATATCACGTTTCCGTTGTTTTGTTTTAATTAAATATCACTAAATAAATTACGTTATTAAATGCATCGCGAAATTAATTAATATACATCTAAGGCAATGCGCCGCGCATCCTTCGACAGTACGTTCAAAGAAAAAACAAACGAATCGATCAGTACTGATGTCTGTGCCGTCGGAAGTTTACCGCGTCTTGATGATGCCTCCAATTGCTCTGCCAGCTTCTGCTGCGTCTGTTCCAAACACTTAAACAGAAAAATATCAACATCGTCTTTATTGTTACTTTGGTGTATCGCGCCCGACACCAACTGCTAACGGTTTACTTACTTTTGCAACTTTTTTCGTCTTTTGTTCGGCGGACTGCCAAGCTCGCTTTCACGAATAATTTGCAAAGCCGGCGGTACAAACATATCCTCTATGAAAATAAATAACACGAGTTAAACGATAACAGAAAAGTGACCCGATCCGTGGCATATCGTCCATCGTACCTACCGAAAGTGTTTACGTATTTTCTCTTCGAGATCAATCTCTGATGTTGTTGCGGCTGCGGTAAAGCTTCCCTCGCGCTTCCAACGGTACAATCTCTCGTACCTTTGCACCCTTTCAAATGCTTCAATTGATCGTGAAGGTACGATCTTTCGGCAGTCGTTAGAGAGGAAATTCGGTTCCATTGCTCGAACGGATCTGAACGAGGAAAATTAGGAACAATGGGTATCGTTTCGTTTCGGAAACGATCATTTCGATCGTCTACTTACCGATCCTGAGATTGTAATAAGTGACCAAACCGGTAGTGAACTCGCAGTAAAGGAAATTATGCGTCGCGTTGATCGTACGGATGCACGAGTACGTGTTATTGTTCGCGTTCATGCAAAAACAAAACGGACCGGCGCTCCATAAAGGCGCCGTACGCCAGTGATCGTTATCGTGTTCGAAACAATTCATTTTCTCCGTTAAGCACTCCTTCTCGAGCTTGGCTTTCTTTCGTAACTTTCGCTCCTTTTTCTTCAAACGTTCCTCCTTCAGTCTTCTCCTCTCCTCTCTGGCGATCTCTTTCTCGTCCTTCTTCGTGTACGTGTCGGGTTCGCAGTAGCATTTGTGACGAGCTTCCAGAGGGGTGTTCAACATCGGTGGCAATCGACGGTTGCTCGCTATATCTATTATATCTGTTATAAAAAAAATACGTTAAATCGAATTCCACATTAGGAGAGAATTTGCGATAGTGTACAGAGCCGGTACGCGAGACCGAAGCATTTCCAAACGGACCTGAATAATTCCTTCGTTTTTACAGATTGGAACAAACATCACGGACACGATTGTTTCTTTTATTTTCCGGTTCTTGCGTAAGAGACAATCGAAGGTCAGCGACGTGTTCTCAAAGAGACGGTTACATTGCTCTCTTTCTTACTCGTCTTCCGACCAAAGTTTTCCAAACAAGTAAAAACGATGAAGTTATTCGGTCGGTCAGTTTCGAGTACCTTGCCTATTCTTCCTGTCGGGTGATTCCAAAATAGTGACGTCTATCCTGGAAGGTCCAAGGTTCCCCGTCGTTCTATTTTTCTGCATCTTCGGGAACTTTCGGATCGGAGTGATCGCGACCGGTGTCGTCGTCGTCATCGGCGTTGTGACCGCGGTCACGGGAAACGACGCGGCTCTAGAACGAGCCTCGGTCGTTGTTTTAACGAACACGGGAGTCGTTTTCTGGGAGGCTGTCGTTTCCGGAACGCTCGAAGTCTCCGAGCTCGTCGATAGGACCGTTTGCGCATCGGTTCCGGTGGTTTCTTTGTTGAAATCGCTGGTAGTTCCTCCCGTACTGCTCGATGTCTCCCTTTGAATCGTTGTTTCTCTCGTCGTAACGGTAGGAAGAGTCGTGTACCTGGTCTGATGATACTGATGCCTCGGACCGGACATCGTGCTCTGCGTCTTTGCGGTGGTCTCCGTTGTTTCGTTCACGTTGACTGCCGACACTTGGTCGTCGACGCTGTTCGTGAACAACGTGTTATTTTTGCGATGATGATGAATCTTTCTGCGCCTTTGCGGCCTGTCGTCCTCGATTTCCGTTCGGTTGTTCGGTGTTTCTTTAATCTTCGGACGACGCGAAACCTTCTTCGATTTCGTGGTCATGGACAAGGTTGTCGTGGTTGGTTCGGTGGTTGTGATCGGCTCGTTGTCGGTGCTCTCTGTCAACGTAACGTTCGAGCTGGGTTTCTCCGTGGCGTCCGTAGAAGCGACACCGTCTTCCGTGACTCGGTTCGATTTCGAAGCAGAACGTGTCGTCGTAACTGCGGGATTAACCGTACTCGGGTGCTCGTGTTTCTTGTGATGACGATTCACGTGATTCTTCGGCGCGTGATGGTGCGGTTTGGGCGACTCTTTCGCCTCTTCGGCACTTTCTTCCGCGTCCGGGACGAAGTGAGGTCGCTTGATCATCAAGTGACGACGAATTTCCTGCAAAGGGGAGAATCGTATTGGCCGAATTAGACGTTACAACGACCATCGTCGAGACTCACTTTCAGTGTTTCCAGCTGCATCCTCATTTCTCTTATCTGCTGCTCGATTTCTCGCCTCGAAATCCGCCATTCGTTTGGATCCTGGTAAACGGTTTTCGAACAGTTCACTCCACCCTGAGGGAGGACCGAACACTTCGGTGGCAACGGTCTGCGCGTTTCCTGCGAGTGGCGAGCTTGCGTCTCCTAAATACGAGAAATACATCTTTACCTTGGTCTCGATCCGACTACAGATTATTCGCTCGGTTGTCAACTTTTTACGATCGGGAGTACCTTCAAGTCGTCCAATTCTTCCTCTATGCTCTCCATGATCTTGGTGACGTGTTCCACGGTGTCCTTCTTGGTGGTGCTTCTTCGTATCCTCCTGTGCCTTCTGATCACGTCTTCGACGTCCAGCCGACCTTTCACCAGCTTGTCCAAGCTGGGATCGAAATTGTCGAACGAGTACTCGGACTCCCCCAAGTTGTCGAATTCGAGGGTTTCCGGATGGTTGTTCGACGCGCGGTTATCGAACCTGTTCCTGGGGAATACGTTCGTCCGTGAAAGATCGGTAATTCATCGAAGTAAAGATCGGCCGGTTGGTAAACTCTGGTACCTAAAAACCAAGACCGCGTACTCTCTTCTCACGTTCTCCTCGAGCTCGTCCAGGTCCTGAAAGAATTCCTCGTCGTCCTCTTCGTCGATCGCGCGCCGGTCCCGTTCACCGTCATTATAGCCGTCATCATCGTCCGGCTCGGTATCTCGATGAATATCTCCGCTCGGGCTAGGTTCGTCCGGCGCGTCTCGTTTGCCTGATAAAAAATCGTGAACGGCAATGATCGTCCCGCTTCCTCGTAACGGGCGTGCATTAAAAATTTCATCGTCGCGAGAGACGCGATCATCGATTACGAGTATTCGGGATCCGTACCTCGTCTAGCGAAGTACCTGGCCACGTCGGTGTACATATCCGGTGGTCGTCTGTCCCTACCGAAGCCGTAACGGTGTCCCTCGTAATCGTTCGACTCCAACCTCGTGTACACCACTCCGTTCGGCGTGAAGCAAGCGCATTTCTTCGACATACGGGGCGGAGGGGCCGCGTATTTGCATTTGTGCCTCCTCCATCGGTGGCCATCCCTCTCGCAACGCCACTTTTGACCCAGCACGCAATTGGCCTGGGCTTCCGGTCGCGAGCACTCGACGGCGAGTCGCTCGTGTTTCGAGCTGAAGGAGGAGTGCATCGGATGAACTCTGTTGTCGAGATGCGGCTCCGAGTCTGAAAAGATTCGTCCGTGGTTTTACGGTCGCGCGTCACGAGACGGATATTTCATTTCTGTCGCGGAACGGTCTCGTCGTTTGTGCCCCGTCCTTCCGAAACCGTTCGCGGAGAAGGAACGCGACGCGCGGGAGTTTTACAAAGGGAACGCGGACCGATAAAACGGGATTAGAGCCGATCGTTCCGTAAATCCTGGTCGAAAGCCTGGGCGAGATTTATGGTCTAACCGGAATCCGGACCCTTTTCATCGCGATAATCCAGACCGGATGAATGAGAATTTAACTCTCGATTTGTCAAAGTTGCTACTTCGGAAGGTGACGAGTCACGAAATTGATTTGTTACGATCGCGATTGAGAAACGGCCTCGATCTCGTATACAACGATACGGTCTTTGGTTGTAATTAAGATCTTCTCGCGTTCGGTGAAAGTGCACGATCGAATATCGTTGTATCCGTCAAAGGGCGTTCCGGTTCGCTCCCTCCGCGATTTCCTAGCTCGCTCGAATCCAAGAGCCTAGATAAAACGAGGGTTCCGTAAATCTGGGCCTAGACGTAATTTATTCATCGAAGGATCGGATCGTAATGCGAGATTGCGGCTCTCGAAGCGAAGATTGGTATTTTTGCCGCGAAAAGGTCAGCGCGGCATCGGCGCGAAGCGTCACGGCTTCCTGGAGTGGAAACTACGTCTCGAGTGACGAGCAGATCCACGAAAGCTAACGATTCACCGTTTAATATTTCGTTAAAGTACGTAGGAAAACGCGTTACTCGAATCGTCGATGATCGGGTCCTCGAAGTCCTCGTCCTCGGAAACGTCCTGGTCGCTGCCGGTGTCGTTCTCGAAAAATCGATGCTCCGGATCGTGATCGATGTCCGGATCGGCGACGACGTTTTCCTCTTCCTCTTCCGGTGTCGCGTTCGCGTGTTGCCTCGCGAGTGTAGCGTTCTGCCTCCTGGCTTCCCGTGCCTTCGATTCCGCGATCGACTCGGGTGTTTCGCGACGACCGGACGATTCTATCAGGAAAGTGTCCGGCCACTTGAATTTCGATCTTCTTCCGTGTTTACTGTAACATGTAATTTTTATTTGCCGAAACTGGAACCGCTTCGTTCGCGTCCCCCGCCCACGCTTCGAACTCGTAGCGTCGAGTCGTCTCGAATTACGTAGCAATTTTCGTAGCAAATAGGACGCTCGATGCCCCCGACGTACGATACACGATCGGTAGACGGTTTCGTTCGCAGGGAAAAATTGGCAATCTACTCACTTCTGAAAAAGTTTCTTGAAAGAACGACCGTCCATCTGCGGTGGCGTCTCGACGCCGGCCATATCCAGGAACGTCGGCGCCAAGTCGATGTTCAAAACTATGTCGTCTACTCTGCAACGTCATATAGATGCTTTATTGTAATCCAATATCGGAGCTCGCCCCTCCGGGGTAAATACCGAGTCACGGCACGGGCATATTCACCGCGAGTATTCCCGATGCGTTCATTTTTCAAATTCTCTGCTTTTCGTATTCTCTTTGTTCGCGTCCGGTTTCCACGATATTCCGCAGTTTACGATAGCAAAGTATACAGGGTGGGGCACCTATTATTATCCCCTACAAAAAAGTCTCGATTGTTTTCGATCGTAGAACAGAATGCCCGACCGAGGAATTGTTCGCGGCGCTAATATTATTTCGAGATGAGCGGACGCGTTTTATTTTTCTCCTTCGTGGTTATTTTTTCTTTTTCTTTTGAATATCGTTCGCGCGCGAGCAACGCTTAAACGTTGACTTTTGGAAATTGGTTCGTTTCGGAGCACGCGCAACGATCGTCGTATTCCCGACATCGGGCAGCGCTAGAGGAAGACGAAGACTGCACACGGAAGTGCGCGCGAGAAACATTAATCTAACAGCGATGTTTATAACAGACATCGCCAAGCGTGGTTCAATTTATATGCGAATGGTCGCGGGTTCACGTTCACACGGTAGTTTGGCAACGCGAGCCGGTGAGCTGTCTCGGTTTACCCAGCTGTTTTTTCGTCGCTCGGTTTCACGGGCCGCGGTGGATAATTTGTCGCTTTCGAGACTCCTCGTGGCGGGCCGCAGAACCGTAATTCCAGGAGACGGCCAGACAACGGCCACTTACGCGCAAGTGCTCTATTTATTGCCGTGAAATCTTACCGGGGGATTTAAGGGAACGGAGCGAACCGTGCGTTCGATGCCGGGATGTCGATAAACCGCATCGTTGTTTTAACGCACCGCGCGATCACCGCGATCCCCGCGATCATCGAACAAAATTATCGTGCGCGGTGTGTATTTTCCTCTTTCGACTGGTAAATTTACGAGACTCCGCGACGATCTATTTGCGCGCGACCGTTCGGTATCGCTACCAAGCAGGTGTCCGACAACGTTCGAAGAAACTACTTCGTACAAAGGGGATAATTTCGGTCGATTGTAAAAAAAACCGAGCGGCCAAAGGTAAACGAAGAACTCGAAAGACCCGGACGCGTAACGTCGCCGTAAATCGCCTT
Organism: Ptiloglossa arizonensis; assembly: GCF_051014685.1. Taxonomy (NCBI): domain Eukaryota; kingdom Metazoa; phylum Arthropoda; class Insecta; order Hymenoptera; family Colletidae; genus Ptiloglossa; species Ptiloglossa arizonensis. Next base: position 35,227,543 of record NC_135048.1, read on the forward strand.
CTACCTACCTGGGAATTAATTCGAGCGAGCTCTAGAGCTACCAGTCAGCGACGATCCCGGCGTCGACGTCGCTCGGAACTTCGCGCCTCGTCTTTTCGTTTAACCGACACCCGATCCTCTGTTTATTTGCCCGCTTGGTCCACCCCGAAGACTCAACGAACGTTTCCGAGTACGACGAATCCGAGAAATCGGAGCACGGTTTATTCTACGCGGAATGAAAATAATAATAAACCGTCGCTTACATGGTGCCGGGCTCGATTCCAGGTCCCCTGATGAGAAACGGTACCCTGACGTCGAATTCAAACGGGAAGCTCTTCCCTTTGATCAGTCCGAACTGTCCCAAGTGGTAGCCGTGATCGGACGTGTATATTATGTACGTGTTGTCCAGTTCTCCCAGATCCTCGAGTTCTTGGTAGATCTGCGAACAAACGGAGAACCGTAAAAAAGAAATTGTCGTTTCGGCGAAACGACCTTTCGGTGGTTCCTAGTCCCTCGACGCGTTCGTAGAAAGATATTCAATTAACGTGGGAATCGTTCGTACCCTGTCTACCGCATCGTCGACGCTTTGCAGCGTTTGGAGCCTCTTGGTCATCAGGAGATCCGTGAACTGCTTGTGAATCGGTTGCATCTTCTGCGTGACTTGCAGGATCCATTGTTTATCGGGGTTGGGAGCGTAGTCGTAGGCCGGGGTGCTGAAAGGAACGCGAGCAATATCGTAGTTACATCGTTTTTCGTCAAAGACGATTCGAGCAACCGTTTTCGACGAAGAGCGATTTGGATAACGAAACTGGGCGGTACGCGTGGAAATTTGTTATCCAATCGTCCTCGATTCGAAAGTTTCCAAGCGCCCCTGCGGGACGGATGTTCGAATCGAATCATCGAAGTCTCTAGCCACCAGCGACTAATTACCAGCTCCGAGCCGAATGTTCTTCGCGTCGAAGAATCTCTCTTACTCGATTGAATCTCGCAACGGATCGAGCAGCTAGGATTTAGGTACACGCGCGTAGCTCCCCACCGGAATCCGAGTCGGCTAAGCGAAATTGAATTAACCTCGAGTATCTAGCGAGACGCAAGAGTTCGATGCAACGAGAAGGTGAAACACGACGGATCCTCGAGACACCGTATCCTCTCTCCTCCTTTCTCTTTCCACCTAGCTCTCCACCAATTACGCGAGACACGAAATTATGGGTAATTGGCCCTTCACCTTCCTCCGCGTCCTTCGGGAGCGCTCGCCTCGAACGCGGAGGATCTTTGTCTTATTGGCGATGGCGAACCTTCGTACGGGTTGCAGAAACAGGTTTACTCGCTCCGCTCGGTCAGAATTTCATAGACACAGGGGTGGCGGCGAAGGGAAATTCGAGACGACGAACTTTTCGCGTTAAATGGGTTTCGATTTCGAAGCGACTTCGAGATACGGTGATCCTTGGATAAATGTAATCCCGGTCTCGGTGCATCCTGTGCCCTTTCTTCGACGAGGAGGTACCCGCGGGTTTCGAGGTAAGAAAGGTGGATTCCCGGAACAAACGCGCTACCCTCCTCGGACTCGGTTCGAGTACGATTAACAAACGTAATTCGCCGGATTGAAATAGGAGCTGGAACGAGCCCGGGTCGAAATGTGCAAGCTTCCAAACGAGAGAGAGAAAGAGAGAGAGAGAGAGAGAGAGAGAGTAGAAACGCGAGAAGCTTGGATCTTAGAGAGGAACACGGCTCGCGTTAATTTCGCCGTACAACCTTTTCGTTTGCCCGGTTGCTGACGGCCGTAAAGCGGCTCGTTGCTTTATGCAAATTTAAAATAAAGCGCGCAATCTGACGGAGGCCCCCGAACGAAGAATACTCTCGTCCCGTCGACATCCTTCTCCCTCCCTCCCCCCTGTCCCCTCCCCGGTCCTCTCTCGCTCTCTCCACCGACGTATTTCGTCTGGACTCCTTAATTGCGGCCTATTCTGCGTACACTGGCTCGCCACGGCCACTTAACTTTCCCGCGAGACACTCCACGATTATATTTGCACCCAGACACGTGTCCCCGCGCACCTTCCGTCTCGCGTCGCGTCTCCCCGACCGCATCCTGCTCGTTTGTCTCCGGGTGCATCCCCCGCGCGTTCGTCATTTGGTAACCCAACTGTCTCCGCGCGCTGCCAGCCTAATCGACCGCTCGAGATTAATCGCGAACGACGTAATTATGAAATCGTGGGACAGGACTGGTTAATTCGTGGCCCGGTCTGTCCGTCTCGTTCTCGTCCCTCCCTCCCCCCCTCGTACTTTCGGAGAGAAACGATGACGCGGAGCAAAGTTTCCAAAGACGTTCGCATTCCGGACAAATGGACGCAAGGATATCGGGGATACCGAGGGTAATCGATATTTAAGGGACTTCGAGTGGTTGTCGAGCATCTCCGAGTACAGCGAGAGCACGAAAGGAGGCCATACAAAACGAAGAAAAATAAGCGAGTCTTCGGCGGTAATAGCCCCCATCGAAGACGAACTTTCCAATTTTTCTTTTAGCTTTTTACGACGATCGCGGTCCAAGAATTCTTAAAAAACAACCTGGACCCAACGAACGAACCACCGTACCTATCGTCCAGCCACAAAGCATCGATTGTTAAACCGTTCCAAATATACGCGCATTGAACTGCCAAGTACAAATGATCTTACTGTCTTCCTCCGCGGAGCTCGTGCATTGCTCCGATCGACATATTTCACGTTTAAATATTAACGATCTCGTATCGAGACGATCCATCCGTCTCCGTCCATTCTACTCCCCGGTTTCTCTTTCCGTAACGGCGGATCTTCGAACACGTTGCCCTCGACGGTCGAGAAACTCGCCACGACGTCTCCTCGCTCTTGTAACTTCGATCGAATCGATGATCGCGTATTCGCGTTCTTTGCATCGCGAGAATCAAAAAAAAAAAAAAGAAAAAAGCGACGAGAAACCATACCGACGGGACACTCGAATCCGATCGGTGGTAAATTTCTTCCTCTCCGATCTCCCTCTGGCTCGCACCTTCGCCCCTGAAGATCATCGGTGTCCCCCGCGGTAATTGCAGCATAAATTTCTTTTGCTAATTACTCGGACGATAAATCCCGATTATCTGATCGGAGAGGGGCGATATTAACAGAGCCGCGCAAGTTTCTCTGGAATTAAAAGAGAGCCTGCGGGCAAACGTTACGAACACCGGCCGTAGCTGCGATACGCGCGCATAATACAAGCCGAATCACTGATAAACCGACTCTCGCGGCGTTGCCCTCGGATTAGTCATGGTGAAAGGGTGCTGTCAAAATATAAGCGTGCTCGTTGGCCGCGATAACGGTAGCGGTGGTTCCGTCGCGCTCGGCTTTCCATAACGTTTAGCCGAGAGACGCTTTGCACGGCCATTAGCGGGACCAGATTGGAGTAGATTGACCGTGTTAATCGGTACACACTGGGGACCACCTGGAAAGGAAGACGAACCACTAGTTGATCCGTTCCCGCGACGATTCGACGACCGCGTAATTCCATTTTTCACCGATTAAACGAACGATCGTTCGGGAGAAAGGGAGGTGGGATTGCGAGAAAGCAACGTACGATCTACTTTGAGTCGAGACAGTTGAATCTCGACGATGTTGCAGCGTGCTCCAACAATCGGCCTCTAGCATCGAGAAATCCCCCCTCGACGTTTTCGTATACCGCGTTTCTTTGGTCGCTTAAGCGGATTTGGAGAGGTTTCTTAAGAAAGTTTTCTCGAAAATCGCGCGTCACCGTCCCGAACGAAAACGTGCGCGGTCCTCGATTTCGAGCGAACGATCGATACTCGGTGTCCCGTTGTCGCGTCGCGTATACAAGCCGGAACGCTTATCAGATGTTACATAAACCAGACAAGGATCATGCGGCGCTTGTAAAAGTAAATTGCGGGGAACCGTTCTGGAAAACGAGTTACAATCTGTACGCTGTCGTTCCGTACGACACAAAGGAATTACGCGAGTATCCGTTACACGATCAACGCGCCGTGTTACACGCCCGAGGTCGAGCATTATTAAATCACGATTATTGGCTCGCTAATTCACCATACAAATTAAACCGCGATAATACACATACGAACGCAGCGTGCGTTCGCTGCGCGGGTAGCGAAAGAGATAAACCGTCCGTGAGGGTAATCGAAAAAATTGAACGAACGATTCGTGGCAGGTTTCGAAAAATAAATAATGGCTCGATCGTTGGAAAAACGTAAAATCGACGGGGAGGGAAAGAAGTTTGAACTCGTCCGCTGGAAAATACGGTCAAACGATTGCTCAAGGGCGGACCGTGAGCTCCGGTAAAAGCATCGCGAAAGCACGTAATTGCGCGTGCCGCGGCGCGCATTAATTTCTCTCGATTTAGCTTTTGAACGACGCGACGAGAGAATGGCGTGACGTACGAGTGTGGAATTAAAAATGCCGGTTATGGAATTAAACGACACCAATCTCCGGTAACCGTAACACCGTTAAACGCCTCCGATGTCGATCCGCGCTACGGATCGCGTTCGGTTGCAATTTAGCGTCCGATTCGTCTTGCAAATGCGCGCTTCCTTCCTGTACCGGGAGAGAACGCGTTTTACGGGCAATTTCGATCGCTTCTGGATTTTCGCAACACGCAAAACCGTTGTTCCGCGTTGAACAGAATTTACGACTCTTGATTTTAATCCCGATGAACGGTTAGCGCATCCGGCTGCGTTCGTCGTTACGATCCGCGAACCGTGGATCTGTTACGCGATCGATTCGAACGTTCTCCTTGGAAGTTTCGATCGCTTCGTTGAACACAACGAGACGACGAACGGCGAGTCAACGTTCTACGGACGACGCCGATTAATATCGGGGCGGGTATTTTGGCCCAGTTTGCGCTTTCGAAATCCGGTAACGAATCATTCTGTCGTTAGCAGAGGGAACTCCGCGCTCTTTTTTCCCTCGTAAGAGATACCTAAGTACAACTGCATTGCACTAGTACGGTAACGACCCGCTGTGCAAAGGAGGCAAAGAAAAAAAAAGAAAAGAAAAGAAAAGGAGAAGGAGAGGCTAACGAGAGAATAATACTTTACCAGTTCCGTGTTTTCTTTCCACGAGTCAAACCCCTACGAAGCTCCGTATCGAGGTACGCTCGTGTACGACGGGAAAGCGTTTCGAAAAAATTGTTGAATGGAAACGACGTCTACTTGCGACAATTCAGCCGACACAACGAAACGCTGCGACGAACGCAACGGTAAAAGACTCGTCTCTTTAGAATCGATCCACGCGAGAACTCCGATCGTCGGGGCACGCTTATCGCAGAATAGCGTCTAACGAAAAAATACTCCGCTTACAATGAGGCAATCTGTAGTCCCCCGGTTCACAATAGATCCCTCGCGAAACGTCGCGCGTTTCTCTCCTTGTCGTCCGAATCGTAGTTACGGACACTCGCGTACGCGTCCAGCCGAAGAAAAAGCGAGACGGAGAGACACGGACGGAACTCGTTCCCCGTACAGGGACAGAAGGAAACGAAGGATGCGTTGTTTTCTTTTTTTTTTTTATTTCTTCGTCGCGAAACAGAGACAGGTGAACACAATACTTGCACCGCGTAGGTAGAACGACGGGCGTTGCCCGTGTCCAGAGGGGCGAGACGAGACTATCCAGGAGGGGTGCGCGCGTTTTTAGTGCTTTTCATCGCGCACACTGCACCCTGTCTAGGGCCACTCCATCACTCGACGATGACACCGTGGCTGCGGTTATCTATCCGGTTGTCTAGTCTAGAGTGCCCCTCTGTCTCTCGTTTTTCGTCTCCACCTTTTGACCGGTCTTTCGCTCGCGCGATGTTAAACCATCCACGGCACGGCCGAGACAGCGGTTCGCGGTTTTCGCGGATTTCGCGGATTTCGCGGATTTCGCGAACGACGAAACACCTTTTACGCCGGACGTCGAACGACACGCGCGGCACGCGTTCGCCGCTTCGGAGAAACGAGTCTTATCGTCAGGAAGCACGTGTACGCGTCGCGTCGTTCCACCGACGACTACGGTACCGTTCCTCGCGCGTGCTGTACTTCGTCGTAAGCGAAAACGAAACTCGACGTTTCGCAGGGATCGTCGTTTCATCGGATAACGGAATCGATTATCGATGTAACGTACCTCGCTCGTTTGCCAGACCGTGCACCCAGCAACGTACCAAAGTACCCGCGGCGGTGTAAAAAGAAAACCCGCGTTCACCTACCGCGCATTTTACACGCCTAGCAACTCGACGCGTTGAAAAGATTATCGTTATCGTCTGTTTTTAGAGCTCGGTCCAACGATACGGTCTCGGCGAAAGAAGGTAAATTGCGACTAACGCGTCCCCGTGAAGAGCGCGTATAAAGAGACGGTACGGTAGCTACGTGTGCGAATAATAATGGAGCCAGTTGCCTCGAATACGCAGCTCGAGACCCATTTCGCGAGAAGAAAACGAGACGCCGAGACGAACCAGCGTTCAGCTTACGCGCGTGCTTTCGCGAAAGTGAAACCGCGACGCGACGAATTAACGAGAAAATACTCGCGAAAGTATCGATGAACCGAACGCGAGGATTCGACTCGTCGCGTTCATCGAAACGAGACGGCGAATGGCGATCGACGAATCTCCGATACGGGTAAACGGACCGACCTAGATTCGGTGTTCGGTAGCCGAAGGACGGCCAGTAACGAAGGGAAACGCAACGACGAACTTTCTGCTACTTACTGGTGAGTGGTGACGTTGAAGAAGAGATGCGAGAACTGGGGTGCGGAGTCCTCCGGTCCGTGCGGCGCCGGGAAACTCGCGACGAGCATCACCGGCTTCCGAGCGAAATTGTGTTTGCTCTGTCGGAGAAAAGCCACGCTGTCGTTCGCTATCAGGTCCGGATAATAGTCCTTGCTGTACTCGAAGCCGTGCTTTATCTTCTTGCCGTTCATGTTGACGCTGTAGTTGTAGTACCGTGAATTCATTATGAGGCCGCCCCACTCCCTCCATCCTGGCGGTATATACGAGCCGTTGTACTTGTTCAGATACTTGCCGAAGTACCCTGAAACGTGTGTTTGCGATAACGCGAATTAAATTCCCAGAGACCGGACGGAGTCGCTTCGGTCGAAACGATGCTATCCGAATTCCGTACTCGGGATTCAGCGTCGTCGATCCTCGAACTCGAGTCCCGTTCTATTATATATTTTCATCTACGGACGTCTCCGATCGAGTCGCTCGTTTTCGCTCCTCGATTTAACGAATTCCGGACAAGTCGTGAATCACGGTCCGCGATCGAACGAGCAATGATCATTGCGTGGCGTGCTCGGGACTAACGAAAAAAATGTGCACCGGCCCCCCGTCCATCGCGGTGGTAATTAATGTGCCACGGACACGCTCGGTTCGTCGCAGGAACTGAATCGTGTAACGGATCGATTACCGTTCCCGAGCTTTTGCTTTTGTTTCGCGCGGGTCTAATCGGGAAGCACGATTAGCCGTTCGAAACTACGCAACGACTCGCTCGATAATAACTCTCGCGCACCGTGAGGGTATCTTTAATATTCTCGCGTCGCGGTACTTATATTCGGTCGTTATCGTTTAATACGCTCAACTTCCTTCCTACAAATTGCGGACACGTACGGAGGCACGGTGCATCGCGCGTATTCCTCGCACCGTACATGGAACTTTAACCACTTAGCTCGGAATTACGTCTTCCAGGCGTGCAACTTACCGCGGCCGAAGAATGTCGCGTACAGCCCCGAGACTCGCTCCGCCTCGAAGTTTCGCCGACGCGTTCCCGAATGTTTCTCGAGAAAAAAATACACCGCAACCGCCAAACCGATTAAACAGCGAGGTGCACGCGTCCCGTTCGACGCAATCGCGGAAACGTTCGAGCATTTTGCAGACTGTAAATTGAAACAAACGCTCACGACTCGCAAGGTCGTAGATCGCGTACAAAGTGTGCGGTCGGGGCAAAATAAACTGGTCGATCGAGGTGTCCCCTCCCATTGTAAATCAAGCTTGGCTCTAGTTTTGCGCCATACCGGCCCTCCAGTTACAGAGACTGGGTCTTGCGACAGTAATTTCGTATCGTTGTTCCTACCGGTCGATGAAGCGTACGTTCCTCGAAGATATAAACACGACGATATCGATCTTTACGAATCCTTTATCGCCGCGTTCGTCCCGCGCGAGAAACGAAAGAACGAAACGAAACCCTTCGAGGTAACGAAATTTGCATTTTCCCACGATCGCGCCCTCGGACGAAAAGTCACGAATGCCGCGCGAGTTTTCTTTCCGTAGGGCCTCGATAAATCAAACGGCAATCCCATTTTCCGTTTCCTATCCCCGGTATATAAAGGCGCGTCGGTCAAGATTCATCTTGCCGAACGTTGAATTATTCATACGGGTAGCATCAAATAATTAATTCAAAAGTACCACCGCCGTCCCTTTTGCCGTCCCTACGGCGTTTACATACCTGTACCGGTAGCCGCGGTAGGGCCATCGGTATCGAGCCTATACCGAACCTTATTTATAACAGTTGCACGGGAGAGAGGGAGTTTCGAGCCGGACGACTTTTTGCCGGGCCAGGACCACCGAGCAGGACCAATCGCATTACTCTCGTTTTGCGTTAACCGATGACATCTCAATAAAGGACCGCCTTGTCCGCTAAATATAAAGAACGGTAAATCTTCCCGGAAGGGAGGGGAGGTCGGTGGTTCCAGTGAAAATTCCGCGCGCGTCCTCACCGACGAGCTTACTCGGGACTACTCGATGATTCGAGGGTCAGAACGCAACGATAGCCGAACCAAACGCTGAACACCGAGACTGTTCGAGCTCCCGATGCGATAAAATATAGTATCCGTTTCGTCGAATCGCGTTTCTTTCGTATCGGTGACCAACGAGATAAACGTTTCCATGTCCGAATCGTTTTAATTTCGAAAGGCGAATTCGCGAGTGGAACGTTCGTCGAAGATCGGTCGGTAGAATCGATATTGGACCGTTTCGCTCGGGAACGAAATCGCTCGCGACGGCACGCCCGATCTGGTTTTTTATTCGACGCGAGCTGACAGTCGGACCGGAAGAGAGAGAAAAAAGGAGTCGTGGATTAATTAGCGACGTCGTTTAAAAGTTTTCTCGATCGTCGCGGGCAGATACTGTCGGGCCACTTTTTGAAAACGAGACACGTTTCTCACGGAACAGGTTTGAAGGATCACGAGCCGATCTGGGAGAAGAATTTGCATAAACGACTGTTGCTCGGGCTCGGTGGCTGACCGCTTCCACGATTGCGCTTTAATTATCGATAATTCGAGCTTATTCACCGGCGTGCTGCGAATACGTTGATACAACGACGACATCCCGAGTTATCGTTCGGTTAATCGAATTAATCGTTTCGACCCGGTCTGCGCGCGCGGCACGAGTTATGTAAAATTTACTTTCCTTACCGACGAGAAGTACGGTACAATCGGCCGTGAATAATTATTATTTTATAGGTACACGCGCCCTCTACGGGAACTCTCAAAGATACGTTCCGCGATCCGCGAGCACGAGCGACCGATCTCCGATCAAATTTACGAACTCTTTTGCAATCTTATTCCACGCTTTCGACCTATTTTCGTACCGAGGCATCACCCCTCCCTCCATTTTGTTGTACCATGAATTATGTAACACCCTGCACTCGTATGCATTTCTTCGTATCGATTCGTTCGGATCGTTCCCGTTGCTCGGTGGATTTTCTCTGGGTCGTTGCTACGGTCGTTTCGAGTGCACTTTGCACGACGCTGACTTAGCGCCGGCCTAAAAATATCTGGATGCGCTAGGATAGCCGTAAATATCAATTAGATTCTTATCGCGCGACCCGATGTATGCGAGGAACGCCGGCCGGTGTACAGTGTGCTCCAATAACGATCAAACCGGCGCGCTGGTAACGAGTCTAATTGGCGCCTCGTCGTCCCGGTTAATCACCGTCCTCGTAAAAAGATTCGATCCTCGTGGAAGAAGGTTATTCGAGACCGAAGGTGATCTCGCCCTTTATTTCCAGCCGAGTCCTTCCTTCCACGGGGATGGATCGCTTTATTTATTTTTTTTTTTTCGATTATAACCGCGACGCGGACCCCGGTTATTCTTCGTCTCGATAACCACTTATCCCTTTCGGTTTATATATCACCGTCGTTATTCGGGGTTCGTCTCGCGAAAACGAGTATACGCGACGGAACAACCTTCGACGTCGTTGTCGATTCGACGCGGTCCGTTGGCTCGATACATCCTTTACACGAATTCGTCGGTTGGCCTGGCCCATATTCCTGCTGCATCGACCGCTGCAACCCCCCTCCCCCGCCTCCATCTCCTCCACCTCCTCCTCCTCCTCCTCCTCCTCCTCCTCCTCCTCGTTCTCCTTCTCCTCGCCCATCCCCTTGAATTCGTTTTGTTTGTCCCGACTGAAGCTCGGCCCGCGACTGGCGCCAGGATATCACGGATCCTCCTTCGTTCTTTTGTCCCGCTTTGTCGGACAGACCGATCGACCGACCGTGTGTCTCGGCTTTTTACGATCCGGACGCCGTCATCAAGACCGGCCATTATTTTTGCATTTTCACTTGCACGCCGCGCGCGCTTTTTCTGCTTGTCGCCGGTGCACCAGCCGGCCTTCCTCGCCGCCGGGAAGCAACAGGTAACACACCGCGGCATCGATTGTGCGCTCGAATCGACCCACTTTTTCCTTTCGTGTTCGCTCGGGGATCCAGGAAATCGACGATCCCCGATACGGGTTCACGGGTCCTCGTTTTCCGAAACCGTCGGTGCATCTACGATTCGAGGCCAACCTTTACCCAGGCAAACCTTTACGAGCCCGGTCCGTGCGTTTGAATATTCCTCGATAATTGAAAACGTCGGATATGCGTACTTTTCAAAGGCTGTAGGTACGAACCGTTTACAAGCCTATTTAAAACAATCGGATGTAAGTAAAAGAAGACTCGACGAAGGGTCGAAAGGATCTTCCTCGGTCCGGTGCACGACCGTGTCGACCCCGCGAGGGACGACGAACGTGTCCAAGCTGGCCGAATTAGCGAACGGTACCCTCGAAATTAGCAAGGCTAAGTGCACCCACGGATATATTTGGAAGCTCGCGATGCGTCGAAACGGTAATAGGAATTCCAAATTATTTCTGTCGGTGGTTTCGTGCACCGGGGGTATTAACCCCCTTTCCAGGGTGGCTCGTTGATCGTTCGCATGCCGACTCGGACCTATGTCCCGTTTGTACGATTCAACAACGGGACGGTTGCTCGGGGATTTAAAGGTGCATCGCATGCCGGCGTTGCACCCGCGGCCCTAACGAGCCGTCTAACGTTCAGCACGAGCCGCGAAGAGGATCGCGTAACAAATAGGGGATTTTACGGCAGGTACGAATCACCGGTTATTATAGGAAAATTTCGCGATCGCGGTTGGTTACGGGCCGAGTCGAGCGAAATGTACGAACACCGAACGAGACAAAGACAACGGGCACGCGAGGATGCGCAAAGCCTTTGGGCTGTTTACTCTTCGGTTTCGTCTACTCGCAAAAATACGAACGTTCGAGGTGTACCGATCCATTGAGAGTTCGTTTGCAAAAATTCTCGACGGACGTAACGAATCGCATCGTTGCGTCCTCTTTGTTCGCGCGTTGTTTTGTCTCGCGGACTATTATATTTAATAATCGCGACGCTTCTCTCGAACATTGATCATAGAAAACGTTCCCGACAACTTTCACGGTGCCAATGTCTCGCGGTGATGCCATTATTGTGCAGTTATCACGATTATGCGGATAATAAGGTCCGATTTGTCTTATTACCGATGCAGGCGGCGGTTGCATCGTAAAGATCTTCGCGTCGCTTTCCTGCTCATCGTTCATTCTCGATTGTTCGTTTTTATCGCGTTGGATAGGCACTGGTTGCACGGGGTGTGCATGACACGACACATATTAACGAACGACGTCTGACAGACGCATGAAATGCGAGAATTAGAATCACAATACTCGATCCATTTACAATCAATTGCGAGCGTTCAGCGGGTTATACGCTATCGACGAGGAGGAGTGTCTCTGATTCGCAGCTGCACCTGCATTATCTGTTTGCGGCGACTCCCACGTGCGCCACATTGCTGTTCGACGTTCCTTGGAATCCAAGTAGGTGGCTGGCGTAGTGGGTACTTTGAACGCGTCTCTTAGTTTCGTCCGCTCGGCGAGTACGTCGAGTTTGCGGGCGATAAATTCTATTCGGCGACCGGTGAGGTAATTTGTTTACCATATTCTCGCAATTTCCTTATAAATCCCGCGGGTAGGAAATCGTCGCGGAAGCTTCGGCGTCCGTTGTTCGAGAAACTTGCGGGAAGCTCTAGGTGTCGTTGGTTTTTACCCAATGGTAGGGAACGTCGCGCGTCTTTTGACGACGGCGCAGGGAGGCTCGCAAAATCCCCAATGAATGCACCGATCCGCAAGAGCTACACCTGCATCGTGGGGGCCCTTTTGTGAGCACAGTGTGCGCGACCCTCGTGTATCTTCCAACGAGCGTGTGGGTGCTCCACGTTAGTCCCGCTCGTCTTCGAGCTCCTCTCTTCCTACCTTCCCGGCCCTCGGCCCCACCTCGCTTCGGCTACGCTCCTCTTTCCGTCGCGTCTCGCTCGAAAAACTGGCGGGCGCGTCCTCTCGAGCCGCAACAACCAGGAACAATGCTCTTCCATGGGTCTGCAGCGCGCGGCGCGATTTAAATTTAGATAATCTCACCTGCACGAACCGGAGGAACCCTCTCGCTACCTGCACGCCGCGCCGCGCCGCGCCACGCTGCGCACACACGTCCGCTGCGCACACACGTCCGCTGCGCGAAACCAGAGTACTGTTTTTCGGTTATTCCATCGATGATCGCGCTTACACGGTACAGCTGCGATTGCCAACGTTGCGCGTCGATTCTACAAAGTTTCTTCGTTGTAGATTTCGCTCCTCGCAGTCTCTCGACGATCTTGTTTTCGAAATATTTTACAGCGATTACGATCGGTATCTGCGGTTACTCGATTCGATCGCTACGGTAGGTTAAATTTTGCAACGATATTTGGCAACGGCGATGGTGCATCTTCTTTCGATAAAACGGATGCAGCATGGTTGCGAAACAGGAGGGTTACGTCTTGTATCTCTTAATATTCAGTATCTCGAGTTCCTCCGCCCTTCCACGTTACATCACTGGCATGTTCATGGAGATGCGCCGATACGATCCAATGGATCCTGAGAGATACACGAGCGTACAGAGCCAGGGAGAGTAACGACTACGTCAGCGACGAACCGCGCAGCAACAACGGCAACCTGGGCATCCCGATAACGCCCGGTGCTCGCTTCGGGATCCTCGCGAACGGTCCAGCCGACTTTCGTGCGGTACCACCGCATCTCTGCTTGTATCTATGTTCGGTTCCTCCCTTCCTCGTTCCCTTTCGGATCGCGCGATCGTATCCATGCTACGTAACTCGAATAGCGTCGGATATTGTCTTCTGGATGTAGGTCTTTCGCCGTGTTCGCCTCTCGAAATATACTCGCGATTTCGAGTTGCGGTTGTTTCGGAATCGTCCCAGTTTCAACGCGAATCGAAATATTTTTCCTCGAACCTTGGAATTGCGTAGATTTCGAATGCAGGTTCGTTCACGAATCGTTCGATTCGATAGAAATATTCGAGAAACGTTTCGCCGTACGAAGCTTGCAAATTACGAGACAGCGGACGAGGAACGCGAGTCGAACAACGCGATATATCGTTTACTAGGATCTCCACCAGTCATCGCGAGGTTTCGTCCCCTCCTCTCGCTCACTCTCTCGCTTGTTCGTATCCGCGTTTCACGGAATAGCCCATTCGATCGCCATATACGACATCCCGGAACCGTGCGAACTTACAAGCGTATAAGGAGATTTGTTTTATTACTGGCTAGACTTGCAACCTGGTGCGCGAGGGTAGACGAGCCGGTTATAAGTTCTTGGCACACATCGATGCGAAAATACGACCGCGAACAATCGAGCATGCCGGTGAAACGTAAATCCCGTGTAAGCGGACGCAGCCCTGGCCATGGATTTTCTTCCGTCGGGCGCAACAGTGTAAATTTTATCGAGCTTTTCGAAACGGTACTCGCCGGACGAGAGATGCTTCGTTGATACAAGATAGCGAATCGTTCCGCGGATACTGCGCACGGTTCAACGGCTTTACGAACCTCTCGTCGGTGTAGACATTCGGGAAGCACGCGTGCAACGTGGTAAAACGCGAAATCACCGAGCGAACCGTTAATTATCGAGAGTATATCCGCCGTTGCGCCAAGAATATACACATTTCGAGCGAAGAAAAATTCACCGAGGGTATAAACGCGGTACAAAGATCCCGTCGAAGTAGGGAAAAAGCGAATCGTGCAAACGGAATCGTACTTCCCGCGACGATTTACGGGACACGTTTAAAAAAACTTGCTCGAACGTATACTTACACGATTCGTATTTTCTCCACTTATTACTATTTCGCCAAGCGAGAATCGTCTAGAACGCACGCCAGGCTCGCGTGATATCCTTTCCGAGAAACGGAGATCGCGATGCCACGAATGGCTCGAGTTAATAAGTGTAACGCGGCCGTGTTCGATTTGCATAGGCAGATCTCCGAGACGAAAGTAGATAGATCCACGGGACGTCGATCACCGTAACTCGTTCCTCCGCGAAATCCATTAAGATCCATCGGATATTCTATTAAGATATCGGGACTCCGACAACGACGTTCCGTTGCGTGCGTGCGTGGCAATCGACAACGATCGATTGGAAAAGCGATTTTTCGGATCGGTTACGAACACGCTGACAGTCTCCGACATTCTCGACGGACGCAACGAGCTGTTGGAAACGCATCGAACAATTTTAGCCGGGACACGACGTTTTATTTAACCTTCTTCTTCCACGGTGTTGGGATTTTCGTTTAACAAGTCTCTGTCCGGTGTAAGGTACGCTACCGAATGTTTTCTCTCCCCGTTCTCACTTTCAACACTTACAGCGTCGAATCGAGTCCTTTAGTTATCCTACCGTTGAATCTATTCTATACCTGGCGCGGCTCTCGGCGCGTGTGTGGCCTTATCATTATACCCTACGGGCCGCAAAGGGCGCCGTGAAGTGAAAAGAGTTGGTCTAAAGACGCTGTCGAAACCTCTCCGCGGTTCGCATCTCGGACAACAGTTTCTCTCGTTCGCTCGAACGTTATCGAACGCGGGAAATGATATATTCCTCGCCCACGATATTTACTTATTTTTCGTACGTTACTCCCTCAAGGTTTCTACCGTTAAGGGATGACTCGTACGGCCTACGTATTTGCGTCCAAAGTTCGAAAATGTTTGTACGAGAAGAATCTCGAGGGCGAGCGTTGCTTGGAGAATGGTACGTTTAAAATATCAACGATACCAAAGTGGTTTTCGCACTTTCCCTCGTGGAAATGTTCCCATAGAGCATCAACGGTGATTAAATCGTTTACTCTAAGATACGCGTACTTGACATTTCGCAGACTCCAGGCATTGTGCCTATTGTTCCAACGCTCATCTCCTGCGTCCTCCATCCGCGAAGTTATCGTGTACGAATATTCCCATCGAGAACAGTTTTGCCATAGTTCCTCGCCGTATACGATTCACTCTGGACATTGAATTCATTGTTCGTGGAGAAAAATCAATACGAAGCCTTCGATGGGAAGTTTTCTCTCGAAGAGAGCAACGGGAAAGGACACGAACAATCGAGTCAAATACCGTTGCCTCGTCTACGCCTCGCGTTTACTTCCTGCCGTTGTATTCCGCGTCGAAAGGTCTTCGACAAAGAGACGACCGATCGGAGGTCGTGGCCCGTCCGTGTGGCTTCGTAAAATTCGAGTTTCGCGCACTGGACGAAAAACGAGGAACCTCGTCTACCGAAAGATTTTCGTACGCGCGAAACTGGTACACCCGGTCTCGTATCCGTCGTCAAGATTCACGCGCGCGCAACCTCGAGTAACGCGAAACGATCACGGGGACTAGTTTCTCGGATCTAATTAGCATCGGCAAATTCGAGTCTAGTTTCACGCCCGTTCGACAACGTCGGGTCGCGAACGCGGCTTAAAGGTGAGGCCAGGCCTAACGTATGCGCGCGTGACAAGATCCTCTTGCGAAGATAGCGAAGAAAATTTGTCGCCCGGCCTGCCAGCCCCGGTATTCTGGTCAGGGACACTCTGTACAACAGACGACGATAACGAAACCAGTTCTCTTTCTCTGGTCGTTCCGTACCGGCCGATCGGTCGCTCGTCGCGGATCACGGCTCATAATTATTCGAGAAGCGATGCAAACGATCCTAGGAGCGTCGAATCGGACGCCCCGCGCGTCGAATATCTTCTCGCTAGGCCGCGATGGAAACGTAACACGGTTCGCTCGTCGTTGAGACGGAACCGTGAAAATAACAGGTTCTTAATTTTTTAGACGGGAGAGAAAAAAGGGCAGCCAGAAGCCGGCAGTCACGAACAAACCGGATCGCGAAGCGAAGGTTTGTTTAACGTCGGTGTAATTTGAACTCGTTTCACCGAAGATGGATACCTGTCCGGCTAAAGGTGAATTACACCGGCTGGGTAAATTGATTGATCATCGCTCGTTCTCCCGACGCGTCGCAACATCGGACGTCTCGTGTCCTTTTACTTTTCAGGGCGAGACGAGGGGAACGTTATCGGACGGACGAACCGAGATCGAGGAAACGAAATATCGCGATAATTGGCCGACACTGTCGCTTCCCAGAGACGCACCGCTCTTCTCGTTTCAACGACGGAGGTCTCTTCACGGAAGTGAATCACGAGGGCGTCACCGGGCGCCGCGAAATTTTGGAAAACCGCCAATCCCCTACCGGATGTGAACGAAGCTTAAAGGCCGAGAAGGCTGGCCTCTTTCAGGGAGCAACGTCCTACCTTCTCGAATATGGTCGTACGTAGAGAAGCTGGTGTAGAAGTACGGACAACGGGGAGACACGGACGGACAAGGAGAGACATCGTCCGTCGTGGTTAAAGGGAATGCGAGCTCGAAGGGCTCTCCCAACAGGAGCCTGTCTACCCGTCGAAGGGTCGAACTGTCACGATCGTGAGAAGATTTTTGTCTCCGGTTCGCGTTCCCGTACCGGTCGTGATCTCTTTTCTTATGTACTCCCCCGGTGATCGACGACGACGTTGTGCGGAGAATTCGAATGCACGGGGGCCGGTTTCGTTGGCCGCTTTCACGAATAATCTTCCAGCGAGATAGCTCGCAGGATCTATGCACGGTTCTGCTCGAGATAGGAGAGCGTTCGGTCTAATTTACAAGATCCTTTTGGCGCGACATCGCGCCGCGTCGCGCCGGTGACCTAGCCTTTACGAGACGCGCGTCGTCGATAACTGGCATCGTGTTTGCGCGAGGACAACGAGTATTTTTCTCGGGAAAGGAAAATTTTGGAGAACGCGACGCGTGCACCGATAGGAACGGACTATTCGACGAAGGGACGTTCGGTTGCTCCAACCTCGATAGGGGCTGTTACTTTTTCCCTGTTAGATAAACGAACGTCGTTAAGGATAACGGGGTTCGAACAGCGGTGCGGAGAAATGTCAACTATACCTGGCACTCGTGGCAATCGATGAACGGTAAACACGTGAAACGGTCATGACCGTGATTACTTTGGGTCGACAATTTCTTATCGCTTACCTTTACCTCTACACGTAGATCGGGCATTAGGTGTACACGAAGCGTGTTACTCCCGACTGTAATTTCCTATAATGGATCCGTGAAGGTAACAGTGGAGCAATTTCAAGTGTAATTTGGAGATAAGTCTCGGAGATTTGGAGATAAGTATTCGACAAAGTAGGCTATCCGGGTTACGTATTTCTGCCGAAGATAAAAGTGCAAAGCAAGAGAAGGGAGGAAGCTTTAATCAGTTACCGGCAAGTTTGTGGCCAGCCTCGTCGCAAGTGGAAACTCAAACGTCCTTTCTCCCGGGATTACAATATTTCTGAACCGGAGTTCCAAGATCTCCCTCGCTGGAACTTCCCGAAAGTGAATTTAAAACGAAGTACGATCGTCGAGATCGGAATCTCGTCAGAATTACTCGAGTCAAAACGGGACTCTCGGGAAGAAGGTATTTTTCTTTTCCCTCTTTTCCTTCCCGTAAGAGAATATTGCGCCGTTCATCCTACGATACAACGATCGCAATTTCGTAACGTTCGAGCAACCGACGTTCCAGATACGTCATCGTACCCGTCCGACGATTCAAAAGCACGAATTCGAAATTCCGAATACGAGTCGTTGCCGCGACGAGATCGACTCCATCCTCCGCTGGATGGAAACCGTCCAAACTTAGATCGTTTTTAGCCGTGCAAAAAGGTATCTGCAAACACCTGCGGCCGACGGGAAGCCCTCCCCCCTTAAAAAGGGAAAGAAAACACCGTCGAAACCCGATTCGAACGAGATAACTCGAGCGCCTTTAGTGAAATTATAAAAAGACCAATATCAAAGGTGTTCCCTACCTTCCAATGCGTGAACCTTGAATCGGGTTTGAGACGTAAGGGTTCTTTCAGACGCGAGAACACTCGAGGGTTCCTCCGTTAAAGGCAGACATTTTCCTTGGCTCGTTTTTACGAGGATCGTAATACTCTTTCGACGAAGGGACGCGAACGCTTTTCGAACGTTCGAAGACTCTATACGCGATTCGCGAATATTTTACGAGCCACCCGGGGAGATGTTTTATCAACGGACGAGTTTTCGAACGAGAAGGGCCACGAAGAGAGAACGTTCGACTCGTTGAACGTTCGATTCGACATTTCGAGAACTCGTTCTCGATCATCGCGCGTCCTTCGAATAATTCCAACGCGGCTAGACTCGGATAGAGGTCGACCGACTCGGTTCGAGTCCTCGATGTCTCGCAATTGCGTCTCATCGATCCTCCTCCGACGGGGGATGCATCGTAACACAATGAGAACCACGCGCTGCATCTCGAGCACACAGTATCCAGCGAACAATGCAAATAACAATCGATACAGCCTCGGTGCGATTCATCCGCCGCCAAGGGCGACGGTTCCCGATGATCGATCGCGCGGAGTAGCGTCGGGACGCAATTCGTCCTCCTCGGCGCAAATACGTTGGAATCGTTTTTGGCCGGACGGAGAGACTTTGGCGCGCTTCTACCAGCGAACAAGATGGCTCGGAGGGGGACGCTGGAGGAGAGTAGAATTGCGGTCGAAACGCGCCCGGTGCGATCGAACTCGAGGATTCTGCGGGAATTCGTTGCCGTGTTCGCTGCAGGGACCGCGGCTGAATTCGAGCGTCTCGTTTGCCACGTAATTACGATCCGGAGAAGAAGAATCACGGCACCGTGGCACGAAGATAAAACGCGAGACCGGTCGGATAGTTTTCGGAGCGACGCGCTCCGAGACTTCGCGATCGTTCCGAGCTCGGTTTCGATCCGCAACCGACGTCTTTTACGCGATCGTTTACGCGATCGTTTACGCGACAGTTTACGCGACCGTTTACGCGACAGGAACGATATCAGGGTTCGCGAGGTTCGATCGTACGATCGATCGTTTTATACGGCGCGTGGAGGATATGAAAACGGCATTCGACCTGTTCCAATTGAAAAATTCCGCCGCAGCGAATGGACCGTTTCCACGGTAATTGCTTATGCAACAAGGATTTATCGTGTCGAAGGTACTTGACTCCAATTACGCGCGGCGAGAGTCCGTTGCGCTCGCGGGGAAATAAATAGAAACGCTTCGCTTCAATTGAAGGTGGCCAGATTCTCTCGTATTGCAATGTCAGGGGTCAGCGAATGCACAGTGGCGTCCCCGTGGCCGTTTCGTTGGATAACCGGCGTCGTCGACAAATGGCAAATTCCTTTAACCGCGCGGTCATTAAGTCGCGATCGGAGACCGCTAACGAAGAACGCGGCTCCATAAATAACATCCCGAAGAATCTCGGCGCGACTAAACGCCCCGTCGACAACTACAAATTACGTAAATTATAGGCTCATCGATACTCGAGGACACTGTCGCAACGAGATTCCAGGAAAAAACATACGTACGAGCGGATTCTTACACGCTGGAAACGTTGGAGCGTTCGACGAGGGGTGAGAAGGAATGGTTCATTGGCGAGTACTCACCGGTACGATATCCTGCGTTGCTCAGGTAAGCGGCGAAGGAGTGCGGCTCGTGATCCCGTTGCCACTGAGGGCTGCTGCAGTTGTCGTTGTTCGTGAAGACCTCGTGATTGTGAACGTAACGGCCAGTCAGCAAGGAGCTCCTGCTTGGACAACACATGGGAGTGGTCACGTATGCGTGTCTCAGCTCGGCTCCCTCGTCCCTTATTCGCTTCAGGGTCCGTGGCATGAAGTTCAGCGAACCTGAGGGATTGGACCAACCGCAACAGACGATCAAAAGGTTCGTTCGCTGGATCTACGTACGCGCCGAAAAGAACTCGGCTCGGATTGAATGGCGGATAGAGGATTCTATTTTTCTCTCTCCTTCTTTCTCTCTCTCTCTCTCTCTCTCTCTC
This sequence comes from Ptiloglossa arizonensis, assembly GCF_051014685.1. Taxonomy (NCBI): domain Eukaryota; kingdom Metazoa; phylum Arthropoda; class Insecta; order Hymenoptera; family Colletidae; genus Ptiloglossa; species Ptiloglossa arizonensis. The sequence goes on from NC_135048.1 coordinate 35,248,016, forward strand.
TCTCTCTCTCTCTCTCTCTCCGTTTCTCTCTCTCCCTCCCTCGTTTTTTTTTTCGCCTCTCTCTTTCTCTCTCTCGAGGAGATTACTTTTTCGGAGAAAGGCGGCTAGGTCGTTTACAGCGGAATCGAGTTTTTGCTTTTATCTTTATTTATTTCCCGATAGGGATGTACGTCTCCGAACGATTCGTTAGAAATAGCGGTAAGCCCGAGGGATTTACGGTAGATATCATAGACATAAAGTATCGTAGAATGGAACTAACCCAGTTCGACGTCTTGATCGTCTGTCAAAATCAGGACTATGTTTGGCTTTCTCTCTCTAGGCTGCTGATACGGAAGATAGGGTGAGTTCGACTGTGAGTTGTAATTGTTGTTGCCATTGTAATTAGACTTGTGAAGGGAACCGCGACGTTGACCACCGTAAACGTCGTCCGCAGGGGCGTCCGCGTCCGTTCGCCTGGCATTGACACCCAACAATAGCACGGCCAAAAACTGTAGTAACTTCCTCATGGTGGCTGGCTGGTCGTCGGTTGCAGGCTCTTCCTCTCAATCGAGTGTCATATCATGGCTGCTGCTGTAACAAGCGAGGCGCGTCGCGCGTTAACAAACGTTTGTTCCCGACGTTGATCGGATCGAAATCTCGAATCTTGGCGACCGATGTTACATCGTACGGAAAATTGCTAACTTTGGCGACGCGTCCGTATCGCTCGGCTCGGTCGAAGGTAGGTCCAAGTTCGTCGCCGGCAAGAGTAGTGCGCGTTTCCCCGATGTAGCGCCACGCGGGAAGATCGTAGGATCGCGGGGCACGGTACGCCCGGATCGCTCTAGGGCGAAATCGTTGCGCGACCGAAACGGATTGCATAACGGCTTAATGCCACACGGTGCGCGGCAGGATACACGACCGCTAATTATTGCCAATAACTTGGCAAACGCGCGACTCGAGCGGCTAGTATGCACCGTGTGAAACAATTAACGAAGAACGCGGTCGATTTCCAGCCCGAGCGCAACTCTATCGAATACCGAGCCGACCGGACGTGATCCTCGTAACAAAATAGTTGGAAGGCGTAGCTGGGGCAGCTCTTGCTGCTCGGAGAGAAAGAGAGAGAGAGACGAAAGACGTAAAAAAGAATGGACGCGGCCTAACCGGGCTCTCCGGGCAGCGTATACGGTGCAACCATAATCGGATAGCTGGGGGTTTTATGGCAAAACCCTCGTCGCATTCCTCCTGGCGGACATCTCGCGAACGATCGAGACCCTCGTAAATAGTCGTTAGCACCTGTATTATCCGTGTCTCATTGAACGGATTATAGTCGCCGCTTAAATCAACGTTGTTCGGTCTATGGTTTTCCGCTAGGACAGGTACCGCTTTATTATTCTCCCTTAATATCTTAGCTAGAGGCAGTACGGTCTCTCGAACGTTCGAAGGTATGTATTTCAGGTTCGCCTTAAAAGTGACCGGCGATTCCGATCGAAGCGTGGATGAATGGAGGTTCGACGTTTTAGGACAGGAAGCGGAATACGGACGCGGACAACCGAATGCCCGGTAAATTTATGATGCGGCTCGGACGGTTCCCACGGACTCCTGGAAACGTCGAGAAAAGACTTTTTCGCGCCAGAGGAGGAGAGCCAGCATTCGCGTCGCGATCCTTTCTCCTCCTCCTCCTCCTACTCCTACTCTTCCTCCTCTCCCGACCTATTTCCGGGGAAATACGGTGTTTTATTAAATTTCTTGGAACGTGCCATTCTGTTTTCGCTGTTTCGTCGACGCGACGAGAATAAGAAACGATCGATCTTCGTTGTTGCCGCGTTTCGGGTGACATTTCCTCGGTTGTTGTTTCCTCCGTGGAACAAGCTTTCCATTGAAACGCTAATTTCCTTCCACGCCGAACAGTATTAGTTCAGTATTTCGTTTTAACATTCACGGGGTTTCGCTTGGACGCGCCTTAAATACGATCGAGCCTGCGAATAAGTTCAGGTGCGAGAACCGCCTCGTAACACACGAGAATCTACCTTCATAAAGTTCACGCGGGTACAGCTCCGCGCAAAGACTCGCGCGTACATAGATCGGCGAAAGTGAGATTTCATCTTTATGTACCCACCTGGTGCACGGTATTTCACGTTGCTACAAGGGATTCACCGCTTCACCTGTCTTCGTGTAGAAAATAACGAGAGAAAATAAGAGGATTCAGGGAACACGAACCGAGTATTTCCTTGGTACGGGTTTCCTGGTTTTTCCTCGCCGGTCAGCGTGTAACTTGGAACGTTCGCCTACGATTTTTACCAACACGGACGTGCGTTTCGGGTAGGTGTTTCAACGTCGCTGTTTCGCTATAAATTTCTTTCGCCCGCCGTAAAATTCGATAATACGCGAGATAGAAACATCCTTCTGCAAACAATGTCGCGGAAAACAAGAGCAAACTCGAGACAATGGCGATACCGAGGATTAAACGGCGCCATCGATAAATATTTCAGAGCGCAACGCACGCGGTAGACGCGTTCGCTTACTCGAGATACAAATTCTCTCGAAGGCACACACGCGTGCAGACACGATCGAAGAAGAGCCGGGATTATGGATCGCTAATTAGCTCTATTCGCGCCCAAGTCGAAGCGAGTCGGATGGAAGCGTGTCCAGAGGTGGCTGGAAAGATGTCAGGAAGCGATGTCACGGCCGATCTGGTCGCTCGATCCGGTGGCTCGGAATCCGCATTAATTACCGCTAATTGATAATCACCTCGTCTCTCCCGGTGCAGCAGGTAGGCAAATAAGACCGGGACAGAGGCTGGAAGGTTCGAGCCTCGAAGAAACAATGTACGCCTCTTTCTCGCTCTTTCGCTTCGTTCCTCGCGGGACTTGCCAAAAGGACCTCCGCGCGATACATTGTGTAATTTATCGGGTCGTAATTGGCTATGCAGTCGTCGATTAATTCGTGGCGGTTCTCGAGCGAGGAACTCGGGCGAACACCCTCGACGTCTCGACGAAGATGGAAAACGAGGAAACCGAACGAGCTCGCGTCACCGTCTGTAATATCGAGTACCAATTAGATTTTGGCGCGCGAGATTCGATCGATCCTTTCCTCGCTAATTTTTCTTCACTCGACGCGCGCGATATCCACTTTTTCGAGAAAACGCGCACGTACGCGCACGCACGCCGGTGCATCGAACTCCTCCGCGTCTCTATATCTCTCGCGACTGAGAGTTCAAGCATCGAACTCGACAGCAGCTAAGAATAGTAAAACAATAATCCCTCCGCTTGTTTCGCAACCGCAGGAATTGAGTAACTGCATCGCCGTGTGTCGCCGTCACGTTCGAACAGCCATTGTGCAAACCACTGTGTATATAGGAAGTAACTTCGGTGTCGAGAAGCCGCCGCGCCGTGCCGCGCCGTGCCGTACCGCGCCGCGCTGCGTTTTCTCCGTGCTCCTTGAACTGGGAAACCGTGATATCGATCAGCCATCAATTAGCACTCGATCTCGTTAGCGCTCACCGCCTAATCCAAACCGAACCCGTACTCTTGTACGCGAACGTTGCATCCGCATCGACATCGAGCGATTCCGAGGAGCTCCGTGGCTCGTTTGCATTCGATTCGCGGCGCGAACGTGCGCGCACCAGGTTTTTCTCTCTTTGCCCCGTTCCATCTTCCTCCGTGCCCGGATCGTTTCCTTCGCCGACGTAATTTACGTACGCGAGAGCACGCTGAAACGCAGCGTGGGTGGCGAAGCTATCGACAACAGATGCACGCTATATACGGTCGGAGTAGGTCGCAGGTAAAACGGATGTTACGTATTCGTAGCTCGCGTGTAAACCTGCGATGCGACATGCTCTCCGTCGGGAGTGTAGGTCGATCTCTGTAGGTCGGCTCGTCCGAGGAAGTGAATATTCATTCGAGGCGTTCGCCGTGCGTGGGAAGCAACCGCGAAATTTACGACCGACTAAACGATCGTGCCCGTTGATCACGATAACGATCAACGCCACAATCCCGGTGCCCGAGACGCGAGACGCGAGACGCGAGACGCGAGACGCGAGACGCGAGACGCCGGACGAAAATCACGTATCCGATCCGGAGGAAGGGAACGCTCGGAAACGCGAGCTCGCGCGAATCGCGGAAATACACCGAGTTACACCGGGTATTGTCACTTTCTCAACGAGCAAACGACCATTTCTCGAAGAACGGAGATACCACTTCGATACGATTTAAGTACCGTAACGTTCGGTTTTCTATTTTGGAGCCACGGTACTTCTAAATACTCGCAGTTGTGCCCGGTTCGCGACCACACTCGAACGCCAATATAATACGGGCCCGTTTCGTTCGAACGCGTATCCCGCGCGCGCGATATTTTATCGGTTCGGTTGAATTTCTGCTCGGTTCGCCAACTATCGTCGATGTGAAAATGTAACGAGGTTAACTGTGGGATCAATAAGCTACCGATAGTCCATCGAGTCGTAAAACGAGTCCTTGCGTTTACGATTTCAGACAAGCCTTGGAACACTCGACGATCGACGATCGTTGAGCGATTCGGAAGTACAGTGTCTATAGAAATTATTATCTCGCCGAGCTGTTGTCGGTCGATCTGGAATTCGCTCGGCGAACAAACAATTCCGAATCCGCCAACGAACCTAGAGGAGAACGAATGGAAGACGATCGCGAACGATGGAATTTATACGATCGTACGAACCAGAAATCTCGACGACAAATCCCAAAAACTTTGTTCGTAAACCAACACCTCGAAGGCAAAACGCGCAGCTGGATGCAATCAATCGGGTTCCAAGTCACCGTGGCGAATCGCCGATGATGCTCCGCGTTAGAGATCGTCGATCGCGGCGGTGTTATTACGATTCCCCTCTGTTAGCACCGTATCCGTCGGGCGAGATATTCTCGTCGTTTGAGAATCCCAATCGACAGGCTGATGATAGGCTGGAAGAAACCTCGGGTCTCGAAACGGCGAGACGTGGATTAGACCATCTGCGGTTTACAATTGGCCGCGGCTCGTCGAGCAAATAACAAGTCGGTGAACACTCGCGATTATCTCCCGTACGCGCACGTACGGAGCATCGCTTTCTTCTTATAGACGCGATTCGATGTTTCCACGGCTACGGTGTGGGTTTTCGTTCGCGTTTCCACGAGGTCTTGGCTCCGCTTTGAAATCTCGAATCGTCCGCGGGACGAAATTAATATTCCTTCCATCGTTCTCTGCCGTGCGTCTAACCTTTTTCTCAAAGGGAGAGGCAAATGTATCTAGACCGTGAAAGGAAAATGATAGAAACTGGCCACTTTCGGCAGTCGCGCGGAACGAAATATTCGTACAAAAGGTGCGTCTGTACGTTTCCAGGAATTCGAAAAAAAGAGTCGGATCGTTGGGACCTTGGACGGTGTACGACTCGTGTAATTAAGGCGTCTCGTCGGTGTTGCGACGAGATAAAAATGTACGAATTCGAAACGACCGAACACGGGCAGAAAAAGTCGAGCCGATTCGATGAGCGCGTTTCGTAAGTTTACGGTTGGCGGGTGTAAATTTTCATCGCGCGTTTCGTGTATCACCGCACGGTATATGATTTCTGACGTCACTTCCTGTAGCGGAAAAGTAGGAACGAGCACGAACTGAATCCAGCGCAATCGGATAATGTGACCGGCATATGTACACACGTGCACTCGCGTTTCGACTTTACGCAACGCGAACGTGTGTCCATCGACCCGCTAGAATGCAGTCGCTCCGGTGCATCTGTTCGAAAGCTGCGCCCAGAACGGTGCAGTCGTTACGGATACGGCACGGCACGGCACGGCACGGCACGGCACGGAAAGGCACGGGCCGGGGTGTCGACAATGGCCACGCGAAATCGTCGATCGAAGAATCAGAAATTCCCTCGAACCCGGTTAAAGCGCTAACGGTACTCCTGCGCGACGAGCTCCACACGTCGACTAGAATGGATCGTTGATTTTTTTCAACCGATGCGGATGCTGCGAAGAACGCTCTCGAGATCAACTTCCACGGTCCTGTTGCTTACGTCGAACACCGGCCACCGAGAGAATTCAACTTACCGCGGGTCTTTTTAGAATTTTCTCTCGACCTTTCTTCTTGGATCGATATCGTCAAAAGGAATTTCTGGCTCAAAGTGTCGCGACGCGAAGCAGATACCTATACTCGATCGGTGTTGGGAACATATTCGCACACGTGTCGAAAGGTATTCTGGTCGCCGTATCTCTACAGTCGGATCCGACAAACTCGGCGAAAAGGGAAGTTTCCTGTCCCACATTGTCCACCTATACGCGTGTTTGCGCGCAACGCAGTGGAGATCTCGCGATAGCCGTTTCCTGCATCCGCTTGGAAATCGCGCGGATTCGTCCGTTAATTAGTTAAACTGTCCAAACGGAGCCACCGGATTGAACCGTGGCACGCGTGTTCAACGCGAACGACAATTTGCTCGTGACTGTCGCCGCGGTGATTCAACGGAGAGGATGTTAAAACAATTAACGTAACAGCACGGCGACACCACGACGTTCGTTTTGCGCGCCAATTTTAGACACATCTGCGCTCTACGCGAGTTGCGATTGTTTATTTCAGCCGGCAAAGAACGTGCCTCGATAATCGATGTACGCGCAATCGCTCACTAGACGCACCGTACTCGTGTCGTTCTCGTCTTTAAAAACGAACGAGCTATCCGGGCGAACTGTACGCTCGGTCGGCACGAGCCTAAATAAAAGAACAAATCGAAAAACGGAATCCCAAAATATCCGATCCCGCGTCTCCTTTGGACGTTTTCCTCCGACGCGTGGACGCAATTTTAACGCGACGTACGCGCGATCCGAGTCTCCGGATGTTACGTCGCGACGAACGCCACCCCAGTCGAAAAAAAGAAACTTCTATTCGCGATAGAAAGCGTGAAAACGCTGAAGACCGTCGGGAAGCGCGAAAATGAGAAACGAGAAAGGCAGCTCCGCGCGACACCACCTCGTACGGGCAGTTATTGTTCTCGGACGAGAGGCCAGAGATTCGGAGATTTCGAGGGTGGGTAAGATTTCCGAGGGGGTAGCTTCTCGAGCGCGACGAGATCGAGATCCTATCGCGACGTGTTCCACGAAAGCTCGAGGACTCCAGCGTTTGAAAGAAACCTGTACGGTGGCCAGGGGCGAGATAAAAACGAGACTTTTTTCGGAGTAAACGCACTGACGAGATAAATCGAACATTTTTCGGCGAACGGTGAGCGGGAAGAAAAAGAATCGTCAATTCCATTGCCGAATCTAATTCCCAAAAGTGCATTCCCTCCGATCCGGTGGCGCGGAACGATTTCGAAAATTCGAAGCTCTCGAGTTACTCGAATTTATTTTTCTCTCCGTCGTAATTAATTCTCCGTCGGTGAATACAAAAAAAAAAATATTCGCGCGCTACTCGAACTCCGCTGAAAACGTTTCGGATCCTGAAGGATTTGTGTCTGGCCTCCCATCGTTCTCGTATTATTTCTATCGAAAAAAAAAAAAAACATTCGGGATCGTAATCGGGCGAGAGCGAGGGTGGACCGACGAGAACTGAAAAGGTCGCGGTTCGATGCAGTGGATAACGCACAATTAGCGACACGTAATTAACGAGAAAAGAAGGGCGGGAGTCGGCGCGAGTGTTTACTCGCGCGCGTGCACGTTGCGCGCGGAGGGCGATGCGAACGGGGGGAAAGGAGTGAAAGACAAAGTTGACAGACGGGCAAGCCAAGGCAGACGAGTCGAAGGGTGAAAGGAGAGAACGTTCGCGGCAAGACAAGGATCAAACGAACGGGGAGAATGCTAGACTGCTTGGCGGCTGCTTTATCAGCCCACGCGTTCGAGTTCCTGCGTTTTAACTTCTAATGCACGAATGTCGCGACCGTTTCGCCTCTTCTCGCTCGTTTCATCGCTTCCTTCTTCCTTCCTTCCTTCCTCCCTTGCATCCTTTCTTTCTTCCTTTCTTCCTTCCATCCTTTCCTCCTTTCTTCCTTCCTTCCTTCCTTCCTTCCTTCCTTCCTTCTCGGTTAAAGTGCTTTGAGCCGTGATATTTCGTGATCAATGCGGTAAAATTTCTGTTATTCGAGCGTCAAGTTATTCCAATAATGTCGTTCGAGAAACGGAAAATAAAACGAAACAGACGAATAACGTCAACTGTCATTAGTCGAACCACAAATACAGAATTATAGAACCGGTATGTAAATACAAGATACACGTACAGAAAAATAACCGACTAAAAATCTCGGTACGTGTTCTTAATCCGTCTGTTTATGTATACTTATTAACGAGAATTTCTTTACTGGAGTCAGATGAAATGATACCGTGTGCCTTCATATATCACGAAATACCCGGGCAATTACATTTTCTGTCGTTATCAACGTTTCTGTTTTAAAGACTGCAACACGAAGGACGTAAATTCCTAAGGGAAGGGCAGTGCATCGTGCACGGTATAATAACGCAATAAATTACAGATATTTTTGTTGCAGAAGTATTATACATCGATATTCCAGCCTTGCCGGCTTTTTATTTTCGCTCGATTAATATGCTTGGAATATCGCCGTGATAACGCACCGAGCACGTGGCTCCCACAAGATAATATTTCTCTCCGCAAGCCCGTTCTCCTGTGGCGCGTTTCGTTCCGGTAATTAACATGCCGCGAAACGGCCGTTTTTATACACATTTTTCCGCTAGTCAATCCGCCGTTTAATTGCTACACCTGTATTGTAAAGGACCGACGTCATTTTCGCGTTTGCCGGGTTGCGCGACTGAATCACACCGCGGAAAAAAAAAGAAGGGTTACACCCTCGGCGAAACGTATTCTCCTCCGGGAGCACGCCTCTCCGACGAAGCGGTACGGTATAATTTAATAATTCGATCGTTAATTGGAAATCATTGTTGTCGGGGTAAATATTTTCGACGATTTTTTCCTCCGTTAACGAATCGGGAACGGTGATCAGACTCCGAAGAGGATATAGTGCTAAAAATTGTTGGAAAATCTTGTAATGTTTCTGTATCTGCCCAGACCTCCAAATGCGATGCGTAAAATATTGTCCACGTATAGTACGTATACATAAAGACGGCACAGTGGCAATTCGCTGTGTCTTGGAAACTTCGACAGACACGATCGTTCGAACCTATCGCGAAATTTATTAACACTTAAGTTTTTAGTTTCGATTTTATAGCGCACCAAAGTCTCGAGTAAAATCTACAAAATACGAACGAATGGTTTTTAATTCGATAATCCGAGCGGTATCGTATCAACGCCATTTGAGACGTCGAGACAGAAGACACCGGGAAAAACCTGAGACGCAAGAATGACGCATCCACGGTCGAGCAGCGATTTTATTTTCGTACCGAGCGCCCCGTATTTTTTTTTTTTCTTTTTCCCTTCGAAGAACGGGCCTCGCGAAAGAAAGCGTTCTGGCTAAAAGAGGGTTGCGCAACGGGCCTCGTTACTCTTCTTGACACCTCGAAGAAAAGCGCGTGCACCAACGGATGCAATCGCATTGCACAATCTTCGTAGCTCCTGTGCGCAGCCGAGCCGTGAAGTTGCGTGCTGCGGCCTGTTGCAACCGCCTCATCCTTGAACGAAGCCACAAGGTGGATTAATAGCTCGATCGTATTCCCTGGCCTCTCTGCGGAGACGGCAGCCGATGGCGTCGCCATGGGGCCGGGAGTAGAAAAAACCGATGACCAGGAAAATGGCGGGTGGCGGCGTTGATGCAATATCGGTACGTATCGGTGCCATCTTCGGACGTGCACTTTAGTTAATGCAGCGGCGCGGCGAGGTGCGGCGGTCTGCGGTTGCAATTTCTCACGGCGTGCGACTCCGTAGACACGTAGGAACCGGGAATGGGATCCCATCTGCTCCAATGACGGCGTTTAGCGCTCGTGTTCGTGACACGGGAGAAGAATGGACAAGCGAGTTTAAAGTTTCGCGAGCGATGCATCTCGCGAAAGGGTGAGTACTTTTCGAATCGAAATGGACCGATTTTCGGAACGCGCTCGACAAGAACCAACTCTCGTTTCCGAGAAGAATAAGCCAACACTTATCGAGTACGAAAAACAACGTCCCGTGTCGATCCGTGAACAGTCGATTCGAGAGTATCGGGTCGAATCGAACGAAACTTGCGAGGTTGGAATATCGAAGCGAGTCGTTGAAACGCAATTATCGTAACGATTGGCGATGCGTCGAGGACGTTTCGACATCGCTTGCAGTTTTTTTTTTTAACGCAATTTATATTCCGAGAGAGACGAAGAGTCGATTACCGAACAAATGGCACTTGGTATTCTCGTCGATTGTCCGATTGAATTAATTAACGCAAGGAAAACCGGAATTGAATTACCGTACGCGAAATTTGAGTCGTTATCGATACTCTCGATTAAATTGCTCGTGACTTCACGAATCGACGAGTCGTGTCCGAAGCACAGGTATCTCCTGCCGATAATTCACGTCGAGACTTGTGAAATTGATAAGTGGCGAACATTTCCCGACCGCGTAACAGTTTAAATGATTTACTTCTGGGCGAGGGAGTCGCTCGAGCGTGCGCGGACTTGGCGGATTTTCAGAAAAATACAATAACAGGTTACGCACTCGATCATAATACTTAGCAGGTTTCCAGTTATCGGCCCGACCAATTAAATTCATTAACTCGAAATTACAGGCCGTAGATACCGGTGCGGAAAGTCGTTCTCGAATCGATCCTCGAGCGTGTCTATCCGGGCGAGGAATTTTTCCGCCGATCGCGTTGACTAATTGCGATCGATGTTCTCACACGTTCGTTCGATGTCGCGGATCGAACACGTTTCTCCGGTTGACCGTAAAATCCTCGACGGCTGCTTACCGTCCCGATGTATCTCCAATCCGAGTTAAGTACGCGCGACGAACGAAGGAAATCATCGCGGCGGGTAGTCATCGGTCAAAGAACCGCGTAAATCTGAAATTCCTTCTCCCAATAACTTTATCGATCCTCGGATTACGCGGAACGACGAAGCCCTGAAATATATTGCGCAAAGGTCCAAATATACCTCATGCATAATCGGTACGTCGAATATTCGTTTGATCGGAACGGGCTACGGAGTCTCTACCCGTGTTTCGGACAACCGATTAACGCGTACCGTTGAGAATGAATAATTGGCTGCTTTAATAAAGCCAAAACTCATCAATATTAATGGCCCGGTGTCTTTTCTCTCTTTAGAACGAATCCAAAGCCTGAATTTTAAGAACTCCGCGTCTCGATGGGCCGCGGGAAGCCTCTTGCGATTCATCTACATTCTACAGGAATATATTTGGAGAACAGGCCAAGTTCTGCTTTTTAATTCCCACCGGCACCGGTATTTCGAGGGTTACCTCGACCGAACAGAACTTGTCCGCATCACCGATGTCATTCCACCAATTGGAAGCCTCGCGTGATTCGTGTACTCGTGTCTGTAGTAGTATGGACAAGTTTCGTGCCGTCGTTTCGAGTGTACCCCTCGGAGGTAAACATCGTGCAGTTGCCTTTCCCTTTTAAGAGAACGTATTCTCGAGTGTCGAAGAATGCGTGGCCCTTCGGTCGAGGGGTGCGATACAACATCGTACCGATCACCTGTTATTTGTTACAATAAACGCTTGAAAATCGACTCGGTTCCCTAGATTCCTCCGGTGATTCTTCGAGCCCCGGTAGACGGCACCCTGTCGTGCGGTAATCAAGGTTACGAGCATCGGGGACCGTGTCACGCGGCTCCAACAGAGGGGACAAGGTTCGAAAAGAACGACAGAGGCAAGAAAGAAAGCGTTTTCGTAACAGCTGTTGACGTTCTCAGGCGATTCGACGACGACGCGACGCCCCGAAAGGCTCAGACGCTGGAAACGATAGGATGCGAATAAGTGTACGTTGAAAGCCGTATTCCACTTGTCCCGGGGACATTGCGACAAGAAAGAGGAGGCTCCGCGCGAGAAATCGATTTCATCTTGGAGAAGTTTCGATCTTGGATACGTCCACGTTGGCGAAATCATTTTAACGCGAAATGGTTTCATTTTTATTTCGGAGAGGACAAAAGGAAACACGCGTTCCAATCATCGGTTTAGAAAAGACGCCGTTACGAGATCGCGCTATTATTTTACGCGCATCGTTTCTCGATATCGTATTACGAAGTTTCGGTTAATACGCGCCTTTAAATCTCTCTCCCGTGAAATTACTTTGCGGTGGCTCGTCATTATCCCTTCGGAACCCTTCGCGCGATCGTACACCGGCATAGGAGCTCCTCTCGGGTACCATTAACTGGTGTTCATAATTGGTAAATGGCAATAACGTTCGTCACGCTCGATGGTCAAAGCCTTATGGAAAATTGAACGATGATAGGTCCAACAGCAACTGTTCCTCGCCTCTTTGACGCGTCCTGTCTGCTGTTCAAAGGTTACAGCACGGAATAATGAAATAAGAGATCGATGATGATTGCACGAGTTATCGAGCAGACGCAGAAGGAATCTTGCGTCTATTTTCCGTCGAGGTTTCTTCAAAAGCGCGTAAGATATGTTTAGCTTCTTTGGCCCGCGGAGAACTCGAAGATACGCGTTTGAAAGAAAATTCTATCGTTCTTTCGTGTATTCAATGTCTCCGTACCGCAGGGAGCAAAAGGGCTCGATAAATCCAAAATGGATGTCCCGGTCGTAACTCCGTCGCGAACCAAAAGGCACAGAAAGCTCGCAACGGCGTCCGTTTTTCTTCTCTGAAGAGGAGAGGTCACCGGAGGCAATTTGTTCGAAGCCGACGCACCAGAGCCCGAGGCATACTTATAATGTTTTCTCGCTCCTCTCGACTTTTGTTTCGTCGTTCTCTCCTCGTGAATTACACGGGCGCGAGTGACTGTAACCGTGACCTGGATACCGTTAGTCGCGCTGTTTGCGCTTGAACTTCTTTTCTTTTCGCTAGCCGATGGATTCTCCGCAACGCCGCGGCGCTCTCTCGTGCCAGTGCGATGCGCCGAGAAAAACGATCTCACGATCGCCGGTATTCAAAGTTTTCAATTCCGAGGTTCGCCGAAACGCCGAGGCGCGAGCTCGTTTCGTCGCAATTGGTCACCCCGTTCGTCGTTATTTTTAACGCGAGTACCGTTCTCGGTGAAAACGATCGGTGGTAGTTGCCGCGCGAGGACGACGCGCGCGAGAGTACTGGACACGGTAGACGGCCGCGAGTCTCTTAAACGGTCGGAATAAGCTACTTAGAGAGCCCCGAACCGGTCAGCCGTGAAGATAGAACGCTGCTGGCGTATATACGAGTTTGGCGGACCTGCATTCCGCGGGCTTGTCTGTTATCTCGAATACCTGCGGCGCATTTATAGGCGGTAGCCGTTCGCGAGAGCGCATTTACGGAAGCCACCGACGATCGTCCGAGCGAAGCGTGCCGTCGCGGCCCCGACCGGTCTATGAAGACGTACCAACACACTCCGAACGTTCTCGCCTACCGAGCGAGGGAAGAACAGCGCCGAGAAAGGAACCGACCGGAGGGACCCGGAGAACCGCGATGAATATGTGCCTTAATGGTATTCACTGTGAACATACCGAGACCGAGAATGAATGGATCTTAAGAACTCGGTGCTAACACCTCGCGACACCGGCGAGATCAGTTGCGACGCGGGAACCAGGCGGTTTGCCGACGAGCTACGAAACGACGATCGGATCAACTGCCCTCGTTAATGACACCTTTCCTGTCGGCGATCCCTTGCGTCGCGGAGAGGATTATGCCCGTTCAAAGTAACATCGCACGAGTGGTGCTTCTTTGTCGTCTTGAGACTCGCGCGACGAACCGACGTTAATGGCTACGACGAGGGGATAAAGTTCTCCAATTTAGGACGCGATCTTACAAATAGCACCGATCATTTCGAACGTTCGGAGACGGTAGCCAGTTTCGAATCTCGGCTCCTCGGAGCGAAGAGCCGAGTACGTCCAATATTTTCACGCGTTCCGTCCGGTTCGTCGCGTCTCCTCGTTGAACCAGATCTAGACCAGGGCGATAAACTATCGAGCACCGGTCGAGCTCATCGATCATCCCGGCGATGGCATCTGTACCCACGGGTACAGCGCGTTACGCGGCGGAAGACGCCTAACCAGGTTCGCGCTCTTTATCATTCCCCGACGACGAATCGATAACAGGTCCACGCGTGACGCTAACAATGTCGGCATTACCATTTTCAATTAGCCGGCCAGAACCTGTGTGTCAATTAGGACCGGTTCTGGAAGATGCGCGGGGATCGGTGTACGTCCAACGCGCGGCAACACGTGAAATTGAACGCGTCGCGATCGATTACGCGAAATAATTCAGTAACTCCCGGTTGATTATACTATATACGCCGAGACCGTCGGCGAGCATTCATTTGTCTCGTAGCGCGGCCGGTTAGTCGGAAAATCCGACACGGAGGTCCGCCTCCGTTGGTGACAGACACGTCTATCACCGTCAAGGAGAGTGGATCGCTCACGTTCGAATTAACTAGTCGCTCGAAATGTACGATCGAAGCTTAAATATCCTTTCTTTTCCCCTTGCGAGGTTCCTCGTATTTTTCAGCAATTATATTTTTTCGCTAATCCGACCGTCACCGTGTTCGGAACCCTCTCCTTGTCCAAGATTCTCCAGAGCTCGACGCGTTTCGCTTTCCGAGCAGTGTCCAAGCTCGCCGATTTCTCCGTAAGTAAATATTCCGATTCGTGCGCTGGAATGCAAACTTCGTCCCCTGTGAAGCTATTTATTGCAAATACGCATCGAAAGGCTTCTTAAGACATTCGAGAACCAATTTGTAGCAACGTTCCAATCTTCGTTACTCGAAGAAATTCTCAAAGAGTCTGCACGACAGGGAGCCGAAAGCCCGTCGTAACCGGGAACAACGAGGGTAGTTTCGCAATCACCGCGGTGAAATGCGACGAATAAACACGACGGGAACGAGATATCGCGGCTAGTAGTCGAACGTTACGCAAGGAGCCGCGTTACATCCGATCTCATTAACCGATTCGAAAATGAACGAAGAGCAGATCGCGGGCGCCCCGTAAAACCTGATTCCGCGTTGCAACGATACGAATGCTATCTAGATGTAAATGCGAGTAATAAGCGGTTTCTTGCATGTGGACTTTTGCAGCCACGATTTCGCGATACGCACGAATCGAAAAGGTTTTACCTTGCCGCGGTGTTAGCGCTATTAAGACGCGCACGGAGCGAACCTTCTCGCGATATGCACGAATTGGAAACAACGTTTCGCGGTGCAATGACCCGGTATTATCTTTACGTAGGTATAAATTGCGAGCATTTCGGTGCTATTGGATCGTCGAAACGACGCGGAGCGGACAAACTGGACCGTTAAATGCAAGTATTGTACCGATTAAATAGGTTCGGGTTTCAACGCACTCCAATACGCGGGAACCGCCGCGCGAGTCGTCGATTCTAGATTCAAATCGGAAACATTGAATTCCCGCAAGAGCGCGCCGAGCTTCGGGAATTCGTCTTCGGAGTACCCTTTGTCGACGTTCGAGTGACTCGGGAATATAAACGGAAATATCAAGATTGCTCGTATAGATCGTGGGAAAAGCGTTGAACGTCCTCGAGAAACGGGGATGCAACGACGGTCTGGCTACCGCGGCGGAATGCAACTGGGTTGGCTGGTCGCTGCGACTTCTTGTTCGCGCAAAGAACTCTGTTTCGTGACATCGTGAATTCCACGGATCGGAGCACGAGACGTCTCGTAACACGCGCGGAGGGTGCTCCCATCGTGGGAACGCTTTCGTCGACGAACGAGAAAGCACGAAATTGTCACTCGAACGCTAACAATTATCCTTCCACTCGCGAGCATCGAACTTGGCGCCTTTTGGATTTTACGTACCGTTAACGCTGCCGAAAGATTCCTGGCCTAAATCGCGTGTTTTCATTCCGACGATCCTCTTACCGTCGCAGTCAACTTCGCTAGACAAATTGACCTAACCCGTCTGTAACACAGATCCCCGACGAAACCACATGCGATCCTGGCAAAATGTCAGAACAGTCTTTCGACGAAACACGGCTTACACTGGGAAGCCTCGAACAGCATTAACTGTAACTTTCCGATAGTGTAGCCGGTCGTGTATCTCCCAGTGAAACTCCGATACAGATCAAAAGGTTCGAACTCGCGGGAGGAAGGGAGAAAACCAAAGACACGGAGACCTTGAGTCCGTGTGAAAAAATTTAATTGAAATGCAACGACCGCACTGTTACGCCTCTTCAATATCAAGCACCGTAATTTGCGTACAGCGTATCGAGAAGGGAACGCTGTTACGGTGGAGAAAAAGGAACGATTTAAAAGTCGTCACGCCCGAAGCCATCGATACCGTGAAAACAACCTTGCGTCGTGAAACACAGGATCAACGAGGTTGCTCGGGTACACGCGATAAAAAAGGCGTGAAATGTGGAATTCCAATTAAGATTCCTAAGCGCCACCCAGCGCGACTGCTGTCGGTGCATTAATCAGGAAAATGTATACGTACGCGTATCGTTAACGTTTGTCTAATAACCGCGCGTCCTGCGTCCCTGGTTCGGAACTTATAATGCATAAATAAGCTTTCCAGCGTTTACGACACCGTGCACGTTTCCCTTGCACGCATCCGTGGAGAATCGAACGACTTCGTGCTCGCTCGGCGTGCACGCTCTGCGTTCGACGTTCTCGTAGACGCTTGCGTCGTCTGTCTCCCACGCGGACCGAACTCGAAAAATTCGACGCCGCGACGCCGATCGCGGTAAATAAATCCCCCCTGTTCGTCGCCGCGATCGCTGGCATCGGTGCTCGTTCGTGAATCATTTCTACGTCGAATGTGTCGCACCGAATCGACCGTTCGCCGATAACGCGGCACGGGGTGACGTCACCGCGACGAACGGAGCTGTATTTGGAGAAGACGATAACCAGCCGCGTCGTAACGCGCAACCAAATCTATTCTACGAACTCTCGTTCTCTTTCCATTTGAATCCTGAATCCACGATTAAGAAGCATCCTGTGTACCTAACGAATACGGTGACTTGGCTGCGTGACAAAAGGGAGGATCCTTGTTCATCCACCGTTGACGCTCCTTCCTGACATTGATTTGTAGCTACTCTAACCCTCGGTCAACGTGATTTCTCGTTACATAGCAAAATACCCGCCAACGGAAAAAGTGGCCCGTTTCTTCGAAATTGCTCCAATAATTGACGGAGTTCTGCCCGGAGATACGTGTAACGGGCCGAAGTCGTTATCTCGCGATTAGATTGTTAATTTCCAACATCCTAGCATCTGAAATAAATCCGCGAAGGAACCGTTTCGGAAGCTCGTAGGAGAACCAGTTTGCGATTCGTAACGATACTCCTTGCGGACGACGGTTCATCGACTCGCGATGTTTCCAACGACGAACCCGTCTAAGTGCACGTTTCTATTCCAATTCAACCTTTCTCCAAGTTATATATCTATTTCTGCGCCAGCAAACCTGAAATCTACTCCGAAACGTAACTTCCTGAACGTTTGTTCGGATCTCCTGCCTTCGCTGCCACTTGAAAGACACTTAGGATCCCGAACAACTCTTACGGTATTTTCGACGGTTCGTTTCCACGTCGACGTTCAAGCTCTGTCTATCTATCGGTTCGTTGCTACATCGACTTTGTGTAAATCAGTTGGTCACCGAATCGCTGTCGACGCGTTTCTCCTTGCTTCGAGTTAACGTATATTACAAAATAATATCCATTTGTTTCAACGGTATCCACGGTGTGTCAACTTTTATGGGATACCTATCCATTACGCGTTTCTCTCGGTTATCGTATATTACAAAATAAAATCCATCTTTTTAAACGCTATCCATGACGTGTCAACGTTTTATGGGACACCTATTTGTTACGCGTTTCTCGCGTGTCGCAATCGCATTACCCTGTTTCCAATTCCCGGTCTATCGTCGCAATTTTCAATCAGTCGGAACGAGACGCGAGACACCGGACAGCGCCAAATACAGCGCGAGTCTGCCGTTTCCGCGAGCGTTTCGCAGCGACCGATACCGGAGGCACCGATCCGACCGGCATTTCGCGACGTTCGTTTCCTGCTCGGCCGTTACGACGGGAGCGGAATAAGCCAATTAGAACTATCGCGTCGGGACAATAAAACGCGCGCGACCGAAAGAGTAATAACGACCGATAACCGGGCAAAGAAAGTTAAGTGCGATTTAATGTACTTCGCACCGGTAAGGACAGCCGACAAGTTGCCACCGCCGTGAACCGGCCATTGTTCCCGCGCGAGGATTTGCCTTACGCGGATTATCGTTCCCTTTATCTCTCACCCACGTGCCCCTTCCCCTCCTTTACCGACCATCGCTGCGAGACTAATTGTCAGTTTGATTTCTTCCGCGTCCGCGAGCAGGGAGCATCCCATCCCATCCAAAATAAACGCTACCGAAAAACTTGAAATGTAGACGTTACGAGGACTCGCGCGACTCCGTGTGTAAATCAAGCCGGTGTATTTTATGGCTCGTAACGGAGACGCACGAACGACCGGGAGAGTGACTGCGAAACCTTGCGCGAAAGGAATTCGTTTTTATGGATTTCCGAACCAACAGCCGTTCCGCTGACCACCGATCGACCAAGCGAGTCGAAACTTCTTCTCGTCGAAGAGGATCGAAGTCGTTGAAATCGACATTCGACACCACCGTTCTCCGTCTCGGGGTATTCTGTATCTTTTACGGTCTTCGTTCGAAAAATTGTCGAGTAATCGTTTCGAGAAACGCGCATCGAGCGAGACACCGTGTTAAAATTAAGCGGAGCGACGTTTTTTTTCCCGTCTGTACTTAAACGGGCGATCGGTTTTTACGCACCGCGTACACGAGCACCGTATGACCTTTACGAACAATGGTGCAACACGACCAGGGCACGCAAATGCACTCGGTTATCGCTTATTGTCGACGATATTACGCGATCACGCGACGCCAACATGCCCGTTTTTCTGTCACCTCGACCAGCGGTCTCGTTTGCTCGATCGCTAACAAGTTGCCATCGCGGAACACGCTGTCCGTTCTGCCTTTACTCTGGACTCGATCTGCACGGTCATTGTACAGGTATCGTTTCTTTCCTCTCGGCCTTTGATACGCCTACTATTCGCTCGTTAGTTGCCATCTTTTTCATTCTGGTTCGAAACAGACCAACGTGGAGAAAGATTGTGGCAAAAGAAGCACAATTTCGGTATTCGTAAGCTAGCGGAAGTTATTGGAGGATAATTTAATTTATCGAGGAATTTCGGTATCCTTTATCGATGACCCGAGCGACACGCGCGACGAATGTTCGAGCATCGCAGAACCGAAGCGTTTAACGGCTGGTAATTCGATTTGTCCTTAGACGCGAGACAAAATGTTGTCCAGTCCTCCTGAAACTGACCGATGCGTGGACCATTGAACAGCGCCCAGGCGTATAACGAATAGATCGTTGCCGTAAAGTGAAGCCTAACGGTACGACGTCGGCCACGTCTAATTAGAAAGAAAGAAAGGAAGCATCGTTCCGGCTCTCCGTGATTCTATATTTGCATCGAGATAAGTTCGATTAAACGGGACGAATAAATCGCAGGATCGCGTTCGCGTGGGTGGCTCCGTCAGCTGACGAGCCATTAAGAAACAAGACGGCGCGCGGAATCCGAAGTGAAATTACAGCCAATGAAACGACTAGCAATTAGTCGCATACATTATGCAGGGCCCAGCAGGATACTTTGTGCCTGCTGAGCTCCGGGGATGATCGATCGACCAGATGAAAACAATTTCGTCGCTCTTTCCCGAGATTCCAACCCCGTTCCTCGCTTCTTCGCGGTTCAACGGGATTAACTGGTCCCGAGAAACTATTTTTCCGGCTGGTCGCCGCAGAGCAAAGCCACCGGATTTTTATCCGTACGATCGGGATTGTCAACGTCGGCGTGAGAAACGACACGGCGGTCTCACGAGCTGCTAGAAACCATTTTACATCGTGATGTATACTCCCGTGAGTTAACGAAGTTATCCGCTAACCGACAAAAAAGTTCTGTCTACTTTTTCTGCGCAGTTGGTGCACTTGGTACCGACGGTAACGCGAAATTGATGCACTATCGGGAACGCGTACGAATCCTTCTAAACCAAATTCCGATGGAATTTATTTGCGCGTACAGACCGAGTTAATAGAGAGACTATAAATTCACCCTCGGCCCGATGAACTTGCGTGATCGAGCACAGCCAGCTGTTGCTGAACCGTACTTCGGAGGATCGAAGACCTAAAATAGCTCGACGTAGGGAACGTAATAATTCACCGACCAACTATTTAGATTCTCAACCCTTTAATTACGTGTTGATACACGTCGCTAAACGAGTGATTTACAGGCCCAGTGTACCAGTTTAAAGCCGTGTCTCGAAATAAGTGCATCTTTGTTAAGCCGAGCTAAACCAATTAACATTTTTTTTACAAACGTAGTCTACATCCGAACCAGGAAGTAAAGTATCGGCCCTCGACGTTGTACGGCTTCTCCGTAAAGCGAAGAAGACTCGCAAACATACGATAACTAAAAACTTTGGTGCGTTTCCCCGAGGCAAATAAAATACAACGAATTTTCTCTCGTTTGGTTGAAACGCAGTTCCGTCTCGCGCCAAAGACGATTTACGCCATTGACGTTCGTCGGCCCTAAACCAAAGCACTATTTTCACCCTCCGTTCGTTATCCTGTATTAGATCAACGCAAAGGAATATTCCTCTCGGATCACCGTGCGATCTAACTTCGACCAAAGAATCGAAGATCACGTGGGAGACGATTCTGCGAACAATAACTAGTCTCTTATTTGTCGATCCACGTTGTTGCTTCAACATCTACGACCATCGATTTGTCGACCCTTACGCTCAAGGGTTGCCGACCTTTCTCCGCTCACGCGATTTTAAGATTCGTTCGGACGAGACACGCGGTGACGCGACCAAGATGACTTACGAATAGACTACGGTCCACCGTGCTTACGCGAGACGCTAGTGTCACGGAAAAACAAATATACGTGCATCGTTCGACAGGAGACGAGGGTTCGAAAAATATTTGCGTCTTCGAACCGAGATCGTCTTAAATTGTAAAAAGCACCAGTCGCCGATCAATGAGCGAACGTATCGTTTGAAAGATTTCTTATTCGTTCGTCAACAACCGACGGATTAAAGTTCGCGGAAAAAACTCCCAAGCGAAACGCTGAATCACCTAGCTCGCGAAAAGAACAAAAACCCAAGATACGTTGATCGACGCTCGCAACCTCTCGGAACACCCGTGAGTCGTGTAAACTGATGTGGACTGATGTAAACTGGTGTAGGCTACGGCTAGACCAGACGAGGTCACGCAAGGTCTTCAAACGTCCAAGTAGCCAGGATCGGGCTGACGCGAGAATGGCGTGTAATTTTCAAATGCGTCATTGAAAATACATCTAAGCGCCTGCGCGGTTTCCGGCGCGATCTTTGCACTCCGGCGAACAGTTTTTTTCTCGTCGAGGACATGATTGATTTTCACCTCGCGGAGCCTCTCCTTGCCGCGAGTTCGCTTCTATCCTCGCGAAATCAATGAACGCAGCAAGTACATACCGTCGTACACCGTGAACATCATTGTTCCACCGCAAAAAGGACTTTTTCACGGCAAAGCAAGGTTTATATTCAAGAGAACAATTTTGAAAATCAAAGTCGATGCATCTCCAATCGCAAACAATACCTTCCAACGAGAACGTTCGTCGAAATCACGGTAAATGGGATATCTTTATTTATCTGGAACTACGAAAAACTTTTATCGAATAAGAGAGAGAAGCGTTGTTCGAATGCTTAGGATGATGAAAGCTCAAGCCGATTTATAGTTGACTCGATATAAATTTCAAAGTTGTTTCGTCGGGATGACATTATTTCTCTGGGATCTTCTTTCGAGGAAGGAATCACCCCGACGTTGATCGTAATAGAATTTTCGGTCCACCGAAAATGTATTCTACGAGCCTCAAATTTTCCGTGAACACGACAGGCGGAAGGGATCGGAGTCCGATTGAAAGGAATCTGTGCATCGGATGGAAAGGAACCATTCGCGAAGAGCACTGGCCTCGGTTTATCTTTTGCAATCGCGACAGATATTGTCCCC
This sequence comes from Ptiloglossa arizonensis, assembly GCF_051014685.1. Taxonomy (NCBI): domain Eukaryota; kingdom Metazoa; phylum Arthropoda; class Insecta; order Hymenoptera; family Colletidae; genus Ptiloglossa; species Ptiloglossa arizonensis. The sequence continues at coordinate 35,270,067 of NC_135048.1, forward strand.
CGGGAATGCCTGGATTAGTCCCCTTTCACGACGGTCAAAGTCATTTCATTTCCCCCCCCTTGCCACATCGAGTGTATCGTGCGCGAGGATCGAGAGCCGATAACGACGATTGATAAATGGACAATCGATACCCCAGCCGATTGGGACGTTTTGGTCAGCGTCATAAACAGCTGACCACGTTTTGGTAACATATGGTCGTACAATATTCCCATCGCGCTGTCCTTACCGGACACCGGACATTGCCTCTCTATGATTTTCCCCGAACCCCAAGGAACGATCAGTTTGCCGAGCGGAGGGGAAAATTGGCTCCGAGGACAAAGGGCAAAAAGAAAACAGGGTGGCCGTCCTCGCCGAGGGAGACGCGCGTTAAAACTGGACTTTGGGTTCTCTTTCGCTGCTTCGATGTTTACGGAGTATAATTTCAATATCCTTGCGACACGGTAGATTTTAGCGAACAAAGCAACCGGTACTGCTGAAAAATAATCGTCCGTTTCGTTCGTTGCGATTGAAAATCACCAGGATTTACCGAACCGTGTAAATAAATACTTTTACTCGATATTCGACATTCCCAAAACTCGTCCAAATCGTACGTCTTTTAAACTCAGCATCGTCGGAAGAACCCTACGTCGTTTTGTTAGTCCCTGTGTCACCGTACCTTTCGTCGAAGCTTCGTCGTTGCACACGAAACATAGATCGCTGCAACGATTGGACTTTCTTTAACGATCGGATTTGAAAATTGTAAGCCTCTGTCGTCTTGCATGAAAAATAAGACGAAGAAAAAAATCCGACGTTTATAAATACGATCGAGAAACACTGTCTCCGAGTAATTGGTTAGAAGGTAACGTCACCACCGAAAGACTTAATAAAACATAACTCTCGGGGCACATAATTTTCGTGCGAGGAGGTCACGGCTGGACGTTATGCAAATCGAATGGCGATGACTTCGCGAGTCGCACACCCGCGCGCGAGTTTTCAACGTGCCGTGAATGGACTGACGCTTTAATAAATAGCGAACCGGCCGCGCTATGAATCGCGCATTTACATAGGCGCGAGGAAGCACGATGTTGTAAGGCGGTGGGTTTTCGTGCCGCTTGCTGGGGCGCTTTGAGCATCGGGCGATTCAATAAAAATTTCCCATTACGATTCCCCGGATCTCCAGATTTATACGCCAAAAGTTTCACCTCCGGCCGGGGAAGGTCATCCTTGAAAAAATTGCGCGCGTTGCTACATCGCGCACGTTCTTCGTTTTCACCGCGAACCCCGAAATTTACGCGCGGAACTTTTTTCTGAAGCGAAAAACGATACTTCTCTGTAACAGCTCGTTGAGCTGGTCAGGCTTAGGCGGACATATCGCGTTTCGCTGTAAAATTATACAGGCCGTGTAGTTTCCCATTACATATTCCAGAGTTTCGGCGTTCGCGATCCTAGGAGCACGTCGAGCATCCCCGAGCTTTCGTGTAACATTCGAACGATCCACCCAGGGACAATATCTGATTACCAATATCTCGAGTCCCCTTTCTCCTCGGCTTCCACATTGATTTTCTTTTACGATATCTCGAATTATTCCTACGCATCGCGAATCGTACCATTACGCTCGGCCGATCGCGTTCTGCTTCCAGCCTGGCCAATTTCACTCTCTACAATGGATCTTAATTGCAAATCTGTTCGTTTACCAAACCGATCGCTCTCCTAGCAATCAGCGGGTACCACTCGACTTATCGTGCTCTCGTTATCGTTGCTGTATATTTATCGTATGTTGCTGATACCGACGCGGCAACGTACTCCGGTTTAATCTGGAGCGGCACACGTCGCGGAGCTCGATAGACTCGCGTAAAATTAGCTTATCGGTGGTTCGGTTTACCGTTTTCAGTGTGGCGCTGAAACGCCACGCTTCCGTGACGCTAGAAATAAGTTTACAACCTGGCCTACGATGACCGGACAATTTCCAGATTCGAGAACGAGCAAAAGTGGGGATATTTATACTCGTTTCGGGCGCAGTCTGGACTATTTCTGGCTCCAGACCCGATGCTCGTGTCCGCGGCGCGAATCGAACGACTTTGACTTTTGGGAAGGAAAATCGGTCGTCCTTGCGCACCGAGTCGGAAGCTCGAAATTCGTTGCCTAATTTCCCAAGTTTGGTAGATCGTTTAGCAAGATCTCGCGTTGCTCGTTCCGTTTCGCTGTCGACTTAAAAGCCTCGACAAACGTGTGCTTTCCTTTTGTTTTGTCCATTTATAGCGGTTGCTAACGAGACCAAACCTTTGTCTTTCCTGTGTACCGTGAAACCGTCAAACATTTGCTCGGGCTTGGTCACTGTAGATTCAACGACCAGTTGTTGTGTATTTAAAATCATCGGCGTACACTTTTGAACATCTTCGAACCGATAAGAAGACCTTGAAGCACTTTATACCGTAAGTCGTTGAACGCGTCTTAAAAGTCACCGCCGACTGTCTATTCTCGAAACTTCTATTTTGGATCGAACGAAAATCATGCATTCGACATTATCGACCTTTTATCTCCTTTGTCGCTTCGATCGGTGAACACTGGCGAGACACCCTCCGCATTCTGAAACCAAAGTAGGATCGAAATGCCAGCTGGTCTGCTAACGATCGAGGATTGCTCCATGCTTCGATGAATTTCCATGCGCGCTGATTAAGTTGTTGCGATGTGGGTCAGTTTCATTTACGGGATCAATCTTGTCGCGACTCGTTGCGTGTCCGATCCGATGAATAATAAATTTGCGCGATTCGTTCGCGATACGATAACCGGAAAATTCACGAGCATAACCGAACGAGAGAAAATCTTGACGGACGGCTACCCAACGAAGCTTAGAATTCACGGATTACGTAGAAACGTACAATCTTCCGAAATGAATCCCCAATTTGTCGGTGAACGACGATGGAAAACTGAAATCGTTAAAAGTCAAAGCGTGCAGAAGTTAATGACCGAATGGTGGACGACTGAAACGTTTCTAGTGTAGCGACCATTAGCCTTAACACTTTTAAGCTTCACGGTCGCCGTGGCCGGTGCACGGCACGAGAATTGGACGGCTGCCCAGCGACAGTGTTCTCGTATCGCTGGGCCGCGGTATTAACATTCAACGCGGAGTAAATGAGTTAGGCGTATATTTATCTTCGGTTAATGCACTTCCGCGAAAAAGCTTCCTAGAACCCCCTGGACGGCATCGATCGTAAAACGCTTTATATCTACCGCATACCTCAGCGTTTTCTCCTTTGCCTCGCGACGCAAGGGGCCTGTGCGCCGCTTCTTCCTCGACCGAGCACGCCTCGTTCCTCGAACGAACCACTCCGGGTTTATACTTCGGCACACGATACGTTTCCGCGATGGACGGGGAAATCTCTTTTCGTAATCGGCTCCTCGATTACGGCAACGTTAAACTCTATTACGCGATCGATGATCGTATCTCACGATTCGCGTTTACTCGTACGCGGAAACGAGGAAAAAGGGGCTTTTCCCGGATCCACGGAGCTCTGTCGATCACCGTCCGGTAGATCCTCGCGTGCCATACGTTTTATGCCCGAGCGACGGAGCGAATGCGACACACCTGGCCGATACGGTACACGCAATTACCGCTTAAATTATGCGATTCTCACTGGGTAACCTTTTTAGCGTCGCGAATACCAATCAACCGCGCGACGTTGCGGCATTAAAACGCGGATTTTCGAACGGTGTTTGCGCGGGCGCAAATAGGCGAGGGGTGAGGAGATAAGGTCGTGACGCTAGCGAATGATAATCGCGCCTCGTCAACAATAACGACTTACTCGGTGTCAGACTGGATGCGTTAATACGTTACAGAGATATTAATTACAGCGATAAGCTACGACGATACGTGTAATACCGCTCGCAGTTGTTCGAACGCCTTTTCGTCTTCGGAAAAATAACCGTCTTGTTCTTCGTTCCGTTGAGAAATTTATCTTCCGTATCGCGATAGAACGGTACAATGTGTCATAGAATAATACGCGCTCAATAGAAATGACCAACTTCCAAAAAACTTTTTTTGTTTTCGAGAAAATCTAATTCGAAGATACTTATACGAGATTCACACGCGTTCGATACACGTTTTATGTCGAAAATTTTATCTCATGTTTTCGCTTCTGTTTTTTCAAGAAAAATTGTATTTGCAAATTGCATTCGAGCGAATCGTACCACAAATTTTGTCTCACCTTGTGCGCTTATCGTTAACAATGAATCCCGAAGGAATCGAAACTCAAAGAATTATATATAAATTTACAGGATTTTACAGTTATTCGCTACTCTTTTCTCTTCAATACCGGAATAGAAACACTTTCGAAGGTAATAGAGAAAAAATCAAAAAGCGACAGAGGATCTGTTATATTGTCCGCTATCGATCATTATTCTCGATGTTAATCGACGTTTCTGCTGATCGACATCAGAGTTCGGGGCGATACTTTCTCTAATATCCTTTTTTTTTTTATTGTACCTCGTTTTCCGAATGGGCGTATTAAGGGAAGATTACCTCGGCGGAAGAGACGCCGGTAACGACTCTTGACCAAAAAGAGATATCATTAAAGATATTGTCGCGACACGGCTCTAAAGCAATCCCAATCTTAGCGAGGGTAGGCACTACAAAAGCCTATGAGTCACACTTCTGTATATCTAATACATCTGTATCTAACCTTCTAAGGGCTGACCCTTGCTCAAAGAAGAAATGTGGGATCGTTGCGACGAACAGATGCACTTCGTGGCTCTACGTTGGGGTGGTGTTGAAGCCCTATTACGGTCGATTAACTTATAAATCTGTTTGAAACGAATGTAGTCCTGCCTACGCGACTCCGTATATTTAAACACTCACGCTCTGGTTTTCTGATCGTGTCTGCGCAGCGTCGAGACACCGGAGCAATTTGTCTCGAATCCAAACGTTGGTAGGAAAACTTCAAGGAGAGGAAAAAAAACGTAGGAGTCCTCCGACAAGTGTCGTAAATCAGTCGACAAGAGGAAGTGAAAGTTTCGTTAAAACTTGGTTTATTACCGTAATATATTTGGATGTTTGGAACGACCGTCTCGCCATTCTTATCCGAGACCGTGGCCACGTTTTAGTAGCATCGTTTCCGTCGCGATGTCTACCGGCGGACAGTGGGGGTCTCGATTCAGTTGGTACGATAAAGAGGCATTAACCGTGCGTTGTGCGTACGATCGTCTAGATTTAACCGAAGTTGTAAAATAACGATGGTAACACGGGGGGGAAACGATAAGGAAAAAAATGAATTACAAGGCCAGTTACGAATTAGTCACGAGTGTGCAAGGCGCGCTGAATCGTTCCCGGTCCTATTATTATTCCGCGTTGAACGGTCACTGTTGCCGCTCTACGTATCCATTACTGTCCAGACGTAATACGCGTGGCAAATAAACAAGTGTCGACCCAAGACAGGCAGATCTATGAAAGAGAGCGGGAATAAGTGGACGGAAAAGAAAGATAACACACGGAGAAAGACTTACTACGAGCAGAGACAGGAGACAATGGGCTATAATTCTTGGACCGTGTCGCGAAAACGTGCGAAACTACGCGGACGAACCCAATACGCGTGCAAGAGGTACATTTCTGTTTTGTTACGACTAGTTGTACCTTTACGAGTAACAAACAATTCGAACCGATGTCCAAGTTGACTCACCGGTGTAGAAGGGGCTTCCGAATCGAAAGCTCCGTTTTTTCAACAATTCCTCCGAAAAACTGGACCCGTAGAGTACCCAAAGGATTTACACATTTCCGACTTGCGTCGCGACCGATACGCTTTTACCAATTTGACAACCGAGGAAATTCGTTCACGCATTCGAAAAACCAGCCACCGGGAAATCGAATCGCGAAAATTTCTGCTCATCCCAAGATTCGAACGACTCGAGCGAATACATTCGCAATAGCGGCGAACCAAAAGAAGGGTGACAACCAGTTCCTTGCAAACTCGATCCCCGGAATTTACGTTTGCCGCTACACCGTTTATGTTATGCAACGTAAAACGGAGTAGTAACTGGCAGCTGCGCAAGAGGACATCGTCGCGTAGCAGAAAAATTGTTGCTCTCGAGGATGTCCTTCGCTGAACTAATACGGAGACATCGAAAGCCACGAGGTCACCGATTCGGCTCAAGATTTCGTACGTAGGTAGTGAACGTCGTGTACAATAGCGTATTAAGTTCGCGAGACGTTCCAGTAATCGTTTCGCGAAAGAATATAACACGGTATACCGTGAAACGGCGCGTGATCCGATCGAATAAGTGGATAAGGAGGAACGCTCACCGGGTTCTTCTGGAAAAACGAAGCAGATGCGCGACAGCTTTGAAGCAGTAATGGAACAGGATTGCTGTTCCCAGACGGAAAGCATAGACACCCTGCCCCCGAGTCCCCCAGGCCCCCTGGCCACCGAGCCCCCCGAACCCATGAAAGCCATTTAGACGAGCGAGATGTTCGCGGTACCACTTGAAGGCAAGGCCTTCGTGGCAGGCACAAAAAGCGACGGGGGTGCGGTTGGTGGTTCTGGTGCCAAAATGAAGCGGCGAGTGCGACGTCGAGTGGTCCGGGCCCGAGTCCCGACACCCAGGTACTTAAGATTCTTACGTCCGAAATGGCTGCGCGACGACGAGGCGCGAGAGCTAACGACCCGCCACTTCGTCCTTTCTGCCTTCTCTCCGCTTCAATTTGTCGGGAATTTTTCGGGCGAAAAACTGCCGGCCGCTGGAGATGTCGCGAGAACGAGCGGTCAGCGGGGGACGCGCGGGTCAACGATCGAGAATAGCTCGATGAAACGATCCAAGCCAAATCACGAACGTAATTACGCGAGAACGTTGCTACGGATGGAAAGAATCGCGGTCTTCCTCGTGTCTCGAACCGTTTCGGAGATCCGCCACCGAGACGCGAATCTTCGTAACACGGGGAATGCGTACACGCGAAAAGCTACCGGCCGCGCAGAACGAATCGCGATTACCCCTTCGAAATACCTTAACTCGAGTGGCCTGTGATTAATTTGCCATGCGACGCGACGCGTTTTATATAATACGATAACCGTGAATTATGACATTCGTTCCGTTGGTAATCGACGTCTTCGTCGAGCACACCGATGACGGATTCCCAACACTTTTAATCGCTTCTTACGACGAAACTTTCGGACCGTTTCAAAAAACCGCACGGAAGCGGAAAATTTCAACGAGGTATATACTCTTCGGCAAAGTAACGGGTCTTTCTCGTGCCATTTTCCGCTCGCGATCAACGATCGAAAAACAAACTCGGCGATTCCTGAAAATCGAAAAGAATACCCGGTCGACGATGTTTCTTGTTTCCGATTCCGGAGTTCCCCGATTCGCGAGAGCAACGACTGGTAAAAGTCCATCAATGTTTCAAGTTCTGTCGAACGACCATTCAACGTCTTATTACGTAAGCCGCTGGTCGTGTCCTGGCCAGCTTCCTCGCTTTGAACCGATTCCTGGAACGTCGCCATGATTTATATTCACCGACAATTTATCGGCGACGCCCAATGACGCCACGTTTGATCCGTGCTGGCGTTGTGCAATACGCGAACGGCACCTTGACGATATTTAAAGCCGTCGAACATCGATGCCGCTCGGTTCCCCGAATCGGGGGAAATCCGAGGCCTCGTGTAACAGAAATCGCTGGCCCGGATCAGCTTTAATTTCCCTTCCCGAATGCACCTAACCAAATCGGATGTGCTCAACCGGCCGAAAAGCTGCGATAATTCCATTTGCGCGAAATGCAACGGTCCCGTGCTAACGACCGACGAAAAGAAACGCGAGCAAAGGGCAGCGGGACGGATATTGGCCCGACGGCAACCACAATGGGTCACCATGGGCGGTCCGTGCCTGAGTTACGACCATGGGAACCATCAAATGGAATCTAACACCTACAGTGCTGTAATACGGTTTTAACCCACCAACGGCGTGCCACGAATCTGCATAAAATATCGAATTTCGAATTGAAACGTGGCGAAACGGATTAAGGGAAACGGAGTGCCGTCGGTGTTCGAGGTTTTAATCTTCGACGCGCGACCGAATTCGTGGATCGGCGTAGAATCCGGTTTAAAGCGTTCACCCTTTGCGGTCGACGTGACGGATGCCTACGCAAAGTGTATACTCCGTTCTATCCTCCGCGCGGGCGCGTTATTAAATTATCGTGCTACGCGTAATCTTTGGTAAACAATCAACGCAAGCTGCAATACTCGCAGACGTAATATTTTCTGTCTTCGTTCGAGTAAAGCAACGATGTTACAGACTCGTAACCGTAAAGAGCTAATTCTCGAAAGAGCGCAAACTCGATCTTGCCCGTATTCGAATCCACCGCGTATTATTTTACGATCGCAAATATTTAGCGTCTCGGTCGTTGGTCCGCCGAGCGACCTATTCTGATCAATTTCGGCGAAGAATAAACGATTCTCGGAAAGCGGTCGAAGATTACGGGAAAGAAGCCGCATAATCGTTCGGGAAGGCGGACGAAGGAGAGAGGGACGGCTCGAAAAGACAAAAGTGGCTCCAATCCGCTTTTCAATCGGCTAAGATGATAAAGACGTCCACCACTCGTCCCGAGGTTCGTTACGACAATGTAGTAACGATCTCGGGGCGATACGATGCAATCAGTGGAAGGCCCCTCGCTCCGTTAAACCACGGTGGCTGACGAAGACGAGCAAACACGAGTCTTACGATCGGTTTACCCGACGACTTGGCCAAAGATCAAGATACCTGCCGTCTATAAATAGATCTGGCAATCGGTTCAATAATGAGCGGGCGTAGTCCGTTTATCAATATTGATTGCGCAATATCGGGGGACTCGAAATATCTGGCCGTGTAATAGAATCGATTCGCGATCGATAAGACGGATCGAAGAAATAACGAGGGATACGCGAACGCTGACTAATCTTCCGATTTGGTTGACGATACGGGTACTCGTCGAACGTTCTTTTAAACGTTTATTGCCTCCTTTATTTTTCACCGGACACCACTTTCCGACAAATTGCAAGTTATTATTGGAACCCGAAGCCTGAATGAGAATGTTACCCTGCACGTACAGGGCGATCTAGAAAAAGTGTCGATCAATTTAAAGCCGCAGTACCGACAAAATTCTTCGACCGTTCTTGTAGATCACCCCGTGTATAGAGCATAAATAACTGCTTTCGGATGGAGGGGCGATGTCTAGTCTAGACGCAATTCTCATAGGACGAAGAAATAGGTATCGCACGTGACTTTTGATTTAAAACGCAGGTAAGAACGAGCACTTCGTGGGAGTTACAGATAAGGAGCAGTGCCACGCAGACGGTAGCAAAAACTCGTTGAACGTTTCAAGGAATTCCAAACACGAATGTCAAATGTTCGGTAATCGAAAAATATTTCACAATAGCGACGACCAGTGCTCGAGATCGGAGTCGTTTAAGTAAATGGGAAACGTGGAAAAAGTTGACGTCTCAATTGTTGCGTAACACAAGCGGTAAACTCGAATCGAAGTCAGGAATGCCACGACGATTCGTTGAATCCGCTCGTGTATGGAACTTTGTAAACACACGACACGAACGTAAACAGTCGTGTCTCGCATTTGCGTATAATCCGCTTCGCGAATAATTAAACAGCCATTGAATGACTCCCCTTAACCACCGCCACCACCGCCCCTCTCTCCCCTCCACCGAGTAGCACGGAAATACTGTTCCTTGTTTCTTTGATAACACGGTGACACGAAAAACACTAGAAACTTATCCACTATCGACCACATACGGCACATATAGGCTATTAACTTTTACGCGTGCTATTCAGTACCTGCTGACCGCCTACCGGCTATCGTCGCAGAGGTAGCGATCGTTCTATCTGAAACGAGGGTATAAAGTTACCCGTCTCGTGTCGTTAACATACTTGAGAAAGTTATTTGCCGATAAACACCAAGAAAGCCTAGGGGTATCCGGATCGTTCACAATCGTTCTTCGAATAAGCAGCGTTGTATCGTACGGCATCCGGTAAAGACCACATTATGCTAAGCCGTTTAATTCGACCGGTGAATCGTATACCTCGCCGTCGGTGTAAATTCAATTTAGAAACGATAACGCGTACGTCGTCTTTCCTTTTAATGAGAATCCAACTTACGTTACTCTCGATTAAACTCGCGATACCAAATTGCACGGAGAATCAAGATTTTTTATTACCGTTAACAATCGATACACCATCGTATCGGATAATGTCTCGAAAAACGGTGCACTCCGAATCGAGAACTCTTTCCTTTTATCGGCGACAAGTATCGACGATATATTTATCCCATTGATTCGACTTCTTTGGGAATATCTCGCGCAATCGTGAGGTTTTTATGCGTCGCAGTATTCTGGGTAAACGACTTTCAGATTGTTTGTTTTGACGCAATGTGCGCTGAAAAGGGAACACGCGTAGGCGGATACTTTTTCGCGCTGAAGTAATTTTTATTCGGAAACTTTCGTTGGGACTTGAACGGATTGCGTATCGGCGTATCAACACGAAGAAACGCGAGTTGTAAATTGAAAAAAGATTGCAGGTCGCGAGAAAAGAAATAACTGGAACTGTTGCATGTCACGCACAACGAATGGACACGCTATCGAGTATCAGATCCGTGATAAATATTTCCGCGATCGCCCGAACGTGAGAATTATTCCGTCAAAAAAATGCAAACACTTTGCTCGGTTTATTATTTGCTTTTTCTCATACTTATGTAAGTATCCGCGCGAAACGAAGAATAAATAGATTTCTCGGAAACGTCGCCGCATGGTCGAATCAATCGTAACCAGAACAAAAATTAACCACGCGCAACTTCGAAGAGTTGTATTTCCGCGCGCGATCGTAGAATTAAACCAGGGAGACAATTTCCAAATTTTCGAAACACGGAATTAAATGGCGCCGCGTTTAAAAAGGTTTCTTGTTATCGGAGTCGAATTGCTTCGCAAAAATTCGTCGCTGTCGGGTTCTTGGGTCGAAAATGTTACCGTTGCCAAACGAAAGTTGACACCAGCCAAGAGTTATCGGATGGTGGACCGTGGAAAAGTTATCGTTGAATTTCGTGGACGTTGCCGATCGGTCTCGCGGCGTTGCTCTTGGCTTCGATAATATTGATCTTGTCTGGCTGGCGATAAAAGTTTCGCGATTTCTTCCACCGCACGAGTCTCACGCTTCGAACATCCGAAATATCGAGCTATTTACTTAAACTCGCGTTCCAAATTTCCCAGTCCGACAATCTTCTCCCGTTCGACTTTGCTCCGAGTCTTCGTTTTCTTACCAATATACGTCGAGGACTTGGAAAAACAACGAAAAATAATTTCCAACACTCTGGACGATAAATCGAGCGTCACCGATAATGTCTTTTGCGTAGCGTAACTTCTCTAATTACTAATAAATTATTGGATACCTATGCGAAACTTTTATTATATTTTCTATTATATTCGGATTAAAGTTCTATGAAATTTATCCTTGAGATTGTTCAATACTCTGTGCTCAATATTGCGTAACGATATTATCGACGATTAACCAAAAAACGTGCCAAAATGTGAACGTACTTTCGTTTCGATCCCGAATCATCCAGCGCCCTTAACGTGACCGTTTGTGTTAGCATTAGCGTTAGCGTCAGTTTGTTAACGAGCATTTATCTTTGTCGACAACACGATGGCAACGTTTCGGAAGCGAACACCACATTCGCGCGAATCGAACCGGCTAGATATACATACGTATGTATACCGGAGCAACGCGATTCGTTTCAAGTAGCAACGAGCGACGTACCGGCGTCGTGGCTATCGCGTTGGAAAATGAATTCAAAATTTACTACCATTTCGCGCGATGGAACTTTATTATTCGTTTAACGCGCTCGAGCGTGGACGCATCGCGGCCATTTCGCTTTCAATTAGAGGATTTTTAATTTTACGCATTACCGTCCCGGGATTTTACGACCTTACGGCTCTTACAACCGGAAATCAATGCCGGTAAATCGATTGCTCTTCGACCACTGAGACTTGAATTCATTTCACTGTATGGAAACCCCGTTATCAATTAGTGCGCGTTGTTTATGGAAAGAAGTCGCGAGTTTTGCGAGTAAAACCGAACGAACAGCGGTATCGTTTAAATACTCCTTCGTGGTAAAAAACTCGGGAACATGCACGGGTTCGCAAATTTTTTTTATCGATCGCGGGAGTAAATGACGCAACAGCGACCTAACCCAGACCTAGTTGTCGTCGTTTCACCGATCCCAAAAATTCAAGAACGTTCGAGAATTTTTCGAGGCTCAAAAGGTACAGTGCCGCGCCTTCGAATCGCATTAGAGATAATTCTGCTCGGCGCGAAGAATTAATTTACCAAACGACACGTATTAGGAGCGAAATAATTATACCGGCGCGTCGCTCGGATTATTGCACCGTCCGCAAACATTTCGCAGCGGAACGAGGGTCGATAGTCGTTGACCGTTCGTTTTGCGAACGAAAATGAGTCGTTGATCGTGCGATCGATACACGATTGCGAATCGATCTAAAATCAGCGCGTTGCACGAATTACCGTGTATGCAACGCGATGCCATTTAATTGTCCTCTAGCTAGACAATACCCCAAGGTGAGCGAAAAAGAATTAATAAACGTAAATGCGAATCATAGATCGTCGAAGACGTCTACGAGAGGGCTTATTATCTATCCCCTTCGGTAGATTTTTATCGTGCAATTTTTTAATAAATCGATCTTAGCGATAGATTTTACCAAGCATTTGATAGTTACTGCTATTCGAGCACTCGAAACCTTATCGAGGTAAAGTGTTTCGACCGATTCTGTTTCAAGTTGCTGATTCAAGACGATCAGATTTCTGTGCAATAACGAGGTGAAACTGTTACATCGCCTAGCAAGCCGCAAGTATCGCCGAGAATGCTTTTATTATACCGCAGAACTATTTTGAATGCAAGGAAGCTGAGCTTGTTTAGAACCTCGGTCGTTGAAGGATCGTAAAACTGGAAGCTTTCCTTGGTGCGCGCGAAAAGGCTGTATTCGACGTGAAAATAGTTCGAGAGAGTAGTGCAATTTCGTGGATGGGTGTACAGTGAAATTCCATTTATCCGGACGTGTCGATAGGCACGATAGCTCCGACAGCCAAGATATACTAACGATTTTCCCCATCGGCGTTGTACCCGATAATAATTTTCTCTACCAGTATTATACGCGTAAGATTATCTTGTACGTTTGATGCGTGTTGCGCTCGTATACGCTTAACATCCCTTAGAAATAATTCGAACAAGGATTACGGTGATTTTAGTACGTTGCGTGCCAACAGATGCAATGGAACTCCATTACCCGAGCAAATGGTGTATTTCGTTCGACATTTTATACACTTTCTTATCGAAAATGGATACACGATTCGAAACGTTAAACGACATTAGTCGAGTATCGTTACAGAGACAATCAGTGATAGCAACGATGAATACGTATCGTGGCTCTGGAAAAAGAACTTGAAATTAGACAATTCGAGACGCGATCAAAGTTAAACACATCGTACACTCCTAGAAGAGATCTTCCCAGAGAAAAGTATTTCAGTTGCAAAAATATTCCGAAGCGGTCGGAATTCCTCTCCTTTCGACGCGGCGCAGCGGCACGTCGGCGTCGGCGTCGGCGTCGGTGTCGGCGTCGGCGCGAAATAAAACGTTCGGCCCGCAAAATATTCGAAAGTCGGTCGTCCCAAACTCGAAGCCGTGTTGCACATCGGGCCGACCGACGTGCGTTTACCGTTTTTTCGCGATTCCCCGAGGTAAGCAGCCGATACGCGCGCTCGCTCGAGACGAAACCCTCGGTCCCCCCGCGTACACTCCTTCGATTCAAGTACAAAGGAACATTTCCGGTTTCCGGCGCGAAAATTCCAAAGTTTCGATCGGCCGAAATTCGTGTCCGTGAAACGGATCGCGTAACGCTCAGGGAGTTTCGAAATCAACCGCGTAAACACCACGGAAACCGGACAAGGTTTACGCAATGCTAAAAATGTCGCCCGAACGAGAAACAGACGGTGTCGGTGACAACTGGATTGTTCGAACACCGACGCGAGTCGATATCGAAAGAATCTTTTGTTTATGTCGTGCGTGCGTCGACGAAGCAAAACTCGTAATGCAGTTACACTCTCGTAATTCGAAAGAGAATTTTACGGGAAACGAAGTACGAGGGAGAGTATCCACTTGACGATTCGTAGCTCGCGAGAATCGGGTAGATCTTGATGAAAGAAGTCGCCGAGAATCGAATGTTTCGTAGAGCCTGATGAACGAAACTCGATAAACCGCGTCGTAAGGTCTGCAGAGTCGGCCGGTACACGTTACACGGGTCTAAAAAAAGTGCGGGTTCGAAAGGAACAAAGGTATTCTCGGTACTCACTCTCTCGCGCCTCGACGATGTTGAATTCCCGGGTTGCTTTTTCCGGATGAACGTCCTTCGCCTTCCCGGCCACGAGAACCGAGATCGGCAGGAGGACGTGCGTTGTCGCGTGTTCGGCCGCGGACGAATGTTCCGAGCGGTCGCGAGTTCCGAAACGAAGCGTAAGAGACGAGAAAGAGTGCACGTGGCGAGAAGGCAAAGCGCGGCCGCAAAAACCGGCCGAGTACGACACGACCTCGCCGACGGTCGCAACGAGACTGAACTTCCAGCCCGCTACTCCAGCCTGGAAACAGCTGCTCCGGCTGCCAGCGCCAGAAAACTACGTCGCCTGCCCGTAGAGCGGTACGCCGCGCCAAGTGCATCTTCTGCTGCGTGATCGCGCTCGCCAACTTGCCTCTCGCCTTGGGAAACCGCTTTTACGCCACGTCGAGCGAGAATTAATTGAAAGTTCCTTTGACGTTATTGTCTGCGGGGCCTTGAATCTCCGTTTTCTTCGTTTCGGTTTATTTTGTCGCCGGATAAATTCAAATCCAACCCGAACTCGCGGACCGTACGATAGTAGGTGGTTTACCTAAAAAAAAAAATCGGCTTCTCAGATTCCTTGATCTTTCCGCGAAAACGTGTTCAAATCGCATCGTTGTTTACACGGAACTGCCTGTGTCGCTCTATGCGCGTTTCGCTTAATTTTTTTTCATTCCCGAATCGTCGTATTCGAAATTCGTAGTTGGCGCGACAGACGCACGATCGGTCGCTTTTAGCCGGAGAAACGTACAGTACCCGGAAAACGATGAGTCTCCGAAGTCATCGAAAGGGGGAGGAGAAAGCATTGCCTCGAAAAAGATGAATACGCCCCTTCACTGACAGCTGCTCTCACGTGTAAATATTTACGTTCCGTGTGAGCCTCGAGGTCGTTCACACGACAACGGAAGCCCGTGGTCCCGGACGACGTCCAGCTCGTGCAATCGCCTGGGAATGCAAATTTAGATCGAATGTCCGTTCTCGACCGCTCGAGACCGGTTCGCGTAAAGTCCGTGGTAATTGGAAAAACTAACAGCACGATCGACCGTCGTTAAACGTCGACGTTCGACGATCCTACCGTTAAAATACATCCGAACGCCTACGATAATAAAATCCTCGTCGAGAAACGGTCGAAAGACGCTAAACGATCGAGCAAGTCGACGCCAGGCTTGATAAATTTTGACGCGTGTACGCGCACGTACGCGCTCAAGGGAGAGCTCGGTGCAACAGTATCGGTCTTTTATTGGCTGGGTGCTAATGCGCCTTTACTGCGTTTGTCCCGTCGTTTACCTACCGTACGTTGTAAACCGGCACAGGTGCCGGACCGAGGCTTATTAGAGAACGTATCGTTTCGAATCCGCGGCTGCCATGGCAACAAAGTTTATTATACCAAATCCGAGAGGAAAGTTTAGACGGGCGTTTAGGTGGTTGAACGACCGGCAGAGGTGTAGTTCGAACGCAACGACCAGTCCCCCCGACGATAAGACCAACTTCGAGGGAAGTCTGCAGCGCGAGTGGCCACGCAACCTTATCTCGGCACTTAGGTACGTACAGTAACAGCTGTTTGGTAGAACGCGGCAAATATTAATCTACGCGTTCTAGCTATCTTCGAGGCGAGTCCAACGGTTCCCGATTCGTGTCGATACTCGCCTAGAGAGGCAGACGATCCCATCGAGGGATTAAACGTCCGAAACTATTTTCGCGCCGGCTCTGAATCACCGAGCGCCTTTAATCGTTTAATCTTGTTTCAACAAGGTAGTCGACTGTACGGTTCACGCGTGGCCGATCAGCTCTCGCCAAGTCTCGGAGGTCCTTCGATCCTCGATGCTCTCGGCGCTGAAATTATTCAACCACCCGGTTTTTATCTCGCGTCTTGGCCACTTCGTTCAACAGTCCCTCCGCGTGTCTTCTCGCGGGAAACAAATCGTAGCTCTCTTCTTGCTCGTTGAAGAGCCGTAGCCACTTGTTTCAGCGCGGACGATCGGTTGTTCTGAAGTACGTCCGCGCATCCGAACCGTTTCCCCGGCGTCGTTTTCTCCTCCACGGTGCGGCCAAGTCCCGCATGCATAAGTAAATCCTCGTCGAACGCGATCGGGTATTTATTTAGACACTGGCTCGGAACTCGATGGCGCCAGAATATTTGCGATATTGCGGAGACTGCCTCGAGTGGGCGGCAATGGTTCAGGTGAAATGTTTATGCGCTTCGTAGTACCTGCACGGCCGAGTCTACCCTTTCAGCTGGAAGTAGAATTCACGAGAAAAGTCCATGGATTGTAGAGTACACGGTGAAGTATACATTTAAACGCGCCAGAGACTATAAACACGCGACCAAAGATCAATGTTCCGTACACGGTTCGACTCTCGTGCGATTTTTAATGTAAAAGACACGCATCGCGAAACACTAACTAGAATTCGATGCACCGTTATTTCATATCGGATCGCAATTTCATTTAGAGACACTGTATTCCGTTGCAAAGAAGCCGAAAGACTAAAACGAGAAATCGTGAAAACTTTTCGGACTCTTGCACAAACAGTAACAATAATGAACGGCGAAACTTGGGTCGAAGCATTTGCCTTGATCTCGGTTCGATACGAGCCCACGACAAATGGATATTTTAGTAATGCGTACTAGTAGAAATTCGAAAAATATCTAGCGGCCAACTGCATTGGAAAAAACATATTTCGACCAAGAGTGCCGAGGAACGTAAAGTTACACTTTGTTTACCTCTCTAATTGCGCGTTATCATGAAAAAAGGGACAAACACTGCACAAATTTCCAATACAATAACGATTATTACGATGTTCGGTGCACACGTAACGACAAAGTGGTAACGAAATAAGTTACGCGCACTGTATGGGTAACGTGGTTCACATACGCGTATTTGCATACTAATTTCGCAAATTTGTCTTCCGAACGACTATTCCGTTCTAGTTAAACCAACCAACTATCGAACGACCACTCGCACGAGTGCCTTCGTTATCGCTGTGGGCTAAGTTAAAGTCCCCATAGATCATGCGTAAACGTGTCCCGATGGAGCGTAGTAACGATGCTGAAACACGTTCGTGTTGCAGGATAATCGCGTGAACCGCTCGCGCACAACAGTTTTCCTAGTGTCCCACGCGTTTGATAACGTTTTCGCGTTAAGAAAATATTTGGTACATTTGAATTTAATTTTCAAGGACAAAGTCGCATCGATTACAGCTGATTTCTTAAGGATTTATCAGAAAACTCGAATGTTTCTACAGCGATATAGAAATTGCTCTTGCTTTTATCATTAACCGTAAAATCACAAGAATGTTGGCTGATGTCGCGCTAAAAGGTGGCACGAAAGATAACGTTAGAGAATGTTAGATAGGAGAATGTGTGTCGAGTAGTCTGCGACCCTTTTCGAATCTGTAACACAGGGTGGCCAAGAAGCCCGCTGCGCCATGCATTATGCAAAGGCACAAAGTAGAAACGAACGGGCTGCAGGTAACAGGGATGTTGAATCCGCAATGCAAATTTCACGCGAAAACTTTCGAACGGTTGTCTTGGCCTCGAATGTTCCCCTTTTTTTTTGTAAATAATTTAGTCTTATTCGATAGAGGGTATCTGGCGACTCCATTTCGGTATCTTTTGTCTTGTTTGAACGAGAAAAGAATAAACGACGAACTCGCGTTTTATTCTACGAGTGCGAATAAATTAAAAAAGAAGATTCGTACTGCACGCGTTATAATTTTGGTGTTCGTATCTTCGATAGCCTGAAAATGTTGAACGCATCGTCTAAACAGTACCTACCCTGTTCCGTTTCCCATAGTGGTCACAGGTAAGAAGTGAGACGAGCGATCCCCGTCTCGTGTACCAATAAACAGGTCAAATTACCGTCAGACCACCGGTAAGAGTTACTTCACGGTGAATTGGGTCACCTGTTCCTCCGGTCTCTTTAGACAGGAAGTCGTTGAAGTTCGTCGATTACGCGATGGTACTCATCGTCCACCACTGTGCATATTAACCAGCAATAGCTACGTCGCGAAAGAACCTTAAGAACTTCGTCCGTTGTATTCTGTTGACAAATGGAAGGGATGATCGCTCAACAATAAGAGAAATTGGAAATGGAAGGCTCACGTTTGAGAGAAGGAAGCGGATCATTGATAGATTACAGACCGACGATTAGATGGGAGTAAGTGGAGGCATATAATTTTTCTTATTGCACTCGTTACCTCGATACTTAAGGGAACTTTCAGCCCTGTTTTCCTGCAATTGTCGAGGTTCTACTGTATCTCATTATTTACACGGACGGGCGTAAAAAATGAACGCACGAAGCTTGATTAAAACGAAGTGCAACCGGTTATGCGAAATAATAGCAGCAGAGGAGACGACTACCCGAGATTATTTCCTTTTGAGTCGGAGCCGTTGGCGGGTTGGCTCCGTAACGATTAGGTCATCTTCACCCTTGCGGCATTTTCATCCGCCGTGACAAAGCTTCAACGTATCCCGGATGCGATGATTATCGTTAAGAATCCCAGCGAGTCTTATTGTCCCCCTTGCTTTCGCCGATCCACGCTGGTCTTCTCTTTTCCTCGTCACCCCAGTGGATGATTCGTTCTCTTTCTGCGGAGACAGGACGACCACGTGCGCCCTGTCGAGGCCCACGCGACTCCCATTACGACCAATCGACCCTTCAAATACACTCTTTAACGGCGCGGGCGATTCTTCAATCTCGCCCTGGAATGCGTCTTTGGCAAGTGGTACACGCTTGTCGGAATTATAATATTATCTAGTTGGATTGCAACCGGACAAGAAGAATCACGAGGTCGTTGTGCAACAATGTATACCGTTTTGACTCGGTAGTCGAGAGTTATCGCTAGTAAAACGTGCAATTTATTCGTGACGATTGTCGCCTTCTATTCTTGCGCAATGATACTCGTGATTGTTGTTAAAACAAAAGTGAAATGAACGGTGGATGGTGGAAGAATATACAGAGATAATTTCATAAAATGTCGATTCATAAATAATTTCGGAGGTCAGTTCAACGCACAAAACAATAAAAAAGAAATCTTATAAACACTTATCCTATCGAATCTTCTTTCCGAGTTACATGTATTTCTTTAGAGTTTCAATTATTCTCGATATGTTCGTGAATTACGAAACACTCTATATCTTTCAGAATTGCGCTCTCGAATTTGAACAGTACGCGGAAAAATGAATACACAATTATATACACATTGTAATGTAAACGTTCATTTTGTATTTTGTATCTACATGTAGGAGCATGGGCGTTTCTCACCTTCACCGAAGCATTTGTATATAAATCAAATATAATTCCTGTAACGGAAAAGAAATGTTTTTATAAAGCTGTTTACTCACATACTCCTGTATAATTATTCGTAAAGTATAAAATTACTTTCCTGTTTACACGCTTTCTATTCTTAATACAATACCGTGGCTTATATGTCATATATATATATGACGAATATATATATGATGAAAAACGTTCCCTTAAAAGGGAAACTTGAACGTTTGTATTATATATAGTAATCGTATTGTGTGTGATATATATATACTATATATAATACAAACGTTCAAGTTTCCCTTTTAAGGGAACGAGAAACATGGGAACGTTTTTCCTTCTATGATAAAAAATTCGGTGACAGAAACATTTCTTAAGAATGAGCTAATAGATACAGATGCACATCGATTATATTATTATGATACATATTTCATAAATTTTATAAAAAACAATGAACATATAGAGTCGGAGAATAATCGATTACATAGAAATATTAAGTAAAGTCAGCTCAATATATTAAAGTTTATATGTATAGTTTACCCTAGTAATTCACACAGAAGAAAGGATATGATTGACTTCCACCAGCACCGTTACTTTCTCATACGGAACAATTGCACACATTAGAAACACAATTAATATTTTTCATTCTATCATGGAAATAAGTAAGTGGCACGTTTAAAGCATTGGCCGTTTGAAAACAATCCTGCAATCGTAAACATTATATAAAAGTACGTATGAAACTTAATAAATATAGTGTTACATCGGAAGAGTGAAATAAAATTGATCGTATAAGCATACATTATCAATTTCGCAACTAACATATTGTATTTGTTAAATGAAGAGCATGTACCTGTTACTATTAAAATTAGTACGAAATTCAATTTGGACGGGGAATCTTTTGGCACATAGTGGTCCATAGCTTAATGGCACTTTCAAGCCACTCTTAAAAGTGGATAAATTAATTGTGTTGATATTTTATTTCCTAAAGTTGCTCTACTATATCGTGATCGTTTTTGTAAGATTTTTGCTTAAAACTATTTTTTTGCGAGTGCTTCGTTCTTTGTAACTCTTTAGCGAAATACATTATCGTTTTCTTGAGTCCTTCGGCTAATGGAACTTTCGGCTCCCAATTCAAATATTTCTTCGCTCTAGTAATATTGGGTCTTCTTCTTTGAGGATCATCCTCAACCGCGGCAAGCTCAACGACTTTACTATTTGTACCAACTAGATCCTTTATTATAAGTGCAAATTCTGCAACCATTGAAAAATATATTTTGTATAATTCATGTATTTTATATTAATATGTATGCACTTATTTACCTTCTATGGTGTGCTCAACAGGATTTCCAATGTTCACAGGTTGAGTATAGTTAGACGCCATTAAGGCAACTAGTCCATCGACCAAATCGGACACATACTGAAAAGATCGCGTCTGTTTTCCACTACCATATATTGTAATCGAATCGTTCTGTAATGCTTGCAAAATAAAATTCGAGACTACACGACCGTCGTTCATATGCATTCTCGGCCCAAAAGTGTTAAAAATTCGGGCAACGCGCACCGAAACACCTTCTTGCCTCATGTAAGCATAACTTAATGTTTCGGCAACACGTTTTCCTTCGTCGTAACAAGCTCTTGGCCCTGAAATAATTTTGTTACAAAATGGCCGTTTTGTCATAATTAAACGGTACTTAGGACTTGTCACGGTAATATAGACAATATTTTACATACCTATAGGATTTACATGGCCCCAGTAAGTTTCTGCTTGAGGATGCTCGTTAGGATCTCCGTAAACTTCGGATGTACTAGCAATTAAAACTCTTGCTCCTACCCGTTTTGCAAGACCTAATACATTTAGTTAAACAATATTTGAAATGTATCGTACTTATTTGGATACATTACGTCTTGTATTTGAATAGATAACATCTGTTATGTAATGTTACTTACCTAATATATTTATTGTACCTAAAGTATTTGTTTTTATTGTTTTTACTGGATTAAGCATATAGTGCGGTGGACTAGCTGGGCTGGCAAGATGATAGATTTCGTCAACTTCTAAATAAAGAGGTCTAACTATGTCATGGTGAACAAGTTCAAAGTTCTCGTGACCAACCCAATGTTCAACATTACGTTTTCTTCCTGTGAAGAAGTTATCTACAACTATTACTTCGTGACCAGCGAGCATCAAACGGTCAACCAAATGTGACCCGACAAAACCTGCTCCACCCGTGACCAAAATTCTCTTTCGATTTTTATAATTAAGAAATTTCACTGTTGGAAAATCCTTTGAAACTCTGTTCTCAATTTTAGCTTCGAGATGCTGTAATTTACCCTCTAATTCACGAATTCGTGTCTTTGCCTCTTCAATATTTTTAATGTCATTGTAAGTTCCACCTTCTGCTTCTTCAATTTTTTGATTCACAGTTTCAATATTATCCAAATTTCCAACACGAGATTTACGGTCCCTTGGGTGAACTCTAGGAAAAGATTGTTCTTCTTCTGGACTAACTAATGTTTTATAGAATCCTAACACTGCAATATTTGGAAAGTATGACTTTCAAAAATAATAAATAACACCGTAGCTGCTGTTTCAGGAAATATTACTTATAACTGATAAATAAAAAAAAATAAAAGTAATATAATATTTATTAACCCTGAAACACTTACCTAATATAACACAAATCACGGAAAAGGCAACCTGTTTCATCTTTCGTGGAGTGACAACCATGCTTTAACATTGCACATATCTCAGTTGAAGGTATTAATGTTAATTTTCCTTGAATTTGTCACAAATTGTCAACATAACATACGATGAAAGCGATAGATAATGCTCGATCGGACCAGACGTGTCATGTTTCGGACTTCACGATTAAAAAACATAACCTCGCACCACCAGACAGCTCGACGCGAAACTCGCTATTTTTGTGCAGTCCGTGTATCGTTTTCGTTTAATTATTGACGTAATGCAGGTGCTGCTATCTGAGCAGCGTAACACAAACGTTCCACAGATTTTGTTTCTTATTATCTGTTTGGCCTGACGTATCATAAGCCGATAACTTAACCTCAAAATTCCAGCATACACGCGCACGCAGGCGCAGATCCTGTTTTTTGATTGATATATAAGGCTGTGGCAGTACAAAGGAAACATCTCAAGTACTTTTTCTGGAGTCACGGTGGCAGTGGCATTTGAAACATGGCAGACGTCATTGATTGTAATTTTCCTGTTTGGGGCCTTCTGCCTAAAAAAGAAACTGGTGTCACTCAATTTCTTACCAAATATCCGGAATATGACGGTCGAGGAGTCATCATCGCGATTTTCGATTCTGGAGTCGATCCTGGGGCTCCTGGTATGCAGGTACGAAAATTTTTGTACAGACACGCCTCGCGATTGTTCAAATCGTAATTTTTTTTCCTTCTTAATTTTGATACAAAATTGTTCCTTTCCCTGGACATTATACAGTTTCAAAAATCTTAGTACCGCGAATGTAATTATTTTACTAACAAGTTTCTGTTTATTTTTTCTGTATACAGAATGAGAAACTTTGCATATTTCCGTTTTCGATCGAAAAGTAAACGCGGTATAAGTTATTTATTTTTTAGTTAATTTGGCTAGCAGATTTCCGTTTTATTTTTAAGTAATAAGTAATTACTATTGTATTCCCGATTTTATATGCGTTAACAATGATTACCTGTATAGTGTTTGTAAAGTTTTATGATCATCATGTACTGAAATGGATTGTAATAGTCATTCAGTCCTACTAATAAATATCTACATACTTATGTTTATCATTCTTCCTTGTATGATTATGTTTAAAAAATAATAAAAGAAATTTTTGCTTTATCATTGAAAAACCAATTTATATGGAAATAAAATTAAATGTTTAGCTATGTAACAAATGTATTTCTTGTAGGTAACTACAGATGGAAAACCAAAAATCATTGAACGCTATGACTCCAGTGGAGCTGGAGATGTAGACGTCAGCAAGATTGTACAAGCACCCGATGGATACATAATTGGTATAACTGGCCGTAAATTAAAGGTATAATTGAAACATTAGTACAATAATAGTGGTAATGACTAAATTGTAGTATATTTGTTAAATTAATAGTGATTAATGTATGCAATATTCCATAAAAGAAAAATATTCATTTCTTATTCTTCAAAATGTATTATTCTTTTTCAGGTACCAGCCAATTGGCGAAATCCTACTGGACAATATCACATTGGAGTACAAAATTTATATTCATTATATCCAGGAAAATTAAAAGAAAGAGTATTATTAGAACGGAAAAAACGACTGTGGGACAGTTGTCAAAAAACTGCACTAGCAGAAGCATCTAGAGAACTACAAGTAAATAACCACATTAACTATATTTTTACATTTTTATTTGATATTACATATACTAGAAATAAATTGATTTAATTTATTATGCAACTTAATTTTGTCACACATACAAAATCAATATTAAATCTGACATAAGTTCTCTTTAATATTGCATACTGTGCTGGTGATTATTTTTAACTCTTGTTTTAAATTGGAAATTTGTATAATAAATGAGTTATAATGACCTATATGTTAACATATGTATTCAAGAGCTAGGATGTAAATAGGATTGTAGACCATGTGATCCAAAGATAGGGTTGTTGTGGGTACATTAAACCATTCAATCAAATGAGGCCAGTTTCACAATGTGTCACAGTGATCTCTATTTAATGCTATATTTATATTTGGCAGTTTGATCTATTGTAAAGCCATTGATTCATTACATAATAGTACTTAGATAAAACATGCAAACTTTATATATTTTTGATCTGTTACTTTTTTATTTACACAGAATATGTTATATTAATGAAATTTCTTATGCTTTCTAGTAATATTTCCAAAGAACAACAAACTTAATTACATTATAAGTAAACATATTGCGTTCATATACAATCTTTAATTGAAACAAAAACAATATGATTTTTATGTTCTATAACTATCGTACATAGGAATTTGAAGCAGAGAATCCACAGTTAACGACTTTAGAAGAAAGGCTAAAGAAAGAAGAACTTGAGGCAAGAGTTGAAGTACTAAATAATATTGAGAAAAACTATTCTGATGTAGGACCTACTTATGACTGTGTTGTTTTCCATGATGGTGAGATCTGGAGGTAAATATGTGTAAATGATACTTCTGTGTCTACATGCATTTACAAACTTCAATTTCTACGAATATTAATTTTTAATTTAATCTTTTCATCTTCTGTTGTAGGGCATGTATTGACACTTCAGAAGAAGGCAATCTGGAAGGTGGTGTATACTTGGGAGAATATACAGTGACAAGAGAGTATGCACCTCTTATACCCGAAGATCAGCTAAATATTAGTATCAATGTTCATGATGATGGAAATACATTGGAAATTGTTAGTTTGTGCTGTAAGTTCTAAAAAGATATTTTCCTTTTCTCTTTAACAAATAAAATGAATATTAAAATAACAATGCTACAATTCATTTTTTGTTGCAGCAAGTCATGGTACACATGTAGCTTCAATTGCAGCAGCAAATTTTCCTGATAATCCAGAATTAAATGGTGTAGCTCCTGGTGCACAGATTATTTCAATAACTGTTGGAGATGGTCGTATTGGCACAATGGAAACAGGGACTGCTGTGGTACGGGCAATGATACATATAATGAAACATAAGGAAAAAATACATGTAATAAATATGAGCTATGGAGAACACGCACATTGGTCTAACACGGGAAGAATAGGAGAATTAATGAATGAAGTTATTGATGAGTATGGTGTAACATGGGTGTCATCTGCTGGTAACCTTGGACCAGCTTTATGTACTATTGGTTAGTTGACAAAATTTGAAGAAGATTCGATATGTACTTAAAATGTTCACATCTTTTAAACTTCGTCCATTTTAAAATCATACAGGAACGCCACCAGACATTAGTTCCAGCAGTATCATTAGTGTCGGTGCTTATGTTTCTCCTGACATGATGGTAGCTGAATATTCTTTAAGGGAAAAGATGCCAGGCATGCCGTACACATGGTCGTCTCGGGGACCGATGATTGATGGAGGAGCTGGTATCACTGTTTGTGCTCCCGGAGGAGCTATAACAAGTGTTCCTAATTTTACATTAAGAAAAAGTCAGCTTATGAATGGTACAAGTATGGCTAGTCCACATGTAACTGGAGCTGTTGGTACGTATATAATTATTTATATTAAAATGTACAAGCATTGCATGTTAATAAAAAGAATATACTTTAATGAATTCGTTTATATTACAGCTATACTCATATCGGGACTTCTTGCCAAAGGTTGCCCTTATTCCCCATATAATATAAAAAGAGCTCTTGAAAATACTGCTCTGTATATACCGAACCTAGATCCTTTTGCACAAGGTTCAGGGCTGTTGCAAGTTGAACATGCATTTGATAATCTTCTTACATATAAAAATGTTCCTGAAAGGGACGTAAGATTTTCCATTAATTGTGGTGCAAATAACCCTAAAGGGATTCATATGAGAACTGGTATCATTGATCGGCCAAAAGATTTTGTCATTACCGTTGAGCCTGTATTCCTTAATAGCGAAAATACTGGTACAATTTTACATATTTGTTACTAATATTATGTAATTTTCAATTGGGTTTAATTTATTATAATACTTAAATACCTTTATAGATCCAGCACTTAAGATTGCTTTCAATTTAAAATTGACTTTAGTGTGTGATGCATCTTGGGTGCAATTTCCAACACATTTGGATTTAATGCATATGGCTCGTGCGTTCGCTATTAGAGTTGATGCCACTAATTTACCAGAAGGCGTTCACGCAACTAGGTAAAAAATGAACACAACTTAATAAAATATTTTTTTAATTGTATTTACGATGTATAACATCGATGCTAATTGCACTTTACAGTGTCAGAGCATATGACGTAACAGATATTGGAAAAGGACCAGTGTTCCAAATACCAATTACTGTAGTGCAACCGCAAACACTGCCAAAAACTGCGATCCTTCCAGATTTGTCGTTTACGAACGTTTTATTTAAACCCAATACTATTCACCGACATTTCATTCTTGTTCCAGAAGATGCGACGTGGGCAGGTAAACCTTTTCTGCAATATATTTCAATGTATATATTATGGGATGTATCGTATCAATGTTTTTATTTGATTCCCATTCAGTTATTAGATTGAAAAGCTCGGAAAAGGAAAAAAATGGAAAATTTGTAGTTCATACTATTCAGTTGAAACCTCGTTTAGCTTGCAAAACTCTTGAAGTTAATAAAATGATTAGCGTTACTTCTCAGTCAGAAACTGTTCAACCATTTGCTGTTCAGGTACTATAAATTTCTATTATATAATTTCACAAAGCCTGTGATATTACTAAATTGAATTTTGTTGTAAATATGTTTAGGGCGGATTAATCTTAGAAGTGGTTATTGCAAAATATTGGGCAAACTTAGGTAATATGTTGATCGACTATTCTATAGAATTTCATGGTATTCGTATGATAAATGGAAATCTTACGATGCAATCTGGAGATGGAATAAATCGTTTAGAATTACGAAGTTCGCTTAGAACTGAGGAAGTAGTTCCTAGTATTTTCCTCAAATCGTCTGTGCAAATTTTAAAGTATGTACACTTAACATTTAAGTTATCATATATATTGTTCATTTTTTATTTTACTCTTAAACATCTTTTTTTCTATTTTTACAGACCCATTGATGCAGTGATTGCTCCTTTACGGGAACGAGATATTATTCCACCTTCGCGACAGATTTATGAATTGCAATTAACGTACAAGTTTTATTCTGCAAAAACAACTGAAGTAACTCCAAATGCAGCATTGCTTAGCGACCTATTGTATGAAAGTGAATATGAGAGTCAAATGTGGATGATTTACGACTGCAATAAACAACTTATATGTTGCGGAGATGCATATCCGTCTAAGGTAAATTCTACTTATATATTAACATTGAAAGATAAATTAACAATGTAATGTTTTATTGCAGTATACTATTCAGAAATTAGAAAAAGGTGATTACATTTTGAAAATGCACGTACGGCATGAAAAGAAAGACTTATTGGATAGGTTAACAGATATGCCATTACTTCTAAGCCAAAAGTTGAGCAATCCAATTAGTCTAGATGTATATGCTAATCAATCGCAAGCTATTACTGGTGGAAAAAAGATGCTAGCAGCTTCAATTCCACCTGGACATATAATTCCATTGTATATTGCTCCTATGTCCAATGAAAGCAAGTAAGTAGCTAAATTTAAATAAAAAATTTTGTTACTTTTTCACTACTATTCTGTTTCATAAATTACGTTCGACTAGTGTTGTAAAACATTTTAAACTATGATGTTCAAGTATGTATAAAACATTGATTGTAAGTCAAAAAATGCACAAGTAATTTTATTGTAATTTTAAAATGTAAATCTATATGTTCAAAAGATGTTAGGTTGAGAAGTATGAATAATTTAAATGTCTATTTGCTTTCAATTTTTATTAGTTTTTTTTGTAAATTATTATATTCAAATTATTTTACATGATTATTATCCTTTTTTTTTACATAAATGTAAATGATTCATTTCTAAAGTGCTATTAAGGTAATTTTCTTTTATTTATTTTTTTTTCATCCAACATTGCAGCACGGAAGATATGTAAGTACATATGTTTACTATCCTTTTTTTTTGTCACATAAATATAAATGATTCACTTCTAAAGTGCTGTTAAGGTAATTTTCCGTTTTTTTTTCTTCATCCTACATTGCAGCATGGAAGATATGTAAGTACATATGTTTTCTATCCTTTTTTTTTTGTCACATAAATATAAATGATTCACTTCTAAAGTGTTGTTAAGGTAATTTTCCGTTTTTTTTTTCTTCATTCAACATTGCAGCGGGGAAGATATGTAAGTTTATGGTATTATTTTATAAACATTTTTGCACATTTACATACTTTGAACATAATTTTAAAAAAAGTATTAAGTTAATCAAAATTTTATTTTGAAATACTTGAAATATTGATTTACAGTGACATACTTCCATTAATTTTATTATAAAATTAATTGCATAATACATTGATCTGACATAATCCAATTGTGTGAAAATTAGCTTACCTAATTAAAACCTTTTGGTGTAGTCATTTTGAACATGCATTATGTAAAATTTTGACTTATCAAAAAAGTTGCAAAAAATTTATTACAAAAATAATTGTGTGAAAATTTACAAATATAAGAGTAAAATATTTTGTTTACAGTAGTTTTTTTCTTTGTTTTATTATATTTGTGACATTAAATACTTTTGATAAATGTTGTGCATTTTTTCCTCAAAGGCTTCATTCAATTGTTTTAATAGTTTTATCTGCCGGCTTTGTTTGTAATTGCTCTAGTAGCGAGTACTTAAAACAATGCCCAATATTAACTCACGCGAATTGGAATTGATTTCTTCCTTCTTTATTTCAAAGAATTTTCAAAGGTGCTACCTTAGGTAGTTACCTGCAGGGTACATTGACTTTCTGCAAGGACGAAATTGGAAAGAAAGTGGACTGTCACTCGTTTAAATATATTTTATCCGAACCATCCAAAACGGGTAGTAATAAAACGGGTTCTGGTAATAAGGCAGACAAGGAAAAGACTACCAAATGGGATGAATACAATGAAGCACTTAGAGATTTGAAATGCAGTTGGCTTGGAAAGCTGGGTAATCAGATTTTTCATGAATTTATTACTATTTATATATGAATATATATCATACGAAATGTTATCATTACCATACGAATGTTTTGTTTTTTTTTCGGTTAAAATTCTGCAAATAGCGCCTTCTTCGAGTAAGTTCTTATAATATAATCAAAGATTATTACAATATTGATGTTTTAGAACCCCATAGAGTCCGATTTAAATAATGACTGAATTCCGTAATTACCACCAATCTTATTCCTATACATGTATATGTAATGTGTAACAAATAATTTACACTGCCTGTTTCTTCTTTTGTAATTGATATTCAAAGAAAATTATTAGCAACAATTGTATGTCAGTGTGATAGTAAAATGATGTATTAATATCTAAAATCGTAATTACTTGTACAGCATTGTATAGCATAGAAATATTGTCATATGACAATACAAATGTTAATTATAACATATATATAATTAATTTATTGCTTTTGATAACAGAACCTGGAGAATACGCAAATTTATTATATGGAGAATTGAAGAATCTCTTTTCGGATCATTTACCCGTTCACACTGCCATGCTGACTTCATTGGATTCCCCTGAAGCCCTGCGTCATGTACCACATGATGATCTCTCAGAAAATGCTATTTCTCTTGCAAACCAAATAATAACCGTTGCTGATGCTGTAATTACCAACATAGATCAGGATAAACTATTAGCATACTATGGTTTAAAAAATGATCAACGTCCTGATGCAGCAAAAATTAAAACAACTATGGAGAAACAAAAGAGCAGCTTAATAGAGGCACTAGTGAAGAAAGGATGTGCATTAGCACGATTGTACGTGCACAACATGAAGAAAGGAGAGGGTGATCGTGCATCGTACGAACATTTATTAGAAAGTGTTACAAACCATTGGCAAGAAGTACAGAAATTTGCTGAACCAACTGATAACAAGGCAAGGAATAGATATTATTCTGTTAAAATTTAATGACTACTTTTAATTGTATAAAGAAAGTATGTAAAAATGAAATATTTTTTTTATTCATAGGTCCTTATTCTTTCAATGTGGCAAGCCCACATTAATAATCATAGCGCTCGTTATTTGAAACTACTGATGCGTTGCTACGAAGATACACCATTAAAAGAGATTGACGAAAAATGCATAGAAATTGCAAGTAACTTAGGATGGAAACATTTATCGTGTCATATCACCTCAAGTATACCAACACGTTACCCTACTTCATACAAATCGTTTTGATCGATGGTAAATGAATAATATTTAAATTATAATAGAATTTTTAAATTTTCATAATTATAAAATATATAGTAATACATTTTAGGTATTATAAAATCAGTGTTTGACGTCTTGATGAGAGGAGATTTAATTGTGGAAAGCAGTTTCCTATGCAGCTCTGTAATGACAGAGGTGTTTCTGTCGAGTCATTCAGATGTATTAAACATTTAGGAAGTTATAATTTTACTCGTATTTAAAGAAAAAAAAAAAAAAAAGAAAAAATGACTCTAGAAAAATATTTTAATTTTCGAACATAAGAAAATACATCATATTCATAATCACGCATATGATTTGCTTTATGAAAACCACGGAATAGTAAAACAAACACTATAAACAATGATGTGAAATATATCTTCAACAAACGAAGCAATTTATTGTTACTTGCCAAGGAAAAGTGTAACGATATGTGTACATGTATCTACTTGCACAGAGAAGACGTTACATCACTTTATCGAAAGTATCATTGTTTTAATACTGCATTTTTATGGCGTTTACCGCGTGAAAGAAGAAAAAAGCGTCAGAGTATCATGGAAACTGTTATCAATTTAGAAACTGAATTTTGTTAAATAACAATGTGTTACTCGAAAACATTCATTTCAACTAACATAATGTATATCATCCAAACTCATCTAGGTTTTTCCATTTTTACAATATATTGAATGTAAATATATATATATACATATACACATATGTATACATACATGTATTTTCTTTACATCCACAAAATATACTTTATTCTATTAAATTCTATTATTTATAACTGTATACACGATTTATATCAGCACGAAATTTCTGTAAACTCTATTTTCAATGTCTGATGCAGAACGAATGCTGCATACAACCTGTTTTACATTTTACACAATAAGTACTATCTGCACTCATATATATAGAAAAAATTAATGAATATCTATGATGCTCTTTAAATTTTGTGAAAGCTGAATATAAACAGCAATTCTTGTTTTTTGACTGTAACCAGAAAATTACTGCATAATTGCAGAATATAATAAATCAATATTTATTGTACACATTACAATTATAACATTACAAATGAAGTGTTACGACGCAAAAAGGCAAGATACGAAGCATAAAATTTGTTTTTATTAGGGAAATGTTATTGTAACAAATATATCTAGTTGAATTAGATTTTAATATACTAGATTCATTATTAGAAAATAAAGCTTGAGTATCTTGACGAAAAATTGTACCGTTTTTATTAAATGACTGAATACGTGTATAATAAATATACTAATCACAGTTTCCGAACTTTAAATATACTTTTCATATCATTGCTATATTAATTGATTAACTAAATGTTAAGAGTTAAATTGTATCAATTTTTAAACATATATCAATTTTGTATAGAGTGCTTGATTTTACTGAAATCCAACATGAAGATATACACACAAGTTTAACTACAATTTCTGTGAATTGATCAGTTTGAACTTAGAACAAAATGTATTTCTGAACCAGTTTCATGGCTCCTATTAGCCGAAACGTAAAATTTTTGTAAGAATACATTGAATCAAGGTAACTAAGAAAAAATGCTTTCGAACGCAAAATTTATGAATAACAAATAATACGTCAACCAAAAAGTTGTATAAAGTTATGTCCTTGTCGACCAACTCTCACTTTCCTTCATATATAAAAGAATGTTTTCATAATGGTGTCACAGTATATTGGTATAATGAAGAATTTTCTCAAAGTCAATATCCGCCAGGACAAAAAAGTAACAAAATATTTATCTTAATTGTATCGCGTTAAATAATATGTATGATTTTCGATATATTTTAATTTTGCTCCAGTTAGTAAAGCATGTACTCTTATTTGTCTCCTTGTGGCACAACGAATATCAGAAACAGGATTATTAGTATACAATATAGACAAATGCCCTGAAATTACTGCTCATATAGCTGAAGCAATGGTAGAGGGTAATGCTATCTATTCATGGATTGTTGAACAAGGATTGGTTTCTGACCCATATCTCAGTACAGCAGAGGCATTAAAATTTGGGGGCCAAAGTTTAAATATATTAACAGAATGGGTACAGATTTGGTATACATATTTCCATAACATTTTGGTAATATTTCCATAAATTTCTTTATGTATTACAGACATTTAAAATATTTTACGAAAGACTAGAAAAGGGTTTGTACCACCATATAAGTAATTTTCTACATAAATGGTATGCATCACCAAAATCTAAGCACTTGTTCATGCTTCTTATTACCTGTGGTCGTACAGTTTTATTTATATTTCAAGAAAATACTTACATGGTAAGTTATTCACTAAAATTCGCAATTTTAATCAAATCAAGAATAATCAAATATTCTTTTTTTTAAGGTAACTTTTTTCGATTCGCATAGTCATGATTCAGTTACAAATCCAAATCGGGGATTAGTCATTGCGCAGGTAAGACTTTATAATTATATATAATAAAATGAACCTTCAAGAAATCTTGCGAGATTTCATATTTTTAAGTGATAGTAATAAAAATACATATCATACTAACAATAAACAAATAATATAGACAACAATGGACAAGTTGAAACTTTTATGCGATTGGTACACTGAGGATATAGTAAATAAATGTTACAATACGAAAGCAAATCAATACGAGTTAGCTTTTTTATATCCAAATGATACAGCATGTTCTGGCTGTAGTTCTTCATGCACCTGTGGTAATCATTACAAAAAGCATAACAATAAATTGTTGTGCACATGTAAACATCTTAAAAACTATATGAATATATTAAAAAAAAAGGTAAAATTTAAATATAAGTGAGAAATTTATTTCATTACTGTGGTTCAAACTATTTTGCTTAAAATTAAATACTGCAGTATAATAAGTGTAGAACATACTACCTTGTAAATTAAGATTGATAGATTTATTTACATTATATACAATGTCTTTTTAAAGCTATTACAATTCTTTATTGTTCACGCAATGTTGAAACTATTAAAAAAATAATGTTGCTTGAGTATGAAAATTATATTTTTTTTTAACAGTATCACATAAATGAAATTTAATGTACATGTTTGTGAATTTTTGTTCGTATTGCGTAAACGTATTCCCGACATTTAGCTGGACTTGTTTTATATTGAATACATTACTCAGAATCTTTATCACTTTATCTATTTCAATATTTTTATAAAATA
The DNA here is from genome assembly GCF_051014685.1 of Ptiloglossa arizonensis. NCBI lineage: Eukaryota > Metazoa > Arthropoda > Insecta > Hymenoptera > Colletidae > Ptiloglossa > Ptiloglossa arizonensis. The sequence goes on from NC_135048.1 coordinate 35,303,849, forward strand.
TAATTCAAAATTTGTGGACAACGTATGTTTGCTAATTTTCTACTTTGCACCTTTGAATGTCACTATACTTAAACAGATATAATGTTTTGATTTCTTAACTGTTATATACGTTTCTTTACATAATGTTTCTTTAATATCTTTGTATTATATATAAATTAAAGTGATTAATGGTATTGAAAATTCATGTGTACTGTACTAAAAAACTATGCAAGCATTAATCACGCATTGTATTGTGAAATAAAAACGATAACATAAAATGTAAGATAGTATTTATAGTTATTGCTTTGTAGTGCAAACGAAAAATTTGTTACGAGAATTAAATCTGTTTTCTACAGAAAATACGATTTCTTGTTAATACCGTCACATAAATTACTTTTACACAATTACAAATTAATTAAAAGAATTGCATTCTTTCAAATTATTGAAAGAATGCATCTAATCTGCAATAATCATAAATGAAACTCATAATTCAAACTTGTAAAAAATTCTTAATTTATTTCTTCTAACATCTATAGTACCTCAGAATTACAATATAAATATGCCTGTTTGCTAATAAAACAAAAACAAATCTTTGTCTGAGAAAAAATAAGTATAGAAGTGCCAAAATTGCATTATGTTTAAAATACAGATTTTTTTCTCTTCGTGTCTTTTTGTATGTATATTACAAGTGTTATGTAGAGTGTCGTAAAATACATTTAATAACAATTTGTAATAACGCAATTTCCAGAAATCACTATCTACATAATCGTGTAAACGAATCATTCGTATATTTTTCCTTTTGAAGCCAAACTCTTGAAAAATAATGCGGCGAACGTTTTCTTCTGATGTTTACAAATACCGTCGGTAATTGAGCAACATTTTCCACTGTTACTACGCTTTTCAAACAGCAAACTCATTATACATCATATTACTTTGTACAGATGAATGTATAACATTGTAAATTTAAACATAATAATGTTACAAGGCTTTAACATTAATGCAATTTTGACTTAAATCGATAAGTCTCTAATTTTATATTTTATATAAATTCATATTTTATATGAAAGTAACTTTTTGTTTACAAGCAATTTACATTATAGGGTTATTATACAGCATGATTGACTCGAATAATTATAGCACTCTTGCCTCGCTGTCATATATTCTGTACACAAAGTAAAATGACGTTGCTTCATCAGAAAAATATGATCAAGTATCACTTGATTATATGATTTTATAATTGAATAAATAAAGCTTTTTTCACATGAAGTTAAAAATGTAATAAGATGTTAGAGAGATTGACGAACTCGAGGCTGGGCCCACTCTACAAAATCATCTATCAACACAGGCCAAGCTCCTTCTTCATCGTAATTACTCATATCAGGATTGATCATAAGTGCAAAATCTAATAGTAAATTCCATGTATCTTTTGGGATTGATCTCTTATGATGTTCCTAAAAAATATTATTAACCATTTTTATGCTAAAAAGTATTATTAACTGTAATTGTTTCATCTCCTTTGTGGTTTCATAAAGACTAATCAATAATTATAGTAATCTTTTGATGTATGTGCATTATTAAATTACGTCTGACCTGTAAAAATTGACACCACAATGGCAGGAACTTGAATTTATCATCTAATACAATGTTCCAATAGGCAATTGCCATATCAAGATCTAAACCCTTCTGCCCTGGATTTTTTGCATAATTGAATGTGAAGTGGTAAAAATCTTTAAATTTCTGGGATTCTCTTAATTCATTTTCTAAATTACTTAAGCGAGCTTTTAATTTATCTATATTGTCCACACTGAAAGAATAATTTCACAGATTTATGTTAAAGTATTGTGAAGAATCTCATTTTTAATTTAACCAATAAGATAAAGAAGTATTTTAAGTTACCCTAAATCCATCATGCCATTCATAAATTCGTCTTTAGTAAATACACATTGTGTTTCTGCTCGAAATTTCCATGCGATGATTAATACTAATTTACTTTCAGGACTTAAACCCAGATCATCTAAAAATTTCATTATTCCATCTGCTGTAATTTTATCTGGTTCATTTGGATCTGTTTTGATTATCAAAGCAAATATAATGTAAACATTAGTAAAATGTTGATTAAATTTTAGAAATAAAAATTAGATATTCTTTAATATAATTACCTTGATAACGACTAAATAATATTTCTAATTTCTTTTTATCCACTGAAATTTTTGGTTCCTTAAAATAAGCTTCAGGATTTTGAAAATAATTGTCACTCGCCAGATCTAATTTCCAATCGTTTTGCGCTAAACAATATATTGCTGTTTGTTCTCCAGTTTGTGTAAATGTAATAAATTTCTTTACTTTGTCTCTTTGCGAGAACTTTAACTTATGCTGCAACAGAAGTTAAATACAATATTTTATTATAACAAATTTTTGTTATTAACATGACAAAAGAACAAAATTGTCGTTCGTTTTTTATTACACAAACTTGCACACCATTCTAAACAGAAAATTTCGGCGTAAATGTATATCTATGAAGTTTCAAGTTTCGAAGCATTTGCAACCCTGACATCGACTTCAAAGGAGATTCATAAACAAACGAGATTTCGTTACGTGTACAACATTACGATACTTTGTACATGATCCCATTGAAGGAATACTTCACAAGTCAGAAATTCGCAGGTGTCAAAGAAGTTTTTTACGGTCACGCAACAAAAAATTTACGCATTATCGTTCAATGTTGTTAGCCAGAACCAGAAGGTATGTCAAGGAATTGATTTGTGTTTCATACGAAGGAGAACATTAACGTTAAATTCCGCTAGGTTATTTCAACACTATTATTACGTTGTTGTTAATATCCGAATTAATCGAAAATTTCCTTATTGAAATCAAATCACGTAGAACGTTCCGTCAGGGCAATACGTAAAGTCGTCAAGAGCTCACCATTTTAGCTAATTTTAGGCCCCCCGAAAGCCAAAATATTATTTCCTTTACACTGCACTTGACATGAACATGCGCATGTTCTGCGAAAGCTCCGAGAAATGCAAATACACCAGCCAGACTATAAGTAATGCCACCAGCCGTTGCTAAAGGAAAACAACTTTGAGACACTATCGCGGGTTATTTGAAAGGTTTACGTTTAATTTTTTAAGTCATGCATTTTACCACGGGGCAAGGTAAAAAAAAGAGATCGTTAAAAAAACATCGTATAATTCGATTCAGCGCGGGTGGCATTGACGTAAAGTTTTTTTTTGTTTTGTTGAGAAAAAGACATTAAAGTTATTGCGAAACAACAATGGAATGTTATCGTAAATATTAGCCCACGCAGTGAATTATCGTGTAAAGTTATAAAGTGTATGTAAGTATATATGTCCATTTATATGCATGATACAGAGATTTGTGCCACGAGAGGGGAAAGTCACCAAGTCCCAGTTTTCCATTGGCTTTATGCTGTGCGCGCGCGTGTACTTACTGGACGGATTAAACACTGTTGATTAATGATGATATTTAAATTTTATACTATAATATCAATTCAATGCATAAAATATTACTTATCAAATAAGTATGCTTATATACCAATACATTTGTGAATGTCATTTAAATAAAATTTGCAAAATATTGTCTATTCTATCCAATTTCATTCTCACAATGTTATGATACATGTTTCATAAAAATTTGTTTATAAGTTGATAATCTATTGTAAAGTTAAATATTATAAATCCGCTGCCAATTCTTATTTCGCAGCATTCACTGTATCTGGATTATAAATACAAAAATGTATTCTTAAATCGCAATCACACATATATAATGAATAATAGTTTGATGCTTGTATTTTTAATCTATTTACGAAGGAAATGGATAATAAAATGTTACAGCCATCTAGCGGTGAACAAATCGAATCAATCTTAAACCTTTGAACAGTGTCGTTAACGTCAAAACGGTCAAACTTGTAGAGAAATAGATTCCATTTGCCGATACTGCAGTACATTCTCACACAGCGTGTGTAGAATTTCTATGTCGATATAGAAAAGAAATATATAATTTTATGTTTATACAGAATAGCTATTTCACCTTTCGGAAGTTGAGTTTTCGTAGGCCTTTCTGCGACCAAAACATCTTTCTCTAGAAACAGACGTATCAAGAGTCGGCAATTGACCATTAGGACAGTTACACAATCGGTTACTTATACAACATATGACGTTCTTAAAACTAATTCGGTTACTTATACAACATTGACGTATATGACGTTCTTAAAACTAATTCTTAAGATTACCATTTATCCTTGAGAATGATTTTTTTGTCTAGAATAGTAATGTTACATCTGGCTCCATATTCTATAAGAAATAAAATTCTAATGAAAGTATATTGAATATTTTGATTGAAAAGAGATTATTTTTCGTTCGCTATTCGATTTTTATCATTCATAAAAATAAGAATTTTAATTCGTAAAATGAAACGTTTATTCTATGTATGTAGATATAGAGAAGATATATATCATTATTTTTCTTCTCCATCGATACAGGAATTGTATATCTTGTCTGTCTGCAGGTTAGTACGCAAAGTTGGTTGCTACATCTAGTGAGATAAATGAAAACTATTTCCCTACAAACTTGAGCGTTTTGTCGTTGACAACGCTGATCAAAAGTTTAAGATTGATTCGGTTCTTTCACCGCTAGATGTCTATATCATTTTATTGTCCATTTTCTTTGTAAATAGATTCGAAATATAAGCTCAAACTATTATGTATCATATATGTATGTTTGCGTTTTGAAAATAAATTTTGATATGTGTAGTGACATTCCTTGTTGGTCTACCAGATGACCAGAAGATCTACGAGTTTGGTTGTTTCTCACTGGTGGTATCGATCAGTAGTTGATTCGTATATATATATATGAAAATCAAAATGTTATCTAACGACGCGTCTAAGCAGGATTGCAGGATTTAGTGATTTTCCCCTCACGCGGCATGAATCCGTGTCATTGAACAAACAAACAAACATTTAATGCAAAAAAAGATGATGTTGTTTCGAAATTGCTAACCTCTTAAATGTTACTCTTCGAATGGAACCTGGTGTTGGTGCAATTTTGACACAACTCTCATCACGTATTCCATTCGACCGAGTCTTTTTCAGAGAGCAGTGTGTACGGAATAAAATATATATGTTAAGTCCTTTTTAATGACAACTATAATTCATTTGTAATGAACACCAATTGCAATTGATATTCATTGAGAGAAGGATACTTTCCTTGCTAGGTTATTTATTGATCGATCGATAATGTCAATAAAAATTCGGCAATTATGTTTTCGGTGAGATATACGTTTATTAGTATCGTAATTCTTTTATTATCAATATAAAAGAATGCCACTCCTTTGTGCAGATTGATATTTTTATATGGAATATTTCATGTTTATTTTAATTAAATTTTTTTATTGTGTTTGCAGAAATCTGCCAAGCAATCGCAAAACAGTACTGCAGGCTTGAGATTTAAATAACCATGAACAATAAACTATAACAATCAAAATGGGGGGAAGCGCATTTGAATTAATTCCATTGTATCATCAAAATGGAAGCAGGAGAGAAATTTGTCACTGGATAACACATATCAAGTTGTCTAAAATTATAATGTTAACTTCTGTCGTTTTATTTATTGTACCATTGTTTACTCATTATTATTTATCAAAGGTATTGGTTTTCTAAATATTTATAAAACGATATAAATTATAAAAAATTAATATCCAACAACAAATTTTATGTTGTAGGTGGAGTCTGATTCTCCAGATAGAGATATTTATCGTACGTTTTCCACATTGGAAGCTTTTGAAGATTTTACTCCTATGAAAGCTTCTCAGTTGAAAATGAGAATTGAGGAGATGATACGAATTAAAGTTTCTGTAAATAACGAACTTAGGGACTTGAGTGCAAAAAGGCAAAGACTTCAAGTCGAAGTTAGTAGTTTAACTCAAAAAATTGACGAACTGAAGCAAGAATTGCTGCATCAACAGACAGACCTTGATAGATTAAAAATCAGCGTTGAACAGGCACAAGTAGCACAGAGAGAAGCGGTGGAAAGAAATACACCAGAATTGGCACCTCCTAAGCGTATATTAATGGAATCTGTTCCTGTAGTATTACCGAGTACCATACCACATTCATGTAGAATGTACAATTGTTTCGATCACAGTCGCTGCGCATTAACAAGTGGTTTTCCAGTATATCTGTACGATCCAGATCAGTTATCAATAGTGAATCCTGGTTGGGATGTCGATGGATTTCTGAAAACTACTATTAAACAAACATTAGGTATGTTTATATATAGTTGTCAACATTTAAATATGACTACATTTTAAACAAGGATATATTTTTGCATTTAATAGGATACAATCCACATCTTACTGCAAACGCAGCCGAAGCTTGTATATACATAGTACTGATAGGAGAAGCTCTTTCTACTCAGCAAAAAGTTGATAAAAAATATCGGAAATCTATAGATGTAAGAAAATTGCATGCACTTCCTTATTGGGGTGGAGATGGCAGAAATCACATTTTATTGAACTTAGCACGTAGAGATCTGTCTGTAGAATCTGGAAATATCTTCAGCAGTATAGACACAGGAAGAGCTATAATAGTGCAATCAACATTTTATAGAAATCAATTTCGCGAAGGTTTTGATCTGGTCATTCCTCCAATTTTGGGCCCTCCTGGTGGCGATGTGTGGCAAGAATGTGCACAAATGTTACCTGCGAGAAGAAAATATTTATTGTCTTTTCAAGGAGAAATGAGATCTCCAAAAGTTACAACCATGACACATCAAATCGATGACGCTGATGTTGATTTGGACAGATTAGCAATCGATGAGAATAATTTGGATAATTTCATCATCCAACATCTGAAAGATATGAGTACTGGAATGACTCTGGACAAATTTTTCATTCAGTTCGAATGCATTCCAGCTTCAGAAGAGAAGAATGTAGTAGAAATTCTTGATTGGTCTTTATGTGGAACCGATTCTTCTAGGAAAACTATATTAAAGGAATCAACGTTTGCTTTAATTTTGGCACCTAGTAATGCTTCGTTCGTAACCACTTCGTTCATGCAAGCTAGATTGTACGAAGCTCTACGATCAGGATCCATTCCAGTTTTTTTAGGCGGAGATCAAATATTACCGAGTTACAACGAAGTGATTAGTTGGCGCAGAGCAGCAATCTTTTTGCCAAAGGTGTAGAAAATATTTTTTATTTCTAATACGATGTTGTTTTTACGCAACAAAACACATTTTGAATTTCAGGCGAGGGTAACCGAAATGCATTTTCTGCTGCGTGCGGTTCCCGACACTGATCTGTTAAGTATGCGTAGACAAGGCAGATTAATATGGGAACGTTACCTAAGTACCGCACAGGGTGCAGTTGATACTATCGTAGCAGTAATTAGGGATCGATTGGGTATACCTCCTTTACCAGCACCTCAAACTGCCAGTCCAAGTGTCTTTAACGAAAGCTTTGTGGTAAACATCGAAACGTACAGTTACATTGCTTATATTTCATTATTCGTAATTATTTTGTTTTCTTATAGCCTTTAAAGTCCGATGCTATTATTGCTGAGCCAGAAGCCGAGGAAAGTTTGGGTCCTCTCGAACCACCATATCCATCCCCAGCTTTTAAGAGAAATTATACCACAATGTTACTTCAAAGTCATGAGATCTGGAACAATTGGGTGGATCCATTCTACTTATATCCGCAATTGCCTTTCGATACCGTCCTTCCCAGTGACGCGAAATTTCTTGGTAAACAAAATGAATGTTTTACGTGTCGTTTAAGTTTAAAAATTTTCATCGACGTTTCACAAATGTTAGGATCTGAAGTGGGATTTAGACCAATCGGAAAAGGGGCTGGAGGTGCAGGCAAAGAATTTAGCGAAGCCTTGGGCGGAAATTATCCAAGAGAACAATTTACAATTGTAATGTTAAGTTACGAACGTGAACAAGTCCTTATAAACTCCTTGGCTCGGCTTTATGGGCTACCATATTTGAATAAAGTTTTAGTAGTATGGAATAGTCCTAAACCACCTATGGAGGATTTAAAGTGGCCAGATATTGGAGTTCCAATTCACGTAATTTACCATTTAGTTTTGTTAATAAGGCAGCATTGTTGTGGCGTCGTTTCGATAAATAATTATAGAAATAAAATAATTTTTGATACGCAGGTCTTAAAGACACCAAGAAATAGTTTAAATAACAGATTTCTTCCGTTCGATGCTATCGAGACAGAGGCTGTCCTTTCGGTCGATGATGATGCTCATTTAAGACACGATGAAATTATGTTTGGATTTAGGTATTTTTTTTCTTATTTTTGCGAATATTACGTTACAAAGGTTGTACACGAAATGTATCGTCTGCAATTATAGAGTGTGGAGGGAACATCGAGATCGCGTAGTTGGATTTCCTGGCCGTTTTCACGCATGGGACCAGAATTATCACAACGCTTGGAACTATAATTCTAATTACTCGTGCGAGCTGTCGATGGTTTTAACCGGTGCTGCATTCATTCATAAACATTACACATATCTCTACACCCATTGGTTACCGCAAGCTATACGGGACAAGGTCGACGAATATATGAATTGCGAGGATATCGCGATGAATTTTCTTATTTCTCATATCACGAGAAAACCACCTGTCAAGGTTGGTAAAATTCGGACGTACCGATAAGCATCGATTATTATACGACTATATTTCGACTATTCAAGTCACTTTCGGTCTTACGATTAACATTTACAACATTCTTCGTATTTATTTTGTTCAGGTCACATCACGTTGGACTTTCAGATGTCCTGGCTGTCCAGTTTCTCTATCGGAAGACGATACTCATTTCCAGGAAAGGCACAAGTGCATTAATTTCTTCTCTCAGGCGAGTAATTTTGAACAGCAGGTTCTTTGGCATACGATTTTCTATTCGGTAATCATTAGCGGAACAGGATTGGACGATCGCGGTATACATTTTGTAACTGTAGAAATACAAATTTTTCATTTCAGGTTTTCGGATACATGCCACTCTTAAATACGCAATATCGGGCCGATTCGATATTGTTTAAAACGAGAATACCGCACGATAAGCAGAAATGTTTTAAATTTATATAAAGAACTAATACACGTACACGTACACGTATTCGTACTCAGTAATCGTTACTTGATAGAATTTACATGGTTTTGATAAGATTTTGATCGAATTGATACATATTTCCTATGAAGTATATTAACGGGTGTAAAAAATGTCCTACAATTTTTTATCATCCTCTCCTACTTATTGTACTTGTTTTTCTTACGATGTACGTATTGTTTGATCAAACTGCACATTTTAAAATTAACGTAAGTACGAAAAATTGAAGAAATTAAATAGCGAAAAACTAACTGTGTAGATACATCGTAACAAATATAGAACACAGTTCAAGAAACTTTTTACGTCATTATACACATAAGTTACATATATACAATTTTAACAGTTTTCGATAAAATGTAATACATTTATTTACGCGGTGATTATTATTCATCGATAAATACGAGGCAGGACGGAAAATACAAAATATTGAGAACGTATACGATACGCATATGTACAAACGAAAAATCCCATAAAAATAAGCTGAAACGCATCGATCTTGATTTATTCGAAATACGATCAATTTTGTTCGAAATTTTCCAACGATTGTCGTTACAAACGACGAGTACCGTACTCGCAATTGTAAATAACAATAGTACGAAAATATATCGTCTATCGAAATAATGTAAATAGGATAATTAAACGTAAATTGTGCAATGTGATTACACGCTGGAAGAGTGTCGGTAGACGAGCAACAAAGTTAAATTCAAGAAAAGTGCACTTTATGTCGACAAATCGATCTACAATATTTGTAGCAACCTGCTTCGTTTTGAATTTTGCTTAAAAGTTGTTTACGTTTATCGCGCCTGAACCGCGACCGTATCTTTGTTGTCGCGCGTCACGCCATCGTATTGTGCCAATTTTCTAACGTTTATTTACGTTCTTCGGTGTAACGTAGCTTATTCTCTATTATTCGCTATACCGGATATTAATTTTTAACCTTGTAATACTTTTGAAAACTATTTGTAAATATATGTACCGCACACCATCCGATCTATCGTTTAACGCGAGTGTTCGCGATTACTATAAATCCAAGAATATAGGTAAATATAAATCGTACGACTATTCGTACATACAAGAAACCACTTTGTAAATTTGGTTTTATATAAAATCCTGTAGAACTCGTAAGTTCAACCTGAAACGAGTTTAGGTTTACGTGCAAGAAGATAAATATATATTATTTATGATTGTACACCGAAATGTGTTCATTCCGAGGGTAAAAATAATTAATTCGGGAGCGGTAACAATACCGCGGCGCTTAATATTAATTTAAATGCGATTCTCGCGCGTAGCATCGATGCAGGCGACGACCGAGTATCTCTGGCTGTGCTCCAGATATCGTTAATCATACGTATATTGTATATTATAAAAACAGATACACGAAACAGGTTGGCAGAGTCTAGTCTACTAGTTTGGCGCGACGGTGGTTGGCAGATCGTTTTAATATTATTTCCGTAGATCGATCGACGTTTGGTACCCAGTCCGATGCAGAAAATTAGTCGCGAACGAGGTCTTTGGATAAACTTTTATGAATTTACGTAGAAATTGTAAAATAAAACGAAATAAAATAAAGTAAAAGTTACGGTTCCGGATTCGAATTGGAAATAGTATTTCAACGATAGTCGAACGATAACCTGCGATAGTCATACGCCCCGATGGTATTCTACCGTGGAGACAGGCTACCAAGCAGACAAATTTTCCATTCTATCGAAACAACGACGTTGTCGTTTTGCCATTAATCCGGCAGTTAATTGGTAAATCGAAGATTCTATCTACGTTTCAAATAGCAGAAACGTAACGTTAAAGTACGAAATAAAATTTCATAATGGTCGAAGTTAAATCGCGGATGGGAACTACGGCGTGTCTGGAATTTTTTACGAGCGAGCGCTTAAAGTTCTCTAAAAGTGCGAATCCGCGACACGGTCCAAAATCGCTCGTAAACGAGGGTGAATTTCGGGCACCGTACCAAACGCAGGAAACTTTGTCAACGTCGTCGTCGAACGTTACGTTTAATGTTCCGGAACTGTACAACGAGACGGAAACGCTCTCGGCCGACTCGGTTATTTCTCTTTACCGATAGAGAAGCTAAACGGTAAACGAGGCTATCGAAATATTTCATCTCGGAAGAAAACGTCCGGGGAATGGTCGTCGAGGCGCTACGATCCACGTCCGCGTCGTTCGTACTTTCCCGGGTTACGCCGTCACGGCGCCGTGCTCGATAGCGTTCGAATTCACCGCCAGAACGAACAAAGTGGCACCGTTGCGGCGGTGGACCCCATTGGTTTATAGTTCGATCAATACGGGGTTTTCCATGACGTAAGTACGGGCTGTGGTCCTTATTGGTTCGGACGGTACGCCGCATCCCATTATTTATTAAGACCGCATGAACGGGCGCTTTCTCGGGGCATCCGGTCGCGGGAATCGGTATACGCGGGGCTGGTGCGCGCATCACCGTGGGTAAACGACGAATCGCCACGGGGGTCGTATCGCGAGACGATCCGTGGAAAATGTACGGAACGACGAGGACGCGGCGCGGCGCGACGCGACGCGACGCGACACGACGCGACGCGACGCGACGCGACACGACGCGATGCGGCCGCGAGCGACGGGCGTCCTTACGGACGCGTTTCTGTCTCCCTCCTCCGGCTTGGTCCGGCACATGCACGAGAAACCGGAATTCGTGCGGATAGGGTGGTGGTCTGTAATGGACAAACCGGGCTAGAGGGAGGAAGGGGAAGAAAGGAGGGATGAAGGGTGGGAGGGAGGGGTAGCGGTTCGCGCAACTGCGGTCGTATATAAGCACGAGAACGAGAACGAGCGGGAGGGTGTCCTCCGCACGGTGAAAAGGTCTCTCGCGGTGGTGCGGCGGTTTTTTTTTTTTTCATTGACGATAGCCGCGATACGAGCCGATACCAAGCTCCCGTTCGTCGGTGGCTCGCACGATCTCGACACGGCGAATCCGAGCAGGAAGTCGATTCGCGGCCGGAAATTAGCCCCCTTCGCGGACCGGTTGTCTCGTTTCAGCCCGTTGCGAAGAGGGTTGGTGCAGGCGGTGCCGAGCAAGGCGGGGAGAGACAGAGATACCGCGAGAGGGGAACGTAGACGGACGAGGGAAAGGGCGAGGTAGACAGGACTGGATAGTGCAAGTAGAGGGAGAAGGATGTAGGCGAGCGGTGGGAGAACGGGACGAAAGGGAGCCATACAGGGGAAGAGAGAAAGAGAGAGAGAGCGAGTGAGCGAGAGAAAGAGAGAGAGAGAGAAAGAGAGAACCGTCAGTGAGAGTAGTACCAATCGCGGAGCGTTGACGGACATAAGCGCGCTAGGGGTGTGGAATAAGCTCATTCGTGTGTTGTTCTTGCGTCGAGCGTACAGAAGGGAAACGCTCGAAACACGGAAGTGAGGAATATCGTACGTTCGTTCGGCCATTCTCGCGAACGATTCGTTTACGTCGTTCGCGCGTACGCGTGTGGAATCAGTGCGATCATCGACGTACTGTCGCCGCGAAAGAATCGCTCGCGATAACCGCCGCGAGTGGCTGTTTTAACCCGACAAGACACGGCGGTAGGAAAGAGAGGGCTGGAGGGGAGAGAGATAGAGAGAACGAGAAAGAGAGAGAGAGAGAGAGAGAGCGCGAGAGAGAGAGAGAGGGGGGAGGGAGAGTCGGAGAGACAACGAGAGAGACAGAGAGAATCCATTTTCAGGGAAGGGAGCAACGATTTCTGGGGTCTTTTCGAAGGAGCGTACCAGCTGACGGTACGCGTTGACGATCGTTCGAACGTCGGGGACAGCCGGTCAGCTGGGAAACGGGTCTCGTGGGTGTGGAACGATCTGGTCCGGGGCGATTGATTGTGTGGGTGTCGCGGTCGCTGCAGAGACGTCAAAAAGCGCCATCGTCGTGTCGGCCGCCACGTGAATCGCGAACAGCCAAGGAATACTTGTGGCGTTGAACATCGTCCGACACGGAGGCACGCGTAGAACTCACGCACCGGTGTCGAATCGATGGGTGTGTGAAACCGAGCCGCTTCGAAGAAAAACGCTTGTGAGAAACATCGTCGAGGAATCGTTGGATACTCGTAAAAATCCGGATCGATTCGATCTCGCGCGATGTGCGCTGGATCGTTCTCGACGATCCGTCGAGGTGTCCGTTTCCTCGTATACGGGTAGAAGCGAGGTAGCTCGATACACTCGCGACGAAATTCCGGGAAAGATTTACGAGGGGCAAGGAAGACGAGCCCGTGGCCACGTAGCCAGTCAGCCAGCCAGCCAGCCAGCCATCCATCCATCCAACGTTCTCGATTGGTCGCGCGGCCGTCTACGCGAGGCTCGTTTCTACCGAGCCACGGAGGACTGGTTTCGTTCGAGAGCTGGGAAGCGTTCACCTGCGCCCGTTCGTGAAACAGAATCGTGTGCTCTACACCCTGTTCAAAGTTCAAGAACCCGTGCGCTCGGTGTGTACGGCCGAAACGAGCGCAACCAACGGCACCCGTGACCCGTTTTCCTTTTCAATCGATGTACTCCTGAACTGGGCCGCTGGTCCGCTCGAAAGCACGAAACTCGGTCCGTTCCAACGGGCGAGAACCGAGGGAGCAGAGGGTAAACAACGAACGGGAAATCGTAGGAGCGCGCACGACGTTCTAACCTCCCAGTGGCCATCGAGGAAGCTCGTCGAAGGTCGGTCTCGAGGAGCATCCGGGGAGCAGCCGCGCGCCGTTCCATGAAGCTGGCTTCGACCGGAGAACCTACACAGGGGACGGAAGAGAGAATGCGAGAACCTCCACACAGCCTGTGAACATGATTTGTCATACAGATGCGGCCAGTGGTAATCGTACGACGAGAGACACAGACGACGAGGACACCGACGGAGACGACGATCGCGGAGCCAGCCAGCCTCCTCGCCGCCTCGATGCCTCGACGAAGCTGAACGCTCGCGCGAGAGCGAGACCGATCCTCTCCGGCGACGATAAGGCGCGGACGATAAACGGTGCCGTCCGGTGCCGTCCGGCTTCCCACGGCCCTCTTCCTCGCGTCCAGTGCGTCGATCGCCAGTGTACCGAGGAACCGAACGGAACGCGTACCCGGCGTAACTCGTGTTGTCGCAGCCAGCTGGTGCGATCACCGGGTGTCGGATGACTCCCTCCGTACCACGCAGCCTTCCCGTAGTCGTAGAAAGGACGCGATATCCCGTAGGAAGGAGCGTTGCCGCGCGCCGAGCGAACATCCTCGCGGTATCTCATCGGCGGCGTCGTCGGTGCTGCGCCGGCCCGCGCGTACCGCTAAAGTCCTCGCGATTAGACCTTTCCGTGCACGTTCCTATCTTACGTCCGTGATGGCGGCTGTACCCGATTTGTCGCACCTCACCCCCGAGGAGAGGAACACCATCGAGCAGGTTATGATACGACAGAAGCAAGAGGAGCAGAAGGAGTATGAGATTATGAGGTACGTCGAGTCCTTCGATCCGTTCACACTCGTTGCTCACGGGTAATTAACGAGACCGACTTACCCTTTCTACTTGTACAACATTTCTCTACCGAATTTACTTTACATTTTAAGCGCGCTCGTTCGGGGAGACCGATCGACCGTTCGTTATCGATTCCATCGATCGTATTCGACGAGTTTCCAAACAGACCCTCCGACCACGGATATTTCGAACGATCGCGACCGTTTCTCGATATTTGGATTCCGCTGCTAAATTCGCGTCCGTCCAACGCGCATTCGAGTTCCTCGTATTTACGACGGACGTTCCGTCACGGCTGCTTACCTCTCGCGGTAACCTAATTCGTTCTTGGCTCCGTAACTCGAAACGCGTTCGTACCCTCTCGTTGTTCGCCGCGTGTACGAACACCTTTTACGAATCGAGGATTCTCGCGTGGCTCCTTAAACGTACGAACGAACGCGCGAGCGATACAAAGTCTCGATGCCCCGGTCTCGGCCGATACCAGACCCGAACGAACGCTCGGTCGCGCATCGGTGATCGGAATCAACGAACGGACGAAACGACGTCCGATCGATCGGACACGCGTACATATTTCTCGACCAGCAAATTCTCGCCTCCGAGCCGTTCTGCCTATTTTCTAGACTCACCTGCTCGTTAGTCCTTGACCTCTTTATACCTACGACATCTTCTATTTAGGGTATTCAGCGTCGCGCACACACTTACGGACGATTATCTTGCCGTTTCGCGTTCCTCGCGTCGTTCGCTCTCTCCGCCAAATGATCCCAGAGCGATCCACCGCATCGAAACAAACGACCCATCGTTTCGATCGGTTTCGACGTAACCGTTCCATGCGCAAAGTTGCGAAATACATCGATCTCGAAAATCTGTCCGTTATGCCCGCGTTACGGTTCCCCGAACCGTTATTCGGGATACATTTCCGTCGATCAATATCGACGGTTTATCGTCGATGTTACCGACCGTTTATCCTCGAGAAACAGGGAGACCGCTTGAAATCGATTTTGCGAGCCGAACCTCGCGACGAATATATAAATAACGCTCCGAACAGATCGAACGAAGCTCCTCGTGAAAATTCCGCATCGAGTGGCACCGCTCGCGACGAAAACACCGATCGACCGACACGTTTTAGTTTCGTTCTATCACCGGTGCGGAGGTTTCCTCCGCTCCGAAAACGACTTTACAGCTGGTCGCGCGAGAGGCACGCCGGTGACGGATGCGGCAGCTTCCCTATTCGCGTGCAATTACGGTGCCAGGGTACGAAGTCGCAGCGGGGCGTCGCCGAGGAAAATGGGCGCCGTTCTTCGAAGAAGGCGTTTTATCGATAGGTTGTCGCTGATGGAACACGGGAACGTGAGAAAGCGGCCGAGGGGGCGAAAGGGAGACAAAGAGGCTCCGATCGAGAGAGCGAAAGACAGCGGTAGAGGAACCGAAGACGGACAGAGAGAGAAACGGAGAGAGAGAGAGAGAGAGAGAGAGAGAGAGAGAGAGAGAGAGAGAGAGAGAGAGAGAGAGAGAGAGAGAGAGAGAGAGTAATGAGTAAAGCGTGCTTCGCCATACCGATGCGAGATCGTGTAATGCGGACGACAAGTACGTGTAGGGACGCATGTAAAATGCAAGGCAGCAAGCCTTGACGTGGCTCGGTAACGAGCTGCTGCAGTTGCATAGGGTATGCATAGGATATGCAGCTGCAGCCCGTGGATGGAGTGTGAAAGAGGCTGGATTGGCATGGTAAATTCTCGGACGGTGAAATATAGACGGTGGCCCGCGGAAAGGTGGAGCGTTTTAGCGGCACGACGTCGTGAAACGACCCGCCGGCTGTTCCCTTTTCTTGCATTACGGCGAACGAGGAGCCGACTATGTTCATCGTCGAGCGACGACGGACCCTTTGATATCGCGCGGTAATTTTAGTTCCCTTGTACGCGCGGACGAGACTCTCGCTCGCCTATCGGAAGGCGATTCGCTTCGACGAATAAAAATAGACGCAACCTTTGCGTCCCCGCGCGCGGAAGCTAATACTTTCTCCGCGTAATTTTCTCGTACGATTCAAATTGGGAAGATCGCGTCCCGTACGGTTTCTCTCGTTTGGGCAGTTTGGTATCGAGGACGATCCTTTCCGTGATTCGCAACGACGGACGCGAAAGAACGCGCGCGTCGATATTTCGAGAATCTTATGCTCTTCGTTTCGATGTATCGCGCCGTTAACGCGCACTCGGTTTTACCAACCCCAGCGTGGTCGCGCGAACGCGGCTGCACTATCGATACGAATTTTTCTCGCGCTCCGTTGCTCCTTCTGTACAAAGTACGTCGCGATTCCCGATACAACGAAGGAGACGGCAATTCTCCTCGATCAGACGCAACCCTCCGAAATGCTCTCGTTGAAAATAACCGGATCGAGGAAAACGCTTTCGACGATTCGCGAAATCTGTTACGGTACTTCGATCAACTCACCGTCAAGGATACGTCGGGGCGCGGATACGCGACAAATGTTCAAATTCGACTTTCTCGAAAACGAGCTGACCTCCGTTTTCGATCGCGAATCACGTTGCACCCTCTGCGCGAGGAGATCACCTTTCGAACCCTTATCGAACAACGTTTACTCCCTCGGGGTAATCAATTATTCCAGCATAAACGATAAAAGTTGCACAACTCGCGACGCAGTTCCGCGCGGGTGTGTGGAAAATGGCAGGTTCTCGGCAATTTCGACGCATCGCGAACGAAAATTCTTCTTCCATAGCGATGCGGTTCGCGTGAAAAGTGTTGCGCCAGCCTGGCCGGATTTTGCGGGACAGAAAAGTCGCGCTCGGGCGCGAGCGCGAACCACGGTGGCGTTCGTTAAGTAACCTACATTTCTCCGCTCGGTTCTCCGCTTTTGATCTCCCCTTTTGTCACGGAGAGATATTTTTTTTTCGCGTGCGGATAGCCACCCCTCGAGTCGGCTCGAGCTCCGCGGCGATCGCCGTTGCGTGCGCCCGACTCGCACGATTATCGGTAAAGTAATTAGAGGAACGTAGGCGGACACGGTGTACTTTGCGCGACATGCCGCCGCAACCTTTGTCCCGATCGACAAACTCAAGATTTAGGTTACCGCTTTGCGACTCTTCGATGCTAATTTCCGCTGCAAACTCCCTCGAATCCGCTGATGAATATCATACGGACGTAGATTCTGTTTACGTTTTAAGCGGACCGGGAAAGCGGAGAGGTCCTATAACCAATTTGGCAGAATTCGCGAGCATGTACGCCGACGCGCGAAAGCTTCCGGACAATTACGATTGAGCCCTCGACCGGTTAATTTCTATTTTCCTCGTATCGAGATCGTTTTTCCTACGAAATTCCTCTCGAAACGGCAGTGATTTCGTCGCGATCGTCTCGTACCGCGCGGTATGGTACAAAGCGATCGGGAACGAGAATGAGCGCGTAAAGTTAACGAAACGTTATCCGTTAATATTGGACGAAATCGATGGCCCGACCCTACTTTTCTAGTTCCACTGCAAAGTATTACTTTTACGCGAGGAATCCTCCCCTATCCGATCGTATCACCCGTCTCGAGCGACCCCGTGTAAAAGAAAATTCGCGTTGCTCGTAGGGTGACCCGATGGGTTGCGATCAAAAGTAAAAAATTCACCGCGTTCTTGTCTTCCCTACTGTTTTGGTGATCCAAGTTCGAACTCGACCGTGCCAACAACCCTTCGATTGCAACGTGGAAGTTCCGTACACGCGACCTAGAGACCGAGACTTCCGGCTGAAACGCTCTAACCCCGTGCCAAGTGTTTCTGCATTTCTCTCGCTCCCGCGTACAATGGCGCTAACCTACTTGGCTTAGAAATCGTTCGTACCTGGACCAGCTGGCGGTGTCCATCCCTTGTGATTACGTTGGTTAACATTGTTTACGAGGCTCCCTTGGTGGAAGCTCTCTCGGATTCCTGAATTGGCAACGTGCTTTATGCAGCTGGCGATGATACAAGGCGGCGAAAACTCGTTCGAGTTTCTTTAATTTCTGCGACGAATCGACTTAGGGAAGGGGAAGTTACGCGGAGCGATTACCAGCTCGCACGCACGTAGGTGCGAGAATTTACGTGCAAACGCGTGACGGACAAGTTACACCATAAGACGTAAAAGAGGCGGAAAGATTCCGAGCCAACGACGGTCTGAATAGATCGGTGACATTGGTTAAATTCCATTCCAGTTCAATTACCTCGACGATAAATTGACTTTCCCCGGCGTTAAAGTGCGACGCCTTCTTCGCGGAGACGCTCCCGTTTCGTTCGAATTTCTTCCCTCGAAAATCGACCGATCGATTCAGCCTCCCGTTACGAGAATCGAAACGCAAAATGTCCGTTTTGTCGCCGCTACTCCACGCTGTACCGATTACACCGATCGAAACGAAGTTTTCTTCCCACCTGTTATCTTCCACGCTCTAACCAACCGTCGAGACTTTGTACGCGTTCGCGTTTTTACAGCGCGTAAATACAGAGGCTGCAACGTCGACGGAGACTAATTTTCAATACGCGATAATCAGAGACTCGAGTGCGTTCGCACAGAGCCCGAGAATTCCGTACCGGTGAACGTGACGTTTTATCGAACTTTATCGAGTCCCTTTCCACCCCTCCCTTTCTCCGCGAGAAATACGGCCATTTTTGCTTCTCGAAATACAATCGATAATTCGCGTTTCTCAGATGTTCAATGGAACTCGAATCACGAAGAAAACTGTACCGGAAATCAGACGAACGCCAGTTGCTCGAAGGTATCGTGGTACAACGAGTTCCCGATTACCTACCCTCTCCCCAATTTCGATGATTTTCATCTAAGTTATACGGGGTGAAATTTTCAACGACTTTTTTCTTCGGAAAAATTTCCGATCGGCTTTAAGTTCTCGAGATATTAGCAAAATCCCTTTCGCACCGATCCATTGAACATACCTATACGTACGCGTCCGTGGCAGATTAATTTTTTTTAACGCATTATCCGAGCTGGCGTAGACTAGAGAAAAACTAGTCCCACCCTAAAGAGTTTCATAGACCATAGTACTAATAGATTTTAATATACTGATAATACTGATTATAGAATTTTAACAGGCCAGTTGGTATAGTAATTTAGTCTTTACGAAACGGTTAAGGGTTGGGCTAGTTTTTCTCTCGTCGAGCCGTCAAGCGGGTGTCACCGCGTCAGCTTGAGTAATGCGCGAAGAAAAATTAAATTTGATCATTAGGTTCGGATACAGACAATGTATCTGAAATATGTAACAGGCAAGCGTTAGTGCCTGCTGACACATACGCTGCCGTATGGACTGAATTCAATGGAATAGTGCAAAAATAATATTGTTAATATCTCGAGAACTAGTGTCGACCGGAAATGTTGCCAGGCGAAAAAGTTGTTCAAAATTTCACCCTTTATAATATATTTAGAAATCGAAATCGGGACGATTTTCATCTAAATCAGTTACAACTAAGTTGGAATTAAGTAGCTGTGCTTAAATGAAATCATACCAGAGGACGGATAAAAATGGAACGTGGCACTGGGATGTAATTTGTGGAAATATCTCGGCTCGTGGACAAACGAAATTTTTACGATAGATGTTAGCAATCGAAACCCGAGGCTGGTCAAACGGTCCACTTTGGCGTTAAAGACCCGAATCGGTTCTGGTGTTACTCGCGTTAAAAAAAAGGAGAAAGAAAAAAAGACACGAACATTTAAGATATTAGATTCATTTGTAGGAACGTTTGCAAACGTTATTTTCCAAGCGAGCAAGGAATCGCATCGTTTATCCGTTCAAATACCGATACAACTACCGTTGCCTACAATTGGGACGTTTCGACTTCCGTAAAAGTTGTCGCGAGTCTCAATTTAGCTTCAGATTTTCGTTGCACCGATCTCTCGATAAAAACGACACGGTTCGATAAAGCGTCGCCTCGGCAATTTTGAACGATGCTCGCAGTTATTCGAAACGGCTCGAAACCACCGGATACGGGCGGGGAGCCACGCGAGGGGATTGGTTTATTAGTCGAAATATCGGGAAGGTGGGCTTCCCGGACGTCGTGAAACTTTTCCTCGTTTATTTCGTCGCAAATAATTTTCTCCGGCGTTGTTGTTCACAGGCTAAAGCAGGAGGAGTTGAGGATCCTCGAGGAAACGATACGGGCCTACGCGGAGAAGCGCAAGAAGGCAGGAGTGAAGTTGGACATCATGTGTAACTTATGCCTGACAACCATGTTCGGCAGAGACGGCCACATCTGCAAATACTGCGGCATCCTGTGCTGCGCACGCTGCGGTGGAAAGGTCAATCTACGGTCGAGCAAGGTAGGGGCGAGATTCGGAAAAGAAGCGGGAAGATATATCGTCCGGAGAAATCGCGACTCGTACACTGCGCGCTCCAATTCCCGCTGTTTTTGTTAACCTCGTTGCGTTTAACCCTCCGGTACGGTACGATGGGCTGGAAATTACCCCGTGTCGCTCTTTTAACCCCTTAACGCGTCGATTCTTCGAGCTTCTCCACTTTCGACGAAGAAACCATCGGATTTTCTCACGAACGATCGGGGGTCGATGATCCTTATTATTTACAAAATTCCGAAACCTCCCGATCTAAGAATATCCGTGAGAGATTCAGTTCGTTTAACAGTTAGCGAGCCGTCCACGGAAGACGCTCGATAATCCGCTATTTTTCTTTTAATTACGAAAGCCACTTAAATTTAGCGAACATTCGCACTTTGAAGGATCACGAAGTTTATTTGTCGTCACACCGGTCAGGATTGCGAACAAAAAAGATTCATTACCTAAACGAAGGGATCAAAGGGAATCCTTTATGACGGTGCATTCGCGGTGCGCGAAGAACGGAAACGTTTCGCCCTTGTGACAATTCGGGGATCAGTCTTTTCACGGTGGTAGAGGAACCGGATAAATTTACGTCGCATAAGTATATCTGATCCGTAGACCGGTTAATTTTGTAACGTCCAACGCACATGTACGTGTAGGTAGAATTTAGCACGGACGAATTAACGGGTTTCGCTTTACGAAAAATGCGAATACCGATACACGAATGTTACGATACGATCGAAAACGGGGGTCGTTGGGTAAACGAACGAGAAATTGAATAATTAATCGATCGGAGCGTTTAACTTTTAGTCGTACCAGATGTCGAATCATCGGGAGTAACTCTCGCGAATCGAGAGGCGCTATTCGTTTAAGTTCGGGAAAACGGCCAGGCCACGGGTTAACGAGATACGTCGGCCGATCGATAAACTAGATCGTTGATCGTGCACGCGAAGGTCCGCCACGGGCAATGCAAATCAATGTTTTCATGGAGTGAAAACCGACCCGAAAAGCAGAGTCACTGGCTCGACCGTACTGATAACTCTGATCAATGGGATCTCGGTGGGAATCTTCGAGCTCGGAGGAACGGAAACGGGGCTACGATTGCCGACTTCTTCAAACTATTATCTCAGCGCCTGTCACTATATATTTAAGTGAACTATATTCGCCGTCGAGTTACACAATCTTGGCCCTCTAAATAGAATGACAACGGGAACGGCGTGACTCATAAATAGAATTATATCTTTCGCAATGATGCAGATAAGCAGAGGGGTGCTATCGACATACTTTTTCGGTCTATTTTTAACGCCGAAATTAAGAACCGCGCTTTTAAAGCGACTGTGAAATACGAGCTTGTCCAATTTCAAATTTCTCCGCAACATTGGACGATACGACTCTCGTATGCGTTTGCAACGACGTTTCTGGAAACACATTGAACGTTGGTAAATGTTAGCGTTACTTCGAGTTCAACTTCTTCGAAAAGAGTAACAGCCTTATTCTAAATCCGTTATTCATCGC
Source organism: Ptiloglossa arizonensis (assembly GCF_051014685.1). Taxonomy (NCBI): domain Eukaryota; kingdom Metazoa; phylum Arthropoda; class Insecta; order Hymenoptera; family Colletidae; genus Ptiloglossa; species Ptiloglossa arizonensis. Next base: position 35,326,233 of record NC_135048.1, read on the forward strand.
GTACGAGAAAACGAAGCTATCGAAGGATTGCCCGAATTCGATTGTTTTCGACAAGTTCATCGAGTCTAAAGAGACACCGTCTCGCGTGGATAGAAACGGCAAGAGTAACGCGTACGTTTTGAGGTTTACTCTCGCGACAAGAAATCTGCAAGAATTTCTAGAGCGGCCCGATACGGGCAGTACGAGCTCGGTCAATGTCGGAACGGAGTTCTTGTTTCGCGTTGTCGAGGATCGGGCGACTCGGAGAGATCCCGGTGCAAAATTCACGGAAAATTGAATCAACAGGACCGCGATTTATCACGATTCAAGGGATTCCATTTATTCTCGTCGAGAGATTACGAAACGCCGTCGCGACGATGCGAGCGATTAAAAGCGCGACCGATCGCTGCTGGGAAATGTCAGCTTCCTGGAAACAATTAAGGGCAGCGGTCTCGTAAAAGACGGCAACCAGCCCGCGCATCGTCGCGCACGCCTGAAATACGTGGAAATAATTGACCTATAGCGAGCCCTCTGGCCTTCCCCTTTCCCCGCTACAGCAATTAACCCTTATCGCGGGCGCGTGTACATTGCGTCCGTGGGAGTAATGCCGTCGCTAAATAGCCGGCCAGCGAATACGTTTTCCATTTATACACCGATATTTCCCAGGTCGATCGCGCAATTTCGATAGGGTTTTCATCAATGGGAATGAAATAGTGCCTACGGCTCGCGTTCCGGAGCATTCGAGCTTTTTATTTCGAACACTTGATCTCGGAACGTGGCGTGTCCGTTCGAGCCGATGTCGTTGATTCGGCGAACGATCGATCGCTAAACATTCGTTCGGCTTGTAATTCAGCTTCTTTTTCCCGCAAGGGACGGCCAGTTTTCGATCGTCGAGCTTCAAGAGAAAGAATCTATCGGGAACGTGTAGAGGGTTCGCGGAGGTTCGGCGAGTTCAAGGAGGATCGCCGTTAAATTCTTACGGATTTTATAAACGAGGTCCGCCTCGTGCTTTCACGGTTCGTTTCCAGGCTATATCGAATATTGTGGGTCAATAGTCGGCGATAGCTATTTAAAGTGGTAATGCATTTATCGACGTTAAGTAGCCCATCGATGCGGTAAAAAGTAAACGAAACGAAGAAAGAAAAAGAAACGAAACGTCCACGTAACGGTCGGATACGCGTATCGGTTAGATTTCGTCGAGTTTTGGAACGTGCTCACCGATCGAAGGAAGAAGGGCAATTTAACTTCGTTTTCGAAAGCGGTATGTATCTGTAATCGAGAAATAAGAGCGCCGAGAATACGTATAGAGAATGCACGCGCGTATTCCAGCCAGCAAGTGGCGGTATAATAATGGAAGCAGACGCGCGGAACTTCGGCTTACAACTTCCTGTAAGTTTATTGGTTTTCGTCGTACTTTCGCGTGGCTTAAGAAATGGAGGTTGGCCGTGCAGTTGGTTAAAGTGGGCCGGTAGTTGCTTCGTAGTTTCCCGAGCCACGTATTCCTCGAAAAGAGCGAACGAGGGATAACAATTATTCGCGATACCTTTGGAAATATTTCGTTTCTCCGTGGTCGGCCGATGTAATTTCGATCGGTGCGCATTTCGAAATTTCGTCCTGAAAAAATTCTCTGAAAATATGAACCGTCGTAAAATTCGCCCTCGACGATTTCAATAACCTACGAGTCTGCAAAACCCGCTCGAACCAGTGTTCAAACATCTCATTTAATATGCCCGAAAATACACCGAGCGATGAAACGGAACACACATTCGTCTACACACAGCGGTGCTCGAACACAAGCTCGCACACGCGCGCGCTGATCGTAGTGGTACGTCCCGCGCACGTACTCCCACACTAGCTCCCTCCCTCCCTCTCACTCTCCCTTCGTCCCTCCGTTCCTCCCTCCCTCTGTCCCTGCCCGCTCCCCCTCCTCCATGGCCACACGCAAGTACGATGATAAACGTCACGGCGCGCGTTACGACATCATCGATCCGAGCGGAACGCTCGTACGTTTCTCCTCGCTGGAGGAGATCAACTCGCGATGCGATACCGTCTTCGTCGAATTACGCTGGTCGCGCGGTGCGCCGCCTCGCGACGCCTCGCGCTCCGGTTCGCGCTCCGGTTCGATCGTCGTCGGGGGTTCCTCGATTCGTGAAATCTCAGGGCCCGAAGGAACCCCCGCGAGCGCACCACTTTCACCCTGTTCGTTTCCGGTCGGCGAGCCGCGGTCATCCGCGTTTACACAGCTGCCTTTGTCTTCGTCTTGCTTCTTTTTTTCCCTTTTCGTCGCCACGGTTTAGGCTCGCTGCGTGGGAGCCTATGAATGGGGCGCGTCCCTGCGTGACGTCACCCTAGCGTGTAGTGGCCAGGGGAGCGGGGACCCTCCAGCGGGGAACGGGGAACGGGGGGACGGGGTCAGGAATGAAGCGCGGGGTGGACGAAGGTGTGGGTGGCCGTGGTTGAATGCCGGGTGGCGTGTGAAGGGGTAACGAGGAGGGGGAGGGACGGGGTGGGAGGGAGGAAGGGAGAACGTGACGCAACATATTGATCTAAGTTTCGTAGGGAGGGTTACAGTCCATGATAGGCCAGCGGAGTACAGGGCGCGGGGGCCGAGGGAGAACGGAATACAAGGTGGCCGGCAAATTTACGTTGTTCCTCGTTTCAACGCGGTTGACTCGTGTTTGGCGTGCCGGGGCCGCCCGATTGAGGGGAACCAGTGTCTTTGAAGTGGGTACAAGCGTGGCTGGAAGAGTTGCCACGCGAAAGAGAAAGCGAAACGTACCGACGTCCGACGATGGAATTAACGCGGAACCGTTCAAATTCGTTTACCACGGTTACTCGGCGATCGATGCCGATCGAGATCGATCTCGAGCGGTTCCTCGACCGACGGTTCGAGCTACCGTTCTTTGATCCGTAATCCGATCGCCAAAGTGTACGCAAAGGACCGAGACAAGTCCGGGCCGTGTTTCGCGTTTCGACGAAACCAACTATCCCCAGAATCGCGACTATCGTTGTTCTCGCTGGAGATTGCGCGCGTCACCGATGCCACGTCGGCATAGTTCGCGTTGTCCATCGAATTATAGCGATTTTCGATTAACGACTCGCCGTCCCGAAATTGCCGAAGGTCCGAAAGCCAGCCAAGCACGCGGAGGTAAATAGCTGCAGAGGTCCGTGGGGACGCGGCCGCCTTGGACCAAGGCTGTGTGCCGATCCATTGTGCGCTCGTGTACGGCCGAATGCATACGTGTACCTCTGGTATTTATGTCAGAGGAGCAGAGACTGACGGTAATTCTGATCGAACGTTTTCCGAGAAAGTATCCTTCGTTCCGATACAGCATTCCTCCCTGTTTCGCCTGCCCACGAATCGATTATTCGTCGTCGAAATCCTCCGACGTTGAACAAATTTATAACCATTCGCATTCTTCGCAAAGTTTTTCAGCCACACTCTGGTCGTTTTCGAGATTATTTTTTTTCATCGTATGTCTCGACGAAGGCATCGACACAACGATGTTCGATGCATTTTACCACACAAGATTCGCCTCGTCTTGGGATAACGTTCCGCGTAAGTCGGCTCGCGGGCACGAGGATGATCAAACTCGTACTCGCGCGATTCCCATAACGAGTCGCGGTGGCTGCGTTTCGCATAAATAAGCCTCCGTTGGTCGAAAGTTGCTCAAGTTGTTCCTACTTTGGCTCGCCAAAGGCATCTGTCGTTCCTCGACCGGCATTTTCCCCTTGGCCCAGCCGGCAGTCGGAATCTTCCTGTGTATGTAGGACAGCTGAAAAGTTCGGACGGGAAAGTTCGCGCTCGTGACGGTAATGCGCGCGGATCCGTGGCCCTCCGTCGACCGAAAAATCGAGAAGCGAAAAGGTCGAAGTCGTTCAGAGACATAAACCACCGTGAATAGGACCGAGCGATCACGAAGCTTTTGCACGATAATTAACCATTTACGTAGGCGTATACGCCCACGAACTTCTTTTGTATAGAATCAAATATCAGCGACTCGTTTGTTAACGATATCGAGATCTGTTTCGGCTCAACGATTTACAACGTAGAATCGCAGCTATTTCAAAAATTTTGCAATCAATTCGAACTTTTCTTCCCGAATCCCGTCAACAGGGAACAAGGTTGTTTCCAATTATTTCGTTTCGTTCCAACGCGATAAAGTTTTCCCGGTCCGAGTAAATTGTTTCAAAGACCCGGTGCGAACACCCCTCTCTGGCTCGTCGATTCGTCGGTATCGCGGCTAAGCATGATTTTAAGTTAGACTTCAAAAGAGTCTCAATGCGACGCGCCTGTAGAACCGTGTGGGTGCTAGTTGGCTCGAAGGGTCGTCTGAGCACTCACGCCACTCGGCGCGCAGACTTTAACGTCTGCGAACCGAAACTCTTGTCCACTGTGCTGCTCCTCCTTCCTTCCCTTGGAAATATTCTTCGGAATTCGATGGTCGTTGTTTCTTTGCTATTTCAGAGATCGCGTTCTCGCGTTTGACGATACCGTGCCCGTCTCGTTACGAATTAAGAGGTTACGACTCGAGCACCGCGATCGTTACGACCTTTGAGAAGTGTTTCGATCAATTATGCGTTTATCGACGACGAATAGTTGCAAAATTCCAAAGTTATCGGCGTCTCGGGAGCCTCGATGTTGAAGATTCTTCTGGACGGCGGTCGACGATACGGATCGAGGAATATTCAACGATCGAAAAATATCCTTCTCGGATAATTCGTCGTGAGCGTCAGGGACGGTAGAATCGTGTTATTGGCGGCGTGGCGAATTATCGGATTGGTTTGAACGAGCGTATCGATCCTGGCTTCCGTGCTCGAGGCAACGAGATGTCAACGTCCATGCCGATGTCTGTGCCGTCGTCGTCGTCGTCGTCGTCGTAGTCGTCGTCGTAGTCGTTGTCGTAGTCGTCGTCGTCGTCGTCGTCCTCCTTCTCGTCGTCGTCATTGTCTGGTCTCGACCGGCGACGCCGTCCGCTGCGTTGACACAGGCTGCGTACATAGGCCCCGTGATAAAGTAATCTGAATTAATTGGCCTCAAATTAATTAATGCAAATCACCGACAACTCGCTCCGAGCCGGCAAACTAATGATCATTTACGTTACGGGCGAACACGCAGCGCCGTGTTCTCGTTTTCCTGGACCACCTCCCTTGGTCGGCCGTTAAAGGAGAGGGTGAGACGGAGTCGAGGGCCATCCCTCCCCACTACCGTCACCACGAGCGTTTCTCTGTTTTTAGGTTCGGGAAAATAGCGCACACGTACGTACGTACGGAATGTTCGGTGGGTGGGCGAAAAGGGTGCTGCTGGCTCGGGGATGAGCGAGGGTGGTGGAAAGGGGTTGAGCTCTTGACATATTGCTACCTAGGCAACTCGACGAAGTGCTCTTCAGGTTCCCCCTGCCTCCACCTATCTTTCCTGCTTCGTTTCTCGCTCTTCTCCTTTCTACCGACCGCCTCCCTCCGTCCTCTGGTTCTTTCTTCTCTTTTTTTTTTTTGCCACCTATACACCCTTTCTCTTTCCTTTACTGTTCGGTGCACTCTCTGTTCCGCGGACGAGCTGGCAGTCTGCAACGAGGTACGGTCGGTGTTACAAGTCCCTCGGAAAAAGAGCTCCTTTTTGTGCACGGCTCTGTCGGTTTCACCGTTCGCGGGGCGAACTCGCGCACGAGCGCGAGTCGTGTCGAGGTTCGCTAACTCGAGGAGTGTCCGCGCACTCCGGGGGTTCGTTTGTTCGTTGCGCTCGTTGCTTTTTTTTCCGGATCTCGGCGTCCCTGATTCCCGTCGTCGTCGTCATCGTCGTCGTCGTCGTCGTCGTCGTCGTCTGTAATCTCGTGATTGAACGGCTGCGAAGCTTCGCGATGAAAGCTCTCGAATCGCGCGAAAACACTCGACGGTCTACAAGTGCTGGATATTTTTAGCGATTTTCTTCGCTCACGGAGCCCCGGTGCGCTTTGTGCGCCGAATTATGTTGTGGCAAGAGAAATAATTGCGTTCCCTCGAAACGAAGATTTGGAAAGCCTTTTACGGAAGGAACGTTCTCTTCGCGAGAATCTATTCACCCGCTAAACTGCGCGAGCAAGAAGGTAAAAATCAATTCTCGTTCGCTGGTTCGCTGTTTAAAAACTGGGACGCTCGGTTTCCTGGGAACGAAATTCCATCGGATTGCTGACTTTGATGTCACAGAGCCTCGACCGTTCTTATCGCGCCTTGCCGCCGATACGCGAAAGAAATTTTCCTGTTTTTTAATTTCCAAAAGTTTACAACCTCTCCTGGAATTTCACCGACGAGGGGGTTTTCTTTTTATCGAAAAGACACACCCTTCTCGTGTCACGGATCTCCCTTTCACCCTCCTGGCACGCGAGCACGAATATCCGAGCGTCAACCTCTGCAGTCGGACGAAAAGTACATTAAAGTATTATTTATGTAACAAGCTCTCGGTCTGTTAAGGCTGTCGTTACAGGTTTTTGCGTAACACGACACCGGCTGCAGGCGTAATTACGTTATTTCGCGCAAAATTCTCGATGCCTTCGCGGAAATCATTGATCACCCGCGCGTCCCGCATTTTTCAGCTGGTATTTATCGTTACGAGCTCGATGCGAATTTAACGTAACAATAACGGGACTCTCGGCGAATGTTCTTCGAAACAGGCCAAAAGAATTCCTATTCGTCCGGTGAATCGTAGCCCGGGTACTCTCTTTTTCGAAAACGTTTCGTAACTCTTCTCTCGTTCGTTTAATCGCGTTTTGGGAAAGAGACGGGTCAAACGTTTCTTTCGAGATGGTTCGGCGATACGTTTTAGATCGTCGCGAGTGTCAAGTTTGCGTCGCTCGTATCGCGTACTGTAAATCCATAGCGCCAATTGTTTTCAAGTTATTGCGCGTACGCTGATCAATTTTTGGAAGAATTCTTGTCGAGAGAGAAATATCTAGCGTGGGTAAAGAACTCGAGTACCGTTGACGATGAAACTTGACCAGCTGTACACGACGACCTTGAGTTCGATCACGTTTCTACTTGCATTAAAAACTATATCGATGTTAAAAGGACGTAGGTAACGGTTCCGGAGCGTGGCTAACAAGTACAAGGACGTAAAAGCGAAATCCTTTCCGTTGGAGTATCGTTGTCCTCGTTTTTCTCCTCGTTGGAGAAATTCCTTAATTCTTCTCTCTCGCGACTCCCATTGCCTTAATTACTTTTCGCCGAGCAAACAGGTCGAACGGTTCTCGCGGACCGGTCGAATCCCATTACCGCGACTACCGTGGTTCTTGATTCGGGTCGCCTAATACGGGCAAACACGTTTTCATTTCCAGCGTCGTTCTCGTCCCGCGGATTAGCGGGAATATTGGCTCGCGGGCCCGGGTTAGATTCATCGAGTAACGATAATGGGCAACGATAATCGTGTAAACTGCGCTGCGTGGACCAGCGTATCGATTCAGCGCGATATTCACGCGCGATCAGGCGGCGTCTCTGGACCCACCGCCGCCGCCGCCACCGCCGCCACCGCCGCCACCGCCACCACCGTCGTCGCCTCCGCCGCCGTTGTCGCCTCTCCCGTAATTGCGTGACATTCCGCGGAAGCTGCTCGCGTCGGGGACAGGGGGAGAAAAAAAAAAAAAGTACTTGGGGACGAACTGCCGTGTTCCACTTATTTCGCGTAAACCCCGAGTGTCCTCGGGTTCGGTCAATTTGACCGAGTTCTGTTTATCGATCAAATAGACCGATTGTCAGCGAGTCCCAACCTCTCGAAGGTCGTCGTATGAACAGACGCGTGGAGAAAAAATATGACAGAGGAGGAGGAGGAGGAATCGGTTGAAAAAAGAGGGAGAAAAAGACGGAACTGTTGAACGAGCGGAGTTTCTATAAATTGGATGATTCGGCTCGTTGAGAGCTCGACGACGCGTTTTAATCCCCGTCGATTTCGCGGGATGTTCAAAAGCATGCTCGTAATTCAACGGCGAAACGAGCCGCGGTGTCCTTGCGCGGCGTTGCTCGCGCCATTATAGTTGGCGCAATAATACGCGTGAATGGGCATGGAAAGTGTTATCGATGGGAACCGGTATGGGCATTGTTTTATGGTTTGCTTCTAAATGGTCCATCCATCACGCTTTATCTTGATGGAGTATTCTGCCGGCCTATTCATCCTTCAAAACGCTCGACTGCCGGTGTGGCCCGCTAATTATTAGCTTTCGTGCATTGTACGCGGTGGTGAATGGTCGCCTCGAAGAATACGCTTTTCGTTCGAGATGCTCGATCTCGGTTTTCCGCTCGGCGAGGCGCGCGCGGTTTTCGTTGGGTTAGGAGGCTCCCGTTGCGTTACGCGCGGCAGGGAGAGCTCGCGATCGTTATTTTCTTCCTCATCGGACGTTTCGTTGGTCGGTGGTTTTTTTTTCGCGGCGCAACGTTCCGGTGTGACCGCGGACGTAGTCGCGTATCCTAGGGCAGCCGGTTATTTTCGTTCGCTGCTACGGCACTGCATCGGCTGCGGGTCCGTTTGATTTAATTTAACGTTACTCGGAGCCGCGCTCGGATTTGCATAAGAATTTACCCCGAGGTGATGGCCCGCCACGGAGCCGGGGACCTCGTTAAAGGAGATTTTACAATTTCTCCCTGGCAGCAAGACCGCCGGAGTTGCCAGTTTCCCGCGAATACTGACGCCGAAAGTACGCCGCGGACGAACTTGTCCGTTGTTCGGCTCGCTGTCCCCTCTGGGCGTCGTGTATTTTTAACACGGTTTCTATCCTCGCAAACCCATTCCGAAAGTATGTCGCTTCGAATACGCCGCGCACGAGCCAGCCGAGCGAGCCCATAGAACGCGTCTTCTTAAGATTCTGTAAATTGAACCTCGCACCTTGCCTTACACGTTTCCAATTAGCATCCTACCTAACTGGACGACTTCCTATAGATAATTTCCTATTAATATCCTCGCTACAAGTGGTGACCCGGATCGATCGGGTCCAGGACTCTTTCCCTCGTTCTCTCTTACCCCCGTTCCGGGTTATAGATTATTTTAGTTACGGAACGATCGAACGTTCCACGGATATTTCGAAATTGCGCCTCGAACGGCATCGAAATATCGAATTACGAGCCTAGTCATCGACCGGGTTACCGAGATTTCCGAGTAAATATCGGACTCTCCGAGATTCGCAAGATCTCCGAGGTTTCGAGACCGATAAAAATGTCGCGAAAGACTCGAAGATCTTTGGGGACTGCAAAGGTCCTCGTCGCTTTTGAGGTCGAAACGTGCAAACGTACAAACGTTGTTAAGGATTTCGCGATATCGCTGCTAAAGTCGTGGAAGACTTCGAGACCCTAAATATTCTCCGTGTCTCCGAAATAGCGGAAATTCTGATCCGAAATCTGAATGCCGTTGGACGATTCCGGGACTCCGAGATCTCGAGATTTCCGAGAGCTCGAAAACTCGGAGAGTCGAAGGTCGCCGAGGCCTCCGAAACCTTTGGATTCCCGGGCTCTCTCGAAAATTCCAATCTCCCGAACATCTCCGAACGTCTAATTGGCCCCGAAGCCTTTGAAATTTTAGAAATTCCAAAGACCTTTCGGTCTTTGCCATCGCAAGATCCTCGATGTTTCCGAATTCTTAAACGTCTGGTAAACTCTCCGAGGTGTCGTAATTTTACGAAGCGTTTTGCTTTCACCACGATTCTCTAGAATAAGACGATCGATTCCCGAAAGTACCGTGCGATCAAAATCGTGGAACTCTCTGTTTGGTTTCAGGTGACATGGGTGTGCATCCTTTGTCGCAAGAAGCAAGAATTCCTGTTGAAAACCGGACAATGGATGACGAAGTCGGACTTCGTCACCGCGGACAACGCGATGTTGCGATGGATGCAGGACATGCAGGTGGGTGGTCCTCCGGGACTCGTGGACCAAACTCAGGATAAAAGACCGAAACTCGAGAGAGCGCACAGCGCGGCTGAGAAGGAGAATTTGCCCTTGTTGCAAAGGAGCGGAAGTCTGCTCAGAAGACAGTACTCTCAGCAAGAGCAAGTACGATTTACTTCATTCATTTAACTGTTCGACCACAGGGACGTTTCCCTGTGGTCATTAATAGCGCTCGTGCACGCACTGTTGCTCTGGATGTACAATAAAAACAATCGCAAAAACACCTCGCTCTCCTGTATGAAACGTATTCGGTCGAAGCAAGGCGATGCCATTGGTACCTCTGTGTCACCGTGTTTCATACTATTTCATTCTCACGTATCCCGATCGCTGTACTTTTGGACAATTCAATGGATATTTAGCAGAGTTGGCGAGAATTCGAATACAAAGAGTACCCAAAAGGGTGGAAAAAAGGAAAGAAACGACGAGAGTTTTCGCTAGAGTAGTAATCGACGCGGCTCGACCGTCCCTCCGGTCGTAAATCCCATCGCCGACCAATTTTGCGATACAGTGAATCGTCCAAAGCTACAACCACCCGAGAGTGCATATTACCACCACGCTGATGAAACAATTACGCAACATTCGCACTGTTTGTACTCACTATTGCAACCCACACGCGACGAAGCAGACCGGGACCTCTCGTACGACAAATGGAAGTTTCTCGTCGCGATTTCAGGTCCCAGTGTGTCGGCTGTCCACGAGCGATAGCGGAGTGGATATGTCCGTTTCGCCTCACTCGAGAGCCCTACCGTCGTCCCACGTAGTGCCATCTCATCAGACGCAGCAACCGGCGAGGCATCCGGACGCTTACGCCGAGGATGATCCGAACCTCTACAGAGGCGAAATCGACACTCTTATGAAACAGCAGAACTACCAGCGACAGCGACCGATCTACCCGGTAAGGAGGACTGGTTCTCGATCGACTCGTTCGATCGAACATCCGACGACGTTAATGTTTCACATACCGCAAGAGAAAGAGAGAGAGAGAGAGAGAGAGGGGGAGAGAGAGAGAGAGAGAGAAAGACTTGGAAATTAAACATTCAACAAGTATGCTCGGTACGAGCTGCGAACGCGTAGGAGCGCCGCTAAGCGATACTCTTGCGTAGGCGGTGCTCGAGAGGCCTCTCGACGAGCAGTTTCCGGAAGATCCGTGAAACGAAGTTATCTGAACGAAAGGGGGATTTTCGATGTCCCCTTTATCCTGGTTCTAACTACTTACCCGATGAACCGACCGTACGATGTATTAGCGATCGAAGAGAAGTCGAATCTTGGTCGCTCGTTCCCAATTTTCCAACGACCGAAATGCGATTACGAACGACCGAAGACACAAACGTAGAATTAATCTTGTAGAATTGTTTTCACGACTCGTGCTGCAATTAGATTTAGCGATCGTACGCTTAACATCACCATTATCATTTATCGAATCAGCTCGTTCCAATCGAATCATCAGTTAGGGTAAGAGAATCCTGCACATTTGTCGCGGCATCTCTCGCACTAACTACCAGAGCAATCGTTCGCTGCAGTCAAATCGAACGTCTACGAGTCTAAGACACGGCTCTGCTGAGGAATCTTATCGAGACGAGTCCACTGGCAGGCCTCGTAAAACGAAACGCGCGTACGAATCTACTTTTTTCTTGTTCGACTTGTTACCGTTTGCTCTACTCCTTTCCAGCCGCCAAACAACCGATACACGTATCGTGCGAAACGATCCACGAAAACGACTCGGAATCTTCCGCTCGGTGGCTATCGGTATCGTTTCTCTGCTTTCTCTCTGTGGAACCTAGACTCCGTGTCGGTTTACAGGATCAGAATACGGATTTCGCAATGACATATGGTCAACCGATGGTAGAAGCCGGCCCACCTCGACCCGTAGTGCATCCTCCTCAGCAACATTCGGTGCATCAAATGCAGAGCGCGCGTCCCCCACAACCCGTGGGTGGACAGGGCGCTCTTCAACCTCAAAGGAGTTTCAGCAGCAGCGAGGAAGAACGAAGCACACCTGAGTGTGCTAGCGACGAGCCTGACGAGTCAGAGAAGGGTGAGTCCACGTTCGATCTTTATTTCGTTTTAAACTCGCGTAGACCGTCGTTGGTCATCGAACGGCCGAATTTATCTCGAGTTCGAGAATATCGGTTGAGCTTAATTATCTGACCTTGAGATACGCGACCAGTCAACGCGACCGCGTATCAATCGTCTTCGCGTCGGTTCTACCTCACGGCTCTTCTTTTCGAAGCTCTCCCGAACGTTATTTATACATGTAAGTATGTTTTTCACTTATGCAAACCCGTAGACAATTTCAACGACGCGTTTCGCGCAAGTTTGCCCGTGAACGTACCGATTTAATTATTTTTTGTTCCGGTCTAGATTTGAAAAAGGTAATGCCACGAATAAGATCCGCGTTGCGATTAACAATTGGATAAATGTTTTGGACGAATACCGAGTACGACGGTATCGGGTGGGGGGTGGGAGTGACATTTCGGTTTGAGTTAGAAAACGGGCAAAGCGTTTTTTATTCCTTTTTCGGATCCCCTGAGAATTGCTTTCGCGTTACTCGTGGTAACGGGTTGCGATAGACGAGGGGCCCGTATTCGATAAATTTAACGAAAATTCCTTACAAAACCGCTCGAGACTCTCCTCGAAACGTACAAGCGACTCGTCGCAGCGGTAAAATCTTTACGAACCGAATCGATTTGCTCAAAGACGGGAAAGGTTCGGCAAAAAGCTCAAGTGGGACATTCTTTTCGATATTTTCGGTTAAATGCCTTTCTGGATAGTCGAGAGCCAAATTTGTACGCACGTATGCACGTACGTAAGTAAATTAACGAGTGCGTTAGAAAACGCATCGCCGACAACGAAGAAACCTCGTATTTTATTATAAGCGAACGTAACGTCAGTGGTGAATTCGGCACACCGAAACCGTAAAGAGGTTCGTACGACTCTGGGTCCGTTTCGACCCTGTCGTAGCCAAGGAAATCGTCGTAGAGTGGTCCGACTTGTTTCGAAGATCGCGAAATACGCGAGGAAATAAAGTTGGACGCAGCGAGTCCGATGTTGTAGATCCATTAATTAAGGGGCGTTCGATCTCGCGTATCAGGGGCGCGTTTCGGTTTACTTGGTTTGGTACGGTTTGGTGGTTGATCGCCACTGACGGCAATATTGCCCGTTACTCTTTCGAAATGTCACGTCCCCGCGAGGGCAAGTGGTACGATTCAACAGCGACGCGGTTAAACGCGATATCCACCGTCGAGTAACCGTGGCAGAGGCTGCTGCGGAGGATCGGCGGCCGAGACGGAGACGTTAGGTCGAGCTGCTCGGGAGGGTCAGCTCTGCCCTTGAAACTCGCTGTACGAGAAGAGCGCAGGCTTTCCGTGTCAGCGGATAATTGGTTTACGGAGAACGTGTGCACCTGTATCGCGATATTTACAGGCGAGCCGACGAAGGAAAGTGTAATCGACCGATACGATGCTCGTGCAGTGTTGAAAAGTTCGCGCGTCGCCGCGTACGCGTGTTAACAAAGCGATTAACGCTCCAACCGTTCCGAGGAGGAGAGCTCGTTCGTTCCAACCGGGCGTAAGACCGGTGGTACGGTTTCGGACGGCGACAAACGTAATTCGAGAATTTACGAGCTCTTTGCCGGGGAAAGCGAGGAAAGACGCCTGGAACGGTGTCATCCGGCGAAACGGTGGCGAAAATGGACCCGACGCCGCGACGCTTTTCCGGTTAGGTCGGGCAAAGCGGGAGCGGGAAGGGTGTCCGCGCGAGCCAAGTATTTGAAATAGGAAAGTAGGTCTACCCTGCGCAGCCAGATCGGGCCGAATGGAGTGGCAGATGAAAAGCGATACTGCATTATCGCGAAGGCGCCGGCGCCGGCGCGCGGGGAGGCGTAGCCGGGTTTATCCCTCGGCTAATGAGTAAATTTAGGTTACCGACGTTGGATCCCGTCGTTCTGCCCCTGTGTTCCCCCGTGTTCCCTCGGTGTTCACGGGACCACTCGACACCGTCGCTCGTCGCTCGTCGCTTTTGCGCGACGCGTTCGAGCCGATTTCAGAACGGCTCGGGAACGGATACACGACCGTACGTAAATACATATGCACGCGCTTCGATCACAGTTGATTAGTTCCGAGATCGGCGAACTGTGAACCGACTCATCGAGGTGCGCATCATCGGGCGAGAAGCTCGCGCGGAATAGGAACCTCCCCCTGGTATCCGTCTCTCTCCGTCCGTATTTACTCTCTTTCCCCCGATACTTTTTCACCGGGCGATATTCAGTTTTTTCGCTCCGGATCGACGACGCAAGGACAGAAATAGCTTCACCGGATACTTTTTTCTAATTCCGAGCGAGTCTTGTCGTCGATGTCCGATTCGTGTTTCGGACGCGACGCGTTTCGACGATTCGTCTTAAATTCTTTCGAGTCACGGAGGCGAGCTCGTCTTTTTTTTCGTCCACGGGGGAAAGTATCGGCCGGGAAATCCCTGCTGGTGGAGTCTTCTTCAAATTTCTTCGATCCTCTCGGCGAGTATCGACTCGCGCAGAGACGCGTGGACTCCCGATCGGCATTCCAACCATCCTCGCGGCCGTTAAATCCTCGATCGAATCCCCTCGATCGTGTATCGCGGCATATCGCAGGGTATCCTGCGGGAATTCTCGGGCTCTGCCCTCCCGGTCTCGTCGTTGCATCGATCCTTGGTATCCTCGCGCTGCTCTCCCTCGCTACCCGTGTACCTACCCCTTGCCACTCTACCCCTTTCCGGCTCTATGTTTCTCGTTCGCACCCTCGTGCCCACCCGTGTACTTTTCTTTCCTTTTCTCTCGACTCTTGGGTTTTTCATTTCCATTTCCGTTCTTCGTTGCTGGTTGGCGCAGTCTCTTCCGGTTCGCTACGATACTCTTCCCTCGCTCTCTTCGGTCGTTTCTTTGTCCACGCGGCTTGGCCCACTTCCGTATCTGCCGAAGGTTCTATTCCTTTTTCGGCTTTCTTTTATCCATTTTACGACACCTCTCTATCCGTGTCGGTGTTCTTTTCGTTCCTCCGGTTTAACGCTTCCGTATCCAGCCATCTTCTCCGGGCTCTCTTGCACTCGCGCCGAACGGTATCCATTGTCGTCGACTGTTTAGCCAGGGATCCAGGAAACTCGAGGAGAGTTCCCTTTTATTCGCGAGCTAGGATCGCGACGATCGCGGTCCTACTTCTCCGAGGGAAAATGGGAACCGACGTTTGTACGCGGTTAATCGCTCCCTTTAATCCTCCGTATCTGTGTTCGCGTATCTTCCGACGCGGCGACGTTCCTTTGGTATTATCTTCGCATTTTCCGCTTTCTACTTTGCTCGACGTCCTTCGTTCCGCCAATCCTCCCTTCTTTCTCTCTCTCTCTCTCTCTCTGTGGTTCTCCTTTTACCACCCTTCCCGATCCTCCCGCTCGTAACGCCCACACGGCCGACGTGACGTCACGCGATCAACACGTGGGCGAGCTCAAACATCTGCCCCTTTGCTATTTCTGGGCCGGTTTCCGTGGCAAAGCAGAAAAGCAGAAAGTACCGGCGGCTAAAACCGGCGTCTCTCTTTTTTCGAGACTTTCCGACAGGGCGGCTCAGTCTTTGCAGAAACGCGCTCGCTCGTGCGTCACGCACACGGACGATTTAACCCTTCGATGGATCCTCCTCGGTAACCGTGTTTACGGTGCTCGTCGCTCGGTGTTTGGAATCGATTGTACTCGGCTGCTGGGGCTAGAAAATTCGAGGCAGCGGACTTTGGACGAACGTAACGTAACGCAACGTCGCGTCTTGGTCTTCTTCGTAATTACGGAAATTACGCGTTTCCGTCTTCTCGACGCGTTTCGAATCCGTTTCGTTCTCGTATCCGCTACGCGGCGTTGTGGAACAAAGTATCGCGTATCAGCGCCGCGTATTTTAGAATCCAGCGTTCGTTATTAACGGGAGTCCCTTAGCGCCGGAATCGTGACTTTTCCTCCTCGGTACTGTGCCACGGCGATTCGTTGAAATTATGATGAAGAGGTCGAGGTTCAAAGATCAGTCGGACAGCGCTTCCTAAATGTTGCACGAGGAGTTTTATCGGAGCGGCAACTCCTGGGAATTGCGCGCGACGATAGCGCTAAACGATTGTGGATCGATGCGGTTGATTCGTGGACGAGCGGAGAGACGGTCGAATATCGTAGAAGGTGGTGATCTCGGAAAGGAGTGTTTTCGATGTAATTTTCCCGGCTGCACTCGGAAGTCACCGATCGACATCGGGGAGAATAATTTTCTCGAGCGTCTCGAGTTCGACCTCAACGAGGTCGGATTAAAGGCTTACGAAACACGTACGGAGTTAGGAACGGCCGTATCCTGGAACCGCGGCTGCATAATCGGACGCGTTGCCGGTTCGCCCGTACACCTGCTCCCTGCATTCACGGACATAGCTCGCACACAAGCTCGCGAAACGTTTCGAGATCGTGCGCTAGCGTACGCTCGCGCCGGCAGTAGTGCAGCTATGCGTTTGGTGCATACGCGGTGATGCGGATAGTCGGGCCAGCCGCTATGCGGAGATCGCGCTTATTAGAGACGTTGTCGACGCGCATCGCGTTTCGGATACCGTCTCCTTTTCTCCGAAACGGCGATTGTTACTCCGACCGTCGACGCAACGGTTCGCCCGACGAATTGTTTTCTCCGTTCGAAAATGCGCGTGGCGAACCGAAAATTGACTTTTCCGATCGTGGGATACGAATTTCGGATGAAGACGATTGGCACGGTACTCGTTCCCGCGCTACTCTCGCTGTCCAGGTTTTCGAATCGATTCGGGCTCTCTACCCGGAATCGGGCGATCGATCGTTTCGAGGAGATCGATCGGTGGGTAAATCTGCAGAGCATCGTTCGGTCGATCGCACGTTTCGTCGCCGGTATCGAAGCGATCTTGGCGCGTGACAAGGAGAAGAAAGGAAAGAACGCGAGCCGCGAGCCGCGAGTCGCGTTCGAGCGAACTTTTACTCGGCAAAAAGGATCGAGCGCGGCGATCAGCGACGAGCGGTCGCGAGATAAACGCGACCGGCTCGGTCGAACGGCGTTGTTGCTCCCATTCGTAGATGCACACGATACAATTAGCGACTAGAGACAATTAGTTTGTAGAAGTTACGAGAGGTAAGTCCGTTACGCGCGCTCGCAGCCTGCGACGTCCCCTTAACGAGAGGATATCCAGAGAGGCGGGGAGCTGCGACGTCCACCGGATCCCAGGCAGACGAGGAGAAGGGAGGCGAAGGATAAATCGTCACGGCCACGCTTTGGCCTCTCATCGAGCCCGCTGCCTCCGCCTTTGATCACCTCTCCTTTGACGGTTCCCGTCCGGCTCAAGACTTTCCCCCCGCCACCTCCCCGTTTTTCTGTTCAGGCTAAAATGGTATTAAACAGATTTTTAATTCGTTTTCAGGAGCGACGCGCGTTCACGGAGAGCGTCCCCGATACCTTAAAACCCCACCTCCGTTCTCCTCTGTCTCCTTGACGTCACGACGCATCTCTCCCCGACACAGAAAACTCCGCGTCCTTCGATGTACTCGATAAGCCGGCGTTACGGGGCACGATATCGTCGGGATCGTGCGTCCACGATACCACGGCTGCTCTTTAAAGCGACCGGGTGTCCGATCGAAAAAAATCCGTAACGTTCGTAGGAACCGGAGTATCAACGCCGATATCGTTCCGTGGACCGTGGCGACTCGATCTCGAGGTTTCTGTGTCTCGACTGTAACCCCTCGTTCGTCTCGTTCGTCTCGTTCGTCTCGTTCGTCGTCGAAGCAAATAATTCGATCGCGCGACGCGTAAACCGAGAGTTTGGCGAACGTTCGATATCTAGCCGCGACTACCGTTCTCCGGGCTACCGGCTACGTTGGTACATCGGTCTCGTAAATTCAGCGATTTTTCGACGCGGTGGGTGGGTTGCGAACCGGATACGTCGAGGTTGCCGGAGTCGAGGCTGCTGGGGTACGGGGCGACGAACGGGGTAAAATCCCGGAGTGATTTATACGCGGTAAGTCGGTGTCATCTAACTTTTAAATTAAGACTCCGTGCCGCCTCCGTGCACCGACCGAGTCCGCTGCCAGTTACCGACTCTAACCGCTCGCTACTACCTCGCGCGTAACCTTCTATTTATTACGGGAGCGAGCATCGTTTACCGGAAAATACCACGTTTACGGGATCGGATAGCCGCGGATGCGTAACTATCCCGCCTACCTTGAACGCGCTTTGAACACCCTTTGAATCTCGCTCCGGCGGGCTCGTTCGACGGTACGAACGTTTCTTCGCTCGTAACACTTTGTAGCGACGTCCGGGGCTGATTATGCAAAGGATTCTCGTCTTTCGCGCGGAATACCGATTATCGTCGCGCTTTAATCTCCGAACGTGCTCAGCCCCGTCCGTCGCACCGCACCGCACCGCACCGCACCGCATCGCACCGCACCGCACCGCACCGCACCGCACCGCACCGCACCGCACCGCACCGCACCGCACCGCACCGCACCGCACCGCACCGCACCGCATCGTACCACACCGCACCGCACCACACCGCACCGCACCGCACCGCACTGCATCGAACCACACCGCACCGCACCACACTGCACCGCACCGCACCGCACAGCACCGCACAGCACCACA
Organism: Ptiloglossa arizonensis; assembly: GCF_051014685.1. NCBI lineage: Eukaryota > Metazoa > Arthropoda > Insecta > Hymenoptera > Colletidae > Ptiloglossa > Ptiloglossa arizonensis. The sequence continues at coordinate 35,344,741 of NC_135048.1, forward strand.
CCGCACCGTACCGTACCGTACCGTACCGTACCGCACCGCACCGCACCGCACCGCACCGCACCGCACCGCACCGCACCGCACCGCACCGCACCGTATCGTACCGCACCGCACCGCACCGCACCGCACCGCATCGCACAGCACCACACCGCACCGCACCGCACCGCACCGCACCGCACCGCACAGTACCACACCGCACCGCACCGCACCGCACCGCACCGTACCACACCACATCGCACCGTACCGCACCACATCGCACCGCACCGCACCGCACCGCACCGCACCGCACCGCACAACACCACACCGCACAGCATCACACCGCACCGCATCACACCGCACCGCACCGCATCGCATCGCATCGCACCGCGTCGTTAAACGGGACGCGTTTCGGAGAGACGAAAAGTAATAATTCGAAGGTACGCAGCTCGAAACAATTTAGAAGTCTGTTCTCGGTCGGGCGTTAAAGGAACCAATGGTTTACGAAAAGCACCGACAACGAACGAGCTATTTCCGAAACGGTGTCCACGCCACGCGAACACGAAATTTCGAGCCACTGGAACAACGAAAATGAAACCAATTTCGTACTATTCGCTCGCCACGATCCATCTTTCCGCGTTACGCCAACATTCGTCCGACACGGTGTAAAAATATTACAAACGAGTTTCGCGAACATTGCCCGTAAATTTGTTTCTCGAACCGAATTCGGTAGGCGCGCGGCCGCGTAACGTTCGACAGCGAAGAGAGAATTCGAGCTACGTTACTCGTTGTACCGCGAGGTCTCGTTTCGTACGCGACTCTACGATGGAACGCGTGCCATCGACGCGCGCGCGCGACGAACACGGAAGCGTCCTTCCGCGCGCGAAATTTGCCAAATTTTCGACGCGTCGTCGTACGCCTTATTTGCAACAGCGTGCTCGACGAACGAGACGGCCCTTACCCCCTTCCCGACGATACTCCTCCTGAAAAGAATCAACCTTGATCGAATTCTCGAGCCGGGGCGGAATCGTTACGAAACGACGACTTACTTCTTGCGCGTAGTGAGAACACCAGACACTGCCTGCAATATTGCGATTACCATTAGTACAGTGTTCGATTGTTATACATAGTGCAGTTTTCCATAGCAGTGACCATTTTCTTTTCTACACCCCACCCAACCCCTCTGTTTGCATCGAACCGAGCGTAGCATATAGATGATCCCAGTGTTACGAACGATATACCCGTTGTGACCCAAGTAGCGGAACTTTTATCGAGAGATTCCTTCTCTCGCGGACACGCGTTTATATGTTCGATACTCGCGTGGAGAATTTTAGATCCATCGCGCGCTCGAAACCGTACACGAATCGTGCACGAGGCATTTCAAGCGGTCTTATCGTATTCTGTTTTTAACTCTAGCGATAAGCGACGCCGTGCATATCGTGGAACATGTGTGACTTAAAGAGAGATCGCCTTTTAGGGGAAAAACCGCCGTCCATGGTGGTGACTTCCAGGAGCTCGAGGGAGAAGCCCGGGGACAGAATGAATCGTCAATTTCTCGCGGTACCTACTAATTTTCTCAAATGCAAATAAGGCAGTTCGTTTTCCGCTATCTATCTATATACATATATACATACGTACGTATGTATGTATATATATATATATATATATATATATATATATATATGTGTGTGTGTGTGTGTATATATATATGTATGTGTCTGCGCGTGTATATATACATATACGTATATATGTACGTATGTATATACATATGTATGCGTATACACGTATGTATATACATATATACGAACCGATCGCATACATATATATATCTACCTAAATATATATTATATGTAAATCTCTGCGTATGCGTGTGCATGTGTGTGTACGTCATCTGCCGACCGGTCGCGGATGTACCGTATCGGAGACAGAAAAAGACCGTACCGTGTTTTCCGAAAATCCGAAACGGATTTTTTGGAAGTCGATTCGACGTCGGACTTTTTTCGTTGGCCTAACGACGTCCCGAAAACGAGCGAACGATTGGGAAAGGGACACGTGTGCGGCCACGCGTACCATTCGGTGGTAATTTTCGACGAAACGTCCGCCCTTCTTTGCGTATCTCTCGAAACGTTTTCAATTTCCCGCGTTTTCCCACCGCTGTCGGAATGTCCGTGGTTCGCGATCGACTTAAGCGGGAAAGACTCGGATAGAATCGACCATTGACGAACGATCGAAATTTCGCGTCTTCTCCACGCGTCTTCGGCGCAAGATTCTCGATCCGTGAACGATTCCTTTCGTCGGATACCTCGATCGCAAGATGCGATCGGTCGGCAGAGCTGTAACAGATTTTATTTGTTCTACTTTGGACGGCTACGAATCGTGCACAGGTATACTATATCGTTTACACCTCACTCACGCCACGTACACGTATCGCTCACCAGATACTCCCGACATTCTCACATTCCGTTGCCTCGATGTTCGTCTGGAAGACGAGTAACGTCCCCGGTGGAGGCTTCCCGGCGCGCGGTGCGCGGCCCCCAGCCCCCGGCCCCCGGCCCCCGGCCCACGGTCCCCGATCCGGTACCCCGGAAACTTCGAACCCCCGTGATCCACGAATTCTTGCACGCTTGCGTTTCGCGAGTTGCGAGATTCCGGCGATCGATATCACGCCGAGGAATTTATTTCCCGGTCAGCTCCCAGTCGTGCTCCGTTTTTCTTCGAACAGGCGCGAAATCGCAAAATCTTCCGTACCGACTCGACCCTCGAAGTAGCTCGGAGCGACGAGTTCCGAGATCGGGAATCTCGATGGTTGTCCTTCGAAAGGTGGCATCGCTATTGTGCACGCACACATTACGTACACACACGTACAACACACAGGCACACGCGCGCGCTCGCGTTCGCGCTCGCGCGCACACGCACACACGTGTACACACACACAGGCACACGCACACACACATACAGACACACAGGCCCTGCACATCGAAGCGCGTGTACCGGTGGTACAGGGTTCCGGGAGCCGTCCAGACTCGACTCGCACGGCTCCCGGTTCGCTGGTGCACCGTTTCTCACACATTTCCCCGAGGGGCAAGCCTGCACCGCTGTCTTAGCCCGTTTTTCACCGGTGTACCGTAATTCGGTGAGAGCGCGTACATTCAGGGACAGCGAGCTTGGAGAGAGATACATCAGGGGGCGGTAGGAATCGATTGGCGGGAGACGAAACGGTGTTATCGTAGGGCGTGGACCGTTTTCAAATCGGGTGTACGTATTTTTCGGGCGAGGCTCGCGTTAACCCGCTCGAAGACACGAAAGCGTGCTAGTATCCGAGAAAAAAAAAAAAGAAAAAAAGAAATGGAAGGAAAACTAGATCGTAGACGGTAGCGTTAAGAATGGCCACGGTTTAGATCGATAGCCCGATAGCCGAGAACGGAGGAAACGAAACGTTTTGGATCTACTGTAGGGAAGGGGTACTACCACCATACGGGAGGTCCGATGTCAATGTCCGGCGGTGAACACAATGGTAGGCAGAACGGACCCCAGAACGGGCATCGCAACACGGGCGCGATGACCATCGAATATAACGGTCATCATCCACCGCGAGAGCCGCGAAAAGAGGAGAGCACTCTCGTCAGACGGAGCTTCCGAAGGTGCGGCGACGAGTGGCGCGGCGACAGTAGGAGGTGCGTGTGCAAAGTTGGCGATCGTGCGTCGTTTTGTCGTCGTCGTCCTCCATTGGTTCTTACTTTCAATTATTTTCGTTTCGTGGTTGCGTCGGTGGTCCCGGGATTCTCGGCGACGGTCGCTACCCGAGAGTAAGGTTCTCGCGTTCTCGCGTCTCTTTCGTTCGAGCGGCGACGCACGCGCGAAGTAGACACGGGTAGAGGCGGGTAGGCGAGCCGTATCCGAGAAACTCGGGATCGAAATCGGGCCCGCGGTAGCAGGAGCCTCCTCCTCCGCCGCGACGCGTTCGAGAGAAGGAGGAGGCCAAGAACGAACGAAGTAACACGATACAAACACGCACACGTACACGCAAACAGTCACTCGCAGGCACACAGTACATCGTCTCGTATCTCTGTGTATGTGGCGTGTCCATCAGGTTCACGGAGAGGAGGGGGAAAAAGACAGTGCGATTTGACGGTGGGACCAATGTCGGCGGCTCTCAGGAGGATTGGTCTTGGGAGGCCGATCGACAGGGTAGCCAAGACAGCGCGACCAAAGACTCCGGAATAGACACCTCTAGCACCTTCACGAGCAGTGAAGACAGCAACAGGGGCGAGCTGCCCAAGGTACGGGGCCCGTTACTCGACGTTTACCGCCCGTTGCTCGCGGAAACATCGAGAACTGCTTCTCGGTCACAGAGGGTAGAGTTCCGTCGTGTTGCGCTCCAGTCGTTTCGAGCGACACGGCCAGGCAGTCGCTTCGATTAGACATTAGGAAACCGGTGGATCGAGTAAAAGGGGTCTCTGTCGCGCGATCGTCGTTCGTGTCGAGACACGACGCGTTTTGTCGCGTTCGTCTCTCTCGCGTCGCGCCCAATTTTCAGGCGCTAAACCGCGGCGGGTCTGTCGTCCAAAGTGGAATACGGTTTATTCTTCCTCGTTCCTTGCTTTCGTAGCTTTAGCGGAGAGAGGACTGTCATTGGTCCGTTAGTGCCTGACCCGATTGGTTGATGTAACCTAGAGTAGTGTTTAGCGAAACGTTTCGATTTAACCCTTTCGTTGCCGATTTCCCTACGGGAAGGATCTTTCGCTTTCGTTCGGAACACTGGTCGACCGTAGCTCCGAGTAGTCGCTCTCGTTCGCCGTACTTGTCGCCGATCGTTTCGAAACCGACGGTTCGTCCTCGAGCCGCGCAACGAAAGGGTTAACGGTTAACGGTAAACGGTAAACGTGCATCGAACGCCAGGTGAGCCGAAGTTTCAGGGAGGGAAACATTCCGTCGCCATCCCGCGCCTCGATGCGTCTCTCATTTAAAAACTTTCAACGATCCACCACTTTCGATCATTCCTTACACGTGAATTTCGTGATCAAGAAACCTCTTTTGCTCGATTTACTCCCAAACTTCGAGCTTGAAGGCTTCCGTGCTGGGATCCGTCCTTTTCGTTACGACTTTACTCCGTACGCACATTTCTATAGTTTGTAACCTGGTTGTTGCGCTGCGCGTGCAAGCCCGGACCTCTTTCGAGTCGAGTCTTAACCACCGTCACGCGTCACGGAGCAAGAGCATTCGACGAACACGACGGGAATGCAGCGTTCCTGGCCGCATAGATAATCGCACATTCGCATGAGTCTTGAGTTCTCTCACCGCCGACGAGCTCTCGGGACTTTGTCCCGTGATTAAACGACATAGAAATAGGACGCCATCGCTTTCTTCGCGAAACTCATTCTCTCTCATTGTCTCGCCTCTGTTAACTCGGCTACTTTCGCGTCTCCGCGGGCAACGCTTCCATGCATTCTTCTCGAGCAACGAAGCGACCACGATCTCGTCGTTGAACCGAACGGATCCATGCCTTGGTCGCGAGCTTCGATCGTTTCTCTCGGACTCGACCTCGGATCGATGTAACTTTCGTTCCAAGTACGCGTTCGCTTCTAGATTAGTTACCGATCGTCACGTTCTTCGCAAGTTTCTCGGCAGAGAGAGGTTTCGCACGGAGGTTTCTCGTTCGCGTTACACGACTCTCGTCCCCTTCTCACCACTGACATCACCACTGTTCATTCACCACACGATACATATCGCGCGGGGCCCGGGACAATGTATCGTTTCGCGTTTAATCGAATCTCGAGGAAAGGCTCGCTCGACCGAGTCGTTTCGTCGCGCGCGTCTCCAACGCGAGATATTTATTTCTCTTCGGCGCGACGGTTGCTCTTCACCCGCGCGGTTCTCCGCGATCGTCGAAGCGAGCAGCGTTCCATTATCTCCGTTCCGACCTCCTCGAACGTTCCCGGTTAAAATACCCGATCCGGAACGAAATACAAAGAAAGACTCGGTAAACGAACCGATTACCGTTCCTATTTCTTCGAGCCTCGATCGCCAGGATGGCGTCGCGATTGTTCTTCTTCCGAGTGTCCGTGTCCGATCGCAGTCCTCCGTTTCGTCTCGAAATAAGACGAGAACGCGAAACGGAACTCGAACGCGATCGAAGGAGAACCATGGACCTTTCTTAAAACGCGAGATTATTTTTGGTTAAACATTCTTAACGAAAGTCCAACCTGCCCGATCGAGGATCTCGAGCGAGTTACGCCGTAGCAACGACTCGGCAACGTTCGGAATCATCGCGTGAAAATAGAGCGCGCTGGCAAATAGCCGGCATCATCGTCCGTCATTGTTCTTCCGGGCGGGCAGCTTCCATTCGGACGTTAGTTTTCCGATAGTCTCCTCGCGTGGGTGTATTTGTCAATTTACTGGCGTCGGGATGGTCGATGGGCAAACCACGGTTCGATTATCCGTTATTGTTATTACACGGGCTCGTAAATCGGCGTCGAATTTCGATCCGCGGCACGCGAACCCATTCTTTCGAGTCTCTCCGGTGGCCGTCCTCCTCCTCCACCGTTTCCTCCTCTCTTTCTCCGTCTGTCCGACTCTCGTGAAATCGCTCGAACGGAACGAGCAGTTATCCGCGAGTTACGGACTCGCGTAACCGGGGACCGCCTCGCCGACCCCGATCGCCTCGTCGGATCGATCGTTCGTTCCCGATGTTGGTTCCGCGAAATCGAGAATCGAGGGTGTTCCCGGTGATCGGAATCGTTCCTCGATTTCGAAAATCGTCGGTGTTTCTTCGTAGATTACGCTCGACGAACCAAACTTTCTTCGTACCTCTAAGATTTTCCGTGCGTAGAATTTACTTCGCCGAACGGAATTTCGAACTCCGAGTTCGCGTTCGAAACTCGTCGGTGGGACGCGATCGGTATTGCTGACCGACTTTTCGAGTCCCGTTTCCGACGGTGAAAATATCTCTCGATCGTTCTCCTTTAGTTTCTACGATCACCTTGCCTCTCGATCTCGCCGGAGATCGTTTTCCCGCAACAGGAACGAACGATTACCCTCGCGGTCACGAAATCGCGTGCACTCGCGTCGACGATACCGCTCCCGTCCCACGACCCGCACTCCCCGACCACGGATCATCGTTCGATAAATGGAGGAAGACAGGAAACTCGGTGGAAGGCCGTGTTCCAATTATGCGAGGCAAATAAGCAAGATTAAACTCGGTCCGAGTAAACGGACGGCGATCGAGCAATTTATCCGCCGACGGATCGTCTTGTGTACTCCTTCGGTGAAATCAAGATCGACCCTCTGCCGGAGACGGGGGCCGTGATTAAACGTAATTTTCCTTCCACGGGGAAAAAAAATGATTCAGCGAGAAAGTTTCCCATTGACGGACGATATCGGTCAAGGGCCGCTCGAAATTGCGGCGACGATCGAGAACGGCGAACACGCGATCCCGGGAAATTAAATTGCGTATTCTTTTGGCCGCGCGTGTGCTTTTCGATCGTTCGAGTAACGCGAGCTCCCGGTTATCTCGCGCTTTCGTTTCTTCGGTGCGTCGATCGTTTCTTCCGAGCGCGTATCATCGTTGCTCAGAGGCCAACGAGAAACCATCCCCGCCGTACCGTTTCGCTCTTTCGCCGTTCTACCCTTCGTCCAGTCCGTAACAACTACGGATGTACCGTGTCTGTCTCTCGAGCGGAGAAACGAGCGCGCGAACAATCTATTCTCGAATATTCATCCGAGCGTAGGCGTCGCTCCTGTCGTTAGGTATCGCCTAACTTTATCCGTACACTCTGGTCCGTAATTTCCAATTTGAAGCTTTCCCTTTCGTCTCCGTTCGTATCGACGTTATTCCCAACGAAGCGGCACGGTATCGATATCCTGTTCTCGGAGGCGATGCTTCGGCTCGGATCGCGTCCAATCGAAGCGTTTTCTTTCCCGAGCGCGTGTCAATCGCCGGTCCATAGAATCTCGGGCGATTTCACGAGCCGCTACCGATCCGAAACGTCCAATTAAAGGGGCCGAAAGGATGCCAGGTTGTCGAGAGAGAGACGTACCTGGTTCATAATTAATCGAATTGGAACACGGCCAAAGGATATCCGAGAGCGGCGAGTCTCGACGATCTCGTTAGCCTTCGTCGATCGGTTTCGCGGCGTCTTTCGATAAATCCGCGACTTCGTCAGCGTCCCGGAAACGTAAAAGAGAGGAACGAAATAAAACGAAAAAGAAAAAAAAGAAAAAGATACGGATATAATTGGCTGCGGCCCGGAACCGGCTAAGAAAACAGAGTTCCGGCCGAATTGTTCGAAGCGCTTGCGTTTCGTGCTTCGCGTTTCGCGTTTCGCGTTTCGCGTTTCGAAGGCGAAGAAGCGAAAACGAGAAGAAAAAGAATCGCGATCGACGGAAACTCGCGTTTAAGTTCGTAACGGAGAACAGACGTTTCGAGCTGCTCCATTTACCTCGTTCGAATTTAACGAGCGTTCTTGGCGGAACTTCGGAGACGTATTTAACTTGGTTGGTAAAATATTTAATTACGACTATTCGGTTCGGGGACGGTAACCGTGGAACGAAAATAGGAGAGAGAAGCTCGTCGGTCTCGCGATACGAACTCGGTCGAATCTCTCGATCGGAGGAAATCGGAAAGGAACGCTGAGCAGCTATGAAAAAATAAAGGGAAGGACGAGAACGACGCGGTTCGAGAGGTTCGAGCAGCCAATTGTATCGAAGTTGGACAATATTTTGGTAGGGCAGGGCTGGAAAGGTCGATATCGTTATCGCGAGCGAAACTTGGAGTACCGATAGAGAAGTCGGAACGCGAGCGATGGAAAACTTCCCAGTAAAATCGGTCTCTCGCGCAATTAACGACATCTGTGTAAATCGCCACACAAGCACAGATCGACACGATAGGCTGGGAACCGGAAGGAGGCGACCCCTCTCCCTAAAGTAGATCCACCAGATGAATCGAGTCGCTCTTCGACAGAGAAACTTCACTTCCACGGTTTTTACGCAACCTGATTGTGATCACGCAGCTGTTGCATGCCCGAAACCACGGAGACCTCGGACATTTGGAGTTCGATGGGACTGATTGTTGCTTTATTGCTCGTGTGCTCGTCGAAAGCATGTGTAGAGCATGAACTCTAGCGATTGTTCGTACCGTTTAGACACGCATTAGGTGTACGATGGCTTTCTCCTTTGTCGAGCTTGATCATTTTACCATATCTCCACCGTAGAACTCGTAGACTCACATGGTAGCGGACGCTTCAATCGTCGAGAGGATACTCGAACGGCCGTTTCGCGTTCACGAATCGTTCTCGAAATCTTCCTCTCTCTAGACGAGAGCCCGTAACGTTCCTCGGCGCAACGATCGATTCCCAGTTACGGATGTCCTTCGAGTATCCTCCGTGTTATGCCCATCACACTACCAGGGAGACTATCGTTCTCTTCGGCTTTCTTTTTTGCGAGAGTTACCCGCGAGAAAAGTATCCTGCGACCGGTAACGGAAATCGATGTCGAATGTTCGTCGCGCTTACGAGAAACGTTACGAGATCGGCGAATAGCGAGCGGAGGATATTTTTCCCGGGACGTCAGCTTCGAAATCATCAACGTCACCGTCCGTTCACGAAACCACCATCATAGCGATCGAGTTTTGCCGCGTCGGAAATTTGGAAATCGACGATGGTTCGCGCGAGCCCTTCGCACCAGTCGTTCACCGTAACGCGTCGATTTCGAAGTTTCGCAAACGCGGGCAACGCGGTTCCCCTCATATCACAAGATCGCGACCCTCTGACAATGAAACGAAAGAAAACAAAATACGTGTTCTCTCCGCGCTTCGTAGCATCCGTTCTCCTGGCAAGTGAGCAGAGACGGCCAGAAGTTCATTGGCCATTTGGTGTTGCGAAAGCAGCCTGGTTCCGGAAGCAGTAGTAGTATACTCGGGCTGAAAGTCGTTGGTGGGAAGCTGCTGGAGAATGGCTCTATGGGCGCCGTCATCGAGAAGGTCAAGAAGGGTAGCACGGCCGACATAGAAGGTCAACTGAGACCCGGTAAGACGATCAATTTAACCCGATGGCCCGGGACTCACCTTCTACGTTCCTTCTTGTCCCTTTTAAAAGAATCGCTTTCGGTTAGTCACCTTCCACGCTTCGCCTACCCTCATAGCCGATAAGATTGTCCAAGGTGTTGCTCGTCCAACGTAACGAGAAAAACGACCGATCGATCGCTCCGCCCTTTGATATCGAGCTTCGATGCATCGTTCCAGGTTTACCGGGAACAATCCGCAAGTATCCGTTAAACTCTCGGATAACTCGACCGGTTCGACGATCTCTTCCGTCGGCGTCGTTTCGCGAGTTTCCAAATTAATTCCGACACCTAGTTTCGCACGAGATTGGCAAGGGCGAACTGGAAAAGCCTCGGGTATCGCGAGCCGTCAAGATCGATTCCTGCGCGAAGGAATGCTCGCTCGTAGGAACCGCGGTGAACGGTACGTCGAAAATGTCGCGCAGCGGTGTTGTTTGCTTCTCGGCTCGTTCCATCCTAGAATATTTCACGAGAGAGTTTCCCGAGCCAACGGAAAGGACGATCGAAATTGCCTAGACTCGGCCGGAAGAGAGCTCTCGACGACTCGCGATCCTCCGTCGATCCCAGGAGGGAAAGAATCGGTCGATCGGATCGTTGGACCGTGATTCGAATCCGCGTATCTTTCGCTCGGTCGAGCGAGCCCTGTAACCGATCGGGCTATCCAAGCCGTCGACGAATCCTTCCTTCCAAAGTCTCTAAAACCGCAATGGCTGCCGTCGCTTCTACGAGGAAACGATTGTCCGGCAATCGCGTAACACGCAAGAAACAATTTAAACGATCGAGAAAGAGCCCCGATCCAATTCAGCGGTCCGCAAGCATTCCCGGATCACCCAAAGCTAGAAACATCCGAGTCAGGATTTCTCTTTGGATCGGCTCGCTTCGCGAAACCGTCCATCCCGAAACCTCGGTCCTCTCGGTCGCGTTCGCCCATCGAGAGATTCCTCTCCGGAGTAAATAAATCCCTCGCGTTCCCCTCCTCGACCCCACCCCCCCGTCACCGCTCGCCTCACCGTCCCCGTTCCCGTTCCCGTTCCCGTTCCCGTTCCCGTTCCCGTTCACGTTCCCGTTCCCGAGGCGATCCAATAGGAACCGACCGGACACTCGACGATTTCAGGTGACGAGGTGATCAAGTGGAACGGGAAGTTCCTCCAGGGCAAGAGCTTCGGTGAAGTTTACGACATCATCGCCGAGTCGAGACAGGAGCCCCAAGTGGAGCTGTTAGTTTCGCGGAACTTGTCCGCGACGACGGCGCCGGTGACGATGCCTGGGGGGCGGACGCCTTCGACGTCGATGCCACCGAGGAGGATCCCAGTGCAGTGGAGACAAAAGCACCCGGAGACGATCCCCGGGCCGCAACATCACAAAGGTGACTATGCGCTTCTCCCCCTCGTCACCGTTTTCTCCTTCTCGTCTTGTTTCTCCCACGAACACGCTCTCAGGATTTGCTCTCGGCCGTTCTATATTCTTCTCCGTCTCTCTTCTCGCTCCCGGTACGAGTTTCCAGCGTGCTTGCACGCGCGAAAAGATAGTTCGAGCTGTCCCGAAGCGTAAGCGTAACCACGTGTTTAGAGGAGACGGTAGAGAAGGTGGACAGTGTCGTCTCGCGGAACCGAGAGCGGTACGCGTTCGCTCGCTCGCTCGCTCGCTCGCGATAGACGACGCTTAGGATGCCGTAGGACTCGCTGCGAACCAGTATCGTAGTTGTTCACGGGGGATGCGTATCGTTGCCTCGACAGTGAGCACGCAAACCCGTTGCGCGGGGTGATCGTCGAGCGAACAGTTTTCACCTCGAACGCGTAACGAGGAGAACATCGCGTCTCGATTCGATCGCGGAGATTCCAAACGATCGCGTTCGGGAATCTCTCCGCGCGAATCGAACGCTTCGTTCGACGCGATACCCCGGCTGTACACGTATCGTGACGTAGTAACGCGTAGAATAGACAAATTTAGAGCCAATTGTGCGAAACGCGTCACGTAGACGCACAAGTACAGTTAAGGCCACCGAATGCGACGCTGCATCGTCACGGATTGTATGTTTTTTTCGTATTCCAGGTCTTGAGAAATGTATTCTACCGGGTAGGCCTAAAATTTCTTCAATTTCGATCCCGAGCGATCGATGTTTCCCTTCCGTCCGACTGCTCGCCGCGTTCTCTTGTCACCCTCTCCTCGCGATACTCTTTCTCGGGACGGTCTCGAGAGACACGCGATACGAGAAACGGTAAACGAAGAGATTTGCCATTGTCCGTAACCGGTACGCGCAACACCGAAATCGATGCCGAACGATCGAACGCGGAAAGACTCGGCAACCGTTGTCCCGCTTTGTGTATTACGTCGATGTTATCGTAGTACGTAGACAGTAGTGGCAATGCACCCAACCCGCGCACACACCCTGCCCTATCCGTCCGCTAACACCCTCGTTTTTACGAACATAGTTTTATGGGAGCAACAACTTGAGACCAGTGACTCTTTGTACGAACGTTTAATCGCATCTATGTACGTCGTTTCGCATTTCTCCCCGTTGGAAGAACCCAAGCATTTCAAACCCTTCTGTACACGGTGCGTCATTTTGCGATTATCTCCTTCGTAGGCACTTTCGTCGCGCGACGAAAGTTGCGTCGTCGCAATACCGATTCAAACCTATTCGTACCACGATCATAGGCATTATCTTGCTAGTTTTAGTAACGATACTTTAACCGTATTATTTTCCCCGATCGCTTGCAAACGGAACCTAGATGCGTATACTACGAGTAGAAGTAATCGCAGTACGAAGCGGTATTTTTGTATCGTTCGGCGGTAGTTGGATGTCTTGTTCGTTCGATCGAAGACACGTAACGACCGATGCCTTCGGGGTCCGAGCGAAGAAAACGCAACACTCCTGAACCACGTCTCGGGGTACGCGTTAAGCGCGGACACGTCCGCGAACGACGCTGATCCGGCCGCATTCGATGCGTCCGCAACGTATGCGTTACTTTTGACGTCGAGCAGCTCGAGAGTAGCCTGCACGTGAATCGTAATTATCACCCGAGGAATGGATGTATCCGCCCGCAAATTGTATTACGCTCGGTGATGAAGGGAAGCCACGAGTTTCCGAGAATCTTGCAGCGATTCGACGGTTACTCCCAGAGAATTCCCCGAGTAACGAGGGCCTGTAAATTTCTAAGGAATTAAATCCGCGTTCCTTTGGCCGAATAAACCCAACCGTCGAATCGCTGGAAACCGACGCGAATCGTCGCTGATCGTCACCGTTGCAAAACGTTTCCGGGAACGAGTTTTTCTTACGTATTTCTTGCATCGCTCGTACTCTCGATCCCCGTAATCCTTGCTGTATTTGGAAATATTTTGTTCTTCGACCGATCCTCGAGTCTCCGTTTTCTTTTCCAATTGTTCACCGACCCTGTCCCCGATGACCTCTCGTCCAATTTGCGACGATACGTAGGACCCAGCCTTCTCCCACGTAGTCCATTCGAGCGTCCAAAGTTCCCGGATCGACCGAGAGAATATCTAAAGTCCAGACGGCGTTTTGAACGATCACTTGCAGAGTTGTACGACGCGAGGCGCGAGAAACCTTCGGTTTTAGTGACCTCGCCCGGCTCGCCGGATCTGCACGCTCAAGAACGCGCCAGACAGATTCGACAACCCGCCGGTAACACGAACGTCGGTGGTAATCTACAAGTGATGGTGGGCTTTGATCCTGTGGCGCTTCAGTTGATCGTCACGCTGGTCTGCGCGGTCAGGCTGACGCCGAAGAGCAACGGTCAACCCAGGAATCCCTATGCCAAGATCTTCCTGCTTCCGGATAAGAGGTGAGAAGGAAACGGTAAAAATCTTTGTACTTGTTCTCCGTTGGAGGAGGATGGCGCGTTCGAGAAGCGCGGTATCGATTTGAAACGAACGGACGAGTAGGAGGAGCGGAAACGCGACGCTACACCGTCTAGCGCGCGGTCTCGCGCTCCCGACCGAAAGATTCGCGACGATGTCGAAGTTAAAGTCGTCGCCTCTCGAAATGAATCATTTCCCGAAGAAGCGGTTTCCCGAGCCAAAAAGATAGCCGTTGAGTTTGGCCGTGTTGCCAACAATTCCGCCGTTACCAAAACTTCCCCGTGCAGTTTTATTTTCCTGTTCCGTACCGGCCACCGTCCCAACGAAAACTCTTTCGCTAATGCTCGACATCGATCGCGGTATCGCCCCATTTACGTATCAATTTCGCGAGCGTATCGGCAAACGTAACCTCCTTGTCGCACCGTCTGTGCAGCGAGAAATCGAAGAGACGCACGAAAACATTGGCGAACACGAACGACCCGAGGTGGGATCAAACTTTCGTTTACAACGGGATCAGGAGGCCGGAGCTGCGGAAAAGGGCGTTGGAGATCACGGTCTGGGACTACGAGAAGTACGACGTGAACGATTTCCTCGGCGAGATAGTTCTGGAGTTGGCGATGGCTCGATTGGACGAGGAACCGGAGTGGCATCCGTTGGTCAGCCACGACGAACATCGGCATATTAGGTATGCGATTATCGGCTCGAGGCGTAGATTAGGGCGCTTCGTTTTTTCATGGCTTTGGTATGAGACACGATCGCTGTTGCGCAATCATTTTGCCTGTTGCAACGACAAGACTAGGAAAGATTAGAGATTGCCCGATCGACGAACACTCTCTGCGCTTGTTAGCCGCTGAATGCTAACGTACGAATTCTCCTAGAGCTTTCGAAAGGGGCTGAGCGGTAGGCGGCAGTCGTTCTCGAACATTAGGCTTAGGGAGAAGGAATCCGTCGATGGCCTTGGATACCCCGAATCGGTAGAGCGGTTGTCCGGCGAACGAACGAACGTACGAACGAACGAACGGACGAACGAACAAACGAACGAACGAACGAACGAACGAACGAACGAACGAACGAACAAACGACCCAACGAACGAACGAAATCGGCAGATTCTTTTTCCCCTAAGACTAGAGAAGAGCGGTTAGCGTGAGATCTAAATTTCGCGTTGCACAGATACTATCAGGAGCCCGATGACATGGTGATAACTCCGGTGGACTGCCATCTCAGTCCACCGTCGACAACGTCGCGGCTGAGCGATTCTGACACTTCCGAATGCGATATCACGGACTGCGACGTCTCCAGGGAGCAAAGGAGAACAGCTGACGGTGCCAGTATAAGCAGTATCGGCAGTTCCTCCAGGTAAGAGGATCCTTCGAAATCTCTCTACGTCGCGTTCCGAACCTCTACCCACACTCCCGTTCGACTCCTCGTATGCCGTCCCCGAACGATACGATACACTCGGAAGAAGAGCGTGCCATTTTCACGGGCGATGCGCCGTCGATATACTATACGCGACGACGAAGCAACTTAACCGCGAAACGTTCAACGAGCTCCGTTTCGATGGTCCCTTTCGTCTTTGGTTTCGTTCGCGCGACCACGGACCCGCAGGCCGAATAAAATCCCGCCCACTGCCAATCGTAAGTTCGAGACCACCTCGTTCGCAGTTGCATTTCGAAACTCAGTCGACGGTCGTTGTTACCGTTTCGCCGAACCTATTGGCCATCGATTGGAACGAAGCGCAATATCGTTGCCGCTCGTCGAGACGCTCTTCGAGGATCTTCGAAATCACCTCGGGCCAATTTCGGTCCCCCCGAATTTCACGAACAGAGTCCATCGGACGTCGTTGGTTACGGAGGAGTGGTCCCAAGTTTACGCTCGGTAGTGCAAACTACCGGTAGGAATAACGCGCCGGGGCGCGCGAAGCTGTGTCGCGCAAGGTTCACGCGTGCACTTCGTCGGGAATCAACGGTAGTTAATCGCGGGGGCAGCGCGCCGGTGTCCTTGGCCAACAGGACTCGTGTTACCGATCCGGCAGCGTTACCATTCTCGGCTCGAGAACCGGTTTACAGGTCTCGTAACCGGCATCGTAACTGTCGTCGTAACGGTTATTCACCCGGTAGCGTGCAACGCGGTCTTAATCGTCGATAACGCGAAACGACGCCGCTGCTCGAGATTATCCTGGATTCGGTCCGGCCCGTGAAACGTTTTTCCACGCGTGTTTCTCGCGCTCTGGTTCGAAATTGGCCGGTTAGCGCGTTTTCTCCCGGCTCGATCTCTCGAACTCGCTCGAAACCGATTCGGAACGAGGGGCTACGAGGATCGCGAAAGGGGGACACTTGGACGTTTTCGTACGGAAGGTGGCGTCGTTCTGACGTAAGGCCGTCGACGACCACAACCTCGAAAGAGAGACGGAGACAATTCTGGAAGGCGAAGGCCAGAGAATACCCCGGACTGGCGGGGTAGAGAATTAGAGTGAGATAGAAGGGGAGAGAGGAGGCCGAGAGCCAAGTTATAAAACTGGGCAACAAGCCAATTGACATGCCAGTTGGCCTGCAACCACCGCTGGCTGCGGAAGCCAGCCCCTGAACCCGTATCCGTATTAATATTCCAACGATGACGTCCGATCGTTATTTGTGAGTGCAAAGTGCTTTCCACCGAGCCTTCCGATCCTTTATTTTCCACGCAAAAAAACAGAGTGTCGGGAAAATGACGGAGAGGGACCGAGAGGAAACGAGAGGAAACCAGAGGAGGGGAACCGCTCTCGCTACGTGACCGGTGGGAAACGGGGGAAAAAACTCGGAACGGAAAAAAAAAAAAAACGAATGGAGAGAAACCGAATGGAAAGCCCCCACGGTTACGAACAGTGGTAACCACCTCGGACAGCGTGTCTAAACAAATCCACTTTGAACGCAACGCTTGATCAAGTTTTTATCGCTCGCAATTTCCTCGAATTGGAGGTCCTTCGGATATTCGGTGGTTCGCGAGGCACCGGTCGCGTCCCGAAACGAGTTGCTCGAATACGGTGAGATCGAGTTTCGTCCTACGCAATACCGATCGCTCGTAATTTCCACGCGGAAGAGATTCGGTGCTCCGAGACGCGCGTCGCGCGTCGCGCCTCGCGCCTCGCGTGGAAAGTGTCCGGCGGAGCTTTGGGATCGTTCGAAGGATCGAGGGAACATCGAGGATAAGAGGCGTACGAGGTTACCGGCTCTCCGTGCTACCGATGGAGGGAACCAATTCCCGAGAAGAGAGAGATCTCCTGGCCTCGAAACCCGGCACCGGTTTCTACCGTCCGTTCGTCTCGCTCTCTCGGTTACCATTTCCAGTTCTAATTGGTCGAGCCTTTGTAAATTTATTCCGCGGACGATGCTCTGAATTCAAGTTGCGCCCCCTCGAGTGGGTTTCTAGTCGCTTCTCTAGAAAAGTAATGCGATTGCCGGAGCCGAGTAGGGGCGGGAGGGTCGATTGCTCGCCGGCCGCTCGCTTTCGTTTGTAATCAATCGCCTTATCTCCGACCCTCTTCGATTCGAGGGTGCTCGAATAATAATAATAAGTCGAAAGTTCCCCGAGCTCGTTGAAAATTGCACGACACAGCCTCGAATACGGGAAAGTTGCGGATCTTCCGTCGAAAGTTCCGCGAAAGCCGGCTTCACCCTCGATTCCCCCACCGGCGGGCCAGCTCGGTTTAAATTTTTCATCGAGCGTCTCGCGCGCGCCCCGCGCGAGAATACCGGCCGGATCCTCGTTTCCAAAGGGAGAGAGAGACGAGCGACACGCCTCGAGGTCGGGTTTGTCGTTCGACGTCGTGAATCTGTAGAAACGATTCGGAACGGCCGCGTGCTTCATTAATCCACGTGGCCTCAATCTGCGCGCCGCTGACCAATTTTTTCTCTCTGTTCGTTCTCGCGGAACTCGCGACCCGACTCCGCGAAAAACCTCGCGTCCGACGAATAATTGAAACGTCCCGATGGGGGATCTTCCCGACCATGCGGCGCGCCGATATTTAATAACCTTCAATATCGCCTAACAGGATTATCCGAAAGGGTTTCACCGGTTACATTAATAAATCCATCGTCGAAGAGTCGAGTCCGTGCTCGCGACGTGTCCGCGCGATCGGATCGCTCTCTTTTCTCTCGGCGATTCCGTTTTCCTCGAGCTCGACGATGCTCCAGAGAGCGACCAATTATTCTTCGACGACCGAATCCAACGATAACCCTGAATCTCGAAGCTCGAACCAACTCGGCTCGCGCGCGTGAACCTAAACTTTGATCGTTTCGCGTTGGCGCCGGCCAGCCGTTCTCCTCGAATCGATTTCATTTGTAATCGTGTGCTCTGTTATTTATTTTTTAGGTTTCGTAATATGCCGTCAAATTATAAGCGGTACGGCCATTACAAGTTATATTTTCTCCTCTCTCACGAATCACGCAGTCACACGTCTTGCATCCTCACCGCTAGGTTACAACGTTTCGCGCGGTAGACTGGCGTCGGTCGCGTTACGACCGAGAGCCACCCATTCCTATCGTTGAAAGCGCACCAAAGAGAACCACCACGGTGGCTGCGTCAAACGGACGCCGCGTTGTATTTCCATTCTCCCCCGTAAAGGACGACCAATGACGGTGATCTCGTCGGACGAGAAACGACGAAACGGCCGTAGAACGAAATTCTCGATCGTCGTTCGCACGGGTCGAGCGCACTCGCGACGCAAACTCCGTTCGAACGAGCCCGCGCGCACCGGAATTTCAAAGAGGGTTCGCGATTAATGTCTTTTCGCTTTTCGGGTCCCGATGGACCCAAATTGAACGAGCAAACACACGACAGCGCATCGAGGGCGGTCTTCTCTAGCTTTCTCGCAACGCGGCTCGTTTCTTCGTCGCGCGTGCACCGACCGAACAAACAGGACGAAACGAAATTGGCGTTGTCGAGTCGTCGCGGAAAATTGTGTCTCGTGTCTCGTTTTCCGTCGTCGTCGTCGTCGTCGTCGTCGTCGTCGTCGTTGTTGTTGTCGTTGTCGTTGTCGTCGTCTTCGTTGTCGTCTTCGTTGTCGTCGTCGTCGTCGTCGTCGTCGCCGCCGCCGCTGCCGCCGCGCGGAACAACGGACCGAGTCGGGCGAACGACGTAGTTGGGCGCAGAGATTCAGTAGGTCACCGATCACGTAGGCACTCGTAGGCGTCATCGTGTCATCGCTTCTTGCATCTACCACGTTCACGTTTACAAGACTTAGATTGCGAGAGGACATGGCTTCTAGAACGCTTAGTGCAACGCGATGCATCGGCCGGGGTGGCTCCGTTTCTTTCTCGAAAGCTTCGTCCTCGCGAATTTGGGTAGCGTCCAGTTCCCCCTGGACCATTTTCCGTAACTTGTTGGTGTTCCGTTGCCAGGAACCGGGAGGACGACCCTCCCGTCGGTTTTGTTTCGCGCGGTTCGCGCGCGATCAATCGTTCCGGGACGAGGTTTTGTTACGCGTTTGGCTCGGCTGATCGCAGCTATGCGCCGCGAGTCGTCCATTGTTTACAGCGGGCCAGCTTCTCTTTAGCGGGATAACTTCTTGGCAACGGAAACGTCCTTCCGTTGCGAAGGACACCTCGAGAAGAAGGTCCAGCCCTTCTGTCTGGCTTCATTGGCAAGTAAATCGTAAAGATAGCTACGCGCCGGATCGCAGGAATATGCATTTGCAGTTTGCAGATCGAGCGGTTTGCGACCAGTTCATCGCGGAACGAGGTAATAGGTATTGCCGTTGGAAGTAATTCATTCCGAATTTCCCCGCGGGTGAGATTCCTCGGACGAATTTGTCGAACGCGGTTGTTCAATTCGAATTCGATGGAAAGATCGAAATTTACTTTTTTAAATCTCCGCTCTCCGTTGCAGAGCCGAATTGAAATTTCGTCTCGTCTCGTTCGCGCGATACGGCGACAAAAGGAATAAATTGTTCCAAGGGTCAATAGTTAGCGTCTCACTCTGTCCACTATCTCTCTCGCCAAGTAGGATGTAAATACTTTAACGAACGAGAGCTTGTTCGCGCGAGAGACATTCGACTACCGATCTCGCGGTAGATCCTTTCGTTCCGGGAGTACCTTGTACCCGTTATTGTTATCTGCCAAGTAGTAGAACTCGCACCCTCTGTCTTGGTTTGTCGCTTTCCGAGCTCGTTCGTGTGTCGATCGGAGGACACGAAGAGCAACGCAACGTAGAATGCATATTTGATACAAGCATCGCCAATGAGAACCAGCCTGGCCGCATGCACTCTGTAATCTAGCGCGAGATCACAGCACTCGCCCCATTTAACGCGTAAGCGACACGACGATCACTAATCGGCGAAAAACTGAACGCATGTTGGAGCAGCCACTATTCTAGCCCCCCGCCGGAAAGGGAACTCTGCATCGACGGGGAGCACCGGAGTCGAAGGGACATGTCGCCGCAGGGCCGTAAACGAGCCGCTCTTATGAACCGCGAGCAGCCTGCCTCCGTATCCGGATACCAGACCTATCGCAAGGTGAGTTCCGCATTCGACTTTCTTCGAAATTACACCGTAACGGCGCTTCGAGTATCGCTCGAGTTTCGAACGGTCTAACGGTATATCTCGCGTCTTCGATCGATCGGACGCGGGGAATCGAGTACGGGTTTGCGTGCACCGTGATCGATTCCCTTTACCCAACCACCGGACTACCGGACGGACGAGGTTGTTCAATTTGTACAATCCCCAGGAGGATATACATCGAGGAATGATGGACCACAGGTCGCACAGCGCGGCGCCCATGGACTCGCCGAGTCTTCGGCACCGAAGAAGGTCCCAGAGCCCCACCGGTCATCGCTCTCTGTCTCCCCCGGAACACAGATCCTTGCCCTACTCGCACGGCTACGTACCGGCCAGGTAGGAATTCTCCCGAACCGCCCGCGAATCCTCTCGGACGCTGGAAATTCGTACACGCTATCCTCTTTGCGCGTTCCAGATTCGTTTCGAGATCGGCAACGGCCACTCCCACCGGCTCGCCGAAAAAGAGACAGTTGCCCATTATCCCGACAGCCATGAAGGAAAGGGCCCCTCAGGATCTCGACGAACGAGCCAGATTCATGAGACACCACAACAGACAGGTGCACACCACGTACAGGAGTACGGGCATGGGAGGTGAGAGGTTTTCATCGATGATCGGAAACTGTCGATCGAATACGAGGCTAGTCGTGGAAACACTGGACATTTGCATTGTCGCAGGTTGGGAAAGACACTACAGCGGGCTATCGGACTCGGATCTTCCATCGATGGAGCTCGATCCGTTGTCTTTGCCGCACAGTCACGCTTACCGAATTCACAGACCGCAAAGGGAACACTTGAGCCCCGATAAAGACGTACTTGGGGATCTCGGTGACTCCGATATGGAGAGTATAGCCTCCGTGACGAGCAGTGCCTTCAGTACGCAATCGGAACGCCCGGGTGGTTCCAGAGGACTAATGTGAGTATAGTTCAGTGTCCATTGTACAATAATTTCGAGTCGTTGACCTTGCATTCAAAGTCAGTGTACAAAGCAAGACAAGTTCCATAGAAAAGAAAGTATCCCTTCGGAGGAGACAGCCATCCACTGTACCAGTTGAACGCGTCTCTTTGTTCTCTTGGATTCGCGCGGTCCTCCCCGTTCATTTTTCCCACGATTCGTTGTTCGGTTCCGAGTCGATGATCGTTCCGTTCGTCGAACCACCATGTATGCACCGTGCGCGGAGTGGAACATTTGATGGCTTACCTTCTCGTCGACGATAATCCCTGAATTAAATGGACATTGCCGAATGAAATGTCACCCCGTAGCTGCACTACTCATCTCCCCCGCCTGCTTGATAGGTTCCCAGTTCCTTTCGCGCTCTCTTCGAGGTTTCTACTATTAGTGGCTAGATCGCACCTCCTATGCACCGTGTCAATGTCCATTTAATATCGTCCCATTCTAACGAAGCAGGGATTAGTGCGTGGCGTTGGTCGAACGGCTAGGTGTACCTACGTTTCAACGCGTCACTGTACGTATGCGTGCTATCACCAAGAGACTAATCGATCGTTGCACGTCCTACAAGACAACCTGCATTTCTTTGTTCGGCGAGTGACAATGCAAAAATTCGCAGGTCAAATTCTCTGTACCGTTGCTTTTGAAAACGAATGCCGGAAAATCCAGAAAAAAGAAACTAGCAAAAAAGTAACACGAAGAACCGCGTTCGATCGATCGCGAACGTGCGAGTAGAGTCATTTTGAGAGTAATTGAAAAAAAAAGAAAATGATTGAAGAATGGGCTCACGAACTCGTTATGTAAACCGCAGAAGCGCTAAAACTCTATATGAAAAACATTGTTTGCAGACCGACAGTTAAAAACGTTTTAATACCCGGTGTCATATCCCCTATGCCCCTGCCCCCTAGGCGCAATAGGCGCAGGCACAGACTTAGGGTACCCTGCAGCGAATGTCACTGTCCGAACAACAATCCCACCAAGCCCAGGAGCAACAACCCCAGCAAGCACAATCCCACCCCGCATCCCCTCGTACGGAGCAAGTCCGCAGTGGTGCGCTCGTTGTACAGAAAGATGCGTACGCCGTTCACGAGGTCGCAGACCGTCGACGAGAACATGCTGAGATATTACAGCCCGGAGACCAGCGAGTACAGCGTCTCCGAGGGTTACATACTCAAGCCAGAGGAGCTAACCGGTAGCTCCAAGAAACGTATACCGGAGATATACGTGGAAGATTGCCTTCAGGTCGACTTCAACGATCGTCTCATCGAGAAGTTTCGCGACAGGTATTCGTCGCCCTATCTACTGGACTCCGGTATGCGTAGACGCTCGCGAAGCTGGCAGGACCGTACCGGAAGAACCGCGAAACCTAGACACCAGTTCCTCTCGAGAGGCTCGCACGACCTTAACGACGACATCGGGATTAGGAATCTAGACGTTAGCTTGCGACCGCGTAGGTCTTTTTTATTCTCGAAGGCTAGGAGCTTCGATTACGACGTGCTGCACGATATATACGCCGACCGTTACGGTTTCGGGTTAGGTGTCGGTACGCTCTCGCGGCGAGCAAAGAGTTTCGAATACGACACCATATCCACCAGCAACATATTCAGCGACGACAGCCTGAGAACCGCCAGAAGGAAACTAAAGAGGAACCTGGCGATCAACGATGCCGGATACGGTGACAAAATACCGGCCCTCGGCGACCAGAGTAAATCCTACTTCGATTCGAACGGCGACGACAAGGTGCCCAAGAGTCTTCTCAACCGGGAAAAGAATTACGATTATCTCCTCAAGCA
Organism: Ptiloglossa arizonensis; assembly: GCF_051014685.1. NCBI lineage: Eukaryota > Metazoa > Arthropoda > Insecta > Hymenoptera > Colletidae > Ptiloglossa > Ptiloglossa arizonensis. The sequence goes on from NC_135048.1 coordinate 35,367,858, forward strand.
GGATCACAAGCCGTTCTACGGATACGAGTCCGAGTTCTGTTGCGGCGGGACGGAGATTTACCTGCCCCGTTTCGACAAACAGGCCATCGATTCGAATCTACCCGGTAAGAGTTATCGATACGAATTCACGCCCGAGAAGTCTTTCGATACTCACGAGAGGATCGCTCTCCGAAACGTACTGGGCAGGGAAGACCCTACCAAACGCAAATACATCGACTCGACCTTCCAAGAGCACGATGCCACCTTCGGCAGAGATATATCGGAGAAACGAACGAAGAATCTGGACACCGGTATCTGCGACCCGTCCAGCGAGCACATCTATTGCAGCATCGACGAGGCTCTCTCGTCCGGCGAGAATTACGCCCGCGAGATCGACGTTAATTCCTCTCCGCTTCGTGCCGCCTCCGAGCTCGAGCGTTACGAGAATCAGAGAACGATCGGTCGCCCCGCTCGTAGACGAACGAAAAGCAGCGAGTCCTATTTGGAGAACGGATACGACGGTTACGACTGGGACATCGAGTACGACGAAGGGTTCGTCGACAGAGCGAGAATCGAGGATTACGATCATCGATCGTACGGCTACGAGGACGAGGGGGTTCAGTTGCCGCGAATCGATAGACGAACGTACGAGGACGAGTACTACGACGAGAGGGAAGACGCGAGACGGGGAACCGCGCGGAAAAAGAGATCGTCCCGGTACGTCGCGGACAACGAGTACGTACCCGACGATTATTGCGATTATCGTTCCGCGGACGAGTACGATTATCAAGCGCACAGCGGTCCCGAGTGTACCACCGGGGACCACAGGTATCGGGATGTCTCGATACCCCGTAGGAGAAGACGAAGAAGCGGAAGAGGAAGTCGGGAGACCGGTATCGGCCTATACGAGAACGTGCAACCCTATCGAGAAACGGGACCCAGACACACCCTCTCCGTTCCGAGTTTCAACGAGAGCAAACGAATGATGCTGCAGCGAGCCGAATCCTCGCCCGTGCTGCGCTCCGACGAGGAACTGAGCCCCTCCGAAAGGGCCGAGAGAGCGAAACGATTGTACCGGCGCAGAAGGAACAGTAGCTGTCCAGAGGCTCGAGAAATACGTTATTACGAAGCCTCGAGGAGAAAGGACGAAGAACGGGCGGCCGGCACCGATTTCATTCTCGACTCGGACGAAGATTTCGGCTCGATGGAGACCGTCGTCTGCGCGGATTGCTTCCGACAGAAGAACGCGACGGGCGTTCCTCGCGAGGGTACCAGACCGGGATACTACCAGACGGAACGAGACGTTTACGTAGACTACGGAACCGAACCGATTTGCGATTGTCCGGAAACCTGCCAACTCTCTAGGTCGGGATCTTTGCGATCCTCTCTGTATCGCGGTAGGCGTAAGAGTAGCTGTCCGGAGTGTCGGGAGTTGGCCATGTCCACGGAGTTAGGTAGGTCCGGGTCGTTGTCGCGTAGAAACGAAGAAAGGAGACCGTCCGTAGAATCGAGGCATAGGTACCGTAGACGAAACAGCAGCTGCCCCGAGGCCAGGGACCTCGAACTCCTCGACAAGAGGCACCAACAGCAACAACAACACCACCACCAGCAACGTCAACAACAAGCCCAGCAGCACTCGAATCAACAACAGCAACAGCAGCAGCAGCAGCAGCAGCAGCAACAGCAGCAACCGCAACGTCAACAGCAAGCCCAACAGCAACAACAACAACAACAACAACAGGGTAGTAAGAGGAACGTAGCGATCAGCGACACCCTCGAGTACTACGAGTACTCGATGGAGAGCGAGAGCCAGTGCAGCGAGAACTGCGGATTTGGCCCGTGCGATCCGCGTAGGCCCCGTAACCGAGCACCCCGCCCCGGTAACGCTAATTCAAGTCTCTTTGATTCCCAAACCGCTACCTCCGACACTGCTAAAAACTACCACCCACGGGCCGTCGATCACCACGATACCTCACGAAACACGAAACCGTCGTCGCGCGACAACCTCGACGAATCCGCCGTGGCGTCGACCTCCCCATCGTCCTCCATCCGGCGGCGTTCGCGGAAAAAATTTGCCCACGACGCCCACGACGACGCCGCCCCGAACGAACAACGCGACGACGACCCGCGGGATCGTCGATCCTCCTCTATGCCCGAAAGCAGCGAGTGCGGCGGCCAGTCCAGCTCCTACGAGAAGACGTCCAGG